>NC_080578.1:75558952-76873952 GCF_029962835.1 Magnolia sinica | reverse complement strand
TTGAGCATAGACGTGGCCCCACTAATTAGTAGATTAGCCTGATTTTGAAGCCAGGCGATCTTCATCACGAAGACTACCATTCGGACACGCCAAATGAACTACACGAGCAGTTTGTATATATCACTTGAACTGTGCACGAGCCAAGCTAGCTCTAAATGGCCGCTCAACTTGGCTGGATGTAGTTTAGCTCAACTTGGCTTGAACTACGACTCGATGCAAATCAAGCTTCATATGATGCAGCTCGTTTGAAAACGAGACGAGTTCAAGCAGAGTGGAGCTTGACTCGTTCAGCTTGAAGCTCGATTCTAAGTTCGATCATCTCGAAGCTTGGCTCAGCTCGAACCTAAAGGCCCTATCCGTCCCTTTTTTTTTCCCTAAGCTCTTCTCTCTCTCTCTCTCTCTCTCTCTCTCTCAAAACAGTAAGATACTTCTAAATTTAATCTTTAAATCTTTTTATTTATATAATTATTAAAATAAAAATAAATAAAATAAATAAACTCCTAATTCTAAAATTGAAGTTTGGGATTTTGAATTTATGATTTACAAATGGAAAGATTTGGGGTTGAGTTAGAGCTAAGTTGGGAATGGGAGTTCAAATGGTAAGGCTGAAGGCGAGCCCAATTTCAAGGGGAGCACGGAAGTCAAGCTCTAATGGTAATCTCCATGAGAGCTCCAGGAAAGCATGGATGAGTCAAGCCAAGCTTGGCCCAGCTCGACTTGATGTACAGCCCTAGATATCACTAACATATTTGCATATTTCATAAGGACCCAAGCTCTCAATCTACTCAGGTTTGAAGACAGTTACCTGAATTAGGACTCATCTAATACAAATTCAACAAAAGGAGTTTTACCCAAATCGAAATCATACAAAACATTTTGCTACATGGCAATGTGATGCCTATCCAATCATAGGCGAGTGCAAGTGGCATATAAAGTCGTTTAAAAATTTCCTCAAGTGTTTTTAAGATGCCATTGAAATATTACAAGATGTTTCAAAAATCAATTCAATTGGTTTTTAATAAATGGTGTTTCGGTATCAAACTCCACTTTTGACCGTGTACCCAAAGAGGCCCCAATACTTCAATCGATTCGGATTCTCGAGATAAGCTGAATTATAAAAAGCTGCAGTAGGCATTCCCTAGTTTGGTAGACTCATAGACTAATATGATCATCTTTAAGGTGGGCCCAACTTTTTGGGTACAATTGGGCACTGATAAGTAGTTTAATTCCAACCGTTGGACCACATGTTATGGTCCACCCAGCAGGTAACTTCCATCCTTTCGTGCATGTGCAATATCCAATCTGTCCAATAGCTTACCTGTCATGAGGATCATCTTGTGCACAAGTTATCCACGTCCACTCATCCAGAGGACAATGCTTATGTTTTTTTATTTATTTATTAATGGTTAGATAGCGTTTTCTATGGTGTGGCCCACCTGAGTAGACGGGGCTGTGTATGTGTTTTCTTTTCTCCTGCAAAAGCTTTTATTGGAAGTTAGGTGGGCCCACTGTGATGTTTGTGAGAATTTCATTATGCATGACCATTTTACGACATGGGACCAAACATAAGGCTTTTCCAAAATTCATGTTGGCCGCAAAACCAAAAAACAGGGGCCAGGGAAATGCCTACTGCTGAAACCACCTCGGGTCCTTCCTGATGTTTAAATGCCATCGAAACCATTCATAAGGTCGTTCTTACTGGAATGAATTGAAAACAGAAAAATATTAGCCTGATTCATAACTTCCGTGGACCTAAGAATGTTTCAATGGTGGACATTCAATATTCAATGTTTCCAGTCCAACGGCCCACTTGAGTTTTGGATCTATCTCATTATTTTTTTTTATATCATTGCGTAAAATGATATCGTATGGATATGATGGATTTCTCGCAAACATCATGGCTTCTACTAGAGGAATGGATGCGGATTGCCCCGTCACCAACAGGGAACGGGCAGGAGCTTTGAGTAGCCACCATGATGTATGGGTCTTATTCACACCGTCCATCCATTTTTTTCATATCATTTTAGGATATAATCCTAAAAATGAGGCAGATCCAAGGCTCAATTGGACCACACCATAGGAAGCAACAATGAAATGAAACTTTTTTAGGGCCCACCGTGATGTTTATTTGCCATTCCAACCTGTTCATAAGGTTACATAGACTTGGATGAAGAAAAAACACAAATATCAGCTCCATCTAAAACTTCTGTGGCCCCCAAGAAGTTTTCAATGGTAAGAATTTAATCTTCATTGTGTAGTCCACTTGAGCCTTGGATCTACCTCATTTTTTAGCCTATACCTTAAAATGATAGAAAAAAAAAATGGATGGACGGTGTGGATAAGACCCATACATCACGGTGGCCACTCAATGCTCCTGCCCGTTTCCTGCTGGAGACGGGCCCGGGTAGGACGCAAGAACTTAGGTAAGGCTTTTTTGCAGAAAGTCCACCGTCCTACGCGTTCCTCACAGTAGGGCCAACGTAGTGGAAAAGTTGAATGTTACATGCACTAAATAGGTTGGAAGTTATCAGCAGGTAGACAATAACTCCAGACTTTCTCATTTTAAATATGGATGCTATAGCGTGGTTGCGAGGAAATCCAAAGCGTCCAAAATCACTTACCCAGCTGTTGATGGAGTAACAATCTTATTTTGTTGTTGAAATTTGGACTACTTGCAATTACTTATAACCATTCATCTTATATTCCTTAATTCAATGATCAGGATCACTTGACCACAATCCACCCCACAATTTGGATGGTCTGTGTTGCAATGCACGAGTGCCATAAGTAACTGCCATTTTAAAGATAGTCTACCGAATCTAAGCTCCTGTACTGATATTCCCGGGCGGCCAGCCCCAACCTTTGGAAATCCGTGGGCGGGTATGAAGTGGATGGAAAGCAGCATCCTAGTGAGGTCCAGCTGGAATTATAGTCTGGACCGTCCATTAAATTCTAAACCAGATGCAATTTCTTTTCTGAAGTGGATACATTGGTGGGCCACAGGTGAACCTATATTTAAATAAGAGGCCAGGAGAATAAGCAGTCCAAGAAGGGAAGCAAAAGTCAGGCTGAAATAGGCGTTTGGGAAGTGCCTTTTGTATGATGCAAGAAAGGATAAGATGGAACATGGCAAACATAGCATAAAGGCAAGAGCTGGCACATTTCATATTCCTTCTTACCATGACTTGCAATTTGCTTCTACAAGATCCTTCAACAATGTCATAGGAATTTATAGGATCCTGCATATGAGGATATGCACAGTGTGGTGTAGAGTTCGGTTTATGCAGGTGGGTCCTTTGGTCTAATGATCCAAACCATTGGTTGTTTTGGCCCTCAAATGGACCGTCCTAAAAAATCTCACAGATTGAAAGATCCTAGCCGTTGATCTAGGGCTGTTTTCAAAGTACCGAATACCAAAAATGAAAAATGAAAAATAAATTTCTTGGGCCTTTTCTTCAGTTGGAGGATGGATCCAATGCATTCATTTCTCGTTTAGCGAATAAGTAGATGCGTGGGACCACCATGATGTTTTAGTGACATCTAATCCATCTACTTGTGCCCCTTTTCTCCTTGGCTCTCAAAATCTGGCCGGTGGGAAACTCCGCTGGGTCACAACATAAGAAACAGTTGGGATGGGGACACCAACCATTAAAAAGCTTCAAGATTGTATGTGGAACCCACTATATTTTGTATATTCCAGCTAATCTATTCAGAAGATATATACAACCAGATGGATGGACAATAAAAGATAAGGCGCCCAACATGATTTTACGTGGTGTGGCCCACCTGACTTCTGGGTCAATCTGAGTTTTGGAAGCCAAAGAGAATAGGAGGAGTGCAAATGATGTATGGATTGGATGTCACTATAGCATCACATTGGGCTCCATATGTGGATTTTTACATTAACGTGGAAGTATAATTTGCATTGGATTAAGCCTATTTCAGTTGAACGTAAACCATTGGTGCATATCTCAATTTAATTGTCAATATACAGGCCCTGGACTCAATGGTTGGGATTTACTTTGGAGGAAGTTTTGGGCCGCGAGGCTCATGCATGGTGGGGCCAACATGCCAACGGTCTGGATCACTGGATATCCTGACGTGGAGAGTACTACAGTACCCGTTACAGTACGGCACTCTCTCTCTCTCTCTCTCTCTCTCTCTCTCTCTCTCTTAAGTAAATAAAAAAGAAAACTATTATTTACTCCTTGTTGAGAATCTTGACAGTCATTTCAAATAGGTGTTTGAAAATTCACATTTTGAAAGGCTAACTTTCTTGTCTTTTCGAAACGCCAGGTGCCGCGTCCAAATCAGGCCTTGAGAACTTATTTTTTGACAAATTCTTATTTATAAATATCAATACTGCAGTAACAAGATTGACAAGTAGGAAATCAAGAGAAACTGAAAACTTACATTTTTTTAATAGTTAAAAAAAATAGCAAGTGCATAAAAGTGACAAGGCTTGTCCGATAAGTATTGTTTTTAGCCATTGGACCACCCGCTGCAGGGCCGTAGCCATCTTACCTCATGCCGACAAATGGGTTGAATTGGTCCACTGCAACTAAACCCAAACCTTAGAAGTCTAGACCCTGGGAATCCTAACCAAGTCTACTTAGTCAAACCTTGACTCTAGAGACCTAAACCCTAGGAACCCTAGTAGAACCCAACCACCTAAACCCTAGTCCTAGAATCCTAAACTCCATGACTTAAAATCATAAACCCTGGAATTCGACTCGCCGAGTTGACTTACCGAGTTAACCCACTGAGATAGTTCTCCAGCTAACTCACTCAGTCAAGATAAGCGCAAAACTAGGTCAAACCAAGAATAAGCCCAGGCCCAAAGCCCACAAAGAAAATCTGCAAAGGCAGCAACCTAGCCCCATATGACTGGAGGTCCCACACGCTTGTAGGAGAGCCCCTGCTGAAACAGGGGGCCATGTGGCTTGGGTGGCGCCTTGGGTAGCACCGGCCACATGGCAGACCACTTGCTTTGGTAGGGGTCTCCGATGCATGTGGAGGTCTTCCTAAAGTGAAGTACAATTGTGTTGAGATGTGCAAAGACCAATGTACCTCTCCCTTCGGCCTAAAATCACACTTTTACCAGTTGATCTAATCATCCAAATCATGCCACATGGCAATCTGGAATCCTAGCCTTCCAAATTATTTTAGACTCTAGACATCTCAATAATTACAAGAAAACCAAGCTTGGAGGCTATAAATAGCCCTCTCCCCTTCACATTTAAAGCATCAGATAATCCGGAAGCATTCACAACACCCCTCAAGTCCCATAAACCCTCTTAGCCTCCCATTTTCATTCCTCCACCAATGAGAGTGAGAGTAGCAGGAAAGAGTCCAGCCTAGGTCTAGCCTAATATATAGCTTCTTGAGCTACCCAAGCCTTAATCTAAGCTACTAATTCTAATCCTCGCAATATCATTGTCCATCCTTCTATCCAACCTTCAATCATCTTCATCTATGTTACATAAGCACCATGCAACACCTAATTCCTTCTTCACCCCTTGCTCCTCCTATTTATAGCATTGCATTTATTGCATTGTGCACCAAATCAGTTCAAACGTATGTTCTGCAGCTCACCGAGTTAATCCAATCTTGTTCATCAGAAGCTTTAACTAGTTGGTTTATTGTTTCAACAAGTAAGAGAGTCAAGATGGATTTATCCAGCCGAAACTGTAGCTTATCATAGGCGTTGCATACAGCATCGCATCACACACATGGCTTTACATATATAACTACATTGCATACATAGCATTCAACACCCGATCTGTTCAAACATATGTTCTGTGACTTGCTGATATGGTCAAATCCTGCCCATCAGAAATTTAGATTGATTGGTTAACTGCTTTGGCAAGTGAAAGATTCAAGTTGGATTTATCTAGTCAAAACTGCAACTTGTCATAGGCATTGCATTTAACACGACACTATACACATACACAAACTGCATTATTGGTATGCAAGAACTTGTTTTAATCTTTAGTAGTTCGAGAGATCTTGTGAAATAGAGACTGTACATTCGTATGAGTAGAGTGGATGCCTAACACCTTCCCTCTCTGTAATCGTGGCCCCTTAGCTGGAGTATTCAATCGCGGATCAATGAATCATTTAGGGTAGAGGATATTCATATTCTTTATTCTAACATTTCTATAGGGTCTATTCAACTATAGAAATGAAATAACTGGCTAGTGATGACTCTAGTCAAATATAATATAGCACCCCTCCATCATATTAAAATGTTAATCAGCCCATGAGCGCGATCTACCACAATCCAGCACCTATAAAGGGCCCAGCAGATAAGTAGCAACAGATATCTCACATTGCTCGATACACCGATGAGAGAGCTCCACAGTATTATGGTTCACTTGGTTCACCTCAATGTAACAAAAGTTATTAGATTTTGAAATTTTGAAATATTTTTGTAAAAAAAAAAAAAAACACTAATTGATGTTATTAAGTTATTACGATATATTTTATAATATCAACAAATTTTAAATTTTTAAAGTTTTGTTGCAAAATTTCTAAGTTTTGTTGCAAAAAAGGAGCCCCCACACATTCGATGCACTCATTACACTTCTCAAATTCATTATCATTTAGCTTGCACCACAAGATGACGTTACCTCGCTTTGACTTAGCCACCTCGTTAGGACTTACGAGCAAGCCTTCAAAAACAAATCCTTGCGGCATGCATTAAACCCATGCATCGTAAACTATCGAGGCTAGCAAAAGGTCCCAGTAAATTAACCACCTCCACAAGCTATAGATATATCGAGCCCCACAAGCCTATAAATACATGATTCGCACTAATTCTGAGAGAGGATTGTTTGTTTTCAATGAGAGAATTAAGATGTTCCCTCGAAACATTCTTCAACTCCTCTACAATAAGGAACTTTAAGCACAAGCATTCACAAAGATGAGCCTAACGTACCTAAACATTTTGTCCCATTGGAAGGACACAGATTGGGTACTACCCCCACTAAGACCTAGTTAAAGACGAATAGTCCTAGTAGGAGCAAGTGGGTTGAGAAGGGAGATGATGATGTGATTGGTGAAGTATGCATGCTAACGATGGTGACTAGAGATGGGTATCGAGTCGGACCGAGTTAGGGCTGACCCGACTCGATATGACTCGGTACCGAGTCCAGCATGCCTAACTCGATCTGAGTCTAGGTTTGGGTTGGACTGATCTGAACTGAGTCCGACCCGATCCGAAATACCGAGTCAGATCGGGTCATCGGGTCGTATTACTCAACGAAAAGAAAAAATCCAAAATGGATTAGCTACTCCCCTACCGCCAACCTGGTTGTTGGTGGTCGGTGCTCTATGGGCCCCACCATGATGTATGTGTTTCATCCATTCCATTCATCCATTTTTAAAGATCATTTTAAGGCTTGCTCCCAAAAATGAGAGGGATATTAATCTTAGGTGGACCACACCACAGGAAAACAATAGTGATTGGATATCCACCATTAAAATCCTCCTAAGGCCCACTATACTATTTATTTGACATCCAATCTGTTGATTAAGTAATACATACCCAAATGAAGGGAAAAAACAAAGATCAGCTTGATCCAAATCTTTTATGGCCCCCAAAAAGTTTTTAACAGTCGACGTTCATTCAACACTATGTCATGTAATCTGGTCCACTTGAGATTGGGATATACCTCACTTTTTATCTCATACCATAAAATGATCTAGAAAAATAGATGGATGGCATGGATGAAACACTTACATCATGGTGGGTCCCAATACAACACATGGTAGCCTAGTCCTCCTCCATAGATGGATAGCATAGACTAAGCCAATCTCAAATAACTAAAACATCATTACTAGCAATTGAAAAGCTTGCCGTCTTGTCTTTTCGTGGGAAACTTTCCAGATCTTACCATGTAGGGTGGTGTAAAGGGAAGAGGACTGCATACTAAATAAACTATGTGGGGTCCACTGTGATTTATTTATTTTATCCACTCTGTCCATCCATTTTAATAGATAATTTTAGAGCTTGATCCTAAAAATAAAGTATACTCAAACCTTAATTGGACCACAACATAGGAAATAGTGTAAATTGAATGTCTAACGTTTAAAATTTCTTGGGGGCTACAGAAGTTTTAGATCAAGCTTATATTTATTTTTTCCCTTCATCCATGAGTGTGTGATCTTATGAACAGGTTTGATGAGAAATAAACATCATTGTGGCCCTAGAAAGGTTTCAATGGTGGAAATTATTATTCTAATTGTTTCCTATGGTATGGTCCACTTGATCTTTGGGTATGCTTAAATTTTGGGTTTAACCCCTAAAATGAGCTGGAAAAGCGGATGGACGATGTGGATAAATGATATACAGTCACATGGGCCCAACATAATTTAATTTATCGTACTAAGTAACTCAGCATGCAATCTGATTTCGGTGCAAATGGGGCTTGATTTGACGCTTGCTTTTTAAGAGCTAAAATAGAGGACACTATCAGATATATGTGGGGCCCACCGTGATATATATGGCTTATCCACACTGTCCATCCATTTTCCCAGCAAAAACTAAGGCATGACCAAAGAGATAGGGCAGATCTAAAGCTCAAGTGAACCACACCACAGGATTTAGGGAATCAAACACCTACCTTTAAAAACTTATTAGGCCACTATTTCCTTTGGTGTGGGCCACTTGAGTGTTGGATTTGCCTCATTTTTTGGCTCATGCCTCAGAATATTATGCTAAAACGGATGGACAGTGCAGATAACTCAAGTCGATTCGGGTTTCGGATCGGGTTAAGTCTGATGGATTGAGTTTTAGGTCAAGTTACTGAGTAACTTGACTCATTTTGAGTTCGGATTGGGGGAAGGCTACTCGGTTTGGACCGACTCACCCATTTGGTTCGGTTCAAGTCCAGTCGGATCGAGTTGAGTTGGTTCGTGCCCAGCTCTAATGGTGACTCAATCCTTGGCTTGCAACTTGAAGCGGCTTGAAACTTGTAGCTTGGGTAGGCCTAGGTTAAAAGGGATGACTCTAGGAGACGAGAAGGCTAAAGAGGGGGCTAGAAGGGATGAAGGCTTAAAAGCTAAAGCTCAACCCCCTAAACACCCCCCTTAGTGTGTTAACATCCCTCTCTTAGTGTGTTGACATCAAGAGAGGAAGGTATTTATAGCTGCCTTGGATGTCATTTTAGCAAATGTTGGGACTTGGTTATGTGGCAGCTTGGGATTGGTGGAGGGAAAGGAGGTGCCACATGACACTCTCACATGGGTTGAAAAGGTTGGAAAACGGTAAATAAGTGAAAGTCTGGGGTATTAATAGTCCTAACACACTTATCTCATCGAGGAGAGAAATAACTAGCTTACCCAAGCTCTTGTAGACTGAGGTGGTACTTTAAGTACCACTGCCAATAATAGAATTACTGTCACCTTAGTTTTCTTTGAAATTTAGTTAGCTAGCTTAGTTGGTCTTACAACCTCCAAAATGACTTTGGTTCAGGTCTGGGGTGGTCTCTTGCTAGTGTTAGGATTTTATTTCCTTTATTTAAAAGGTTTTTTCATATTTGGCTTGCATTTTGTTTGAATTTGTCTTGAATTTAGCCAAATTGTGGATTTTTGGCTCAAGGTTAGTTTAGAAAGTGGTTATGGCTTGGGCAAGGTTAGAGCTTGGATAATTGCTTGGGGAATGGTTAAGCTTGGGTAATGGCTCAGGTAATGGCTAGGCTGAGGTAATGGCTTATGGCTTAAGGGTTTAGGTAATGGGTAGTTGAAAGTCATCCATTCCTCATCTAGTCGCTAGCCCGGGTGGGGTGTTTATACTCATAAGCTCACATGGACCTAAATGAAGGGAAAACATAAATCTTAACTTAATCCAAAACTTCGGTGACCCCCAAGAGGTTTTCAATAGTGGACATTCAATCCCCACCGTTTCTTATGGTGTAGTCCACTTAAGCCTTTGATTTATCTCTTTTTTGTCTTATCACCTAAAATGATCTGTCAAAGTGGATGGATAGCGTGAATTAAAAAATTAAATCATAGTGGGCCTTATAGAGCCCCTACTAAGACCGTCCATCTCTAGCTAGGTCATGGTGGGGATATACCTAATTCTCATCCCCAATGGGAGGTCCCCAATAAAATCTATAACCTAAGCTTGGGATATGTAGAAAGGTGTACATGCATATGTACACGAGGGAAGAGTCCTTAGATTATCATTTCGATGGTAGGTTAAGCAAGTAAGATTAATGGATTAAAATCTTGAATGAACTTTTGTGTGTGTGTGCGTGTGTGTGTGTGTGATGGTTATGAGTTTGATTTAGTATGATCGGGTGGTTCAAAATTGAAGTGGATGGTTAGATAGCTTCATTTAATGATGATAAGTCATTTCAACGAATGGTTTGATGAATGTTCAAAACCCCAAGTGTAGGGTCGCGATGTAGTAATAACTCGTGAGAACGAGATCGAATCTACAGGGACTAAACTTGTACGTATTCTAAAAAGAACTAGAACTAGATCTAGAAGAATATCTAAATATGAATTTTGGAATAAAAGAGAGTAATTGTAAATAATGTTTAAACTATCAATTAAAGGTGGGAAGTAGGGTGTCAAGGATCCACTTGTAGCTATCAAAATGCTACTTTACTTGATTTAAGGAACACAATTGGAATTGGAGTCCTATCATATCCAATTGGAAGATAAAGTAATTTAAATCAAATCCAAACTTTTCATTGACCTAATTCTCAATGGAGGAGAATTGTGAAGATTGGAAGGGATTTCATCACCCTACCATGCCCAGGAGACCATGGTGAATAACAGAATTTACCAATCTCACAATCTCAAAAATAGTAAAAGAAGATATCCAAAGCAATCACAACATTTATTGTACTTAGAATCACAATAAATCATAGAAAATTGAAAATATTCCTTTAATATCAAACTAGGAATCAATGAGATTCAATAAGAACAAGAATCAAAGCAAGATAATCATCCAAACACGCTACAAGCTTCACCTCTTAGCCCTAGCTAAGAGGTTTAGCCAACTTAAGTCACAATAAATCTTAGAAAACTGAAAATATTTCTTTAATATCAAACTAGAAATCAATGAGATTCAATAAGAACAAAAATCAAAGCAAGATAATCATCCAAACACACTACAAGCTTCACCTCTTAGCCCTAGCTATGAGGTTTAGCTAATCATAGACATGATTGAAACTAAATCTCTTAAACAAAGCATGAAAAATAAACTAGGGAAGAAGAAAAACTCTTTAGCGGCTGCTCCACCCTTGTATATGCTCCTTGAGACCTTTTCAAACCCTATAAGATGCTTTGGAGCATAATAGAGAGTCCTATTTATAGTTGTGGAACTTCAACTTTCGCGCCAAGTTGGAAAAATCTAGAAACCGCGTCAAATTTATGCACTCTGCACAGTTTTTGAAAATAGACTCGGAGTTTCAGAATATGCCTTTTCAGGACAACTTCAGGAATATTTTTATTTTCAGAATAATTTCAGGATTTCTTTTCTTTACTTCAAATCTTTGATTCTCTTCATTCTTCACTTGGTTTTTTTTAATTTTTGGTGTGTGAATTTTTCATTAATGACTTCTAAATCTCCAAATCTTCATTTAGTAATCTTTTGAGCATAAATCTTCCTTTTGGCATCAATTTCACCTTTAAGCTCTCGAAATTACCTCGCACATGAAAACATGCATAATTAAATCGATTAAGCTCTATCATGTTTATAAAACCAAGGTATAAATAGAGAAAAATATGCAATATTTTACACTCAACACACCCCCCAACCAACATCTTGATAGCCCCGAGCAAAACGTGCATGAAGTGATCTTCAATCTTCAATGTTTAAATCATTTTTCAGAAAATAATCATTTGTACAATCAAGTATGAATGAGTACAATATAAAGAAGCGAGAGTGTAATTTTGAAAACCTAGAGCCGAATCACACAAGCAATCAATCAAAAAGTTTCTTTATCAATCATTTAAGAGCATAAATTCATATATCAAAATTTTTCGATGTCCTTAGTGAATTCAATTTACTTTCTATAACATACTACTATTTCATAATGTTAGCCATACTCATCACCTCAAGTTTTATTGAATAATCAAGTAATGATTCCGAACTTATCACATTTTTTCTTATTTTTTTAGTTTTTTACTTTATATCGACGGTCCCTTTTTTTATTCATTCTCTTCAGACTTTTCATTCCTTTTCAGTCTTTTCATCATACATGACCTTTTTGTCGATCTCTCTATTTTTTAACTGGTTCTTTTCATCTTTTTAAGGTAGAAAAAATTCTCCAGACTTAATTCTTAATATCGTTCAATGATACACATACTAACAATCAGAAATTCTAGTACTATTTATAGAGAGCAAATTGAACGTGTCTTATGACTTAGATTAACATCATATTCAAACTTCCTCTTAATCAATTAAATATAAGAATTTAGACGATAGTCTACTCGGCTGATCAAACTCCAATAATTCAAAGTTCAATCTCCATCTTATCATCAAACTCAAAGCATTCTTAATTTCATAAATTATCATTTCCTAAACATGTTTTTAACTTGAAAATTTAAAAAAAAATCACATTTTTTCCTCAAAACTAAGTAAACACTGATTTGTTTACCTAATCCACACCCCCCAACCTAAAACCTACACTAACCTCAATGTAAAAGATATGAGCATGTAATGCACATGAGATAACGAAAGGAAATGGGAAGTGATGGGAAGATAATATTTGAAGAAGGAGAATTGAAGCTTTTCCAAAGTTCTTAACATGTAAATGAGTTAGCACGAAGACTAAACAAACTAAAATCAAACTATCCTAATCCTATATCCTATGAAAGCAATAAACCTAACAAATGGCTTGAGACGATGTCCATTCACTTTGAAAATATTGTCATTTGTCAGATTCTTTATCTCGGATGCCCCTTGAGGATAAACATTAGTAACAGTGAAAGGGTCAGTCCAACGAGGTCAAAGTTTTCTTGGAAAAAGATGTAACCGAGAATTATATAGAAAGACTTTTTGACCAGTTATGAATAATTTTTGAAGGATGTTCTTATCATAGAATACCTTCATCCTGTCCTTGTAAATTCTTGAATTCTCATAAGCATCGTTCCGGATTTCCTCAAGTTTAATTAGTTGGAGCTTGCACAGCGAGTCAGCGTTGTCCAAGTTAAAGTTTAAATTTTTGATAGCCCAGTAGGCTCTATGCTCTAGCTCCATAGGCAAGTGACAGGCTTTCCCATAGACGAGTCTAAAGGGAGACATTCCAATGGAGTTTTTTTGAAGTTGTACGGTAAGCCCATAAAGCATTGGTCAAGTGAATTGACCAATTCTTATGGTCAGGGTTAACCATTTTTTTCAAAATTTGCTTAATTTTCCTATTGAAAATCTTAACTTACCCGCTTGTTTGCAGGTGGTATGGAGTGCTCACCTTATGAGAGATGCCATATTTCTTCATTAAGTTCTCAAATGACCTATTACAAAAGAGTGAACCTCCATCACTAATGATGGCTCGAGGCATTCCAACCGAAAAATGATTATAAGACCCGTGTCCCATTCCGTACCGTTTTGTCAGCTTTCGTGGTCCTTCCGGTCAAATTTCGACAACCTTCGCACCTCATCCGACGTTTGCGCGCGATTTTAAGCCAAGTCCCGCACACCGACGTCGGCTCGATCCGAAACCTATGTCTTGGCGACCCCGTCGTCGCCGCGGTTCCAACGCCGCGACTCGCGCACCGAACCGATACCCAGGCTAAAAGATGTCGATCTGCGTTTATTCCGAAGAAACACCGCACGTTGCGAATTTCGAGGGAATCTCTACAATTAGTCCCATCAATCAACCATTAATGCAAGCCTTACCTCAAGTACCACAACCCATTCCCTCCTTTTTCAAAAGTCCACTCTCTTTCCACCTCACCACTACTTTTTTTTCAAATTTCAACCTCAACCATACCACTTTTACAACTTTTCAACCCAACCATTACCCATCACACCTCACCCATCCATATCACCTCTCTCTCTCTCTCTCATTTCTCAAATCTCCAAGCAACTCAAGCCTCTCACGTCCAAGCTTTCCTCTCCCTCCCAAGTGTGGTCCACCTTCTCATCTTCCATCTCAACCATCTAAACCCCATCAACCTCCATCAAAGTTGAAGCTAAGGAGCATTGGAGTCTAAGGGACCAAGAAGAAGGAAGATAAGGTCGGTGATCCACCGTTGAAATCTTGATCTTTAGGGCCCACTTGTTGTGGGACCCATTTTGATGTGTGTGATGTATCAATGGAGGGCCCATAGTGGCGGGGTCCCTCCTCTCTATCTCACCGTATATTTCTGTCTCTCTCTCTCTCTCTCTCTCTCTCTCTCTCTCTTTTGTTGTGATGGTATGGATCCCACCAATATGTGTTATATCTACCCCGTCCATCTATATCAGACGGTGTGGCCCACCCTATTGCAGGTGATGATCCACACCAACCACTGTTTGGATGGGCCCAATGCATTTATATATATATATATATATATATATATGTTATATTTTATATAATATATATAATATAATATGTATTATATATATATAATATAATATATATATGTTGGTGGGCCACATCTACGTGGGACCCACCCCAATAATATATTTATGTATGCCGTCCAGCGTCCCTGGACGCTGGACGTTGGCAAGTGAAGTGTTAATGGCATGGATGTGTACTTTAAGGAAAAAAAAATGGTGGGCCTCTCATGCAAGCCCTACCTTGATTCAGGTATTTAATCCAAGCCGTCTATCCTCTTCCTTGGATTATTTAGGCGTTGAGCAAAATTTTGGAACCAATACGGTTCTCGAGCGGGCCATACCATAAGAAATAGACGTATCACCATTGAAACCCACTTTGACCCTTCCATTCGCCAACAACACATTGCATATTGGTCTCATTTCGTCGATCATGAGTCGTAGAATCCTATGGCTAGGTCGGATCAGACTGATGTGGGCCCTACCATAGAAAATCCGCAGAAAAACTGTTTTTCAAAAAAAAAAAAAAACAGACAAGGGAGGCAGCAGCGTCACTGCGTGCTGGCCGCTGATGGACGGACGAGCTGGGGCTCACGGCCCCAGCTGTGGGCCCCACTTTGATGCGTTCGACCATCAGCACTGTGCATTTGATGGGTCCCCACGGACTAGCCGTCCATCCCAAAAATCAACCTTATACGGAACTCATGTGGGCCATACCATTTAAAATCATGTGAAGACATGCCAAAACATATAAAATCACTTGGTGGGGCCTACCTGAGTTTTGGATGTTGCTGAAACTTGGTCTGGACCGTCAGTTAGATGGGACCCACATAATGGATGGGCTGGATTTGTGAACCACATTTCGGTGGGCCCCATGTCCACCCCCAGGTCCAGGTGACCTTATAAACAGGCTGGACGTCAAATGAACGTCACGGTGGGCCCCCTGCCCACATGACCTCAGCAGCAGGTTAGATGAAAATAAACATTACGATGGGCCCCTCCCTGTCCGCGTGGCCCTGTGAACGGTTGGGTGCAAATGAACATTCCAGTGGGCCCTTGGTCCACACGGCCCTACCAACAGGTTGTATGGAAAATAAATATTACAGTGGGCCCTATCCAGGCCCACGTGACCTTATAAATAGATTGGATGATAAAATAAATATTACAATGGGTCCTACCCTGGTCCACATGACCTCATGAACAGTTGGTTGGAAAATAAAACATTATGTTGGGCCCTATATTGCTTGGAAAATAAACATTACTGTGGGCCCCGGTTTGAATGACCTTATCAATGGGTTGGATGGGAAATAAACATTATGGTAGGCCCCACATGGGCCTCACTTATGTATGTATTGTAAACCATACCCTCCATTAGAGTGGGCTCCATCATGATGCATGTGTTTCATCCAACTGTTCAATCATTTTGGAAATAATTTAAGGCCCATATTATGAGGCCCACCTTGATATAGATATAGGTCTCATGCTATGTAGCCCATTTGATGTATTTGGGTCCTTGGGTTAAGGCCCAATTAGATGTAAAAAAGGCCCATTACAATGTGTGATTCATGGAAGGCCATCCCTTGGGAGCAATGTTGGTTTGATGTCCACATTGAATGGATAATGTTGGTTAAATGTCTGCATTATAACTCTCCCTAAGGCCCACTGATAGGCCCATACTTGTGGTAAGTAGGCCGTCTAGGCCCATCTCCGTTATACACAGAGCTCATCGCTTTATACATGTTTAGTATAGATCCATGATTCATGATCATCCGCATCATATGTATGCCTGATATGAGGAGTGACCGATCATATCATATACCTTCGGGCGGACTGCTTGTGGGCTCCCTGATAGGCGGAGTTACCTCATATAAGTGCATCGTACACACAGGATTGTTGCATGACTGATAGTGTGGCTCATGTACTTGCATTTGTGTGATTGTAGTTACTGTATACCCTAGCGACATCAGGGCCATAGCCTCCACAGACACATCGTGGATGGCAGGATTGGATACCGAAAATATTTGGTTCTAGCATATGGGTGTCATAAATGTCCTTGGGTGAAAATTCCTAAACCCGATGGTATCAGAGGATGACTCTAATGTCGAGACCGAGTGGATATATGAGCGCACGAGGGCCAAATATCAGGAGGCCGTGTCTCCCACTGTGTCGTGGTCGGTTGGAAAGGAGTGTGGCCTTACTCGCCCGAGGGTAGGGGGCAATACTAGGCTGAGTTTGACCAGCTCGCGAATGGGTTCGCTATCGACGTGCCGGATAGGTATTGGCAAACTATTGGCCAGGCAGATAGTGAGGTTTCTTACGCTCACTTGGACTGTGCGGCTAGGAGAGCGACAGTGTCATTTGGAGTGTATTGAACCCCAGTGAGTATCCAGAATAAGAACTGTACTGATATATGATGAGGATTGGCATGCTTGAATTGCATCTCGCATCGCATGGCCGTGTTATGGTCGATGACATTCATATCTTGCACCGCATAGCCTTGGTACGGCTGATTGCATTCATGTACTCATCACCATGATTCCGCATTACTCTGACCTTGCATTTTGAGCACGCTTATATTGCGCACATACTTACACCACGCTCTAAGCTTTATATAAGCTTATGCATGATTGATGCGTGCAGGAGACGCCAAGACGTAGTCGCAGCCATAGTCTCGCCGTAGTTGGAGCGTGCAGCTGAGCTTCTGGAGTTTTGTTTCTTTTGTTACATTGTATTTTCCCTTTCAGACGCATTGTACTCAAAAGTTTTTTATCATAGTGGATTTTGTGGTGGTGTTCTTATGATTTTTATTCATGGGTTATGCTTTTGTTATGCTCATTATGAATCAGACTAATGATTTGAAACCCTCCTTGTAGTATCCCCGGGATCAGAACCTGGTGAATGGGTGCCGGGATCCGAGAATGGGGTTCTACGGAGGCTGTCGGCACCGGATTCGGCGATCGGGAATTTTGTGAGCCCGGTTTCCGAGTTCGGGGCGTGACAATGATGTTTTCCTTTAAGAATCTAATCACCGTTTTGTAATCATTATTCCAGCACGGGAATGGGACAATCCTCCCAATTTCTGACAGCGCTCACAAGCTTTGCAAAACTCATGAGTATCTTTAAACATAGTGAGCTAGTAAAAGCCATACTACAGAATTTTGTCCATGGTCTTTTTAGTAGAAAAGTGATCACCACAGGCCTAAGAGTAACAAAAGGAGATAACACTTTGATGTTCATTGTCTGGCACACATCTCCTTAGAATTTGGTCTGGGCAAATTTTAAATAGTAAGGATCATCCCAGAAAAATTTGCGTACCTCAGCGAAGAATTTTTTCTTATCTTGCGCAGTTTAACATGTTGGCGTGAATCCTATAACAAGATAATTTGCGATGTCAGCAAACCAAGGTAATTGAGAGAGTTTAAACAATTGTTCATTAAGAAACATATCATTTATAGGTGTCGGGTCAAGGGAATCGGGGAAATCAAGCCTAGAGAGATGGTCAGCCACTACATTCTCTACTCCCTTTTTATCTCATATTTCTATGTCGAATTCCTAGAGTAGAAAGATCCATCTTATTAAGTGGGGCTTAGCATCGCTCTTAGAAAGAAGATATTTCAGCACCACATGATCAATGTAGATGATGATCTTGGATCCGATCAAGTAGGATCTAAATTTGTCCAAAGCGAACACTACAACTAAGAGTTCCTTTTCTGTAGTAGAATAGTTCATTTAGGTAGAATTTAGAGCTCTACTCGCATAGTGAATCACATAGGCCTTCTTTTCTTTTCTTTGGCCTAACACCGCCCTAATAGCATAGTCAGACGCATCACACATAATTTCAAAAGGGATACTCCAATCGGGTGGCTGTATGATAGGTGCGGTAGTCAACATAGCCTTGAGCTTAGTAAAAGTTTTTTGGCATTGCTCAATCCACTCGTATGGTGCATCCTTTTGAAGTAGATTACATAAAGGATGAGGGAGATGACTAAAGTTGTAAGACCCGTATCCTAGATCGTACTGTTCCATAGGCTTCCGCGGTCCTCCAGTCGAATTCCAGTAACCCGTGATCTTTTATCAGTATTTGCGCGCGACCCTAAGTCATATCCTGTATTCCAGAGTCGGCTCAACCTAAGACTTGTACCGTAGCGACCGTGCCATCGCGGCGGTTTTGACGCCACGTCTCGCGCGCCGATGCAATACCCGGGACAAGAGATGTAGGCCCGCGTTCAGTTCGAGAAAAACACCGTGCGTTGCAATCCCGAGAGAATCCATCACATCAAATGTCAAGTATATATCACATTACTCACACCCATCCCCAAGTACAATTACCCATCCCCAAAAGTCAACTTTCCATCACTTCACCCATCCCTCTCCCCATCACTCCACTCACATCACCTCTCTCTCTCATCTCTCTCTCATTTTTCTCCCAAGCTCCATTAGAGCAACCCACGTCTAAGCAAGCTCCATGAAAGAGCTTTGTGTGGCCCACTCCCTACCACTCAATCCAACCCTTTAAAGCCGATCTCAACCGTTAAAACCCACCCCTTGGAGCTCTAGATGCATCGATGGAAGGAGTCCGAGAAGATCAAAGGTGGGTGATTTTAGTATTTGATTTTGTGATTTGAGGGCCCACATATGTGGGAACCATCTTGATGTATGTATTATATAAGGAGGGCCTATAGTGGCGGGGTCCCTCACCTCCTCACCGTTGATCTCTCTCTCTCTCTCTCTCTCTCTCTCTCTTCTTTGGTTGTTTAATGGCCCACCTAATGCATGGTGGAGATGCGGGGCATCCATCATGGTGGAGCCCACCTTGGTGTACATGAGAAATCCACTCTTTCCAACAGTTATGGGACCCACGTGGTATGAGTTATCCCCACACCGTTCATCCATTCATCCATGGGCCCACCTGCAGCAGTGGGGACCACCACGTTATACGTGTACCACGTCTAGGCCGTCCGTCCAGGGCCTGGACGTTAGCAGATTTAATATATAAAATATATATATGGTACATATATGTATATATTATATATATTACCATATGGTGGGCCCCACATGGGACCCACCTCTGTGGGAACGGATTGGCTGGGATGCCTCTCACTAGTAGTATAGCTATTGTACTCAATAGTTTTGTGGCCTGATTGCGAGGCATGTGTTAATCTTAAATCGCCCATCCATCTTCTTGTCCACCGTCCAACCTGCTGGACTGTGGAACCCACCATTATATATGTGTCTTACGCTCGCCAACCGTCCATCTCTGGACGTGGCCCACCATGATGTATGTGTGACGCCTGCACCATCCAGACCTCTGGACGATGGAGCCAGTTTTGATGTATGTGATGTGCATCGATACCATCCGTCCATGCCACATGAACCCCACCTGACATGTGTGGCCCACATCCTCGTGGGATGTATGTGATTTATCCTCACCGTCCACTGTTTGGGACAGTGGGAACCCACTTGATGTATGTTTTTCATCCTGCCCGTCCATCCTTGGACGTGGCCCACATTGATGCATGTGTTCTTTCATCAGCATCGTCCATATGGATAGACTACGTGGGGCGCACTGTGTTGTATATGTAATCTACGCCATCCATCTATCAAGTGGACCACACTACAAAATTAATGAAAGGTCGAACAACCACCATTGAAACTGTTTTAGGGACCACATAAGCTTTGGACCGATATGAAATTGGTTCTTCCTCTTAATTTAGGTCCATGTGACCATATGAATAGATTGGGCCCCGTGAATTTTAATTCATGGAAATCATTATCTCCACTACTATTTGTGGTGCGGTCTAGATGATATTTTGATAGCCCATCTTGATGTAAATGAGGCCTGTTGTTCTGGCCCACCGTGATGTATATGAGGCACGTTGTTCAGGCCCATCTTGATGTATATGAGGCCCATTGTTCTGGCCCACCTTAATGTATATGAGGCCCGTTGTTCTGGCCCATCTTAATGTATATAAGGCACATTGTTCCGACCCATCTTGATGTATATTGGCCTGTTGGTATGGCCCATATGATGCTACCCACTTGTTGTATATGAGGCCCATTGGTGTGGCTATTGATGCGGCCCATCATGATGTATATTGAGACCCATGTGTAGGGCCCACATGTTATGTATTTGAGGGGCCCACCTGTTATGTATATGAGGCCCATTGGTGTGGCCCATTGATGTGACCCACTTGTTATATCTGAGGCCCATGGGTCGTAGACCATTGAGATGTATACTCGGCCCATATGTCGTGGCCCATTGTGATGTATTTTCGGCCCATTTGGTAAGGCCTAATGAGGTGTAATTTCTAGCCCATGTATTGTGGCCCATTGTGATGTACATGAAGTCCATGAGGGAGGCCTAATGCGATGTATATATGGCCCTTGAGCGAGAACCATTGTGATGTATATTAGGCCCTTGCGTGAGGCCATGGGCCCACGGTACATTTGGCTCTATGTGGGCCACTCCTTAAGAGCAATGTTGGTTAAATGTCCACATTGTGACCTTCCCTTGGGCCCTTTGTCAAGCTGATTAGGCTGATTCCGATTATCGAGGTCATTCTGTTTATCGAAGTCGATTTCGATTGTCGAGGCCGATTGTCAATGCCGATTTTGATTGCCGAGGCCGATTATCGAGGATGCTCCCCATTATCGAGGCTGATTCTGATTATTAAGGCAATTCCTATTATCGAGGCCAATTGTCGACACCGATTCTGATTTGTTGAGGCCAATTATCGAGGTCGATTCTGATTTGTCGAGGCCGATTCTGATTTATCGAGGCCAATTGTCGAGGCCAATTCCGATTGTCGAGGCTGATTCCGATTGTCGAGGCCAATTGTCAAGGCCGATTCTAATTTGTCGAGGCCAATTCTGATTTGTCGAGGCCGATTATTGAGGCTGATTTCGATTATCAAGGCCAATTCCGATAATCAAGGCCAATTCCAATTGTCGACGCCGATTGTCGACGTCGATTCCAATTGTCGAGGCCGATTCCGATTATTGAGGCCGATTCCGATTTATCGAGGCCGATTTTAATTTATCGAGGCTGATTGTCGAGGCCGATTCCGATTTGTCGAGGCCGATTCCGATTTATCGAGGCTAATTCTGATTTCTCGAGGCCAATTTCGATTTATCGAGGCCAATTGTCGAGGCCAATTCTGATTTGTCGAGGCCGATTTCGATTGTCGAGGCCGATTCTGATTTGTCGAGGCCAATTGTCTAGGCCGATTCTGATTTGTCGAGACCAATTTCGATTGTAGAGGCCGATTCTAATTGTCGAGGCTGATTGTCGAGGCCAATTCCGATTGTTGAGGCCTAATATAATATATATGCGGCACGTATTTGAGGCCCATTGTGATGTGTATTCAACTCATGTTTAAGGCCCAATGTGATATATATGAGGCCTATGTGATGAGGCCCATTGTGGTGTATTTAAGGCCCAGGCGATGGAGCTCGTTGTGATGTATGTTAGGCCTATGTGAGAGGCCCATTGTGATGTATATTAAGCTCTTAAGTGAGGCCCATGGTATTGTATATTCGGCCCTTGTGTGATGCTATGGGTCCACTATATGTTAGGCTCTATGTGGGTCATTCCTTGGGGGCAATGTTGGCTAAATGTCTACATTGTCGAGGCTGATTGTCGATGGTAGTTATTAATACCGATTATGAGTATGTGACAATATAACATCATGATACATGCCTATATGCATCATCTGCATGTTTATTATGAGATGTGATTAACCATTGCATATGTCATAGCACAGATGGTTGATGGGATTCCCTGATAGGTGGAGTTTCCCACATGAGCACACGGTATGCGCAGGATTGATGCATGATTGGGCTACATGACTCATGCATCTTACATTATGTGATTGTGATTACTGTACACCCTAGCGACATCAGGGCTGTGACCTCCACAGGCATGTCGTGGATGGCTATATGGGACACCAGAAATATTTAGTTCGAGTATCTGGGCACTTTGGATGTCCGTGAGTGAAAGTCCCTAAACCTCCAAGACTAGGAGACGCCCCAACGTCTAGACCAAGTGGATACATGAGCGCCCTAGTGCCGGATACCAATAGGTCACATCTCCCACTGTGTCGTGGTCAATTGGGAGGGGGTGTGGCCTTATCCGCCCAAGTAAGGGGGCTGCAAGCTAGTCTGAGTTTGACCAGCTCCCAAATGGGTCCGCTATCGACGAGCTGGGTAGGCATTGGTATACTACTGACAAGTGGGTAATGAAGTCTTTTCCACTCACTGGGCTACGCGGCCGGTAGGGGCGGCAGCCAGCTTGGACTGTACTAGACCCCGGTGATGATCCCAGAGATGTACAGAACTGATTTATCGTGTAGAAGTTGCATACTCAGTATTATACTCATTCATTCATTCACTATCCACTCGGCCTGGTGGTATGCAATCAAGCCATCATGTGTACCTTCACAATGGCCAGGATTTCGGTTGGGGCACACAACTAACTTGAGATCAGGAGTTTACCATATTGAGTCTATCTATCCAAATTTAGGTATATGACTGGTTTGGATAGAAGTCCCTTGTGACAGACCCCTTAGCCTGCGATACTACGTACTATCACCCCGACTTCGCATTTTAGCTTAATCATTTCATTCGCACCACATATTGCATTACATCCGCAGCATGTGACATTTTGGGTTGTTATGTTTCTGCATTTATATGGCTTAGATATGGCTAGTGGCATTCGAAGACTCATCAGGATTTGCATATTGCATTACATTCTCAGTATATGACATTGGCTTATTATATTTTTGCATCGTATAACTTGGATAAGGATAATGGTATTTATGGCTTACCAGCATGTTCCACATTAGTCTGATATTGTACAGTTTATGGATTGCCAGTATTTCTGCTTACTCTGATATCTATATGATTGGCCTGTGCAACGCACACACTTACACCACCCTCTAAGCTTTCTCTAAGCTTATGCACGATAGATGCATGCAAGTGGTGTTAGGTTGCAGCAGTGATGAGCTTGTAGCGTGCAGCAGACTTCTGGAGCTTTGATTTTTGATATATATATTTTCCTTTTCAGCATTGTATTCAAACGTTTATATTAGTGGATATGTGATGATGATGTTACCTTTGTGATTTGGGTATACCTGTGGTTATGCTTCTTACGAGTAAAATGTACGTTGAAAAATCCTCCTTGTAGAATTCCAGGATCGGAATCTAGCGTATGGACACTAGGAGCCGATAATGGGTACTACGAAGGCTGTTAGCACCAGATTCAGCGATCAAAAATTTTATGAGCCCGGTTTCTGAGTTTGAGGTGTGACAAAAGTCTTTTATGAATCGCCTATAGAAACCGGTGTGTCCTAAGAAGGATCACACGTCACGTATGCTCTTAGGTGGAGGTAGATTAGAGATAAGATCACTTTTTACCTTATTTACCTCAATTCCCATGGATGAAATTGTATGTCCAAGAACAATTCCCTTAGGAACCATAAAATGACATTTTTCTCAATTAAGAACCAAATTCTTTTCTTCACATCGCTTCAACACATTTTTAAGACTTTTCAAACACTCACTAAAGGATGGACTAAAGATAAAGAAGTCATCCATGAAGACCTCTAAATATTGCCCCACCATGTCAAAAAAATACTCAACATGCATCGCTAAAAAGTGGCAAGGGCATTACATTGTCTGAATGGCATCCTTCGGTAAGCAAATGTGCCAAAGGGACATGTGAATGTTATCTTCTCTTGATCTTCAAGGGCTATCTCTATTTGATTGTAGCCCGAATATCTGTCAAGGAAGCAGTAGTAAAAGTGACTGGCTAGCCATTCCAAAATTTGATCAATGAAGGGCAAAGGAAAGTGGTCCTTCCTTGTGATGGTATTCAACTTCCTATAGTCAATACACATTCTCCAACCAGTAGTGACTCTAGTTGGCACGAGTTCATTATCGGCATTGGCTACGATGGTGATTCTAGACTTCTTGAGAACTACCTAAGTTGGACTCACTGATACGGGACAAGAAAATTAGATATGATGTGCAAGATTTCAAGCTTTAGATCATAATAATTTAGAAACAATCACAATAATTCCACATCCCAGATAAAGTCAAGCATTCAACAAGGAAAATCTACGATGGTCCAAGCCTACACATGTTAGGGCTAAATCAATTAAAAATTATAGACCAAACAATGCTCAAAGGATAGTAGATTCATCCACACATGCAAAGGATTATTTTTCAATCCAAGGGATTCTCACGTTTCAATTCTGAAAAACCTAAGGTTTCAAAAGTGGAATAGAACTTGGGGATTTAAAATGATCTAGGGTTAGGGTTATGGAAATAAGGTGAAAGAGGAGCAAAATAGAGATGAGAGGGAACTTGTGATCAGCCCGCACGTGCGAATAGCAAACTGGCCTGACGCATGTGCATGGATGGCGGCCCACATGTGTGTGGGGCCCACGAATCTGGAATCGACTAACTAGGGCCTGGTCGACTAGGGATGGGCCACTTTTCCTCCAAATTTTAGGACAAACGGATGATCGGTTTGAACACGGTGCTCCGCTGAAGTTTCAACCCTCTTGTAGGGCAAGATTCTAGAAATCTGCTGTAGGGAAAAGATTAGCTGCAAACACAGGTAGATTTGATAAGAGGATGCTTGTAGGAGATGAGGAATATAAAGGGTAGGAATAGGGGCGATTTGAGATAGGTGTGGCTTCGCACTATTGTAGTTAGCCCTTCGAAGAAGGGAGGGTTTCTTACCCAATTAAGTTTCCACAACTCAGAGAATAAGAGAAGCAGATAAACACAAAATTTTAGTAATCATCTTTAATTAAAAAAACCCTACAAGGGGTTGCCTATTTATAAGAAAAACATATACTCCAAAAGTCACGCCATGTGCACATACTATTACTTAAAGATGAAGTAATAAAAAATAATAACTAATCAATGCAATCTAAACCGTTCATGATGTTCCTAATAATGGTAATAAGCAAAACTCAAAGTCTTAGGTCACCTAGGGTAGTGAGTTATGATCATGAGATTCAATATTGGGATCTACATTATGATCGGGTCCACCCCAAGGAACTAAAACACAGTCCCCTAACTAGGAGACCCTCCATGGATGTCGTCATCGATCCATATTGAAGGTGGGGCCCTCCTCCTTGCGTACGTGCATAAGGGGGGCATGCGTGTGCACGAGATGCCCCCATTACCTCTCTCCGGCTATGAAGATTTCACTACTGGTGAAACAAAACTCCTAAACCACTTCAAGATGTCAGTATCAAGTCTCTTAAGCTCCTGCTCAGTGAGCCACATACTGTTTGAAGCTGGACGTGACTTCCCCTTAACCAGGAACTTTTGAAATCCCCTGTCTGACGTCGATATTATCTGATGGTCCAGAATATCTTTTATCTCCTCTTTGGGTGTGTGAATGATAGGTGTGGGAGGTAGAGGCTGGGAAGATGGGTTGGGGGGGCCATGGATCAAAGGAAAGGTCTAGGAAATCAGGATGGTTGGGTGACAGGCTAGACAATGTATCAGTAGTCCCCTGAAATACAAGTAGATCCTCCACATTGAATGTGGAACTAATTCCTATAAAAGGTAAAAGATCTACCACATGTGCATTGAGACCGTTTCGTTTTATAATTTTGAATAGTCCAGCGCTATGCCCATGTAATTTATAAACGGCACCCTGAGGGTACCGCTCTGGCCTGATGCGAACCATCACAAAGCCCCTACATTAAATTTCTTGAATCGTTTATGTTGGTCAGCAGAAATTTTATAATGTTCATTACTAGTATTGATCTTTCACCTGATTTCTTGATGCAATGAATGAATGTGATGTGCAAAGGACTCTGCAGACTCTTATGGCCTATGGGATAGGGACATAAGGACAAGATCAATAGGCTTCCTAGGTTTATAACCAGTAATGACTTCAAAAGGACTTAAACCTGTGGATCTATTGACAGAACTATTAAATGCAAACTCGGCGATAGGTAGTGCAGTGTCCCACATCTTGGTGTGCTCCTGCACTAAACACCTGAGCAAATTTTCCAGACTCCTATTGACCACCTCAGACAGGTTTGGTTGAGTCATCCCAGGGAATAAATCAATAGCGTATTGTATATCCCTCATAGAGGGAAGCTCATCTGATAGATCATCGAGAAAGACATCACGAAACTCATCCACTACCGTAATGGCCTCAATGGGTAACTCTACACTAGCCTCTAGTGCACTTTCCCTAGCCACAAGGGTGTACACCATCGAGTCTGACTCAGTCTCTCGCTGAAAGTGTTTGGTATTTAGAATATGGAGAAGCTTAAAGTTGGACTTCGATTCCTCAACCAACATCAAGTGAAAAGAGAAAGGGAGTATTTTTCTTAAGAGTTTCTTTTATTTCTCCCTAATGGACTATTGGGGGTTCCCTCAACCTCTCTTTCTTTCGCTCCACAGTAGCCCAAAACCTCTTTGCATGGCCCACAAGCTTCATCTTGGCAAATCAGACCCGACGAGTATCCAATATATCATACCACTCAAAATAGTGGTCCATATCCGCCAACCAATATAGAAAAGCTTTAGGGCCCAAGTAGCCATTAAACGTAGAGATCTTTATTCTAACTCCCTTAAAGAGTTGCGCATTTGGGTCATAATGATCATGATACCCCTTTTGGGGTGGGTGCACGGGTGCGTGCCCATGTCTGTTTCTTTGCCCACCCTCATTTCATCGTCTATCCTCCTGACCACCTGCCTGAGAATGGGCATCTTCCCCAATGACGGGGTTTGTCAGGCGGAGGTCTCTAGTTGGGTAACATGCACATTAAGTTGATCCCAGTGTTGGTCAATATGTTATTCCAAGTGCCTACCCAAAGACTCAAACTTCTGAGTTACGTTGTCTATTGACTCTTGTAATTGCTCTATGTTTAGTGCAGGGTGCAACCCAAAACCACGACTAGTACATGTGGGCATACAACTACCCACTCAACTCAAAGGTCCTCTAACACAACTATATGCATTTAAATGGGACTAAATGCTCTCATAGGACTCTGTATGAGGGAAACTTCGCAATACTCCTTAAATTCCAGCAACATAACTGTCCAAACAGTTTGTTAACAGAAAATTTAGTAATGAAAATTGGGAAATTTCTGACAATTGAAAATTCAGCAGTCTATGTTATGAATGATGGGTCCTAAACAGCCCTATATGATGAAATTTAATGTAAAATAAATATGAGTAGACTAAACCCTAAACATGTAATGCAATCCCTTATAAAAAACCTAAGCTCTCATGCCAAATTTGATGTAGGACATGAAAATTATATATGATGTGCAAAATTTCAGGCTTTAGATCATAATAATTTAGAAACAATCACAACAATTCCACATCCCACATAAAGTTAAGCATTCAATAAAGGGAATTTATGAGGGTCCAAGCCTACACATGTTAGGGCTGAATCTTTTAAAAATTATAGACCAAACAATGCTCAAAGGATAGTAGATTCATCCACACATGTAAAGGATTATTTCCTAATCCAAGAGATTCTCATGTTTCAATTCGAAAAAACCTAGGGTTTCAAAAGTGGAATAAAACTTTGAGATTTGAGATGATCTAGGATTAGGGTTATGGAAATAAGGTGAAAGATGAATGAAATAGAGACGAGAGGGAACCTGTGATCAACTCGCACGTGTGGATAGCAAACCGGCCTGACGCATATGCGTGGATGGCAGCCTGCATGTGTGTGGGGCCCACGAATCTGGAATTGGTCAGCTAGGGCCTGGTCGACCAGGGATGGGCCACCTTCCCTCCAAATTTTAGACTAAACGAATGATCAGTTTGAACACGGTGTTCCGCAGAAGTTTCAGCCCTCCTATAGAGCCAGATTCTAGAAATCTATTGTAGGGGAAAGAATAGTTGCAAACATGGGTGGATTTGATGAGGGGATGGCTGTAGGAGATGAGGAATATAGAGGGTAGGAGATGAGAGCAATTTGGGATGGGTGTGGCTTCGTACCATAGTAGTTAGCTCTTCGAAAAAGGGAGGGTTTCGCACCCAATTAGGTTTCTGCAACTTCGAGAATTAAAGAAGCAAGAAAATGTAAAATTTTATTAATGATCTTCAATAAATAAAAAAACCTTATAAGGGGTTACCTATTTATAAGAACAACCTATACCCCAAAAGCTGCGTCATGTGTGCATAATATTACTTAAAGACGAAGTAATAAAAAATAACAATTAATCAATGCAATCTAAACCGTTCATAATGCTCCTAATAACGGTAATAAGCAAAACTCAAAGTCTTAGGTCACCTAGGGTAGTGGGTCAGGATCATGAGATCTAATGATGGGATCCACATGATGATCGGGTCCACCCCAAGGAACTAAAACATAGTCATCTAATTAGGAGGCCCTCCATGGATGTCGTCATCGATCCAGATCGAAGTTGGGGCCCTCCTCCTTGCGTACGTGCTTAAGGGGGGCGTGCATGTGCGCGAGATGTTCCCATCACTCACCCATTGACTATTGGATATAGGGTATATGATACCCACATCAAACAATTTAAGTACCTCAGCCTTAACCACTTCCTTCAAGTTTTGGATTTAATCGACGTTGTGGTTGTCGGGAGGTTTTCGCATTATCCTCAAGATGAATGCGGTGAGTACAAATCAAATGGTCAATTCCCTTGAGGTCTGTAATCGACCATCCAAGAGCTCCTTTATGCTCAATGAGAGTGAAAACGAGCGTACTCTCTTGTTCTTGCTCAAGGTGGGAAGAAATCACCGCCGGCTATGACTCATCTTGGCCTAAGTAGACATTTAAGATGAGTGGGCAAAGGTTTTAGGTCAAGCTTCGGTGCTTTGAGGTTAGATAGTAGAGGCGCTACATCGGTTTAGGGCAATTTCTCAAATTGTGGCCTCCACCGGTTAACTTCAAGTATCGGCGTAGCATGAAGCAAGGCATCCATCTCCCTAATCATATCATCATCTAAATTAGGGGAGTGAGCCAAACATGTCTCTAGAGTGTCAGAATATAGAGTTAAAAGTGTTGTATCTTCCCCAAAAGAATCGATCATGTTAATGTTGTGGGTATTGTCATGATCCTCTGACTGTTTGTTCATATTGAAAAAGATGTTAAGCTCCAATGTCATATTTCGAAAGATAAATTCATAATTTCATTTCTACAATTAATGATAGCATTTGATGTAGCTAGAGTTGTACACGAGCTAAGTTAGCTCAGTAGCTCGCTTGACTCAACTCGACTCAGATCAAAGCTGAGTTCAAACCGAGTCGAGCTGATTTTTGGAGCTCGAAACGAGTTCGAGCCGAGTTCGATCTTGCCCCAGCTCGACTTGACTTAACTCAAATACTACTCGAACTCGGCTTAACTCGAATACTACTCGAACTTTGCTCAACTTGGTACAAGGTATATATACCCTTCAAAAAAAAAACCTATCCCACCCATTTTTAACAACCATCCCGCTCAACGCCTGCACGACCCCTAGACTCTAACCCTCTCTTCCCCTCTCTCTTTCAGTCCAGTCGATGAAGCTCCTCTCTCTCTCTCTCTCTCTCTCTCTCTCTACTCTCTCCCTCATCCTCCCTTACCCGCACCGACGCAGCACCTCTCTTCCTCCCTCTCTGTCAGTCTGGCCGGCAAAGCTCCTCACTCTCTCTCTCTCTCTCTCTCTCTCTCTCTCTCTCTCTCTCTCTCTCTACTCTCTCCCTCATCCTCCCTTACCCGCATGGGCACACCGACGCACAACCCGTCTTCCTCCCTCTCTGTTAGTCCGGTCACCCCTGCGGCCCTGCCACTACAGCTCGCCCAATACAGTCGCCCCTATGGCCCTGCCACTGCTCGGTCGCCCCTGCCACTACTCTGTCAGTCCGGTTGCCCCAAGCTAGTTCAGTATGCCCCTGTCCTTTTGTTGTATGAATTGATTAATTGATTTATCACGCCCCTTCCCTTGATATTGGGTAGTTTACTAATCCCATACACATGTAGATCACTATATATCCACACCCGACCATGCACATAAATATTAAATAAGTGTGTGAGATCTGAGCCTTTTATAAGGTTGGAAATAACACTCAGATCATAGGCCTAAAAATTTAGAGAAATGGCCTGAAATGTGTTCCAAAGATGTTAAATGGCCTGAAATTTTGGTTGCAGTCATTACTTGATTTTGAAATGTGTGTTCTAAAGATGTGAAATATCCTGAAATGTGTGTACAAAGTAAACTGGCAATTACTTTTGGTTGTAGCCATTACTTTATTTTGAAATGTGTGTTCCAAAGATGTGAAATGGCCTGAAATTTATATCAAAAGAACTAAAAGTGTAGCTCACTTGTGAATATATTAGATCTCATGCAGTGTTATAATGTAAGATGTGCGCATGTGGATGGATGTGTATAGCTCCACAAGCATGTGGAATTAGAAAATTTCAAATATAAGGGATCAGACTTTCAACTAGCTATATCAATAATTCAATATTGGGCAGGTTATAACATCTTCTTATGGTAGCTTGTGCAATGTGTTTTCTCTTAATATCATGTTAGTTGTGGGTGTTTAGAAGAAAATATTTTTCCTTGTCGGCCACAAGTGATGCAATTATATCCAAAATGAGTTCATATCATTCAAATGCCATACAATGCAAGCATAAAACACAAATGCTAGAACGAGTAAGATGTAGATATTGGATTTGTCCAAAATGAGTTCATATCATTCAAATGCTATACAAGTAAGCATAAAGCACAATTGATTTAACCAAGGAAGATGTAGAATATGGATATCATTGAGACACAAAAAACCAATTCCTACATTTAATCAACAAATTCGAGTTATGCCAAAGTTAAATCAATAGATCTGAGCTACACAGAGTTAATAGATATGTGGAAACAATACGGTCCATTATATTCTAATCCAATTCCAAGCTCTCAATAGCCCGTTTGGTAGAAGAGGTAACACCTCTAGCCGTGCTCTCTGAGCAATAGCTCCTATGGAGCACGCTTTCACGTCGACTCAAGGGTCTTAACGTGGAACTACCAGATATGCCCGATGAGTCTAAAAGAGAGACGCAATATTTTTTATTTTTGTTAGCTAGTCTTAATTTATATTTATACCTATTGGCTATTGGATATCTTTTATTTTTATAAATATTTTTAATAGTTATTCTTTCATCCTACCATTTTGTTTGCATAAATATTAATTATTTTTATTGTTCTAGTTGTAGTATAGGATAATCAGTTACCCATTTAAGGATTTCTATGTTGCTAGACATAGATTCAGTGTGTTCTTGGATGCATAGAAATTCTCAAATTGTCTCTTTTTGGATAGTTCAGGGTTAGATAGATTGTAATGTCTTTATTTATTCCAATTTAAATGCATATGTCTGTTCTGGTTTCATCTCTCTTTTTTCTCTCTGGATATATTTCCTGTATTTATTTCCATCGTCAAATGTCAACACTTTGTGTTGATGATTGACATAGGAATCAAATACAGGATTAATATATTCTAGAGAGATAAAGGGAGATGCTGTTGAAATTTTAACGTAACATTTAAATTGGAAAATGAAGGCATTACAATCTATCTAACCTTAAATGGGTGACTGATTTAGACAGTTAAGTAAGTATGCCCACCTAGCGGTCTAGGTATCACCATATAACATATCAAGAACTTTGTTTTATAGATGACTAGTCAAGTCGAAAGCCATACCCGTGGAATGGGTGCATCAGCCACATCTCCTCTAATCATAGAGGGAGACACATCAACTACAGACAAAGGGAAGAAGAAGAGATCAGTAATGTGGGATGACTTCGAAGAAGTCACAGTTAACGGTGTGACGAAGATAAAGTGTAATCATTGCAAAGGATTATACAGCAAGATTCCAGGAGGATCTACAACACATCTAAACAGACATTTGAAGACGTGTCCTAAGAGACGAAGACTCCCTCTTCCCAGCCAACAGTTGCCGAGAATATCTCCCGCGTCACAGTGCAGAGAGAGTGCATGAAGATGTACAAAGGAGAAGATGAAACTAAAAGAAGTTTTGGCTTCAATGTCCAGAATAAGTTTGACGTCTGATTTATGAACGACGTCCAATCAAAGAAATGATATATTTCATTAACCGTTCACTATATAGAAAAGGATTGGAAACTCCCCAAGAGAATTTTAAACTTCCGTAACATTCCTCCTCCATATACTAGTTTACTTATTTTAGATTGCATTTACAGTTATATATAAGACTGAGGCATTGAGAAGAAAATTTTAGTAATAACTTTAAACAATGCTTCAGCAAATGACAATGTCATTTCATGCTTACGTAACCAGTTCAGGGCTACAAAAAATTTATTTTTTGATGAAAAATCATTCCAGGTTAGATGTTGTGCCCATATTTTAAATTTGATTGTATAAGAAGGGCTAAAAGAAATTCACCTTACTGTAGAGAACATAAGAGAAAGTGTGAAATATATAAGGGGATCGCCATTGAGACTGAGTGTATGGAATGACATCATCCAACATTTGAATGTGCCATCTAAAAAAATGTTAAAGTTGGATATGTGTATACGTTGGAACTCGACCTATGAAATGTTAGATACAGCAATGGAATTACAACTTGCATTTTCTGAATATGCGGTGAATGACAAAACGTATTCTTGGTTGCTGAGCACAGATGATTGGGCCAAAGCAAAACAAGTTCACACATTTCTCAAATTTTTCTACGATTGCACGAAGATTTTTTCTAGGAATCGGTATCCAACCACGAATATGTTTCTTCCATCTCTTTGGAAGATTAAGGGTACTCTACATAAAAATGTCAATGCGGGTCCAGATTTCATACGTCAGATGACAGTTGGTATGAAGACAAAGTTCGATAAATACTGAGACGAATGTCGTCTGTTGTTGTCCTTAGCAGTTGTTCTTAATCCTTATTATAATATGGAGTTGGTTAAGTTTATTTTCATGAATATTTATCCTACTAAAAGAGTGGCAACAGAGACGTTCAAGATTCATCAAGCCCTTGAAAATTTGTACAATTCGTATGCTACTACTTTACCTATAGCAGGTGTTGAAGAAAGTAAAGATACGGATATTTCTATACCTGATAATGACGATGTGCTAAATGAATACATATCATACTTGGCACAAAAATGAATAAGAGTTAAGATGAAGGAATCAGAGCTAGAAATGTACCTCAATGAGCTAATCATAGTGAAATCCGAATTTGATGTGTTGGAATAGCGAAAGGTGAGGGTTAGTGAATCAAAATACCCTACATTATCTGTGATGGCACGGGACATCTTATCAATATCAATTTCAACAGTGGCATTAGAATCTGCTTTCAGTATAGGGAGCAGGGTTGTGAGTAAGTATCGAAGCTCACTTTCACCGAATACAATTGAAGCGTTGATTTGTACGGAAGATTGGTTGCGGCCAATATGGGGGGGGGGAGATGATATGAATGATGATGAACAAGAAGAGATTGAGATTCATGATGAGTCTCTACCTGCAGATCTGTAATTATTTTTGATTTTTCAATTCTTTTTTGTTGAAACATAAAAGATTTATAATATTATTTAACTTGAAACATGAAGTGGTGGAATGTGGTTTGTAAGACTTTGATATTTATTTACTCACTACTGTTCATTTGCTTTTATTTTTGATACATTTATATTGCTTTTATTTTTTATACATTTATATTGCTTTTATTTTGTTCTTATATCAAGTTCAAATTATTTATTAATATTCTGATTTTTTATTGAAAATTGAGTGTAGATATGTGATCATCTGACCCATCGACAAACATTTGGGACTACACTTCCCTAGTTGAATCGCCACCAAGGTTTGGAGGAATAAAGATTGTGTATGGTTTATGTAGTGTAAAGTTTATGAACAAGACTAATCGGTTTCGGTTACACTTGTCATGTCGAGGTGGTGATGCAAAACCATGCCCCAATACCCCTAAGGATGTCCAAATTCTTTTTCAGGCCCTTTTATATTCGAATAGAAAACCTTCCACTCCATTCAAACCTTCTGGTTCTAGATTTAGTACAAGAATGACATCCACGAAAGATGTAGAGGAGGAATTCAAATTAAAAGCTTTGGAAGAAGAACAATTCCAACTCGCCTTAAAACGCAATATAGAAGAAGTTTTTATACTTCAGCGATATCCTCAAAGACAGCACGATGTTGAAGCAGGATCGAGTACGACAAGCAAGAAGAAGAAGAAGAGTAATAAATTCAAATTCCTCACCCGTCTTGGTGAATTTTATAACGCATTGGGTACTACATACAATTCTTCACATAAAGAAAGTTTGAAATATCTAGTTCAAAGTGTAAAAGAGCACGAAGGAAATATCTCTTCGCCTTCTGACTCAGAGGAAGTGAACCAATATGTATATGAAAAAATAGATAGTAGTTCGAATGGATCAGATGACAATACAGGAAGGCACTCCTCTTATGGAGGTTATTAGTTGTAAATTGTTATTTTGAACAATGTAAATATGTAATTATTGAAGTTTTTTAATCGTAAATTATGCATTTTATATATTTTATTGCTTTGTTCAACTTTGAATTCCAATTTGATAATCAAATTCAAATTCAAATAAATCTCAATTTATAACTCAAACTCGGCTCAAAGCTCGAACTCAGAACTCGATACTTGGCTCAAAAACTTGAACTCAAAATAGGCTCGAAGACTCAAACTCGAACTCGGCTCGAACTCGGGCGAGCCGAGTATGACCTGCTGTTCTAAGCTCAAAGGCCGAGCCGAGCCAAGTACAAGCTGGGACTCGAGCAGTCCGAGTTGAGCACGAGCTAGGCAAAGCTCAGCTCGGCTCAACTCATGTACACCTCTAGATGTAGCAAGGAATGGGCGACCAAGAATAACGAGTATTTGAGTGCTCATATCTATGATGGGTTGAGTATCCAAGACAATAAAATCTACTGGATAGTAGAATTTATCAACTTTGACCAACACATCCTCGATCATCCCTCTCGGTACATGAACTGAGCGATTGGCAAGCTGTAATGTGGTCCAGGTGGGTTTTAATTCACCTAGACCCAATTGTTTCTAAACTGAGTAAGGGATCAGATTTACGCTTACCGCCAAGTCAAGAAGTGCATGCTCAATCCGGTGGTTCCCAATTCTATAAGTGATAGTTGGGTTACCGAGATCTTTGTGTATTTGTAGCACATCTTGCTTAAGGATAGCACTCACTTTTTCTATCAAAAAGATTTTTTTTGTATATTTTGTAATCTTTTAGTCATACATAAAATTTTCAGAAATTTAGCATATAAATGAAATTGTTTAACGACATCCAGTAGAGGGATGTTGACCTTCACTTGTTTAAGCACCTCTAGAATATCCTGAGAGTTAGAGAGGGTTCTTGGTGCAATCAACCATTGAGGGAATGGTGCAATTGGCTTACTTTAAGGTTCCGGTTCTAATATATGTGGAGCATTGCTAGGTCTATCATTCTCATCTATTTCTGAGTCCTTAGGCTTTTCAGCCCTCACCAGAATAGATTTATCAATTGTCTTCTCACTTCTGAGAGTGGTGATAGACTTAGCCTTCTCCATCTGTTTTGAAGAGCTTGGGTCACTGATTTCATATTGCTGTTTTGGGTTGGGGAGAGGCTGAGCTAGAAGGATCCCTTTCTCTACAATCGAATTTTTTGTTTCAAGCCCTTATATGGCCTTTGTAAGGTCTTGAAAGGTTTGTAGCATACCCTGATTAAAAAGCTCTTGGCTTTGTATATGTTTTAAGAACGGATCCTCTTGAGGTTTCCGTTGATTCAGAAATTAGTTAAGGATCCCTTGAGGAGTAGTTGTTTGTCTGTTCCTCCAACTGAAGTTTAGATGGTTCCTCTAGCTTGAGTTATATGTATTTGAGGTGGGTTCACTGAAAGGTTTTTAGTAGTTGTTTACGACATTTGATTACTCATTCAATATCTCTTGAAAAGCATGAATTGTTGGGCAATTCTTAGTCGTATGTATATTACAAGCACAAATACCACAAACAACTTCCGCAGTATTTTCGGGTTCTACCTTCTTAAGTTCCATGGCTTCGACTTTTCTTGTGATTTTGAGCACTCTTGCATTTATATCATCTTCCTCTTTTTGAACATAAATTCCTCCAATTTCCTTTGATTGAGTAGGCGTAGAAGTGGTAATTCTTGAAGAGGTATCTCATGATTACGCTTTTTCAACAAGTTTATCAAAATAATCTCAGACATCATCGACTTCCTTATTTATGAATTCCCCATTACACATCATCTCCACAAATTGGCATATGGGTGAGGTCAATCCCTCATAGAAAAAGCTTGTTATACACCATGTTTTGTAGCCATGTTGTGGACATGAATTTATGAGATCCTTAAATCGCTCCTAACATTGGAAGAAGGTCTCATCCTCTTTTTGTACAAAATTCATGATTGCTTTCCTTAAGGTATTTGTTTTATGATAGGGAAAGAACTTTTTAAAGAACTCCCTTGTTATCTCAGCCCATGTGCCAATGGACCTTGGTCTTAAGGAATGTAACCACGACGTAGCCTTTTCTTTCAAAGAGAAAGGAAACAATTTTAGTCTAACTGTGTCCTCAGACACGTTTGGAAAGTGTAATGTAGACATAACTTCATCAAACTCTTTCATATGTAAGTATGGACTTTCATATTCTAGTCCATAAAACTTAGGGAGGAATTGAATTACCCCTAGTTTAATATCCATGGTTCTTGCATTTAATGGAAATATGATGCAGGAAGGTGTACTCACCCCCGCCAGTTGTAAATAATCTCATAAAGTACGAGGCGGGTGTGCATTATGCACCTCGTTTTCATCTTAAACTTCCTCAACTAGTGGTTGAGGTTGATTTGCAACCATTACTTTAATTAACCGAGAGGATCTCAAGTGGTGTCTAATCCTTTGATGGATAGGCAACCCTTCGACTAATCTTCCTTCACTCAAGAGACGTTGAGTGTTTTCACGAACCCACTTGGGCATGAAACATACACAACCCTCAAGCACCAAACAACTAAAACCTAGAAGAAAGAAAACTAAAGCAAATAAGAAATATATAAAAGAAAGCGAATTGGAAAGAGGTTACTAAATTGGAGTTACTATGTTAAGATCCTACAAAATAGAAAATAATGTTAGTTTCTAAAAATAATTTCAGAAAAAATCATAACCTAAAAAAAAAAAAAAAAAAAAGTTAACCCTAATCTTAACCTAATTCTTATACCAATTAATTCTAGAAAAACATAGTTGTAGTCCCTAACAACAACACCAAAAACTTATTCACAGCCCCAAGTATAGGGTTGTGATGTAGTAATAACTCGTGAGAACAAGGTCGAATCCACAGGGACTAAACTTGTATGTATTCTGAAAAGAACTAGAACTAAAACTAGAAGAATATATAAATCTGAATTCTGGAATAAAAGAGAGTAATTGTAAATAATATTTAAACTATCGATTAAAGGTGAAAACTAAGGTACTAAGGATCCACTTGTAGCTATCGAGATGCTACCTTACTTGATTCAAGAAACACAATTGGAATTAGAGTCCTATCCTATCTAATTAGAAGATAAAGCAATTTAAATCAAATCTAAACTTTTCATTGACATAATTCTCAATGGAGGAGAATTGTGAAGATTGTAAGGGATTTCATCACCTTACCATGCCTAGGAAACGATGGTGAATAACAGGATTTACCATTCTTACAATCTCAAAAATAGGAAAAGAAGATATTCAAAAGCTATCACAGCATCTATTGTAATTTGAGTCACAATAAATCCTAGAAAACTGAAAATATTCCTTTAATATCAAATTAGAAATCAATGAGTTTCAATGAGAACAAGAATCAAAGTAAGATAATCATCCAAACACGCTACAAACTTCACCTCTTAGCCCTAGCTAAGAGGTTTAGCCAACCATAGACATGATTGAAACTAAATCTCTTAAACAAAGCATGAAAAATAAAATAGGGAAGAAGAAAAACTCTTTGGCGGCTGCTTCACCTTTGCGTATGCTCCTTGAGATCTTTCCAAACCTTAGAAGATGCTTTAAAGTATCTTATGGAGTCTTATTTATAGTTGTGGAACTCTAACTTTCACACCAAGTTGGAAAAATCTAGAAATCACCTCAAATTTACACACTCTGTGCAATTTTCCAAAATATGCTTAGAGTTTAAACCACCTCAAATTTATGCACTTTGCGTAGTTTTCAAAAATAGACTCGGAGTTTTAGAATATGCTTTTTTAGAACAATTTCAAGAATATGTTTGTTTTTAGGACAATTTCAGGATTCCTTTTCTTCACTTCAAATCTTTGATATTCTTCATTCCTCACTTAGTTTTCTTTGATCTTTGGCATGTGAATTCTTCATTAATAACTTCCACATCTCCAAATCTTTATTTTAGTAATCTTTTGAGCATAAATCTTCCTTCTGGCATCAATTTCACCTTTAAACTCTCGAAATCACCTCGCACATGAAAACATGAATAATTAAATCGATTAAGCATTTTCATGTTTATAAAGCCAAGGTATAAATAGGGGAAATATGCAATATTTCACACTCAATAATGAATGATTAAATATATTAGGATATATGATGATTTGAAATTTATTATAATGTATATTTGTGAGTAAGTGTGTGCACATATACCCGCATATGTGTAACCTTTAAAAAAAATTCTTAGCTAAAATACACGTGTGAAAGAGCACTTGTGTACCTACTCATGCATAAAAAATTTCAGGTTATTACAGAAGTTGTGACGTTGTGCACTGGGCCTTATAAACAGGGATCTGCATTATGACCCAAACCCACTTTGTAAGATACTAAGGATCGAGCTCTACACTATGGTGCAAACCTATTACAACATCAATGTTAAGGTGTGGAGCTCTCCTTTAGCCCATCTAAGGACCAAGGACATAATCCACATAAGATTTCAGCCTCCTTCCTAGTCAAATACCCAGTGTCTTGCCTGGCACAAATCTACTACAACATTGATGCTTAGCGTCAAAGGTTTAATCACAACATGATGACTTACTGAGATCTAATTGTTGAAAAATATCTCTAGAACTGTACTCTCCCCACGTCTCACTCTTTCTGTAAGACTCTCTTTTTCTCATCTCTTGTAATAATTATATTATATAAAACTACTTTTCTCTACTAGTTATTATATTATTTTCAACATTTACCTCTTCTCCAAATATCAATATATATAACATTCTACCAAGGAAAAATAATAAGAAATTTGGAATATGTTATTAACACACTACTAAGTGTGATTCTAAATGAAAAAAGCTCATTCCAGGTTCTGACGAGAAAGCTTCCTAATATCTCACACTTATGTGTTTTTTTATGCATGTGATACATGCACATACTAGAATTTAGTACAAATATATTAGAAAAATGGTTTCAAGTGTATGTTTGTTGGTTTTTCACCTTACCGAAAAGGATAAAAATATATTGATCCAATAAAAAAATAAAGTTTACGTTACTAGAAATGTTCACTTCATTGAAGATATGTTGCAGTACTACTCCAAATCTAAAGATTCCAAATTAAAAGTCTTAACTAAGGGGGAGAGAGATGGCAATCCTGCTATAGTTATGCAACTAATCTTATGTCAGAACCAACTAGAAAATGATAATCAAACAAAGAATTATTCTATCATGTTAACTTCTCCCATCCAACATAGGAGTCAAGTATATGATGATGACACTGAATCTACAAGCATGGATCCTATGACCTCAAGTTTCTATATTAATTTCTATCATCCTTTGCATTAGGTGCAATGCCAGGTATATTTTCCTCTCATACTCTTATTGTCTTGTAAAAGTAAAAAGAGATTTATTTATCCATCTATTCATTTATCCGATTTTTCGTGTCAAGTTGTTTATCCAATCCAATCATATGTCTCCCTAAAAAAATACTCTAAGCAAAATGTAGATTTCTTAAGCTCAATCTCCACCCATGGCGAACCTAACAATTTTGTAGAGACGTGATCACAAGACAAATGGAAGAAGGCTATGGATGAAGAATCAACAACCTTTGCACAAAAAAAAAAAGCTTAGAAAATAGTGTGCTTTCCCAAAGAAAAAAAATCAGTTGGCTGCAAGTTGGTACACAAAATCAAATACAAAAGTCATCAATCTATAGAAAGGTATAAGGCTAGGTTGGTTGTAAAAGAATTTACCTAGAGTTATGATATTGATTATTAAGAAACTTTTGCACCTATGCCTAAGACGAATTCTATGTGCATGTTGTTATTTGTTGTAGCTAATCAAGAGTGGCATTTATATCAAGTACATATTTTTTAAAAAAAACGCTTTTTTACATGGAGATCTTCATGAAGAAGTATACATGAAAATACCTTTTGGACATCCTTGAGAGAGAGAGAGCATGATATAATATGTAAGTTAAAGAAAGCAATTTATGGGCTTACATAGTCCCCAAGAGCTTTATTCAAAAAACTTATATTTACCCTAATTGCTTTTAGATATGAATTAAGTAGAGTTGACTACATGATGTTTATTAAGCAAAAAAAGATTTAAAAGAGTAATTACTTAAGTGTATGTTGATGATATTATAGTCACATGCGATGATAATCAAGCCATATGGCAGCTGAAGCATGATCTTAAGACACGATTTAACATATAAAAAAATCTTGGTAAATTGAAGTACTTATTAGGTATAGAAGTAGTTTCTTCTAAAAGGAAATTTTCTTATCATAGAGAAAATACGTATTAGATCTACTCAAGAAGATAGAAAAGTTATTTATAAAGCTTGTTGATATGCCGATTGAATGTAGTTTGACTTTATGAAGAAATGAAAAGGCCTATAGAAGACATTAGGCAATATCAATGACTGGTTGGACGACTCATATGCCTTACTATTATATGTTCAAACATTGCTCAAGCTATTTTTTGGTTAGTCAATTTATGTATAAGCCATCATCTATGCGCATGGAAACTGTAAATCAAATTCTCTAGTATCTAAAAGGTTGTCTTGAAAAAGGAGTCCTAATGAAATGTAATAGGAATCTAAAGATTGCGGGCTACTCAGATGCTAATTGAGTGGGTTATCTTCTTGATAGAAGGTCTACAACTGGTATATGTACATTTGTTGATGGTAACTTGTTACATGGAAAAGAAAAAAGAAAAAAAATAGTGTTGTTACTTGGTCCAACATAGAAGTAGAGTATAGAGCAATGACCTCAACCATACGTGAACTTATATGGATAAAAGCTCTACTTAAAGACACGGGCATTCATGATGATATTCCTAATGATTTGTTTTATGACAAGTAGGTGGCCATTCATATTGCAATTAATCTTGTGTTTTATAATTGAATAAAACACATTGAAGAAGATTTTCACTTTGTTGGGCAGAATGTTCACGCTAATTAAGGTGATATCTACTCTATCTGTACGAATTTATGACCAATTAACCAATTGTTTTATAAAAGTTGGAAAACGTAAGTTTCAAAGCTCGTTACATAAGTTGGGCAGCGTTGATATCTCAACCTCAATTTAAGGGGTTGTGTTGAAGAATATCTTTACAACTACTATCTCTATATCTCACTCTTTCTCTAAAACTCTATCTTTAGAACAACTTCTCTCTAGTAGTTATAGTATTATTCTCTACCTCTACCTCTATTCCATATATATATATATATATATATATATATATATATATATATATATATATATATATATATATATATATATATATATATATACACTTGTTAGTGCACTCATTTTTACACCCTGGTTTTCAATCACGTGAGCCATTGTGTCCGTAGTCCGTTGAACCTTTGGAAAGTGAAGATCGAAGATACAAGCAGAGCAGAAGCATCAAGGAGCATATACAAGTAAAAGAGATGTTTTGGTGACCCTAACCCTTGAGCAAAACAACTCTATAACCTCTGGATGATCTTGTCCCAATTAGGAATATTAATTTAATCATCCCTAAGCCTTAGGAGTCCAAAAAAATGATAAACAAGGCTAAAAGAGGTGCGAATCTATTGCACAAATCTGTTGTGCAGAAGATAGCCCAAAACAGCAGATTCCAATCCATATTCGATGGCATTGATCTGCCATCTAACAGTCTTTGATGGCATCGATTGAGAGTCGGAAAAGTCAGCAACTAAACTGAAAAATCATCCAGAATTCTTGATGACATCGAGGTCCCTTCAATGGCATTAAAGTTCCCTCGATGACATCGATTTTAGATCTGAAATTGTCCAGCAAGTTTTTTAAATTTTTTTCAAATTCTCTCGATGGCATCGAAGCCACTTAGATGACATTGAACTATTATTTTTGATGCAATCAAAGATTGTATCAATACAATCGAAATGGGTCCAAAATTGTCCAATAAGCAAACATGATTTTTAACAGAAAATCTCAATGGCATTGGGGAGCCCTTCGATGGCATCAAAGACTCTTCGATGGCATTAACAAGACCATTTTCTACCCCTTTTTTACCGTTAGAGCTTGAACTGTTTATAAAGGGCATTCAGTTCTTGGGCTTGATCATGGGTTTTTGGAGCAACCAGAGGTAAGGTGATCTCATATGCATATCCCTCACTCTTTGCCTCCCTTCCAATGAGTTCCAAGCATCTCCCTTGAGATTTTAACTGTAATGAGGATTCCAACCTCACCATTGGAGATTTGCTTGAACTCCTCCATTTCCTAGAGATTGGACTTAAGCATCTTGGTAAACTATTATCCAGGTCTTCTAGGAGACCCATCTTATTGAATCCCCTAGGAAACTAACTACCCATTAATTGCAAGAGATTCAACCTACTCCCATCACCTTGGTTATCTTAAAGAAGAATCATATACAAAGAGATTAATCACGGCAACATGATCGGGGGAGCATCGGGGAGCTAATTGAAGCATGGGAGAGCGGAGATCAAGCGACCCAAGATGGAGCAACAAAAGGGACTCAATCCGACAAGTAAGTATCATGTGTAGGAGTCTGGGTTTGTACTCCGACCTTGTGTAAGTTAGAGTGCAGGAGTTTGTATCCCCAAACTCACCCTAGGTTCTTATGTAGGAGGCTTGTGTGGTTTAAATCTGTGGTTCTTGTGGGACCTAAGTTATTGGTTAGCCAAAGGAAAAACCAACTGAAGTCCTTTCATAGGCCTCCAGTGGGAGTAAACATGTCGGGTTTGGGAGTAGGACCCTTACTTTCGTGTAGAGCATAAATCTTAGGTTCGGGATTAGGACCTTAGCTTATGTGGCTTAAATTGTTAAGTTCGAGAGTAGAACATTTTCTCTTGTGTAGGGCATAAACTCTAGGTTCTTGTGTAGGACCTTAGCCTATGTGGCCTAAATTATCGGGTTAGGGATTAGGACCCGTGTCCTTGTGTAGGGCATAAATCCAGGTTCTTGTTTAGGACCTTGGCTCATCCGTAGGGCTTAAAAGCGTCGAGTTCTTATGCAGAATGCTTGCTCTTCCACAGAGCATAAATGTTTAGAGTCCTTGTGTAGGGCTGTAAAGGTTTGAGGTGAACCTGATTTAATACCTCCTATAGTGATATCTGGTACACTGTAGGAGATAGTACATCCGCCGGGAGTGAAGCAAGCACGTAACCGAACCACTGTATATGATCATGTTTGGGATTGTCTTTGCACATTTATTTAATTATGCTTATGTGATTTGAATGCTTAATTATGATGCATGATTAGATAATGTCTAGGAATGATTGGAATCACATCCCAAACACTCATATACATTATCTTTATAGGCTAGTTTCTTTACTTGCATATCTAGTATAGCCTATGTGATTGGAATTACAGTTACATTACTTAGTTTAGTTTAAATGAAATTTAGTTTAAACTAACAATTTGTTTTTAATTGGCATAAATTTTAATTGGTCCTAATCACCCCACACCCCCCCCCCCCCAAGACATAACCTACATTGTATAGCTCTGTCATACTTTCGTACTTAAACGTATTGTGGCACGATAATTGCAATTTCAATACTATCAAGGAAAAATAATAAGAAATTTAGAATATTTCCTCACCTATTTTCTTTACACTTGTCCCATCTCATATCCAGTACATGAGACTCACAGTTTTACTGCATTAATAAGAGCTTGCATATGTTAAGGCCCTTACAAACTTCCTTAGCTCGTTAAATGATCGAACCACTCTGAAGATGAATGATCATAGATTAAGGCTAATGCTACCTTTAACCATGTAACATGTTATTCTAATTAGGTTCTATAATTATATCAAGGGTTTTTCTCCAAGGATGTAATTAAAGGCTTGTGTCAGATCATAACTTGTAATATAATCTCACTCCCAGGTATTAATGAAAGCTACTTGACATAAATTATTTCGTATGCACATCATGCATATCATATTCACTTTTATGAAATGGAATGAAAGATCATCCAATACTCCTGATTAGTCTAAATATCCAAATAATCCACATGTATTTAACAACTAATGGGCTACTTTTTACTGGACACCATCCATCCCACATGCCACTAGCCATAAGGTTATCAAATTGCCTTATTGGCCATGTGGCTATTTGATGTCATCACCTCTCATGGACAATCCCGTGACATCCTCAGACTATATAAGATGTCTAATGGCCAATGGCTAAATACTATACATGCTGCCTAATGGCTAACATAAATGTCAAAATGTCCTTGTCACAATCTCCTAACCAACAAAAGGCATTTTGTTACAAATGGGCACATTAACATTTATATGGTTCTTTAAGATGGATGGTGGCATTGTAGCATTTAAAGATGACATTTATACCTAGGGCACTTGAAGATGGTCAATGGCATGTGTTGCACATGTAAAGTGTGTAAAGATGGACAATGTCAATATGGCACATGTGGCACATTTGCACATGTCACACATGTGAAGCATGTAAAGATGCATGATGGACATGTGGCACATCTGGGGCAATTAAAGATGAACGTGGCACATACAGCACGCAGTGCATTAAAGTGCAATACTAAAAGATGGGCAAACATATTGGTGCATGTATGGCACTTTTAAGATGGATGGTGGCACATTGGGACATTTAAGGCATTTGATGATGGATGGTTGTACATATGAGACACTTAGAAGATATGTATTGGTGCATGTGACTACCATGTGAAACAATTCGTAAAGGGATGGGTGATTTCATCTCATTTCCTTTAGTTTATTAGAAACAAGGTTTCTTAAATATGGGCAAAATAATGAAAATGGGCATTAAAATGATATAAAAAAACATAAGTGTCATTTTCATGAAAATAATGTTTCCTTAAATTTAGGTTTTAAGGAATCCAAACACACCCTTAAAACCAAACCCTAGCACGTACATGCATATGCATGTGGACCACCATAGTACCTTTAGAGCACCATAAGTTACATTGATTTTAGTTGCACATGGACAGTTGAATAGGTGTAATCAAATAAGTTGGGCTTTCGATTAAGTTTAACACATGTTTCATGGGTTGCCATGAAACATGCTTCATGTGTTGTAAAAGGGAAGCCAACTTATGGATGGATCGGATCATCCAAATAGTATAAATTTCAAATTGTAACCCACAGAATGTTTGAACTTGATAGATGGTTCAGGCTGAATACTTGGACTGTGGAAGTTGTTGGCACTCTTTCTGGTTTTTTTGTCATGTGTGTGTGGGCATGCCAAAATCGACAAAGCTACTCAATTCAAACCAAATCAGCTTTCGACCCCAATCGCCGAAAAAAGCAAATACATCTGATGTGAACATATATGACCAAATTCTGAGAAGATCAGTCACTTACTCAGAAACTCGCAGAATTTTATAATGATGAAGCAATTTTTGAAGGGTGGCGTTCTTCCTTTGAACATGGGTTGTGTTTTGCCTTTCACAAGAAATAACTTCTCATAATACTAGTGCAAGTAGATAAGAAAAAACTCATAATCGGTCGCTGGGAGTGATTACAAGAATGCGTCTCTTAAAAGAATTGCTTGATATTGGATAAGGATCAAATCTAGCATATGAGCATAGACTTGGATTACAACTAAGAACTAAGAATTACCACTAGTAGATTATCGCTACTCCTAGGATAACTAAGATAAAGATAAATTATGATTGGTATTAGATTGATTGTTATTTTTGTTGTTTTTTTCGTTATAGATTTCCTCTCCTATTTATAGGTTTCTACTGCACAACTTATTCTTGTAGATATTTATATCATTACTTCAGTGGTTACGGTAGTTGAGGAGTCCTCTAAATCCTTATTCTTATACGTTTCTTCTTCCTATTTGTTCCTTTTCTCTCAACCAAACTCTACTTTTCTCGGTCGCTATTTATTCATCGGCCACACATCAGCCACATCACTTTTGTCGGTCATTTGATGATGCGTAATATTAATCCTTTGCCAGTTAAGATTTCGAAAAAAGCACTCCAAATAACTTAATGATCTTCTCATTCACCTCCTACCTCTTGCAGAGCGCCACATGTTGCTCTCACATTGGTTGTAATGGAGACTATAAAAAATAGGGTACAATATTGCCCCCCACGTCGCTTCACCTTTAGGATGAATGTGAAAGCGGCATTACTCCATTGCTCGATGCAATTAATGCAATCGGTCGTTGTACCAAATGTCATTTACCTATTGATTCTTCTTGATCATGGCCAAACCAAATGACAGATTTTACTGTCTATTTCTCAGTCCTCCTTATGAGACATAGCACACAATCATCTTCTATGAGGAGTCATGATTGCTCTTTCATTAATGCGCATGTATTTTAGCTTATATAAAGACATTTCAAAGTCGGTTATTACATTTCTTCACTTTCTTCTTCTCATCCAAACTTCCTTTTCATCTGATTTTCCTTCTGATGGCTTCTTCTTCTTCTTCTTGCATTCTAACCTTCGCCTGGCATCTTTCATTAAAGACTCCAATGTCCGTTCTTTAGAAGTGGTCAATAACATCCTTTTTAAAACTCTTGTTGAACTAAATAGAGCATTTTTGACACTCCATCCAGCCTTCCATCTCGATGTCACCTACAAGCAGCTTCGTGAGATCGAATCTTACTTCAAAAGATGTCTAGATGAAGTTTTGCTTATCCAATTCAATTAGTTCTTGGACCCTTCTAATGCCTTCAAACCTCCAAGATCATGGTTAAAATTGATGAATGGTTGGGCAAATGGCATGCTTGGGTAGAAGTACAGCATGGTGAGACTTGGAAGTGGGCTGAAATTTATTATTGCATTAACCTTTCCCTATATGAGCATCCAACTAATATTCTTCTTCTTGCAGCGGCCCCGACCTTCTGGAGTCAGTCGACTAACGCATTCTATTTTAGCTATGGGCTAATGGGTTCAACAATCATGATGTATGTTCCTTCACCCATCTCATGCCATTTGGCGAGCTTGACTATCCCGATTTTGCTCTGAAAGATCCACATCCCTTTACTCTTCCAAAAAAGTTCGGCAATGCATATTCTACTTTCATGGCCCTTCATCGCAAATTTCAGGACGAAGTTGATGACCACAAACATACGGCTTTCCTTCTGATGTGAATCTACCTATATTTGCTCTGTGTGAGTGCCCTTTAGATTACTAAGGAATACATCCACCTGGCCGAGGCACTTGCTTAAGAACGTTAACTTTCGCTCATCCCTTTTATGCTTTGCCGCCTATACCATAGTGTTGAGTGTCAAATACTACATATTTTCCCCTTATTATTCATTGGTTTTGGGAACATAAATATGCTTAATTAATCTATTTTTACATGTTTTCTCTTGCAATGTGATTTTGAGAGCTAAGGAGAAAAGAACGCTTAAAGAGAAGATTTATGCTCAAAAGATTACTAAATTAAGATTTGGAAATTTGGAAGTCATTAATGAAGAACTCTTGCCAAAGATCCGAGGAAACCAAGTGAGGAGTGAAGATAATCAAAGAATTGAAGTGAAGAAAAGGAATCCTGAAAATTGGCCAGAAAAAACATATTCTAGAATTTCAGTCTAAAACAGAAAAATCCTGAAACAAACTTTCAGTCCCACCTGTGAGACCCGTAACCTCGCAAGACCTTTCGTATACTTCTACTTAAACAATGGAATATACCTAGCGAACCAGATTAACGAGTTTTGATCATTATCCTACTTTTGTACCGCAATACCCTGAGACTTGTACCTTAGCGATCGCGTGTGCGCTATGATTTCGACACCGCGCGGCATGCCCCATTTCGACCCTTAGATTACAAGTTACAATTTTGATACAATTCGATATGGGTCGCACGATGCATGCGGGCCCCACTTGCATAAATCCACATGTTGTCAAATCAATCGATCCATCAATACATTCATCCATCACTCATGTCGCTCTCTCCCCATTAGTCAAATAAACCCATGTCATTCTCATGCAACCCATACCCCTACCTATGCTAGTTAGAGGTGTACACGAGTTGAGCCGAGCCGAGCTTTGCCCAGCATGTGCTCAACTCGGATTGCTCGAGTCCCAGCTCGTACTCGACTTAGCTCGGCCTTCAAGCTCGGAACAACAGCTCGTGCATGGCTCGGCCTAGTTCAAGCTGAGTTTTCGAGTCGAGTTCGAGTTCGAGTTCGAGTCTTCGAGCCTGTTTCGAGTTCGAGTTTTCGAGCCGAGTATCGAGTTCCGAGTTCGAGCTTTAAGCCGAGTTTGAGTTATAAATTAAGATTCATTTGAATTTGAATTCGATTATCAAATTGGAATTTGAAGTTGAATATAGCAATAAAATATATAAAATACATAATTTAGGATTAAAAAATTTTGATAATTACATATTTACATTATTCAAAATAACAATTTACAATTAATAACCTCCATAAGAGGAGTGCCTTCATGTATTGTCATCTGATCCATCCGAACTATCATCTAATTTTTTCTATATATATATTGGTTCACTTCCTCTGAGTTAGAAGGCGAAGAGATGTTTCCTTCGTGCTCTTTTACACTTTGAACTAGATTTTTTTAACTTTCTTTATGTGAAGAATTGTATGTAGTACCCAATGCCTTATAAAATTCACCGAGACGGGTGAGGATTTTGAATTTGTTATACTTCTTCTTCTTCTTACTTGTCGTACTCGATCCTGCTTCAACATCATGTTGTCTTTGAGGATATCTTTGAAGTCTAGAAACTTCTTCCATACTGTGTTTTTAGGCGAGTTGGAATTGTTCTTCCTCCAAAGCTTTTAATCTGGCTTCCACCTTTGCATCTTTCGTGGATGTCATTCGTGTACTAGATCTACAACCAGAAGGTTTAGATGGAGTGAAAGGTTTTCTATTTGAATCTAAAAGGGCCTGAAAAAGAATTTGGACATCCTTAGGGGCATTGGGGCATGGTTTTACATCTCCATCTTGACATGACAAGTGTAACCGAAATCGATTAGTCATGTTCACAAACTTTATGCCACACAAACCACATACAATCTTTGTTCTTCCAGACCTTGGTGGCGATTCAACTAGGGAAGCGTAGTCCCAAATGTTTGTCAATGGGTCAGATGACGACATATCTACACTCAATTTTTAATAAAAAAATCAGAATATTGATAAATAATTTAAACTTGATATAAGAACAAAATAAAAATAATATAAATGTATTAAAAATAAAAGTAAACGAACAGTAGTGAGTAAATAAATATCAAAATCTTACAAGCCACATCCACCACTTTCATGTTTCAAGTTAAATAATATTACAGATCATTCAAGTTTCAACCAAAAAGAATTGAAAAATTGAAAATAATTACAGATCTGCAGGTAGAGACTCGCCATGAATCTCATTCTCTTCTTCTTCATCATCATTCATATCATCTCCTCCCCATATTAAATAATATTACAAATCATTCAAGTTTTAACCAAAAAGAATTGAAAAATTGAAAATAATTACAGATCTGCAGGTAGAGACTCGTCATGAATCTCATTCTCTTCTTCTTCATCATCATTCATATTATCTCCTCCCCATATTGGGCACAAACAATCTTTCGTACAAATCAACACTTCAACTATATTTGGTGAAATTGAGCTTCGATACTTGCTTACAACCCTGCTCTCTGTGCTAAATGTGGATTTGATGCCACTATTGAAATTGGTATTGATAATATGTCCCGTGCCATCACAGATAATGCAAGGTATTTTAATTCACTAACACTCACCTTCCACCCTTCCAACACATCAAATTCGGATCACACCATGATTGGTTCATTAAGGTACATTTCTAGTTCTGATTCCTTAGTCTCAACTCCTATTCATTTTTGTACCAAGTATGATATGTATTCATTTAGCACATCCTCATTATCAGGTATAGAAACATTCATATCTCTACTTTCTTCAACACCTGCTGCAAGTAAAGTAGTAGCATACAAATTATACAAATCTTCAAGGGCTTGACGAACCTTGAACATCTCTGTTGCTGCTCTTTCAGTAGGATAAATTTTCATGAAAATAAACTTAACTAACCCTATATTATAACGAGGATCAAGAACAACTGCTAAGGACATCAACAGATGACATTCATCACAATATTTATCGAACTTCGTCTTCAAATCAACTGTCATCTGGCGTATGAAATCTGGACCTACACTAACATTTTTTTGTAAAGTATCCTTAATCTTTCAAAGAGATGGAAGAAACAGATTTGTGGTTGAATACTGATTCCTGAAAAAAAATCTTTGTATAATCATAGAAAATTTTAAGAAAGGTGTGAACTTGTTTTGCTTTGGTCTGATCATCTGTGCTCGGCAACCAAGAATACATTCTGTCATGAGCTGCATATTCAGAAAATGTAAGCTGCAATTTCATTGCCATATCTAACATTTCATAGGTCAATTTTCAATGTGTACACACATCCAACTTCGATGTTTTTTAGATGGCACATTCAAACGTTGGATGATGTCATCCATACACTCAGTCTCGATGGCGACCCCCTTATATATTTCACACTTTCTCTTATGTTCTTTACATTGAGGTCAATTTCTTTCAGCCCTTTTTGTACAATCAGATTTAGAATATGGGCACAACATTTGACCTGAAATATTTTTCCATCAAAAAAAAAATTCCTGTAGCGCTGAACTAGTTACGTAAGCATGAAATGACACTGTCATTTGCTGAAGCATTATTTAAAGTTATTGCTGAAATTTTCTTCTCAATGCATCAGTCTTGTAGACAATTGTAGATGCAATCTGAAATAAGTAAACGAGTATGTGGAGGAGGAAGGTTACAGAAGTTCAAAATTCTCTTACAGAGTTTCCAATCCTTGTCTACATAATGAGCGGTTAATGAAATGTATCCTTTTCTTTGATTGGACGTCGTCTATAAATCAGATGTCAAACCTATTCTGGACATTGAAGTCAAAACTTCTTTCAGTTTCATATTCTCCTTTGCATACATCTTCATGCACTCTCTTTGTACTGTGATGCGAGAGACATTCTCGGTTCAAGGGTTAAGGAATTAACAGAAAGACTTAAACCCTTTACTTTCTATCATTTTGAACAGTTTTTCTTTGAGAATCACTAATCTAGCATACCACTCTTTCAGCTTCTCTTTATCAAACTTATGAGTGGACACGACGCCTTGTGAGTTATCCCCTTCTAACTTCGTAAATGACAGCAACTGTTGGTCGGGAGGAGGGAATCTTAGTCTCTTAGGACAGATCTTCAAATGTCTATTTAGATGTATTGTAGATCCTCTTGGAATCTTGCTGTATAACCCTTTGCATACACTTTATCTTTGTCACACCGTTAACTGTGACTTCTTCGAAGTCATCCCATACTGTTGATCTCTTCTTTTTCCCTTTGTCTACAATTGACGTGTCTCCCTCTATGATTAGAGATGTGGCTAATGCACCCATTCTGAGGGTATGGCTTTCGTCTTGACTAGTCATCTATAAAATAAAGTTCTTGATATGTTATACGGTAATACCTAGACTGCTAGACGGGCATACTTACTTAACTATCTAAATCAGTCACCTATTCAAGGTTGGATAGATTGTAATGCCTTAATTTTTCAATTTAAATACTACGCCGAAATTCCGGTAGCATCTCCCCTTATCTCTCCAGAATATATTAATCCTATATTTGATTCTCATGTCAATCATCAACACAAAGTATGAACATTTGACGATGGAAATAAATATAGAAAATATATCCAGAGAGAAAAACGAGAGATGAAACCAGAATAGGCATATGCATTTAAATTGGAATAAATGAAGACATTACAATCTATCTAACCCTGAACTATCCAAAAAGAGACAATTTGAGAATTTCTATGCATCCAAGAATACACTAAATCTATGTGTGGCAATACAGAAATTCTTAAATGAGCAACTGATTATCCTATACTACAACTAGAATAATAAAAATAATTAATATCTATGCAAACAAAAGGGCAAGCTGAAAGAATAACTATTAAAAACATTTATAAAAATAAAAGATATCCAATAGCCATTAGGTATAAACATAAATTAAGACTAGCTAACAAAAATTTAAAAAAAAAAAAAAACATTGTGTATCTCTTTTAAACTCAATGGCCAGATCTGGTAGTTCCATGTTAAGACCCCTGGGCCGACGTGAAAGCGAGCTCCAAAGGAGCTACTGCTCAGAGAGCACGGCTAGAGGTGTTACCTCTTTTACCAAACGAGTTGTTGAGAGCTTGGAATTGAATGAGAATATAGTGGACCCTATTGTTTCCACATATCTAATCAACTCTGCCTAGCTCAGATCTATTGATTTAACTTTAGCATAACTAGGATTTGTTGATTAAATGTAGGAATTGGTTTTGTGTCTCAATGATATCCATATTCTACATCTTCCTTGGTTAAATCAGTTGTGCTAAGCTTGCTCGTATAGCATTTGAATGATATGAACTCATTTTGGACAGATCCAATTTCTACATCTTACTCATTTTAGCATTTGTGTTTTATGCTTGCATTGTATGGCATTTGAATGATATGAACTCATTTTGGATATAATTGCATCACTTGTGGCCGACAAGGCAAAATATTTTCTTCTAAACACCCACAAATAACATGATATTAAGAGAAAACACAATGCACAAGCTACCATAGGAAGATGTTATAACCTGCCCAATATTGAATTATTGATATGGCTAGTTGAAAGTTAGATCCCTTATATTCAGAATTTTCTAATTCCACATGCCTGTGGAGCTATACGCATCCATCCACAGGCGCATATCATACGTTATAACTCAAAATAAAGTAATGGCTACAACTAAAAGTAATTGCTGGTTTACTTTGTACACACATTTCAGGCCATTTCATGTCTTTGGAACACACATTTCAAAATCAAGTAATGGCTACAAACAAAATTTCAGGCCATTTCACATCTTTGGAACACACATTTCAGGCCATTTCTCTGAATTTTTGGGCGGATGATCTGAGTGTTATTTCCAACCTTATAAAAGGCTCAGATCTCACACACCTATTTAATATTTGTGTGCATGGTCAGGTGTGGATATGTAATGATCTACATGTGTGTGGGATTAGTAAACTACCCAATATCAAGGGCAGGGGCTTGATAAATCAATTAATCAATTCATACAACAAAAGGGCAAGGGCTTACCAGACTGGCTTGGGGCGACCGGACTGACAGAGCAGTGGTAGGGGCGATCGAGCAGTGGCAGGGCCGTAGGGGCGACCGTACTGAGCGAGGTATAGTAGTTGGGCGACAGGGTCGACTGGATTGACATAGAGGAAGGAAGACGGGCCGTGTGTCGGTGTGGCCGTGCGGGTAAGGGAGGATGAGGGAGAGAGTTGAGAGAAAGAGGGAGGAGCTTCGCCGGCTAGATTGATAGAGAGGGAGGAAGAGAGGCCGTGTGTCGGTGCGGCTGTGCGGGTAAGGAAGGATGAGGGAGAGAGTAGAGAGAGAGAGAGGGAAGAGCTTCGTTAGCCGAATTGACAGAGAGGGAGGAAGAGAGGGTTAGAGTCTAAGGGTTGTGCGGGTGCCAGGCAGGATGGTTTTTGAAAAGGGGTGTGGTAGGGTTTTTTTTTTTAAGGGTATATATACCCTGTACCGAGTCAAGTCGAGTCGAGCCGAGTTCAAGCACTATTCGAGTCGAGTCGAGCTGGGGCAAGATCGAACTCGGCTCGAACTTGTTTCAAGCTTCAAAAATCAGCTCAACTCAATTCGAACTCAGCTTTGATCCAAGTTGAGTTGAGTGAGCTATCGAGCTAACTCAGCTCGTGTACAGCTCTAATGCTAGCCATCATTCTCTTATTATTTTTCTCGCCATTTTAGCCCTCCATCTTCCCCTTATTCCCTCCCTATCCTAAAATCTCTACCACAATAACTCCCAAACTCGCTCTCATTTTTAACATTTCCTAGCAAGAGTAGAGAGGGATTAAGAGAGAGAAATATTAAAAAGATTATGGACAAATTAAGAGAAAAAGAGAGAAGAAAGAAAGATTAGGGAGATATTAAGAGAAAAGAAAGAGAGCTTGTGAGAGTATTAGGAAAGATCAAGAGAGTAACAGTAAGGTCATACAGAAAAGAGTAAGATTAACGAAGATTAATGGTGAAGAGGAGCTCGGTGGGCCATCCGATCGTTGATCCGAGATGGTCCAACCATCCATCCTTCTAAGTGAGTGCTTGGGAGGGTCAAAACCCTACCCTTCTTTGTGATTTCTCTATTTTGGTGGGGCCATAAGGGTGGGACCCACCTTAATCATGTATTGAGTATGTAGTGGACCCCATAGTGGCGGGGGCCCACCTCGATGGCCAGATTTATTTCCCTTCCTTTCCCTTTCCTTTCTTATTTCCATGGTGTTGTGGGACCCACAAGTGGGCCACGCTATTAGAAAGCGTGTCCCGCACACTATCATAGTGTGGACCGCCTTGTGTGGCCCACTGTGATATTTATTTTTTTTAAACTAATTAATTGTGTAAGCACACTTGGATGGTGAAAGTACACCAAAAATTGATGTGATCGAAAGCTTCTTGGCTCCACCATGAGTTGGACATTCAAATGGATAGAGTGGATTTCCTAGGTGGGCCCTACCTCACCCTTAAAACACAAGAGGGAGAGGGGTAGTGGCACCATGTCCCTCGACGCAACAATGTCTAGAGACATGTCTCTGTCTCTGCCACCATTCACCTTCCAAACCCACCATGTAGACTTATCTCGTGGGCCCCATCATGATTTGTATGTGTGTGTGTGTATCATCCACACCATCCATCTAATTTCCCTTCTCATTTTAGGCGTTGAACTCAAAAATGAAGCTAATCTGAATCCTAGGTGCACCATACCACAAATGCTAAGGGCCCACATCATTTCTTACTTTTTGCATGGGAGGTTTGGAGTGAGTTTTCACTCTTGGGACCCATATTGATGTATTTCTTAGATCCACACCATTCATCAATCTGTTAGCTCATTTTAGCTATGGAGCTCAAAAATCTAGCCGATTTAACCATCAGGTGGACCACACCACAACCGATGGCGGTAGTTGGAGCGCTCCCTCACGTCAACCATGCCGACATGAGGTGGGGGTGTCTTAACCATGGACCCCACCTTGATGTATTTGTTTAATCTATGCCGTCCACCACCTTCCCCATGTTGTTTTAGGCCAGGAGTTGAAAAATGAGACAAATCTGAGTTCCTAGTGGACCGCACTGAGTGAAACAAAGTCCTACTGTTGGAACTTTCTAAGGCCTACTGTTGTGTGTATAAGTGGTAGACCTATCCATCATTAGACTCCTTTAGTCCATAAAGAGCTGGTCGATATGATGGACGGAATGGATTATCCACTAGTGGAGCCCACATAGTAGAAAACAAAAACAAAATATAAAGGAAGAAAAAAAAACAACAAAAAAGATGTCACTGGCCATTATTACCCTATGACATGAGGGGAGGAAGACCATTTGGGATGCCCCCACACGGGGACCCCACCATGATAGATTTGTTTAATCCACACCATCCACCATCTTATCCATATAATTTTAGGCCATGTACTAAATTTTGAGGCAAATTTGAGTCTCAAGTGGGTCGTACTAAGGATATTAATGTCCATCTGTTGAAACCTTCTAGGGCCTACTTTGGAGTCCCTGATCATCCAAACTAGTCCTAGTCAGAGTCTATTTGACCTCATTCGAGGTGGCCAAGACGATGAACGGATTAGATCATCCACTTGAGGCCCACATTAATAGTGTATGCAAAACATACTAATAACATGGAAAATACGTGAATGCCATGCACATGGGAGTTAACCCATTCTTGGCCAATTTTGGGTCTCACAAGTGGGACCTTGTTCTGATGTTTATATTGAATCCACATCATCCACCGTCTTTACAAGATCATTTTAGGCCTTGGGCCAAAAGATGAGACAGATTCGAGTCTCAAGTGGGCCGTAATGAGGGAAACGAACCATTGTTGTTGAAATCTTCCAAGGCCCACTATGGAGTCCATGTTTGTCCAAATCAACCCAAATCAGAGCCTATTAGACCTGCCTAAGATGTACTACATGGTGAATGGAGTAGAAAATCCACGTGGTGCACGTGATGGTGCATAAAAAAAAAGAGAGAAACAAAGGAAAAGAAAAGTGTCACTGGGCATTATTGGCCAATTACGTGAGGGAGGAAGCCTCCTTGGGCTGCCCTAGTGGGACCCTACATGATGTATTTATCATATCCACTTTGTTCATCCGTCTTATCAAACCATGTTAGACCATGGGCCCAAAACTCAGGTTGATCCAGATCTCAAGTGGGACGTACCATAGGGTAATGTGGGGGTAGAAACCTATTGGACTTTGGGATTTCTTGGTTTTAGGATCCCTTGGACTTGGGAATCCCTAGTTTTGGGATCCCTTAGACTTGAGAATCTTTGGAATCAAGATCCCTTAGGTCTTTATTTATATTTGGCACCTTGAATTCAAACCCTTAAATTGGTTGACGTATGAATGTTGAAACTCGGTTGTATTAAATCCATTTAGGCATATACTTTGCCTGAACTGATGAAGTCCCAAGACTCAGATGGGCCATGAGCATATGATCACTTTCTAATGACTAACCAATTATCTATAATTGTCAATTTACATTAGTAATGATTAGACGGTGTAGATCATTCTACTAAGGGTGTTTTTGGCAGGGCGGATTGAACGAGATTAGGACGGATGGGATCAAATTTAAGGTAATGATGGTTATGTCAGTGTTTGGCCGTTGATCCCATGGGTTTGCAATAGCCCATGGGATATACAGCATCGTGTTTGGACGGTCACTAGGATTGGCTATGATGACCGTCAACACCTATTACGTGTTTGGCTGGGGTGGGATTACATGATACGCTTCCTGCACTTTATGTTTGCATCTCCACTACTTCTTGTGGTGTGCCCCACTCACTATTTCATATCTGCCTCAAAACAGGTTCATGGCTGAATGTAGGCCGATGAAAATGATGGAGGGCGTGGATATCTCATTGAAAAACCAAAAAACCACATTTCTGAGTCGAATAGAAAATTCAAAATGAAGAAAACCCAAAAAGGAAAAATAAGGGAAATCAAAGCAAGCCCACCTCCAAAACAGCTCAATGGATGGAAACTGAAAATTGAGAAAGGCCTTCACCTCTCGAAACCCATCATTCTCAATAAATGAAAGAATCCAACAAAATCCAGAGAGGAAAATTGAATGGGAAAAAAATCAAAAAACCCAAAAATATGCATTTCTAAATCGAACCGAATTTGATTTCCAATAGAGGAACAGAAGAATCAAAATGAATAAAACCCAAAAGACCCACCCTCTCTTCCATCACCCATTCGTTGTCCTGCCCACGCCGTCTAAAACCAGATTTTCTATCTCATCCTGAATCCCATGGTATTTCAAGGGATGGGGGAAATCTCGGTGGGATTTGCCGAATCCGTCTCTGAGACGGGCGATGTGTAACGACCTTGGAATTTTTGTGTTAATCTTTCCTTAAGTAGTTGTTTTTGGGGTAATTAGCGCTTTACTCGATTGCTTGTGAAATTCGCATCAATCACTTTAAATTGTATCTGCATGGCTCTAAACGTGTAGATTAGTGAGCGCTACGTTACTCTGAAATCTGGGATCCATCGCTAAATCCAGTTGTTCTGGGGAATTTTCGGAAGATCTGGATCGGACCTGGACCGCGCGTCGAAAGTCCGATGGCGATAATCTTAGGCTGTTGCGATCACCGAGTTGGGCTTGACCATCACCTCGAAAATCGAGTCCATCTGATGTTCTGGGTCGATTTGCTTGAGCTCGGAGTGAAGAGTGTGAAAACAGTTAGAATTTATTAAGCTTTTTATGAAATCTGAGTCGTGTCGCTTGCGCGACGATTTTAAGCTATCTGACCGTTGGATTCTGACCCAATTTCACCCTCTGATCAGGATAGTTGGCCCAGGCATATCCTAGTGCTTGTGGACCTGATTGAGTTTCCGTGACCGTTGAATTGAGTGTGGTCCGCCACGGCTGATCTGAAGAGCCGGTCGGTACGAAAACTCAGCCTGACCTAGATCCATGGTCGGTGAGCTTAAGTCCGACCTTTCGTGGTTATAGGTCCACCAGAAGTGCTTCGTTGGATTGAGTAAGGCATGCTTTGGTTATAACCTAAGTATACCTTGTCCCTAGGGTTATTTTCATCAAGAATAGGCCTATTTATAGTCCTTAAACCCTAGCCCTCTTTTCCATACGAATTTTCTCTAACCCTAGCTTGAAAAGAGAGTGGAAAAGAGAGAGAAAGTAAGAGAGATAAGTTGGTGAATCATCTTGGATTCCTCCTTGTTCTTCTTCATCTTTGAACCTTCACTTTGAATCGTTCTTCTGACGATTCTGAGTTCTTTTGGGGTAAGTTAACCTAACCCTAACCTGTGTTAGAGCCTAGATTAGTTTTGGTGTTGTTGTATCTCATGTCTATCTTTGTTTTAGGGTATTCTAGCGCCGTTGATGAAGACAACTCGTCTAAATCAGTTCGGTGGTTCTTTCTTCGCTTAAGGTGCGGACTTTAAGTGTATATGTTATGGTTTTCAAGGCTTTCAACGCCAGTTAGTGATTTATTCTTGTTATGGATGAGATTTCACATACCAAATGTTGTGTTTACATTGCTTTCCTGATATGCATGTGCTATATTGAGATTTGTGTATTCTATGTGTATTTATAAAATACCGTATACGTATAAAATATGCACTTATGTTTGCCATGATTATTTGTCATGTATGTATGCTAGATGCATGTATGACAACTCCTTGGAAAAAGGGATTGTCTAAGTGCATGTATTTCAACATACGTCATGTATGTTGTTCCATGTATGCTAAGTGTTTGTAGAAATGCATGAATGATCTAAGTGTAACTTATTACACTAATTGTGGGCATTGAGAAGTGATTCTCAATACTCCTATTGATGCGCATGATTTCCTTTATGCAGTTACTTTTCAAGTTATTTAAATTCAAGCATTACGTATGCTTACATTTATGTTAAGTTGATATTCTTCAGATGCGTATGTACCATGATTTGAGTTGTTGTTCCATTACTGTTTTACATTCCATATGATTATCGGTAGTAGTGTAAGGTGTTTGGGACTATGCCTTAGTCCAGGAAATCGGTAATTGACCCTATATTCGTGGTTGAGGTTGCTTTCGCCACGTAGGACGTATTAGACGAACCCGAGTCGTATTAGAGTTGTCGGCAGTGGTTTGGCCATGCGGAGTGTTTGCGCACTCTATGTCGCTCGATTCAACGTGCGCTTGTGCTAGTCGAGTTCGTCAAGTAACCCGATTGTCCGATGTATGTTTACCATGTATGGACGCTGCTGCTTGAATCTAGGGTACCGAACTTACCAGTGAAATCCTATTAACTATGGTACTTGATCCGCTAAGACTCATGAGCCGGACATGGTGGTATGGGACACCGTGGTCGAGCTGTCGACCTACGCTGGGGTGACGAGCCTCCCCGTAGTGACCAATGAGCAACTAAACTCGTGAGCCGATTATGGTGGTATGGGACACTATATTCGTGCTGTCGGCCTACATTGATTGGTGACGAGCCCTCTGTAATGACCTCGAGCATACCTGGATACCGCAATGAGGTGACGAACCGAACTGTGGTAGTAAGGGCATGAAAGGCGTGCATTGATTGGTGACGAGCCCTTTGCTACGACCTCAAACATATGATCATATGAGATGCCTAGGACTGACGACCCTAGCATGGATCACTGTTTGGATGGTGATATGAGGAAGGTATCTTAGCTTCCCAATCCTGCTGTGTGAAATGGACTAATAACAACTTGGTAATCATATCCATGCACCGCATTTGCATGTGCTTTGTAGATGTGGCGCACTTTGAGGCGATGTCATGCGTAACGTAAGATGAAGACGCTGAGGGTGTACACGTGAGGGCACGCATCATATTACATACATCCTTGCATTAACAAGAGTACTTAGGATTTATTTAATTGTCCTGCTTTATCATTACTGTTTGATTGAACTGATAACATGTTAACCAGTGCCTTATTGTTCCACTGAGTTGATCACTCACTCCCACGTTTCTGGGGCTGTGTTAAACACCCACCAGACTCTGTCTTAGGCTCTGATGTTGCAGATGTGGATGCGACTTCTGAGGCAGAGCGGGAGCTGGATGACGACGAGGCTGCCTTCTCTTATATGCAGTTTTCAGATGGGTTCTAGCGAGCCTCGGTCTGATGCGCGGGATCTTTGGAATTATTTTTGGGAACTCAAATGATGTAATTTGATACTTATAATTTTGTTAAATAACACTTTTATTCGACCTGGCTTGTATATGTACTTCAGGGATTCACACTTGTACACATATTTTTCTATAAGTCTTCCGCTTGCTTTATTCACTTATCCCTGAATCATATCTGTGTTTGGCTTAATCTCTTCCATGTTTTATACACTAATACACAGTCAACATACATCCTTCATTAAATATGTTGCATAAGTGATGCTTTGGAACTCGGGAGCTGAGTTATGCTTGACCCCCAAATTTCAGGGCGTTACACGATGTTTACGAGGGCACGGCGGATGAAGTACACCCGCCATCCCAAACAGCAGACGGGATGGGATGGCTCGCAATAACCCTCCTATTACCTCTTAAATCCATATCCAGCGCCTAGCCAAACACACCCTAAAGTAATTATAGTAGTGTCATTGATAATCTAATTATTTTGGGACATCATTAGTTGGTCATGTGCCCAAATGGATTGGTAGCCTAGTGACATACATGTTGTACATGTGGGTGTCCATCCGGGTCACTCCCAGTGGACCCGCCTTGTTATATATATTTTATTCATGCCTTGCAAGCTACATGAGAAGCTAATGTTAGTCTAACGTGGGCTATGCCACATAGACTTTTATATTTCTAGTGGGGCATGTCCTTCAGTTCCTACTCTCTATATATGATGTGTCGATTAAGGCCGATTATTGTCTGATATATCTAATAACATGCTAGTGTACTTGGCCTGGTAGGACACACTAAGAACTGCTTAGTATAACAACATCATGCCCAAACATATGCCTATACGCATCATTTGTATGCATGTTGTGGGTGGTGATTAATCATGGCGTGTGTCATTGGGCTGAGATACTTAGGGGACCCCACATGAGATAGGGTTGTCCCACATGATTGCGTTGTATGCGTAGGTTTGATGCATAACTTGGATGGTATGACTCATGCATTTCTCATCTTGTATGTTATGATCACTTTATGCCGTAGCGACATCAGGGTTATGACCTCCACAAGCATATCATGGATGGCCAGATTGGATACTGAAAATATTTGTTCTAGCAATAGGGCACTATGGATGTCCTTGGTTGAAAGTCCCTAAACCCATGTGGTACCAGTAGGATGCTTCAACGTCGAGACCGAGTGGATAACATGAGCGCCTGAGTGCCGAATACCAATAAGTCGTGTCTCCCACGTATCGTCGTCGGTTGAAAAGGGGTGTGACCTTTTTTGCCTGAGGGTAGGGAGTTATAAGCTAAGTTAAGTTTGATCAGCTCGTAAATGGGTTCGCTATCGACGAGCCGGGTGGGCATTGTCATAACACTAATAAGGCGGTTAATGAGGTCTCTTCCACTAACTTGGTCATGGGTGCGATGGGGCGACAGCCAATTTTAGAGTGTACTAGACCCCGGTGATGTTTCTAGTGACAAACCGTACTGATACATGAACTAGTTGAGGATTGACATGCTTGCGTTATATCTCTAACATATGACATTCGGCCATGTAGTCCTTACATTGCATAGCCTTGGTATGGCTAACATCATTTATGGACTTGCTAGTTTAGCCTTCTATCATTTCCGCTTACTCTAACATTTGTATGCTTGGCACATGCATTACGCGCGCACACGCGTACTCTCTAAGCTTCGTAATAAGCTTATACACATTCGTTACGTGTAGGTTATGCTAGACCATAGCAGCATTGAGGCAAGAGCATGTGCCTAATCTTTTAAAATTTTGTTATATGATGTATTTCCCTTTCAGCACTGTACTCAAATATTATATTAGTGGATATGTGGTGATGATGTTTTGGTGACTTGGGTACATTTGTGATTACACTCCTTTACACCTTTACAAAAAAAAAGTCACCCAGAAAATTCTCCTTATAAGATCCCAGGATTGGAACCTAACGCATGGGAGCTGAGAGCCGAGAATGGAGTACTATGGAGGTTGTCGGCACCAGATTCGGAGGTCAAAAATTTTGTGAGTCCGATTCTCGAGTTTGGGGCGTAACACCACCGAAGTTCAATTTCGGTCCTACCGAAATCGCGTAGAATTGTCTAGTGAGAAAGTGAGATTTTTAGCCTTAATTCGGTCTGACCGAACCCAACTTTGATCCGACCGAAGCGTAACTTTTTGCATAAGTTTGAGGCAGTTTCAAAGTCAGTCTAAGCAAAGGTTATAAACATGGTTTTTTAGGAGTTTTTAAACACAAATTAGGGTTGGAAGAGTAGAGTAAGGTGTTGGAGAACTTCAAGGAGTCCTTCCTTCTTCCCCAATCTTCTTCTAATTAGTTTTTATATTTTTCTTAAGAGTTTTAGTTTTGATCATGTCTTTGGTTGGTTAAACCTCTTAGCTAGAGCTAAGAGGTGAAGCTTGTAGTTTGTTTAGATGATTATCTTACTTGGATTCACATTTATATTGAACTTTATTGATTTAAGTTTGAATGAAGGAATATTTTCAGTTTTCTATAGTTTATTGTGACTTCAATTACAGTAGATGCTTGAAAAGCTTTTCACATCTTCTTATCTTCTTTTGTAATTATGAGATCTATAAAATTCATGATCCACAAATGTCTCCTAGGCATGGTGGATGGTTGAATTCCCTACGATCATCACAATGGTGCTTCATGTGGGAACTAATTCAATGAAAAGTTCAGATTTGGTTTAACTATTCTATCATCCAACTAGATAGGATAGGACTTTGATTCCAGTTGTATTTGTTGGATCAAGTAAGGTAGCATCTTAATAGCTACAAGTGGATCTTTGGCTCTTTAACATCCATTTTCTTGTTGATAGTTTATTCACAATTGATCTCTCTTATTCCAGATTTTAGTTTAAATCTTATTCTAGTTTTAAGACTATATCACCTTCTCCAAACGCTTTCTTTTTCACTTTCTTATTATAAGCTCGGGTGATTTGGGCTTTGTTAGACATAATAGAATCCAATGCCTTTAGTTGTATTTCATTTAAGTCCTCTAGTTTGATTAGCATAGATTCTGAAAACTCGGTCGGGGTCAAATTAGCTAGTAGGCTACCCATAATGATAGCACGACCACTTCTAAAGGCAATACAACATCATGTCCATACGTAAGTCTGAATGAACTCATCAATGTGCTTATTCGAAATGAATTTCGATAAGCCTAAAGAGCTTTTAATAACTTAATATCCCATTGGTTGGGATTCCCATTGATCATCTTGTACAAAATATTCTTGATAACCTTGTTGTTGGCTTAAGCCTAGTCATTGGCCTGAGTAAAGTAAGGTCATGAGTGCAACAATTTAATTTTATATTGATCGGCCATTGCTTTGACTTCCTTAGATGAAAATGTTGCACCTCGGTCCATGGTAATCGACTCAGGGATTCCAAATTGATGAATTATATAAGTTTCAATAAACTTAATAATCTCTTGATGACCAGTGCCCAATATAGTTTTTGCTTTCCCCCATTTGGTGAAATAATTAGTAGTAATGATGATGAAAATATGCCACTTAGATAAATAAAGATAAAATTTTCCTATCAAATCAATGGCCTATCCTCGACATATCCAAAGTTTAACGATAGGATGGAACTCGGTCGTAGGTATATGTAATATCAACCCATGTTTCTAGTATGCTTCATATCCTTTTCTATATTGGGCATAATCGTCTAACATTTTTTTACTAGAAACATCCATAACATTAAAGCATAAGCCTCATTTTTTTTCTAATATAATATGCTCCATAAATTCCTTCATGCACTTCTCCTATAGCCATCATTGATTCTTTTTTGCCCAAACATCGTAAGAGTACTCCATCGGCCCCTTTTTTATATAACTTGTTTTCGATCAAGACATAATTCACGGCTGATCTCCTATTGTATTGGTCGACCTTTGTTTGTGGGGATCAGAGATAATTTCTAATTGGATTTCTTCGGTCATCATTACTTATCTCGACCTGACAAATTTCTTCGGTCGATTCCCTCTGAAAACCTAAAGGAAATGATCTCCTTTTAACAGTTACCTTCTTCCTTCAAATCATTGGGTGATTTAAAGTCCAAGTGCCAATTGTGTCATTTCATTGGCATCAATATTATTTTCTCAATTTACATGTTTTAACTCAACCTTATCGAATCTATTTAGAAACTGAATTGTCAAAACATAATATGGTTGGAGCGTTGTTCTTGTGCATTTAAATGAACAAACCGATTGGTTAATTACTACTAAGGAATTTCCCATCACCGATACATATTTTACTCCTAGCTCAGTCATCATTTCTAAACCAATTATCAAAGACTTGTATCCAACTTGATTATTAGTACACTTAAACTTAAGCTGGAATGCAAAATCTTATTTTTTTTCTAGTCGGGTTGATCAGGACAATTCTTGCTCCTAATCATTTATCGATTTTTGAACCACCAAATATCAATTTGTAAGGTGATTGATAGACCATATATAAGTCTAATACTTCCAAAGGAAGCTGATTTCCTATGTCCAAAGGGTGATCAATCAGAAAATTTGTAATGGCTTATCATTTTATAGCCCTTTATGGTACATGCATTAGGTCAAACTTAGATAATGTGAGAACCCATTTATCAATTTGGATATTTAAAATCAGCCGATTTAACATATATTTTACTAAATCAGTTATTGAAATTACATTGACTGATTCGACCAATAAATAATGCCGTAATTTTGTTGTTGCAAAGTACAATGATAAACATAACTTCTCTATAATAAAATACTGTCTCTATTAATGGGCTAAGATACTAAACCGCTCATTGTTTTTATCATCATTGCCTTGTGCTAACAGAGCACCAACCGATTCTTTAAAAGCCGCGACATACAGCTTGAGTAGTCAACCTTTCTCTTATGGCATAAACAAGTAATCTTTAATTATGTCAAAATCCAATTGATGTTATACCTCCCATATGAACTCATCTCCATATTTCAGCTTCAGCAAAGAAAAAAAACACATTAGTTTTTCCAGCACAGTTAGAAATAAATCGACTCATAAATTTGACTTTCCCAAGAAACTTGTGTGATTCAATTTTATTTCTCGATGGTTGAGCTTCCATTATTGATTGAGTCTTATGTTGATCAATTTCACTTGCCTTTTGATGTACCATGAATCTGAGAAATTTTCTACCCGATACACCAAAAATACATTTAAGAGGATTTATTTTGAGCATATGAATCTTTATTCTTTTAAATGATTTTGGTAAATGGTCAAAGTGTTTGACTGAATTGGTCGATTTAACTAATATGTCATCAATATAAATTTTCATGAATCAACCTATCATATGATGGAAAATGGCGTTCATGGCTCTTTGAAATTAACTCCTATATTTTTTAGTCCAAACGGCATTATGACCCAACAAAACATTTGCAAAGGATCAGGACATCTGAATGTTGTTTTTAAAATGTCATCAACTATAATATTTATTTGATTATATTATAAATGACTGTTCATAAAGGAAATCATTTGATGTCCTGTAGCTCGATCAATCAATTAATCGACCATAGGAATGGGATACTAGTCCTTTGGTGTGGCTTAATTTAAATTTTAAAAATCAATGCAGACTCTGAGTTTACCATTTTTCTTGATAACTAACACTACATTTAAAATTCATTCAGCATATTTGATGGGTTTGTTGAAACCTACTTTCAAAATCCATTCAATTTCCTCCTTAATCTTCTGTGTAACTTCAGTTGTCATTTGCTTAGGCAGTTATTTATGCAATCAATAATCCTCTTTTATAGGAAACCTGTGTTCGACCAGTTTTTAGTCTAGTCCAAGTAACTCATGATAATCCCAAGTAAAACAATCCCTGAAATCTTTAAGCAAGTTAGTAAGTCCAGCTTTTATCTGGGAATCAAACAGTCCGTTCATAAAAGTGGGCTTAGGATGTTGTTCTATTTTCAAATTTACTTTAACTAAAGAATCTTGAACTTGAGCTTGAGAATCATCCAACTTCTCTGGTACTGGTTTTAGATCCTTTGATTCAATACCATCCTCAGCTACTTTATCAGTTGGCAATGCTATCTCGGCTATAAAAACAAAACATTTGTTATTAAACTGTCACAAAATCTCCTTAAGATTTCGTACTCTAATTGTGAAATTGACCTTGACTGAAATTCAATTTCTCATGGTATATCTTCTGTTATGTACCTCATAGTCGCATGCAAGGGAATTATAGCCTTTGGCTATTAGTACATTGACTTTTGCACCTTGTTTATCAATCATATGAGACCGTGTGTCATGTAGTCGGTTGAGCCCTTGGAAGTTGAAGACCAAAGACGCAAGAGGACAAAATATGTAAATGAGGTGCTTTGGTGACCCTAACCCTTAACCCAAAATAACACTTAGCTTCTAAATGATCATAACCTTATAGGTAAACCTTATTGACCATCCCTTAGCCTTAGATGCTTAATTAAAACATGACAAGTAAGGCTAGAAGAGGTGTTAAGCTGATGTAAAAATATATGCCCAAAATAACAGTTTTTAAATGGTCATCGATTCGATGAGACTCGATCTAAATGAAGGTCTACTCAATCCAATCGGCGAATGAATCCAACAACCAACAGATATAATTTTGAATTTTCTTAATAGGATGGATAAAGGGCTCGATCTTATCAAATGACATTCAATTCTATCAAAGACCCTCTCAATCCTATCGATAGAGCTGTTAACTAGCCATTTTATAGCCATTACAAATGGGAGCTGATTGAAGCATGGGAGAGCATCAATCAAGCAAATCGAAATGGCACATTAAATAGGGCTCAATTCGATAAGTGTGATTTAGTGAGTCCATACTCTCTTTCCCTATGTAGGATTGAGGGTAAGAGTTTATAACTAAACTTGATTAGTTCTTGGGTAGACCTAGGCTCTTATGTAGGACTAAATTCACCAGACATGTATCAATCTCCATCAGATCCTACGATGAGAGTAAACATAGGTCATTGGACTAGGTTCGAGGTGTCCAAGTACCTAGGTTGTTGGTTAGCCGATAGAAAGTAATCAAAGTCTCTTACAGAAGGCTCTAATGGGAGTGTATGCTAAGTCCTTGTGTAGGGCTGTAACGCTTAAAGGTGAACCTGATTTAAAACCTCCGATAGTGAAATTCAGTGTACTCATGGGTTGAGTGCATCCTCTGGGAGTGGAGTAAGAAAACTGAACCACTATACATGCTTATGTTTGTGATTGTTAATTGAGCATTTGTTTAATTATGCTTATATAATTGATTAGTGAATTATACATATGCATGATTCAATGAATACAATAAGTTAATAGTTAACACATTGCACAAACACATGTACACTATCTTTTATATATTAGTTGCTTAGCATGTTGCATCCATTATAGTCTATATACCAAAAACTCACTCTGGCTGGAAGAGATCGGTTGCTAGCAGCTCCCTCCCCAAAAGGTCGTTTTGTAAGTGCTATGGTTGATTGCTCCTTTGTTTGTCAAATTTTGTGGTGCAAAAAACACTATCTGCGTCTTGTGTAGCATGAGAATATATATATATATATATATATATATATATATATATATATATATATATATATATGTTCAAGGCACTACATCGTTGCTTCAAGTTGAGAATGAAGCTCTACTTCAAGATATGCAAGGTCAAGTACATTGTCCACTCCTGTAAGCTTTAAAGTTCAGAGTCTTTCAAGAGCTACAAGAGCTACATCAAAAGACAAGTTCTTATTCAAGACTCAAGTACAACTCAAGATCAAGTACAACTCAATATTAAAGTTCAACTCATATAAAGTACAAGATGAAGTATAATTCAAATTCAAGCTTTAGAAGATCTTAAATTCAAGCTACATCAAGTATAGAGATCTCAAGTTTCATAATCTTCAAAACTCAACCATCATCTGAAGAAATGAAGTCTCAATGTTCATACATCACTCTCGAGGTATGATTAACCTTAAATTGACCTTAGGGTAGGTCATTTTGTATACATAATTCAAATTGAATCATTTTATAAATGTTTGGTCTGTTCTTAGACTAGTCCTGTACTCTGTTTGACTAGTCCTAGAACTGGCTCGACCAGTCCAAGAAATTCTAAGACCAGTCCTAAGTTGTTGCAAATTTTTAGAACTTTTTGGTTGAGCTACGACCAGTCCTGGAGTCTGCTTGACCGGTCGTGTGAACAGTACACGACTCGTTCACGACCAGTCCAGCAGCTACGACTTAAACTACAACAATGAATTCTGGTTCTTCACGACCAGTCGTGGGCAAGTCACGACCAGTCGTGGAGGGTTCACGACCGGTCGTGGACAGCCTACGACCAATCATGGAACGGTTTTATCCGATCGCGCTTAAAAATTCAAAATGTTGTTGGTCCTACGACCAGTTGTAGTGTCCATAGGACCAGTCGAAAATGCGTTTTCTACAACTATAAATAGAGCACGAATTTCAGAGTTTAATAATCCAATTCAAGTAAAATCAAGGTATTAATCTAAGAGATAAGTTTGTAATCTTCTTAAGCTAGACTGTGCATATTTAATATTCTCTTTTGTTAGCTTATTATATTTGATTTTGTTTCTGCATCCCAATCTAATTTGAAAGAGGAATTGTGATATTCCACTTCTTGGAATCAAAATCAAATAGAGATAGCCCAACTTGATTTAATTTAAAATCAATTAGAACCTAGAACCATTTCAAAGTGAGTATTGGACATTGAACTTCTACATCCAAACTTCTACTCCGATTTAGTTCTTCCAGGCTGCTACAAAAGGAGAAATCCAGGTATTTTACATTTGTGTAAATCTTATATGCTTTTGGTTTTCTTAAGATTAATCCAGAAAAATCTCTAAGTGTTGGTTATCTGAGGAGAGCCGAAAAACTCAACGTGTGGGGTTTTTGAATTGTGTAAGCCCATTAGAAAGACACAATTGTAAGGGTTTTAGGTAAACCTGAGAAAAACCTATTTTTATAGTGAACGCTAATATCCACTGTGTGAGGATATTAGGAGTGGAGTAGCAAGCTGTGTGACTGTTGTTTAACAGTTGGTGAACACACAGGCGAACCACTATAATTCTTTGTGTCTTGTGATTTGAATGTTTGTTTATTTTCTATATCTTTTATCATTCAAGTTTGTGGGATGTATGTGTGGATGTGAATGTTGTAATATTTACATTTCAAGCATTGTGGGGAATGTTGTAATAGTTTAGACTTTCATTCTTGCTATTTATTTTTTATTCCTCTTCAATTTGAGATATTGATACTTAAACTGTTCTAGTAAGGTTGTCCTGCCATAAAACCCTTGGTTTTTATGGTGCAAGGTTGTCCTTAGAACAACATTTGTATCAACCTCTCAAGACTAGAATTTTGAGGTTGCTTTACATTTCCGTACTGTGATTTATTTAAAGTACTTTCTTAACTTTATACATTTAAATTCTGCAGTTAAAGTTTTAATTTGGCATAGTCCTATTCAACCACCCCCCCCCCCCCACTAGGACATATAACTTGGCCTTTTCATGTTTGTCCAAGGCAGCGGATAAAGGTCATTAGTGGTTGCTGGTATCAAAGGGAGCTGTCATCGACGAAGCAAATCGCCTTGAATTTCTTTCTCAATTCAACATTGATACGGTGCTTCCTATTTTTAAACTCCATGGATCCTTTGCTACAATCAAGATCGTCCTGGTCCTTTTCTGACGCTTTTTTTCGAATGAAAGGAGGAAATGTTGTTCCCGACAATTCAAAAAATCAAGGAGTATATCCCCCTCCCTTAGTGTCTTTCCACTTCCGTCACTCAAGAATAAACACTTCGCCTAATTCTTTCGAGTCTTGGCCCGATTTCCCCGGCGAAACAATTACGTTACGACCACTGAACAAACTTGGTTGACAAACATGGCAGTCCGGGATAACCGTGACCATGTATATTTATCTTTATATTTCTTTGGATTTTTTTATATTTATCTTTCTTTTTATTTATTTATTTATATTTATATCTTCGATGCTGTCATTTTGAAATGTCCGCAACTCCGATTTTCCCCCGTTTCACTTCCCAAAAAACACAAAGCTTGACGAGTGTAGTCTTTTTTATCTTCCAAAAAGAAATCAACAAGCAGTTTGAGAAAAAGATTAAGACACTAAGAACTAACAATTGATGTTATAATATAAGCCGTGATCTTATTATCTCATGCTACTCTTACCCCACTCAGAATGGTTACTAGACAAGGACAAGGTCAGTTATACCTCCCGTAGAACGGATCATGTCGTAATCCGCCTTCAGCCATCATTGCGATGCAGTACCAGTGCATGCTAGTCGTATCTACGTTGAGTTTGAGATGTGATTTGGAGTTCGAAGCGGTCCGAGCAAAGGATTATATGAACGACTGGATTTTCTATACCGAGGGAGACATTGCATATAGTATGAATCTAGTGTATGGTAGGTATGAATATTGAAGAGTCTCATTTAGTTAGATGAGTGCCATTATTATGAGGTGATGTACCTACAAAGGGGACCATTACTAGAGCCATTAAGGTATTATAGTCCAACGGAGTGATGAAAAATGTTGGATTGAGTAGCGCGCGTACTATAATACCGCGGGCATGTGCGCAGCCGCACGAGTGGGTATGTGTGCATACTATCTACGCACACGTGTGTACGTGTGTGCGCGCGTCATTTTGGAAGTGCCTTCGCTACCCTCGGTGGACTTCGGAATGCTATCTGGCGCTTACGCGCTGCTTAGTAAGAAAGAGTAGTAAGCTCCATTTATACTTCCAGTCTTCATGCAGAAATACATTCTGGACATCAAGCTGAGGGCCACCCTTTGACTGCAGCAATTATAATAGTGGTCCTAATTATGGTCATCACTCCTTAACATATCCCGTAGCTACAAGCCATGCTTTGTATCGCTTTATTCTATAGATCCATCCGATTTTGACTTTCTTTTATGGTTCCATTTTCTTTGTTCTAATTGATCCAAGAGCCACCAGTTGCACCTTTTGAAGGGACATAGCAGCTGCCAGCATCTTTTTTAGGGATAGGAATTGTAGTACCATTGGACGAAGGGCACCTGTGGGAACATCTCTAATAACAAACCATTTCAGTAGTACGGGTGCTGCCGTGCCACGAGGCACGACCATGGAAGTAATGAAAAAGAAGAAGTTCTGTAGTTAGACCATCTGCTCTATCCGTTCGATTTTCGCTTCTCCAGAGAAGATCCTTTTAGGTGAAAACAGGAGCAGGAAGGACTCATTGGCAAGGATATCCCCAGAAAAGGAAGTTGGCTTATTGAATGCTACAAGAGAGAACTCCCGGATTAAGGAGCACATGGGAAAGAGGTCTTTTATGATGCGACAAAGTCTTTTGATGATCTCGTGAAGCACCTGAAATGGCATTCCTTCCTCTTTGTTCTATGTCTGCTAATTGGCAGCAAGGAAGAGCACATCCTTGGGATGTGAAGTACCCCAATCCTTGCTCATTTAACTGAAATTGACTACGTTAAGAGGATTTAACTCATTTGCTGTGAGAGGCGTAGCTGGACCGTTGTGTGCCTAAGTGTAAAAAGACAGTGCAAGCTTTGTTAGGCCAAAACCTAAATGTAAAGTCAACAACACTTCCAAATGCCACTTCTTCCCGTCACATCTGTCTTCAAGATGATATAGTAACAGGTTTTCACTTCTCAGTGAGTGAAAGATTTTTCCCCAGGTGTACATTGAAAGCTTCTATCGTAGAACTAATTCGAGATGGCTTGGTGGTATTAAGAATGGTTTGGGTGGGGGTTCTCTTTTTTAAGAATAAAGAAGAAGAATAGAATCTAATTCATGTTTATGCTAATAGAAGAGCGGATCCAATACCAAGACTACTTATGTCTCAGGAAGTACAGCAAGTACTTGAGGAATTTGGGGATGTCATGCCCCACCCACCCACAATTTCGAATTCGATGAGGAATTGAGTAAGGGTGGACTATCTAAGGAGCTAAGAGTAGATAAAGAGATGAAAGCATCTTTGATTTAGGAAAGGGACGATCTGAAAGCGTACTTTTCTTTAATCAAATCGTTAATTCAGATCTTGTTACAGAGTTTGAATGAGGTTACAATAGCACAAAAAAAGCACGTATAAAAGGTACCTTCGATGACATCGAAGACTGTTTGATGTTATCGAATGAATCGCCCGGAGTTACACAGAGTTATGCGGAGTGTGTAAATTTGATGCGGTTTCTGGATTTCTCCAAGTCAGTGCGAAAGGAGGTGTTGCACAACTATAAATAGGAGTCCCCATGGTACTCTTAAGGGCATCTAGGGTTTGGAGGAACAAAACACAAGGGTGGAGAGCCATCGCCAAGCGTTTTTCTTCCTTTCTTCCTTAGTTTTTTCATGCTTTCTTCTAAAGTTTTTGATCCAACATGTCTATGGTTGGCTAAACCTCTTAGCTAGGGCTAAGGCATGAAGCTTGTAGTGTGATGGGATGTTTCTCTTACTTTGATTCATGTTTAAGTTGAACTTTGATTCTAGTTTGATAATTAAGGAATACTTTAAGTTTTTAATGGTTTATTGTGACTTAACTTACAATAATCTGCAATAGCTTTGAGTATCTTTTTTTCTTGATTTTTGAGATTATGTGATTAGTAAATCACATTGTTTGCCATCGTCTCATGGGCATGGTTTGGTGATCGAATCCCCGCCAATTATCATAATTCTCCTTCATTGAGAATTAGGTTAAAGGAAGTTCAGATTGACTTAATTGCTATATCTTCCAATTGGATAGGATAGGACTCCAATTCCAATTGTGTTATTTGAATCAAGTAAGAGGATTCCCTTATCATTGCAAGTGAATCCTTGGAAACCCTAGTTCCCACCTTTAAATTATAAGTTTTAGTTAAATAATTCACAATTACTCTCTCAACAATTCCAAGTTTAGTTTTACATCTTCTCCTAGTTCTACTTCTCGTTAATTTGAGAAACATACAAGATCAGTCCCTGTGGATTCGACCTCAGTCTTACCAAAGTTATTACTATATCGCAACCCTACACTTGGGGTTGTGAACACTTTTTAAATTTTAATTACTCTTTTTACAGCACTTACTTCTAATCAATTAAGTAAAGAGGTTTAAGCAGGAATAAGTGTGCAAACAAAAATAAGACAGTGATATATATCGATGCTGCATTTTATCAAACATGTAATGTGTAGAAAATGAATAAATCATTGAGAATAATCAATCACCACAAAACCTGAAGCAGACATTCTCCACTATACGCATCGATATATAGTGGTTCAGCTATATGCCTACTCCACTCCCGGCTGACCCACTCTATCCTAGAGTGTACCGGATTTCACTATCTAATAGTTTTAAATGAGGTTAACCATAAACCTTCACAACCTACATAATATTACTAAAATTACCTACGTAAGGCACTGACAAGTTGTAAGGCCCGTATCCTAGCCCGTCCTGTTCCGTTGGCTTTCGCAGTCCTCCCGGTCGAATTTCGACGACTTGCAATTTGTAATCGGCAGTTGCATGTGACCCTGAGTTGTATCTCATTTTCCAGAGTCGGCTAGAACCGAGACCTATACCCTTGAGACCACGCCATCGCTACAGTTCCGATGCCACATCTCGCTCGCCGAGGCGATAACCGTGCCAAGATATGTGGGCCCGCGTTCAGTTCGAGGAAAACGTCGCGCGTTGCAATCCCGAGAATCCATCATATCAATCCCATTAATCAAAGTACACATCACAAGCCATCACTCACCCTTACCTCTCCTTACCCAAAGTCAATGCAACCTATGCTTAGCCCATTCTTTTCGTACAAAAGTTAAAAGAACCCATCCCTTTCCACTCCATCACCACTCCTCTCTCTCTCTCTCTCTCATTTCTCACTTTCCCAAGCAACTCCCAAGGAGAGGAAACATCCAAGCTCTCCATGGAAAGAGCCATGTGTGGCCCACTCCCTACTACCCTATCTCCCATCTCTACCCTTGGATCATCATCCCCACCATTGAAGGAGCACTTTTGGAGCATTGAAAGGCTAGGGAGGAAAAAGAAGGAGAGGTGGGTGCTTCTATAGGCTAGTTTTAATATTTTTATGATGGGCCAAGTGAGGCCTACCGATCAATGATATGGATCTCACTTTAGACCCTAAGATGTGGTCGATAACCCACTTTGATTATCATGATCATTCTATGATGGGGCCATTCTCCATGGACCCCACCATAATGTTTACCTTCTATCTTGAAACAAGGTCATCTAGACCTTTCATCTTGGTGGAGAAGTAATCTTCACCGTTGATTTTTAATTTGGTAGGCCCACATGTGTTGAGACCCACCCGATGTATGATTGGATGCTTGAAAGGGAGGGCCCATAGTGTCGGGGTCCCTCCATCACACGTGTCCCACTCTCTTTCTCTCTCTCTCTCCCCCTCTCTTTTTCATTTCCTTTCATATGATGATGTGGCCGTGTGGCCCACTCGGATGGACCCCATCATGAAGCATGTATTTTAACCAAGCCATTTGTAGGTGGGGCCCACTTTATATGTATTGTATCCACACCATCCATCATTTAGTGGCCCACCTGAGGAGGGCCACCTTTTACCCTTGGAAAGACCAGACCGTCCAGCGTCCCTGGACGCTGGACGTTATTTGAAAAACACATGTATTAGCTTAGTTCGAAGCTCCTTGGGTGGACCACTTGTATAAGCCCCACATGGATGTGTGGATTCAATCCACGCCATCCATCCTATTTACCAACTCATTTTAGGCATTGAGCCAAAAAATGAAGCTGATCCAACTTTCTGGTGGGCCATACCTTAACAAATAGTAATTTTCACCGTTTAAATTCACCTTAATTTTTCTACATGCTGAAAGATGCCCAATATTAGGCTTGATGGATTTGTTATTGACTGTAAAATCCATTAGCTGAACTGGATACAGCTTTTGCGGGCCCCGCGTACAAAAATCCTCAAGAAATCAAATTTTCAAAGGAAAGAAAATAAAAATAAAAATACAGGCAGTGCTGCTGCTGTGTCAGCAGCAGCAGAACGCTTCTGTGTTTTGGCGGACGGTCAGCAGGACCCACTGTCCCAGTCGTGGGCCCCACCATGATGTGTGTTTTGTATATCCACACCGTTCATTTTGTAGGCCCCCTCAGGGCAGTGGGCCACCCCAAGAATCAGCCATATTGGAAACTCAGGTGGCCCACGTCACAGGCAACAGTGTGATTGAACGTCTGCCTTTGAAACCCTTTTGGGTATCCCAGAAGTTTTGGATCAACGTGAAATTTGTTTTCCCTCTTCATCTGGGTCCACGATGTATGTATTCTTTGGCTATGCCGTCCATCCGTGTGGACTTCACGTGAGGTATGGGATCTATCTGCACCGTCCATCCATCTCCTGCTAGTGGAACCCACATGGGGTATGCGTTATATCCTAAACCATCTAAGAATGTGGACCCATCCTGATGCATGAATTTCATGTACACCGTCCACCCATGAGAGGCCAACCCTGCATGTGTCACACGTGCAGGTGGTAAGACCCACTTTGATGAATGTGTTCTATATGCACACCGTCCAGAGATCTCTGGATGGTGCCGCGGCACCTACTGTGATATATATATGTACGTCCATGCCGTCCACCTGTTTTGGATAGGCCATGCGACCCACCCCACATGTGTTGTACGTGTGAGGGGTGGGGTCCACCTTGATATATGTATTTTGTACCCGCACCGTCCATCTCGGTGCTGCGTGGATCCATCATGATTATGATGTATGTATTTTATCAACTCTGTTCATGTGTTTTTGGCAGTTGTGGGCCCACCCCACATGTGGTGTACGTGTGGGGGGTGGGGCCCACCTCGTTTGTATATGTGTTGCATTCAACACCATCCATTTGGAGCCGACCATGATGTTTGTGGCTTACATCCACGCTGTTCGTCCATTTTGGGCTATGTGGACCCCCACCTTGATCTAGGTGATTTATATCCACACCGTCCGTTTGGACAGGCAATGTAGGGCGCACCATAATGTATTTGTTTTATCTCCGCAGCCCGGCCTACGTTGTGATGTATCGTATATTCACACCATTCATTCATTTGGCCCCCCACTTGATGTACGTGTTTAATGCTAGCTGTCCATTTAGTGGGGCCCATTTGGAATATGCAAAGCCCACTCGTGATGTATATTTACGGCCCACCTGATGTATGTAAGGCCCATTGGTGCGGCCTAACTATGAGGCCCATCATCATGTGTTTTTAGCCCATGTACGAGGCCCACCTGTTTGTATTTTGGCCCCTGTGACAGGGCCCACATGCCTTGTATTCTGATGCCCATGTGATAGGGCCCACCTTGTAATGTGTTGTTCGCACCATCCATTCACATGGCCCTCACGTGAAGTACGTGTTTTATCTAAGTTCTACATTGATGGGCCCATTTGAAATGAGCAGGGCCCAACCCACTGAGATGTATTTAAGGCCCAGGTACGTGGCCCATTAGATATATATGAGACCCATGTGCAGGGCCTGCATACTATATATTTGAGGCCCATGTGCAGGGCCCACCTGTCATGTATATGAGACCCATTAATGCGGTCCACTTGATGTATATTGAAGTCCATGGGTCCTAGCCCATTATGATGTATCTAATGACCATGGGCCATGGCCCATGGTGATGTATATTAGGCCCGTGTATTCGGCCCATTGTGATGTATATTAAACCCTTGTAAGAGGCCACGAGCCCACTACTTGTTTAACCCTGTGTGGGCTACTTCTTGGGAGCGATGTTAGTTAAATGGCTACATTGATGGGCAATGATGGGTTAATGTCCACGTTGTGACATTCCCTTAGGCCTTGTTCGACCCATTCTCATCGAGGCCGATTATCATGGCCGATTGTTTATTGACATGGCCAATTGCCGATTCCGATTGTCATAGCTGATTGCCAATTCCAATTATCGAGGCCGATTATCGATCGATTCCAATTGACGTAGCCGATTGCCAATTTCGGTCATCGAGGTCGATTCCAATATCGAGGCCGATTGTCGAGGTCAAATATCGAGGCCAGATATCAAGGCTGATTATCGAGGCCCAATGTGATGTATATGCGACCCGTATTTGAGGCCCATTGTGATGTGCATTCAGCCCGTATTTAAGGCCCAAAGTGATGTATATGCGGCCCGTTTTTGAGGCCCATTGTGATGTGCATTCAGCCCGTGTTTGAGGCCCAAAGTGATATATATGCGGCCCGTATTTTAGGCCTATTGTGATGCGTATTCAATCCACATTTAAGGCCTAATGTGATGAATATAAGGTCTATGTGATGAGGCTCATTATAATGCATTCGAGGGCCAGGCGATAGAGCCCATTGTGATGTACTTTCGACCCATATGTGCGGCCCATTGAGTTATAGATGTGGCTCAAGAGTGAGGCCCAGATGGCAAGGCTCGATGTGATGTATGAGAGGTCCATGCGATGTAGTTCATTTGTTGTATATTAGGCCATTGTGCGAGGTCATGGGCCCACTATTTGTTAGGCTCTATGTGGGTCATTCCTTGGGAGCAATATTGGTTAAATGTCCACATTGTCGAGGCCGATTGTCGATGCCGGTTATTAATACCGATTACAAGCTAGTGACAGCATAGCATCATGATACATGCCCATATGCATCATCCGTATGTTTGTTATGAGATGTGGTCGATCATTGCATATGTCATTGAGCATGTTGTTATGAGACTCCCTGATAGGCGGAGGTTATCTCACATGAGCATACGTAATGCGTAGGATTGATGCATGACTAGATTGTATGACTCATGCATCTTGCATTATGATTACTGTACGTCCTAGCGACATCAGGGTTGTAGCCTCCACAGGCATATCGTGGATGGCTAGACAAGACACCAAAAATTTATTCTAGCATTGGGCTGCCATAGATGGCCCTGGGTGAAAATCCTTAAACCCTCTTGATATCAGAGGACGCCCCAACATCGAGACCGAGTAGATATATGAGCGCCCGAGTGCCGAATACCAGGAGGCTGCGTCTCCCACTGTGTCGTGGTCGGTTGGGAGGGGGTGTACCCGCCCTAGTGTAGAGAGCATTGTTAGGCTGAGTTTGACCAGCTCGTGAATGGTTTCCCTATCGACGTGCCAGATAGGTATTGACAGACTATTGGCCAGGCAAATAGTGAGGTTTCTTACGCTCACTTGGACTGTGGGCTAGGAGAGTGGCAGTGCCATTTGGAGGGTACTAAACCCCGGTGATGATCCCAGAGAGAAATTGTACTGATATGTGGACTTATTGAATAGGAGTTGCATACTCATTCATTCATTCATTCACTATCCACTCGGGCTGGTGATGCGCAACTATTTGTTACGTGTACCTTAGCAATGACAGGATTTCGATTGGGGTGTGCGACTAACCTGAGATCAGGAGTTTACCACATTAAGTCTGACTATCCAAATAAGGTATGGGACTAGTTTAGATAGAAGTCCATTGTGATGGACCCCATAGCCTGCGATACTACGTACTACCATCCCGACTTCACACTCCAGCTTGGTCATTCCATTCGCACCGCATATTGCATTACATCTGTGGCATATGACATTTTGGGTTACTGTGTTTTTATATTTATATGGTCTAGATACGGCTGATGCTATTCGTGAACTCATCCGGAATTACATATTGCATCACATTCTAGACATTTGATAGTTGACTCTTTATGACACGTCATTTGCATAGCTGTTCTATATTGCGTATTCTGATATTAATTGACTCATGGACTTGTCCGTATTTTCGCTTACTCTGTTATTGTATAATTTATGATCTTGTCAGTATTTCTACTTACTCTGATAATTCATGATCTTGTCGGCATTTCTGCTTATTCCGATATTATACGATTTATGGATTACCAGTAATTTCGGTATTGTATGATGATGGCATTGTATTGAATACTTGGCACTTACCTTGTACACACACTTACACCACCCTCTAAGCTTTCTATAAATTTATGCACGATAGATGCGTGTAGGTGATGTTAGGTTGCAGCGGTGTTGAGCTTGGAGCGTGCAGCGGTCTTATGGAGCTTGATTTTAGATTTATGTTTTTCCCTTTTGTATTATACTCAATGATTATATTAGTGGATATGTGATGATGATGTTGCCTTTGTGAATTGGGTAATCTCATGGTTATGCTTATTGTGAGTTAAATGTATAAAAGAAAAAAAAATCCTCCTTGTAGAATCCCAAGATCGGAATCTGGTGTATGGACGCTAGGAGCCGAGAATGGGATACTACGGAGGCTGTCAGCACCGAATTCGGCGATCGGGATTCCTGTGAATCCGATTTTTGGGTTTGGGGCGTGACACAAGTCCTACACAAGGACAACAAGTTTTACACAAGAACTTAAACTGCCCTACACAAGGACACTACATGTATTCTCCCATCGGAGGCCTACTAAGGATTTGGTGAGTTTAAGGTAACCAAACTATGAATCCCAATCTTACACAAGGAAAGGTCTTCAGACGCAAATAAGACTCGAGTACTTACCTACAAGCGAGTGAGTCTTATTAAGCACATTTTTTGAAGATCTTTCAAGTTGTTGAAGGGTCTTCAGCTCTCTTGAACTGCAACTGATAATTGATTCTCCAATGTTGATGTGGAGGTTGGCTGGACAAAGGGTTTTAGGTAAATCCTATCTAGTTAATGATGGGTCTTTATGAGCTAAAACAGATTCCCAAGCTAATCATTCAATGTATCCTGCTTATAGATTTGCCTTTAAGAAGAGTTGTTGAATCATCAATGAATGTCGGAGTTCATAGTTTAATCCAAGTAATGAATGTCATAATGATTACCTTTAAGAATGGATTGAATGATGAACTCCTATGAGGAAAGAGGGTTTGAGAGGATGGGTATTTACTCCTGCAATAACTCTCTCAAGACTCTCTTTTATTCTCATTAAGAAACCCAAGAACTTAAACTATCCTACACGAGGTTGCTAGAATTACCTACATAAGGCACTGACAAGTCCTACACAAGAACTTAAACCATCCTACACGAGGACACTACATGTATTCTCCCGTCGGAGGCCTACTAAAGGACTTAAGGACTTGGCAAGTTTGACGTAACCAAACTATGAATCATAATCTTACACAAGGAAAGGTCTCTAAACACAAATTGGATTATTACCTTCTGTCACGCCCCAAACCTAAAAATCGGATTCACAGGAATCCCGATCGCCGAATTTGGTGCCGACAGCCTCCATAGTACCCCATTCTCGGCTCTTAGCGTTCATACGCCAGATTCCGATCCTAGGATCCTATAAGGAGGATTTTTTTTATTTTTTTTTGTACAATGCACGTTTAACTTGTAATAAGCATGGGGTCCATCACAAGGAACTTCTATCCAATGTAAGGAGGATTTTTTTTATTTTTTTTTACAATGTAATGCAATATGCGGTGCGAATGGAATGACCACAATGGAGTGTGAAGTCGGGATGATAGTACGTAGTATCGCAGGCTATGGGGTCCATCACAAGGAACTTCTATCCAAACTAGTCTCATACCTAATTTGGATAGTCACACTCAATGTGGTAAACTCCTGATCTTAGATTAGTTGCACGCCCCAACCGAAATCCTGGCCATTGCGAAGGCACATGTAAGAAATAGTTGCGCACCACCAACCCGAGTGGATAGTGAATGAATGAATGCATGAATGAGTATGCGACTCCTGCTCACTAAATCCACATATCAGTACAGTTCATCTCTGGGATCATCACCGGGGTTTAGTACACTCCAAATGGCACTGCCGCTCTCCCAGCCGCACAGTCCAAGTGAGCATAAGAAACCTCACTATCCGCCTGGCCAATAGTCTGCCAATACCTATCCAGCACGTCGATAGCGGACCCATTCACGAGCTGGTCAAACTCAGCCTAATATTGCCCCCTACCCTCGGGCGGGTAAGGCCACATCCCCTCTCAACCGACCACGACACAGTGGGAGACGCGGCCTCCTGGTATTCGGCACTCGGGCGCTCATGTATCCACTCAGTCTCGACGTCGAGGCGTCTCCTAGCCATGGAGGTTTAGGAATTTTCACCCAGGGACATCTATAGCACCCGTATGCTAAAACCAAACATTTTCGGTGTCCCATTGGCCATCCACGATATGCCTGTGGAGGCTACGACCCTGATGTCGCTAGGGCATACAGTAATCATAATGCGAGATGCATGAGTCATGTAATCCAGTTATGCATCAATCCTGCGCATACCGCGTGCTCATGTGAGATAACCTCCGCCTATCAGGGAGTCTCATAACAACATGCTCAATGACATATGCAATGATCAACCACATCTCATAACAAACATGCATATGATGCGTATAGGCATGTATCAAGATGCTATGCTGTCACATACTCATAATCGGTATCAACAACCGGCATCGACAATCGACCTCGACATTGTGGACATTTAACCAACGTTGCCCCCAAGGAATGGCCACATAGAGCCAAACATATAATAAGTCCACGGTCTCACACAAAGGCCCGACATACAACACAGTGGGCCTTACTGAAGGGACACATATACACAATAGGCGGGCCCTGCTCATGGGCCTCACATACATCACATCGAGCTCCATATAAGGGCCTCGAATGTATCACAATGGGTCACGGCCACGGAGCTCGAATACATTACAATGGGCCTTGCCCATAAGCCTCAAATACATCATAATGGGCCTCAACTACGGGTCGCATATGCATCATGTAGGCATCAACAATAGGCCTTGGTAATCAAAATCGGCCTTAACAATCATGTTCGACACTCGGAACCGGCCTCGATACTCGGCCTCAGCAATCAGAATCGGCCTATACATTCGCCTCAATAAATTGGAATTGATCGATAATCAAAATCGGCAAATCGGTCACGATAATCGGCAATCGGAATCGATCGATAATCAAAGTCGGCAAATCAGTCACGACAATCGGATCGATCGATAATCAAATTGGTAAATCGGTCATGACAATTGGAATCGATCGATAATCAGAGTCGGCAAATCGGTCACGACAATCGGATCGATCGATAATCAGAATCGATAAATCGGTCACGACAATCGGAATCGATCGATAAGCAGAATCGGCAAATCGGTCACGACAATCGGATCGATCGATAATCAAATCGGTAAATCGGTCACGACAATCGGAATCGATCAATAAGCGGAGTCGGCAAATCGGTCACGACAATCGGATCGATCGATAATCAAATCGGTAAATCGGTCACGACAATCGGAATCGATCGATAAGCAGAGTCGGCAAATCGGTCACGACAATCGGATCGATCGATAATCAACTCGGTAAATCGGTCATGACAATCGGAATCGATCGATAAGCAGAGTCGGCAAATCGGTCACGACAATCGGATCGATCGATAATCAGAATCGGTAAATCGGTCACGACAATCGAAATCGATCGATAAGCAGAGTCGGCGAATCAGTCACGACAATCGGATCGATCGATAATCAAATCGGTAAATCGGTCACGACAATCGGAATTGATCGATAAGCAGAGTCGGCAAATCGGTCACGGCAATCGGATTGATCGATAATCAAATCGGTAAATCGGTCACGACAATCGGAATCGATCGATAAGCAGAGTCGGCAAATCGGTCACGACAATCGGAATCGGCAATTGACCATTAATGAGAGTGGCCTAACAAGGCATAAGGGAAGGTTACAATGTGGACGTCTAACCATCATTGCCCATCAATGTGGACATTCAACCAACATTACTCCCAAGGAGAACAGTGGGCCCACGGCCTCATACAAGGGTCTAATATACATCACAATGGGCCGAATACACGGGCCTAATATACATCACCATGGGCCATGACCCATGGTCCTCAAATACTAGAATGGGTTACAACCCATGGGCTTTAATATACATCAAGTGGACCGCATTAATGGGTCTCATATACACGACATGTGGGTCCTGCACATGGGCCTCATATACACAGCATGCGGGCCCTACACATGGGTCTCATATACATCAAATGGGCCATGTACTTGGGCCTCGAATGAATCAAGTGGGCCACACACGATGGGCCTAATACATATCACAATGGGCCTTGCCCATAGGTCTCGAATACATCACAATGGCCACGCCATATGGGCTGGAAATATATCTCATTGGGCCCTACCAAATGGGCCAGAAATACATCACAGTGGGTCTCATAAACGTCAAGTGGACCGCATCAACAGGTCGCACTAATGGGCCTCATAAATTTCAAGTGGGCCGCATCACATAAGATAGACGACGGTATAGAATAAACACATACATTAATGCGGGCCCCATGTGCTGGATACAGTACGCGTACAGGGTGGGCGGCGTAGATAAAACACTTACATTATGGTGGGGCCATGAGCTGTCAGCATGAACGTCAGGTGGATCCCCACTGTCTGAAAATATTGGATGGTTTGGATGGAATCCATACGTCAAGTGGGTCCCACATATATACGATGCGGATAAGACCCATACATCACTGGTGGATTCACATCATCACTGGACGACGTGGATCAAAATACATCACAGCATCCCATGTCCAGATGGACGGCGTGGATACAAAGTACATGCATCGAGGTAGGGTCCACATGAGTGGGTGGTGCACGTACAACACATTCAGCAAGGCGGGCCCCATGATCTAGATGGTCTGGATGACCCACCGTCCTCAAAATGCTGGATGGGGCGGATATATTACATTTATCAGGTGGGTCCACGTGTACGTGGCCCACCAGAGTTTGGATCAAAATGATATTTGTACTTTCCTTTATCCAGATCTGTCCTCAACAACGGCCAGGGGGACCCTGTCCACTGGACAACCAGGTGGGCCCTGCCCTGAAATGATCTGGACTGTATGGACGGTGTGGTTGCATACCACGTACAGCAAGGTGGGCCGCATATGGCACCATCCAAACAGACGGTGCAATTGGAACACACAGATCGAAGTGGGATTCATGAGCGTGGCCCACCTAAGATGAGCACGCCACTGGATGGGCGGTTTGGATGTACAGAGAGGTGGATCCCACAGAACCGGCTGACGTCAATACCCCAGCAGTGGAAATCACGGGGCTTGCTGATTTACTGCAACAGCAGCTGCAGTTGCTGGTCCCAGCAGATGGACTGGCTTGGATTCAAGGGACCCAAGCATTGTTGACGTGGCAGTAGCTAAGCTGGCCCCACGTGTGGATGCCACACACACACCAGTGGCCCCAGCAGCAAAACGGATGAACGGCGTGAATACAAGGTACATGCACCAGGGTGGCCTGACATCGTCTAGCTAATCCAGCACCGTCCAGAGGTCTGGACGGTGTGGATGAAACAAATACATCACGGTGGGTCCCACCCGCATGAGCAGAGGTGGTCCACGTCCACCAGATGGATGGACGGTTAGGATAAAACAATGCATCAAGGTGGGTCCCACATGGGACCTGCCATACATACATACATGTAATATAATAATATATTATAATATTTATTTATATTTTATATATATATATATATATATATATATTTCTTTGTTGTTCAAGGTCAGCAGGGCAATAGCGTCCAGCGTCCATTGACGGACGGCTGGATGAAATTCATATACTTGTAGGTGGGCCCCAACCTCACACGAGCCACATGTGTGAGGTGGCCCACGTCCACGGAAAATGAAGGGAAGGTGTGGATATACACGTACATCACTGTTGCGGGGCCACGGCACTGTCCAGTACGGCAGCACCGTCCAGATGGACACATTCCCCGTGAAGGACCTATAGAGCTTACTGCCGTCAACGGCATCTCCAGCTGTTGGGTAGCAGCAGTTGAGCTAGTTGGATAGAGACATACCTCATGGTGGGGTCCACCGTTCCGGCCAGTGGATGGCGTGAATACATACATCAGGATGGGTCCCACCATATGTATAGGGTGGATCAAGTGGACCATACCCATCATATGAGAGAGAAAGAGAGAGAAATAGGGAAAGAGAGAAATCAGTGGAAATGGGAGGGACCCCACCACTATCGGCCCTCCCTATACAATGCATACATCAAGATGGGTCCCACCATGTGGGCCCTCAAATCACAAGAAAATCAAATCATAAAATCACCCACATCATAAAAGTGGAGAGATTTACCCTAAAGATGCACCCACCTCATGATCCTCTTAGACTTCTTCCGCCAACACGATCTAAAGCTCCAAGAAAATGATTCCGACGGTTGAGATGGACTTTAGATGGTGGAGATGGAAAGTAAGAAGGTGGGCCACACATGGCATTCTCTCATGGAGGTGGACGTTGGCTCTCATGGTTGCTTGGAATGGAGAGAAGTGAAAGAGAGAAATGATGTAAGGGAGTGATGGGAGAGAGGGATGGTGAGGTGATGGGAATTAATGAGTTTGACTTATGGGGAAAAGGGAAGGTAAGGTGGTAGGGTAGGGTGATGTCACCCCTAGGGTGACATCATAGTAATTATGTTTGTAGGAAAGTACAACAACAGGGATAGGTGGGTCCATCGATCAAGCAATCAATGGTCGCGATAATGCACGAGCCGGATCTCATAATCTGAGCGTCGCATTGACGCACGAGACGCATCGTTGGAACCGCGACGATGGTGCGGTTGCAATGATATAGGTCTCGGCTTGAGTCGGCTCGAATTTAAAGGATATGACCCAAGAGCGTGCGCAAATGCTACCACGCGTCGCGGGTCGTTGAAATTCGACTGGGAGGACCGCGAAAATTTGCAGAACAGTACGGGCGAGGATACGGGTCTTACAGCTACACACGAGTGAGCCCCATTAAGCACATTGTTGAAGATCTTTCAAGTTGTTTAAGAGTCTTTAGCTCCCTTGAACCGCAACCAATTGTTGATGTTGAGGTTGGTAGGACAAGGGTTTTTGGGTAAATCCTATCTAGTTAATAATGGGCCTTTATATTCTAGAAGGGATTCCCAAGCTAAGCATTCAATGTATCCAACTTATAGATTTGCCTTTAAGAAGAGTTGTTGGATCATTAATGAATGCCGGAGTTCATAGCTCAATCCAAGCAATGAATGTCTTAATTATTGCCTTTAAGAATGGATTGAATGATGAACTCCTATGAAGAAAGAGTGTTTGAGAGGATGGGTATTTACTCTTGTAATAACTTTCTCAAGACTCTTTTTTATTCTCACTGAGAAACCTAAGAGCAACCCCATTTGCTTTATAGAATAAAATCTCAACGGTCTGAAAACGGATAGAAAACTAGTAGGTTCGATGTCATCGAAGTTTCCTTTGATGTCATCGAACCTTCTTCATTACATTGAACCATGCAACAAGATGTTCAAATAGTTACTGGAAGTTTTTACTCGATGTCATCGAGTGTCCTTCGATGTCATCGAAGGATGACTCGATGCCATCTGGATTTTTGGCAAAAATAATTAGAGGTTGCTCAATATATTTAGCCCATTTATGATGACATTGAACAGGCCTTCAATGTCATCGAGCAAGTTAATGGATTTTAATAATATCTTATTAGACATAATTTGCACTTTTACAATGTCATCGAAATTTAAATTTTGATGTTATCGAAAGAGCTTCGATGTCATCGAAGATAACTTGATTTTTCTTGAAAGTTCGCTGGGCCAATTATGCTCAATTGTTATGTCATTGAAGCTAGCTTTGATGTCATCGAAACTTAAGTTTTGATGTCATCGATGGGGCTTTGATTACTTTGAAAACTTGTTGGAGTGATTTGAGCCATTTATGATGGCATCAAAATAGGTTCAATGTCATCAAGATTTTTTAGGAAATGTGAGTTTGATTGCTGGACTATTGCGGCTTTTTCTCGATGTCATCAAGCTGTCTTCGATGACATTGAAGACAGTTCGATGTCACTCCGATGACATCGAAAGTAGCTGATTTTTTATACCCTCTTTCAATTTAATAAGCTACTAACTTAACCTTTTACCATACTTAAGAAGGTATATTTCTAGAAGTTTTTTGTCAAGAATGGTCTATGTTTTAGAGGTTTTTAGTGAGGGTTTTTGCTAGGTTTGTGAGGCTTAGTTTTACCTTAGCTTTGCACTTTGAAGCTTCTAATTTGTTGAGTCTTCGGTCTTATATTTTCATTGGGGCTCACTTGACTCTATGACTCAGGCGTCATGCTAATTGACAAATAAGGGCACTTTTAGTTGCCTCCTCATGTCTAAACGTATTGAAAATCTAAAGAAATGATAAGGCAACAAAATGGGATGAGTTTGGGGATTTTAAATCTAATTTTGAAAAATCCCATAATGATGGAGAGCCTAAATCAATGCGCACCTTAATGGCCTCTAACACCTCTACTCTCCCCATAACTAAAAACATGGAAGAAGTATCTGACCATAATATGTCAGATGAAGAAAAAACATCCTCCTCCCATAGGGAAGATGTAACGTCTCGGAAAAATCCGTAAAAAGACCCGAGTACCACCTCAAGCAGAAATCACTAAGGACCGAATCCTTTAGAAATTAGACAAAAATTAATTAAGTACTAAACTAAATAATCAGTGGAATTAGCTCGAACCACTTTCTATATGAACTGCAAGACCCAAAACCATTAGGATTGTTAACCCAACATTACCTAGAAACTTAGGATCAGTCTCAAAACCCAGTTACTCTCGGGAGCACATTGAAACTCCGTATTGGATCTAGACCGCGCGTCGAAAGTCCGATGACTGCGAAACTATAAGGTTATGACCATCTTACTGGGCTTGACAACCATCGCGGGAATCGAGTCTAAATAGTATCCAGAAATGCACAACTTGAACCTAGAGCGAAGTGTGTGAGAAACGCGAATATCTTTAGAAAATGAACTCAAACTTAAGTGACTTGGGCCGTTCGATTGTAGGCCAAATTTAAGATTTCAGACCGTCAGATTCTTACCCAACTACACCCTTGGATCAGGGAAATTTTCCTACACATGTTAGTATACTTGAGGCCCTGATCGAGTGATGATGACCGTTGAACTGAAACTGGTCCTTCACGGTTGATCCACTAATCCGATCGGACCGAAATCTTAACCTGATATAGATCCATTGTCAGGAAACTTTCTCTGGACCGTATGCAGGTAATGGACCTCCAGATAAGCTCTGTTGGCCCGAAACAGATGCTTTGTGGCTATTACCTAAGTATACCATGGCCCTGGGGCCAATTGAACCAGTTATGGGCCTATATAAAGCCCTAAACCCACCCCTCTCTCATTCCATACGAATTTCCTAAAACCCTAAGAGAGAGAAGAGAGTAAAGAGTGAGGAGAAGAGAGGGAGAGAGAGAGAGAGATAGTTGCTGGGATTCATTCCCACCACTCCACGTGCCGAATCATCTCTCCCGTATCGCTACACCGATGAATCCAAATCCATTTTGGGTAAGAAATCCTTAACCCTAATCTGTTTTAGGAATCCAAATAGAGGAATCGATGAAATAGCTAACCTATTTCAATGATTAGGTAGCCGTTGTGCTGTAGACAAAGACGTAGTGTACGAACCGAGTTCGTAACGAGCAAACCGATGAAAGGTGCGGACTATAAATATTTAGGTTATGGTTTTTAAGGCTTTCAATGTCAGTTAATGATTTATGACTGACTTAATTGTTGTCCTAAGTGTTTGATAAAATGTCTGAATGAGAAGTTGTTTGTTGAAATGTATTTAATAAGGGCATTGAGATAGGATTCTCAATTATCGTATCTATAGTTACAGTTTCCTTCATGTAACCTATCTCACTACTACATGATTTATGGATGAAATACCTATGTATGATAACATGTACACTATGTGTTTCTTAAGATGCTTAAATGAGATTTATATTTGAATTGATTGTCACATGCTGTTTTGACTATCACATATGAATGCCTATTGTATTTGAGTATGATTGGGAATACTATGTAGTCCAGGCAATCGGTAACAATTCCTATTTGAGTAGCTGAATTAGTCTCGCTACATTTGATGTGTTCGGTGAATCCGAGTATACAATAATTATCGACAGTGATTAGGCCACATGGAGTGCTCATACGCTCCATGTCGATTAATTCAGCGTACGCTTGTACCAGTCGAACTTGTCTAATAAACCGATTGGCCTATTGTGTGTTTATCATGTATGGATGCTACTCCTTGAATCTAAGGTACCACTTACCAATGTAAAGCCCGTTCAACCATGTTACCACGATCCGCTAAGACTCATGAGCAGGGCATGGTGGTATGAGACACTGTGGTCGAGCTGTCAGCCTACGTTGGGGTGACGAGCCTCCCCGTAGTGACCAGTGAGCAACCCAAACTCGTGAGCCGAATACGGTGGTATGGGACATTGTATTCGAGATGTCGGCCTATCCCGGCGTAGCCCGGCTACGTCCCAGTATGGGTTGGGGTGTACCGCCTAATCCGGACCCGCTTCGAAAATAACACTCCAGTTGGTAGGGCGATGGTGGAGTAACCTCGAGTATAATCCATTGAACTTGCCTATCCACTGCTTTCATTAGGGGTGATGACCTACAACTTGCCTATCGTATGTGATTAACTAGGATTGACGACCCTAGATGGATCCCTGTTGGGTTAATGATATAAAGGGAGGTACCTTAGCTTCCCAAATCTGCTATACGAATAAGCCTAATTAACTACTTGGCTAACACGACCATGCACCGCATTGCATGTGCTTTGGCGAGGAAGCACATGTTTAGGGAGTTTGTCATGCGTGACTGTGAGATGAAGTCACTGAGGGAGTGCAGGCGAGGGCATGCATCATTTTCACATATCATCCCTGCATTAATAAAAGTAGCTAGGATTGTTTGATGTATTGCTTTATCATTACTGCTTGACTGAATTGATAACATGTTAATCTTTACTTTATAGTTCCACTAAATTAGCTACTCATTTCCACCTGGGATGGTGTTTTAAAACACTAACCAGACTCTATTGTAGATGCATGGCAGAGTTTATGCAGCTAAAGTGGACTTCATGGATAAGGAGGAATTCTCCTATGTTCAGCTATCAGGCGGGTCTTCGTAGACCTTGTTCTGATTCGACGGGATTATAGGGTTGCATGGATTAGTTGGACAGTTACGCCTTGATATTTGTAAATTTTGGAACAATACATGTATATATTTAGCTTGGAATCATACTCATACTCTGGGGATTGAGAAACACTTTATATACCTATCTCAGTCTTCCGCTCGCTTAATTTGATTATCTCTAGAGTATGATATGTTATTTTAGTGTAATCCCACTCATGTATAATGCGCTAATATGGACAAAATTTAAACATCATTATCTATGTTGCATAAGTAATGCATTGGAACTCGGGAGTTGAGCTTTGCTCGACCCCCAATTTTAGGGCGTTATAGAAGAAGATGGTGAGGATAGAGATGATGAATTATAAGATGCATATGACCAAATTTATAAGAAAATCATGAAATTGATAAAAATGTTGGGGTTGGTAAAGGACAAAAAGGTTCAATTGGCTAATTGATTAAAATAGGTTGAATTTGAAAATTCCCCCCTCACTCAAGAAATTGAAAATCTTAAGCCTAACCTTGATAAGGATTTATGGATGTGCTCGGGTCTTGAATTAGAACTTGATACATTTAAATCTGAAAATTAAGACCTAAAACTTCGAGTTAACCAATTTAAATCTTATCTTGTCAATGCCAAGGTTGCCCAAAATGAGTATATAGGTAGATTGTTTTATGCTGGTAAACCTTGTGGGACAATAGAGATCTTAAAAACAATATAATTATCCATGTTACAACCTCTGTCCCGGTGGTGATCCAAAAGGACTCTAGAGGTTCAGGGAGCAAATCTAAACCCTCTCCCACGTGTCACTCTTGTGGAGACATAGGGCACCTAAGATTTAAATGTCGGATCTGAAAGTGCCCTGGTTTGTCAGATTACGTGAGTATTGAGTCAGTTTTCAAGTGAGCCCCAAGATGAAGATTATAAAATCAAGACCTTAACCAAGAAAAAGCTCGAGTGCTCCAAACAGGTAAATGAAGTCTCACTTCCCTAACCAAATCCTGGAGGTATATGACCCCATTTAACTTAATCTTACCTCCAATACATCTTAAATCATCTTTGGTAAGCTTAAGTTTTGAACACAGAATATTAGAAGAGTAAACATGAATTATACAGGTAAAATCGATTGCATCGATTTGCAATCAAAGACATTTTCAATTCTATCGAACATGGTTCGATTGCATCGAGAAATAGTCCCATTTTGTCCAGCAACAAAATAACCATCTACTGAGAAATGTCAATGGTTCGATTGTATCGAATAGAGTTCGATGATATCAAAATTCAAATTTTGATAGCATCAAACTCGATTCGATGGCATTGACTTAGGGCACTCCCTCTACACAGAAAATATTCTCTAAGTGTTTATTGATATAATCGAGTCACCTTCGATCACATCGAGAGTAAGTTCTCGATGGAATTTAAGATTGTTTAATTACATCGAAAATCAGGAACATTTTGTCTAGCAAGCCATCCAGGTATATACATCTTTTCGATTACATTAAAGACCATTCGATGTCATCGAACTTCAAAATTCGATAGCATCGAATGATGATCGATAATATCAAAAATTTGGACAAAATCTTCTAACAACCAAAAGTAATTTTTCTAAAGAGAATCCAATAGGATCGAACCAACTTTCGATTACATCGAAGTGCACGTTGATAGAATCAAAGGGTGCTCTATAAAATTGAGCAGAATTTGTTCTACACAAAATAAATATATGTGTGTAGGAAGTTGATGCAATCGAATAAGGCTCGATAATATCGAAGTTCAAATTTCGATGTAATCGAAGACTACTCGATAACATTGACAATGACAACTTTCTGCCCATTTTTTTACCATTAAGATTCTTCTTTATATATACCAAGGGTTGCTTCTTAGAAAAGAGAGCAAGAATTGAAAGAATCTTTAGAGAGTTATTGTAAGCTTTCATACTCTCATCCTCAAGGCTTCTCTTCACATAAGAATTCATCATTCAATCCATAGCACGGGCATTTACTATCATCTTCTTTACTTGGATTGAATTATAAACTCTAGCATTCATTGAGTTTCCAGTAGCACCTTTTATAGGAAAATCATTGTACCGGAACTCTTGAATGCATACTCATGGGAATCTTCTCTAAGTATTTATCTCATATCTTTTAATAGAGAAAATAGCTCCAAAAACCCTAAACCTCACAACCTTAGGGTATTGATCGAAGCATTAGAAGCGGTTGTGGTTCAAGAGAGTTAAAGACTCTTCATCAACATAGAAGATCTTCAGATTGTGCGAGAAATGAGCTTACTCACTTATTTGTAAGTATAAGGAGTCCATTGAGTCTGAAGCCTTTTCCTTGTATAGGATTGGAATTCAGAGTTTGAGTGACAAACTCGCCAAGACCTTTTCATAAGGCCTCCGACGGGAGAATACGTTGTCCTTATGTAAGATGTATTTGTCTTGTGTAGGCATGGGTTGTCTTGTGTAAGCTCCCAAAAGAGTTCTTGGGTAGAACTTATTGCCTTTGTGTAGGCATAGATTACCTTATGTAGGCTCCTAAGTGTGTCCTTGTGTAGGACTCGTCACTTTGTGTAGACCTAAGGTTGCCTTACGTAGGCTCCCTAGTTAACCTTGTGTAGGTTCATGGTAAACCTGATTTTAAAACTATTGGATAGTGAAATTCGGTACACTCTTGGAGCGAGTGCGTCCACCGGGAGTAAAGTAGACAAGTAGCTGAACTACTATATATGATTATGTTTGGGATTATTTTTTGTGTATTGATTTAACTATGCTTATGTCTATCAAATGATTATTATGATGTATGATTTAGTAAATGTCTAAGTATTGATAGGAATCACATCCCACACACTATCATATACATTATCTTTATAGGCTAATTTCTTTACATATAAATATTGTGTAAGCCTATGTATTTTGAACCCTCTATTAGCCTGAATGTCATAGAGTTACTTTGCCTTACTCATCTTGATTAAAGTTGACACTGTTTGTTGTTATAGGAAAATAATATTTGAAAAGTCCTATTCACCATTCTTTAGGACACTTGGACATACTTCCATAATTCAGTAATAGCGGTTCTATCGTAATTTCAGGATGTATAAAAATTGACAATCTACCTTAGTCCTGAACCATATAGGTAAATTCATTTGGACTAAGAAAATGACACACTCTAAGAAGAGTCCTCTTAGACAATCACTAAAAAAGGAGAAGAAGCTCACATTCCCTCAAAAAATGTACAACCATATGAAGGAGTTGATGAGACATGTTGCCCTATTGACCAAATGAACTAAGAAAATCCTTAATCAGGGCAACAACCATAAGGGTAAGAAACAAAGAAGAAAGCCCTCTACCAAGCATAGATCCCTTAGTAAAGATGTACATAGGAGAGTATAATTCAGGAAAAGAAACTTTTCTCTCGAAATTAATCCAGGTCTTGGAAAATTCATACCCATGTAGGTGATGAAGAGGGATAGGTGATACATAGAGACCTATGTGGGCTTATAGTTAAATTTGATGAATTGAGCCTCTTTTTCTTTTTCTTTTTCTTTTTTTTTTTTGTAGAAACTATAGTTAAATCTAAGGATATATAGCCTCATTTGTTTTATTAGTATAAGCTTTAAAGTTGCTTAATTTTAGCATTATATGTTTTAGCTGAGACTATCATTGGTCATTCATATTTTGATAAAAATATTTTTTGAATGATCATAATTAATATGCTGCGTATTTTAATATTTACATGCACCATATTTCTTTTTTCGTATGTGCTTATAGTAACACGTATGACTTAAAGAGTTCTTCCAGATTATATTTTTATTGGTAAATCTATATAACTAATTCTTTGTTTGTTTTGTGCATGGATTGATGAAGATAAGGGGAGCGTTTATTTGAGAGCATTGCCAGTGTTACATGTCTTGCTTGTATCGAGTTATAAATCATTTGTATTTGACATGTAATATTTTGTGCTGTTTTGGTATGTCATTGGTATGGATCATAACATTGTCTAGGTTAGGTTTTTGTCATGTAATTGACAAAAGGAAAGATTATTATTGCACTGATTTGTGCACCTTTTTTGTCAATCATGTAAGTTCATGTGTCATGTAGTCAATTAAGCCCTTGGAAGCTAAAAATCGAAGATACGAGAGGACATAGAGCATCAAGGAGCAAAGAACAGGTAAATGAGGTGCCTCGGTGAACCCTTGACTTAAAACAACCCTTAGCTTCTAGATGATCATAACATTATAGGTAAACCTTGAAAAGCTTAACTGAAACATGATAACGCTAGAAGATGTACTAAGCCGTTGTGAAAACATATGCCCAAAACAACAGTTTTTGAGTGGTCCTTGATCCCATCGAAAGGCTATCGATGAGACTCAATCCAATCGAAGGTCCACTCAATCTAATTGAAGAATGCGTCCAACAATAAAAAAGAAATAATTCTAGATTTTCTCAATAGAATAGAGGGCTCGATCCTATCGAATGACCTTCAATCCCATCGAAGATTATTTCGATCATATCAACAGAGCCATTAATTAGTCATTTTATAGTCATTACAAAATGATTTCTTATAAAAGGGCATTTGGTTCTTTGGTAAAATGATAAGTTTTTAGTGCAATAGAAGCTTAGGAGATTCCCTACTCCCCTCCCACATTCCAAGAGTCTAAAACCATGAGATCTAAGTCATCTTTCTTGTGATTTATCACTTAAAAGAGGATTACAACCTCAATAAAGAAGATGAACTTAGTCTCCACTTACACACACACACACACACACACACACACACACACACACACATATAGGGAAAAGGGACTATGCGCTCGACCTCATGATAAGCTCCCGTGAGGTCGAGCTGTGTGGGCCCCATTGTGATGCGTGTCGACCATCAACACCATGCATTTGATGGGTGCCCTTTAAATTATGGGATATCCTAAAAATCAGCCGTATACGGAACTCAGGTGGGCCATACCATCTAAAATCATGTGAAGACATGCCAAAAACATATAAAAGCACTTGGTGGGGCCCACCTAAGTTTTGAATGCTGCCGAAACTTGGTCTGAACCCTCATCCAAGTGGGACACACATAATGGATGGGCTGGATTTGCAAACCACATCTTGGTGGACCCAAAAAATGATTATGAATGTTTTAATGGTGCACGGCCCCTCCCCACTTCTGTATGTGGTGTGGCCCACACAAGTCACGGATTGACTTAATTTTTGAGACCTAGGCCCACGATGGAATGGTGCATCTGACTGATGGGGTAGATGTTCGAAACGCATCATGGTGGGGCCCACACAACTCGACCTCATGGGATGTTCACATCAGCTCGAGCGCATAGTACCTTTTCCCGTGTATATATATATATATATATATATATAAAAGACTTGAACCAATAATTAAATTCTTGTCCAAACCCTTTAAAACACCCATTTAGGTGAATCCCATAGGAAATTACAACATTCTCATATATTGTAGAAGATTCACCCAACCTCCTATCACCTTGGTCGCCTCAGCAGAGCATTACATGCAAGGTATTTGATCTTGAAGTCAAAGCATTGACATAAATGATTAAGAAAGAAAAGGGAAGATGGTTAAAAGCACGAGAGAGCATCAATCAAACAACACGAGATGGCGTATCAATGTGGCTCAATCTAACAGGTGTCATTTAGTGAGTTCACACTCTCTTTCCTTGTGTAGGACTGAGGGTAAGAGTTTGTAACCCAAACTCGATAGGTTATTATATAGGACTTAAGCTCTTGTATAGAGCCAAATTCACCTGACATGAGTATGTACGTGTTAGTCTCCGTGGGAGCCTCCAACAGGAGTAAACATAGGTCCTTAGACTAGGATAAATGTTGTTGGTTAGTTGATAGAAAACCAACTAAAGTCTTTTACGAGAGCTTTCGACGAGAGTGTATGTTAAGTCCTTGTGTATGGATTTAAGGTTAGAGGTGAACCTAATTTAAGACCTCTGATAGTAAATCAGTCTTCCCATCACTATCTTTTCAGAAGGTGACCCTGGTTCGACTAAAACAATCGTTTTTTTCCCCTCAAAATTAATGGAACCATGTTGTATAATTATGGGAGGACCAGGTTCCTCCACATCTCCTTCCATTTTGTTTGGCTATGATGGTTTAGTTTGGAAACTCAATGGCAATGTAAGAACCATGTTGCAATCCAAGACCATTAGTGGAAATGAGCCAAACTATATTACCGAATTTAGACATTTCACCCTACGTGTTTCTAAATTCTGTTGCTCATGCGGCTTCAAGTTTCATTTCCTCATCTTGTTTAGATGAGGCTTGTTCTAGTGATTTTACTTTTGCCAGCAATTATTCAATTAGAATATCATCTAAAAAATATTCGTCACTAATATATTTGATCGATCCTTCAACATCCATATCTTCATTTTTAGAATTTTGGTCATTTTTTATTAACTCAAATCCTATTGAAGTTTGATCATATTAACTGATATTTGTTCCTCTTCAAGTTTTGGAATTACCAGCCTTGATTGTATTTGTGGGAACTACATACGAGGTTCACCCATACATGCTTCACAGCCTATTGCCTTCGGCAATACCATTTTTATATATGTGTCATCCATTCTAGTACTGTTGAAAACTTTGAATGACTCAACATTTTCCAAACTCCTCTTTGACTAGGCTAAGGTTAACCATTCTTTGCTCTAAGAAGGGCCTAGGGTGATTGCTGGCATGCTTGACCCTTTGTTGGTAAAAATAATTACCCTCTTCCATGTTTCGAATGACCGATTATTCTGCATTTTGATTATGTTGAAAAAATTGCTTGTTTGGCTGAGTTAGCCTTGCACGTCACTTACATAAGTGTTGGCAATTGGAATTTATCACATTTGAATGTGCTTTGGTATGTGATTGTATGCATGGACCTCATAATCCTCTTACCAAAATCCCGTTCTTTAGCCCGCTCCTTTTTAGTTTCAACTCGATTTTTTGTTGTGGTCGAACTAACATTTTGTGGAATAATGGTGGCCATGTTGATTTCCATATTGGTAAGAAATGGATCAGTATTACTTCTTTTTCTTTATTGGAAAACTTTCCCAACCTTGGTCAATATTATCTTGAATAACATTCCTGAAAACAACACATTTATTAATCGAATGTAATTGGATTCCATGCCATTTGTTATAATTAATTTTCTTTAACTTTTTTGCTGTTGGAATCTCATGATAACAGGAACCTTGATAAATTTCATGGCTAACATAATATAAAAAACTCATCGGCCCAAGTAAAATCAAAGGTATATGTCCGTTGCACCTTTTGATTAGGTAGTGTGGTCGCCTTTATTTTAACTAATGCTGAGCAAACAAATGGTTAGTAATCGTTATTAGCCAACTCTCCACACTGTATGGTGAAAGGATGTATGCGTTCTATGGTCAATTGGTTGTATTGATCTAATCAGGATAAGGTTTATGATAAATTGGAGTAGCAATTCGGCCAAAAACCTCGCCTGCTACTACATGGACCAATTATACAATTTGATTCCGGTTATAATGTTGTTGTGCAACAACTTGAGGTGGTTTCAAATACACATTATAAGGTTAATTCTTGGGCAAAGGCTACCCCTAGGCATCCCCTTGATTTTTGACTTCAGAGACTAAGTTCCTATTTTCACATTTAGGACGCCTGAAATTCACAAGTGGAGGTGAATTTCACACGTTTTGTGTTGGAATAAGGATGGGAAAAGGTGGTGTGTTTCACCATTGAGAGATAGCCTATGGCATTAGCTGTACTGAAGGTATTGGGGCCAAATTCCCAACAGAACTAGCATTGACCTATTACTGAGGTGCGATCAGTGCTCTCCTTGCAAACATAGCCTCTAACCGATTCATGATTTCGCTATAACTAACCATCCACCTATTAAATGCTTCTGCCTGAGCCTATGATTACTTAGCCTGAACCCTTGACATTTTTCGCGGCATGCTGAATTTCCCTTTACATATCAACTATCATGACTGACAAAATTTCAAGAGGTTGAACCCGAGATGACTAAGCTCTATCTAGATTTGGCAGTATAGGCACTGAAACAAGTGATTGATTCACTTGCTCGGATACCTGTGGCACTTACACCTCTTCCTCTTAAGTAGGAGGTTTGTTAGCTACGATAGCGCTAGTAGCTGCATAAGCATTACAATTACCTCTTTGACTCATGATTTCTCATAATTATTGCATTGGCAAGTATTTTTGTAATAAAATTCTCATTGGATATTATATATATATATATATATATATATATATATATATATATTTGCACAATTGATGTAAAAAATGAAAATTTCTAATAGCCAAGTAGCTATTTGTAAGGTTCCACTGGGCGTGCCAAAAACTATTGACACTTTCGTCCAGTTTTTTTTTTTTTTAGCACGTGTGTGTGTGCGGGCACGCCAGAATCGATAAAACAGCTCGATTTAAATTGAATCAAATTTTGACTCCCAAGTGCAAAAATAAGCAGATATGTCCGATGTAAACATATATGACTAAATTCTGAGAAGATCATTTACTTATTTAATCACTCACAGAATTTTGTGATGATTAGGCAATTGTTGGAGGGTGGGGTTCTTCCTTTGAAGATTGGTTGTGCTTTGCCTTTCACAATAAATGACTTTTCATAATACCAGTACAATCAAACAAAAGAAAAAACTCACAATTTGTCGCTAGGAGCGACTGCAAAGTTGCGTCTCTTGAAAGAATTACTTGATATTAGATAATGATCAATTCAACGTATGAGCATAAACTTGGATTACAACTAAAAACTAAGAATTACCACTATTGGATTATCACTATTCTTAGGATAAATGAGATAAAGATAAATTTTGATTGTTTTTTGTTTTGTTGTTTTTTTTTTTTGTGAAAGATTTCCTCTTATATTTATAGTTTTCTACTGCACAACTTATTCTTCTAAATATTTCTATCATTACTTCTGCGGTTGTGGTAGTCGAGGAGTCATTCTTTGGATCTTTCTTCTAATACGTTTTTTCCTATTTGTTCCTATTCTCTTGACCAAACTCTGCTTTTCTTGGTCAGTACTCATTAATCGGCCACACATTGGCTACATTGCTCTTGTTGGTCATCTAGTGATGTATAGTATTAATCCTCTGTTAGTTAGGATTTCATAAAAAACACTTCAAATATCTTAAAGATCTTCTCATTCACTTCCTTTCTCTTATAAAGTGCCACATGTCGCTCTCTCATTAGCTACAACAGGGACTACTGAAAACAAAGCACAACAGAAATGTCATAATAAAATAAAGAAACTATAACCATGAGTCGCTGCACATACATGTTTAAGTAGATGGGATGAATGCCTGAAATCTTGCATTCCACAATACACGTGGAAGTGATTAGTGTCTACCCCCAGCCAGGACAGACTTGATTGCGGCTGGGGGTCTATGGGCTCAACATGATGTGTGCATTTTATCCAAGCCATATATACATTTTAACACATCATTCATGTGCTTTAAAAAAAAGGTAAATCCAAGGCTCAAGTGAGCCACAATACGGTAAGTAATAATAACAATGTTGCCCATATAACCTGTCCATAAGGTCACCAGACCGGAATGAAGGGAGAACACAAATATTAGCTTGAAAAAAGTGGCCCCAGTGCGTTTTCAATTGTAGGTATTCAATCCCTACTGCTTCTAGTGGCGTTGCCCGAACCGATTTGAGCCTTGGATTTACCTCTTTTTTGAGCTAATGTCTTAAAATAACACATTAACTACACGCATCACGGAGACTACGTGGGACGCAATCCTCGTCAACTCCACATAAGCTCTTTTGTATCTTTGAAAAAGCGGGGAATGGCTGAGCCGCCTCAGAAAAGAACAGAAGGAATGCTGCCACCTTGAAACGGCGGAAAGGGACACCTCCCAGCACGTGGGGACCATCGTTCTGTGACCCAAACTGTTGATACGAAGGGGCAGAAAATTGACGGTAGGCATCCTGAGAAGCATCATATATCAGAAGATGATTCAACCATATTTGGTTGGTAGCCTACAAACATACGGTGAAAATATGAAAATGGTCAAAGGTAAAAACAATCGATGGACTAGATTCAATCTGGAAGATCTCTGGAGCCTGACCTGTCCATGGACCACCGGCTTGATGGTCTAGATGGGCCCCACACTTCAAAATTGGAACCGGAGTATACTGTGCAAAATCTCAGGTCGAAAATCCGATAATTACATCCCACCCGAAACGGCAAAAAACGGGTGCATGCAAAATCAAGCAGGTTGGGGATGGATATTATTTGAAGGGGAGTTATTTGATACTCCAGCAGAGCGTGATAGTTTATACACACTCACTCAAAATGTACATGCCAGATGCATATAATTCCAATCAAGCCGTCCAAATTGTGGGAACACTTTAGTAGTTCATTGTAAAAAAGTTATATTGATCAGGTCGACCTAATCTTTAACTAATGGATCACTGTTTATTGATTAAGAACAGTGTGCGTATTGGTAAATGGACACATTCGTGGAAGGTTTTGATTTTATTTGTAGATGCACCACACGTGGTTTTTGAGTCCACCGTGCGTATGAAGCATCATACTTTCCAGAGTAGTGATAATATCTTTGATACTGTTGCAGCCCCCAGTGGCTTACTCGAATTTAATTATCTCTCTAAATGAAAGGGATGCTGACTGCACACGGGACACAGCACGCTTTCTATGGGTCCCACTGACATATGTGTCTTATCCATGCCGTCCATTTGGCTTACCCTTCATTTCAGGGCAATAGCCCAAAATTGAAGTATATCTAAAGCTCAAGTAAACCATACCACAGGGCCTTGCTCTTGCTCGGGTGGTAGACTACAGGAGTTTCAACTCTCGGTCAAGAGTTCGGGTACCCATAGGTGGTGAAATTCCACTAGCGTGAGTGTGTCGGGGGTTGTGTGCGCGCATGTATTGAAAAAAGAAAAAGAAAAAGTAAACCCTACCACAGGAAACCTTTTCAAGGGCTATGTCGTCAAATTTATTCATAAAGTTACAAAAAACATAGACAAAAGGAAAATACAAATATTAACATTTATTTTCCACCATATCCTATCATGTGGTCCATTTTACTTTATATATATATATTTATTAATTCCAACCTCATGCTCTAAAATGAACTGTAAACAGATAAACAATAATGATAAAACATGATAAATTATGGTGGGCCCATAGAGCTTACTCAGTACGCACTCTATATCCAACTGATAGGTAGGCTTTAACTGAATCGCTGAGACAAAAAATATCTAACTTCCGCAGTTCAGCAAAAATGTGTTCATAAACTGTAGGTCAGGATCGGTCAAAAATATGATTATGAAATGATAACCTAAGCACATATGGGTCTCAAAATTTAGAAGTTTCAATAATGTTTTGCACGTGTAATATATATCGTAGGACAAGCCTATCAAATGCAACGTTGTACCAGAGTAACAGGTAGAGAATGTGACGATTGATGAGCAGGCACTAACAAGCTTCAGACATGCCGTACAATAAGAAATAAATTAAACCATACAAATAGTGAAACTACAATGGAATTTTATATTGTAATAAGTTGATTCATATTATTTAATTGACGGTCAGTATGAAACCCAATCAATGATCCAAATTCAATAAAAAATGGTCATCAATCATAAGTCAGCGTTATTTGATCAGTATGATTTTTTGGTTTATAACCTATGTATAATGTTTCCAAAGATTTGGATGGTTTAATTTGAGTTAGCATACACTAAATATATAGTTTCCGAGTGCCCGTGTATCGATCATGATAGTCCGCCACAGTATCAAATAGTTCCCTTAGAAAATGACCCAAGGAAAGGGCAATTACGTAAATTCACAAGAAGAGAATTCTAATAAAAAACGCGGACGGTGCTTCCAATCCCAACCTCGCATTTTCATTTCCCAAATCTCTCTCTCTCTCTCTCTCTCACAGTAGAAGCAGCATGACCAGCTCCTCCGCCCCTTCTCGGAAGGTATTTTTCATCTTCTTTCTCTCTCTTCTTGCTCTCTCTCTCTCTCTCTCTCTCTCTCTCTCTCTCTCTCTCTCTCTGTCCGTCTGTCTGTCTCATTTTTTAAATCTCATCCATTTGATTGCAGGCTCTGAGCAAGATCGCCTGCAACAGACTCCAGAAAGAACTGGTGGAATGGCAGGTGAACCCTCCCTCCGGTTTCAAGCACAAGGTCACCGATAACCTCCAAAGGTTTCTCCTCTAAATCCCTCCTTCTCTCGACACTTCCCCATCCCGATAGTTTCTCCCTTCTAATTGGATTTTTATTTTTGTTATTTCAAGATGGATTATCGAAGTCATTGGCGCTCCTGGGACTCTCTACACCAACGAAACGTACCAGCTTCAAGTTGATTTCCCTGAGCATTACCCCATGGAAGCACCTCAGGTCAGAAAAAGAATCTCAGTTTTCTTTCCTTTTTTGTAGAAATTGATTTCTACAACTACCCTGATTGGTTTTGCATACGCCCATTTTCCATTTTGGGATTTGAGGTAGTACGAATGGGGTTTATGCAAATCGGTAATGGTTAAAATGCCGATTTGCATATACCCATTTTTGTTTCTTTGTTTTGAATAATTTTAATTTTTATTTGTTTTCGGAAAAGGTTATATTTCTGCAACCGGCACCTCTGCATCCTCACATTTACAGCAACGGCCACATCTGTTTAGGTAATTTCCCCTATCTGTAAGGTTTCGAGTTTGGTATTGTGGGGTTATTTACAGCCTCCTTTGGAAGCTGTTCTTGACCATTGCAACAGTATTAATGCTGTAACTGTGAAAAATGTGTTTTTGGTTGTAGTTTGTTTGATCTTTGAAATAGGGTATTGTAGAATTTTTTATTTTTTATTTTTCTTTCAATTTTGTTATTTTTATAGCCGGGGAGTTATTTGATATGCTGGTAGAGTATGTCAGCCACACGCACGCAGTTATATGTGGTATGCATGCAGCTCAAATCAAACGGCACCAACTTGTATGACCCACTGTAGATATATGTCCAGTGTTTTAAATAGTGCATAGCATATTGCGTAGCTTTCAGCCCTTTATAGCATGTAGCGGAAGCTATATGGATACTTTAAAAAAATTTAAAATTACAGGAAAAATATGATAAATAGCAAAGGCAAATACAGAAAACAGCAGGAAAATTAGAAAAAATGCTTCATTTTTTCAAAACAAGTTATTAATTATCACTTATCAAAAGCCAATTCATTTATATTTGAACCAATTGTAGTGTGGTGGCTCACATGATGCTTCAATCAACCATAGAAAACAATGGAGAACTGCAACATAGAAAACAATGGATAGCTTCAACATAAAAAAGAAACCACCACCATCATCACCCAGATGGTACATACTACACTACAGAGGACAACCGCTACACTATACACAAATGGTTTTATTACAAGCTTATTCTACATATTGCATGGTACTGGGCCCCCAACAATGAAAAAAATGGAAAATAAAATCAAAATACACCCTAAATCAATATTAAGTCAATCACAATAAAATAAAAGTTATTAGTTGAAATAAAATAGTAAAAGAAATACCTCTATTTAGCTTTAAATGAATTAAAAAAAATGCAAATCTTTAGTTCCACAGTTGTATGGACTTCTAATGGGGAATCTTGAAGTTCTTTGTTTGGGCTCCAATGCTTGTGAAACTTCAGCCGTAGGACCATCTCATAGGGCTGATCAATGTCTTAAAATTTCGTCTCTAACAGTTCCTTGGATTAGGAGAATCAAAGATAGGAAGTTCGGTGGAAAGAGGGCTTGCCATCGTGACTATTAAAGTTTTTGAAAGAGGGCTTTCAAAACTCATTTCTTTGAAAACATTCTGAATAAATGTGGCTATGTGAGTTTCACACCATTTAGAAAACTCATAAATCTTCAACTGTACATGCGTAGGCCCTTGTATAGATGGTTAAGACTGTCAGATATGGATAAATGTAGAAATATTTTTCATCAACAATAGGACCCATCATTTGGATGGTCTAGATCGCTCTGAATTATTGTCACGTGTGAGAAGGATTGATCACCACTATTTCACATCAACAACTAAACTAACATAAAAGGAGAGCTTAAAAAAAACTAGTAGTATGGTCTTGTGTATGCTACGCACACTACACGCTATGTAGCTTGTAGCGTATGCTACATTGGCAACATGCTATTTACGCATGTTACACTACGTAGTGTACGCTAGCAGCTATTTAAAACACTGGATATGTCATAATTCCAAATTGGCATTTTTGTTTGCTGAATTTGGGCCATTCACCCCTCTTAGCCGTCTGGTGGTCTGTGTGGGAAGAGAGAAATGGTAGATGTTTTATGGATACCTCAAACTCGGCGGAGTATCTAGTTCAAAGGGTGAAATATCTGATTGTAGAATGGGCTTCTAAGGTTGGATCCTTGAAGGGTTGTAATTTATCTTTTCTTGGTGAAGAATCGGTCTGCAATCTCAGCGGGTCGATTATCCCTGTTTCTGTAATCCTTTTTTCATTTATAAATAGAAATCGTTACCGTTAAAATAAAAAAAAAAATTTGGGCCATTCATTAGTTTTAATTTAAACATCCATCAGATGTCCACCAATTAGCTAGTTAGGTCATTGGTTCAGTGTAACTTTTTGGTTTCTGACCCATCTAAGGTGGAGCTCGTGGTTTTTATGGTTAAATTTGAAGTTGAAAGCATGCCAAATGTACACTGTCTGAGTTTATGTGTATGAACCATCTCATTCCACGTCATTATCAAAGTTTCTCTCTTTATGGCCAATGTGCGGTATGTCTGCCATCATAACATAATTTTGGAAGAAAATTGGAAGGCATTTCGGAAAAAAATATTAAACAACTTCAAGAAGGTCATATAATATATGATATGATGGCCTGTAGATATAGAATTTGTTATAAATATGATATTATATTGTTGCATTAGTAAGGGTTTTACCATAAAACATGGTTCACTTTGTTTATTTTCTTTTCTTTTTCTTCCATTGATATCCAAGTGGTGAGTGCTTCTTTTCAGAAGACTGAATAATTTTATGTTTGGATTGAGAACTTGGAAGAACTAGAGACATAATTTCGTGTTTCATCATGTTTATTTCAAGCGGTTGGGGAGTGTTTCCTATTTATAGGAATGTTATCACGTATGGTGGATCGTTTTTCATTATTATCGCACCTATATGATTGTTTTTCCATGTGACCATGTTAATCCGTTTATGGGGGTTCCTTGCCCAAAAATAGTGATTGGTACTTGCATGAGCAGCCAAACGCATTGTGCGGAACTTTCGCATTGGAGCATGTGTTATGGCTCTAGAAATGGTAGGTACTGGAGATATGTGAGATGTACTTGTAAAGTCGTGGAGTGAATGATTTAGTGCTGTTGCAGGCTTTACATGTTCATGCATGTAAAGTATTTGTTAGGGAGAGTTATCAGGCAATATTTCGTCTTCTTCTTCTTCTTCGTCTTACTCCTCCTCCTCCTCCTCCTCTCTCTCTCCCTCTCTTTGAATGGCAAGCCAGGCAATATTTCTCTTACATGCAGTGTTTGAGTTATCGGCGAGAAATCGATAATATCGCCGATATTATCGGTGTTGCCAGACCTGCGATACCGAAACCCCAATATTTCGTTTCTCTTCTAGATGTCGCCGATATTTTCGATATTATCGGCGATATTTTCGGATCACTGGCCAAATCAGCCAACTCCCCTATAGATTTCGATAAAATAGGCAAAACAAATGCCGTGTTTTCGGCGACATTAGGCGACGACCCTCTTATTCGGAAAAAAATATAGAAAAAGAAGAAGAAGAAGAAGAAGAAGAAGAAGCTCTCTTACCTTTTTACTCACGTGGTCAACAGCGCCGGATCTTTCAGAAGAACGAAAAACCTAAAATCCCCTTTTTCCTTCGAATGGAATAGCTTTGAAAGGAAACTGGATTCTACCTAGGCTTACGGGGATTTGATTTGGGATTTGAAAAAAAAAATCGGAATTTGGGGAGAGATTTTTGGGAGCTTTAAAATCGCCATGGTCGGGGTCGGTTTATCAAAAAAAGGGCAGTGGAATGGGTGGTGTACACACAGTAGCTGTATAGCTGCTGTAGGTACGTGGCGTGCGCAGACGAGCACTAACGCTCCTCGAGCTCCGAGTTGTACGAACGGTTCAAAGGAGATTAAAGTTACGTGGGCCCCACAGTGATGTATTTATTATATCTACACCGTTCATCTATTTTTAGAGATTATTTTAGGGCATTATCCAGAAAATGAATCATATCCAAAGATCATGTGGACCACACCACAAATAGCAGCGGAGATAATGATTTTCACTGTTAAACAATTCGTTGGGCCACCATAACGTTCTGTAGGCCCCACCATGATGTATGTATTGTATCATTACCGTCCATCTATTTTTCGAGACAATTTTAGAGTATGAGATCAAAAATGAGGTATATCCCAATCTCAAGTGGACCACATTACAGGAATAATGTAGACCATTAAAAACCTTTTGGGACCTATAAAAGTATTGGATCAAGCTAATATTTGATTTTTGCCCCCATCTAGGTTTGTATGACGTAATCATACAGATTGAATATCAAATAAATAGTACAGTGGGCCATAGGAGGATTTTAATGGTGGATATCCAATCATTATTGTTTTCATGTGGTATGGTTCATTAGAGATTTGGATCTGACTCATTCTTTATCTATTACGTTAAAATGATATTTTCCAATGGTTGGACGGTGTGGATACGAAGTTGAAAGCATGCCAAATGTACACTGTCTGAGTTTATGTGTATGAACCATCTCATTCCACGTCATTATCAAAGTTTCTCTCTTTATGGCCAATGTGCGGTATGTCTGCCATCATAACATAATTTTGGAAGAAAATTGGAAGGCATTTCGGAAAAAAATATTAAAGAACTTCCAGAAGGTCATATAATATATGATATGATGGCCTGTAGATATAGAATCTGTTATAAATATGATATTATATTGTTGCATTAGTAAGGGTTTTACCATAAAACATGGTTCACTTTGTTTATTTTCTTTTCTTTTTCTTCCATTGATATCCAAGTGGTGAGTGCTTCTTTTCAGAAGACTGAATAATTTTATGTTTGGATTGAGAACTTGGAAGAACTAGAGACATAATTTCGTGTTTCATCATGTTTATTTCAAGCGGTTGGGGAGTGTTTCCTATTTATAGGAATGTTATCACGTATGGTGGATCGTTTTTCATTATTATCGCACCCATATGATTGTTTTTCCATGTGACCATGTTAATCCGTTTATGGGGGTTCCTTGCCCAAAAATAGTGATTGGTACTTGCATGAGCAGCCAAACACATTGTGCGGAACTTTCGCATTGGAGCATGTGTTATGGCTCTAGAAATGGTAGGTACTGGAGATATGTGAGATGTACTTGTAAAGTCGTGGAGTGAATGATTTAGTGCTGTTGCAGGCTTTACATGTTCATGCATGTAAAGTATTTGTTAGGGAGAGTTATCAGGCAATATTTCGTCTTCTTCTTCTTCTTCTTCTTACTCCTCCTCCTCCTCTCTCTCTCCCTCTCTTTGAATGGCAAGCCAGGCAATATTTCTCTTACATGTGACACATAATTTAAAAATTAGGTGCTGTCTTCTAACATGCTTAGTGATTTTGCTTTTTTCTCCTTGCCGGATGTGTGAGGGGAATGTCATTGGTCTGCGGTTGTACTTCGCTACTTCAGTCAGCTGGTTTGTTTGGAAGTTCCGTGCTTTTGGGATTTCTTGTGAACACTTTAGTTTTTAGACACTCCTTTTCAGTTGACGTTTTCTTGCTTTGTTTGCGCATGTTGGGAAAAGAGTTGGAATGGGACATGTAATTGAGGTGCACTGGACTTCATATGGTATGATAAGCCATCGGTTTCTTCTCAGATACTTTCGTACTCCTTTTTGCCTAATTACTTTTGAAGCTTCCTCGTCATCATACTGAATAAGTTCATAGAACCTTTTAATGATAACATGGGGACCAATCTAGTAGCTTTAGTGATGGAAGCACTGGCACTAAAGTATAAGTGCAAATTGAAGGACTAGGCCTTGGAATGATCAAAATTTAATTTTAACATTGCTATTCCCCCCTAAAAAGAAGCTGCTCGAGCCCTAAACATGGGCTGACGAAGTTGGCCTTTTGAAATCTTAGATGGCTGGCTATTGAAAACCATGATTCACCTATTGTCAGCTGTGGTCAACCATTGGTCAGCTCAATGGAGTTGCTGATGGGATGAGGTCTGAGAATATAATCTTCCCTCTCAAAGGTTCTGGGTGCTTGAAGCCCAAAGATAAAATTTCTGGTCTGCTCCATTATTCACATTGGCACTTGGGCATACCTTGGTACTTATGTCGGTTGACCTGGAGACAACCAGCTGGCTATTCGTCTAGGAGATAACTTTAGAAGCAATTTGATGCTTGCCCCACCTGAATTGGGTGAAGAAATTTGAAGATTTTGTACTTGTCTTAATCCCTTTATGGCCAAGGGCATCTTGGTCATTCTTCTTTCCTTTTATAGTCTAGCTTCTGTTTAACAAAATTCTTTGCTTATGGCCAAGGGTATTATATAGCCAAGGGATCCAGTTCCAATCATCTTTGTGGATTGGAGATTCCTTCCTCTTTATGTAATCTAGCTTTTACTTAATGAACTTGCCTTCATACCCTTAAAAAAGGATATTTTGGTCATTTTGTAAAAAAGGTTATTAGTGAAATCCTCATTAAAAAGGATTAGCTGATCCTTTTTAAGACAAGGATTACATGTCATCTTCTAAAAAAATGAGTCAATTGTTTCCTTGTGAACTGGATTCATTAGGTAGAATATATTTATTTTTATTAAGAAAACTTGAGTCTAAGTTTTGGAAGCCGTCAATTAGAGTTTGGGAGGCTTCTTGTTAGGGAAGTCTCTTCTTAAGATTTTTTTTTTTTTCTTTTGGTTCTAAGGGCTAGGATCAAGAGTTTAGGCTTGATTTTTCTTGTTTGTTAAGCCTTTTATTAAGATTTTTTTATGTTGGTTCTAAGGGCTAGGATCAAGAGTTTAGGCTTGATTTTTCTTGTTACTTGAGTCTTTTATTAGGATTTTTTATGTTGGTTCTATGGGCTAGGATCAAGAGTTTATGCTTGATTTTTTGTTATTTCTCGTTACCAGTCATTATACTGTGATTGATCAAATATCTCTTAGAATTGGTTCCATGGTGAAAGTTGCAGCAGTCCCTGTCTTTTCTTGGGTTCTGCTATGGTGTAGATGGCTGTGATACCTCTCTGCTATCAACATCATGGATTTTTATTTGGACCCAAGTGCATTCTTGAGTATAGGATCTCGTTGAGTGGTGAGTTTACTGCAAAGTTCTCTTTGCTTGAGTGCTGCAGCTTGTCATTATTTGCTACAATTCTTATTCTAATACTTTTCCTGTGTTTACTTTGGTTGCTTCAGTTTCTAGATAGATCTACCTTGCTAGTGGTTATCGACCATGTCGGCAACTTCGTTCCGTCACATTGTCATTGTGAACACGCCTTAATCTAAAATTTATTCTTGCCATCTGGTTTTTGGGTTCCTAGTGAGGTGAAGTTCAAGCAAGACCACATAAGTCTGATAATTTCTCTTCCTAGTCATGGGAAGAATGCTAGCATACCGTAATTAAGAGTTTGGGTTCTAATTTTAAAAATGATATATGGAAAGGGGAACCAAACTTACCTATTGGAAGGATGAAAGTTTTTCGTTGATCATATACATTATGATACAACTCATACAGCTTATCATGATCATATCCATTATATGTTTTAGTTTTTTTATTTTTATTTTTTTTTTATTTTTTTTTTAATATCATGCATCGTGTCCGTTACATGTTTAAAACTTTAGGGTTCTATTAAGCCCCCCTCTTATTCAACAGCAACTTATTGAAAATTATAAATAGGCCCTTATTAGACCACATATTATGTGAAAGTTCTTTTAACTATACTCTCAACACTCCCTCAATCTGAGCATAGATATCTATCATGCCTACTTGCTATGAACATATTCTAATTTGATCTTGACTACACCCTTGGTGAGAATGTCAGCCAGCTTATTCTCATTTGTTACAAATGGTAAGTAAAAGATCTTGAGAGATAACTCCCTCACAAATGAAGTGCCTGTCAACTTTAATGTGCTTTGTACGATCATGCTGAACTTGATTTCATGCTATGCTAATGGCTGCCTTGTTATCACAAAATAGCTTCATAGGAGCATCCACCTTAATTCCCAAATCACGAACAAACTTTTCAGCCACAATAACTCTGCCACACCATTTTCCATAGCCCCATACTTTTGCTTTAGCACCAGACTTTGCCATCGCAATTTGTTTCTTGCTTCTCCAAGTGACCAAATTTCCTGTCTAAATAGGCCTTCAAATGTTTCAAGATTCTTTCAACCGCTTCTCAGTGACGAACCCATGGAGCCTGCATGAATTGACTCACCCCACTTATTGCATATGCTATATTAGGGGTGCGTTTGGTAAACTGAATAAAAAAATCTGAAATTAATTTAAGTACTAGATCCATTTTGTACTAATAGTGTTGGAATGCCTGTTTAGTAAACTGTTCTTGAACACTGAAATTTAGTACTCAATCCAAATTTTATTTGTTTGGTAAAAATGTTTGAAATTTGATAAATTTACCAAATTATCCATGTCCTAACATGATCCGAAAAAACGGATGGAATGGGAGGATTTCTCACAAACATCATAGTGGCCCTACCTAACTTCCCATGGTAGAAAGTTCCTGCTAAAGGCTTTCACTAGCAATCTGCGTCAGATTAGGGGTTATTGGTAACACTTTAGTGTGTGTTGCCTTGACCATAAGGCCCACCTTGATGTATGTGTTGTACATCCACGCTGTCCACAAGTTTTTACAGCTCATTTTATGCCATGGTCTTGAAAATGAAGCAGATCCAAATCTTAAGTGGACCAACCGACAAGGATTGAATGCCCACCACGAAAAACATTTTGTGGGCCACAAAAGTTTTGGATCAAGCTGATATTCATTTTTTTCCACAATCCTGGTCTATGTGACCTTATAAAAAATTGGATTTTTTTTTTTTCCCTTTCACACAGCCAACACACCCCACACACGCCCACGCACTCACACCTCAATGGGTGCTCGAACCCATGACCTCATGTTGAAACTCTTGTGAGTCTAAAATTGGATGTTAAATAAACATTGCGTGGTGTGCCCCACCACCGACCTTGGTGGTGTGTTGACGTCCCTTGATGTATGTGTTATATCCACATAGTCTATCCATTTGGGGAGATCCTTTTAGGTCATGAGCCCACAAACGAGGTAGATCTAAAGCTCAAGTGGACCACACCACATAAAGTAGTGGGGATAATGATTCCTACCATTGAAACCTTCCTAGAACCCATCATGATGTTTATTTGTCATCCAACCTGTTCAAGAGGTTACACAGACCTAGATGAAGGGAAAAAACAAATATCAAGTTGATCCAAAGCTTCTACGGCCTCCAAGAAGTTTTCAATGGTAGACGTTCAATCCCCAATGCTTTTTGTGGTCCACTTGAGCTTCGTATCTGCCTCATTTTTGGGCCCATGCCATAAAATGGTATTGTAAAATGGATGGATGGTGTAGATATGACACATTATGGCGAGGCCCACAAAACTTGGTGGTGTCAACACAGTGGTGTTTGGCACACCATGCAATCCGTTTTATGTAATGGATTGCCTAGTATAGAACATGGCAACAGAGGCGGGTACGGTATTGATGTGGCAAAGTTCTATACGCCCCACTATGATGTATGTGTTAGATCCACACTAGTGTTTCAAATAGTGCCCGTAGCATGGCTGTAGCACTACGTAGCGTCCTAAATAGCGCAAGTCCCTTGTAGTGTACGCTACAGGGGTCGTAGCGTACGCTACAGCTACGTAGCGCGTAGTGTACGTAGCGTAAGCTACAATGTATTTTTTTACTTTTTTATTTTTTTATTACTTTTTTCATGTTTCCTTTGTATCTAATGTTGAGGAATGTGACACTGGTATTGTACTTGATACTTTTAACCTATCTGATTTTTATTTCTTTTCATAATTGTAACTTGTGGTTTCAATTAGACACTATTAATTAAAGTGGTTTGCTTAGAAAGTTGTTGATGTGATAATTATTTGATTTGGCTTATATATGTGGATTGGCTTTTAATAAATGATAACTCATAAATCATTTGAACATGCTTATAATTGATTAAATGAATCATCGTTTAGGCATTTTTATATTTTTTTCCTTTTTTCTGCTATTTATTATATTTGTCCTATTTTTAAATCAAAAAATAGAATTATCGTGTACCTTATGCTACATGCTACGTATTTATGCTACACGCTATAGAGTGCTGAGCACCACACATCACACTAACTGATCCACACTGTCCATCCATTTTTTCAGATTATATTAGTTCATGATCCAAAAAATGAGGCAGATCCAAAGCTCAAGTGGACCACACCACAAAGAAAAGTGGGGATTGAACGTCTACAATTGAAAACTTCTTGGGGCTGCAGAAGTTTTGGATCAAGCTGATATTTGTTTCCCCCCCTTCATCCAGGTCTATGTGACCTTATGAACAAATTGGATGAAAAATAAACATCATGGTGGGCCCTAGGAAGGTTTCAATGGTGGGTGTCATTGCCCCTATAGCTTTAGGTGTGTGGTCCTCTTTAGTTTTGGATATACCTCATTTTTCGTATCATGTCCTATGTTGATATGGAACATTGGATGGATGGTCTGGATATAACAAATACATCATAGTGGAACCTACAGGACTTTGCCAAGTCAAAACGGAGTCCGTACGGAAGGGGCAAAATTGTCATTAAAAAAATAATGCAAAGCCACTTGCCACATTCCAGACGCATCACTTACCGCTTTCCGGTCATGAACCATCCCGGAATTAATTTCGTAATTAATTTCCATTAAGAACTTGTTTTAAGTGTGTTAAACAAACACCCAAAATAACGTATTAAGCTGCTGAAATCTGATTTTTCAGATTTCAGGGGCATATTAAGTGGTAAACAAACAACCCCTAGGTTTGTTGAGAGAAAGATATAGAAGTTGGCCAACCAATCTCTGATACATCTCTTTGTTTGGTAACAACCCCCCCTTCGGCTCAACATATGAATGGGATCAATAGGAGTTTCTACCAGTTAGGAATCTAGCTCAGTAGTCTTCTTAAGTAGGCCTAAGGTGTACTTTTGCTAAGATATAAACATCACCTTCTTTGTTCGAGCAATCTCTATACTTAAAAACTATTTCATATTTCCTAGATCCTTAATCTCAAAATATTTTGCCAAAAATTTCTTCAAATTTCGTATCTAATCATCTCCTATCACCACAGTATCATCCGCATAAATAATCAAAGCTGTAGTAAATGGATCCCGTTGCCTCACAAAGAGAGTATGGTCAGCATGACTCTTAGAATCAGCAATCTTCTTCACAGCCTAACCAAATCTCTCGAACCAAGCCTAGGGAGATTTTTCTAGTCCATAACTAGACTTCTTTAAGCTATAGACATTTCCTTCACTGTTGGGGAACCTGAAATCAGGTGGAGCCATATACATTTCTTCCCTCAAGTCTCCATGGAGAAACACGTTCTTCACATCTAGCTAATACAACAACTAAAAAAAATTGACCCCAAACAACAATAGAACCCATGTGGAGTTCATATCGGCTATAGGTGGAAACGTTTCCTTGTGGTCAATCTCATATGTTTGAGTGTTTCTCTTATCAACAAGCTTGACTTTATACCCTTCAATCGACCCCATCTACCTTGTGTTTAATTGTGAAGACCCATTTGCAACCCATTGGCTCCTTCTCTGTGTAAATCTATCAATTCCTGCATGCCATTTTTCATTAATGCCCTCATTTATTCATCATAGCTTCATGCCACTTTGGTTTGGAGACTGCCTCTTGGAATGTGGAAGGCAAAGAAACAGAAGAAACTGAAGACAAGAATGAATAAGAGGAAGGAGACAAGGCAATGGGAGCACTATCCTCAAAGGAAGAAGAAATAGACATAGGAAAATGATTACTTGGTTCCAAGAAATTGTAATTAGTGAGTAGGTGTGTCACAATGATCACATTTTCTAGCCTTTTGTGCATACTTGTAGTTCCTTCGCCTATGAGTGTTGTGCTGCATTAGTAGTAGTATTAGTAGATCACCTTGGACTTATTGAAACACCAATAGCCGATGTAAGGAATAGGAGTAGCACCTGACGATTGTAAGGAACAAAAAAAGGAAGGAGATAAACTGGAGAATGATCCCTCTCTTCTAGCTCACTAAGCTCCCCTTGAAGAGATGCAAGATTACAAGAAAAATAAGACGTGTACTTGAAGTAGGTGACATTCATAGTGACACAATGTTTCTCGGGCACAAGATCAAAATGTTTGTATCCCTTTTGCGTGGAGGATATCCTAAAAACACACCTACAATGGCTTTTGGATCTAACTTGGTCTGATTCAGACCCAAACATAAATAAAACACACACCCAAGGCAAAGGACTTGAATTTTTTTTTTTTTTTTTGGGGATATCATGGATGACATACGATTAGTAAGATAGGTGGCTGTAAGCAGTGCATCAGCCCAAAAACATTTGGAACGTGCATCCCTGTTTAGAGCTCCGAGTAACTTAAAGAAGATGGTGATTCTTCCGTTCTGCGACTCCATTCTGCTGAGGAGTGTACGGACAAGAGCTTTGATGAATCATTCCATACTCTTCTAAATAACCTAATTCATATTCGGAGTATTCTTGAGAATTATCTGACCGAGATATTTTTATTTTCTTATTAAACTGGGTGAATATCATCTTATTAAACCTTTGAATAATAGATGGTACTTTCATCACGAGCCTTCATGAGATACAACCAAGTGCAACGGGAGAAATCATCCACAAAGGAAATGAAAAATCGATAACCATCCATGGATACAATGGGAGTAGGTTCCCACACATAAGAATAGACAATATGAAACTGAAACAAACTTTTAATTGAACTTGGGAAAAAAAGTTTATCTACAATGCTTGGACAACTTGCAAACTTCACACTGTAGATTATGACTCAAAATTGACTTAAATAAGTTTGGAATAACAACTTCAATGATTAAAAAGACCGATGTCCTAAACAACTATGCCACAATCTAACCTAGGCATTATTATGATCCCTACTAAGACTGATACTTGACTGCAATCCAGAAATTAGAGACCATCTGCTTCATGACCACTCCCAATCATTTTCCATGTCACCAAATCTAAGAAAACTTGGTGGGTAGGAAAGAAAGTTATACAGCAGTTCAAATTTTTGGGAAGATTGTTCACAAACAATAAATTTGTAATATGAATAACAAAGGATATAGACAATTGATCATTAAGCTAGATATCACCCTTCCTAGAGATAGAGGATAAGGATTCCTTAGCAATTCTCTCTTTATCTCTTCTAGAATATAGACTACATGGAGAAAAGATGGTCGACATACTTGTCATGTCGTCAGATGCACCTGATTCAATGATTCAGGCTGAGCTGGATGAGGAGTGATAGACAAGGTTAGTAGACGCGTGTGTACCTGATTCTGTGAATCAAGTATAAGCAGATGGGCATTTCAATTGAGCAAGTAGACGACGAATGTGGTCTAATTCTATAATAGATAAACTGTCTGAGTTCAATGTGGGCTGGCCAGTAGGAGGTGCTGATGTGGAAAAGTGTTAGCACATGGGGAAGGAGAAGCAGAGGCAGCAACAAGGCTATTGGGGGCCTGTCCAAAACGATTGAACTTTGTCGGTTTATCATGAAAATCCCAACAATTCTCCCATGTACTGCAGGTCTTGCCACGATGGTCGCATCTCAACTTATTCCTCTTGTCAGGTAGTCCGGCCTTCTGATTGGATCCTTGTCCACCCTTAGAGTAACTAGAAGAGTCTGCAAGAGTTGAATGATTGCTTTTGGAAGAAATTGGAACTTGTTGCAGGGCTTTCTTTCGGCTGTCCTCACTTTGAACTAGGGAATAAACTTGGTCCAATGTAGGATCTTATCTCTTCCCTAGATCTGCACATGTGTCCACTTAGAATTCAAACCAGCTAAGAAATCAAATATTTTATTATGTTCGATATGTTTTCAATGTTTCCCCCTATCAACATCAATATCCCCAATCAGTGTTCGAAATATCGGTATCGTGTTACATATCGCATCCTTGGGATACAGACACTTTTCGGTTATCGCACGGGATATATCATTTATATCAGGTAATTTATTGCACTTTTTGATAAACATGGGGAAACATTGGGAAAATGGTTGAATTTTTCAATGAAACTTCATGGATTGTTTAAAATAAGACCTTAATATACACTTTTAAATCGTAACATCTCAAAAAAGAAGTGCACATAGTAGGTTTCCGTTGCATAGGGTCCTAAGCTATGCATTGTCTGATTGAACGATTGCAACTATATTCAAATTGAATGCATAACATTTAGAGTGTATGTGATGATCATTTCATCAAACGCTCGTAAATACTTCGAAATGAGTCTCAATTGACATCTAGTTGAATGGAAGTTTCGAAAAAAATAATATTTTAATAAATTTTAATTAAAAATGATTTTGATTAATAAAAATTGACAAGGACTTAACAAATCAGTAGATCTGCCATCGTACATGCTTGATTTCATGTTTGGAGTGTAACATTGCAAGCAATTTGGCAGAAATTGGGAAATTTTTTGAATTTTCCCAAATAGTATGTGATGATCATTTCATCAAATACTCCTAAATACTTCGAAATTCGTTTCAATTGATAGCTGATTGAAAATTTCTAAAAAAATGCAAAATATGAAGAATCAATGGATTTATAACCATTTAATACTGATTTAACATCATTTCAACAAAAAAGGGGGATCGAAATTGAAAATGCTCACCAGATAGAACATGTGGGATATATTAGCACTACTTGTGCGTTTCGTATCGCACAGGTGGGCTACAAGATTTATCATGGGATATATCCGTTGATATCATCTATATTTAAAACATTGCTTTGGGGGACTTTTGTTGGGTGCTTTGGCTTTGGCTTTGGCCTTTTTTAATATAAGTTGTATTTGGCTTTGGCCTTTTTGAATATTTATCATGGGTTACAAGTTGTATTTGTATTTTCGTATATTTGGTTGCTTTGGCTTTGGCCTTTTTTAATATAACATCATTATTAAAAAAAATGACTATCAATTTCTCTTGCTCTCACTTATTATATGAAGCATCATCAGTAGCTGGTTCCTTCACCGGGCCATTCACATACCCAAGTTTTCCTCGCCCGCCGATATACCTGTTAGCAAATTGAGATTATTCAAGGAAATTATTGCTGTCCAACTTCACAGTTGTGATCTACCCATTATGGCTGTCACTACTCACTGTAACTACCTATGGTAGACATGGGAGTCTGAGGCCCTACGATCATTGGAAGAAGCATCTGAAGCATTGGTAGTTGACATCCCACCGAAATAGCTCTTTACATTCTCCAAAGCGTTATAAAGATTTTTTCAAAAATTCTGATTTTGTTTCTGTAGTATTATTCTGGGGAATATAAGAAAAAGCTGAAAAAACGTGAATGAGGTGAGGGAGGGTGACGCAGGGATGAACGTGATGAGGTTGATCACCATCTTCCTCAAGGATAACTACTCCGAATCCACGGAGTTTCTTTGGACTCCTCACAAAGACTTCTCGAATCCACGAGAAAAGAAAGCAAGAAGAATGGAAATAAATTCTAATAAATTCGTAGTTTGATTGATGAATGACAATAACGAGTTCACAACCCTTTAAATAGGGATACCAAGCAATGGGAGAGAAATCAGAAGCAAATTATAACTAAAACTCCTAGAATTCGCAACTTACTATAAATAGTAAACTTACTATTTATAGACGGTCATGATGGCTACTAGTGCGCAAGGTTTTCGGCCAAAAATAGTAAGTGTCCTATTTGGCTTCACCAAGCTGTTCTCCTAATAATTCTAAGCTCTTTTCGCATTGGGCGCAACTCCTAAAGCCCAACGGATGAAGAGTAATAATCAAACTAAAACTTATTATTTATAGTAAAAACGGAATTAAAATAGGGAAATGACCATCGATTCGGAGGTATTTCGCAAATCCGGCTCGCGTAACTCGACGTAGCTGGGTTGGGTGGCTAAAGTATCTTGTTCAACCCCAAAATCATATATTTTACGCCCGATAACTCATTCCGGATTGCGAGATACGCCCGATCTAAGGTCTGACAGTCTGGATCACTTCTGTCGTCAACTGGTCCTTTTCTGATCCGTCTTGGCCATTAAATTGTCCGCGAACCCGCGCTACATCAGTCCCCTCCACTTCAAAAGAACTCGTCCTGCTTTGATTCATGATACTCGGTCAGGTCCGCGATGTTGAAAGTCCGTGAGATCACTATGTCATCTGGAAGATCAACAACGTAAACGTTGTCATTGATCTTACGGATGATTGGTACTGGTCAAATCTTTTTATTCTTCAATTTGTTGTATGTCCCGGTCGGAAATCTCTCTTTGCGTAGATGGACCATAACGTGGTCACCCACCTCGAACACTTTTTGTCGCCGATGCTTGTCCGCTTGTTCCCTGTACTTCTCGTTCGAGGCATGTAGCTTGGTCTGCACCTCCGCATGGATGCCCATGATCCCGTCTACCATATGTTCTGCTGTAATGCTCATGCCTGGGAGCTAGGGCAGAGGAACTAAGTCAAGTGTGTGGCGAGACACTCATTCGTAAATGATCTGGAACGGTGATTTTCTTGTCGAGCTGTTCACCATGTTGTTGAATGTAAACACTGCTTGAGATAAGGTCAAATCCCACTGCTTCGGTTTTTCTCCTGAAATACCACAAAGGAGGTTTCCCAACGTGCAATTCACAACTTCGGTCTGCCCATCAGTCTGTGGGTGGTAGGTGCTGTTGAATTGAAGTCGTGTATCGAATCGAGTCACAAAGTTCGCCAAAAATGGCTAATGAACTTCGTGTCACGATTAGAAATAATGGTCTTGGGGACCTCGTGTAGCCATACGACCTCCTTGAAGAGTAGATTCGCCACGTGTGTTGCATTGGGGGTCTTATTGCATGGGATAAAGTTCTTCATCTTGGAGAAATGATCTATCACCATGAACACCGAATCCATGCCGTGTTGTGTTCATGGGAGACCAAGCACGAAGTCCATAGATAAATCCTCTTAAGGGCTGTCAGGCACAGATAACAGGGTGTAGAGGCTCGTATTCTAAGATTGCCATTTGGAGGTCTGACAAACATGACAACGTTGTACGGCTTTTCCCACATCACGTACTAATTGCGGCTAGTAATACCGCTCTTCCACAAGAGCTCGTGTCTTGTCTCGCCCAAGGTGTCCACCGAGGCCACCTCCATGTAGCTCCTGAATAATTTGCTCCTTCAGAGAACTTTGGGGGATGCACAATCGATTCCCTTTGAAGAGGAAACCGTCATGTATATGAAGGTCATTGGGCTGATCTTCTTGGCACTTCATCCAAGAATCTTTGAAGTCCTCGTCCTCAGTATACAGCTCCTTGAGACAATCGAAGTCGACCACCTCATTGCTCATTACAATAAGTAGTGATGCACGACGGCTAAGTGCATCTCTTCCACAAGAGCTCATGTCTTGTCTCGCCCAAGGTGTCCACTGAGGCCACCTCCATGTAGCTTCTGAATAATCTGCTCCCTCAGAGAACTTTGGGAGATGCACAATCGATTCCCTTTGAAGAGGAAACCGTCATGTATATGAAGGTCATTGGGATGACCTTCTTGGCACTTCATCCAAGAATCTTTGAAGTCTTCGTCCTCGGCATACAGCTCCTTGAGACAATCGAAGTTGACCACCTCATTGCTCATTACAACAAGTAGTGATGCACGACGGCTAAGTGCATCAACTACCTTGTTCTGCTACCCTGACTTGTGCTTTTGAACGAACATGAATTCCTGTAAAAACACAACCTATCTAGCATACACACGATTCACGTTAGTCTGACTATTAATAAACTTTAATGTTTGATGGCTAGTGTGCAAAACAAACTCTCTTTGAATCAGACAATGTCATCAATGTTGCAGTGCCTGAACAACTTCGTACAATTTAAGCTTATACGTCGACCACTTCTTTCGGGCTTCACTAAGCTTATCGCTGTAGAAGGCTACTGACCTGCCTTCTTGTGATGATACTCCTCCAATTCCGACATATGAAGCGTCACACTCAACCTCAAATAATTTGTCAAAATTAGGAAGCACCAAGACCGGTGTTGTGGGCAAACGATGCTTGATCTTATGAAAGCTCTTGTTAGCTTCATTGGTCCACTGAAATGGTCCTTTTTTCATGCAATCTGTAATAGGCGCGACTATTGTGTTAAAATTTCGCACGAATGGACGATAGAAGGTCTCTAACCCATGAAAACTCTTCACCTCATGAATGTTTGTTGGGATCGGCCATTCCTTAATGGCTCGCACCTTTTCATCGTCCATATGGATGCCCGTGGACGTTACAACAAATCCTATGAACAACAGGCTATCCGTTAAAAAGCTATACTTCTTCAAGTTGAGCTACAACTTGTTAATTTGTAGGACCTGCAGCACCTGACTGAGATGTTTCCTGTGCTCCGTCTCATCCTGGCTATATATCAGTATGTCATCAAAATATACTACCACAAATCAGCTAGTGAACGGTTTTAGAACTTGATTCATCAAACGCATAAAAGTACTTGGTGCGTTCGATAGACCGAAGGGCATGACTAGCCACTCATACAACCCTTGGTCTTGAATGCTGTTTTCCACTCATCACCGGATCAGATATGAATCTAATGGTATCCGTTCCTTAGGTCTAATTTAGAGAACACCTTGGCCCCTTCTAGCATATCAAGCATGCCATCCAACCGCGGTATTGGGAACTGATATTTGATGGTATTTTTGTTGATTGCCCGGCTGTCGACACACATGCGCTAGCTTCCATCTTTTTTTGGCGTTAATAATGCTGGTGCGGTACATGGGCCCATGCTCTCTCTCAAGAGACCCTTACGGATCAATTCCTCCACTTACCCCTGAAGTATCTCACACTACTTTTGACTCATCCGATAATGAGGGCGGTTGGGTAGGCTAGCCTCAATGACGAGGTCTTTGTGATGTTGGATGTCTCTCATGGGAGGCAATCCATCGGGTAAATCTTCATGCTAGACTTCTTTGAATTCGTTTAGCAATAGTCTTAAACTTGGATGAATGTTTGAGGGTTTCGATTCCTTTCCCTTCACCACTACGGCGTATACCTCGTCGGTTTCCTTAGATTCCTTCATGAAATTCCGAATTGTTAGGAGGAAACTCCCCTCTACTTTAGAGGCTTCAGGGTGGTTCTTTGGTGCCATAGGGGCAATGATTATTTTTCGACTATCCTTGACGAATACGTAGACATTGTCTCGTCCTCGATGGGTCGCATCACGGTCCGACTGCCAGGGTCGACCGAGTAACATATGGCATGCTTCTATGTCGACCATGTCACAAAGTATTTGATCCTTATAATTTTTACCAATTAAAAATGAGACAGTGCATTATTCAGTTACCTTGGTCTTGTTTACCTTTTTTATCCAGCTAATTGAGTACGAGGAATGATGTTTTGTTGTTGGTAGCTGCAACTTGTCCACCATTACTCTTGAGAGGATTTTCTCGCTACTACCACTGTCTATGATCACATCACAAACCTTTCTGTTGACAGTGCAACGTGTACGGAATATATCGTGCCGCTGAGGATGTAATTCCTTCCGTGGGGTATACAGCAATCGCCTCACAACTAGAGATTCGTCACGATCCTGGGCCGTTAACTCATCGTCATATGCTCCTTCTTCAGTGGCTTTCTCATGTTCTTCAAAGCCAGGGTCTTCCTTTGTGGCCTCACCTTCAGTGCCCCCTTCGTTTATGGCCAAATGTGCTGTGAGATGTTGAGGACAGGTGTTTGATAAGTGGCCCGGTTGGCCACAACGGTAACAATTGTTCGACCTTTGCCGAACGTAAGGATTTGGAATCCTATTCGGGCCTACTGTTGTGGATGCTACACGTTGAGGCCTAGATGAACTGTTTTTTGTGTTACGGTTTGCTGTCGTGGGAGGTTGATGACGTTATCCTACTGGTTCTTTTCCTCGTGCCAGCACTGGATCCTACGCAGGATCCGTTATGGGGGCTTGAGTTAAAAGATACGGCGGATTCGAGACTCTTGCAAGTTGCATTTCTGCCTTACCTGTCAACTGAACCACTTTATCCACAGTCTCGACTGGGTGCATCTGAACTCGATCCTGAATTGTCGATCGTAACTCTCCTATAAATCGTGCCACCTTCTGTGACTTAGATTTCGACAGATCGTTTCGTGTTGCCAACTACTGGAATTCTTCAGTGTAATCTGTGACAGTTCGATTTCCTTGTCGGTAATTTTGGTATTGCTGGAATAATATATGCTCTTAATCACTGGGGAGGAATCGTGATTGAATAAGGCGTCTCATCTGTGGCCATGATGAGATGGGTGCCTTGTTCTAGCAGGCACGTGAGAGTTGTAATTGCTCCCACCATGTAGAAGCACTGGATTTTAATTTAAACGCTACCAATGTTACCTTTTATGATCTGACACGTCCATGCAATCAAAATATCTTTCTACTTCGGCTAGCCAATCGAGGAAATTTTCTATGCGTAATAAACCATTAAAAGTAGGAAGTTCAGCCTTACCTCGTTAGTCTCTTTCAACACGATCTAGATGATCGCTTTCATGGATTGGTCGTCGGGTAAAGCCCTCATTAAGGTCCTCATCGCTAGAACTTGAATCATCTGGTGTAGCCCTACGGTTTGCCACTGGTAGTGCTCTACGGAAATTTGGGTTGTGCCGTATAGCAACAATGGGCGGTAGAGCAACCATAGGTGGTGGAAAACTGCTTAGGGCTCGGGGCGGAAGTAGTGCATCCGTAAGACGGTCGAGGGTTGCCTGCAGCCCCTGCATGGTCAATTGACTCTCCTGGTGGAAAACTTATTCTTTCCACAAGATAACGAATTACTGGATCATCGTGCACAGGATTTTGGTCCATATCTTCGTTGTTTGCCATTGGTCCGAGGGGAATCCTCGCTTTGATACCAATTGACGCAGGGATGGACGTGATGAGGTTGATCACCTTCTTCATCAAGGATAACTACTCTGAATCCACGGAGTTTCTCTGGACTCCTCACAGAGACCTCTTGAATCCACGAGGAAAGAAAGCAAGAAGAATAGAAATAAATTCTAATAAATTCGTAATTTGATTGATGAATGAAAATAACAAGTCCACAACCCTTTAAATAGGGATACCAAGCAATGGGAGAGAACTCAGAAGCAAACTATAACTAAAACTCCTAGAATTCGCAACTTACTATAAATAGTAAACTTACTATTTATAGACGGTCGTGAATCGTGATGTCTACTAGTGCGCAAGGTTTTCGGCCAAAAATAGTTAGTGTCCTATTTGGCTTCACCAAGCTGTTCTCCTAATTATTTTAAGCTCTTTTCGTGTTGGCGCAACTCCTAAAGCCCAACAAATGAAGAGTTATAATCAAACTAAAACTTACCATTTATAGTAAAAACGGAATTAAAATAGGTAAATGACCGTCGATCCGGGGGTATTTTGCAAATCCAGCTTGCGCAACTTGGCGTAGCTGGGTTGGGTGGCTAAAGTAGCTCGTTCAGCACCAAAAGCATATATTTTACTCCCGATAACTCATTTCGGATTGCGAGATACGCCTGATCTAAGGTCTGACGGTCTGGATCACTTTTGTCGTCGACCGGGCCTTTTCTGATCCATCTTGGCCATGAAACTGTTCGCGACCCGCCCTACATCAGAGGGGGTGGCAACATAGCTTTGACAAAAAAACTTTGCGGCTCCATCGAAACTCCTCCGAATCAAGAGAGACTAGAATCAATGGCCAGAGGAACTTTGTAGGGATTAAACCTTCGCAGTCCAGATCGATAAAAAATCCTCGCCTTGAAGAACGAATCAAATTATAAAAAAATGTATTTTTTTTTTTCTTTCAGAATTTCTAGTAAAAAAGATCATCCCACCTTCAAATCTTCATCAATTTTGTTGAAACTTGGCCCAAAAATCCCAAAATTAGATTGATCCAAAGCCTATACTTGTTAAGGCCAGACCATGTGGCTGTATGATTGCTAACGTTAGTCGTATGGCCCTACGATGTCACCAACAGTTGTACGGGCCTTTGGATGTGGAAAACGAAGGTGATTCGTTGATCTGATACCAAGTAGAAAAGGGGAATACTATTCTAGAAAGAGAGTAGAAGGGGAAGAAGAAGAGAGAGAGAAGAAAAGAAGAAGAATAGAGGAGAAGACATTAGAAAAGGGGAATAAGATTCTAGGAAGAGAGGTAGAAGAAGGAGAAGAAGAAGAGAGAAAAAAGAATGGAGGAGAACGTTGGGTCTTTATTCAACTCCCTTTTATTTAAAAGTAACTTGCTGAAAATTTCAAATAGGCCCCTATTAGACCGCATATTACATAAAAGCTCTTGTAGCTATATTCTCAACAATGGGCACCCCCCATACTATCGTGTAACGGTCATTACGGCCGTTGCATAACCGTTTCAGCATGCAATTTATGCTACATTATCACACCACCTCTTCCCAAAAACCAGTGTGGGCCCTGTATATGATTTTCCCCATTACCACCTTTGGGAACTTATTCTCTACTCAGAACACTACTCTTCTTAACCCATAAGCCTATAAAGAGATGAAGCCCTTTTGTAAGCCCCTCTTCATCCAGCCCATATTTGCTTAAAATCACCTACTTCCACAAAATTGTCTTCATATGTTCAAAACTCTAGAGCCATTTCCCTGGCAATGCATTGTTCATGTACTTCAATAAACCCTCGATAGTACATTTTGTTTGTAACCATATCAACACCGCCATACTCCTAAAAGAAGGCAATCTCCCTTTCTTCACATTACCAAGAATGAGACCTTTCCAAAGTGGCTTGTTAACATGTCCATTTCACCAAGTGATCAATTTCTTTCTTCTCTACCTTTCCAAAGAAGGTTCCTTCAAATTTTTTAAACCAATTTCTTAGCTAACATCCCCAAAACCTTGAAGAGTGGTGCACCACAACAGTAGCTAAAGAAGATCTTTCAGCATTCTTAACCCATTGGATTCACATTGATAATGACCATACATTGACCCCAATTGGAAGACCAGGATACCTAATGGGCAAAGTTGATTTTGCATCTCAAAATCTTAGCCAAACACCTTTCAAGACTCCCTGCATTCATTATTCCCATCAACCACAACACCCCACGAGAGCTGACTTCTACATTGACTATAAGGCTTGAGACCGGCTCAAAGCATTGGACGATTGCCTTGAGATTGGATTCTGGTCCGCAGCATCATGGTAGCGTCTATGAATTGGAGGTGATGGATAAAGGTGACAGAACTGAAAATCCAGATATAGGCTTGTAATCTTTGGCTTTGTGAAATAGCTTGCTAAGGCCTTTCATGATATTAGTAAAAGGAAATAGAGTTGCTAGGTCACCTTTTTTGAGACTCCTCAAGCTCTAAAATAAACACGTTCCGTTAATCCAGGTCAAAAAAGATTCCATTGAAATGCGTTCTTGAATGCAAAATGCATCCATCCAAGCATGTACTTAGCAAAGAACGAGTTGACACATTTGTATGCTATACCATTGTAACTTTGCTTAGGGTTACCTACTCGGAAGAAATTGTTATTGAGTGGACACATTTGTTTGCACTCAAGATTCTATCTAGAATTTTCTGCTTCTAAATAGAAGTGCATTGAGGGCATGCTATCAGATGAAGATAAGGTTTTATGTATCGTTGTCGTTACATAGATCACACCCTTGGGATATAGAAACATTTAACTAGATTGTCAATAATATCACACATATTGGGAAATGCATTGGTGTATGAGGGAAAATTGGGGAATCATTAGAAAAAAGGTGGTATTTTTCAATGAAACTTTGGGAGATTTAAAAGACATGATTACACACTTAGGACTCAAAATATTGCAAAAAACAACTATACATAATAGGTTCCTCTTTGTAGGGGCCTCAACCATGCACTGTTGGACTCAAAATGTCACAACAAACAACTATATTTTTTATTCTTTAATTATTTGAAAATAAAATTTTCAAAAAAGGAAAGAGTGAGGCCAATCCGCAGATCGGCCAATACTCATCAGCATATAAATTGCTATTAACACCCATCCGCCTATATTTTAAAAATATACATTTTTGTATTTTTATTAATTTTATGTAATAAATTTTTTTTTTTTTTTCAAAAAAAGGAAGAGTGTGGACAATCTGTAGATCAGCCAATACTCGCCAATGTATAAATTTACCATACTTGCAATCCCATTTTAAGGGGTAAAAATGGAAAAAAAAGGGTTTCCACATTCCTCCATTTTTCATGGCTCAATTTTTTTCCCTCAAGCCCATGTTGATGCATCTCTCTCTCCCTCTCAAAAAAGAAAAAAAAAGAAAACATGTTGATGCATTTAAATCACGCATATAAATGGATTTTTATCAGAAACTATGTTAACATGTAGAAATAAAACACATTTTCTCACATTAGAGTTCTGACACGTTTATGGACTTAAGCCACAGTTTCTCCCCCAAATTCGTGATTTGGTTTAAAACAACTCAAGATGAGTTGTTAAAACACATCTAAGAAGTGATCCAGAAATGTCACAAAAATGGCCTTTTTTTTTTTCCTGATTTTTTTTTTTTTAAAATAAAAATAAAATATTCAAACCCTTTTCTCTTGAGTCATTTATACATGTGACAATATCACATGTATCGACGATATCATGCATTTATACTAAAGAGAGTGCGCCAATATCTCACGATATTTTAGATATCGCTTGATACTGCTGATGTTATCAATAATATTGGATATAACCAGTGTTCATATTATCGGTGAAAAATCGATAATATCGCCGATATTATCGGTGTCACTTTTTTCGTTTCTCTTCCTAATATCGGCGAATATTCGGTGATTTTATCGATTTTTCATGTAAAATATAGTCGTTGATCAGAAATTGCGGCCCTGTCAAGGGATAACTGTAGCCAACAACTCCTTTTTGGTGATAAAAGGGATGATAATATCGAGGGCTACGTAAATACCAAAAAAAAAATGGAAAAAAGGGGGAAAAAGAAACTTTTGGAAGTGTACCTGTAGAACAGGATCGTTGATCGAAAGTAACAGTGGGCCAATCGATCGATCAGTGTGCCGTTCTTAACTAAGTGTCTAAAAATCTCTAATTTCCATTTTGTTTTTCTTCAAATAGATCACAAATTTCAAATCAAATGATGATTTCGGCAAAGAATATGCGAAATCTTAGGAATTTTTTGAGATTTTTCGGGATTTTAGGGTTCCCTTCTGGAACCTCTTCTACGGGCTTTTTCTGGTGAGTGTTTTTTGGGAGTTTAGGGTTTTAAAACCCTTTTACAGGGAGCGGAAGCGAATTAGGTGTTACGTGTGTTGGTTTGGAGTGTGCGACCTCGGTGGCATGGATGTCACCAAGTTCCGTGAGCCCCACCATGATGTATGTGTTATATCCACACGGTCCATCCATTTGGCGAGATCATTTTAGGTCATGAGCCAAAAAATGAGACAGATCCAAAGCTTGGGTGGACCACACCACAGAAAGCAGTGGGGACAATGATTCCCATCGTCAAAAACTTCCTAGGGCCCGCAGTGATGTTTATTTGTCATCCAAGCTATGCATAAAATCATAGTCACCGATGAAGGAAAAAAACAAAAATTACATGGATCCAAAACTTCTATGGCCCTTGAGAAATTTTCAACGATAGACATTCAATTCACACTATTTACTGCGGTGTGGTCCACTTGATCATTGGATATGCTTCATCTTTGGAATCAAACCCTATAATTATATGGTAAAATGGATGGACGGAGTGGATAAAGTATATAAATCACAGTGGGCTCCACAGAGTTGACTTGGTCCACTTAGTGTAATAATTTACTCGGTGCGCAATCGACTTCCCACGTACTACTTGTTTGGGTCTCTAGGGTCGGTGGCTTGGTGCTCTGTGGGGTCCATTATGATGTGCTATATTTTATCAATGCCATCCATATATTTTGCCAGATAATTTTAGGGCATAAGCCCAAAAATGTGGCAGATTCGCATCTGAGGTGGACCACACCAAAAGAAGCAGTAGTGATTAAACACCCACCATTAAAAACTTCCTAAGGCCATTGTAATGTTTTTTTGCCATCCAACCTCTCAAGTGGTCCACTTGATCATTGGATATGCTTCATCTTGATTGAATAGAAAACACAATTATCAGCTTGATCAAAAACTTTTTGTGACACCTTAGAAGTTTTTAATGGTGGGATTCACTCGCTACAGTTTCCTTTGGTGTGGTCCACCTGAGATTTGGATCTACCTCATTTTTGGGACCACGTACTAAAATGATATGCTGAAATGGATGAATGGGGTGGATTTCTGGCATATATCATGGTGGGCCCATGGAACACTGTCCAGTAGCCACCTCATCATTGGCAACATGATAAAACACGTGTTACGGTGGGTACACAAAGTCCTTACTCTAGGACATGATTTGGCTAGTGACGTTGCCACTAGCCAGATGGCTAGTGGTTGGTGCTATGTGGGCCTAATCGTGATGTATTTATTTGATCCATGCCGTCCATCCATTTTTTAAAATCATTTTAGATCTCGATCCAAAACATTAGGCATATATAAATCGCAGGTGGACCACACCACATGAAATAGTATCGATTGAATGTCCACCATTAAAAACCTCCCAGGGTTCATTGTAATGTTTATTTGACATCCAACTAGTTGATTAGGTCATACAGACCAGTTTGATCCAAAACTTGTGGCCCTTAAGAAGTTTTTAATGGTGGGCATTCAATCAACATTGTTTCCTGTGATGTGGTCCACCTGAGATTTGGATCTACCTATTTTTTGGGCTTATACCATAAAATGATCTGGAAAACTGGATGGATGCGTCAGTATGTCAGACAAAGTGCCATATCCAAGCCATCCATCACCAAGTAGACCACTATATGGATTCCATGTTTGAAGAAAGGTTTACTTTTTTAGTTCATTAACTTTTACATTTCTTAATTATTATATGCTAGCTGCATTTGTATTATATGAACTTATTTTGGTTATGATTGGAGTGATTTCTTCTAGCAGCGCATGCTTTTTGGGCCCCATTAAATGAAAACTTATTATTTAATGCATTCTTTTTGTAATTTTTTTATTCATCAATATGCAAATATGTGTATTTAGGCATGCCCTGAAGTTTCACTTAAAAATTCCATCATTGTCCCCATGTTTCGCCATTTTTCTTCACATTTCCGGTTATCGGTGATAACAATATTATATCTTTATCTCCAGTTAGTGAAACTTGTAGCGATACCGACAACTCGAACACTGGATATAACTTTTTCAATTTTTGTTTCCCCCTAGTATCTGTATCATTGAGGTGCGATACTGATAAATATAGGCCGATATTATCAATAATATTGGCGATATTTTGAACATTGAATGAAGATAAAAACGAAGGTGGCTAGAAAGGGATTTTGAAAAGACTAGCAACAAAACTTATTGGTCTAGACCCTTGAGCTCACAAGCCCCTCGATCTTTGGAATTAGTGCGATGAAGGTAGCACTCATGCCTTTGCTATTGCGGATAGGAGCGGAAGTCATTCAGCACCACCATAATTCCACTCGTAATAACATCACAATACTCTTGGTAATGTAAAGCCATTTGCCATTGGCGTATAGTTGCATGAAGTGTGAAGCAAAACATTAACAAATTCGGTTGCGGGAGCAGGGAAGTGTCTCTTTTAAAATGTAAACAAATATAAATAACTAGGAAGCTGGAGCGGGAGCTAGATTCCTAAGTGGGGATTTGAAGCGTGAGCGTCACCTAGTTAGATGGATCCTGCAACTAAGCCTTGGCGCTATTTTCTTTCCTACCAATGATTACTTCTTGTGCTTCATATTCAAACTCCTCCATCTGATTCAACTGTTCAAGTGACACTTTTAGATCGGATCTTACCAAGTTTCCATTGAATAATGAGATCTCTAGAATTCCAGCATTTTTCCTTGTACCCCCCAACCCCCCCAAAAAAGGGAAAAAAGCTGTTTAATGGAACTTTTACCTGGCTGTGACCAAGAAGCCATTGGATTCACTTGGCGAGCCGAGAGACTTGTCAATTTGTCTAGTAAACTACTTAGAGCTCACGTAGTAACCTATGCCGGATTAATCGTATTCTGGGCGGGCTGGAGCAATGAACCTATTTGATGTGGCTCATTTTGTTGTAGAGAAACCCATGTATGAACAAGGATTGATTTTACTTCCCTATCTAGCTATTCGGTGGGGGATCAAGTGGCAACTATGTATTAGAAAAAAATACCAACTTGACTCTTAGCCTAAGTGTTATATTTGGTTATTTACTAAAATAAGCCTTTAGGGGAGAAGAATGGATTGTTTAGAAGATACAATTGGAGGACATGCATGGTTAGGTTCTATTTGTATACGTCGTGGAATTTGGTATATCTTAACCAAACCCTTTGCATGGGCTCGCTGTGCATTGGTATGGTTTGCAGAGGCTTACCTGTCTTATAAGTTAGGTGCTCTATATCTCTTTGGTTCCATTGCTTGTTGTTTTGTCGGGTTCAATAATATTGCTTATCCTAGTGAGTTTTATGGGCCCACTGGGGCTGGGCTAGCTGCATTTATTCTTCTAGTTAGAGACCAACTTTTTGGGGCTAACGTAGGATCCGCTCAAGGACCTGTTGGTTTAGGTAAATATCTAATGTGTTCCCCAACTGGAGATGCCATTTTCGGAGGAGAAACTATGCGTTTTTGGGATCTCCGCGCTCCCTGGTTGGAACCTCTAAGGGGTCCCAATGGTTTGGATTTGAGTAGGCTGAAAAAAGACATACAACCTTGGCAAGAACGACGTTCGGCGGAATATATGACTCATGCTCCTTTAGGTTCTTTAAATTCCGTGGGTGGCGTAGCTACCGAGATCAATGCAGTTAATTATGTCTCTCCTAGAAGTTGGTTAGCTACCTCTCATTTTGTTCTAGGATTCTTCCTATTCGTGGGTCATTTGTGTCTTGCAGGAAGGGCCTGTGCAGCTGCTACGGGATTTGAAAAAGGAATCGATCGTGATTTTGAACCTGTTCTTTCCATGACCCCAAAGACGAGAGATCACATGCATGACGGAGTTAATTTGATTCCACCATACATATTAGGATCAGTTCATGCTTAAAAGCACTCCTTTTTCCACTCAGTTATATCTCTGATCTATTTTATTTATTTATTTTTCAGCTCGTCTATTCCACCTAGCTGGGCCATTCCCCTTTATGACACAGGGCCAGGATAAACCAATAAAGAAGCAAATATATTCAAAGAGCAAAAGGAGAGAGGGATTTGAACCCTCTATAGTTCTTTGTTCAGAACTATACTGGTTTTCAAGAATGCTGTGATCAACCACTCGGCCAACTCTCCGAGAGACAATCTCTTGTGGACTCTTGATTTTTTCCTTCATTAATTGAAGGTTGGGGCCAATCCAAAGCATTGCCAATCCCTTCATCTTCTCCTCTGTTCAACAACCTTTTTATCTTTGTTCTTTTGCAAGACAAGTGTGGGAGAAAATTTTCCAACTTTTCGGAGTGGCATGGGTTTTGCTGAGCTCAATTGATTCATTTTTCGTATCATGGCATGGTGGGGGAGTTGGGAAAATGGGGTCTAAAATTTGGTGCTTGTGCATGCTAGCAGGCGTTTGGGTCTTATGGTTAGAGAGAAATGATCGTTGTTTTAGAAACAGCAAAGTGGCAGCGGTTGTGGTGTATGGGCGGGCTAAATGTCTTGTTATAGAGTGGGTGACGGCTTTGAAAGTCATTGTCTCTTTTCCGGATGATTGGAGGGAGTTGTAAAGTTTTGTTTTGTTTTCTTGTGTAATATTGTCAATGTTCCAAAAAAAAAATCTTTCATTTTCTTTGCAAAATTATCATCATGAGGTCTCCTCCACCTTTGTAACCTGATGCAGATTGCTGTTAGGCATAGATCTACCACCCTTCTGAATAATGTCTAACATCTCAATGTTGTGGCAATCTGTAAATTCCTTAAGTTTTGCTGAAACATTCCTTGTTCCATCTCTTGATCTTCTTCACTAATTGAAGCTTGGGGGAAAATTTCTAAACCTTTCCAATTCCCCCACCTTCTCCTGTCCAACAACCTTTCATTTTCTTTCCAAAATTATCATCATGCAGCCACATTGTTTTGAATATAAACACCTTCAAGTTCGATCCCAAGAGACAGCTTTCATAACTAAAAGAATAAAAAACATGGTCCGATCAAGGTCTTAGAAGAGGGGACTGAGGCACCTCCAAGAATTGATTTCACACTCCGTTAGTAATAATCTGTCCTATCAGCACGTCACTGGGTAATCCTGGTTATTTGACCATGTATAGGCCGAGCCACACAATTGATGATCTGTAAGCTCCAGATATCTGATTAAGCCAGAGAATCTTTCCATACAAGCATGGTTCTAAATATCGTCCAAAATTGAATCAACTTGGTAGAGTCACCTTGGTTTTGGTGGGCGATGAAATGAGTCACCAGCGGGAAATGGGATCGAAATTGCCCGTAGCAAACATGTTGGAGTGAATTCTACCAGTTCAGTCTTTCAGTCTTCAAGTGAGCTCTGGATCTGCAATGTAAAACCTTGCCTAGTAACACCCAAGCTTCTCATCAGTGAACTTGTTGATATTGAAGTCTCTGCTGATACATGTGGTAATCCTCATGATTTGCTAACCTCTTTCAATTCAGCACACATTATTTTTCTCTTCCTCTTTTTATTCCATCGAACATAGACATAACTGTAGTGGAAGCTCCCATCCTTCATTGGAAACATAGCCGATAGTTCCAGTCTCTAATCAGGCCTACCAATCTACCTTCTGAAGAGAAGAAAATACCATCTTCAGCTGCTGCTCCTATCATGGGTTCTTCATGAAGCCCTTGCTGCTATAAAACTCTTAAAGTTTCTAATTGAGAGTAACTTTTGAGGAAAGCCTTTGCATTTGCAAGTTTTCTTGCAGTCATCTTGTCATCTATCTGAATTTTGGGTTGATCCCAATGCCATTTGCAACAGTAGGGTGGGTCTTAGTTCATTTCAAAGTTAGAATGGAGGAGAAGAAACCAAAGACGGACCTGATTCTACAAAACATGATTAATTTGAATATCAAATTCAAGGATTAGGTGAACTCTACCTATATGTTTTGTCAGAGTTCATTAGTTCTGTGGTTGTGTATGCTTTGTGCACTAATTTTTAGTCAATTTAAGGACTACATGCATTTGTGATAGTGTAACCTGACAAATACTCATCCAGTTCTTGTGAAGAAGATGCCGATTTGTTTGCAAAAGAGAAAAACCCCAAGGGCATATTTGAATGCAAGGAGAACCATGGGAATCTAAGGAAATGGAAGAGGTTTTCCATTGATGTTAACTTTTGTATTGGTTGGATAGCAAAGAAAATAGTGGATTGTACAAAGTGATCATCAAGCCTTTTCCACAGTTAGGTTTCTCTAGCATAAGATACAAGGTGATCATTGTCTAATAAATGTGAGATTTTTGCTTGCGATATAAACAAGAGCTTTAAAAATGAAACCTAGATTTCGATAGTGCTCATGGAAATAATTATTGGATAATTGCTACATTTTCTTTTCTTTTTCGTTGGATCCCATCAATCTAAAGATGCTGTAAAAGGCAATAGGTTTGTGGGTATTTGTGTTCTTGTTGTGAGCAATCTGAAATGTTATGTTATTGGAAAGCGTTCAATATTGATAGAGTATGAAGGGCATATTTTGGAAGGATCTCCAAATGATGTGCCATTTTTCTCGATCAAGGATTGGTTTCGGAACAAGTGTAGTTGCAACGTGGAAATCTCAAGGGCCCATTGTAAGTCAGTTCACCAACATGTACCAACAAAGTTGGAGGTGAATGTGGAAAAAAGACAGAAGTATGATGATGAAAAGTAGGATTGCTTTGAAGTAGAACTTGAGTGCAGTATTGTTTCGGAAGTGGGAGATTGATGTTGTTAGGTTTCTTCACCCAAGACTCGATAAGAACAAAATTTTATTGAGAGAAAGGCGAAAGCTAGAATAAACGAAGTAGAAAAGAAACTATACATCCACCCAAGAGCTTTTATAACTCAGCCCAGTTGGTCGGAAACCGAACTACGACCTTCGTAACTGCTGCCCATTCTATTACATGAAATTTCGCCGTGTTAAACACATCCTCAACTGAGCTTGAGCGATTTTTGAAAGTTCTGTTATTCCTTTCTAGCCATGGGAACCATATAACCATAAACCTGCCAACAAAGCAAGTCGTCACACTTTCCGGCCCGCATACCCAATCACACCTTTGTTCCACATAAAGAAGAATTGACCAATGGAGCTTGGCAAAACCCACATTATTCCAAAAAGGTTAAAGAACTTATGCCACACTTGTCTTGCAAAGCTGCAATGAATGAATATGTTCCACTGATTCCTCATCCTGAAAGCACATCACGCAAACATTTGGCAGAATCATATTCTTCTTCCTAAGATTGTCAACCATTAGAACCTTGCTGCACCTTACTAGCCAAGCAAAAGTTGCCACCTTTGAGGGCGCACCGTAACGCCAAACTAAAGCAGACGGGCTTATCCCACTAGTTGTATCACCTCCCTCCAAAAACTTATAAAAGGATCTAACCGAAAATCTTTCGGAATTATCTTTTAGCCAAATCGAGTCCAACTCGGAAAGCGTTAGATCCTTTTAGCCAAACATTCCACACCGAGTCCAAGCAGGGCCATCAATCCGACTAGCTCCTCGATCTCATCATCAACTAAATTCCTTTTGCAAGGCGGAGTCCAAATACAGACCTCCCCTAGGAAAGAGAAGCAACTAGCTTCTACCATCCCCTCCCATTGCAAGGCTAGCTAACTTTGGAAATCCCTCCCTCAATATTTGATTCCCCACCCAAATGTTTTCCCAAAACTTGATTTTCCGCCTATTCCCTAAAGAAAAACCAACTCCTTCCCACACCTTATTCCTAATTTGAGCTATCGCTTCGCATACTGAAGAAGACCTATATTGCGAAGTAGGCCAAGTTCACCACCCCTCCATCAACCCCATACTTCCTACACACCACTTCCCTCTAAAAGGCTTCCTCTTCTACCCTGAACTTCCACGTCCATTTAACTAACAATGCTTTGTTAATTGTAGTCAGACTTCTCAAACCAACGCCACCTTGGTTCCAAGGCTTGCAAACTTCCTCCCACTTCATAAGGTGAAACTTGTGCTTGTCATCCGCTCCCTTCTAAAGGAAATCTCTTCTAATTTTCTCCAATCTCTCCAACACCGATTTCGGGCATTTGACTAGTAAATTTGACATCGCCGCCTTTATGATTGTGATCCTTCCCCCTAAAGATGGAGATTTCGTCCGCCATTGCGAAAGCTTCTTAACAAATCGCTCGATCACCTTATCCCATACACACTTAGGGGGCTTGCCTATGCACAAGGGGAGCCCAAGATAAGTGGTTGGGAAAGATCCTGGCTTGCACTCGAACAAACTTGCAAACATGGCCACTTCTTCCTTGGATAATCCCACGCCCAATAGTTCGCTCTTACCTACATTAATTTTAAGCCCTGACAGCACTTCGAAGCATACAATAATCAAGTGCAAATTCTCCACCAACTCTTCATCGACCATGCAAAGCACAAGCGTGTCATCCACATATTGAAGGTGAGTTAACTGAAAATTGGAATTATCGATAGCAAAACCTCTAACCAGCTTTTCCTTCGCCCCTTAATCAACCATCTTGCTCAAAGCTTCCATCATAACTACAAATGGATAAGGGGATAATGGATCACCTTGTTGCACACTCTAGAAGAGGAGAAATAACCGTTTGACGAGCTGTTCACCAAGATCGAGAACTTTGTTAAGGCAACACACACACGGACCCAAGCCCACTATCTCTCTCCATAGCCCAACTGATGTAGCATACAATCGAAAAAGTCCCAATCGACATGATCATATGCCTTTTGAACGTCCAAACTTGCAAACCACCCCTCTCCTCTCTCCCATGATAAGCATTTATACTTTCATGAGCTACCAACACTATTTGCAGTATGCCTGCCTACTATAAATGCTCCCTGAGACTTTTGATATAACTCCCCCAATTGCTTCTTTGAATCTCATAGCTAGAATCTTCACCAAAATTTTATATGGCCCACCAAGGAGAGTAAATACGTTTGTAGTACGATAAGCTTTCTGCACCCTCCTTCGTGATCAGAGCTATAAATGTAGCCCCAACTTTGAAGCTAAAGTACCTGAAACATAAAATTCGTTAATATAAGCAATCACGTCCTTTTTTACCACCTCCCAAAAACTTTTGATAAAAAAAAAGGAAAACCATCCGGATCGGGCGCTCCCCCTAACTCTGAAATAGCGTTTTTGATTTCTTCCTCCGAGAATGCTTTTTCTAGATTTTTTACCGCCTCCAAAGGAATCAAATCAAATTGGAGATCATCTAACTTCGGTCGTTTCCACCCTTCCGTTTTTACTAAATTAATTTTATTTACTCGAGCTTTGGCGCTAGCCATGTCGTGGAAAAACATAGTATTTTTGTCACCTTCTTTCAGCCATAGCGCCCTTGACTGCTGCTTCCACTTGATCTCGTCTTCTCTCAGCCATAACACCCTTGACTGTTGCCTCCACTTCATCTCGTCCCCTCTCAGCCAAGCATAGTACTTAGCCGAGTGAACTTCCCTCCATGCTCTGTCTTCCTCTGATAGCTTTCCATTCTCTTCATTTATATCTAGTTTTTGGATTGTATACAAAATGTTTGACGTTTCCTCATCTCGACAGCTAATGACTTTCTTTTCCACACATTGATCCTGCTTTTTAAAACTTTCAGCTTCTGAAGTAGATTAAAACCTGCTCCCCCCGGTCCGGGAAGAAGGTCCACCATTCTTTGATTAAGTCTAGGTAACCCTCCACCTAACCATGAAAACTCAAATCTTAATGGCCTTGGGCCCCAATCCTCCTCATCTGACTCTAACAAAATTGGACCATGATCGGATAAGGGTCTCGGTAAGCCCCTTGGAAGCACCATTGGAAACTTGTCAAGCAATTTCGACAAGAGAAGAAACCTATCTAACTTAGATTGGATTGCGTCAGCCTGCCCATTTGAACATGTAAATCTAACCACACTCATCGATAAGTCGATCAACTCGTTTTTTGATATCCAATCCGAGAAATTTCGCATACTTCAATTAATCTTGCCCTCGTTAGACTTTTCGTATGGGAATCTAGCCACATTAAAATCCCCTCCCGCACACCACGGATATGCCCACTTCCTACGAAAGTCATCTAGATCCTCCGAAAACACGTGCCTAAGATTGGGCTTATTTGGGCCATAGATCGCCGACAACGACCATTTAAAACCAGAAGAGATCTCTTTGATCAACAACGATGAAGAGAATTGACCCTTGAAGCAATCCTCAATACACCATATCTGTGTATTCCAAATTACTAAAATCCTCCATGACGACCCAACTGCATCTATCGCTTCCCATGCCTTATTATGGCCACCGCACAACGAATCCACAACTTTCTATCAACCCCTTGTAGTTTCGTCTCTTGAAAAGCAACAAGTTGCACTTTATATTTTTTGCAGACATCCCTGATTTGAAGCCTTTTTTGAAGACACCCTAAGCCGTGCACATTCCAACTAACAATCTTCGTGGACACCAGACTAACCCAACTTCCCTGACAGAGAGTCCTATTGTAAAAGGCCTTTGTTGAGACCCTTTCCCACTTCTAGACCTTCGGTATCTGTTTCTGATCGCAATTGCATCTGATTTTGTCGACCTCGGTCTTTCACCCACTTGAACAAAGCCACAGTCTTGAGGGTCATCCCCAAAAGTCACTCCCACCATTCTAGCTCTCTTTAGCCACACCTTTTTCACCCTTCTCATTCCTTGGGCCATAGTCACTTTCTTCCTTTTACATTTCCCCCAACTATTACCACTAACCGACCTTCCGTCTGTTATCTTTAGCATCAAAACTCCCTTTTACTCTCCCTCCTTTTCTATGATAACTGCTAGCAGGCTAACTACTTGCACTTTGTCTGAAAAAACATCCGAGGAGGGCTTCTGCTGTTGTCTGTTGAGAACCCCATTATCACAGGTGCCTTCCCAATTGCCTTCAACTTGAACCACCGCGAGCTCTGGCATGAGTTCTTCCTGGCCTTCAAGCACTGTCTACGAGAGTTCAACCGAGGAAGGTGGGAAAGCTTGTTGAGTTACCTATCTAATGAAGCCAAGATCATATAGTTCCGATTACTCAGTTTGGCCAAAATATTGGCATGGTAGGGTGTTATGTTGGTTGTTGAGTTTATGGGAAATTTATTCTAAACTTGTATAGGGCTTGTTCTTGTTACATAAGTTTTTTTTTTTTTTTTTGAGGGTTCAGATGTTTAGTTAGGATTTTTCTTTATTGTTGAATAGATTTTTTTTTTTCCTTTCTAGAAACTTGGTTTTAGTTTGGGTAGTAAAGAGCTATAACTTCAGTTACCTCACGCAACCCTCCATCCAGGCTTGGGACTGGCAATGAGAGCGCAAAACTTCCACAGGCGTCATGTAGTCTATTACATAGGTCGATTAAAATCAACAAGTTGGGTAGGTAACTTGTTCTATTTCAAAATGTTATTTTATGAATTTGAAGTCAGTTTGCAATTCTCTTCCAGTGTCTTAACCTTTTTAAAGGATTTTTAGTGTCTTAACTTGAAGGTAGGAGTTTCCACAAGTGAAAGGGAAACACGTGTATAAACAATGTATTAATGAATTGATGTGATAATAACTTTTCTTCTTTTAAGGGAGATTTCTCTCTATGCTCAATATCTTTTGTTCTACTTGAATCTTACATGCCCATTCTTCTTCCTCTATTCGTCTATTGAATCACTACATCCTATTCCCCAAAGAGGCCAGATGCTTTAAGTCATGTTCTTTTCTAATATCACGTGGTTGTCGAGAAAGGCCTTAATTCAAGGTCATGAATTGTTTCTAGAAATGACTTTCAGGCATTCAGTGGTTCTAAGTTGGTCGGTTACTGTCTCATAGATTAGTATGGAGTGGGGACACATTATTCTCTAGAATGATGTTACAGATTAGTATGGAGTGGGGACACATTATTCTTTAGAATGATGTAAGTCTAATGCAGGGGCATTTTCACATCGGGCTCGAGTGGGGTTGCCTATGGGATGCAGGGGCACACTCGGGGTGGGCGGCCCGTGTGAGGTGGTACCCATGAGATGTGGGGCCCACGAGGCGGGTTTGGTTGAGGTCCTAACCCATGGGATGTGGGGCCTGGGCTATGAGATAAAGGGATTAATTCGCCATGCTCTCTCAGTTCGAGCTTTTAGAGCAAATCTCTCACAGGCAATTTTAAGGATCTTGAAATCAGTCATGTTCTTGGAGGGAAAATTAGTCAGGCTGATGCCCTTGCAAATGTGGATGCACCCATCCCTTCAAGAGTTTCAACACTAGGTCATGATTTTGAGTACCCATTTGCGGTGTGTGTGTGTGGGTCGGTTTGAGTGTGTAAAAAAAAAAGGATTCGCCTTTATGTATTGGAGCATGATTCTCTTCAAGCAGAGGATGACATGGTTGCTGTTATGAGGATAAGTTCAATGACTGAGGTCACCCATGATTACTTACCTTTATTAGTGACGACTCTATTGGCACACATACTTGAAGGTTAGTACACAAGCTCCTCACTTTGTAACTTGGATAATACACTAAAGAGATCCTTCAATGGATCAACCTTAGGTGTTTTTTGAAGCGGAAGCAGAGAAAGTCCTCGCATGAAGCTCATGAAAGAGTTTTGGAGCCCATCAATAAGATTCAAAAACTCCATTTACAAGTACATTAGCTCTTATTGTCTCACCATGGTGCACGTTGCCAGGAATTTGCACGAACCATGTTCCAGTTACCTTGGAGCCCACCAATAAGATTCCAGAACTCCGTTTACACGTACATTAACCCTTATTGTCTCACCATAGTGCATGATGCCAGGAATTCGCATGAATCATGTTCCAGTTACCTTGCAGCCATTTGTCCCAACGGTGGCCTCTTCTGCATTTTCTGATTGGGAATTAATAGAGTTGGCAGAATAACCTGTTTCGAAGTTGCACCATGTTTTCATACAGGTTGGCATTGATTATTTTTCTGAGTAGGCTGAAGCTATACCCCTCAAACTCAAATGAGGTTAAAGGATCTATGTTCGTGGATTTCATCTACAAGCATACTGTATACCAATTTGGATACCTGAGAGGTCATCACCTATAAGGTTGCTCCTTTCGAGAACAAGATCATGCATTGGTCTTGTTTTGAATTCTATATAAACCATACTTCTAAGTCATCACTCTAGCAGTTGATGGTTTGGAGGAGGGTTTTAACAAATACTATTATGATGCAAGCTTCATTGGAGTTCTATCAAGCGCGATTATCATGTGAGCTGCATGCTGTTTTTGTCCATTCATGAAACTTCATGAAGTGTGCATGCCACAGTCGTAACTCTCTGCAAGCTCTCGAAGAAGTCTCCAAGAGCAAGAGGGACTGGTATAATTGTTTGCTAGATGCTTTGTGGGACTATATATGATCCATTCGAAATCCACTCAAGCCACCCCCGTATTGTAGTTTATGTGGACGACATGGTTTTGCCCCAGGAAATTCAATTACCATCAATGAGGATGGCTGTTCTGCATCTCATTAACTAGGAGAATTCAGAGAGGGATCTTAGGACCCTTTTGGACACACCCTTGAAAGGGACATTTGAGGCATAAACCCCCTTTTGACCCAAACTAGGGTTTTTAATGTGTGTTTTGATGTACTTTGCAAACACCCATTTCACCATCCACTCAACAAAGTAGGTGTTGCACTGCCGACACAATGAAAACCAATCTGATTGGTTTTCGCTGAGTCAACTGAAAAGTAGTCTTGAAACCCCCTATTGTGGAAATCCCCTTTTCACAAGACCGTCCAAACGGGCCCTTGCTTGGTTGAAAGAGCGCAACCCTTGTGTTTAGTGATGCAGGACATGAAATTCAAATATGATGTGCAAGAATTCAGGCTTAGATTATACTAATGTAGAACAATCACATAATAATTCCACATCCCACATAAAAGTCAAACATTCAAGTAAAGGGGAATCTGCATAGGTCTAGGCCTACACAGGCTAGGACTGGATTAGTAAAATTAAGGACCAAATGATGCTCAAAGGGAAATAGTAATCATCCACACATGCATAGCAATCAGCCCCTAATCCAAGGGATTCCCTAATTTCAATTCAAGGAACCCTAGGGCGAAAAAAGGGGCAAATCAATTAGGGATAGTGCAATCTAGGGTTCGGGTTATGAAAACAGGTATGGAAAGAGAAAATAAAGAGGAAACCTGAACCTGTGATAGTCCGCGCGTGCGGACAGCGGGCCTGGGCCAGGCGCACGTGCGCAAGAGCCTGGCCGCACGTGTGAGCATGGCCCGATTTCCTGAACTGACTTCTTGGGTCTGGTCGGCCAGGGGAGGACTCCAAAACCCTTGATTTTCAGCTCGATTCAAGATGCTGTCTGTGCGTGGTGCTCCGCCGAAGTTTCAGCCCTCCTGTAGGGCCAGATTCTGAAACTCTGCTGTGGGAGAAGAATTGCTGCAAGAGATGGCTGATTCGAAGTGCAGATGATGGGGTGAGATGGGAAGAAGGGATGGTAAAAGATGGGGAATAGAGATGGCGATGGATGGGGGCGAATCGAGATAGATGTGGCTTCGCACCACGGTACTTAGCCCTTCGATGAAGGGAGGGCTTCACACCCAATTGGATTTCCACAACTCGAGAGCTCAGAGGAGCAGGAAAATGCAGAAGTTTTATTAAACTTCAATAAATTAAAAGAACTACAAGGGATGCCTATTTATAGGGAAAACCCTACACCCCAAAACTCATGCCATGTGCGCTACCTATTACTTAGCAATGAAGTAAACTAAAATAAAAACCAATCAAAGAAATCTAAAGCGTTCATGATGTTCTAAATAATATAAATAAGCAAAACTTAAGGTATGAACGTAATCTGACTAGTGGGCCCTGATCATGAGATCCTATGATAGGCTTTACTTGATTATCGGGCCCACTCTAATGAACCAAAACTCTGTCTTCTAACTAGGAGGCCTTCCTTGGATGTCATCAAGCCAGATCGACGGTGGGGCCCTCCCTCTCTTTCCGTAGAGGGGGGGAGGGGTGCGCGTGATGTCCCCATCAATTCTCCCTGGCTGTAAGATTTCGCCACTAGTGAAATAAAACTCCTGAACCTCTCCAGGATGTCAGGATCAAGTCTTTAAAGCTCTTTCTCAGTGAGCCACGTGCTGTCTGAAGCTGGGCGTGACTTCCCTTTAACCAGATACTTCTGAAACTCGCCGTCCGACGTTGAAACTATATGATGATCCAGGATATTCTCTATTTCTTCTCTGGGTGTGTGAAGGCTAGGTACGAGAGGTAGAGGCTGGGAAGAAAAGTCGGGAAGAGTAGGTATGGGAGGTAGAGGCTGAGAAAATGGGTCGTTAAGGGTAGGTATGAGAGGTAGAGGTTAGGAAGATGGGTCGGGAGGGGGCCATGGATCAAGGGAAAGGTCTGGGGAATCAGGATGGTTAGGCGAAAGGCTGGACAATGCATCAATGGTCCTTTGAAATGCAACTAGATCCTCCACATTGAATGTAGAATTAATTCCCATGGAGGGTGGAAGATTTGCCATATATGCATTGAGACCGTTTCGTTTTATAATTTTGAAGGGTCCAGCGCTACGTGCGTGTAACTTAGGAACGGCCCTCGGAGGATACTGCTCTGGCCTAATGTAGACCATCACAGTCCCTTAAATTGAATTCCTTGAAATATTTATACTGGTTTGCAGAAAATTTGTAATGTTCATTACTAGTAGTGATCTTCTGCCTAATTTCTTGATGCCATGAATGAATGTGATGCACAAAAGACTCTGCAAGCTCTGACGGCCTATGGGATAGTGACATAGGGATAAGATCAATAGGTTTATCAGGTTTATAACCAGTAACGACTTCATAAGGACTGAGACTTGTGGATTTATCGACAGAACTATTAAACGCGAACTCGTCAGTAGATATTACGGTGTCCCATGTTTTGGTGTGCTTTATATCCCTCCTAGGGAGAGACTCATTCGGTAGGTCATCAGGAAAGACATCACGAAACTCATCCTCTACCGGAATGGCCTCAGTGGGTAACCTACGCTATCCTCTGAGGCACTTTCTCTAGCCACAAGGCTGTACATGTTGTACCACTCAGAAGAGTGGTCTTGATGTACCTCATGGGGTTGGTGCACGGGTGCATACCCATGACTGATTCTTTGGCCACCTTCATTCATTGGTCTATCCTCCTGGCCACCTGCCTGAGATTAGACATCTACCCCAATGGTGGGGTTTGTCCTGGCGGAGGCCTTTAGTTGGGTAATACGCACATCAAATTGATCAAAGTGTTGGTCTATATGTTGTTCCAAGCGCTTACCCAAAGACTCGATCTGCTGGGATAGTTTGTTTAGTGACTCTTGCAATCGTTCCATGTTTCGTGTAGGGTGCAAACCAACCACGACCCGTACGTGAGGGCATACGACACTACTAACTCCACCTAAGACTTTCTATGGCGACTATATGCAACGAGATAGGACTAAATGATGCTATGAGACTCTATATGAGGGAAACTACGCATTGTTACTAAAATTCAGCAATATAGTTGTCAAAATATAAGAAAGTTTTTTATTTTTATTTTTATTAAGAAACAACCTAGTTTCTAAAAACGAAAAAGGAAAGTTTCTAAAAACAAATTAGGAAAGTTTTTAAAAAAAGCAACCTAGTTTCTAAAAACGAAAAAAAGGAAAGTTTCTAAAAACAAATTAGGAAAGTTTCTAAAAGAAAAATAACAACCCAGTTTCTAAAAAGAAGAAAAAGGAAAGTTTCTAAAAATAGGAAGTCTAAAAAAGAAAAAGGAAAGTAAACTAGTTTAGAAAAAGGAAAGGAAATTAGTTTCTAAAAACAAATTAAGAAAGTTTCTAAAAAATTAGTTTCTAAAAACAGAAAAAGGAAAGTTTCTAAACCTAGAAATAGAAAGCTAAGTTAATTTCTAAAATAATTCAAATAAGGGGATAACAGAAAATTTCAGCAGATTATGTCAGGGTTTATGGACCTCTAAACAACCATATATGATGAGAATTGATGCGTAATGGACATAAACAACTAAACCCTAAACATGTAATGCATTCCCCAATAAGAACCCTAAACTCTGATACCAAATTTTATGTAGGACATGAAATTCAAATATGATGTGCAAGAATTCAGGCGTAGATTATACTAATGTAGAACAATCACATAATAATTCACATCCCACATAAAAGTCAAACATTCAAGTAAAGGGGAATCTGCACGTGCCTAGGCCTACACAGGCTAGGACTGGATCGGTAAAATTAAGGACCAAACGATGCTCAAAGGGAAACAGTAATCATCCACACATGCATAGCAATCAACCCCTAATCCAAGGGATTTCCTAATTTCAATTCAAGGAACCCTGGGGCGAAAAAAGGGGCAAATCAATTAGGGATAATGTAATGTAGGGTTAGGGTTATGAAAACAGGTATGGAAAGGGAAAATAAAGAGGAAACGTGAACCCGTGATAGTCCTGCGTGCGGACAGCGGGCTTGGGCCGGGCACACGTGCGCAAGAGCTTGGCCGCATATGCGAGCGTGGCCCGATTTCCTGAACCGACTTCTTAGGTCTGGTCGGTCAGGGGAGGACTCCAAAACACTTGATTTTCAGGTCGATCCGAGATGCGGTCTGTGCGTGGTTCTCCATCAAAGTTTCAACCCTCCTGCAAGGTCAGATTCTGAAATTCTACTATGGGAGAAGAATTGCTGCAAGAGATGGCTGATTCGAAGTGTAGATGATGGGGTGAGATGAGAAGAAGGGATGATAAAAGATGGGGAATAGAGATGGCGATAGATGGGGGCGAATCGGGATAGATTTGGCTTTGCACCATGGTACTTGGGCCTTCGATGAAGGGAGGGCTTCACACCCAATTGGATTTTCACAACTCGAGAGCTCAGAGGAGTAGGAAAACACAATTTTTATTAAACTTCAATGAATCAAAAGAACTACAAGGGATGCCTATTTATAGGAAAAACTCTATACCCAAAAAATCGCGCCATGTGCGTAACCTATTACTTGGCAATGAAGTAAACTAAAATAAAAACCAATCAAAGAAATCTAAAGCATTTATGATGTTCTAAATAATATAAATAAGCAAAACCTAAAGTATGAACGTAATCCGACTAGTGGGCCCCGATCATGAGATCCCATGATGGGCTTTACTTGATTATCAGGCCCACTCTAATGAACCAAAACTCCGTCTTCTAACTAGGAGGCCCTCCCTGGACGTTGCCATCGAGCCAGATCGACGGTAGGGCCCTCCCTCTCTTTCCGTACGTGCGTAGGGGGCGGCGTGCGTGCGCGTGATGTCCCCATCATTTAGTTGCCACCATAGAGTTTGGAACCCTGAATAGACTGCCGTTGATAAGCCAGAGGAAGGCGAGGATGATGTTTGAGGCTTTGGGCGAACAAGCTTGACAAATGGTCGAGTTTTCTCAGGGAAAAATTACTGCAGCATATGTTCAAAAGATCTTTTAAACAAGGAGACTGTCTTCATTGTTAGAAGATCTCTGGGGCCAGTTTGCTAAGCATCAAGCTTGTGTCCTAGGTAGGTATTTTGGGCATGTCTTGAATAGGCATGTTTGGACACATTTGTCTTAGAGAGGCTATTTTTTTTTTAAAATTTTATTATTATTATTATTATTATTTTTGTCCTAGTTGCTCTTTGTCAAACACCTTGGAATAGCATATGTGACACATATGGAGTAGCTTGGATATGTACAGTGGCCATGGTTTTGAAAATCAGTTATAATACGACTATATCATAACAATATTTGCCAGTATCGGCACTAACAAGGGGTCCATATAGGCCAATGCAGCCATAAAGGCCTCCTTGCTAATTTTCCCTCAAATTTTCTTTTGTTTTCGTTATTAGATAAGTTATCAGTTTTTGTTTTTTGGCACAAAAAAGAAAAAGAAAAAAAAAGATCCAGGTGATCCCTCCCAACTCCTCCCCAATACTGATATTTTAAACCTTGAAGGTGGCATATGTGGCATGTTGGGCACTCGAAAATGTAATGTGGCACACCTAGAGCGTGGAGAATGTACATGTGGCACAAGTGGAGCGATTGAAGTTTGAATGTGGGACGTGGGGTGCTTGAACCTCGATGGTGGCTGAAAGTGGGGCACTTGAAGGTTGATTGTGGCTCAAGTGGTGTGCTTAAAACCCCCATTATTGATATTTGAAAACTTTGATGGTGGCACATATGGGGAACCTGAAGATGTACGATAGCACGTGTGGCATGTGATGAATGTAAACGTTGGCACATTGACACATGCAACACTAGTGGGGCACTTGAGAGTTGAATGTGGCTCATGTGGGGTGCTTGAAGATGGCCAGCGACATTTATAGTTACTAGAAGACGCCACTATCTCGCTGACAAATGTGAAGACACCTGTGTATTTGTTTTTCTTGAACTCTATGGTATCCTTGTGTTGTCAAACTAAAGGATAATGCCTTAATGGTCACATATTCTTGACTACCATGTTAACTACCAAGTCAGTAGGGATCTCACATAGATTTCATGTGAAGTTTGAGATCTTAGTGGCACAAAGTGTGAGGGGGAGTAGGTGACTGTTCAGGTGCAGGAACATGAAACAACGTATTTCAAATTATTATCAAGTGCAAATGCCTGGGAGTTGGATTGGGAACATGAGTCTAGCGCAGGAGCGACCATGTGGACTGGGAACATGAGTCTAGCGTAGGAGCGACACCATGTGGATTGGGAACATGAGTCTAGAGCAGGAGCGACACCATGATTTAGAAGGTTTCTTTAGTTGAATTTGAGGCTATATGGCAAGTGCCTTTTGGTGTAGAAATAGATCTTAGTAATGGTACAAATATTTTGATTACAGTTCAATTGTTATAGATTTCTACCTTCAACATTATTATCAAAACCCTATAACGTGTCCTCTGCATGAGGTAACACTGCTTGTTTTGTTTTATATAGAAAGTCCTATTTGCAAGAGGTTAAATTAGAGGTTCTTAGCAAATATCCCTCCTTTTTACAAGAGACAAAAATTGTATAGGATACTTTGTAACTTCATTGATTTGGAGTTGCAAGTCTTGGGGAAGGAGGATTCCTTATCCTTACCTTTGTCCAAGCATTCAGCTTTCCATTTTTCTTAAGGATCTAAGCAGGTGAGGGAATTAGAGTTGGGCATTGAGTTGAGTCGGACCGAGTTAGGGTTGACCTGACTCGATCCGGTTTTGAAATAGGTCTGACCCAAACTCGACTCGACTCGGTACCGAGTCCAGCATGCCCGAACGGATCCAAGTTCGGGTCTGGCCTGGACTAATCCGGACCGAGTTCGACCCGATCAAAAGTACCGAGTCGGTTCAAGTTGGCACTGATTCGGATTGAGAGATGAGGGAGGGAGTGGAGAGGAGAGAGAGAGAGGAGGGTGGTGATGGTGGTGGGTGACTGTCGGGTTTGAAACAGGAGGGATGGAAGGAGTGGAGAGAGAGAGAGAGAGAAGAGGAGGGTGGTGATGGTGGTGGGTGGTTGCCGGGCTTGGAAGAGGAGGATGAGGGAGGGAGAGAGAGAGTTTGGGATCGGGTTGGGTTTAGGGTCGGCTACAGCGTATAGGGTTAGAGATACTTAAAAATTAGGTTTTATACACACACACACACACACACACACACACACACACACACTCGAATCCGAGTCGAGTCGGTTTCGGATTGAGTTGAGTCTGACCAGATTGAGTTTCGGGTTGAGTCGGGTCGAGTTACTGGGTAACTCAAACTCGACTCGGTTTGAGTTTGGATTGGGTGAAGCCTACTCGATTCGGACCGACTCACCCATTTGGTTCGAGTCGAGTCAGGTCTGAACGAGTCAGATGAGTCGAGTCGTCCCGTGCCCAACTCTAGAGGGAATAAACAATTCCAATTTGAACATCTTTCCTTTAGAACACCGGGGTCTGGAACTCTCCGTGGGCGAAACAAAAAGTATTGATTGGTCTATGGTTCCCATAGATTTGAATATCCGTATATAGTAGTGGTGGATATGGCTGTATCATATCCTTTCGGCATAGTACAGTACTCAATACAGGTTCGTATTGGCCCATGTTAAAAAATTGGACCATTTCGATCTGATACAACCTGATAGTGATACAGCCAGTATCAGCACCTATACATCGTACTCGTATTGGTCAAGACTGATATGGGCATAAAAAGACAATTGGCTGTCAATTTTCAGCTTTTGCCTCCCTTTTTTCCTTTCTTGTTTTGAATTTCTTTTTCTCAGGGGTTGTTCTATATCCATTTCGACAGATCTACACTTATTTCAAAGATCAAAACAATTATTTTGGGCACAAATAGAAGGATCGAGTGCCAAGTTCTTGATTTGGTGAAAATAAAAAAATTTGCAAAAAATCTATTGTTTTGTTTATTCATATTGTAATCATGTCGAATTAGCATGATAGCCTAAAATCAACAAATCGTGCTTGATTTGGGGATTTTATTTATTTATTTATTTTCGTTGGTATTTTTTGAAAATTTCAGAAAGTTTTTTTTTTTTGTTTTTTTCTATTACTTTTTTTCTAATATTCTTTTAATGATATGCATGAAGACAAGATCTACAAATTTCACACATGCATTACTTAAATAATTTTTTACAATAATTTATTTATTTTATTTTTGGGCCATATTTGGTCATTTTAGAAGTTTTTATTATTTTTCCAAAATTAGTTTAGGGAAATGAATTGAATGATAGAACAAGGTATTTTAATTTTTAATTTTTTTTTTGAACATGAATCTGCCATTTGCAGCTGGATTTTAAATTTATTTATTTATTTTTATATATTTTCAGGCCCTTTGTGGCTTTTTTAAGGCATTTTCGAATTTTTTCTTTTTCCAAAATTTCTTTGGGAGAATAATAAATTTATGTTATTTAAACATATATATCCAAGTTCTTTGAACATAGATCTGCATTTTATTTGCTATAATTTTATTTTTAATGTATTTTTGCCCTTTTTGTTCAATTCTCAAAAATTTTAAATTTTATCTTCAAAATTTGCTTGGGAAAATGAAAAATTATTGTTGTTCGATAATAGATCTGCCATCTATGACTTGTAATTTATTTTTATTTTTTAAAAAAATGTATTTTTGATCATTTAAAAAAAAAATGTATTGTTTTTTTTTTTTTTTCAAAAACAATTTGGGGAAATGGACACATGGATGAAATAGTAGATGAATATATTCATTTTCACCTCTTTTTTCAATTTTGTATAAATTTTTATTTTTATTTTTATTTTTATTAAAGTTGGATGAATACATTTATTTGCCTCCACAAATCTTTTGGTATTGACAAGGTAAAACACCTGGACATATAATAGTGTATATGTTATATGTGTTTTACTATTATGCTTTGCATAATTTCATAGTCCACTAGTTGATAGATAATTGTATTAATAACATATCATGTCAATTTATGACATACATGCCTTTTTTCTTATATTTTCTCTATTTTTCTGGCTAAAAGAAATCTGTTCAATACGGTCCAATATGGTGCCGATATTGATACACAATGCCATATTGTATCGGTTTTGGTTGGGCTGATACGCCCGTCGATTCCGATTTCCACTAGTTGATAGATAATTGTATTAATAACATATCATGTCAATTTATGACATACATGCCTTTTTTCGTATATTTTCTGTATTTTTCTGGCTAAAAGAAATCTGTTCAATACGGTCCGATATGGGGCCGATATTGATACACAATGCCATATTGTATTGGTTTTGGTTGGGCTGATATGCCCGTCGATACCGATTTTCAGAACCATGATGATATCCAATATGCAAATGCACAAATAAGACAATGAAGATAGCTCCCCCCCACCCCCCTCCCACTTTTTTCTTCTTTGGAATCCTGGATAGGGTGTGGTGTAACAATATTCGTGAAGAAATATTTGACCGATTCTATTCACTTTTAGTTTCCTTAAAACTAGGTAATTTTATTGTTTACAAATTTTATAGTACACATATTATAACAAGAATGGTAGCGAATTGACACTTTCAGAATCTAATACAATAGGATTTTAGTAAAACAATTTCTACAGGTTTCCTAGAGTATCAAGTACCTTTATTTAGTGTGGTACCTGTATTGAGTATGGTGTCGCGTCTGACATGATACAATGAGCATATTCAAGTATCTGGGTATCATTGTGACTTGTACTAGCTTAGGCTGATTAAAGTATTCTCCTTTTGAGCCTTGAGATGCAGTGCATGTCCATTGCATGAGTCGACAAATAGGGGAGATATTCTATGAAAAGTGAGATGCTGTTTGGCCCCCTTATATAGATAGATATTGGAATATTTCTCATTCATTCTTATGTAGTTGTGATCGTATCTATGTCGAGTTCTATTTATTCCTTTGAGGTTCATCCAGCTTCCATTTGACTGGGAAGTTGTCATTTTTTTGGTGAAAGATATATTTGTTGAACTGGCGTGATGCAATGTGCACGGAAGTAAAATGAAAGTGTCCTGTTTCAATCATAATGACCAGGAAATTGTGTTTATTTGTATCCATTTCCTGTGAATTGTAGCTGATGCATTTCATCTTCATAGATAATTTATTATATGGCGGTTGTTGGTTATGCATTACAACTGTGATTTTTGCCGTCTCCATGTGGCCATTCAGCCTAGTGGATGATCATTAGGACTGTTGATCCATTGGACTCAAGTGGATGGCCTTATGTGGAAAAGAAATCACTTAATTGAAAATAAAATAAAATCAGTGGTTAGTACTATGCATATGTACAAATGGGAAAAAAAATCTGATCAACCTTCCATATTCATCATAGAAAAGTGCACCTTTTAGACACTGATTGTTTGAGCAGTGTGATTTTCATCATGGTGATGTGCGCATAATGGTTCTGGTGTCTGCCATGAATGCATTATACTTCTTAAATAAATGGTGGAAATATGTTTCCTATTTTCAGGAAATCAAAATCTTGAAAGAGGGAAGTCAATTTACAGTTATCTGAAGATAGTTTGATCAGGACATAAACCATTTCCTATTTCATGTAATTTTTTGGGTTATGCCATTTAGTTAAGCCTATTTTGTAGGACAATCTATTTTAGAAGATGCTTATGAGGTTCAAAACACTCTAGAAACATGAGGCCCCTTAAAGCGCATGGAAAGATGAGGTTTTACTGGCACGCAATTTATTGCGAGTAGATGATATCTTGTGCATGCATTCCTGTAGGCACTCCTCTCCTTCAAGAGGATTCTTTGGAAGGGGTGGTACATACCTACCATTCGACCTTTTCTTTATCTCCCCTTGAATCATATGCTTGTGACAATGAGGACTCAATTTTCTCGATTCCAGTTACTAGCTCTAGTCTCCGGTCGGAAAACAACTTTAACGAAAGACATGTAGGTGCACTATGGCGATGATTGCAATTTTCCAAGAGTTTTCCAGGTTGATGCTAAAATATTATATTCTTGTGTTTGTTGGGGGAGTTTTTGTTGAATATTTCAATATAGCGCTGCTTGTGGTTTGGATAAAAAAATCATTAAATGCTAAATTGGGAGAAGACATCACGGAATACCATGGTATTCTCTGACAAAAAATGAAGAAGATATCACGGAATGCCACGGTATTCTCTGACAAAAAAAAAGAAGGCCCCGGCCTTTGCAAGAAACCAGGATTACTAGCAAGTAGCAACAATATATTTGATAATTATATGACATTTAACTGTTATCAAGTGTGTGAAAAAAGAAAAAAGAAAAATGTAGGCGCTTTTATTTTCTGTATCATGAATGTTACTGTCCTGTTAATGAGTCTCTTTTCTGAGAATGAGGAGCCACCACCCACTCAGCTTCCCACTTGTAGTAATTATGGGTTCAAGTTTCAACATATCAATCCAACATCTAAACTCCCATTCCACAAGTTTGAATTTTGTTTCTCTATCTACCAGATATTCTGTACGATTCGTGGTCCCCAGCCATGACTGTGAGTTCCATCTGTATCAGCATTCTCTCCATGTTGTCAAGCTCGACTGTGAAGGTTCTAATCCAATGCCTCTCTTCATTACAATGCTCCATTGCTAGTTTCCCATCAATCTATAATACAGAGAGAGGGTGTTCACTTATACCTCAATGGACGGCTCTATTACTTGTTTCCAACTAACATGCACACACGTTCATATGAATCTCTCAGATGATAACTGTTCATCTGGGGCCATGTAGCAATGCATCACATGTATGACATCTAAACCGCCCAAAAGTTGGGCCCCACTATAGTTGTTGGCTCAACCAATGAGTGCATCAGCCTGACTTTTGTGGTAGGTGATCTTCATGGTGGGATCCACCTTTTGGTGGCTTGCTGTTGTATGTGTGTGATATCATGGGGGGATGGTACCGTCCATTGAGGTTTATGTAATCCTTATTCTAAAAATGTGTGTGTGTGTGTGTGTGTGTGTGTGTGTGTGTTGTGAATTTGCGTCACTTTAAATGTTTTGGAATTTCGCATGCAGCAACGCCCTGCAGACAATGACCGTTACGTGAAGAACTGTAGGAACGGTAGATCTCCGAAGGAAACCAGATGGTGGTTCCATGACGATAAAGTGTAGAAAACATGATACATCTAGAATAGATCCGATGTAGGCATTCCAATGCCCGTACATGGAGTTCAGATTCGGACCAAGTGTTCATAAGCTGCTGCTGTAAATTTGCATGCCTGGTATTTGTAAAGGAAGAGTAGTCTGTGTTTAAGCGAAATATGAGGATCCACTGATGTGATACTTGGTAAGATATCTAATGCACTTAAAACCAATGATACCTTCTATTCCGATGGAACTTTCTTACCCTTCATGCAGGCCATCTGCTGCTGCAACTTAAAAATGACTTCTTTTTCCTCTTCACTTTGCACACATCTCTCCAATTGTAGCATGTTATTTACCACATTCATTATCCTAGGCTTGCAAATTCCACATGCATGTACAGGATATCCTATCTACATGTTGCTATACGTGCCAATTTGTGATGTGTTTGGAGCATCTGAAGAGTGGGTCACTGTGCAGATAATATCTTGTCAGGTGACCCAATTTATGAATTCCACGTGCTGTTCATTTGTTTTGTACAGCGGCCCCCAGATTTGAGTGCATTGGCCTCATCATTGGGCCGGGATATCTGCATAGTGTAATTACCTTTTTTTTTTTTGTTAGCTTGTTAGTACACCCCACTGTCAGTTCACAGTTAGCCACCCCCACTAGGGAATTGATACCAAGACCTCAGTGTTGAATGAGGTATCCTTCACTCAGCCTGCATGGTGTAATTACCTGATTGATGGCTTGGTTCTCGGACAGGTTCGCCACGTTGGCACTTCTGGTGGTGTGTGTAGAGGAAATGGGCTGCAGATTCCTGTGGACTGTAGAATGAATGAGCCTCATGTTATATAAAACATCACAATGCAAAATGTCATAGCATGCTTATCTTTAATTGTTAGTTGTAGCATTCCTGTGTTGCCATATTGAATGTACTTTTAATGCTTTTGTTACATGGTATGCCTGGAATTATGAGCTGAAAGGTGGAGGACGACGACAATGGTTGATGATGATGGTGTCACTGACGGTGATGATTTCTTTCAATTTGTAAGGTTTGGATGAAAGACAGGCTCAGATGTGTTATTTTGGTATCGTTGATGGTAGGGGGTCTGAAGTAGGAAGATATTGTAGCAGTCATAGCAGCGTAGAGGCTCAATGCCTATTAATTTACAGGGTGGTCATTGAGCCAGGCTTAAGTCCAAAAGGCTTGGACACATGCTGAGGATTATGTCATATATGGCTCGGGAAATTAATTGATACTCTGACAGTATGATGTTCCATGCTCATGCAGGCATACACTGTATGCATGATGTTGCTCCAGCTTCGATTATCCACTGTAGATAGGTCACAAAAGTGGATGATTCTAACCCGTGAATCAGTCTAGGAGTACTGAAACATGGACCGCGGTTGTGGGAACTGAAAACCCGATAAGATGGTCGAAAATCATGGATGAACTCCTATGATGAGATTTGCTGGAATGCATACTCTCCTATTTCAATATGATAAGTCAGGACTTTATCCATTGGTTGAAGTCTTTTCTAATGACCCAAAGCGTTTATGATGTTTTCCATGGCTCATATGATGCTATATGTAGGTAGGTCCAGTTATTAGATACATCTATAAGCTAAAGGGCAGCATTAAGCAATCTGCCGGGCAAGTATCTGTTATGCTGGTATCTCCTAGTTATAAAGTTCACTGGCTTGAGTTGAAACTCAGCTGAGTCAGCAACATAGTGGAGGGACCCGAGTAAGTAATCTGCAATCAACATATCCATGATTGTGGTTCCTAGTTAAGAACTTGGTGGCTTGAGAAACTTGGGAGTAAATGAGATTTCGAGCTGGGTCAGTAGGGAACTCGCTTGTTATTGTTAGTGTGACACGGTCTTGAATTCGCAAGACTCACCAAGCAATGTCATTCACTCAGTCGATTTAATACAACTTGGTTTACAACTTGGTTTGAGTCACGGGGTTTGATGAAATTGTTAACGGTAATGAGTTTTAAACTCATGACGATCATGTCGCCCCCAATTGTAAATCTGAAGCCAGGTTAGGCAAAACTGCTCCAGTTGACGAGGATCCGACTGGGCGCGGTTGGCCGTAAGTGCTGATTTCTCAATTTGATGAGAGATTGTTCTCCCAAGAGACATGGCTACTCTTGCTTTCAATGACCGAAATGCCAGAAAGAGCCACCATGAAACCATTTTTGATTGTCCGCTACATTCAAATGGGTCTGAGGTAGAATCATATCGGATTTTTTTTAATTTTTTTTAATTTTTTTCTAATTTTAAATTTTTTGGTACGAATTCCCCAAACAGGGGTTAGGTCGGAATGGGCTGGAGCTCGGAGTGGCCACCGTGATGCATGGGTTTTATCCACATCGTTCATCCATTTTTTCGTGGCATTTAATGGATTAGGACCGAAAGTTTGGCAGTTCCAGGACACAGGTGGACCACACAATGGGGATTAAACTCTTACCATTGAAAACTTCTTGGGGGCCACGAAAGTTTTGGATTGAGCTGATATTTGTGTTTTCCCTTCATCCAGGTTTACCTAACTTTATGAATAGGTTGGACGGTAAATAAACATCACGGTGGGCCCTAGGGAAGTTTCAACGGTGGACATCATTATCACAGCTGCTTCCTGTGCTTCCTGTGGTGTAGTCCACTCGAGCCTCGGATCTTCCTAAATTTTGGTCCTATTCCATAAAATGCCACTGAAAAATAGATGGACAGTGTGAATAAAATCCATACATCACAGTGGCCACTCAGAGCTCCTGCCCGTTCCCAGCTGGAGATGGGCGGGGTAGGACACAATCCGCGTTCGTCGCCCCCATACCACCCACCGTGCCTTTGTTTATTTATGTGGTTTTACTATCACTAACCATTTCAAATCTGTTTAATCTAACTATTGCATGTTACAATAATCTCTTAGCATGTTTAGATTAAAAAAATTACAATCACGCCAAGTGCTATATCTACAGGCGTGCGCACCAGAGCCGTTCGCTAGGCGGACCCGATGTGTGAACATGTGGATGATGAGGAAGGGAAGATAAGTGATGATCTCTCTCTCCCTCTACAGCTAATGCGCAGTTATGGTGTTCTTCTTTCTTACAGACTTTGGTGTGCCAACTATATTTAAAGTCTATAATCTTTCTTATCTATTCATTCAAATTGACCAAATCCTTCTACCAACCATAACTATCCACCCTTAATCCAATATCCATGTAAATTAATAGATGAAATACGAGATCTTAACCATTGGATATTCCTCAAGTGTGAATAAAACCTTTTTAATTGTTTTCAATGAGTGAAAACGTTTATTAAAAACATTTTAAGTATCAGCCTAGCTAAGAATAACTTAATAGCCTGGTCAACAAGATCTAGGCTATAAAAGTGTTAAAAGTGTTCCTAGGCAATTAGCGGATCTTTTATTGAATCATTTAGATCTTAACTGTATCTTAATGCATACATTCTACTACATCTACCTATGAATCACTAAATTCACCTCGTGAAGTGGGCCAAATCACATTCACTAAGAGCTTGAACTCTCATATATGCTCCGGTCTAAGAATTAATCACACTAGGTACACACATAGGTATGATGGTTCTCTCAAAATAGAGACTTGAAAGAACCTCCAATGTAGGTATCCAAGAGGGTCTAATAACAAGATCCTATATTCGTGAATACTAACTCCTTCGTGGAGCAGGGCAAAGGCACCTAATTGTTATGGAGCCTGAACTTCCCTCCTGACTTGTCATTAGTCCCTTCGTACACGATGACCACATAAGAACCATCAAGTTTTTGTAAAACCCGCAAATCTATCTGGCAGTGGTCGCCATGATCCTCTCTTTTAACCCATGGATGCATGAACAATTAAGGTAACCTAACATAGTAACGATGACATTAACAAGATGTCCATATAGGACTATGGTCATCATGATCAACTGTTAAGATAAACTTTTGCTATTCAATGCACACAACATTAACAAACTCTCACTTGCCTCAAGGTAATCATATTGTTTGATTTGTGAATCTTGTTTGTCAATCATGTAAGTCATTGTATCAGGGAGTCAGTTGAGCCCTTAGAAAATGAAAACCGAAGGCATAGGAAGACATAAATATCAAGGAGTAAAAAACATGTAAATAAGGTGCCTTGGTGACCTTAACCTTTAACTCAAAACAATCATTGAACCTCTATATGATCATAACCTTAATAGGTATACCTTGTTGATTATCCCTAAGTTTTAGGAGCCTTAAGTGAACATGCTTAGATTGACTTTAAAGGTCTCGAATTGCTAGAACACTAACTGCACAATTTCAGCAACCTTCGGTCCAACTGAACCCACCTTCAATCCGACCAAAATTGCCTAAAACAGGTTAGCGTACTGCGTCAAAAATTAGGTATTTCGTTTACAACCGAATGCCACAATTGATTTGACTAAAGACAATACTCGGTGAGACCAAAAGTGCTAAAGTTTGTCAAACGACTTTTCCCGTTTAATTCAGTGTGATCGAAGGAAAATTCGGTTCGACCAAAGATTAGATGTTATAGATCTGTTGGAGCCTTTTTCCTATAAATCTAACAACCAGATCTTTGTGGATATGATGGTTTTGGGTGAGAAAAAGATCGTAGGATGTCTTAATACTTTCGAATCCTACTAAGCTCTCACCTATTGAGATCCATGCCCTCTTCCAAGTGGTTCATCATTTTATGAGCATTCAAATGCTCCATTTGTGAAAGAACTTGATATCTCACATTCTCTAGAGGTTAGACTAAAGCCAATAAATATATCCTTCATCTAAACAACTTTTAAAATAGCCATCTATGTGAATCCCTACTAGGAACTCAATCCCATCATTAGGGTTAGGAGATTCACTAAACTCTCATTGCCTTGGTCACCTTAAAAGAGTATTGCATGCAAGGTGATTGATCTTGGAACTGAAATCTCGACAATACATTAACATCAACAATCAGGGGAGCAAAATGGGAGCTTATTAAAGCATGGAAGAACATCGATCAAGCAACTCAAGAAGGCACGTCAAATGGGCTCAATTCGACAAGTAAGTGTCATGTATGAGTTCATATTCTCTTTACTTGTGTAGGATTAAGGGTAAGAGTTTATGACCCAAATTTGATAGGTTCTCGTGTAAGACCTAAGTTCTTGTATAGGACCGAATTCACTGGACACGGGTGTATACATGTTAGTCTTCATGTGAGCCTCCGACAGGAGTAAACATAAGTCATTGGACTAGGATTGGGTTCGTAGCTAGCCTATAGAAAACTACATAAGTCTTCGAGGAAGCTAATTCTTGTGTATAATTATAAATATTAGAGATGAACCGAATTAAAAACCTCCGAGAGTGAAATCTGGTATACTCATGGGTTGAGTGCATTCGTCGGGAGTGGAGTAGGGAAACTGAACTACTATAAATGCTTGTGTTTTGGATTGTCTTTTAGTACTTTCTTACTTATACTTATGTGATTGATTGATGAGTTATATGTATGCATGATTAGATAAATATTGGGAGTTGATAGTTAGCACATCCGATACATACATATGTACACCAGCATGTATAAACTAGCTGCTTCAATAACATATCATTTGTATTTTATGTGATTGGATCCTCTATTGGCTTAGAAGCCTTAGAGTTAATTGCCTTAATTTAAATCGTCACATTAGCTTAAGTAAGTAATTGTGTTTAATAGGCATAAATTTTATTTGGTCCTAATCACCCCCCTGTAGGACAGAACCTTCATTTTATAAGTCTGCCAAGCTTTCACGCATAGCCCATGCCCTACCACCACGTGCAATTTTAATTGGTATCAGAGCGAGTAACTCTTGAAGGGCGTAACCACCTTGAGTTGATCCAATGGGCTTAAGAATGATATTTATCCAAGATAGGTGTGCCATCACATGACCACCTTATTTTGATTGGTCTAACTACGCCTATTGGAAGGCTAAGATGAAGTTCTTTCTAAGATCTCTTAACTTTATGGTTTCTGAAATTATCGAACATGGATGGACGATGCCTATGGAACAAGTCGTGGTTAGTGGTAGAAGCATTGGTGCTCTCAAAGATAAATCCAAATGGCGTGCTGATGAGAGAGTGTAACATACCTATGATGCTAAAGCTCTCAATGCTATTTATTATGTGATTTCTCCTGATGAATTTAAATGTATTCGTACATATGAAGTGGCTAAAAGGGCAATCTACGTGAATCCCTACTAGGAATCCAATCCTATCATTAGTTATAGGAGATTCACCCAACTCCCATCTCCTTGGTCACCTCAAAGGAGCATTGCATGCAAGTTGTTTAATCTTGGAGCTGAAGCCTTGACAACGCATCAACATCAACGATCATAGGAGAAAAATGAGAGCTTATCGAAGCAAGGAAGAGCATCAATCAAGCAACCTAAGAAGGCATGTCAAATTGGCTCAATTTGACAAGTTAGTGTCATGTATAAGTCCATATTTTCTTTCCTTTTGTATGATTGAGGGTAAGAGTTTATGAACCCTTAAAGCCGTCGAACGGTGTAATGTCCTTAATTTTGGTGGGACGATGCGTAATGAGCAAGTTTATCAATTTCTTGCTTATTGCCATTCACTTGTGCTTGATTCACTATCAATTGACATTACTGTTGGTCAGACCATTATTCGTCTCACACCTGACATGATTGCTCAGTTGATTGGTGTGCCTGGGTCTCGGAAAGGTCTAGCGGACCATGACTTTGGTTATACATTCACTAAATTATCATACACAAGGGTAAATTTAGTGGAAAGCATACATTCATAGAACCTTATATGCTTTGGTTAATGCAATGCATGATTTAATGAAATGATGCATGCCTCTCACCACAACACTCCCTCTTGCGACACCATCTAACGTTCACGAACCAATACTCCCACAAGCGACCACGACTGCCAAATCGCAAAAGTAACCAATGCATGTAGTGCACATGTTATCCAAGTTGATTAGTTAAGTTCATTCATCCAGCAGGTTGGGGAAACCAAGATTCCCCGACGGAACATTACCCTAATCCGATCACACGGCTCTAATGGCCGTGGTCGTATGGCTCTCGTGATCCTTAGTCCTTGTGAGTTCATCATTCCTATAACTTTCAAGCTCATACGAAAATAGTTAAGACTTTAGAGTCTTGCTCGCTGTCACTACGGGGAGGTCGTCACCCCAGCATAGGCCGACAGCTTGGGCATAGTGTCCCATACCACCATTCTCGGCTCACGAGTCTTTGGTGCTCACTGGTCACTACGGGGAGGCTCGTCACCCCAGCGTAGGCTGACAGCATGGGCATAGTGTCCCATACCACCATCCCCGACTCATGAGTCTTGTGGGTCGCAAATCATGATTATCAGTGGGCATAAGGGTTATAGGGTGCCTCGGGTTTCAGTAGGCGTGTACAATTATGGTTAACATACAAGGATAGGTAACCAGTGCACTAATCTTCCCTCACGAGACGAACCACAGACTGCATGACTTGAGAACAAAGTCTTATGTAGTCCAACTACGTCTGACACTTCACGGTTCAATTAGTCGGGCCAAACTTGCCCCTGGGTTGGCCCAAAAGAAGTTTCGGTTGGTTGGTCGATCCATAAAGGGGCATGTGCGCAAGTATATAGTATGTTTTCAACAATTTCCAGGAGCTAATCTAGCAAACAAACAGTATGCTTTGAATTTCAACAACATGGACAACAATGCACCCAATTCACATCAATTCAATTTACTCTACCAACATATAACATGCAAATCATCAAGCAACATTTAACATGCGAATTGACAACAATCTCAAGACATACAAATCAGCGAACAACATGTAATTTACAAATCAGCAACCAACATGTGACATGCAACTAGTAATCAACATGTAACGTACAAATCAGCCACATTTGGGGAATTGTACTCGAATTTCCTAAATTTGATTAACAGGTCAGCAACCTACACATCAACAGATCATCGGGACCTAATTCCCTTTCCCATTTTTTGGGAAAAATCCTACGCATGTCCTAAATCAAGTAACATTCATTCAACAACATGCATTCACATATAGCACCCAAATCCACTATGATTCATGCTAGGCATGATAATCGGCCATGTAAAGGTAATGGTCTGTACCTATTGTCGATTGGAGGTCCTTGGAGTCACTCTAGCATCGTCGGGTCGGTAAACTTGATGTGCTGGAACCTTGCGTCATATGAATTTCGAGGTAAGGTGCATGCATGTGGTTTGTTGTTAGGAAGAGATGGATTGGAGTTTAAATTTTACCTTGGATCGGACGTAACTTGTCCCTACAGCGATCGGGTCTGGATTTTCGACAAGGTGGAGGTGTATGTGCGCGGAATTCCGGTCCCCAAGCACCACATACACCCACACACACACTCTCTCCCTTTATTTCTCTCTCCTCTCTCTCTCTCTCTCTCTCCTCTCTCCCTCTCTCAGCTATTGAAATTTTAGTGGGAGTGAGTGAGGGAGAGGGTTTGTGGGTTTTATACCCTGGAATGAAAACATTTGGCATTGGGTTTTGTTAATTACTTCAAACAGCCTTGTGGCACCCATTTCTGGTTGTTGGGGCTACCTTGATGGCCCCTTGGCCTATCTAATTCATGGGACAAGTGCCCCATGACCTGATGAAGGGCTGGGTAAAGTTTAACAGTAAATGGACGTGGGGTTTTATCGCAATGGTCCGATTTGCGATCAATGGTCCCTGATTCTCGATCAAGGATAAGATTTTGTGGACGAGTGCAGGGGAATATCTTCTGCCTATGGCGTAAGTTTGGAAGAAATCCGACGGTTGAAATGCCCTAATTCACTGACTCAAGCAGCGAGGCCATTTAATTCAAAATTCTAGAATTTAAATCCAAAGTTAGGGCGACTTGCACTTTACAAGTGCTGACTGGACGCACAATCTTTTCATTTTTGGGTGTCGTCCGAGTCTGTCATCTGCGATGGACCACAAGCCCAGTGAGGCCCACGGCCTCCCCAAGTTTCAGAATTTTCGGTTCTTCTTTGGGCAGTGCACGGCTTGTACAGACAGTCGCCAAGTACAATTTGGCTGACCGGCTTTACAGCCCATGTTCAGCCAGAGCGCAATTGGATTCAATCGCATTAGTAGCTTAATCCATATTAATTTATCGGTAATAAATCCACATGCGCGATTGAATCGTACGGTCCTTCGTCAATTTACACGTGGACGCCTCAGGACACTGTTCCGATTGGGTTGGTTGTTACAATCTACCCTCCTTATAAATAAATTTCATCCTTGAAATTCGTACCTGTTCATTTTGCTTGAGCAGGTTTGGGTAGTGCTTGCGAATTTTGGCTTCCGTCTCCCAGGTGGCTTCTTCTTCCCTATGATGCATCCATAACACCTTAACTAGCGGGATCACCTTGTTCCGCAACACCTGCTCCTTCCTATCTAAAATTCGTGTGGATCTGAGGATATACGTGGCATTGTCCTTGAGCTCCACGTGCTCCCACTTGATGACGTGAGCAGGGTTGGGGACATACTTTTTAAGCATGGAGACATGGAACACATTGTGTACTCCAGCAAGTGGATTGGGTAAGGCCAAGCGATATGCAACAGGGCCTATACGATCCATAATTTGGAAAGGTCCAATATATCTCAGGGCGAGTTTTCCTTTCTTACCAAAGCACAAGACTCCTTTCATTGGTGAAATTCTTAGGAACACATGGTCTCCTGCTTTAAATTCTAGGTCCCTTCAACTCGTATCCGCATAGCTCTTCTGCCTACTCTGGGCCGTTAAGAGACGACGCCTAATGATTTCAATCTTCTCAATGGTTGTCCGTACCAAGTCAGGCGTTAGTAGGCTCTTCTCACCAATCTCTGGCCAATAATGAGGAGCTCAACATGGGCGCCCATATAAAGCCTCATAAGGTGCCATGCCGATGCAAGCTTCGAAGATATTGTTGTAGGCAAACTCGGCATAAGGAAGACACTCATCTCAACTATCTAGGAAATCCAGTGTACATGCTCTCAGCATATCTTCCAGTATCTGATTTACCTGTTCTGTTTGCCCATCTGTTTGTGGGTGGAAGGCAGTACTGAACTTCAACTTTACTCCCATAGCCTCCTGTATTCGGGTCTAGAATATCGAAGTGAACTGTGTATCCCGATCTAGCATGATTTCCAAAGGAATGCCATGGAGTCGTATTATTTCCTTAATATATAACTTGGCCAAATCGTCGGCTGAGTAAGAAGCTCAAATCGGAAGGAAATGAGCTGATTTTATCAATTGGTCCACAATCACCCAGATTAAATCATGTCCTTTCTTTGTCCTCGGCAAACCCGAAATGAAGTCCATAGATATAAAGTCCCATTTCCATTTAGCAAGAGGCATGGGCTGTAAGAGGCCTGGTGGTCGGTGATGCTTGACTTTGACTTGTTAACATGTGAGGCATCGAGACACATAGTCGACTATTTCCCTCTTCATGTTATCCCACCAATAATTCCACTTGAGGTCCCGGTACATTTTGGTGCTTCCTGGATGCATCACTAATTTGAAGTTATGGGCATCACTTAGCAATTCTTCTTTCAATTCGGGGTGGTTTGGGACACAAAAGCGACCTTGGAATTGTAGGCTACCATCAGAGCTGATCCTCCATTCCGAGTCACTCCGAACTTCTGTAAATTCTCTCATCTTTCTTAGCAATTCATCGCCCTTTTAGGCCTCGATGATCTAACTATTAATCATCGGCTGAGCGTGGACATGAGCGATGACCTCGTATTGTTCTTCTATCATCAATTTCAATTCAAAATCCCGTACAAACTCCACCATGCTCCACTCTCCCACCATCAATGGAGCTGCAAACTCCAATGCCTTCTTTCAGCTCAATGCATCGGCCACTAAATTGGCTTTGCTAGGATGATAGGAGACTTCGAACTTAAAATCTTTCAATGTCTCCATCTAGCGAAGTTGTCTCATATTCAAGTCTCTTTGGGTGAAGATGTATTTGATACTCTTGTGATCGCAGAAGAGCTCAAATTTCTCCTCGTAGAGGTATTGTCTCCATAGCTTCAAGTTGAAAATAACTACCACCAATTCGAGGTCGTGGGTAGGGTAATTTTCTTCATGCTTCCTCAATTGCCAAGAGGCATAGGCAATGATCCTGTCCTTCTGCATATGGATGTAACCTAATCCCACTCGGGATACATCTATTAAATAGTGTACTTGACTCCTTATTCGGGCAAAATGAGCACTGGAGGAAGGCCGCTTCCACCCTTTCGTTCCAGGCAAACTTGATATCCTTCTTGGTGAGTTAGGACAAGGGCCGGGCTATTTTCAAGAAATCCTTGATGAATCGGCAGTAATATCCTGCCAATCTTAGGAAACTCTTAACTTCAGTAACCAAGCTCGGTTGTTTCCAGTCCTGAACTGCTGCCACTTTAGCCAGGTCCACAGAGATGCCTTCCTTAGACACTACGTGTCCCAAGAACTTGACTTCTTCCTTCCAGAAGTCCACTTCCCGAATTGAGCGAACAACCGGTTCTGCTTGAGCGCTTCTAAGATCACTCGCAAGTGTTCTTCATACTCTTTACGACTCTTGGAGTATATTAGGATGTTATCTATGAAATACGATGACGAACCGGTACAGGAAGGGTCTAAAGACTCTAGATATTAGGTCCATGAACACAGCTGATGCATTCATGAGTCCGAAAGGCATGACTAGGAACTCATAGTGCCCAAAGCTGGTTCTGAATGCCGTTTTCAGCACGTCCTCTGGCCTAACCCGTAGTTGACGGTATCTAGATTGTAAGTCAATCTTTGAGAAGCACTGGGCACCTCTCAATTGATCGAACAGATCATCAATTCTAGGCAGAAGGTATTTATTTCTCACGGTGACTTGGTTCAATTTTTGGTAATCAATGCATAACCGTAAGGTACCGTCCTTCTTCCTAATGAACACGACTGGGGCTCCCAAGGTGACACGCTGGGTCGAATGAAACCTGAGTCCAACAGATCATCGATCTGGATATGAAGTTCCTCCATTTCACATGGAGGCATACGGTAAGTTGGAAGGGAGATGGGCGTGGTGCCCGACACCTACTCTATGGTGAAATCAATCTCTCTTCGGGGAGGGAGTCCCAGTATGTGCTTGAATACATCAACGTAGTCTCCAACAACGGGCGTGCGTGTAAAAGAGAGTCCTTCACCGCCCTCTTCTAATGAAGCATAACAAAGGACTCTTTGTGGATAGCTAACCTGAACTGGGAATGTAAAGGACGAGCTATCATCTTCATGGATTGTCACTGTCCAGTTTCTGCAATCAATCTTGGATCTCATGGTGGAGATCCAATTCATGCCCAAAATGACATCGTAGTGGAAGACCCTCGTGACTAGAAGGTCCATACTTATCCTCTTATCTCCCAAGTTAATGGGGCAACCTCGGCACACGGATGTAGCTTCAGTGAAATTTCCGGCTGCTGCTATGATCCTCACTCCCGACATGGGAGTTATGGGTAGCCCTAGATGCTTGACGGTTGTGCATGATATGAGTGACATTGTGGACCCAGTGTCCATGAGAAGAAAAATAGGGATACCTCGAATGTGCGCCGTCACTTCAAAGGCTGAGGGTGCGGTCATGGTTGCATCCATACCTTTTGCTGCTAGTGCGTGCACACGAGCTTGTTGTGGCTTGTTGGGTTAATGCGTGGGTCAAGGTGGTGGCCTATTCTGAGGGGCTATGACTTACGAAATTATTGGGCTGGACCTGCGGCTCGTTGAGAAGGAGTAGGCAATGCTTGTTGGGGTGATCGGTTGATAGGCTGAGGGGGGGCATAGCCATGGTCCCTCATCCTAGAGAAGTAGAAGGCCTGCGAATGACCCACTCTCTTGCAGTATCCGCAGATACGATCGGGTCAGGAATATGCGGGTGGAGGAGGTGTATGTTGGGGAGGCGAGCTCGGGTGTGGCTTCCTTCTTAAGGAGGAAGAAAACTGTCCTCCTGATTTGCCTTGAGAATCAGTTTGAAGGTATGCTCGGGAGACCCACTCTCCATCCTATTTCGATCGCAAAGACATCTCTATTAGCTCAGCATAGGTACGGATATTCGTACAACACATCTTGGTGTGAATACCTGCCCTTAATCCTTCAGCGAAGCACCTCATTCAGGTCTCTTTATCAGCAACTATCCAGGGGGTGTAGCGGGATAATTCAGTGAACCGGTTCTCGTACTCAGCCACTGACATCCCCCCTTGCTGGAGGCACAGGAACACGTTCTCCTTTTCGATCTAGTAGGTTCGGGGAAAGTACTTCTGGAAGAAGCGAGTCTCAAAGTCTTCCCATGTTCATACAAAGTTGGCGGGGACGGTTCTTAGCACACTATCCCACCATACATTAGCCTCCTTTTCGAACAGATAGGAGATTAACTCCACCTGTTCCGCTTTAGTGCAGTGGAGAGGCCGAATTGCCTTAAACACCTAATTTAGCCAACTCTCGGCCTCCTCAGGATGATGCGTGTCGGCGAAGGTTGGTGGCTTGAGCCTTTGAAAGCGTTCAAAGAGGTTGTATAGAGCGGTAGATGTCCCAGACTGCTCCGGGAAGGGCATGTTCATGTGGTGAGCTATGTCTCCCACCAAGGTATATAGGGATTGTTGCTGCTGCTGCATAACATGTAACATTTGCTCCATGGTGCCCATCACTGGGGCTGCTCGCCTTGAGTTAATGGCGCCTCTGGCAAGTGGCCTGGTAAGTCACCCCCTATGTTGAGCTAGTTGGCTTTGCCTTGGCAACCTTGTTGCTCATTAGGGGCTATGCGTCCTCGCTCATCTCTTCCATCGAGAACTAGGAGGACTAGGCGACCATCACCCTGAGGCTTCATTGCCCTGAAGAGCATACTCATATCATTTAGTAACATTAAACCCATGGATGCAGTGATTTAGTACATACACATTCTGATAGCAATATTACACAAGCATTATCAATTACCATAACATCTCAACACATTACTTAAATTTAGGCAACTTCAATCATTTCATTAAACAAAATTGTCAATGATACATATGCTAGGGCATTACATGTACAAAGAGGGATAATGCAAATTTACTAGTAACTAGGAAAGCTTAAAGAACTATGACCTAAAACAAACAAAGAGAACCCATCTAAAGCTACTACTTAGAAGGGGGACTACAGTATCCTACTCCTAATCCTCCGACTTCGGCAAAGGTGGAGGTGCTCCCTTTTCCTGCACACAACACAGGATTACTTTTATTGTGTGGGATAGCTTCTTCAGTTGCCTTTCTAAGTTTCCCTAGTTCTCTTTGATCTTAGCTAAGTGGGTGTCGAGTGCATCCCGACTCTTACGTTCGTTACTAGTGGTAGGAGGTTCCCAGTCGTTGTCCTGGGCCTCTCCTCCTTCCTCTTCTTCTTCTCCTTATTCAGCTTCACTCTCTTCTTCAGCTTCACTCTCTTCCTCCACTTCATCCTCGAACTCTTCTATGCAGGCCCTACGCTGCTTAGGGCCTATCTTCATGTTGTTGAGAGTATTCTCATCAATCATCCAAATCGGGATGGGGAGCTCTTCAAGCTGTCTATACCCAAAATTATGGGTGATCTTATAGATCAACCAACCAAATGGGAGTGTTTGTTTCTCTCGAGGGGATTGCGGAGCCTTCACAATTTGAGTTAACACAAGTATAGGTAGACAAATCTTCTCCCCCTACCCCACTCAGTAGAGGAAGTCTATCATGAACCGGGTGCATTCCGTGCGGTTACTCAACCTCGGATATACGCTGTAAGTGCAAATGTGGTGGAGTATGCGATAGGCAGGGGTCAGGTACGTCAACTTAACGTTATTATCCCGCCTCCACTCAATAGGTTGTCCACATAAGTGGTGTGTGTAGTAGTCCCTTGTTCACTTTTCTGACATGTTATCCTCACTAGCATGAATGACTCTGTGCTCTACACCGAGGATGTGCGCAATCATATCCACATTGACGTGAGCCTCCTGTCCACTAATACTAATAAAGAATCTAAGTGGCGAGAGAGAGAGCTTCCGCAGGCACGCATACAAGGTCCGCACTAGACCCACACTGGCTCGATACTTCCCTTCGAACATCGAGCCCCAACCATTCTCGAGAAGGTAGTCAGGTAGTTGATGTTCGCCAAATAGTTTTTCATCCACGTGCGCCTCAAACATGACCATATGGTTTCTAAACTTACCGTACTCGATGCCTAGTGGTACCGCTCTTGTAGGCAGGGCTAGGGGATCGAGATCTCGTTTCAACCTCCGTTCGGTGCTTGGGCCCGCTCCGGCCTCTAACTTTTTCTTGGATCTTCTCTCTTGGCTTGGCCCGGCTTCGTCAGGGGCTGCCTGTTTCTTCCCCATGAGTGATAAGAGCATGGAGATGGAGATGGAGAAGATGGATGTTACTACTTCAAAGAGAGCCATGGGATTTGAGTTTCTACTCCTTTGCTCAAGAATGATGCAAGGGATGGATTTTTTTTAGAGAAAGTGGTTGCTAGGTGATGAATTTAGGAAATGAGGGTTGTGGGTCCCTTAGTGGAGGGTTTTTGTGCTTAAATGGGTAAGGTTGGGTCGATAGAAAGATGGTTTGGAATGATTGAGGGTTAGAATGGGTTGAAGATGGTGCATACAAGCAAGGAGATGGGTTTAGGAGCTTGAAAATGGAGATTTGGGAGAGAAGAAGGGTTTAGGAGAGGGAAAAATGGTAGGAAATAGCTTGGGGAGGGGTCCCCAAGCTAAAAAGGAGATTTAAAGGGGATTAGAGGGGGTTTCCATGTGTGGGAGGGCCCCACACACTGTCGGATTGTAGGCGCGCCGCCTTCATCTGGTCCCAACGGTGGTGCCGCCAGCGCCACCACCATATGGTGATTCTGATAGCATGCTGCCGATCTGGTGGTGGCTTGCCCTCCATCGGTCTCCTTTGAAGCCCGTGGGACCGCGTCGACCCCCTTCGATGCATTTTGTTGAGTCCCCCGATCATCGGGTCCTTTCATCGTGTCCCAAGGATCGTTTCATCACATTAGTGGTGATCTCTCAGGCTTGAAAATCTCTTTAAACGATGGCCCAAGTGGGCCTAACTCTTTTAGATTCGAGGTGAAGATGTTTTGTCTCGCCAAAACTTGAAATCGAGTGGATCCTACGTCAAGTGGGACCATTAGACTTGTACACTGGACGTTGGGATCGCGTGAGTTACTCGTGTAGCTTGAGCTTATGACATTTAGATCAAGTCGACTCAAGTCGTTGAACTTCCCAATTTGAAGTGATTTGGATCATTTTGCAAAGCCTAGGTCTTTCTATTCGTAATCCCTAGGCTAGCATTTAATCTTCGAACTTGCCAAATGGCATGATCTTGGGATCCTATTAATGTCTCTAAGTTCGATCGCTCCCTCCTAAGTCGGAAATGCGTCATGATAGATCCACTGCCCTAGGCCCAGCTTAACCTGAACCATGCTCTGATACCAAGTTGTAATGCCTCAAAATTCAAGGGCTAAGTAGGAACTCGACTCCCGAATTCCCGGGTGCCACGTATGCCCTAACGGGCCTCGTATGCAACCGTAGATAGAGTATCCTGTGGGCGATGGATAATTAAACCAAGCATAGAGTAACAATATATCATGCAGAAATATCAAGTACTGTTAATCATGTAAATATCTAAACATAAGTCCAAAATATCCAAAATAATATCCAATCAGGGATCTAGTCCCATCCATACATGTAACCGCAAATGACTAGGGCCCTGGCCCAATCCTACGATCTCCAAATCCAAACTAGAAAGACCCGCTGAAGGTTTGGAAGTATGCTCGCTCCTCCTCGAAGTCCACACTGGCATCCTCTAGTGCATCCTGCTTCATTGTCCCTGCATCTATGACAGGTTCTGGTTGATGTTTTAAAACACCGTCCCAGAGTAGGAGTGAGTAGCTAACTCCATGGTACCATTAATAATAAGTTACATGAATTATCATACACAAGAGTAAATTTAGTGGAAAGCATACATTCTTAGAACACTAGATACTCTGGTTAATGCAATGCATGATTTAATAAAATGATGCATGCCTCTCACCACAACGCTCCTTCTTGCGACACCATCTAACGTTCACAAACCAACACTCCCACAAGCAACCACGATTGCTAAATCACAAAAGTAACCAATGCATATAGTGCACATGTTAGTCGAGTTGATTAGTTAGGTTCATTAATCCAGTAGGTTGGGGAAATCGAGATTTCCCGACGGAACATTGCCCTAATCAGATCACGGGGCTTTAATGGCCGTGGCTATATGGCTCTCGTGATCCTTAGCCCTTGTGGGTTCGTCATTCCCATAACTTTCAAGTTCATATGAAAATATTCAACACTTTAGAGTCCTGATCACAGTCACTACGGGGAGGTCGTCACCCCAGCATAGGCCGACAACTCGGGCATAGTGTCCCATACCACCATCCCTAGCTCATGAGTCTTTGGTGCTCACCGGTCACTATGGGGAGGCTCGTCACCTCGGTGTAGGCCGACAGCATGGGCATAGTGTCCCATACCACCATCCCCAACTCATGAGTCTTGTGGGCCGCAAATCATGATTATCAGTGGGCGCAAGGGTTACAAGGTACCTCAGCTTCCAATAGCTGTGTACAATCATGGTTAACATACAAGGATAGCCAACCAGTGGACTAATATTCTCGGACAAGATGAACCACGGACTGCATGGATTGAGAACAACGTCTCGTGTAGTCCAACTACGGTCGACAATTCACGGTTCGACTAGTCGGGCCAAACTTGCACGCGAGTTGACCTAAAAGAAGTTCCAATTGATTGGCTGATCCATAAAGGGACATGTGTGCAAGTATATAGCATGTTTTCAATAATTTCCAGGAGCTAATCTAGCAAACAAATAGCATGCTCTGAATTTTGACAACATGGACAATAATGCACCCAATTCACATCAATTCAATTTATTGTACGAACATATAACATGCAAATCATCAAGCAACATTTAACATGCGAATTGGTAACAATCTTAAGACATACAAATCAACGAACAACATATAATTTACAAATCAGCAACCAACATGTGACATACAACTAGTAATCAACATGTAACATACAAATCACCCATATTTGGGGAATTGTACTCAAATTTCCCTAAATTTGACCGACAGGTCAGCAACCTTCACATCAAGAGATCCTTGGGACCTAATTCCCTTTCCCATTTTTTGGGGGAAATCCTACGCTTGTCCAAAATCAAGTAACATTTAAAATTCAGCAACATACATTCACTTATAACACCCAAATCCACTATGATTCATGTTAAGCACGATAATTAGCCACCTATAGGTAATGTCCGCACCTATTGTCGATTGGAGGTCCTTGGAGTTGCTATAGCGTCGTCGGGTCCATAAACTTGACGTGCCGAAACCCCGCGTCATATGAATTTCATGGTAAGGTGCATGCATGTGGTTTGTTGTACGGGAGAGATGGATTGGAGTTTAGATTTTACCTTGGATCAGACGTAGCTCGTCCCTACGGTGATCGGGTCCAGATTTTTGGTAATGTGGAGGTGTATGTGCGGGGAATTCCGGTCCCCAAGCACTACATGCACCTACACACACTCTCTCCCTCTCTGTCTCCTCTCTCTCCTCTCTCTCTCTCCTCTTTGTCTCCTCTCTCCCTCTCTCAACTACTGAAATTTCAGTGGGAGTGAGTGAGGGAGAGGGTTTATGGGTTTTATACCTTGAAATTAAAACATTTGGCCTTGGGTTCTGTTAATTACTTCAAATAGTCTTGTGGAGCCCATTTTTGGCTGTTGGGGCTACCCTGATGGCCTCCTGGCCTATCTAATTCATGGGACAGGTGCCCCATGACTTGATGAAGGGCTAGGTGAAGTTTGATGGTAAACAGATGCTGAGTTTTTTTGAAATGGTTCGATTTGCGTTCAACGGTCCCCGATTCTCGATCAAGGGTTAAATTTTATGGATGAGTGTAGGGGAATATCTTTAGCCTTTGGCATAAGTTTGGAAGAAATTCGACTGCTGAAATGCCCTAATTTACTGACTCAAGCAGCAGGGCCATTTAATTTAAAATTCTAGATTTTAACTCCAAAGTTAGGGTGACTTGCACTTTACAAGTGTTGACTGGATGACGCGATCTTTTCATTTTCGAGTGTCATCCGAGTCTGTTGTCCATGATGGACCACAAGCCCAGTGAGGCCCATGGCCTCCCCAAGTTTTAGAATTTTTAGTTCTTCCTTGGGCGGTGCACGACTCGTATAAACAGTTGCCAAGTACAATTGGGCTGACCAGCTCTACGGCCCGTGTTATGCCCGAGCGCAATTGGATTCAATCGCATTAGTAGCTTAATCCAGATTAATTTATCGGTAATAAATCTACACGTGTGATCGAATCATATGGTCCTTCATCAATTTATATGTGGACGCCTCAGGACACTATTCCGATTGGGCCGGGTGTTACACCCGCGCACACCAGATTCATCACAAACTAGGCGCCACATGCATTTTTAGGATTGCGGGGAGACCATTGTGCAACGATTAGATCATCAGGATGAGCGGCTCATCAGGTGGAGCGGGTGGTGGAGGCACTGCAACAATCGATGGAGGCTATTCAATGGATGACCCAGGAGATCCTCCACGCTCTTAATTATCTCTGCGACAATTCGGCTCCATGTGAGAGTGGTCCATTGGTCTAGAGTCTAGTTTACCTATGCAGTCTTAGGTCTTGGGCTTGGATATCTTTTTGGATGCCTAAGACAGTCTGATATATATGTATTGGTGTATGTTTGGATGATTAGATTGTATGTATTTGGTGTTTGGATGTTATTGCCCTACTTGGACAGTTTATATTTCTCTTCGGATATGTTTTGGATATTTTATGCCATGTTTGGGCATTCTTAATTTATATATATATATATATGTATATATATAGGGAAAAGGTTCCATACAGCCGAGCTCATGGGAACTCCCCATGAGGTCGAGCTATGTGGGCCCCACCATGATGTATCTCTCCTAGTCCATCGTTGTATTGTAGTGGATTCTCCAGTATGGGTGTCTCCTCCCAGGTTGAGAAAGAGAGATCTTGTGCAAGGAGTAGGGCACACTGTTAAGCAAGATTGTTCTCCTGCCCCTGGTGAATCTTGTGTAAAGATTTCTTTGGAAGAACTGATTTGCCAAATTAAACTAGTGAATACTCTTGAGGGTTGGATAGCCCATGGATTCTCTTTGGAGCACCTGAGAGTTCAAAGGAAGCATACTGGTCAAGTAGATAGTATTGATACTATAGAGGTCCCTTCGGTTCATGTTTCTATTGTTCCATTTATGACTTCAGAAGCTGCACAACCTTTTGAGCCTCAAGAAGTATCCTCGGTGATTCCTTCTCAGCCATTATCTATTCATAGAGGTTCATCGTCTCTTATCACACGATCACAGACTTGAGCTAAATCCTTTGTTTCTCCCATAACTGTCACTGCAGAAGAGCCTGCTCTTAATGATGAAATAAGATCTTTGAAGAAAGGGAAACAAGTGGTTGTTGAAGAAGCAGATTTAAATTCATCATCATCATCGTCATCATCATCATTAGAGGATGAAGATAGAGAATCTTCTTCTAGTAGTACTTCTTCTACTAAAAATAATTCGTCCTCTAATGATTCAAAAGAAGGAGAATTGAATATGGATGAAGAAGGGGAAATTGATATTGGTGAAGAGGAGCATGTCACTGCGATTGTTTTGGTGGATGACGAAGTGCCTCAGGATGCCACAGTTGTAAGACCTGTAACTTTGTGAGAACTTCAGTACACTTCTACTTCGACAACGGCATGTTCCCAGTGGATCAGATCGATGAGTTTTGATTGCAGACCCATTTTAGTACACAATACCCCGAGATATGTACCCTAGCGATCGCGCGGGCATTACGATTCCAATGCCATGCAGCATGCCCCATTTTGACCCTTAGATTAGAAGTTACTATTTTGGTACAATCTGAGGTGGGCGGCACAATGTATGTGGTCCCCACTTGCACAAATCCTTATGTTGTCAAATCAATCAATCCATCAATCCATCCATCAATCATGTCACTCTCTCCCCATTAGTCAAAAAAACCCATGCCTTTCTCATGCAACCCGTACCCCTAACTATGCTAGCCATCATTCTTCTCTTATTATTCTCCCCATTCTACCCCTCCATCTTTCCCTTATTCCCTCCCTATCCTAAAATCTCTACCAAAAAACTCCTTAACTCCCTGTAACACCTTGGTCCTCGTAGCCTAAGGATGATCGCTCGAGTATGAGAACCCGAGGGTTACATCATGGAATAAGGCCTCATACACACAATGTATAGAAAATTTTATGGCATATCATAAAGAGAACTTCTACACAAGTAAAATTATCGTGAGCACTAATATGGAAAATTATAACTGCATATGTATCAACAAAATTAAATCCCTCAGCAGGGGATTCTGATTATAGTCCTCAAATATAAGCAAAACATAAACTCTAAAATATGAAAGCAAGTAAATCCTAAATATCAGTTGAGCTCCAACGGCTTAACTACATCGGCATAAAGGTCCTCCTCACCGAACTCCTCCTCAGCCATCCCTAGAATCTCGTCATAGGGGTCTCCACTTGTCATCAAACCTGCGTCTATTTGGTGCAACCGCACGATTGGATGAGTGAAAACTCAGTTGGAATTTACCTCAAAGACTCATGCATATCAAATAGTTCCAACATAGTTTAAACCAACATATCAATTCATAACAAGGATAATATAAAATTGTGTATAAATGTATGTATGTATGAATGTATGAGCAAGTCACAAATTTGAGGATGCACATCCAACTATCAAAAGAAAAGACCGCCCACGGTAGATTAACTACCTGGAAAAGGCCATGTAGGTGAGTACGCCCAAGGATGTCTAACCTCCTGAAAAAGTATTCAGGATACGCCCGAGGAGGTCCTAAAATTGTGGAAAAGCCTCTTGTAAAGAGAGAGCAGCCCATAGTGGTACGAATGCACATAATCTGAGGGTTTAACTAAAATAATAGAACTCTTAGTAAACTTAACAAAACGTGGCTTATATCGAGCACCCGGTAAAGCTCACATGTCATGTGTGGATGTTATGCACCATGGTATCCATGTAAACTCAGATTTGACAAGATTGCTCCTTAAATTGTAAACATAATCAAAACTTCAGATTCTTAACAAAAGATTAAACATCTAACCATGAGTTTAACATGGGTCTTTATAATTTCTATAAGCTCAAATAAGGCCCCACAAATGTGGCATATTAAGATCAAGTGTGATTAACCCAATAGAAACAATTAAACGTTCATTCTACCTTACTTACAAACAAAGACTTTCACATATATTTTTCACCATACAATTTATACTATAAGATGAAATGAAATCTCAAGGCTCATGACATGATTATTAGAAGTAAACTCAAATCAGGCAATCACTAATGTAATATAAAAATGCAAGTCTAAATTCTATGTACATGGTTAATTAATATAATTTTGAGTAATCGGCATTGGGATCACAAAATTATAGAATTCTCTATACTTTAATTTCAAACTAAGATGAAAATTAATGAATGTAAGAAGCAATGAGGGTAATTCCTCACCTCTCTAGTCGAGTTTGCATTTCAACGTTTGATGGAACATGCGTGTATACTTTAGGATCAAATCCTAGCTAGTAGGACGGAAACGACCCCACCATTGGCCAAATTTGGCTGGATTCGGGGGCCAGCTGAGTTGACTCGGAGTGACTCAGCTCTCCCGCTACTTCTCTTGCTTTTCTCTCTCCTTTCTCTTCCTATTTCTCCACTCTCTTCCTTCTTTACTCCTCTCTCTCACTCACTAATTTCCTTCTTTCTTTCTTCCATTTTTTTAATGTTTAACAGCTGCTGGTCATGAACCAGTCTGCAAGACCGTCCGACTCAGTGAGTCGATCTATAAAACTCGGTAGTCAGTAGAGTTAACTCGGCTAGCATGGAGAAGTTCTCTCCAAAGATATTCTTCCTCTCTCTCATGCTCTTTCTTCTTGCTCTATCTCCTTCTTCTAATGTGACATTAGCTGGACTGAGTCAGACCACAAACCAGTTTAGGCTAGGCCCTGAACTTCACTAAGTTGACTCAGTGGTTAGGTTAAAGGACGACAACTCAGTTGCCTTCTCTTCTTTCTTCCTCTCTTCTTCTTCCTTCCTTTCTTCTCTCCTTCCCTTTCTCCCTTTCTTTTCTCCCTACTAGAAATCATCAATGGGTCGGGACTCACCTTGACACGCCATGAGACTCGGTCATAATTTCACCAACACGTCTCCTTCTTCGTTACTGCTGCTTCTTCTTCGTTGCTCCTTCTTCGTTGCTCTTTCTTCTTCTTTCCTCGGGCTAGTGCAGATAGACTCAGGCTCTCTCTCTCGCTCTCTCATGTCTCCTTCTTCGTTTCTCCTTCTTCTTCTTTCCTCTTCATTCTACTTCTCTTTTGAAGGATAAGGGCCGATTCGGGACCCAACCTAACTCGCTGTGGTGCGGTAGGGAGGCAACAACGCTTGCTCTCCCATTCTCTACGATTTTTTTAAAAGCTCCCGAATGACCTAATGAAAGAGAGCTTATATAGCTTCTTTAATCCTCATTTCCAGAACAATTTGTAACTAATCTTCGGATTAGTTACAGCCTAGACTCTAATCCGCACGTGAGCTCGATGCCTCCATTGTCATTAGACGCTAACCCCACTAAACTCTCACATGGTCATGATTTGAGGTTATGGATGCACACCTAGCAACATGGCCCATCGGATGGATGATCCTGATCAGAAAATGGGCCCCATCACTAGGTGATGGGTTTCACCAGCCAGTTGGAGAAGAAGGTGTGGATGATCATGGAAAAATCTCTTCGGAGGGCTGATCTCTTGATCTAAGGCATATGGATGGTTTGGATATGATCGATGATCATCGTGGGACCCACCATTTAGAGTGGCTTAAACAAAAACTCGGCGGGTTCTAAGATTTCTAGCTGTGGCTTAATAACTAGTGCATTTGCGAGATTTTCGCAAGATTTCCAATCGGCGGGAGATGACTTTGTTGGTTGCCCTAAAACCAACGCCTCTGATGAATCCAGGAGAGTTTTTAAAAGCAGACGGACAGTCGAGATGGTGCCAACGTCAAAACAAAAAGATTCCCTCCACACACGTTTCTCCTTATTGGAGAAGCCCTACTTTGAAGGGCTAAGATCGCTCCCAGTTGTACGGTTAGGATTTGAGGATGCTAGCACACAGATCGCTAACTAAGGGAGAATGCAGAACTTTTATTTGTAGAAAATGCTATACCCAGGCCTTTGTTTGTGCCCGTGTTAGTGCGCACACATGTGTGAAGCAATGAGTGAAAACACCCAGGTTTTGGTCAAAACTGAAGGACGCACACGATGGATGGTTTGGATCATGGAAGTGGGTCATGGATGGTGGGCCATATCTCAAAAGACGGACACCATGGGTTTGCTCGCAGAAAAATAAGAAAGAGAGAAGGAGGTTTTCTCCTTCGGGCTCAAGTCAAACTCGAATTGACTGGGTTTCTGGTCCCGTGCATAGCGGGTGTGCACGATCTGTGCACATGTACAAATTTAATAGTGGGGGCCACGTGTTACTCAGTGTGATCTACATCGTTAATCTGTTTCTACTACTATTGATAGGTCATCATACCAATTTCTCAACCGATTGAGCAGTTGGATGAGTCATAACTTTAGCTTTTGGAACTGTATTTGTATATTTTCATTGATCCTATGGTTGGATTGCTTCATTCTATTCATCTATGGTTGTAAGCGTCCTAGGTCCATATAGATGGGATTTAAAGGTTGAATTAGTAGTTTGAGGGCCTTGGCTCGTGACCCTAGAGATGTAGGTTTTGTGATGAGGTGATGGTCGATCTTGAAAATCATTGGTCGGATAGTTCGATCTGAAGATGAATATTACTCTGTATAGAATGCAAGTGAACGACTCAAAAGGCTAAGTACTTTTGATAACACCCGAGTGCTTGAAAGTACGGGGTGTTACACTCCCTCTCATTTCTACCATTTTTTCTAACAAGAGTAGAGAGAGATTAAGAGATAAAAAAATATTAGAAAGATTAGGGAGAGATTAAGAGAGAGAGAGAAAAGAAAGATAGATTGGGGAGAGATTAAGAGAGAGAGAGAGAGTAGAGAGAGAGATTAAGAGAAAAGTGAGATTAAAGAAGATTAGGGGTGAAGAGGAGCTTGGTGGACCATCTAAGCCATCTTATCGATGGTCTGGCTTGATCCAACTATCCATCCATCCAAGTGAGTGCATGAGAGGGTCAAAACCCTCCCTTTTTATGTGTTTTATTTCTATTTTGGTGGACCCACAAGGGTGGGACCCACCTTGATCATGTATGATGTGTATGGTGGACCCCATAGTGGCGGGGGGCCACACCGATGGCCGGATATCCTTCCTTTGCCTTTCCTTTCCATTTTCCTTCCCTCTCCTTCCTTACATTGATATTATTGTGGGGCCCACAAGCGGGCAACGTTGTTAAAGGGCGTGCCCCGCATGCTATCACAGCATGGATGACCTTATGTGTCTCACTGTGATGTTTACTTTCCATGTAACCTATTTAGATCACCCATATTTGGATGGTGGAAAAACACTAAGATTAGGTTGATCCAAAGTTCCTTAGGCCCACCTCGAGCTGAGCCACCTGATAGATGATTTGGATCTCCTACGCGGACCCTGTATATACAAATAATAATAATAATAATGGGGAGAGGACTATCCAGACACTGGACGTCCTGTAAGGCCCATATCCTAGAACCATATCGTTCCTTAGACTACCGCGATCCTCCCCATCAAATTTCGTCAACTCGTGACTTGTAGACAACGTTTATGAGTGACCTTAAGTTGCATCCTGTAGACCCGCGTCGACTCGACCCGAAACCTATACCATTGCGACCACGACATCGCCGCGGTTCCAACGCCATGTCTTGTGCACCGATGCGATACCTATACTAGGAGTTATGACCCGTGCATAATCCCGGCCATAGAATGCATGTTGCGGACCATAGATTCTAGGTAGAGAAGAATCTCTACTAGCCACATGACTATGACATCATCTTAGCCTACCTAACCTAGGATGACATTACCCTAGCCCCCATGCCTTACAAGCAATGATGACTAGCTTGCTCATGCCTTCTTATAGTGCTATGATTACCTCTTACACCCCATGTTGACTTCCCAACACCTCTCTCTCCCTCCCATTCCCTCCCATCTTCCTCATTTGCAAACCAAAGAAACCTTGGACGTCCAAGCAAGGAGAGAAAGGACCCATCACACCAGCCCTCTTCTTAGCAAATCCCACCCAATCCAACCATTGAAGCACCATCTCCACCATTAAAGAAGCACCTTAGGAGCTTTGGAATACTAGGGAATAAGAAGAAGATAGAGGTGGGTGCTCTTTAAGGTAGATTTCTTCATTTTCATTTATGGGACAAGTGGGACCTACCAATTAATGGTAGGGATCCCATCTTGGATCGTAGGTGTATCCAATGGCCCACCATGACTTGCATGCATGTATCCATGATGGGGCCATCCTCCATGGACCCCATCATGATGTTTACTAATGTGCTATTTGTTTAAGGCCATCTAGGCCTTGGTTTTGGGGTGGGAATATGATTTCCCACCTGATTTCCAGATGTATGGTCCACCATGATGAACATCATATTCACACCCTTCACATGTAATCTTGTTTTTTTGTATCTAGACAGCAAGTTCTAAAAATCATATAAAATTGACAATGCTAAGATCAGAGTTGAAACTTGGGAATAATATGAATCACAATATTAACAGACCAAATTTCGTAGCCATCCAACGGTTCAATCATCCGTAACATCAAGTTTACTTGGCTATTATCCAGCAGCACATGCAGGATTCCAATTTACCTAAAATGGACCCATTTTTAACTCCTTTAGTGAATGTATTAAAAATATATATTCTGTTAGATTCATAGAAAATCGAACCAGCTTTCCAACGGTATATGATAAGCCTCAATCGGAGTTCGGACAATTGAGATCTTGGCCTTATATGAAAGATGTATTTGGGGGCTTGTTATGACCATTCTTGTGTGGTCGATATCCATGATTCCAACAGTCAGATGCATTTCATATTTTTTTCTTAACTTACTTGAGATGTAAATAATCATATGTATGGTCCCTATGATCAGATTCTTTCAGGATAAGATTTAGAAAATTCTGAGCCAACAGATACTTCTGTAAGGATAAACCTTAAATTACTTTGTATGGTCTAGATGGATCCAAGGCTCTGTATGGTTGGAAATATGCATACAGCTTAAATGATGTATTACTAAACCATCCATTGGATCGGATTTTCCAACAGAGAATCTAATTATAAAAAATTGATAAATATATTTCATGTGCTACTAGATGATCCCTAAGTGTTTAATCCATATATAAGTGAGCTGGGATGTCCTACCTTTTTGTCAGGAATGATCCCTAAGTGTTTGGAAATTGGGCCCTAACTTGTGGCAGACCCCATTGCTGAAAATTGTCTGATTATTTGTCTTTTGTACCAACTTTGGGCCTCTGTAGTGGACCACACGCTGGAGATATGAGTAGGCCACCGCTTGGAACCTTTAACCCATACCAATGTATAGATAAGTAATATTTTTCTTAGGTTAAATCAGACCCCACATGATCAGGGAGTGGATCCAAAAATGTGGTCAGGCATGGTTGTGCATGAAAATTATGTGCAGAAAATCAAAGTACCTATGTTTGGCCCTAGACCAAATATTATGTGTGCATAATCAGTTGGTCCCAGCTTATAGTTTTTGAAGTACATATATAGTACAACTAAGGGCACCTGATGGGGCACTAAAAGGTTGACCCCTGTGATCATGGGACGTACTAAAGATCGGGCCAAAACTAATTTTGCATTGTGTTTCTTGCACATTTGCTCCAAGTTCCCATATTTAGAACATCACCGTAAATTGTATACACCAAACAAATGAGGATCGCCTTATAACTTTTAAAGCCCATACATAGAGCTACCAGATGGATCTTTCCTTTCACCAGATGTGGGTCACACATGATCATAAATCTAAATTGAAGATGACAAGAAACCAACATTACACAAAAAACTATTTGATGTAAATATTTATGTGGGGCCATGTCAGTAGGGTCCACCACCTTCCCAAAGCATTTAATGCAACATCTAAACTCTGAAAAATAACTCTCAGATATTGTTGGGCTTAAAGACCTTAAGAGGGCCATCTAGCATGGGATATCTTGTATGGGCCTTACCTTTCATGTAATGAGGTCCACCTGTCATGTTTTGTAAATGGGTGTTGTATAACTTGTAAAATATTTAGTGAAAAGACCTTGTTGTCCAAATGTGCTCTTAAGATATAAGTGGCCTTGGGCCCATCTAAATGATGCAAACCTAAGGCCCAAGCAGGCCCAACACTAAGAGAAATCATTGGGGAATGAGAAACCCACGATGATAACCTTCCTTGAGTCTGTTGGGGCAGGCCCATTGCCTACTGGGCAGCATGCCGTTCATACTGCCTCTAGTCAAGTTGACTACGCTTAGAGAGACCTATTTTACAATGCATAACTGGATAATTGGCTTTTTCTTGGTTTGTTGTGTATGTGGGTAGTGGGCCCAATATGATATATGACATGAAAGATGTTAGCATGTTATCCTTTATGTTTGACATTGTACATTGTTTCTGGGGCCCACTTAGTTGTGGAATTAGATCCACACCATTAAAAGTATTGTGGTTGGACATACATGCCCTTAGGTTGGCCTATTGGTTCACCAAACGGGACTCACACTTGACCTATACGACCCCATGCCTTGCATGAAGTTCAAGTCCAGTGTAGAAGACACACTAGGTAGGATACACCTAGTGATGTTTGAGATGATAATACATGTATGGTAACATGATAATGATGATTGTGAGTTGTTGGTTGAAATGATAAATATAATTTAATGGATGGTGAATTATAGCATATGCATTGGTGATGGATGACTAATTATCTATAGTACTTATGACATTGTTTATGTTAATCATGAAGTGAAAATGATCCTTATTGTAATGATGATGTTATTTTTATATATATATGCATGATGACAAAACATGCTTAGTATAACATCATGATACATGCGCATACGCATCATTGGTATGCCTGTTATGAGGGATGATTGATCATAGCATATGCCATTGGCCTGAGATGTTTATGGGACTCCTTGAGAGATGGAGTTGCCCCCACATGATCGCGTGATATGTGCATGTTTCATGCATGACTGGATGGTATGACTCATGCATCTCCCATTTTGTGTGACATGATCGACACACTGAGAACATGCTTAGTATAACATCATGATACATGCTCATACGCATCATTGGTATGCCTGTTATGAGGGATGATTAATTATAGCATATAGCATCGGGCATAGATGTTTATGGGACTCCTTGTGAGATGGAGTTGCCTCATATGATGGCGGGGTACGTGTAGGTTTGATACATGACTGGATGGTATGACTCTTGCATCTCACATTTTGTGACATGATCATTTGGCGCCCTAGCGACATCAGGGCTATGACATCCACAGGCTTATCGTGGATGGTTAGATGAGACACCGAAAATGTTTGGAATTCAGCATATGGGCTCTGTAGATGTCCGTGGGTGAAAGTCCATAAACCCCCATGGGATGCTCTAACATCGAGATCGGATGGATAATATGAGTGCCTGAGTGCCGAATACTAGTAGGCGGCATCTCCCACTTATCGTGGTTAGTTGGAAGGGGGTGTGACCTTACTTGGCTGTATGAAGGGGGTATAGCTAGGTTAAGTTTGACCATCTCAAAAAATGGGCCCGCTATCGACGTGCCATTAGATATTGGTAGACTACTGGCTAGGCGGGTAGTGAGGTCTCTTTCACTCACCTAGTTGTGCGTGATGGGGCGACAATCTAGTGTGGAGTGTACTAGACCTTGGTGATGATCCCAGAGATGTACGGTATTGTTATGTGGACTTACTGAGAAGGAGTTGCGTACTTAGCAAATGACTCATTCATTCACTATCCACTCGAGCTGGTGGTGCGCAACCAAAACATTATGTGTACCTTCGTAATGGCTAGGATTTTAGTTGGGCACGTGACCAACCTGAGATCAGCAGCTTACCACATTGAGTCTAGCTATCCAAATTTAGGTATGAGACTTGTTTGGATGTAAGTCCCTTGTGATGAACTCCACATCTTGCAATACCACGTACTATCATCCCGACTACACACTCCAGCTTTATCATTTCTTTTGCATTACATACTGCACTGCATCCTCTTCATATGACATATTATGACATCCTGTCATTGTGGTCACATGTGGGCGAGGCTTAGCGGGCCTAGGCGAGCTACCAATGGTTGACAGGCTACTATGCACACAGTGAAGGTAGAGCTTGTCCCACATATTAGTGGACTCATCAGGATTTGCATATTGCATTGCATCCTTAGTATATGACATTTGGCTTACTATGTCTCCGCATTGCATAGCCGATCTACATTGCTTCCTCAGTATATGACATTAGCTTATTATGTCTTTGCATCACATAGCTTGGATAAGGCTAATGGTATTTATGGACTTGCTAGTATTTCCGCTTACTCTGATATTCATATGCTTGTCACATGCATTGTACACACATACACCACCCTCTAAGCTTCTTGTAAGCTTATGCACGACTGTTGTGTATAGGTGACGTTAGGTCGCAGCAGCATTAGACAGGAGAGTGTGCTAGAGCTTTGAGGTTTTGTTTCATATGTGTATTCCCCTTTTAACATTGCACTCGAATGATTTTATTAGTGGATATGTGGTGATGATGTTTTTGTAACTTGGTTATGCTTCCAAAAAAAATTATACTAAGAATTCTCCTTTTAGGATCCAAGGATCAGAATCTAGCAAATGGGTGCTGGGAGTCGAGAATGGGGTATTACTGAGGTCGTCGGCATCAGATTCGGTGATCGAGAATTTTATGAGCACGATTTTTGAGTTTGGGGCATGACAAAAGTTGGTATCAGACTTGGAAATACTTGAGAATAACATCACATATCTGCTTATAAGTACCCTTCACTATATGATGGTTGAGAACTTAGAATGATTAGATCCCTGAGTTCGAATAACTTAAAAATTTTCTAATATAGCTCCCTATTGTGTGTGCATTCGAGACTGCTCAAGGCTAATAGACCCTTGTTCCTTTCTATAGGACATGGCGCTTGAGAAAGTGAGCCGAGCGGCTCCCGCGTCCGAGACCAGTGCGGCCCCGACCGTATCAGTGAGCATGGATCAGCTTCAGCAGATGCTGCAGGCCATAACCGCAGTCCTTCAAGCTCAGAGTAGGCGACCTATCGAGATGCTCGCACAGGCTGAGAAAGAGCGCTTGAGCTCCCTTCTACGCGACTTCAGGCGGCTCGATCCCCCACGTTTTCAGGGAGAGCTTGACCTGTTAGCAATAGAGAGATGGAGATCTGAGGTGGAGAAGTCTTTGATACCTTGAGGTGCACGACCCAACAGCGGGTCCCATTAGCAATATTTCTTCTTCAGGGTGAGGCCGAGCACCGGTGGACATCGGTTGCTTGAGTGGTAAGAGCCAAATTTGAGTGGACATGGGAGGACTTTATGGACCGGTTCAACCGGAAGTTCTTCTCGGAACACATCCTCAGCAGCACGCACTTGAGTTGAAGACTCTTGTGGAGGGGGACATGTTGGTGTCCCAGTATGAAGCCCGATTTGTCGCTTTATCGAGATTCATACCGTACCTGGTAGTTGATGAGGAGCAGAAGGCCCATCGTTTCTAGTACGGCTTGCACCGTGGCCTTCGAAGTCGTGTCATTGGACACCTGCTCCCGACATTTGAGTAGGTCGTACAGCGGGCCCTGATATATGAGGTGGAATGGGCCAATTCCCAGTTGGTCTGTGAACACAGAGGAGACATACACCTCCCCATCAGGCCTAGGGCACATTTTATGCAGCTTAGTAGGACCCTCAGTCGTCAGGAGGAGTCGTCGATGATTTGTGTGACCATGCCTTAGTAGATTATTCATTGATGAGATTGTGAGGTTGCATAGTATCCTAGTTTCTATCATTTTTGACTGGGATCCGAGGATCAGTAGGGGTCATCATAGTGTAGATGAGGCATCTTGGGAGTGAAAGGCTGAGATTCGCAAGCGTTATCCCCATCTCTTCGATGTTTGATTGTACGTTATATTGTGTTCTGATATATATAGTACTATGTTTCCTCTTCTCTTATGAGTTATGTCTAGTTGTGTGACAATGCAAATTTTGAGGATAAAATTTTTATTAGGAGGGGAGAACTATAAGGCCCTTACCCTAGTACCATATCATTCCTTAGACTCATGTGATCCACGTCGTCGAATTTCGGCAACTTGCGACCTGTAGACAGTGTTTACGAGCGACCTTAAGTCGCATCGTGTACACCTGAGTCGACTCGACCTGAAATTGTACCATTACGACCGCGCCATGGCCGCAGTTCCAACGCCGCGTCTCACGTGCCAATACGATATCTAGACTAGGAGTTATGACTTGCGCATAATCCCAGCCATAGACTGCGTGTTGTGGGGCCGTAGATTCCAGGTAGAGAAGAATCTCTACTAGCCATCATGACTACGACATCATCTTAGCCTACCTACCCTAGGATGACATCACCCTATCCCTCATGCCTTACAAGCAATGATGACTAGCTGGCCCATGCCTTCTTACAATGCTATGATTACCTCTTATAGCCCATGATAACTTCCCTACACCTCTCTCTCTCCCTCCCATTCTCTCTCATCTTCCTCATTTGCAACCTGAGGAAACCTTGGACGTCTAAGCAAGGAGAGAAAGAACCCATCACACCAGCCCTCTTCTTAGCAAATCCCACCGAATCCAACCATTGAAGCACCATCTCCACCATTAAAGAAGCACCTTAGGAGCTTTGAAATACTAGGGAGCAAGAAGAAGATAAAGGTGGGTGCTCTTTAGGGTAGATTTCTTCATTTTTATGCATGGGACAAGTTGGACCTAACAATTAATTGTCGGGATCTCATCTTGGATCCTAGGTGTGTCCAATGGCCCACCATGACTTGCATGCATGTATCCATGATGGGGCTATCCTCTATGGACCCCATCATGATGTTTACTAATGTGCTATTTGTTTAAGGCCATCTAGGCTATGGTTTTGGGGTGGGAATATGATTTCCCACCTGATTTCCTGATGCATGGTCCACCATGATGAACATCATATTCACACCCTTCACATGTAATCCTATTTTTTTGTATCTGGACAACAAGTTCTAAAAATCATATAAAATCGACAATGCTAATATCAGAGTTGAAACTTGGGAATAATATGAACCACAATATTAACTAACTCTTGACCAAATTTCGTAGCCATCAAATGGTTCAATCATCCGTAACATCAAGTTTACTTGGCTGCTGTCCAGCAGCACATGTAGGATTCCGATTTGCCTAAAATGGACCCATTTTTAACTCCTTTAGTGAATGTATTAAAAATATACGTTCTGTTGGATTCGTAGAAAATTGAACCAGCTTTCCAACGGTATATAATAGGCCTCAATTGGAGTTCGGATATGAAAGATGTATTTGGGGGCTTATTATGACCATTCTTGTGTGGTCGATATCTGTGATTCCAACGGTCAGATGCATTTGATATTTGTTCTTAACTTGAGATAGTAAATAATCATATGTATGGTCCCTATGATCAAATTCTTTCAGGATAAAATTTATAAAGTTCTGAACCAACAGATACTTCTGGAAGGATAAACCTTAAATTGCTTTGTATGGTCCAGATGGATCTAAGGCTCTGTATGGTTGAAAATCTACTTACAGCCTAAACGATGTATTACTAAAACATCCATTGGATCGGATTTTCCAACAGAGAATCTAATTATAAAAATTTGATTAATATATTTCATGTGCTACCAGATGCGTATGTTAGATATATGTTGTACATAACATTCATCCTTTTACTGACCGACTTGGGTGTTGGATCACTTGTGATTTATGCATTTTATTAGTTCATCCAATCTGAAAACCTATGTATATTTTGTGTGCCTCTTATCTATGGTTTGCTAGCATATGGGCCCCACTTTTCATTGGATCTATTTCATCTTCTTGCACTTTCTATTTGCTGAAATTTTTTGAAGTACGTGACTATATTGCATGTAGGCCTCTTTGACACCTTGTGTGGGCCCCACACTCTGTAGTTAAGGGTTTCACTTTGGGAGATGCTTAATCCTTATATAAGTGAGTTGGGATGTCCCAACTTTTTGTCAGGAATGATCCCTGAGTGTTTGGAATTGGGCGCTAAGTTGTGACAGACCCCATTGCTGAAAATTGTCTGATTATTTATGTTTTGTACCAACTTTGGGCGTACGTAGTGGACCACACGCTGGAGATATGAATAGGCCACCACTTGGAACCTTTAACCCATACCAATGAATAAATAAATAATATTTTTTTAAGGCTAAATCAGACCCCACATGATCAGGGAGTGGATCCCAAAATATGGTTTGGCATGGTTGTGCTGAAAATCAAAGTACCTATGTTTGGCCCTATACCAAATATTACGTGTGCACAATCAGTTGGTCCCAGCTTATAGTTTTTGAAGTACATATATAATACAACTAGGGGCACCTGATGGGGCACTGCAAGGTGGTCCCTTGTGATCATGGGACGTACTCAAGATCACGCCAAAACTAATTCTGCACTGTGTTTCCTGCACATTTCCTCCAAGTACCCATATTTGGAACATCACCGTAAATTGTATACACCAAACCAATGAGGATCGCCTTATACCTTTTAAAGCCCATACATAGAGCTACCAGATGGATCTTTCTTTTCACCAGATGTGGGTCCCACATGATCATAAATATGAATTGAAGATGGCCAGAAACCAACAATGCATAAAAATTTATTTGATGTAAAAATTTATGTGGGGCCACGTCAGTGGGGTCCACCACCTTCCCAAAGCATTTAATGCAACATCTGAACTCTGAAAAATAACTCTCAGATATTGTTGGGCTTAAAAATCTTAAGAGGGCCATCTTGTATGGGCTATCTTGTGCGGTCCTTACCTTTCATGTAATGAGGTCCACCTGACATGTTTTGTAAATGGGTGTTGTATAACTTGTAAAATAGTTAGTGGAAAGACTTTGTTGTCCAAATGTGCTCTTAAGATATAGGTGGCCTTGGGCCCATCTAAATGATGCAAACCTAAGGCCCAAGAGGGCCAAACACTAAGAGAAATCATTGGGGAATGAGAAACCCACGATGATAACCTTCCTTAAGCCTGTTGGGGCAGGCCCATTGCCTACTGGGCAGCGTGCCGTTCATACTGCCTCTAGTCAAGTGGACCACGCTTAGAAAGACCTATTTTACAATGCATAACTGGATAATTGGCTTCTTGGTTTGTTGTGTATGTGGCTAGTGGGCCCAATATGATATATGACATGAAAGATGTTAACATGTTATCCTTTATGTTTGACATTGTGCATTGTTTCTAGTTGGTGGAATTCATGGGGCCCACTTAGTTGTAGAATCAGATCCACACCATTAAAAGCATTGTGGTTGGACATTTATGCCCTTAGGTTGGCCTATTGGTTCACCAAACGGGACTCACACTTGACCTGTACGACCCCATGCTTTGCATGTAGTTCAAGTCCAGTGTGGAAGACACACTAGGTAGGATGCACCTAGTGATGGGTGAGATGATAATACATGTATGGTAACATGATAATGATGATTGTGAGTTGTTGTTTGAAATGATAGATATGATTTAATGGATGGTGAATTATAGCATATGCATTGGTGATGGATGACTAATTATTTATAGTACTTATGACATTGTTTATGTTAATCATGAAGTGAAAATGATCCTCATTGTAATGATGATGATATTTTATATTTATATGCATGATGACAAAACATGCTTAGTATAACATTATGATACATACGCGTACGCATCATTGGTATGCCTGTTATGAGGGATGATTGATCATAGCATATGCCATTGGGCTGAGATGTTTATGGGACTCCTTGAGAGATGGAGTTACCCCTACATGATCGCGCGATACGCGCATGTTTCATGCATGACTGGATGGTATGACTCATGCATCTCGCATTTTATGTGACATGATCAGCACACTGAGAACATGCTTAGTATAACATCATGATACATGCTCATACGCATCATTGGTATGCCTGTTATGAGGGATGATTGATTATAACATATGCCATTGGGTTAATATGTTTATGGGACTCCTTGTGAGACGGAGTTGCCCCACATGATCGCACGTTACGCGCAGGTTTAATGCATGATTGGATGGTGTGACTCATGCATCTCGCATTTTGTGATATGATCATTTGACGTCCTAACGACATCAGGGCTGTGGCATCTACAGGCTTATCGTGGATGGTCAGATGGGACACCGAAAATGTTTGGGATTTAACATATGGGCGCTTTGGATGTACATAGGTGAAAGTTCATAAACTCCCGTGACCAGGGGATGCTCTAACATCGAGACTGGGTGGATAATATGAGCACCTGAGTGCCAAATACTAGTAGGGAGCATCTCCCACTGATCATGGTCGGTTGAAAGGGGGTGTCTTCTACTCACCTGGTTATGCGCGATGGGGCGGCAATCCAGTGTGCAGTGCACTAGACCCTGGTGATGATCCTAAAGACGTACAAAACTGATATATGGACTTACTGAGCAGGAGTTTTGAAGTCAACAGTTGACTCATTCATTCACTATTCACTCGGGCTGATTGTGCGTAACCAAATTATTATGCATTCCTTCACAATGGCCAGGATTTCAGTTGGGCGCGTGACCAACCTGAGATCAGGAATTTACCACATTGAGTCTAGCTATCCATATTTAGGTATGAGACTAGTTTGGTTTTAAGTCCCTTGTGATGAACCCCACATCTTGCGATACCATGTACTATAATCTCGACTACGCACTCCAGCTTTGTCATTTCTTTTACATTGCATACTGCATTGCGTCCTCTGCATATGACATATTGTGATGTCCTGTCAATGTGGTCACATGTGGGCAGGCACATGTGGGCGGGGCCTAGCAAGCCTGGGCGAGCTACCAGTGGTTGGCAGGATACTATGCTGGCAGGTTACTGTACACACAGTGAAGGCAGAACTTGTTCCACATATTCGTGGACTTGTCAGGATTTGCATATTACATTACATCCTTAGTATATGACATTTGGCTTACTATATCTCCGCATTGCATAGCCAATCTACATTGCTTCCTCAGTATATGATATTGACTTATTATGTCTTTGGATCGCACAGCCTGGATAAGGCTGATGGTATTTATGGACTTGCCAGTATTTTCACTTACTCTGATATTCATATACTTGGCACATGCATTGCACACACATACACCATCCTCTAAGCTTCTTATAAGCTTATGCTTGACCGTTGTGTGTAGGTGACGTTAGGTCGCAATAACATTGAGACAGGAGCATGTGCTAGAGCTTTGGAGTTTTTATTTCATATATGTATTCCCCTTTCAGCTTGTAATCAAATGATTTTATTAGTGGATATGTGGTGATGATGTTTTTGTGACTTGGTTATACTTGTGGTTATGCTTAAAAAAAAGAAAACTAAAAATCCTCCTTGTAGGATCTCAGAATCTGACAGATGGGTGTCGGGAGTCGAGAATGGGGTACTATGGAGACTGTCGGCACAGGATTTGGAGATTGAGAATTTTGTGAGCCTGGTTTCCGAGTTTGGGGCGTGACATGTCCTCACCGTCAAAGACGTCCAGCGTCCAGACGCCCCAATAGTGGAGGGAGAGTGGGACCTCCACTCGTGGGTCCCACCATGACTTATATATTTAATCCATACCATCCATCCATGTTTCCAACTTATTTTAGGCGTCACGCCCAAATGTGAAGCCAAGTTGAGTCTCTGGTGGACCACACCATAATAATCTAAGGGGCATGGGGCTGGTGAGCCCAAGCATTAATGACTGTGCTTGCATAGGTAGCTGGAGAGTGGGTTCTCACTCGTGAGAATCACTTTGATGTATATGTTAAATCCATGCCTTCCACCAGTTTCTCCATATTATTTTAGGTTATGGGCCGAAAAATGGGGCAGATCCGAGCCTTAAGTGGACCAAAATAAGGTAAACAAAGTCCCACTATTGGAACTTTCTAAGGCAGACTGTTGTGTGTGTAGGTGATGGACCTACTCAATATTGGATTCCGTTGGTCCATAAAGAGCTAGACGATATGATGGATGGAATGGATTACTCACTAAGTGGACCCCACATAGTAGAAAGTAAAAACAAAAGAGAAAAGGAAGAATAAAAAAATGTCACTGGACGTTATTGCCCAGTGACATGAGGGCGGAAGTCTATTTGGGCTGCACCCACACGTGGACCTCACCATGATGAATTTATTTAATCCACAACGTCCAGCATCTACTTTAGATAATTTCAAGCCTTAGGCCAAATTTTGAGGCAGATCTGAGTCTCGAGTGGGCCGTACTAAGGAAAACAATGTGCATCTATTGAAAACTTCTAGGGCCCGCTTTGGAGTCCTTGATCATCTAAACCAGCCTTAGTCAGAGTCTATTTGACCTCATTCGAGGTGGCCAAGATGGTGAATGGATTCGATCATACACTTGGGGCCCACCTTAATAGTGTATGTAAAACATACAATAAATGTATAGTAATAATATTTAAAAAAAATCTATATATGCCATGCATGTGGGCGGTAACCCATTCTTGGATAATTTTTGGCCTCACAAGTGGGACCCCATTTTGATGTTTATATTGAATTCGCATCATCCACCGACTTCTCAAGATCATTTTAGGCCTTGGGTTGAAAGATGAGTCAGATTTGAGTCTCAAGTGGGCCGCCATGAGGGAAACAAAATATTACCCTTGAAATCTTCTAAGGCCCACTGTGGAGTCCCTGTTCGTCCAAATCAACCCAAATTAGAGCCTATTCGACCCGATTAAGATGGACTACACGGTGAACGGAGCAGAAGATCCATGCGGGTTCCGCACTGATAGTGTATAATAAAAAGAAAAATAGCCAAAGAAAAAGCTGGGTAAATGCCTCCTTGGGCTGCCCCCACACGTAGGACCTTACATGATGTATGTAACCTATCCACTCCGTTCATTCGTTCGAACAGATCATGTTAGGCCATGAGCCCAAAACTCAAGCTGATCTAAATCTCAGGTGGGCCGTACCATAGGGAAATGTGGGGGTAGAAACCTCTTGGACTTGAGATTTCTTAGTTTTTGGGATCCCTTGACTTAGGAATCCCTAGTTTTGGGATCCCTTGGACTTCGAAATCCCTAGAATCGAGATCCCTTGGGTATTTGGTTATGTTTGGCATATTGGATTCATTCCCTAAGTTAGTAGGTGTGTAGATGTTAAAACTATGGTTATATTAAATTCATTTAAGCATATACTTTGCCTCGATTGATGAAATCCCAGGACTCAGATGGGCCATGAGCATATGATCACATCTTAGTGTAATATGTAACCGTCGATTTATGTTAGTAATGATCAGACGGTGTAGATCATCCTACTAAAGTAATTATAGTAATGCCATTGATAATCTGATTATTTCTGGGACATCATTAGTGGGCCATGTGCCCAAATGGATTCATAGCCTAGTGACACACGTATTGTACATGTGGATGTACATCCGAGTCACTCCTAGAGGACCCAGCCATGGTGTATGTATTTCACCCATGTCTAACAGGCTACATAGAGAGCTGATTCTAGTCTTAAGTGGGCCATGCCACATGGACCTTTACATTTCTAGTGAGGCCCGTCGTTCGGTTCCAACTCTTTGCATATGACGTGCCAATTAAGGCTGATTATCTTATGAATGTCTGATAAAATACTCATGTATTTTTCTTGGTAGGACACACTGATAACAAGTTTAGTGTAATGGATATCACGCCCAATTATATGCCCATACGCATCATTTATATGTCTGTTGTGGATAACGATTGCTTATAGTATATGTTATTCAGCTCGAGGCACTTAGGGGACTCTATATGAGACAGGTTCACCTTGCATGATTCATGCGATACGTGTAGGTTTGATGCATACCTTGGATAGTGTGATTCATACATTCTGCATTATGTGTGACACGTACATCTACTCCCTAGGGACACCAGGGAGGTGATCTCGTGACCTTGTTGTAGCTGGCAAATGATGGACACCGAAAATTATTAAGGTTATAGGGCGTCATAGGCGTCCCTGGGTGAAAGTCCCTAAACCCTGTGGTACCAGTAGGATGCTGCAACTTTTAGACCGATTGGATTCATGAGCGCACGATGACTGGATACCGGTAGGCCGTGTCTCCCACTGTGTCGGGGTCAGTTGGAAGGGGGTTTGACCTTACCCACCCGGGTGTAGAGGGCTATATGCTGGTTAAGTTTGACCAGCTCATGAAATGGGTTCGCTATTGACAGACTAAGTGGTTTTAGTATACCACTCACAAGGCGGATAGTGAGGCCTTCTGCACTCACTTGGTCTTGCGTGTGATGGGCGGTAACCAGTGTCAGAAGTGTACTAGACCCCAGTGATGATCCAATTGAGAATTATTCTGACATGTGGACAAGTAAAAAATTGACATATTGCATTACACGTTTCGTATATGACATTTGGACATGTAGGCCTTCGCATCGCATAGTCTGGGTATGAGTGATAGCATTTATAGAATTGCCAGTTTAGCCCTCCGTTATTTTTGCTTACTCTGATATATTGTATGCTTGGCACATGTATTGTGTGCACACACACCACTCTCTAAGCTTTGTAGTAAGCTTATGCACGTTCGTTGTGTGTAGGTTATGCTAGACTATAGCCGCATTGAAGCAGGAGCATGTGCCTGATCTTTTGAAATTTTGTTATATCATGTATTTCCCTTTTAGCATTGTACTCAAAGATTATATTAGTGGACATGTGATGATGATGTTTTGCGACTTGGGTACACTTGTGGTTATGCTCCCTTACTAAAAAAATAAATTTTACCGAAAAAATCCTCCTTGTATGATCCCAAGATTGGAACCTGGCACATGAGAGCCGAGAATGGGGTAATACGGAGGCTATCGACACTAGATTCGGTGATAGGAAATTTTATGAGTCCGGTTCCCGAGTTTGGGGCGCGACAACAGTTCCTCAGATAGTAACTACATAAGCCAGCAAAGAGGAAGAGCGTCTGGACTACGGAGAGTATGAGGATGTACCGGAAGCTGATTTGATTATGTCATTTAGCAATAACTATTCTCCTCTTCCGCGTAGAATATTCTTTGGTCCAATAGCTAGTACTTCAATGGCTTTAGAGATGCTTCCTGTTATTATAGACGTAGTTCAGAATGAGGTGGATGCTCCTTTTTCCGATCCGCATTTTACTAGGATGACGAGAGTATCTCTTACACCTTTAGTTAGACCCAGTAATGTAGCACGGGAGATAATCTTTCGAACGGAACCAATCGATAGTACAACTCCAACTACAATCGCTTCAAGTATTGAGACCAGGGCTCCTTTTGTAGACATGATTCCAAAAATGTCTGGCCCTTCATCCCTTCTTGAGAGAGTACAATCTATTGAAGTGTTAGTTTCAATTCTAGCTGCTTCAATTGCAGGTATATCTACTTAATATTTTGTTTTACAGAAGATATTTCATAAGTTTCATTCTGATTCATATTCACTACCAAAAAATAGGGCAACGCAGATGGCTAAAAACTGTTGGCATTGACCTTCCGCGACAGCTTTTAGCTGTCGAACGGGCCGTCGAGAAAGGGGGAGTGGGCATTGCTCACCGACGGATTTAAACCGTTGGTATTTTCGATGGCTAAAACCTTCAGCGTTTTCAATAGTTAGTCCGAGCCGGCGATTTCGACAACCATAACCGTCAGCTAAGAAGCCATTCGCCGACGGTTAAAAACCGTCGGCGTTTCTCATTAAATTTATAAAAAAAATGAAAAAAAATTACCTAATTAATGCACACATCCAAAACTGAGTACCCATTTCAAAAGCATTCTTTAAAGCCCCAAACAAAGCATCCTATTTGAAAAGGTTAGTCCATTCCTTCAATTTACACATCCGAAAGGTTAGAAAGTTTAAGTTACTCAACTACCCTTGGAATCAAAATTGTAAGGCCTGTATCTTAGATTGTATAGTTCCGTAGGCTTCTGCAGTCCTCCTAGTCGAATTATTGCAACCCGCGACCTATAATCGGTGTTTGTTCACGACCCTAAGTTGCATCCTGTATATTTATGTCGACTCGACTTGAAACTTGTATCCTAGCAACTACATCGCCGCGGTTCCAATGCCATGTCTCGCGCGCTGATGCGATACCCAGGCCAAGAGTTGTGGGCCCGCGTTCATTTCAAGGAAAACACCGCGCATTACAAATCCGAAGAGAATCTCAACAACCCATCACATCAATCAATCATGTACACATCCTATCATAAGTACAAGCAACCCATACCCTACCCATCTCTCTCCCATTCCCAAAGTCAACTCTCTCTCTCTCTCTCTCCACCCATCCCTTCCTTACACCCATCACCCATCACTCCATCACCTTTTCATCCCATCACTTCTCTCTCTCTCTCATTCTCTCTCTTCACTCCCAAGTAACCAAGAGACCAATCGTATAAGCCTCCCAAGGAGAAGCTAGGTGTGGCCTACTTCCCTACCATAAAAACTCTCATCTCCACCGTCCAAACTTCATCATCCACCATCAAAGGTTAAACATAGGAGCTAAGGAAGCCATGGGACAAAGAAGAAGGCCAATCGGTGGGTGATCGTATCGTAGGATCTTGATTTTTTCTTTAATGTAAGGCCCACTTGTGATGGGAACCATCTTGATGTTTGTGTTATAATAAAGAGGGGCCCATAGTGGCGGGGTCCCTCCAATATGCGGATCTCTCTCTATCTCTCTCTCTCTATCTTTTGTGATGGATTATAGCTCACTTAATCTAGACTGTCCATCTATTGGGCCCCTTCCCGTTGTCATGGAAGAAGTAAAAACACAAATATCAGTTTAATTTAACCCATGGTGGGCCATCACGTGGGACCCACCTTGATGGCGTGCTCCATCCGGGGTTGTCCGTCCGCTGGATGTCCAGCGTCCCTGGACGAAGAGAAAACACAAGTATAACTTAATCCAAAGCTGAGGTGGGTGACACGTGTGGACCCACTATGATGATGTGTTGATCCACGCCATCTATTGAAGCCAAGACGGCGGATCCCACACAGTATGTAGCTGCTGTATTGTGTTAGCAAGTTCCGTGGACCCTACCTTGATGTGGGTGTTTTACACACACCGTCCATCCGTTTTGAGTCATGGGACCACCCCACACGTGTGACACGTGTGGGTAGGTGGGACCCACGTTAATGTATTTATTTTATATCTACACTGTCCCTCTGGACTGTGCATGTGTAGCCTACCATTATGTACGTGTGAATCCACACCGTCCATTGCTTGGATGGTCGGCCACTTTAATGTATGTATTTTATCCAGCCGTCCATCTATCTGGATGTTGGATGCTGGAGATTTTCATTAAAAAATAATAATAAAATAATAGTAATAATATAATATTATATTATATATAAGTATATGGTGGGCCCCACGTGGGACCCACCTTTTTGGAAACGGATTGGCTAGTGAGTCTCACACCAGCTATATAATTGCTGTATTGACGTCTTAGGTTCTGGGGGTTACATCTACACCGTCCAGTTTGCTGGATGGTGGGACCCACCTTGAGGCATATACTCTATATCCACACCGTCCATCTGGATGGGTGGTGTGAGGCCACCTTGATGTATATGTTACATCCAAACCGTCCATCCAAATGGTGAGCTCATCTTAAGGCCTGAGACTAAAAAATGAGGCAGATCTATCAGGTGGAATACACTGCAAAAAATAGTGGAGAATTGGACGCTTACCATTGAAATCCTTAGGGATCACAGAAGTTCTGGATCAATATGATATTTGTTTTTCCTCTTGATTCAGGTCCTTGTGATCATATGAACAGATTAGATGGAAAATAAACGTTATGGTGCGCCTTGGAAATTTTAAGGGTGGAAATCATTATCTTCACTGTTATTTGTGGTATGGTCCAGATATCTTCCGATGTGATTCATTTTTGGGTAATGCTCTAAAAAGATCTCTACAATAGATGAATGGTGTAGATGGGGAGGCCCGTTGGTGCGCCCTGTGGATGTGATTCACTTGCTGTATACGAGGCCCATTGGTGCAGCCCATGTGATAAGGCCCACCTTGATGCAATTGTGGCCCATTTAATGAGGCCCAATGTGATATATATTGGCCCATATGATGAAGCCCACTTGATGTATATGAGGCCCATTGGTGCGGCCCATTGATGCGCCCACTTGATGTATATGAGGCCCATTGGTGCGGCCCATGTGATGTGGCCCACCTGATGTATATGAGGCCCATTGTGATGTATTTGAGGCCCATGGGTTGAGGCTTGATGTGATGTATATAAGGACCATAGGTGAGGCCAAATGAGACGTATATGAGGCCTTTGTGTGGGGCCAAATGTGATATATATGAGGTCCATTGCGATGTGTGATTCTACCATGATGTATATAATGATGTTTATGGCGGGCCATGCCTTGAGAGCAATGATGGTTTGACGTCCACATTGTAAGAGCAATAATGGTTAAATGTCTGCATTGTAACTCTCCCTAGAGCCCATTATTAGGCCCATTCTTGTTGTCTGTAGGCCGTATAGGCCCATCTTCGTTATGAAGATAGTTCATCACCATATAACATGCTTAGTATAACTCCATACGCATCATATGTATGCTTGATATGAGGAGTGACTGATCATAGCTTATGCCATTGGGCAAATTGTTTATGGGACTCACTTATAGGAGTTACCCACATGAGCATGCGGTACACGAAGGATTATTGCATGACTGGACAGTGTGATTCATGCATCTCTTATTTGTGTGACATGATTACTATATGCCCTAGCGACATCAGGGCTGTGGCCTCCATGGGCATATCATGGATGACATGTTTAGACACCGAAAATAATATTACTAGCATCGGGGCGCCATAGATGTCCCGAGGTGAAAATCTCTAAACTCGATGGTACTAGAGGATGACTCCAACATCGAGACCGAGTGGATGTACAGGCGCACGAGGGTTGTATACCAGTAAGCCGCATCTCTCATTGTATCGTGGTCGGTTGGAAAAGGGTGTGACCTTACCCGCCTGAGTGAGGGGGCAATATCTAGGTTGAATTTGACCAGTTTGAAGAATGGGTCCACTATTGATGAGCTAGGCTTGATATTGGCAGACGGATAGTGAGGTCTCCACTTACCTAGTTGTGCACTCGGATAGGGGCGGCAACATGGCTAGAGTGTACTAGACCCTGATGATTATCCAGAGTAAAAACTGTACTGATATTTGATGCTCTAGTGATGAGTTACATTGATATGTGGATTCGGATGAGGATTGGTAGGCTTGTGTTGCATCTCGCATCGCATGGCCTTGATATGACCAATAACATTCATGCCTTGCATCGCATAGCCTTGGTACGACTGATAGTATTCATAGATTCACCAGCATATTCTGCATTACTTTGATATTGCACTTTGAGCATGCTTATATTGTGCACACACTTTCACCACCCTCTAAGCTTTATATAAGCTTATGCACGATTGATGCGTGCAGGTGACGTTAGATTGTAGCTGAGCAGAAGCAGGAGCGTGCCGCAGAGCTCCTGGAGCTTTTGATTATTGATATTGTATTTCCCTTTATACGCATTATACCTTAAAGAAAGACAGAGATCGGTGATGATGGAGGGGCCCCGCCACTATGGGCCCCTCTTTAATACAAAGCATACATCATAGTGGGTCCCACCATATGTGGGCCCTTAAATCATAAAAAATAAAAATGAAAATGTGGGTCTAAGATCACCCACCATCCACTTCTTCTTGGCTCCTTGGAAAGGTAGTGTCCTTAGCTTCGATCTCAATGGAAGATGATGAAGAATGAAGTGTTGAGATGGGAGATGAGAGGGTTAGGAAGTGAGTCATACACAAAACTCTCTTGGAGGTTTGAAGAGCTTGGACGTGGGATTTTTTTTTTTTTGTCTTTGGGTTGCTTTGAAGAGAAGGGTGAATAAGATAGAGAGGGATGGGTGATGGAGTGATGGGTGAAGTGAGTGATGGGTGTACTTGATAGGGGATGGTTTGTGTATGGGATGATTGACTTTTGGGGTTGCTTGGGGATGGGGCGTGAGGTGCTGCATACTTGACATATACTTGACCATTGATGGGATTGATGGGATTGATTGGATGTCCTCTTGGGTTTGCAAATGCATGGCATTTTTGCTCGAATTGAATGCAGGCCCACATCTTTTGACCTGGGTATCGGACCGGCGTGCAAGTCACGGCGTTGGAACTGTGGCGACGATGCGGTCGCTAGGGTATAAGTCTTGGGTTGAGTCAACTCAGGTTAATAAGGTGCAACTCAAGGTCGCACGCAAATGCTAATTATAGGTCGTGGGTCACCGAAATTTGACAGGGAAGATCGTGGGAACCTACGGAATGGTACGAACTATGATACGGGTCTTAAACAACCCATTCCCAAAGGCAACTCTCATGTCACTTCTCTTACACCACCATACCTTCCACCCCATCCCTTCTTACACACCCATTCCTCTCTCCTTACATCTCCCATCTTTCACTCATTCCATTCTCTACCCATTCCCTAGCAACCAAGAGAAGAAAAAAATCCTAATGAGAGAAAAAGACTCTAAGTGTTAGGCCTAGTTTCCTATCCCAAATCTCACCTTCCAACCATCCAAACTTCGTCATCCACCATTAATGAGAGAGCTTAGGAGTTAAGGATTTCAAGGAGCTAAGAAGAAGAGCCATAGGTGTGTGGTCATAGGACTAGATCATGATTTTGATGCATGGGACAAGTGGGGCCTACCGGTTAATGGTTGGGATCTCATCTTGGACTCAAGGTGTGGCCAATGACCCACCATGATATGCATGTGTATTCCATATTGGGGTCATTCTTCATGGACCCCACCATGATGTTTATTCGATAAACAATATGTAGAGGGTCATCTTGTCCCTTGATTTTGTGGTGGGGATGGTATCCTCACCTTGATTTCCTTATTTGAGGGCCCACATGTTTTGGGACCCATCTTGATGTGTGTATTATAGCTCAAAGGGAGCTCATAGTGGCGGAGATTCCTCCACCACTCGATTTTCTCTCTCTCTCTCTCTCTCTCTTTATCTCTCTCCCATGTTTAATGGCCATCATGATGCTTGTATTTTACCCACTTTGTCCCATTTGTGGGACACGCCTGTTGTCCAAACTGGGGCCCATCTTGCTGCCACTGTCTAACAGCCTCCATGGCTGCTCATTTTCAGACAGACATGGATGAAGGGAAATCTCAAATATCAGTTGGATCCCCAACTACGTGGCCACATGTGTGGACCCCACTTTGATGTATGTTCTATATCCACACCGTCTAGTGTGCAGGGCCCACCCGCCGTTCTTGGGGCTTACACGACCGGTCGGTCATGCAGGCCTGGCTGAAAGGTAAACACAAATATTAGCTTGATCCTTGGCAGGGTGGCCCACCCGCGTGGACCCCACCCTGATGTATGCATTATAGCTTCGCCGTCTATCCTCTGCTCAACCAAAAAGTGGGCCAGATTGGCCAGAAGCGATCGACAGATTGCTGTGCAGTAGCAGGCCTGGACGGTAGTGGGCTGATGTCCACCATTTGAAACTTTCTTGGGCCCACTGAGATGCTTGTGAGAGGCCCAACAGCCCGGCCCACCTCTTGGATGGCCCACATCCAGTGGGACCCACCATGTATATGTTTTATCTAGGCCGTCCATCTGTGGGATGGCCAAATAGGGCCGGCGACCCAGCAGGGCTGATCGTCCAGCTGCTGTAGGGCCACCATGATGTTTATATTTTATCCCGTCCATCCCGCCATTTTATAGCCCACCTGGATAGGGCCCACCTCGTGTATGTATTTTATTTAGACCGTCCACTGGTTGGACGCCCAGATGGGCCAGGATGCTGCTGGCCCACTTTCCTAGGCCCTCTGTGATGTTTATGGGAGGCCTAGTGGATGTCCCACATCCAGTGGGACCCACCACGTATATGTTTTACCTAGGTCGTCCATCAGCAGGATGCCCTGCAGGCCTAGCCATTGGTGGGCTGGCCGCTAGTGGGTTGGCCGTCCAGCAGGTAGCCCACCATGTAAGTGCTATGTTGTAATTTTAGCACCCGGTATTGTCAAATTTTGTTGTGTCAAACCACTTGGAGTTAGTATCTTATTATGATAAGATGGGAAGTTCACCTTCAAGTCATCGTCAACTCTTCTACATTTTCAAGTTGAAGAACTTTGCCAAAGATCGTACACAAGCTCATGTACAAGAATACAAAGTCTATCTCAAGCTCAAAGCTCAAGTTCAAGATTAATTCAAGTTTTAAGTACTCAAGTTCATATTACAAGATCACTACCTCAAGCTTAAAGTCTCATGAACATAAGCTATAGCTCAAACTCAAGTTCAAGACTTAGAAGTCAAGCTTCATGTGCTTTCTACCGAAGCGAACAATGTTTCAAACTCACATTTAAGGTATGAATGTCCCTAGATTGACCATAGGATAGGTCATATTGATTGCATATTGAATTTGGGTCATTATATATATATGTGTATATATATATATTTATATTTATAGGCTTTTCTTCGACTAGTCCTAGTCATTATTCGACTAATCCAGGCATTGGCTCGACTAGTCCAAGATTTGTTAAGAATTTTCAAAATTTTTTTGTTATGGCTTGACTAGTCATGCACATTGCTCGACCAGTTGAGTGAATAGTCTTGACCAGTCGAACAGAGCTTGACTCAAAGTCCAGCAAGCTTTTCTGGTCCCACTCGACTAGTCGAGTGCATTGCTTGACCAGTCGAGCAAGCCACTCAACTAGTTGAGTAAAGGGCTTATCTTATCGCGCCAGAAATTTTAAAAATTGGTTGGTACTTCGATTGGTTAAGGGAATAAAATTTTTATCTATAAATAGAGGATGAATCTCAGAGTTTTTCATTCATTCCAAGCTTAATCAAGCCATCACTTTGAGAGATAAGTTTCTGCAATTGTGAAGCTATTACTTATTCATTTTAAATTCTTTTTATAACTTTTTATATTTGATTTTGTGATATGTTTATTCATCTCTATTGTATTAAAAAGGAGAATTGTGATTTACCCTTTTGTGATAAAAATCAAATCAAGCTAGCCCCAGGTTAATTTAATTTAAAAATTATTTAGACCTAGAACCCTTTCTTTTGTGAGATTCGACATTGAACATCTACGTCTACATTGAATTGGTTCTACCGAGACACTTTAGAGGAAGAATCTTCAGATAAGTACAATTTCAATTTCTGCAGTTTTGGTTTGTGAGATTAAGCCAGGAAAACTCATTATAGGGTGTTTGTGATTGTGTAAAGCCCATTTGAAAAACACAATTGTGAAGGTTTTAAGGTGAACCCTAGAAAACCTTATTTCTTAATGAAAGCCAATATCCCGTGGGTGTAGATATTAGGAGTGGAGTAGTTGTGTGGCTATTTGTTAACAGTTGGTGTACACATAAATGGACCACTATAATTCCTAGAGTTATGGTGGATGATTGTATTTGTTTATATCTGTGAATGTTGTAATTTACTTTATGCACTTGTGGTGAATGTTGTAATAACTTAGTTTATTTACTTTACCTCTTTATTGGTTTGGGTTTTTGATACTTACAAACGTTCTAATAAGGTTGTCCTACCAAAAAGCCTTTGGTTTTTGGTGTTTGGCTGTCCTTTGAACTTAGTTTGTATCAACCCTCAAGACTAGTACATTTGAGGTTGCTATTTACTTGTGCTATTTTATTATTTATTTGTACTATCTATCTTTGTATTCCACATTTAATTTTTATTTGGCATAATCCTATTCATCTCCCTCTCTAAGACTTAGAGCTCAGCCTTTTCAAGTGGTTTCAAAGCCTAATAGCTCATTCATTTGGATTCATTTCCTGAGCTAACCGATCTCAAGCTTTTAATATGTCAAATTATGATAGCCTCTCAATTACTAGGCCTCCACCTTTTGATGGCTCCAATTATGCTTATTGCAAAGCCAGGATGAGGATATTTTTGAGGTCCATTGATGAGAGTGTGTGAAAAGCCACAGTGACTAGATGGAACCCTCCTATGTCTGAAGTTTTAGGCACTGGTGGAACTAAATCGGTTAAAGTTACACCTTATTATTCATGGACCACTCTTAAAAAAATGAGAGTAGTGTCAATGCTAAAGCTTTAAATGCAATCACTTGCGCACTATCACCAGATGAATTTAAAAGAAATATATCTTGTGATATTGCAAAGCAAGCCTGGAATATCTTAAAAATGGCACATAAGGGTACGACTATTGTCACAAAGTCAAAACTTCAAATCCTCACCAATAGGTTTGAGGAAATACATATGGAAGAAAGTGAAACATTCGTGGACTTCTATACTAAATTGAATGAAATAGTCAACTCAATGTGGGGTCTTGGAGATAGCATCCAAGAAAGTAAAGTTTGTGCAGAGATACCACGCTCAATGCCTGAAAGATTCAATTCTAAGGTGACTGCCATTCAGGAACTTCATGAAACAGATAATATGAGGGTTGAAGAGCTTGTTGGTTCTTTACAAACCTATGAGTTAAATTTCAAGGCTCCTAAAGGTTAGTCCATAGCCCTTAAGTCATCTAAATGTATTTCTTAAGATAATACTAGTAATTCTGATTGTGAAAATTCATAGGATGATATGGCATTATTAGCCAAGAAGTTTTATAAGAGTTTCAAAAGCAAAAAGAGAGTCGATTTTCAAAAACCCTCTGAGAAGAAAAAGAGTAAATCTAAAAGTTGGAAATCTCTTTAAGACAATTAATGTTTCAACTGCCGTGAATATGGGCATTTAACAAACAAGTGTCCAAAGAAGGACAAATCAAAGAAGAAAGGTATGTTGGCCACATGGGATGAATCGTCTTGCTCCGAAGCATCTTCTGAGTAAGATGATTCTGAACCCGAATCTTCTAATGAGGTCAAGGCCTTAATGACTCTAGCCAGAGTTACTTCCTCAAATAGTTGTGATTCAACTTATGATGAAAATTTGAGGAGTGACCCTAAAAATGATGAAGATTTACAAGATGCCTATAATGCCCTATACAGGGAAAGTTGTAAGATAGATGTAAAACTTAAACTTCAAAAAGAAAAGTTTTTAAAGTTAAAAGAAGATTTTGAAAATCTAGTTTTAAAAAAATCACATCTTTTTTATTGTTTTGAAAAGACTAAATGTGATTTAGATTTCAAAACATCCCAAGTTGAAAATCTAAAATCAAAAAATGAATAACTAAAACACTCTCTTCTCTCCTGAGTTCAAAGGATACTTAGAGGTATGCCCAGGGTGATCCTAAACTAGAAAAATTGTTAATTGGATTAAGGAAATGTGGAGATAGATCTGGTCTAGGCTATGATAAAAATACGCATCTAAAAAATACGATTACTCTTCCTAAGTTTGTTAAAGGAGAGTCGTCCAACTCAAAAGAGAAAAGTCTGAATCAAAATGTTTTTAAAAATCGTAAAACTTTTCAAGTTACAAAACCTAATAACAACCATATCAACTTTAGAAATCAGAATCATAATCCCTTAGATAAGAAAATTGAGGATTTACTCAAGGAGCTTCTGAAATCTAATTCGATTAGTAGAACTTATAACAACTACAAGTGTAGAAAAACCAACAATGTTCCAAAACCCAAAATGGTAATGAAATGGGTCCCTAAGGTTACTTATCTGGTTGCCCACACTACTTTTAAGGCTTCAGATCAATCAAAGTGGTACCTAGACAGTGGTTGCTCTAGACACATGATAGGTGACAAAGATTTGTTCACCAACTTCAAAGATATGATTGATGGTTCAATCACATTTGGTGATGGTAGCAATTGCAGGATAATTGACCAAGGTACGGATCCACTTTACAATCTTCCTCCTTTTGAGAATGTTTTATTTGTAAAAGGTCTTAAACATACTCTCTTAAGCATTTCTCAAATGTGCGATAATAAATATAGTGTAAAATTCACTAATCAAGGATGTGAGATTTCTAATGAGAAGGGTTCTATGATATTGACTGGAACATCTGAGAATTAGTATATAGTCAGTGACTCTAGCTTATCTAAATTATCATGCTACATGGTCCAAACTAATGAGACCGAATTATGTCATAAACGCCTTGGACATGTAGACTACTGTAATCTATATAGGCTGAGAAAAGGTAAGTTAATAAGAGGTCTACCCAAATTAAAGAAAATGGATAAAATTTGTGGTGAATGTCAAATCGGAGAACAAACTAGGAGTAGTCACAAGAAAGTGAACTCTAGTGCCATAACTAAACCCCTTGAACTTCTCCACATGGATCTCGTTGGACCTACGAGAACGGAGAGTCGAGGTGGAAACAAATATTTTCTGGTAATTATGGAAGACTTTACCAGATATTCATGGGTAGCTTTCATGAGAGAGAAGTCTGAAACTCTTAATGAAGTTAAAAGGATACTCAAGTGTATCCAAACTGAGAAGGAATCAAATGTTTCGAAAATCCGAAGTGATCATGGATCGGAATATGATAATAGAAATTTTGAGAAGTTCTGTTGCGATCATGGGATATCGCATGAATTTTCTACACCTAAGACACCTCAACAAAATGGAGTTGTTGAAAGGAAAAACCATGTGCTTCAAGAAATGGCCAATGTTATGTTAAATAGCATGAATTACCTAAAAATCTATGGGTTGAAGCTGTGAATACTGCATACTATATAATAAACCATGTTTATACTAGAAAATTAAATGATAAGATTGCATATGAATTGTAGTTCAATAAGAAGCCCATAAATACTTTCGAGTTTTTGGTAGCAAGTGCTATATTTGGTGTGACAGCAAAAATTTAGGGAAGTTCGACGGTAAAAGTGACGAAGGGATTTTTCTAGGGTATGATCTAAACAGTCAAGCGTATCGAGTTCTCAACAAGAGAACCAGTGTTATTCAAGAGTCCATTAATGTGGTTATAGATGATCACTTGAATACACCTGTCTCTAGTTTAGTAAATGATGAAGTCTCTATAGTTAATAAACTAAAATTTTCATCCAGCCAAAATGACACTGAATTGCAGTTAGTTAAAGACCATCCAACTAATCAAATTCTTAGGAACCCTCTCACTGGTGTGCGCACTTGAAGACAATTAGAAAACATATGTAATTATGTGTGCTTCACTTCCCAGATTAAGCCAGCCAATGTAAAAGTAGCGCTTCCTGATGAAAACTAGATAGTATCCATGCAAGATAAACTAAATCAACTTGTAAGGAAAATCAATTTGTAAGGAATGATGTATGGTATCTAGTTCCTAGACCTAATGATAAACATATAATTGGAACTAATAAATCTGATGAATTAGGAAATATTATAAGAAATAAGGCAAGACTGGTTGTACAAGAGTACACTCAGATAGAAGACATCAATTATGATGAAACCTTTGCCCCAGTAGCTCGTCTTGAATCTATCAGATTATTTTTTATTCATTGCTTGTTTCAAAAATTTCAAAATCTATCAAATAAATGTTAAGAGTGCTTTCTTAAATGGTCATTTACATGAGAAAGTATATGTAAAACAACCTATGGGTTTTGAAGACCCTAAATACACTGATCATGTTTATCACTTGAAAAAGGCACTCTACGGTTTAAAACAAGCTCCTAGGGCATGGTATGAGAAGCTGACTAAGTTTTTACTACATCACAACTTTATAAATGGGAGTGTTGATAAGACGCTGTTTGTAAAGAAACATAATGTTCACATACTCATAGTACAGATATATGTTGATAATATTATTTATGGTTCTACATGTTCTAACTTGTCTACTGAGTTTGCAAAATTAATGAAGTCCAAGTTTGAAATGAGCATGGTTGGAGAACTAAACTACTTTTTAGGTCTAAAAGTGAAACAACTTGAAGACGGGATTTTTATCTCTCAAACCAAGTATGCTCTAAACTTGGTTAAGAAGTTTGGATTTGAGAATGAGAAAAACTTCGATACTCCTATGAGTACAACTCTTAAGCTCTCTAAGGATGCAACAAGTAAAAGTGTAGATCCTAGGTCGTATCACAGTATGATTGGTAGTTTATTATATTTAACTACGAGCAGACCTGATATAGCATTTAGCGAGGTATCTATATTAGATATCAATTAGATCATAAGGAATCTCACCTGATTGCTATTAAGTGAATTATGAGATATGTCGTAAGTTCGGCTAATCCTGGCCTTTGGTATCCATATGATACTAATGTTCAATTAATTGGTTATACGGATGCTGACTGGATTGGGAATATAGATGACCGAAAGTCTACCAACGATGGATGTTTTTATGTCGAGAAATGTTTAGTTTCACAATATAGTAAGAAGCAAAGTTCCGTATCGCCATCCACAGCTGAAGATGAATATATTGCAGCTGGAAATGCATGCACTTAGCTTGTGTGGATGAAAAGAATGTTAAATGACTATGGATTTGCACAAGATACTATGGTTCTGTATTGCGATAACTCTAGCATAATCAACATCTCTAAAAATCCCATCCGGTACTCACGAACCAAGCATATTGACATTAGATATCATTACATTCGTGAATTAGTGGAAGATAAAATTATTTCGTTAGATTATGTTCAAACTGAAAATCAACTTGCAGACATTTTCACTAAACCACTTGATATCTAAATTAAAATTGGATATTGGTATGTGTAATTTGATCTAAGATTATTATGTCTACTTGTACTATAATTTGTATATTTTTATTTTTATAAATTTCTGAATTTTAAAATTTAGAAAATTGAGATTTTTTTACTCTGCACGACCAGTCGAGTACACACTCCGACCAGTTATAGCGCCACCGGTCGAGTATCTACTCGACAAGTCGAGATGCACTGTTAGGTTGCTTTTATTGTGAGAAAAATTACTTTTTCTTCACTTTCTTAATCTTCTCCAACCTCCCCTTCTCCGACCGATCGAACCCATCTCCGAATACTATTCGGTTATTTATTTTTATTTCAGATTTCGGTTCCTTGCATCTCATTTAGCTTAATTATAGTGTTTATTTCAAGCTTTCTTGTGGTTTCCTTGCTTTTTCGAGGTAAAATCTGATTTGGGTGAAATCCATAAACCCTTCTTGCATTCTATTTCTTACAATGGAAGGTAGAATTAAGAAGAAAACCACTCGTGGTCCTTCTTCTTCTCGTTCCACATCTGCACACTCTTCGACCACCCGAAGAGGACCTAAAATATGTGTGGGATATTCGTCTCCGCAATGTCATTGTTGAACGAACCGTTAATTCCAACCATCTGGTTCCTTTCAACATCATTCCCCTCCTTATGGCTGTAGGATGGGATGTCATTTTGAATTGGGGTGGACTCGCATATCAATCCATTGCACAAGCTATGTATGCATGTATTAGTGATGTTTCTATTGAAAATTTATCCTTCATTACCTACAAGCTATGTATGCATGTATTAGTGATGAATGCACAAGCTGCGAATTACCTACAGAAGCCTTTGCAGGAACTTCCATAGACGGGAAGTTAGGTGGGTTCCACCATGATGTTTACATACATCTATACCATTCATAAGTTCTTTCCAATTGGGATGAACTCAAAAACAAAGATATTAGCTTCATCCAAACCTTTTGTTTAGAGAAGGTACATATCCAGTAGATCATCACTTGATCTCTAGTTTGATGGATATACTTGTTAATGATGAAGGGATTCTGATATCCACATTGACTGAGAGATTGAATGAATCAGAAAAACATTTGTTAACCAAAAATTTATGCAACATGAACTCAGATTGGAATTTTGGGATTGCGCTCCGTGCCAATCATATGTTACCCAGATACAAAGTACTTCATCGTATCTTCATTTCCAATGTATACCCTATATCTGGTAACAAGTCTGAATTAACTTCTTTCATGGTGCGTATTATTCATTCTATTGTTTCTGGTATTCAAGTGTGTCTTCCTTCATTAATCTGTTATTTTATAATCCAATTTCGTTTACATTCGGGGCATAGCCATATTCCTTTCGCTTATTTGATGACCACACTTACTACTCATTGTCGCGTGGTCATGCCATCTGGAGAAGCTCCTATTTCCCTTCTACCATTCAACAGCTCATATATTAATAAGATAAATTTGAAGTTGGCTCCTGGTCAAGTTGATAAGGATGATGGAGGAGCTAGTGAAGAAGTTGGAGAGGAAGAAGCTCTACCCACTGATGACATGAATATGGATGATCTATTTAATGAATTAGAATATGATTTTAAGGCTGATCCTAATTTTCATCCTTCTGATTTTGATGAAAGACTTAGAACCTTAGAGGAGAAGGTGGAAGGTCTCCATGTATCCCATGAAACACAATTCAAATATATGCGCAAATACCTTCATCACATAAACAAAGGATTACATCAAATTGACCCATCAATTCCTGCTCCGTCTTCTGGTTCTGATTAGTCTTTTTAGTTATATTGGGTATGTACTAAATCTTAATCTTTACTTTTACTTGGATGATCTTTGGACATATTTTTTATTTGCGACTCTATGGACATGTTTATGCTTGTTGATGATACTTTTATCTATGCTTGTTGATGCTTGAACATGATGGTATCATTTCTTGTTCACTCTATTTTTCCTACTCCTCCCTTACATTTTTATGTTACCTCAATCATCTATTTCTATAATTTTTCTTTTGTCATTTTATGACAAAAAGGCGGAGAAATGTGGTATAATTTGCATTTTTATTGGTATATGTCTTTGCATGATATTGTTGTGGATGTGGTTGTAGAGAGATATGGATATGGATATGGAAGTGCATTTTTTTTGTGTGGTATCTATTTGGTTAATACAGGTACTCTACAAATCACTCTGCTTGAATTGAGGGGGAGTAGTAGTAACATTGCCTTGCAATGTGTATAAACTAGTGCATGATTCTTTAGTCGGTTTTGTCACAGATTTGACAAAGGGGGAGATTGTAAGTGCTATACTGTAATTCTAGCACCCAGTATTGTCAAATTTTGTTGTGCCAAACCATTTGGATTCAGTATCTTGTTATGATAAGATGGAAAGTTCACCTTCAAGTCATTGTCAACTCTTCTACATTTTCAAGTTGAAGAACTTTGCCAAAGATTGTACACAAGCTCAAGTACAAGAATACAAAGTCTATCTCAAGCTCAAAGCTCAAGTTCAAGATCATTACCTCTAGTTTAAGTTTTAAGTACTCAAGCTCATATTACAAGATCACTACCTCAAGCTTAAAGTCTCATGAACACAAGCTCTAGCTCAAACTCAAGTTTAAGACTTCGAGGTCAAGCTTCATGTGCTTTTTACCGAAGCAAACGATGTTTCAAACTCACATTTAAGGTATAAATGACCCTAGATAGACCACATGATATGTCATATTGATTGCATAGTGAATTTGGGTCATTATATATATTTATAGGCTTTTCTTAGACTAGTCTTAGTCATTGTTCGACTAGTCCAGGCACTGGCTCGACTAGTCTAAAGAATTTCTCAACCAGTCCAAGATTTGTTGAGAATTTTTAAATTTTTTTATTGTGGCTCGACCAGTCGTGCACACTGCTTGACCAGTCTAACAGGGCTTGACTCAAAGTCTAGCAAGCTTTCTAGTCCCACTCGACCAGTGGAGTGCATTGCTCGACCAGTCGAGTAAAGGGTTTATCTTATCACGCCAAAAATTTTGAAAATTGGTTGGTGCTTCAACTAGTCGAACCGACCCTTAAACCAGTCGAGGGAACATAATTTTTACCTATAAATAGAGGACGAATCTTAGAGTTTTTCATTCATTCCAAGCCTAATCAAGCCATCACTCTGAGAGGTAAGTTCCTGCAATTGTGTAGCTATTACTTATTCATTTTAGATTCATTTTATAGATTTTTGTATTTGATTTTGTGATCTCTTTATTCAACTCTATTCTATTAAAAAGAAGAATTGTGATTTACCCTTTTGATATCAAAATCAAATCAAGCTAACCCTAGGTTAATTTAATTTAAAAATCATTTAGACCTAGAACCCTTTCATGTGTGAGATTGGACATTGAACATCTATGCATACATTGAATTAGTTCTACTGGGCTACTTCAAAAGAAGAATCTTTAGATAAGTACAATTTTGATTTCTGCATTTTTGGTTTGTGAGATTTAGCCAGGAAAAACTTATTGTGGGGTTTTTCTGATTGTGTAAAGCCCATTTGAAAAATAAAATTGTGAAGATTTTAAGGTGAACCTTAAAAAAACCTTATTTCTTAGTGAAAGCCAATATCCCGTGGGTGTGGATATTGGGTGTGGAGTAGTTGTGTTGCTGTTTGCTAATAGTTGGTGTACACACCAACGAACCACTATAATTCCTGGAGTTGTGGTGGATGATTGTATTTGTCTATGTGTGTGAATGTTGTAATTTACTTTTTGCACTTATGGTGAATGTTGTAATAACTTAATTTATTTACTTTGCCTGTTTATTGATTTGGGTTTTTGATACTTACAAACTTTCTAGCAAGGTTGTCCTTCCATAAGCCTTTGGTTTTTGGTGTTAGGTTGTCCTTAGAACTTAGTTTGTATCAACCTCTCAAGACTAGTGCATTTGAGGTTGCAATTTACTTGTGTTATTTTATTATTTATTTGTACTATCTATCTTTATATTTTGCATTTAATTTTTATTTGGCATAGTCCTATTCACCCACCCCCTAGGCTTATAGCTCGGCCTTTCAAGATGTTATATATATTGTATATCCATGCTGTCCAGCTGGTGGGGCCCATCTGTAATGTGTAGGCCCACCATAAGGTGTATGTATCCAGGCCGTCCATTCGCTGGACATCCAACAAGGCCCCAGGTTGGTGGATTGGATGTCCAGAAATCGGCCCAACTTCGTGTATGTATTTTATGTTCATCCTATCCCGCATGTGTGGGGCCCATTAGTGCTTTGTGAGGCACGCTATGATGCATGTGTTATGTAAACGCTGTCCATTCATACAAGGCCACCATGACGTGTGTGTTGTATACACATTGTTCATCCATTATAGGGCCGTGGGCTGCTTTGTGAGGTCCACCGTGATGTATATGTTATATGCCCAATAAGGGGCTGCCTTGAGAAGCCCACCATGATGTGCATGCTGTACACGCATTATCCAACTGCTTTTTAGATAGTATAAGGGCCATGGGCCCCCGTTGTGATTTAGATTCTAATCCCAAATGGACCGCACCATAGGATAATGGTGGTTAAATGTCCACCATTGTAAACCTCCCTAGGGCCCATTGTTAAGACCATTTCAACCCTTACCTTATTGGGCTAATGTAACACATCGCACTTTTGGTATGCAGGTGTTACCAATTAAACCCGTATCAATGAGATTTCAAGATTTATTAACAAGCAACTATAATTCAACGAATGCAGGATGGGGCTTCAAATCATCAATGAAGTCATCCATCAGAGACTTTAGGAGCTGAGTTGAACTCTACATCAGTCATGAGGGTAAGCTTAATTAAACACCTTAAGTTAAAACAATTTACAAATCATCTGGTCGAAGAGTATCGGGGCAATGCACTTATGATTGAGTTTCGAGGGCTAGTGCATAGCCAACCAAGTAATCACTGTCTCCTAAACCCCCATTTAACCGTTGAAACCAATTATCAAGCCAATCTAACCACTGGATTAATGTGCACTGATTATGATTAAATAAGGTCTGGGATGTGCAATACGACCTCACAACCACCCCATACTTGGTTAGGGGCTTTGACCGAAGCCTCCAAGAAGAATGGATAGAGTGGATTTGTCACAAACATCATAGTGGACCCCACACAGAGTGCGAGTGCACCAAAATTGCCCATGCACGAAGTGCACGTGATGATGCTCGCTAGTTTGACTAGCGCAAACCTGACCCTTTCGAAGAAAATGGAAAAAAATCTCCTGCCAGCATGCATTTTCAAACCAGGGATCGTCCGATGCCATAATTGTAATAACCCAAATAAATCTTAACCGTCAAATTTTAACCATTGATCGACATACCCAATTAGTCCAATATGACCGACAATCTATAAGATCAACTGGTTCAATCTCAACCATTGATTTGGACATATCGAATCCAACTATTCATTAACTAATAAATTCAACCATATATGTAACCATCCACCCAACGATACAACCATCTAACCATCCATATGTTGAAAATCATTGGAACACTTGCCTTTGCACCTGAACTGACCACCCATAATATCGGTCATATGGCCACCCACAATCCTACCCGTCCATCCACAACTATACCTTGGAGTCTAGCCATCGATCGTATAATAACTCATTTGCATATATCTAGCCATCCATCTATGCATACATTAATCCGTCCATCCATCTACATCATACACTTATGCACCAATGAATACTTCACAAATACACCAAACACATCACATACATACCTCTCATGCACACACAAGTAGCCATGCATGCATCATAGCTTACACATACATGTGGCACATGCATGTGGTGCACATAAGATGCATGGTGAATGTGTGCATTTAACCAGCCCACGTTGCAAAAGAAAAAAAAAGAAATTAAAAAAAAAGAAAAAGAAACGTTATGAAAAGAATTGCAAAACGGAAGCATAAATGCATGTGAAGTATTTAGATTTGTGCACGTGGTGTAAACTAAAAGAAAGAAAGAAAAAAAAAACGAAAGAAAACTGAAATTTTAAAAGACATTAATAGCACACGTGAGATGCTATCCTTATAAATAAGGAGCAAAGGAAGAGAAGTGGGATGTGGTGAAACGTGAGGTGAGGTGAGGTGCTGTGATGTGAGAAGAGTGAGGAGAGAGAGAGAGAGAGAGAGAGAGAGAGAGAGAGAGAGAGAGAGAGAGAGAGAGAGAGAAAAGGTATTGCTGGACATTCATGTTGGAAAGAGAGGGAGAGAGAGAAGAGAGAGAAAAAGGAAGAAAGAAAAGAGGAGAGAAAAAGGAAGAGAGGAAGAAAAGAAAACAAAAAGAAAAAAGAAAAGAAAATACTTCTTTTTAAGAAAAAGTGAGTTTTCTCTCACTTGATATTTATGAAAACTTTAGATAATTTAATTTAATTTAATTTATTTGTTAATTCAATTGTACTTATAATACAAAATTGCCATCTTGGATGTACTTTTTAATTTGATGTAATTACTTACCCTGCTTCTTAAAATGTTGTTTAAATTATTATTTTTGTTGTCATTGCTTTAATATGATTTCATTGAAGTTTTATAGTCTTATTGTTAATCCTTAAAAAAATAAAATAAAATAATTTATTTGCATTTAGATTTTGTTTTGTTAAAAGTTATAGCAAAATCTTGAGTTTATATATATATATATTTTTTACATAGATCTTAAATCGTATAAATCATGTTGCATGCTTATCTTTTTTAATCAAGATTTAATAAATCACGTTGCATGTTTACTTTTTTTCATTGTATTTTAACCATGATCTAATAAATTATGTTGAATGTTTATTTTATTTTTACATAAAATTTTAATTATCTACATACAATTTACATTGATTGAAAATTTTATTTTTAGTTTATTAAATCATGTACATAAAGTATTATGGATTGACCGAAGAATAGTAGTCATTGAAGATATTTAGAAATATTTGATTTTTGCAATATTAAAATCATGCATCATTAAAATAGTTATGAAACACCAGAAAATAGGTGAGGCGATCAAGTCCTCTGGGTTGAAAATCCCTAAAGCGTAAATAGGTGGGGCGATCAAGACCCTTGGGTTGAAAGTCCCAGAAACCCAACTGGTACCTTTTGGAACATCTACCGTACCCTTTGAGTGGGTGAGCATGTCAGGATTGCAAAAGGTTCCCACTGTCAGGTTCGGTAGGGTAGTAGTCTGACCAGCTAATGTACAAATGGGTCCCTCACCAAGTGCCCTTTGGATGAGTGAGCATGTCATGCAAGAGGTTCCCATTGTCAGGCTAGGTGTTGTATTGCGCGGGTGTTGGCCAACCGGTGTAAACTGGCCCTGGTGTTAAAAAGAATAAACCACACCTTTTATTATGGAGTATATCATATGTTGATTTCATTCATTCATATTTCTTTGAATTTACATTGAAATTTTGTGTTTATTAGATCTCCTCATTTGTTGTTTTACCTAAATAGATATTGTATCTTTTAATACTTTTATTCATGTTATATGAGGTTATTTTGAAACCTGTGTTGAGATTACTCACTAGGCTTCGTAGCTTACCCTGTTGGGATTTTAAAATTTCAGGATCAGGATCACATGGAGGAGCTTAAAGAGATTTTCTTTTATTTATTTTGTTTCTTTACCATTTTCTAAATAAGTGTAATGAACATTTAGTATGACAACATTACGATGACATGTGTTTGATGATAATCTTGAATAGTCGGAACATGGACATTTTTCTTTAAATAAAGGTTTAATTATTAAATTTTTGGATTGTTATATTTTATGAATGAGGTTATTTTGTCAATATATGCGTGGAATATGAAATGTAAATATACAAAACATAAGTCATGCCTGCGGGTACGGAATCGGGGTCGGATATACCCAGGTGCCGGATTTCGGGGCGTGACAGATTGGTATCAGAGCTTAAGTTTAGAATCATTGAGGACCTAGGGTTTTACTTGAAAACTTAGTCACTTTGAAAATTAGGATATATCCCCTGCGAGTGTTGTTGTGATCAAAACTTAACTTGTAGTATTGTCTTTTAGTGATCCATCCTTATGTGATATCTAAAGCTTATTATTTAATTTAGAACATGTCTGGGAGCCGGCGTGAAAATAGAGGTAGAGGTCGAGGTAGTCCTGTGGCAACCACACCGGGGACCACCAAAAGTGGCCAATCACTGGATGGGGTCTTTCGTGCTTTAGGTGACATGGCAACCATTCTTGGACAACACATTCGTCGTGATAATAGAGGAGCCGCCCAAGTTGTGCAGGATGGCATTGGGGGCTTAATAGAGAAATTTAAGAGATTGAAGCCGCCTACTTTTGAGGGTTTGTCGGACCCTATGGAGGCAGAAAAGTGGAAAAAGCAAATGGAGAAGATATTCACTGTTTTAGGATGTGATGAGGAGCAGAAGGTTACACTTGCGGTTTTCATGTTAGAGGGAGAGGCCGACCACTATGGGAGACAATTGCTAGAACAATTAAAGAAGATACTGCATGGACATGGGATATGTTCTGTGAGAAGTTCGATGAGAAATACTTTCCTGAGTGTGTACAGGAGCAAAAAGCAGAGGAATTCATAAGCTTAGAACAGGATGACTGTAGGCCAGTATGAGTCTAAATTTACTGAATTATCCCATTTTGCCCCATTTATGATTCAGGATGAAGCTCGCAAAGCTAAGAAGTTTGAGCAAGGTCTGAGAGGGTCAATTCGTAACAAGTTGACTCCACTTAAGCTTAGATTGTATGCCGATGTAGTAGAACAGGCTCTAATGATAGAGCGAGACAACGAAGAATTCTGGAAAAGTCGTAACCAAAAGAGAGAAGTGAAGAGCAATGCTAGGGCTACATCGAATACATCTCAAACACAGGGTGATGCTTCTAAGAAACTAAAGACGATGGTAACAAATACCTCAACTCCTGCTCAGCCAATGAACCAATTTACAGGTAAATGTTATAACTGCGGAATGGAGGGTCACTCTGCGCATTTTTGTAAACAACCACCTCAGCAACCACATTATCAGGCGCCCCCACAGATGCACCCGAGACCTCAGCCACAGTTTCAAGCACATCAACCACAGTACCAGAGACCCCCATATCATCAAGTACTGGAACAGTATCAGAGAAATTCACAATAAAGACCCCCTCAGCAGCAGCAACGCCCACAACAACAATACTACCAGCCGAGGCAGGAAGGTCAGGCTTCTCGACAACCAGCCCAGGTCGTGTGTTTATTATAGTACCATCAGACACAAATGCTAATCGAGCAGTGGTGGAAGGTACCATAATTATCTATTCCTCGTCCGCTCAAGTTTTATTTGATTCAGGAGCTACACATTCTTTTATTTCGACTCTTTTCATGCATACATTGGGTTTATCTCTTGAACTCCTAGATAAGAATTTAGTAATTGCTACACCAATAGGAAGCTCCGTAGTGTTAAATCAGATATGTAGATCTTGCCCTGTCATGGTTGGAGATTCCGTATTGTTAGCCGACCTTATCGTATTAGACATGCAAGAGTTTGATGTTATTCTGGGAATGGATTGGTTAGCTTCGTTCCATGCAAATTGGGATTGTTTTGAGAAGACTGTGGCATTCTCTATTCCTGGGCGACTGAGACTCCAGTTTCTTGGAAAGCAAAAGAATGGACCGTTATGCGATTTCTTAGCACTTTTGGAGGAAGAACCACATGAAGTAGGTATCGATCAAATTCCAATCGTATGTGAGTTTTCCAATGTATTTCAAGACATACCAGGGTTGCCTCCAAGAAGGGAGATCGAATTTGGTATAGATCTTATGCCCAGAGTCTCACTAATCTCCATGGCACCGTACCGTATGGCACCAGTAGAGTTGAAGGAACTGAAGGAGCAGATTCAAAAGTTATTGGAGCAGGGTTTCATTTGGTCGAGTACATCACCGTGGGGTGCACCAGCCTTATTTGTAAGGAAGAAAGATGGTTCGATGAGGTTATGTATTGATTATTGCCAACTAAACAAGTTTACCATTAAAAACAAATACCCACTTCCTAGGATAGATGATCTTTTCGATCAGTTGAAAGAAGCCAAGTTTTTCTCCAAAATAGATTTGCGGTCAGGATATCACCAGCTTAGAATTAAAGAAGTAGACATATGAAAGACGGCCTTTAGGACTCGTTATGGCCACTACGAGTTTCTCGTGATGCCGTTTGGACTAACAAATGCACCAGCAGTATTTATGGACCTGATGAACAGAGTATTTAAGCCACACCTAGATTGTTTTGTCATAGTATTCATAGATCTTATATATTCAAAGACCCAGGAAGAACATGAGCAACATCATAGAGTCACTCTTTAAACCCTGCAGGAATACCGATTATATGCTAAATTTGAAAAGTGTGACTTTTGGAAAGAGGAAGTGAAATTTTTGGGCCATGTAGTTTCGAAGAAGGGTGTATCAGTAGACCCATCAAAGGTAGAAGCAGTATTAAAGTGGGAACAGCCCACGAGTGTGACCGAAATACGTAGTTTTCTTGGTTTAGCAGGGTATTATCGAAGATTTATCACAGACTTCTCTCGAATTGCGGCACCGTTAACTCAATTGACCAGGAAGGGTGTAAAATTCATTTGGGATGATACTTGTGATTAGGCATTTTCAGAGTTAAAGATTAGGTTGACGACAACGCCTGTCCTCACCATTCCTTCGAGTGGTGAAAAGTTTGTAATCTTCAATGATGCTTCATATAGAGGTTTAGGTTGCGTCCTTATGCAACAAGGTAAGGTTGTAGCTTACGCCTCTAGGCAACTGAAAGTACATGAGCAGAATTACCCTACTCATGACTTGGAGTTGGCAGTCGTGGTTTTCACTCTCAAAGTATGGAGGCATTATCTATATGGGGAGAAGTTTGAGCTATTTTCAGACCATAAGAGTCTGAAGTATCTTTTCTCTCAGAAAGAATTAAATATGAGGCAGCATCGGTGGATGGAATTCTTGAAGGACTATGACTTCACCCTTCAATATCATCCAGGTAAAGCCAATGTAGTAGCAGATGCCTTAAGTCGTAAGCCACACAGAGTAATAGCTCACCTAATGATTCAGCGATGGAAAATGTTAGATACAGTGAAGGATTTTGACATCCAATTGAATCCGTAAACGTCTGTAGCTCGTCTCTTGAACTTAGCCGCTCAACCTTCCTTAATTAGTAAGGTTATAGAAGCTCAACAACAAGATTCATGGATACAAGCTAAGGTAATAGGAGCTGAAAAAGGTGGTAAGTCAGAATGGAAAGTTGGTACTGATGGTGGATTAAGGTTCCAAGGAAGATTATGTATACCAAATGTGGCTGAATTAAAGAAGGAAATTATGGATGAGGCACACCGCACTAAATTCATAATCCACCCTGGAGGTACGAAGATGTATCACAATATGTGTAGGCAATATTGGTGGAATAATATGAAGAGGGAGATCGCTGATTTTGTAGCCAAATGTCTCACATGTCAACAGGTGAAAGCAGAGCATCAAAAGCCATCGGGGATGTTACAGCCACTACCGATTTCTGAGTGGAAGTGGGAGCACATATCCATGGATTTCATTATGGGATTGCCACGGACACATAATAATCATGATGCAGTTTGGGTCATCGTTGACCGGTTAACTAAGTCCACACATTTTCTTCCTATACGTGCTACCTATCCCCTAGAAGAATTATGTAAACTATATATTAAAGAAATAGTTAGACTGCATGGAGTGCCTATATCTATCTTATCCGATCGGGATTCTAGGTTTACATCTCGTTTTTGGAGAAGTTTACAGAAGGCACTGGGAACCACTCTTGATTTTAGCACCGCTTTTCACCCTCAGACTGACGGGCAAACTGAAAGAGTGAATCAGATCCTTGAAGACATGCTCTGAGCTTGCGTGCTTGATTTCAAAGGGAGTTGGGATGATCATTTACCATTAATTAAGTTCGCTTATAATAATAGCTACCAGACAAGTATCGGCATGGCGCCATATGAGGCTTTGTACGGGAGGCCTAGTAGATCTCCAAATTGTTGGACAGAAGTTGGAGAAGGTAGTTTGCTTGGACCAGAGATTGTGCAAGAGACAACGGAGAAGATTTTTATCATTAGAAACCGTTTGCGCACAGCCCAAAGTCGTCAGAAGAGTTATGTAGACAATTGCAGAAGATATCTAGAGTTTGCAGTTGGAGATCATGTCTTCTTAAAGATTTCTCCTATGAAGGGCGTTATGAGGTTCGGTAAAAAGGGAAAGTTGGCTCCAAGGTATATAGGTCCGTTTGGGATTCTCGAGAGGGTTGGTGTTGTCGCATATAGGCTTGCTTTACCGCCTCAGTTGTCTGGTATTCATGATATTTTCCATGTATCGATGTTAAGGAAATATGAGCGAGACATTTCTCATGTTATAGACTGGCAACCATTAGAGATCCGAGAAGATGCTTCATACATCGAACAACTAGCACGTATTCTTGACCAGAAAGACCAAGTGCTTCGATCTAGAGTTATACCGTTAGTCAAGGTTCAGTGGAGTCAGCATACTGAGGAAGAGGCTTCTTGGGAACGCGAGGCCGAGATCCAAGAGAAATACCCTCACCTATTCGCATTATAGGTATGTAAATTTTGACGATGAAATTTCTTTTAAGGAGGGTAGAATGTAATAACCCAAATAAATCTTAACCGTCAAATTTTAACCATTGATCGACATACCCAATTAGTCCGATATGACCGACAATCTATAAGATCAACTGGTTCAATCTCAACCATTGATTTGGACATATCTAATCTAACTATTCATTAATTAATAAATTCAACCATATATGTAACCATCCACCCAACGATACAACCATCTAACCATCCATATGTTGAAAATCATTGGAACACTTGCCTTTGCATATGAACTGACCACCCATAATATCGGTCATATGGCCACCCACAATCCTACCCGTCCACCCACAACTATACCTTGGAGTCTAGCCATCGATCATATAATAACTCATTTGCGTATATCTATCCGTCCATCTATGCATACATTAATCCGTCCATCCATCTACATCATACACTTATGCACCAATGAATACTTCACAAATACACCAAACACATCACATACATACCTCTCACGCACACACAAGTAGCCATGCATGCATCATAGCCTACACATACATTTGGCACATGCATGTGGTGCACATAAGATGCATGGTGAATGTGTGCATTTAACCAGCCCACATTGCAAAAGAAAAAAAAAGAAATTAAAAAAAAGAAAAAAAAGAAAAAGAAACGTTATGAAAAGAATTGCAAAACGGAAGCATAAATGCATGTGAAGTATTTAGATTTGTGCACGTGGTGTAAACCAAAAGAAAGAAAGAAAAAAAAACGAAAGAAAACTGAAATTTTAAAAGACATTAATAGCACACGTGAGATGCTATCCTTATAAATAAGGAGCAAAGGAAGAGAAGTGGGATGTGGTGAAACGTACGTGAGGTGAGGTGAGGTGCTGTGATGTGAGAAGAGTGAGGAGAGAGAGAGAGAAAAAAAAAGGTATTGCTGGACATTCACGTTGGAAAGAGAGGGAGAGAGAGAAGAGAGAGAAGAAGGAAGAAAGAAAAGAGGAGAGAGAAAAAGGAAGAGAGAGGAAGAAAAGAAAAGAAAAAGAAAAAAGAAAAGAAAATACTTCTTTTTAAGAAAAATTGAGTTTTCTCTCACTTGATATTTATGAAAACTTTAGATAATTTAATTTAATTCATTTTATTTGTTAATTCAATTGTACTTATAATACAAAATTGCCATCTTGGATGTACTTTTTAATTTGATGTAATTACTTACCCTGCTTCTTAAAATGTTGTTTAAATTATTATTTTTGTTGTCATTGCTTTAATATGATTTCATTGAAGTTTTATAGTCTTATTGTTAATCCTTAAAAAAAAAAAATTTATTTATTTGCATTTAGATTTTGTTTTGTTAAAAGTTATTGCAAAATCTTGAGTTTATATATATATTTTTATATAGATCTTAAATCGTATAAATCATGTTGCATGCTTATCTTTTTTAATCAAGATTTAATAAATCACGTTGCATGTTTACTTTTTTTCATTGTATTTTAACCATGATCTAATAGATTATGTTGAATGTTTATTTTATTTTTATGTAAAATTTTAATTATCTACATACAATTTACATTGATTGAAAATTTTATTTTTAGTTTATTAAATCATGTACATAAAGTATTATGGATTGACCGAAGAATAGTAGTCATTGAAGATATTTAGAAATATTTGATTTATGCAATATTAAAATCATGCATCATTAAAATAGTTATGAAACACCAGAAAATAGGTGAGGCGATCAAGTCCTCTGGGTTGAAAATCCCTAAAGCGTAAATAGGTGGGGCGATCAAGACCCTTGGGTTGAAAGTCCCAGAAACCCAACTGGTACCTTTTGGAACATCTACCGTACCCTTTGAGTGGGTGAGCATGTCAGGATTGCAAAAGGTTCCCACTGTCAGGTTCGGTAGGGTAGTAGTCTGACCAGCTAATGTACAAATGGGTCCCTCACCAAGTGCCCTTTGGATGGGTGAGCATGTCATGCAAGAGGTTCCCATTGTCAGGCTAGGTGTTGTATTGGCGCGGGTGTTGGCCAACCGGTGTAAACTGGCCCTGGTGTTAAAAAGAATAAACCACACCTTTTATTATGGAGTATATCATATGTTGATTTTATTCATTCATATTTCTTTGAATTTACATTAAAATTTTGTGTTTATTAGATCTCCTCATTTGTTGTTTTACCTAAATAGATATTGTATCTTTAATACTTTTATTCATGTTATATGAGGTTATTTTGAAACCTGTGTTGAGATTACTCACTAGGCTTCGCAGCTTACCCTGTTGGGATTTTAAAATTTCAAGATCAGGATCACATGGAGGAGCTTAAAGAGATTTTCTTTTATTTATTTTGTTTCTTTACCATTTTCTAAATAAGTGTAATGAACATTTAGTATGACAACATTACGATGATATGTGTTTGATGATAATCTTGAGTAGTCGGAATATGGACATTTTTCTTTATATAAAGGTTTAATTATTAAATTTTTGGATTGTTATATTTTATGAATGAGGTTATTTTGTCAATATATGCGTGGAATATGAAATGTAAATATACAAAACATAAGTCATGCCTGCGGGTACGGAATTGGGGTTGGATATACCCAGGTGCCGGATTTCGGGGCGTGACAATATGGCCCACCTTAGCCACTAGCCGGCCGATCCAAACCGTCCATCGGACATGCGAGCCCTGGACGACCAAACCCTAGTGGTCTGTCAGGACCCATGCAAAGACACATGGATTCTAGATCAGTACCATTCAAATGCACATGATTGGCTAGAACCATGGGTGGTGGGCTAACCTGTTGCCACATGGGTGATCCATGATCATCCTGATCATGCAATCCTAGCCGTCCATTCGCCCAGTCAAAATCACTCTCTCCTGTTGCCAAAAATGGCCGAGCAGCCGCCTACACCAAGAAAAGTGAAAGGGAACATTCCCTTTTAGGAAGCGAGTGCTGGCGCGATTTGGACCCTTCCCTGGGTCACGTGGATCGATCCCAGCCACTCCCTCTAGGGTGACATGAGTTGAACAAGAGAGGCATCTCGTCTCATGAGAAAGTGGTGAAATATGAAGTATCTCATGAGATAATCTGAAAAGTGCATGAATGGCCCAAAAAGTGGGCCCTGTGGTGATCAGAAACTCCATCTGGTCCGTTCAAATGGACCAGATCCTAGCAAAATATTGTGGATGATGATTGGCCTTAACGGCCCTCTCAACTTCCCCGTTGGAGTGTCTGACCCACGATAACGAGATGGGCCCCACCATGTACAAAAGAATACTTTTCTAATAGGCCATCTCAGTAGGAATCCATCCCCAGGGTCGGATGGGCCCCATCATGATGGTTTTTCAGGGATGGCCGTGACAAGGGGCATTTTTATCTCAGGCATTGGCTAAAATGTAAAAGAAATCTCCCTCAACTATAAAAGCCATTTGGCCACATTGGGATCTGCACCAGAGAAAGTAAAGGAGAGGAAATAAGAGAGAGAGGAGAGAAGATAGGAGAGAGTGAAAGGGTGAGAGAGGCAGCTGCAAGTCCGCTCGACTCGGCCCATTTTTAGCCACTCAGGTAGGACAAGTCGCTGCCTCACTAAGTCCTAGGACCAGGATCTTCCATCAGGTATGGCCTCGAGTTGCCTCGGTTAGCTTTCTAATGACCATAACACCTTATTAACCCGGAGTGAATGTCACAGGTGGGGTATTATCCAAGCTGATGTGGCTGTGTTTAAGTCGACTCAACAGGTGAAGAACGGACCAGGTAATGCTCAGTCCCTTCCATATTTTATCTAACAACACATGGTTGTCGGAGCTAACACTCACAAAGACCGGCAGCCGGAGCGATTACAGGCTGATTTCTCTCGGTGTTGAGAGTCTAGCTCATCCAGTGAAAGCCCAAACCATGCCTCCGTGTAAGCCTTAAAACACCATAGTAGGTCCCATTGTACACCCATAACTAGAGCTTAACAGCTTGGATTGATATGGCTTTGAAAACTAGTGTGCTTCACCTTCATGTAACTCTTACAGTTGAGCCTTATGCAGCCCAAACTAGAGAAGAAGCTCTGTGTTAGGGGACCTAACTCACTACAACTATTGGGATTCACTGAGTCAAGAACTCAGTGGGCCACACCTCAAAACATCTTAGTGGACCACACCACAAACCACGGTGGGCCGCACTTGAGAAGTAGCTCAATGGGCCACTCTATGTCCATAGCAGGCCCTACCTGAGGGAAATCTCAGTAGGCTGCATTATAAATCACAGTGGGCCTCACTGAGTTACATACTTAGTGGGTCACATCATAAATCACAGTGGACTGCACTTGAGGTGTATCTTAGTGGGCGACATCGTATTTACACTGGGCCACACCTGAACCAAAGGCAGGTGGGTCACACCTTGCATGGTGCAGGTAGGCCGCACTTACCCTCTCGGTACGTGTGGGCATCTACATGGTTGGGCCAACAAGGGGCAGTAGCACAGCTCGGTCTTCCTGTGTCTGATTTGTTAGGCCAGCAATGGCCCAGCCAACTTGGCTAACCAATAGCCAGCGCATAAGGCTGTGGGACGCAAGGGCGTTGGGCCAGGGCGAGCCTAGCCTAACTGCCTGTTGGGGTTCTAAAACAGATAGCAACTGGTGGGCCAGGACGACCTAGCCCAACCTAGCCACTTGTTGGGGTTTTAAAACCAGTCAGTCAACCTTAGATGTATATTGTTACTAGGCTAGTAAATCCAGCCCAACACTTGGGACTAGCCTGTGATAGGTAGTGCTGGGCTAAAAATGGCCCAACCGATCCCCACCACAACTGTATTGTATCTGGGCTAGGGCGACCTAGCCCAGCCTGCTTGGGTTGTCAGCGCACGCCACTGGTGGGCCCGCCGTGGGTTGCTAGAAGCCCAGACTCCCATCCCACCAGATTTGGGAATTTGGGCCTGGACCAAAATAGCATTAAACCCAGTTCCCCTTAGGACCTTGTAGAGAAGGTGCTTGGTGGGCCGAAAACTAGTCGGCCCACCTCAGATTGGGTTGTTACTAGGCCAAGGACGGCTCAATCCAGCCTGATTTCTAGGCATTCATTGGATGTGGTAGCTGGGCCAAGTCAGACCTAGTTCAGGTCTTAGTTTTAGACCGTTTCAGACCAAATCCAGGCCACATTGGTTGGGCCATGGCTAGTGGGCCTGTTCACCCTAATGCGGGCCTAAGATCCTACAATTAACGGGACCTTACAATCCCCGTTCACCTCGAGGACCTTAAATGTTTAAGAAAGCCTTTTAATGTGAGTTTATCATATCGGGAATGACTCTAGGAAATCGCTTGTGTGATATTGGGCTGCAAGACACTCATGGGAATTTGAATCAAGGATGGGAATATGACCCTACAGGTGATGACTTCTCCCCTTGAGCTTTTCATCTCTAAACTAGACCAAGGATAATTTTTATAATAACTATGAATGATATCTTAGAATTGGTTAATCTCTTGGTTAGTTTACTTGAATACATGTCTTAGAATTGATTAAATCACTTGATTAGTTTACTTGAATACATGTCTCAAAATTGATTAAATCACTTGATTAGCTTACTTGAATACATGCCGTAAAATTGATAAGTTATGATCATACATATCCAATATAAATGTTAGAACTTGACTACTTAAGTGACTATTGAATTATATGGATACATGAGTTTTACTTTGAATATTGAATCATGTCTTAATCACTTCAGATAGTTCGTTACTTAATCTCCATGTCGTCCTCTCATATTATTGTATTGTTTACAAGACACATATGAATCGAAATCTCTCTAGGGAAACCTTTATCTATGAAAGAGAGTCCGTACTTAGGGTGTAATGAGATTGAACATGAAGGTTATATTAGTGGCAGTTTAATTCATGGGATTTACATCTATGGAGTGATTCCACCTACCTGATTATGGAATGAACCTTTCAACATTTTTATCGTCGTTGTTTATTCGCATTTAAATCATACATACCGACTCATTTTAATTGTTGTATTTAATGTCTTCAACACTTCATTCCTATTCAGCATAGGATGGTAGTTTTTAATACATTAAGAATTGATTGGCCACGTGTTGATGAGTTCTATCCACACCTTAAGGCGGTAGACTCGTGGGCCGGGGATGGTGGAATGGGACACAATGCCCGAGCTGTCGGCCTACGCTCGATGACGAGCCTCCATAGTGACCTTGAGCTTTATTAAACCGGCTAATTGTAATTGGATTAATAATGGCTTGGCTAATCATGCATACATGGCATATTTAGGATGACAGGTGGATATTTCTGAATGTTGTAGCACGTGCTTCTGATTTATTGGGGTATCATTTCGCTAGCTTCCAGGCCACCAACTATCGATTTGCATACGTGATGTACGATAGGTAGTCATTATGTGGTACGTGATGTGCTATTCTAATGGCCAGCCTTTGCATGGGTGATAAGCCCAACTGCCGACTGGATGAGCATCCCCAGGTCGATGATGCATTCACGCATCCATACATATAATAAGACTGCATTTTGTTATGTTTTGTTTGTTTGTTGTTTTCATGTTAGTCTTGTCTAAGGTAGCAGTGTGTAATCTTGAGGAAAATTCACATTGAGCTGACCACTCATTCATCAATGTTCAACGGTACAAAGGACATAAATGTAGGTATGACCGATTATGGTGAGGATCTCGGGACTGTCGCAGCTAGAGCAGATGAAGAGCGGTACGAGGAGGAGCTGCATCAGGAAGTGGCAGAATACTTTAGATTGAATCAGGAGATATAGATGTTGTTATTTATTTAGTACATTTAAACTTGAGGTTTTGTGTTTGGGTCTCTAGCTGAGTGGACCGGGATATTGTTATTATTTGGTTTACTGCTTATACTATGCCTGATTTCGCTATTGCACTTTGATTATATTTTGATTGCCACTTAATGATCTATTAACTATTGGGTTGTCATACCCTAAACTCAGAGACTCTGTAGTACCCCATTCTCGGCTCCCAGTGCCCACACGCCAAATTTCGATCCTGAGATCCTACAAGTAGGATTTTCAGTGTAAATTTTTATTTTTTATTTATAAATGAGCATAACCACAAGTGTACCTAAATCACAAGAGTAACATCATTATCACATATCCACTAATATAAACAGTTGATTACAATGTTGAAAGGAAATACATGAATATAATAAAATCTCTACCAAGCACGGCCTCCATGCTCTTGCCTCAATGTTATTGCAACCTAACGACACCTACACGCAACGATCGTGCATAAGCTTACAAGAAGCTTAGAGGGTAGTGTATGTATGTGTAATACATGTGCCAAGCATATAAATATCAAAGTAAGCGGAAATACTAGAAAGTCCATAAATACCATCAACCTTATCCAGGCTATGCGATACGAAGACATAATAAGGAAATGTCATATATTGAGAAAGCAATGTAAATCGACCATGCAATGCGAATATATAGTAAGCCAAATGTCATATCTAGGCCATATAGTGCAGAATCATAATAAACCCAATGTCATAAGCTAAGAGTGCAATGCAATGTGCAAATGCAAAAGAAATGATAAAGCTGGGGTGTGTAATCGGGATGATAGCACGTGGTATCGCAAGCTATGGGGTTCATCACAAGGGACGTCTATCCAAACCAGTCCCATACCTAAATTTGGATAGCTAGACTCAACATGGTAAACTCTTGATCTCAGGTTGGTCGCGTACCTAACCGAAATAATGGCCGTTACGAAGGTGCACATAATGAACTAGTTACGCACCATTCGCTCGAGTGGATAATGAATGAATGAATGAATGAGTCAAATGGTGAGTACGTAATCTCATACTCAATATGTCCACATGTCAGTATGGCTCATCTCTGGGATATCACCAGGGCCTAGTACACTCCATAATGGCTGCCGCCTCCCTAGCCGCACAACCAGAGAGTGGAAAAGACCTCACTATCCACCTAGTTAGTAGTCTGCCAATACCTACCCGCCTCATCGATAGCGGACCCATTTATGAGCTGGTCATACTCAGCCTAGCTTACAGCCCCCTCACTCAGGCGGATAAGGCCACACCCCCTCCCAACCGACCACGACATAGTGGAGACGCCGCCTACTAGTATTCAGCACTCGGGAGCTCATGTATCCACTTAGTCTAAATGTTGGAGTATCCTCTGGTACCATGAGAATTCTGGGACTCTCACCCAAGGACATCCTATGTGCCCACAGTGCTAGAACCAAATATTTTTGAAATCCCATCTGGCCATCCACGATGGACCTGTGGAGGCCACAACCCTGATGTCGCTAGAGCACTAAGTGATCATGTCACACAAATGCGAGATGCATGAGTCATACCATCCAGTCATGCATCAAACCTACGCATACCGATCGATTATGTGGGTCAACTCCATCTCTTAAGGAGTCCCCTAAATAACTCAGCCCAATGACAATGCTATGATTAACCATTCCTCACAACAGGCATACAAATGATGCGTATGAACATGTAGCATGATGTAATAAAGTACACAGGCATGACTATCTAATAAGGTGGATAAAAATAATCCACAATCAACCTTCACTAGCATGTCACATACCCAGAGTATAAACTAAACAACATGCTCCTTCTACTACTATAAGAGTCCATGCAGCATGTCCCATGTTATACTTCATTAGCTTTCCAAGGCACTGATATATCATATATTTCAAGACGAGGTCCACTGGAAGGATGGCGGATATTGCCCATACATCGAGATAGGCTTTATATGTTGGATATACCAAATCTGATACTACATATTCTTCTATCTACGACAAGGGGTGATGATGTACTAAGCAACGGATAGCCTAGATGATACACTAATGTCTAAGATGGACCTTGCACTTGTCTCAACAACGAGATAGACGATGCAGATGATATGTACAGTCACGAGGTCCTACTAAATGTGTAAAAGGGTAGGATACACCTCTTGTGGTGAGTTAAGTGGGTATATGACAAGGTGAGTTCACAAGGTGAGCTAACAGGGTGAACAATTGGGCTTCCTAAATCTCTATATCATGTAATAAATTGGGCTTTCCTATGAGAAGCCCGATACATACACAAAGAGGGTTTGGTGGAGTTCATACATCTAGGACTATGTGTCCCTCTAACGGATTGGGTAGCCCGTTCAACTCCTAAGTGGGTATGGTCGCTAAGCTTAGGCAAAACATGAATCTAGATGGGTCGCATTTCTATGAAAGGCCTGGTATGAACATAATGTGGGCTCCAAGGTTTGGACAACCCTATACGGCATGGTGGGAAGGTACTAGCATCAATGGGGCCCAACGTTTTGGGTTATACCGATAAGAGAGATGGGTAATACTAACATCACTGGGGCCCAATGATTTGGGATAGCCCAATAAGGGAAGATGGGATTAGAGTTAGCAATAGGCCCTAGGAAGATTTACAACAATGGATCTTTAACCACCACTGGTCCTACAATGCGGCCCATTTGGGGATTGAGATCTAACTCACGATGGCGCCCATGTGTCATGCTCTAAACTCAGAAACCAGGCTTACAAAATTTTCAATCGCCGAATCCAGCGTCAACAGCCTCTGTAGTACCCCATTATTAGCTCCCAGCACCCATACACCAGATTCCGATCCTGGGATCCTACGAGGAGGATTTTTTATGTACATTTATCTCACAACAAGCATAACCATAAGCATAACCCACAAACAACAACAACCAGAAACAGCACCACATATCCACTATAATAAAAACTTTAAGTACATTACGCATAAAGGGAAATATAAAGATAATAATTATAGAAACTCCAGAAGCTCTGCGGCACGCTCCTGCTCTTACTCAGCTATGACCTAGCGTCACCTGCATGTATCAATCACGCATAATCTTATAGAAAGTTTAGAGGGTGGTGAAAGTGTGTCTGCAAGTAGTAATGCAAGTATGTAATATTAGAGTAATGCAGAATATGCTAGCGGGTCCATGAATACTATCAGACGTAGTAAGGCTATGCTATGCAAGGCATGAATGATGTTAGCCACACTAAGGCCATGCAATGCAATACAAGGTCTCCATAACCAATGTCATGTGCAAAATGTAGCTCAAGCATATGAATTCACATATCAAACCAGCTCATCTATAGAGTAGCATATATTAGTACAGTTCTCTCTGAATAATCACCCGGTCTAGTACCCTCCAAACCAGATTGCCGCCACATTGTGTGCAACAAGGTGAGTGGAAGAGACCTCATTATTCGCATGCCAATATCGGGCTCAGCTTGTCGATAGTGGATCCATTTCTCAAGCTGGTCAAACTCAGCCTAGCTTTGCCCCCTCCTCTCGGACGAGTAAGGCCGCACCCCCTTCCAACTGACCACAACATAGTGGGAGCACGACCTCCTGGTATATGGCCCTCATAGGCTCATACATCCACTCAGTCTAGATGTTGGAGCGACCTCCTAATACCATAACGGTTTAGGAAATTTTACCTAAGGGCATCTATAACACCCCATGTAGGGAAAAGATTTTCAGTATCCAATCCTACCATCCGCGCTATACTTGTGGAGGCTACAACCCTTATGTCACTAGGGCGTACAACAATTATAATACACAATGCAAGATGCATGAGTCACTTAATCCAATCATGCATCAATCCTGCACATATCGTGTGCTCATGTGCGATGACTTTGCCTATCAGGGAGTCCCATAAACAACCTGCACTGTGGCATATGCAATGGTCAAGCACATCTCATAACAATCATGTAAATGATGCATATGGGCATGTATCATGATGTTATACTGTCACGTACTCATGATTGGATCAATAATTGACCTATATGCAAGGTGGGGTCCATAGATGAACAATCAATCTGTACCATAACATAAGGATTGACCTTCAACTGTGGATATACCAAATCTGATAGCACGGATCCATCTGTCTACGGTGATGATGGACCATACAATAGCAATGGAGCCCAATGATTTGCGTTAACCCTCTTAGAGAATGATGAGAATGGGTTTAATAAGGCCTAAGGGAAGGTCACAATGTGGACATTTAACCATCATTGCCCATCAATGTCGACATTTAACTAACATTGCTCCCAAGGAATGACCCATATAGAGCCAAACATATAGTGGGGCCCATGACCTCACTCAAGGGCCTAATATACATCATATTGGGCCTCACTTGTGGGCCTCCCATGCATCACATTGGGCCTCATACAAGGGCTTCACATACATCGCATGGGCCACATCCCATGGGTCTCAAATAAATCATAATTGGCCTCATACTTAGGCCTCAAATACATCAAAATGGGCCGTATCTCATGGGCCTCAAATACAATACATTGGGCCTCGCTCATGGGCCTCAAATACATCACAATGGGCCATAATACATGGGCCACAACAATGGGCCTTATATACATCAAGTAGGCCACATCACATGGGCCTCGTGTACACAATCAAGTGGGCCTCACACACACAGCCATAATGGGCCTCACATATGGCCACAATGGGCCCTGCACATACAACAAGTGGGCCCTGCATGTACAACAACATGGACAGATGGCGTGAATATAAAACACATACATCATATAAGTCCCATCGTCCATGGCTGGACAGTGCAGATTACAACACATACATCACGTTGGGACCCACGGCTGTTGGACAACATGGATGAAATACATAACGGTGGGTCCCACTTGAATTTTAGATCTATCTCATTCTCTATGTAATGTTACAAAATGATCTCTAAAATGATTGGATGGTGAGGATATAGATCACCTGCATTAAGATGGGATGCTACAGCTGTTGGACATATGGTCCAGCAATGTTCCACTCGTTGAATGGTGTGGATCAACGCATACATCATGGTCAGGCCCATAGAACTTGCTGACGTCAATCAACATGTATGTAGCACGGGTCCCCATCATCCAAATGGATGGTTGGGATATAACACATATATCAGGAGGGGCCCCACATGACACACTGTCTAGAGATGGACGGTGTGAATATATAACACATAAATTAAGGTGGGTTCCACCATCCCATCTGGTAGACGGTGTGGACACCACACATGCCATGTGGGTCTCATCGTCCCAGATAGTGAATAGTGTGGCTACACAAAGCATACATTATGTTAGGGTCCACATTGGTGGACGGTCTAGCTGAAAAACAGATGGACAGCATGGAATGGGACCTATAAAACTTGCTGACCTCACAGTAGCTGCCAGTTGTGTGGGTCCCACAGAATTTGTTGACATCACTACAATAGCTGTATGGCTGGAGTGAGGTACACTAGCCGTCCTTCCCAAGGTGGGTCCACACATGGGGACGGTGTCGGTAAAACACTTACATCAGTGGGTCCCACGTGGGGCCCACCATAATGTTTATTTTCCATCCCATCTGTTTATACGGTCATAAAGGCCTGGATTAAGAGGAAAAATAAATTTCATATTTATCTAAAACTTCTGTGACCCATAAAGGGTTTTAATGGTAGCCGTTCAATCCCCTACTACTTTTGGTGGTTTGGGCCACCTGAGTTCCGGGTAGGGCTAATTTTTGGGAACACCCCATTTTAAAAGGGGACCCATTAAATACATGGTGCAGATGTTCAACATACATCATGGTGGGGCCTGTGGTGGGGCCCACCGTCCCACCCTTCAAACAAGCAACAAGGAAACTGCTTGTTGAAGCGTCCAGATGATGCTAACAGCAACAACATCCCTACATATATATATATATATATATTTATTTTTGTGAGGTTTTTCATAGGTGGGGCCCACATCAGGAGGATCCATGCTGACTATTGGTCTCTCCGGCTTATAACAAGTCTAACGAGTCCAATATGCAATATTTTTCAGTGTATAGAAACATCACAGTGGGCCCTAACAGTTTATATCCCCAAAACTATTGTTTTCTACAATGTGGTTCGCTAGAGACTCAATTTGGCTTCCTCTTTTCGGCTCAACGCCTAAAATGAGCTAGGAAATATGATAGACGGTGTGGATCAGATACATTAAGATGGGGTCACGTGAGTGGCCCACAAGAATTTTTTGAATCATGCTGATATTTTTGTTTTCCCTCCAGTAGTGCCTGCTGTTGGGCAGTGAATATGCAACACATATATCAAGGGGGCTCCACTGTCCCTTACTGGATAGTGGACACCATGGATGAATCACATATATCAGGTGGGGTCCACATCAGTGTGGCCCACCCATTTTGGATCAAGGCTGATATTAATGTTTTCCCTCTCTCCATGCTTGTCCCAAAATGGACAGCAAGGTAGGCTCCAACAGCTAGATAGACAGCTTGGATAAAATGCATCACGGTGGGCCTACTGGCCCTGGACGGTCTGGATGTGCTGTTCACATCAGGTGGGCCACACATCATTAAAAAATAGAGAGAGAGAGAGAGAGAAAGGGAGAACGGTTGTGGGAGGGGCCCCGCCACTATGGGCCCCTCTTGCATTACAATACATGCATGCGATCAAGGTAGGCCATTATCTAGACCTAGGGACCAAGATGGGATCCTCACCATTGATTGGTGGGTCCCACTTGCCCTATGAAAGAAAATAAAATGATCTACCTAAAGAGCACCCACCGTTGGATCTTCTTAGATCTATGACAAGCTAAGCTCCTTGACTTCTCTCTTTGATGGAGGTTGATGAAGGTTGGAGGGTTGAGATGAGAGATGAAAGGGGTAGGAAGTAGGCATATACAAAGCTCTCTCAATCCTTAGGAATGCTTAGATGACCAACCTCTTGGTTGCTTGGAAAATGGGTAGAGGAAAGAGAGAGAGAGGGGGGGTGGTTGTAAGAGAGAGGTGATGGGTGGAGTGATGGATGGAGTGATGTAAGGGTTGACTTTGGGGTAGCTTGTGTAAGAGAGGTATCGGTTGTGTAAGGGAGGTGACATGAGAGGTATGAGTGTAATGGATTGAGTGATGGGTTGTGTACTTGATTGATTGATGTGATGGGTTGTATAGATTCTCTCAAAATTCGCAACACACGACATTTCTTTGAGATAAACTCGGGCCCACATCCTTGGCCTAAGTATCGCATTGGTGCGCAAGACGCGGCATTAGAACCGCGACAACGGTGCAGTCGCGATGGTACAAGTTTCGAGTCGAGTCGACTCAGATCTACGGGATGCGACTCAGGGTCGCGCACAAATGCCGATTACATGTCACAGGTTGTCGAAATTCGACAGGGAGGATCACGAACAGTACAGACTAGGATATGGGCCTTACACCACGGGCCTTATACGAATCTAGAAAAAAGGATGGAGAGCGTGTGTATACCATGCATATAGCTAGGTGGGTTTCACAAGGCAGCCCCACGGGAAAATGGGTATTACTATCATCGGTGGGGGCCTAACAGTTTAGGTTACCCCACAAGGGTATCAGTGGAAATGGGCTTAATAATGGGCCCTACGAAAGTTTACAATGGTGGACATTTAACCACCATTGTCCTATGGTGCGGTCCATTTGAGATTGGAAAAACAGAATCACTACGGGCCCCTCGGCTTTCCAAATATCTTGAAGACAGATGGACAGAGTGTACATATAACACGCACATCATGGTGGGCCACACACACCACAATTGGGCCTTATATACATTGCATTAGGCCTCACACAAGGTCCTCACATATATCTCAATGGGCCTCACTTAAGGGCCTCATACACATCACAATGGGCCTCTCATGTACATCACATTGGGCCATATCTTATGGGCCTCAAATACATCTCATCAGGCCTCGCTCATGGGCCATAAATACATCACATTGGGCCTCATAAGGTGGCCCATAATCCAGCAAAATAGATGGGCCACATCCACATCATATACCTCAAGGTGGGCCTACAAGATGGGCCTGAATACAATACACCTCATGGTGGACCCCACGTCCCGTGGATGATGTAGATTTACATTGAAGTAGGATCCAAGTCCAGCAACAGATGGACGACTGGATGTAGAATACATGTATCAAGAGGCCCACCGTCTCCAGCAAATGGACGGTGCAGATATAAAATATATACATGAAGGTGGGCCCCACCCATCCCCGCCTGTGGACGATGTGGATAAGATTCATACAACATGGTCGGCCCCACCCGGTACCGTCCAGTGATGGACGGTGTGAATATAGAGTACATACATCAAGGTGGACCCCACTCACTACCAGGAAAAATGGACGGACGACGTTGATAAAATCCATACATCTGGTGCAACCCATTGTCCAACAATCTGGACGGTGGAGATACACATATATCATGGTGTGGCCCACAGTCTAGATGGACGGACAACTGGGATAAAACCCAAACATCATGGTTGGGGTCCATACATCCCAAAAACTGACGGACGGTATGGATATACATGTACATCACAGTGGATTCCCACTGTCCCAACAATGGACGGTGAGGGTTACCACACGTGTGGGAGGGTAGGCCCCACATGGATTGGACGGTCTAGATAAGACCCATCAATAAGTCCATGTGTAGATGGATGGTATAGGTAAAACACATGTATCTGGCGGGTTCTAGAACTTGTTAACTTTTAATACATCAACTATATAGCTAGTGTAAGCGTACACCAGCCAATCCTCTTCTATAGAGGTGGGTCCCACCATAACATTTATTTTCCACCTAATCTGATCATAAAGTCACAAAGACCTGGAAAAACAAATTTCACATATATCCAAAACTTTTGTGACCCAAAAAGGGTTTCAATGGTAGACGTTCAATCTCCTGTTGCCTTATGTAGTGTGAACCACCTGAGTTCCATGTACGACTGATTTTTGGGGACGTCCTATACCAAAAGGGGACCCATCAAAAGCATGGTTTAGGTGGTTAAAATACATCACGGTGGGACCTGTGGTGGGACCCATGGTTCCACCTATCAAAAGCAGCAAGGACACTACTTTTTGCGGCATCCTCTTGACACTGGAGCAACAGCGTCCAGATACATATACATACATACATACATATATATATATATATATATATATACATTTCTTTTCCAGAGGATTTTCATAGGTGGGGCCCACATTAGGAGAATCCACCCCGTCGGTTGGGTTCCTAGGCTCGAATTAGGCTTAACAAGCCCAATATTTGATATATTTCACTGTGTAGAAACATCACAGTGGGCCCTAACAATCTTTATCACCAAAACCACTATTTTCTACAATGTGACCAGCCAGAGATTCGGATTAGCTTCATTTTTTGGCTCAACGCCTAAAATGGCTGGGAAATAGGGTGGACGGTGTGGATTTAATATATAAATCAAGGTGGGGTACATATGAGTGTGACCCACCAGCTTTTGAATTAAAGCTGATGTTTACATTTTTCCCTCTAGTAGCGCCTGCTGCTGGGTGGTGAATATACAGCACATATATCATGTGGGCTCCACCGTCCCTTACTGGATGGTGGACAGCATGGATGAAACACATATATCAGGTGGGGTCCACGTCTGTGTGGCCCACCCGATTTGGATCAAGGCTGATATTTGTTGTTTTCCCTTCGTTCAGCCCTGCCCAAAAATGGGCAACAAGGTGGATTCATATGGGCAGTGGGTTGGACAGGGAGGATAGAATGGACAACGTGGATGAAACTCATACACTCATCAAGTGGGCCATCAATCATGGAAGAAAGAGAGAGAGGGAGAGATAAAATCGAGTGGTGAAGGGAGCTTCGCCACTATGAGCTCCCTTAAGCTATACAACATGCACCAAAATGGGTCTTAAAACATGTGGGCCCTTCAAAATGGAAATCAATGTGGGGATAGCATCCCCACCACAAACTTAAGGTCTAGATGACCTCTTATAATGGAAATCAAGATAAACATCATGATGGGGTCCATGGAGAATGGCCCCATCATAGGATGAACATATGAATCATGGTGGGACATCGGCCACACCTAGGGTCCAAAGTGAGATCCATACCATCTATCGATAGGCCCCACTTGGCCCATAACAACATACAACCTAATCCTACAAAAGCACCTACCATTAGATCTTCTTGGCTTGATGGAATACCAAACTTCTTAGCTCTCTCTTTGATGGAAGATGATCAGGATTGAAGGGCTAGGATGAGAGAGTTGGGGATAGGAAGTGGGCCACACTTGGCTCTCTTTTGGGAAGAGCTTGGACATCCACACTTGATAGCTTGGAATGAGTGGAGAAAGAGAGAGAGATAGAGGGTTGTAAGAGTGATAGATGGAGTGAGTGATGGATGTACTTGACTTGAGAGTTGACTTAGGTGGGTTGCTTGTCTTGGAGAGAAAGAAAGCATGGGTTAGGGATGGGATGTGTACTTGACTTGATTTGATTGATTGATGGGATGGGTTGTAGAGATTCTCTTGGGATTGCAAATATGCAACATTTCTTCGAGATAAATGCAGGCCCACATCTCCTAGCTTGTATATCGCAACGTTGCACAAGACGCGGCGACGGTGCAGTTGCAATGGTATAAGTCTCGGGTCGAGCTGACTTAGATTTACGAGATACGACTTAGGGTCGTGCGTAAATGCCGATTAAAGGTCGCGGGTTGCTTGAATTTGATGGGGAGGATCGTGAGAGTCTATAGAATGGTACAGACTAGGATACGGGCTTTACATAGATTTTCAGGAAGCGAGTTGTACACTCGAGTTCTGAAAACCGGGGCGTTACAAGTTGGTATCAAAGCAGAGTCTGAGATAGTTAGGTTATTAGATTAACATACAAAATTCTTAAGGGATTAACTTAGGTGAAACTTAGGAAATCTCCCTCAGGAAGTACTTAGGATGAACAAACCTAGAAATAAAACACTTAGGCCCCCTCATATATTAGTAGAATAAACACTGAAATTACGGTAATGACCGCTTTAGTTGAAGTGCGAATATGCTAAGATTCCTAGAGGGGGGTGAATAGGACTTTTAGTATTTTATGACATTTTGAAATCTATCAACCCTATCCTGAATAAATATGCAAGTATCAGGACTTCTTCAAAATAACTCTAATGGCTTCTAAGCCAAATAGAGGATCCAATCACAAAACTATTCAAAAGATAAACAAGATACATAACATAGTTCATGATGGATGTGACTGTGTGTGAGGTGTGATTCTACTTAGTTTCAGATAATCATGTGTGCATGTAATATGATAACATTTAGAGAAATAACACAAGTAATAGAAGTAAATTGCAATCACAAACACAATCATTTTTATAGTGGTTCGACTACTTGTCTACTCCACTTCCGGCGGACGCACTCAACCCTTGAGTGTACCGGATCTCACTAACGGATGTTTCAAATTAGGTTCACCTTAAACTAGTATAAGCTGACTCTAACATGTCTACATGACATAAGTTTATGCCTCACACAGGAGCAAGGGTCAACACACAATGCCTAACTTTTAGGCCACACAAGCCAAGGATTCACATAAGGAACCTACTAGTTTATGCTCCCATGAGCAAGGGTCAATACACAACACCTAGGTTTTAGACCACATAGGTCAAGGACTTAACAGTTTATGCTCTCCACAGAGCAAGGGTCAACACAAAGCACCCCCACGTATACTCTCGTCAGAGGCCTCCTATGAGGACTTGAAAGGGGTGAGAAGCACCTTAGACCCAATCCTACAAAAGGAATGATCACAAGGGTTCTCTGAACTCTAATGACTTACAGATAAGTAAATGAGCCCCATTAAGCACGTTGATGAAGATCTCCTCCTTTGATGATGAAGAATCTTCAGCTTCCTTGAACTGCAATACAGATGATGTTCCAATGTAAGGCAACGGGTTGGGTCAAGTTTATGATGGAATCCTACTCTATTAAATGTTTTCCTATAAATGAGACAGCGATTCTAATCATTTATGCATTTAAGGTATCCCAGCTTAATGATTTTCTATTAAGGTGGTAGATGTAGGATCCTTGAATGTAGAAGTTCATTCCCCAATCCACTCTATTGAATATCAATGATGAGGGTGGATTGGATGATGAACTCCCATGAGAGAAAAGGCTTAGGATATATGATCTGGGTTTAAACACACAAAAGCACTCTCTGTTTTCTCTCAAAACAACTAAAGGCAAGCTCTCATTAAATAGGCAAGAAGTTCCAATGGATATAAAACAGTCATATTTTTGATAGAGTTCGATATCATCGAGCATATACTCTCGATAGCATCGAATGGACGCTTGATGATACGAACTCAAACTGTCAAACACTTTTGAACCTTTTTGCCAATTGGTCGAGGAGATCGAACATGCTTTGATTTCATCAAATTTTGAACTCCAATTTCATCGAAGCGAGGTTGATTCCTCGACATTTGAAAATGAGAGAGCAGATGCCTTTGAAACTTATTAGGTATATGATATGATCGAGGATCCTTCAATGTTATCAGAATTTAAATATCAATGGTATTGATAATTTAAATATCGATGGTATTGATGATGGTGTCAATTCATCGGTAGTTTTAAGGAATTTTCTTATAAGCTTGCTAGACAGTTTATGTCCTATTTCGATGACATTGACCACATCTCGATATGGTCGATATAAGAATATCGATTTTATCGAGGGATCCTCGATACGAGAAATATTTTACCTGAAAACTTACTAGGTAGTTAAGTGTCCCAATCTGATATCATCGAAGGTCTATCGATATCATCGAGATTTGAATTTCGAGGATATCGAGGCTCTCTTCGATATATCGAGAATCACATGGTTTGCCTTAGCAGTATATTGGACACAACTAACCAGATGTCGATTTTATCGAGACGTCTCGATGGACTCGAGATTCAAAATTCGATGATATCGAACAGTCCATCGATTTATCGATAATTCAGTCTAGAGTTCTTTGTAGTTGCTGGACATTAGAAGTCCTCAATTCGATATTATCGAGTGAGTTTCGAGGACATCGATAAAAGGGTTTGATTTCATCGAACCTTGTGTCGATAAATCGATAAAGGCAAAAAACTTAAAGATTTTCCTAATTTTACAAATTAGTTTTCTCACCTAAAACCCTAGAATGTTCTATCTAGTTTTAAGGGTTTATATACCTGGTGTTTTGGGACATGGGATGTGAGGCTGAGGTTTACCTTTGGCAAGTTCAGGCACACATCCTGTTGAAGCAGACGTTTGAACAATCTTCCTATGGGGCTCCTTTGTCTTGCTGACTTAACAGTCACACTAATTGACAAACTAGGGCACTTTCAAACACTTGAACTTATGAAGAAATCCCCAATATCTAGGAGGAGTTTAGAGTATGAATTGAAGTCTTAGTTTCCCTAAAGAAGAACTTAGAATCCCTTATAAAATATTTAGATACTCGTTCGAATCTAGAAATAGAAACCTTAATCCCCTTAAATTACAACCAGGAGTATTGGTTAGACTTAGGAATTAAATTCATGTGCCATGTGAGGGCGAGTGCTCACCATGACGTGAATGCGGCAAATATTATAACAAATCTCTAACCCTTGTGTTGCTTCGTTATTTGACTAAAATCACTTTTCCCTAATGCCGGAACCATGAAATTCTGACCTCACAGGAAGCTATGCCACCCGTGTTATGATCTAAGCGGGCCCATACGGTCGATATACAACCCCTTTAGCCGACAGAGTGCCAGTAAGAGTGTAGCCCCGTATACATGCCAGGCCTTCCGCCTGGAGTGGCAAATCCGAATATGGGGTCTAAAGTCGTAGGGGATTCTCCTCCCCCCCCCTAGGTTATTCCTTCAGGGTTGCCTCTGCAATACTTCGAGTAGAGGATGTCTTCACCTGATGCATCTGCAGACTCATAGACAAGGGCCACGACTTTTGTAGCCATTGCATAGATGGCCGCAGCCATGCAGTAGCAGTAGGATACATTCATGCGGTAGCAACAGGATGTGCACATGCTTATGATGGATACCCTATAAGATAGGGACTGTAGGGCGGCATAACGAGATAGAGATGTCAGGGGCACAGACATTTTCGAGTGGTTCCAGAGGCTCTAGCCACTAATATTCGAAGGGGCGCCTAACCTAGTACAGACAAAGCACTGGTTGGCGAGGATAGCCAAGATGATGAGTCCATTAGTGTGCTCGGACACCTAGATGGTCAATCTGGCCATGTATCTGCTGGAAAGAGAGGCCAAGAATTGGTGGCAGGGTGTACAGTGAAGCGTGCCATCTGGGTATGCTTGGACATGGGCAGGCTTCAGGATGAAGTTCTTGGAGAAGTACTTCTCGCGATCATGCAGAAATGAGAAGATCACGTAGTTTTTGAAGCTGGAGCAGGGAAGCATGATTGTCGCCCAATATAAGGAGTGGTTCAATAAGCTATCCTGAAACATGCCCAAGGCCCTCGAGGATGCAGAGTATAAGTTAAAAAAGTATAAGGAGGGACTCAAGCCAGGGATATAGTCGTGGTTATGTGTGTGGGATTTCAGGGACTTCCCGAAATTTGTGGACAAGGCGATAAGGGTTGAGAAGGACTTTGAGTGCACTATCAAGTCATGCCCCCAGTCTGAGATGCCCCAGGTAGATCGAGAAAGGCTCCTCCTACTCCGCCTGTCCCAGAGAGGAGGTTTAGGTTGCTACCTACGAGAGCTCTGCCCATGGCCCCAACATGAACTGCGACTACTGCGGCAAAGGAAACCACATTGCCTAGAACTGCTACAAGAGGATGAGAGATGAGGGCATTCCACTACCAGCAAACTGCCCCTAGCAGAACCTAGTGGTAGCCAAGACAATGCCCAGGCCCCAACAGCCCAGACAGAGACCCCTAGCTCAACAGAGGATTCCCCCGGCTCTGATGTATGCAGTCACCACTATGGAGGTCGAAGAGGACCCTTTCTAGACCATTCACGGTACCCCTGTACTCACTTTGTTTTATTTTAGTGCAACTCTTCTTTCATTGATTCTGTTATCGCATCTAAACTAAAATTGAACACAACGAGAATGCATGCCTGGCAAATCACGAACTAACTGTGGACTTGATCGTCATGCCCGTCAGACAGTTTGACATCATCCTTGGCATGGATTGGCTTATGTTGGTAAGAGCAGTTATGGATTGTCTCAACAAGATAGTTACTATATCTGTCCCCGAGAAGGCCGCCTTCACCCTGAAGGGGAGAGGCGGGCCACGAGATGTTTGAGAGCTTGCAGGCTCTAGGTGAATCTGAAATAATAGAAGCCACCATCAACCGAATACCAGTGGTGTAAGAGTTTCCTGAGGTGTTCAAAGAAATACCAGGATTGCCCCCAAGGCGAGCGGTGGATTTTTTGTATTGATCTCAAGCCAGGGACCGCCCCCATATCACTGCCTCCATTTTGCATGCCTCCTTGCGAGATGGAAGAACTGAGGAGCCAATTGATGAGTTGCTAGCCCAAGGCTTCATCCACCCCAGCATTTCTCCATGGGGAGCGCCAGTCCTTTTCTTGTAAAAGAAGGATGGGTCAATGCGTCTTTGTATAGATTACATAAGACTGAACGAAGTGACAATAAAGAACAGATACCCCCTGCTACGCATTGATGACCTATTTAATCATCTTAAGGATGCCAGATACTTCTCCAAAATAAATCTACGATCAAGGTACCATCAGTTGAGGATCAGGGATGAGGATATCCCTAAGATGGTGCTCAGGACTCGCTATGGGCACTATGAGTTCTTAGTTATGTCCTTCAGCCTCACCAATGCCCTGACCGTATTTATGGACCTAATGAATTGGGTATTCATACCATGCCTAGACCGGTTCGTAATTGTGTTCATCGACGATATCATGGTTTACTTAAAGAGTCTAGAAGAGCACGAATAGCACTTGCGCACAGTCTTGAACACTGTGAAGGAGAATCAGCTGCACGCCAAGCTGACCAAGTGCAAGTTATGGGAAGAGGAAGTGAAGTTCCTGGGACATGCAGTGTAACAATCCATACCTTTCAGTACTCGGGTGTTACTATTTAAACCTCACTTTGCAACGTAGGATTTCATTATCACTAACTAGTCAACCCAAAATCCAAATTCAACCACTGAGGCATGTGATATCTTACTTAAAAATCTCGAGATCAGCCTATGAACCCTATCATGCATCAATCTAATCTTTAAGAATAGTTGTCATCCACCGAGCAAACCATCCATCCGTTAGCCTTCAAGATGGATCATCGAATTACTCACTAGGGACCATGGTATTTTGTGGTCGTTCTTGTGATTAGTAGGGGATACTACTAGCATTAAAATATGTTTAAAGGGTAATCTAGACCATCTAATCATTGAGAATACCATTAGTTTCCACATGGGTGGTCCCTAGGGCCCTTTAGATAGAAATGTATCAAGATCAAAGTGGGACTCGTGACACGATTAAAACTACATTCATATATATTTAAAAATTGAGAAATTTTATAATAAAGTAAATGTAAAATTATTATTACTATTTGAATAACAACATATTGTCATGATCTTGAATATACAAAAGATCCCGTAAGATCTCTTGGCTATTAATGGCTAGTTTGAAATCAATTTGTCCGTCGAAGCAACATAATCAGCATTTCAAGAGTGTAAATCGATTGCTATGGTCCACTTAAGCATTGGATATCCTCCATCTTCAATCCCTTGTCATATAGTGGTCTTGCAAAATGAACAAATGGACTGGATTCATCAAAGGCATCTCAGTGGGTTCCACACTAGTGGCGCATGTGCATCGAGCACACGTATACTCACCACGCACAACATCTTTTAGCTGGGTCAAATTGGGTTGACCCGATGAAGCTGTGAAAAGGGAAGATTTTCCTCTCCTTTTTCCTCCTTTCCGCCAGTAAACAGATAGCCGTCCGTAGTGTTGATCATGGCCCACAAATATGGGCCCACTTCCATCATACGGACCGTCCATCATGCTCTAGCCATGTGGCCAATCAAAACTGTGTAAATTTCATGTGTGGAAGCATGTGTGCATGAGCACGATATTCAGTGCAAGTAAAGGCGCGCTCGACGTCTTCTGAAATGGAGATCCCATCCTTCCTCCATGCTGACAATCTGAGAGAGAATCTTCTCTCATCCCAGCCATTGATAAGGGGGATTACTGACCGTTCATCCATTGCCAACAGCGAGCCAGCTAGCATAACCATTCCAAAAATGGAAAGATTCAGTTTTTTAGCTCTTTCCGAAACTGTTTTAGGTAAACTTCATCTGAACTGTCCATTGCAGAGCATCTTAGACGTTCAATACCTATACATTTAAGGGCAGAAACCCTAAGCTACGAGAAGAGAGTTATTCTTCTCACTTTTATGGCAGCTGCAAGCGAATATCGCCTAATACCTTCAAGGCTCAAACCCACAAAGGAAAGGGATTTGGAGTGAAATTGCGGTAATGACTACTTTAGTTGATGTGGGAATATGCCAATATGTCCTAGAGGGGGGTGAATAGGACTTTTTAGCATTTTATGATAATTTAAAATCCTATCAATCTTATCTTGAGAAAATATGCATGCATTAGGATTTCTTCAAAGTAACTTTAATGGCTTCCAAGCCAATTAGAGGATCCAGTCATAAAACTATTCGAAAGATAAACAAGATACAAATCATTGTTTATGATGGATGTGATTGTGTGTGAGGTGTGATCTCAGATAAGCAAATATGAAAATATTTAAGAAAATCACACAAGCAATAACAATCTCAAACATAGTTGTTTTTATAGTGGTTTGACTACTTGTTTACTCCACTTCCGACGGACGCACTCAACCCTTGAGTGTACCGGATCTCACTAAAGGAGGTTTCATAATAGGTTCACCTCAAACTGGAGGTTTTAAATCAGCTTCACCTCTAACCAGTACAACCTACACTTAGGTTGACACAACGTGTCTACACGACACAGTTTATGCTCCCATGAGCAAGGGTCAACACACAGCACCCGACTTTTAGGCCACACAGGCCAAGGATTCACTCAAGGAACCTCACCAGTTTATGCTTCCATGATCAAGGGTCAACACAAAGCACCCAAGTTTTAGACCACACAAGTCAAGGACCTACATAAGGACCTAAGAGTTTATGCTCTCCACGGAGCAAGGGTTAACACAAAGTACCCCCATGTACACTCCCACCGGAGGCCTCCTATGAGGACTTGAAAGGGGTGAGAAATACCTTAGACCCAATTCTACACAAGGAATGATCACAAGGTTCCTCTGGACTCTAATGATTTACAGATAAGTAGATGAACCCCATTCAGCGCGTTGATGAAGATCTCCTCCTTTGATGATGAATAATCTTCAGCTCCCTTGAACCGCAACTCAGAAGATGTACCAATATAAGGCGACGGGTTGGGTCAAGGTTATGATGGAATCCTACTCTATTAATTATTTTCCTATAAGGAAGAAAGAGTGATTCCAATAATCTATGCATTCAAGACATCCTAGCTTAATGATTTGCCATTAAGGTTGCAGCTGTAGGATTCGTGAATGCGGAAGTTCATTCCCCAATCCACTCTATTGAATGTTAATGATGAGGGTGTATTAGAGGATGAACTTCCATGAGAGAAAAGGCTTAGGGTATATGATCTAGGGTTAAACACACAAAAGAACTTTCTATTTTCTCTACCAACAACTAAGGGCAAACCCTCATTAAATAGGCAAAAGGTTCCAAAGGATAAAAAACCATCACATTTATGACAGAATTCGATATCATCGAGTAGGGTTGATATCATCGAGCGTATACTCTCGATAACATCAACTGGCCGCTTGATGACACGAACTCAACTGTCAAACACTTTTGAAACCTTTTGCCAACTGGTCGAGGCAATCGAATTGAGCGTCGATGTCATCAAATTTCGAACTTCAATTTCATCGACACGAGGTTCGATTCCTTGACATTTGAAAATGTGAGAGCACTTGTCTTTGAAATATTTTAGGTATATGATATGATTGAGCATCACTCGATATCATCAGAATTTGAATATCTATGATATCGAGGGCAGTGTTGATTCATTGACAATTCCAAGGAATTTTCTTATAAGCTTGCTGGACATTTTATGTCCACTTTCAATGACATCGACCTCGCCTCGATATGATCGATATTTGAATATCGATTTTATTGAGTGACTCTCGATCCAAGAAAAATAACCTGAATACTTGCTGGATAGATTTGTGTCCCAATCCGATATCATCGAAGGGTTTTCGATATCATCGAGATTTGAATTCCGAGGATATCAAGGAGCACTTTGATATATCGAGGATTACATCATTTGCCTTAGCAGTACTTTGGACACAACAGACCAGATGTCAATTTTATCGAGTCGACTCAATGGACTTGAGATTCAAACTTCAATGATATCGATGAGTCCATCGATCCATCGATAATTCAATCCAGATATCTTTGTGGTTGTTGGACATCTTATGTCCTCATTTCGATAAGATCGAGTGAGCTTCGAGGACATCGACAACAGGGTTCGATTTCATTGAACCACTTGTCGATAAATCGACAAAGGTAGAAAAGTTAAGATTTTCCTGAAGTTTTGAAAAAGTTTTATAGCTAAAAACCCTAGGGTGTTTTATTCAATTTTAAGGGTTTTATTTACTTGGTGTTTTGGGACATGGGCATGTGAAGCTAAGTTTTACCTGTGAAGAGTTCGGGCGCACATCCTGTTAAGACAGACGCTTGACCAATCTTCCTATGGGGCTTCTTTGTCTAGTTGACTCAATGCTCACGCTAATTGACAAACCAGGGCACTTTCAATCTCACCCTTTGTCAATTACGTGACAAAACACCAAAACACCCTAGAACAACGTCTAGAATAATACCCTAAATTGTGTGTACTTGAACTTTACACAATTTTACAAAGCTATCTAGTTCATACACACAAATGACTCTATCATTCAGTAGCTACTCCCCCTAACAGCAATCTCCCCATGTCTTCTTGCAGCTGCTCCCCCTAACACCTGCACCACCATCCACAAACACAGATACACACAATTTTCCTTTGGGGTGTGGATTTGTTCTCCCCTTTTTGTCAGTCATTGGTGAATGATATTTTAGCAATGGATATTGACTGAGGTTGAAGCATATGGGAGAACCAAAATTCAGGGAGGATAATTATAATAGATAGATGTAAAAGAACATCCCTTGAAAGCATACCAGTTCAAAAAAGAGCTGTGATGACTAATAGTATGAGACTAAACATCAAGCATCACAAACCACAGTCGTTATAAACCATATAAAATAGGGGATAAGATTCAGAGTTGATGGTCTCATTCAAAGCAGACCATTAAGCATAGCAAAGAAGCATAGCAGTAAATATGAATTAGAATCTACCATGAAATAAAATATCCAAAATATGTACCGCCCAAGGTTGGCAATAGTTGAACATCCATCCAAAAAAAACTAGCCCATCTATGGGCAACCTAAAACATCCACATGTATCTGGCCCATCCATGGGCAACCCAAAACATCCACACGTATCTGGCCCATCCATGGGCATAAAAAGAAAGTATGTTCCTCACTCAGAGGATATCACAACCGAAAAAAACTTGTCAGATTTTGCAAGTTAGTAGTTCATCACATATACTCATATGAGCGTAGGGCATTCAAAAAGATAGTTTTTCCCTAAGCATTCCATGGTGACTCTAGGTATGTGATGAAAGGAAGGACGCACTACAGATAATGAAAGCTTGGGTATGCTTAGTGCTTAGGTAGGGAATCCAGAATTTGTTTTGTAGTACGTTGCAGAGCCATCATCATGTACTTAATCTCTGAAAGACAGGCTTCACAGTTGTCAAGTCGTTTCATCATGTGAGATTGTCCATCTAGAAGGTGTTGCACAATGTCTTGTTCTGTGAAAGCTTTAATGATATTGATGGAGTTGGGGCTGTGCACAGGATTTCCCTTGCTTATGGTTGGATTGGTTGTACCACCACGAAACACATTGTCAATGATATTCAAGTTGTAAATGTCTTCGTAATTGAACTAGGCATAAGGATGCGGGAGATCATTAATAGGAGGCATTCCAATCTGTCGGGAATGCTTGGACATAAGACAAGGGAACGGAAGTGTAGTGATGTCTTCTTCTGTAGTCAAACGAATTAACTATTGTAGAAGAAGAGTGGGTAGACACACTTGAATACCTTGATGAACATCATATAGAATATTGAGAATGTACAGAGAAAGCTTGTTGCCAGAAACTTCATAGGGATAAACATTTGTGCTGAAGATGCTATGAGGAATTTTATAAACGGGATTGAGATGCTTAACATGAAGAACATTCTTTACATTTCTGGGTATTGTAGCACCGTTACACAATACTCGAGTAACTTCTCCCCATACTCCAAGACCGTTCATATTCTGTTCCGTTAAAGGTATCCTAGTGACTTTTACACCAACTAGACGACTTATCAATCCAGGGGTGATGTGCTCGGTCCGATTTATGACAACGACTAAAATGAGTGGGGGATTATTTTCAACGTTGTAGATTAAGTTCAGAAACTGATGTATAAGATCATACTGAAATCCTCCTCCAAAATTTACGATATTGCTCCACCCAATCAGTTCTAAGAGATTGATGATCCCAAAGGGTTCAATACACTTACTATGAACAGCTCGTTCTATCACGATTTCTAAGTCTGAAAATGATGATGAGGCAGTTGCATTTTTCTTACCTTTCTTGCGGTTAGTTGAGGCACTTTGTAGGAGAATCAGACCTCTATCTGTAGACATTTTCGCTTTAAACGAAAGGAGATTTGGATTCTAGATATTGATAACTAGCCAAGATAAGGAAAAATGTTCTGGGAGATGCAACGCCAAAATGAGGTGAACAAGTGAAACTCTTTTTTCGCTCGTCCGACTTTTATTGAGCAGTAACCTTCGATATCATCAAACATCGGTTCGATGATATCGATATACCCTAGTAGATGTTTTCAATGAAGAGTTTGTGGGCAGACCAACCGACATGATGTTTCAAATTCTCGAGAAGTCATCGATGGAATCGAGTATTTGTCAATGAGATCGATAAATCGTTTGATTCAATAATTTACTTATCGAGGAGAAAGATGGAACATGTTCTCTTTAGTTTTTTACCATCTTCCATATATGTATAATTCAGTATACATGCATATCAGTCTGTAAGCACATCAAAATTTGTACAAAAGTTGTACCATTCAAAATTATAAACATCAGGATGTTTATATACAAAAAGATTGAGTGAGGACCTCAGATGTATCGTTAAAAGTTCATCAAAATTTCATCTTTTCAACATCTATCCAGATCTAGATGCATGACCTGGACATCTTTTTCATGCTCAAATGTTTCTAAGCCTATGGATCAGCCTTTCTGTTGCCTTTAATGATATAGCAGTGGTCACTTGTGCGATACCCTTTCATCACTAGTTTGCTTGAAAGGTCTAGGATCTCACACTCTTGCTTGTTAAAGGTAACCATGTTTGTTGTCACATATTTGACAAATGCTTAGAAGATTATGTGTCAATCCTTTTATGCTAAAGGCATTCTCATTTTTTAACATATTTATTCCTTTGATAATTCCTTGTCCAATTACCTTAGCAGTGCTTCCGTCTCCATAGGTGACTATCCCATCATTAAGATTGAAATAGTTTGAAAGAAGGGATTTGTCACCTGTGACATGTCTTAAGCATTCGCTGTCTAGATACCACTTAGCATAATTGCTTGTTATATGATTTGTGTGAGTAACAAGGCAGTTTTTATTTTCTTTTACTACCCATTTTGTGACAGGATTTCTAATTGTCGTAATTTTTTATTCTTTAATCAAGTTGGGCAACTGAATCGTGTTTCCTTGTCTCACAAATTCATTAGTTTTATTGTTTAATTCAACTACTTAATTCAATAATTCCTTCATTCTGTTAGTCATTCTGGGTGGTGATGGATGTGTATTTCTTCTATCCATATTCCTAGGTGGACTCCTGACATTTTGCATTGTTCTTCTGGTTGGTCTGTATTTATCAGTATGACTTTGACCAGAATTGTGTTGAGTCCTCCTAGGAGACATGCATTCAAACTTATAATGACCAGAATCACCACATGAATGACATACATGAGTAGTTCTTGTTTTACTTCTGAAAGCAGCAGATTTTTCAGCCATTGGTGCTGTATTTCTAGATTTTATTTTAAACTTATCATATCCTAAGCCATTCTTGTCTTTTTCAGGTCTTCCCATTCCTAAGAGTTTTTCTAATTTTTCACCACTCTGAGAAAACTTATAGTTTTTCGCAGCAGATTTTCTGCATTTTTCTAAATCAAACAGGAGTGTGTGATTTTCATTTTGAAGGAGCATATTTTTATCTTTTAATAGCTCAACCTGTTTGTTTAGTTTTTCAGACTCGGATTTAAGGAAGATATTGATTCTTTCTAGTCTATCATTATCTGAGTGGTATTGCTGTAAATCATCAATTAGGTGTGTATTGATTTCTAATGTTTTATTTAGATCTTTTTGCAGCAATTTATTTTTATCTTCAGTTATTCCAAGTCTTTTAAGGATAGTGATGCTATGAATGTAGAGTTGATTGTAAGCATCCCATAGTTTATCCTTTTCTTCTTCTTCTTTCTCAGTTTCCTCATTATCTGATGGAAATGTTCAGTGGCTTACGGTTCTTCATCGTTCTCAGTTTCGATGGAAATGGTTGAGGTAGTAGAGACCATAAGAATTTTCAAAGATTTCTGGTCTCCATCACTCTCTGAGTCGCTACATTATGAGTTTGACTCTTCCGTGTCATCCCATGTGGCTGCCATTGCTTTTCCTTTGGTTTTCTTATTTAAGCATTCGGTGGACGGGTGTCCAAACTTTCGATAGGTATAACATTGTGGTTCCTTGGTCTTTTTACCACTTTTACCTATAGAATGTTTGTTGTCCACCTGTCTTCCTTTGAATGGACAGCCATGATTTTTCTTAAAGAACTTTTTGAACCGTTGTGCCAACAGGGCCACTTCCTCATCTTCATTTTCTCTTTCACTTTCAATGTCCTCATTTGTTGTATTCTTTAAAGTTTTGAGGACAGTAGTTTTGGATTTAGGGGTTTGTTTGAAGTGTAGTTCAAATGTTTGTAGGGAACCTACTAGTTCTTCTAGTTTCATCTCATCAATGTTTCTACACTCTTCAATGGTTGTTACTTTAGGATTAAACCGTTCTGGTAATGATCTCAGTATTTTCCTATAGATTTTTGGGACCGGAACTTTTTCACCTAATCCACCCATGGAGTTACAAATGATGTTCAATTTTGTGAAAAACTCCATGAAGGTCTCATGCTCTTCCATTTTGAGACTTTCAAACTGTGATGTTAGGAGTTGAAGTTTGGATCTCTTCACAGTGTTTGTTCCTTCATGGGTTGTTTCCAACAATTCCCATACTTCTTTGGCTATCCCACACATACTGATTTGATTGAAAACTTCTTGGGACATAGCACAGTAGATAGCATTCATAGCTTTAGCCTCAAAAGTTTGGTTTTCTTTATCGATTGTTGTCCACTTTTCTTTGGATTTCGGTTTGGTGATAGTAGTGCCATTTTCAAGTACTATTTGTTTAGTTGGTGGGACATATCCTTTTTCGACAATATCCCAAACATCATGATCCAAAGATCTCAAAAAGTAATGCATTGTAGCCTTCTAGTATGCATAATTTGATCCATCAAATACTGGAGCTCTACTGACCATGAGCCCTCTCCTCTGGCCAAATTACCAACTTCAGTCAAGTTCACTTTCTAGGCGGTGAAGCCCTTAAGAGAGACCCGCTCTGATACTAATTGAAATTACGGCAATGACCACTTTAGTTGAAGTTGGGATATGCCAATATGTCCTAGAGGGGGGTGAATAGGACTTTTAGTATTTTATGATAATTTAAAATCCTATCAATCTTATCTTGAGAAAATATGCATGCATCAGGATTTCTTCAAAGTAACTCTAATGACTTTCAAGCCAATTAGAGGATCTGGTTATAAAACTATTCGTAAGATAAACAAGATGCAAATCATAGTTTATGAAGGATGTGATGTGTGTGAGGTGTGATCTCAAATAAGTATATATAAAAATATTTAAGGAAATCACACAAGCAATAACAATCTCAAACATAGTTATTTTTATAATGGTTCAACTACTTGTCTACTCCACTTCCGGTGAACGCACTCAACCCTTGAGTGTACCGGATCTCACTAAAGGAGGTTTCACAATAGGTTCACCTCAAACTGGAGGTTTTAAATCAGCTTCACCTCTAACAAGTACAACCTACACTTAGGTTGAGATAACGTGTCTACATGACATAGTTTATGCTCCCATGAGCATGGGTCAACACACAACACCTGACTTTTAGGCCACACAGGCCAAGGATCCACTCAAGAAACCTCACTAGTTTATGCTCCCATGAGCAAGGGTCAACACAAAGCACCCAAGTTTTAGACCACATAGGTTAAGGACCTACATAAGGACCTAAGAGTTTATGCTCTCCATAAAGCAAGGGTCAACACAAAGCACCCCCATGTACACTCCCGCTAGAGGTCTCCTATGAGGACTTGAAAGGGGTGAGAAATACCTTAGACCCAATCCTACACAAGGAATGATCACAAGGGTCTTCTGGACTCTAATGACTTACAGATAAGTAGATGAGCCCTATTCAGTGTGTTGATGAAGATCTCCTCCTTTGATGGCAAAGAATCTTCAGCTCCCTTGAACCGCAACTCAGAAGATGTACCAATACAAGGCGATGGGTTAGGTCAAGGTTATGATGGAATCCTACTCTATTAAATGTTTTCCTATAAGGAAGATAGAGAGATTCCAATCATCTATGCATTCAAGGCATCCTAGCTTAATGATTTGCCATTAAGGTAGCAGCTGTAGGATCTTTGAATGTGGAAGTTCATTCCCCAATCCACTCTATTGAATGTCAATGATGAGGGTGGATTGGAGGTTGAACTTTCATGAGAGAAGAGGCTTAAGGTATATGATCTAGCGTTAAACACATAAAAGCACTCTCTATTTTCTCTACCAATAACCAAGGACAAACTCTCATTAAATAGGCAAAAGGTTCCAACGGATATAAAATGATCACATTTATGACAGAGTTCGATATCATCGAGCAGGGTCGATATCATCGAGCGTATACTCTTGATAGCATCGACTGGCTGCTCGATGATATGAACTCAATTGTCAAATGCTTTTGAGACCTTTTACCAACTGGTCGAGGGAATCGAATTGAGCATCCATGACATTGAATTTCGAACTTTGATTTCATCGACACAAGGTTCGATTCCTCGACATTTGAAAATGTGAGAGCACTTGCCTTTGAAATATTTTAGGCATATGATATGATCGAGCATCACTCTATATTAGCAAAATTTGAATATCGATGATATCGAGGGCAGTGTTGATTCAACGATAATTCCAAAGAATTTTCTTATAAGCTTGCTGGATAGTTTATGTCCACTTTCGATGACATCGACCTTGCCTTGATATGATCGATATTTGAATATCGATTTTATTGAGTGACTCTCGATCCAAGAAAAATAACCTGAATACTTGTGGATAGATTTGTGTCCCAATCTAATATCATTGAAGGGCTTCCGATATCATTAAAATTTAAATTCTGAGGATATCGAGGAGCTCTTGGATATATCGAGGATTACATGATTTTCCTTAGTAGTACTTTGGACACAACAGACCAGATGTTGATTTTATCGAGTCGACTCAATGGACACAAGATTCAAACTTCGATGATATCGATGAGTCCATCGATCCATCAATAATTCAGTTCAGATATCTTGTAGTTGTTGGACATCTTAGGTCCTTATTTCAATAAGATCGAGTGAGCTTCGAGGACATCGACAAAGGTAAAAAACTTAAGATTTTCCTGAAGTTTTGAAAAAGTTTTTTAGCCAAAAACCCTATGGTGTTTTATTCAATTTTAAGGGTTTTATTTACTTGGTGTTTTGGGACACGGGGATGTGAGGGTAAGTTTTACCTGTGATGAGTTCGGGCACACATCCTGTTAAGGCAGACGCTTAATCAATCTTCCTATGGGGCTCCTTTGTCTAGCTGACTCAATGCTCACGCTAATTGACAAACCAAGACACTTTCATGGAGCTTTGAAATCCATAGTCCAGAAGCACCGTAAGATCGATTCAGATCATCCACTAGGGTAGAATGAGGAAAATTCAATCGAACTTAGATCCGTTATTGGAGTCGTCTTCTTCTCCACCACATCTGCCAGGTTTTAGATGAGTTACAACGCTGAGTCTGGACTCGGTTTAGAGCTCCATGAAGCTTCAAGAAGAAATGAAGAAGAAGAAGCAGATGGAAGAAGAAGAGAGCAAGAGGCTGGGAGAAAAATGAGAGAGAAAAGAGAGGGGGTTCGGTTGTACGGCCACCCTGAGCAGGGCCTGGTGCTACTTGTTCAGGATTGAGTCCAAACTAGTTTTGGTGCGATCTGGTTGAGCCCAAACCTTGTTCAGTCCAGTGGGAGAGAAAGGAGAAGGAAGAAGAGAAAGTGAGGAGAAGAATATAAGGAGAGAGAGAGAGAGAAGGATAGAGGAAGACAGGTTGACTCGGCCGAAACTTAGTCAACTCGGTTCGAGTCCTGTGAGTCAGGGCCATGTTGGGTCCTATGTCTCAAGACCACCCAGTAGAAAGGAAGAAAGAAGAAGGAAAATAAGAGAAGAAGTGGAGTTTTGGAACTTGACTCGCTGTCGAGTCGAGTTGAGTCGACTCATTGAAATCGAGTTGATTGTCACTGGGCCGATCTTTGACTTAGTCTAAGCCTTTCCCAGGGAATGCATGAAGAAGGACAGGTATTGCCTTGTAATTTTAGTTAGAACAATAATTGTTATTATTATTATTATTTTAAAATTTGGGTATTGATGTTATCATTATAATTTTCATTATTATGAATTCTTACGGAATTATTACCATTCACCATTTTTATTATTAAAATTAATTTTAATATTTTTAGTTAGATTATTATGATATATTAATTATCATTAGTATTTTAAATCCTTAAATCAGTATTACTACTGATCTGTATTTCGATTTCAAATCATCAAATTCTAAATGGTACACCATATCCCAAATCTATTGATCGGAATACATAGTTTTCACCATATCCGTATAAATTGAGTAATGTCATGATCTAACCACACTAATTGTGTTAATCATGTTAGATGTTGATCTTAATGTATGAAAATTCAACTCTAGCAATTTTGAGAGATAATTCAACTCTAAGGTGAGGATCACCCTTTAGGCTTTTCTACATCTTGATAGTTGGCCTATTTATTCATCTTCTTTCATCTGTCTTATTGATCAGTTAATATGGTTGATTGCTCTTATTGAGTTTGATTTTTATAAATGATTGATGAATTAGATGGAAAGTCAAATATTTGAACATGATATGGATTTGAATATCCCTATTCAGATTTGAAATGAACGCTTCAAAAATGCGAGTGCTATATTATACAAGATTTAATTTGCCATTCATGATCACTTAATGGTGTTTTAAGAGATCTTTGAACTAGTGGCCATCTGTGAAATGGGTTAAATAAAGTTACGTTGTGGACTTACAACCTTGTGGACCATTTGTGCCTATATGGATTTTGGGGAATAGTCCCTTTTAATCACACCATTAGGTGAAATATTTAGCCCTTGCAGCTTTTATGGAATACTTGCCCTTTTGCGGCTTTAATGGATTATTTTATACAACCTTACAATAGTAAGTTCTACTTGTAGGACTACGATTGGCTACTAGTTGTGTAGGTTACCTTTAAACATCCTATCTAATAATCTCATGAGCCAGGGATGGTGGAATGGGACACTATGCCTAAGTTGTCGGCCTATGATGAGTGACAAACCCCCCATAGTGACCTTTGAGCTTTCCTAAATGGATTGTTTGAAATTAGAATAATAATAGTTGGGCTAATCATGCATTTTCATGGCATGGGTCTTTTCCGGGTGACTAGTTCTCCTTGGGCATACCTTGAGTACTTTTCTGGGTGGCTAGATCTTCCTAGGTGTGCCTTGAGTTTTTCAGGGTAGCTAGATCTCTTTAGGTGATCTATATATATTATTGTAGTCTTTTCCAGGTGGTTAGTTCTCCTTGGGCATTCCTTGTGTACTTTTCTTAGTGACTAGTCCTCCTTTGGTGATCTATATATTATTATGGACTTTTCCAGGTGGTTAGTTCTCCTTGGGCGTACCCTTGCGTACTTTCTAGGTGACTAGTCCTCCTTGGGCAATCTATATATTGTAGTCTTTTTCGGGTTGCTGGTTCTCCTTAGACATACCTCTGAGTACTTTTCCGTGTGGCTAGTTCTTCTTAGGCAACTTTTTTCTTGCTGGATGTGCATCCCCAGTCTGTGAGCATGTGCATGCATGCATGCATTTAAACAAGATCATCTTTGTAAAATTTATTTAATGAATGTGTATCCGATGAACCTTATCAGATTTCCATGATAATCAATGTGTAATATTTGTTTTACACTGTCCTTGTTAAATATGCTTAATTACCTTGATGATACAATCAATCTTGAGGGGTATACCTCACTACAATAGCCATTGACGCTATCAAACCGCATTCCATGTGCAAGAGACATAGATGATGCACATACTAGTGTTCATGTGGATTAGGAGCCAGAGGACCTTGCGACTCTCTTTCCTGACTCCAGATCATTTTAATTTGTACGATCATGTTTTGTAATAAGTTAAGACATTGGTTTGTATAAGTTTGTGGGTAATTGCTTGAAATATTGGTTATGTATATTTGGACTCCCTCTTATACTTGATTTGCTTCTGTCCCACTAGTTTATTAACTCTGATAAAAATAAAAATAAAAAATTGTATATGGAATTTGGGATATTTAAAGGTTAATGCTCGAGTTTTTGGAAAACGAGTAGGTACTCAGGTTCTGCGAACCGGGGTGTTACAAGATGGTATCTGAGAGAGTCTTGACAAACCTTGCCTTTGGGAAATAAACTTATACAAACCTTTAATATCTTAAGTTAGGAAGTTGGAATTAGATATTTTAACTTAAGTAAATTTTCTTTAGATTTAGAAAAATTTTAAGAATGTAGAGACCTAAACATAATTCCTTTTGAAATTGATAGGATAGCCATTCAAACTTATTTAGAATTCCCTTAGAGTTAGGGAAAACTAAGAACATAGATACTTCAAATATTACGCTTCCTTGAAATGTTAAATTTACTCATTTGAACTTAGAAACTAGAATTTGATATCATGGGAGGACAAACATCCACTATGATCTAATTAAAGATCAAGCAAGAACATTCCATAGATTGGACTCCTTAGGAGCAATCTTTAGAAATCTAGAATTTGAAATTTTTCTATAATCTTCATTAGTTAGATGGGACATTGTCACAACATTCAACAAATAAAATGAATTTAAAGAATTCCATACCCATTGTATTGTACATTGAATTGAACATAAGTACACCCTAGACTTAAGGTATCATACTAGAAATTGTAATTTGAATGCCCTAAGACATCTCATTGGTTAGAAACCTTTTGCTAAGGAGTTGGGAGATTTCGCAAGAAGGTAGATTGAAGAGGAGATTTGTAGCAAATGTGTGAGATTTGGCCCATTCATCAGGTGGAGTGGTTCTACCTGTTGAGCCATGAGATGTTCTCAATGGGGCCCAACTGATGTACAACCCGCACATGTGCCACATTGACATGCATGCCTCCTCTTAAATCTGTCATGGTGGGTGATTTATTTGCATTTCTCTTGAAATGTCCTCTTAATTCAAGTACCATGATCCCAAATTTTCAGTTTGAGTTTTGAAATGTTTATATGTTCTTTTGTAATGTGTATTTCCATGCTCTAAATGATGCCCTATTGATTTGAGTACATGTATATCAAGCTAAGCAATTGATACTCCTTTGTTCTTTCTTTGATGCCATATCACCAAAGTGCTTGTTTAAGGGTTTGTTTGGATTCTCACTTGAGATGAATGGTGATAATTCAATTAAAAGCAAAGGCAATGATCAAAATGGTGGTGGATCATTTTAATTTATATTGATGACTTGCCCTGATTGCTATTCTATGGTTTTTAAGTTTATCCCAAAATGACATGAATCCTATCTATTGGTTGTTAGTCCTGGTGTAGGGAGTAGGATTAGTCCCACTTTTGTCATGTCCACTTTATTGAATTGAATTATTACAATTAGAACTTAAGAAGAAGAAGAAGAAATCCCAATCCAAACAACCAGCACTAACGAACAATCATTTCTTATTTTTATCAAAGCAATCTAGACATGGATCAACTATTCCCATCATAAAAAAGTTAGGCTGTGAAACTACTATTGTATGATGAGAAAATTAACCTGCTAATGTAATCTAAAAAAATCGAGAAAACATTCCCATTTGCAAATTATAATTCATATTTCAAGTAGTGACTTAAGTGCTCTAATGCGGTGTTAGAAAGTGTGGATGCATATTAGAATTGCTTGTATTGGCATTTGACGTTTAGAAGATTTTATCAAGAAGGGGTTCATTAAATGAAATGAAAGTGATACACTAAAAGGGAGGACCACATGGTGATATATTGTAACAACCTTAGTTTTACTGGTAGTGGCATACGTTGATACCTACAAATGCACTTCATATGGAAAGTAGTGAATAATTAGAAATGTTGTAAAGTACGAGTAGGACCACTGAATTTCGAGGATGAAATTTTCTTTAAGGGGGTTAGATTGTAACAACCCATACCTTTCAGTTCTCGGGTGTTACTATTTAAACCTCACTTCGCAACGTAGGATTTAATTATCACTAACTAGTCAACCCAAAATCCAAATTCAGTCACTAAGGCACATGATATCGTACTTAAAAATCTCGAGATCATCCTATGAACCCTATCATGCATCAATCTAAGCTTCAAGAATGGTTGTCATCCACCGAGCATACCATCCATCTGTTAGCCTTCAAGATGGATCATCAAATTGCTCATTGGGGACCATGGGATTTTGTGGTCGTTCTTGTGATTAGTAGGGGATACTACTAGCATTAAAATATGTTTGAAGGGTAATCTAGACCATCTAATCATTGAGATTACCATTAGTTTCCACATGGGTGGTCCCTAGGGCCCTTAAGATAGAAATGTATTAAGATCAAAGTGGGACTCATGACACGATTAAAACTACATTCATATATATTAAAAAAATGAGAAATTTATAATAAAGTAAATGTAAAATTATTATTACTATTTGAATAGCAACACATTGTTACGATCTTGAATATACAAAAGATCCCATATGATCTCTTGACCATTAATGGCCAGATTGAAATCAATCTGTCTATCGAAATAATGTAATCAACATTTCAAGAGTGTAAATCGATTGGTATGGTCCACTTAAGCTTTGGATATCCTCCATCTTCAATCCCTTGTTATATCATGGTCTTACAAAATAAACCAATGGACTAGATTCATCAAAGACATCTCAGTGGGTCCCACACTAGTGGTGCATGTGCACCGAGCACACGTACACTCACCATGCACAACATCTTTCAGCTGGGTCAAATTGGGTTGACCAGATGAAGCTGCAAAAAAGGAGGATTGTCCTCTCCTTTTTCCTCTTTTCCGCTGGCAAATGGACAACCGTCCATAGTGTTAATCATCGCCCACAAATATGGGCCCACTTCCATCATCCGAACCGTCCATCATGCTCCAGCCATATGGTAAATTAAAACCCTGTAAATTTCATATGTGGAAGCATGTGTGCATGAGCATGATATTCAGTGCAGTAAAGGCATGCTCAACGTATTCTGAAATGGAAATCCCATCCTTCCTCCACGCTGACAATCCGTGAAAGAATCTTCTCTCATCCTAGCCATTGATAAGGTGGATTACTGACTGTTCATCCATTCCAACAACGAGCCAGCTTGCATAACCATTCAAAAATGGAAAGATTCAGTTTCTAGCTCTTTTCGAAATAGTTTTAGGCAAACTTCATCCTAACCGTCCATTGCAAAGCATCCTAGATGTTCAATACCTATACGTTTAAGGGCGGAAACCCTAAGTTGCAAGAAGAGAGTTATTCTTCTCCCTTTTATGGCAGTCGCAAGAGGATATTGCCCAATACCTTCAAGGCTCAAACCCACCAAGGAAAGGGATCTGGAGCTTTGAAATCCACAGTCCAGAAGCACCATAAGATCGATTCAGAGTCATCCACAGGGGTAGAATGAGGAAAAGTCCATCAAACTTCGATCCGCCATTGGAGCCGTCTTCTTCTCCACCGCGTTTGCCGGGTTTTGGATGAGCTACAACGCTGAGTCTGGACTCGGTTTAGAGCTCCATGAAGCTTCAAGAAGAAATGAAGAAGAAGAAGAAGTAGATGGAAGAAGAGGAGAGCAAGAGGTTGGGTGAAAATTGAGAGAGAAAAGAGAGGGGGTACGGTTATGCGGCCGCCCCGAGCAGAGCCTGGTGCTGCTCGATCTGGATTGAGTCCAAACCGAGTTCGGTGTGGTCTGGTTGAGCCCAAACCTTATTCGGTCCAGCAAGAGAGAAAGGAGAAGGAAGAAGAGAATGAGAGGAGAAGAAAATAAGGAGAGAGAAGGATAGAGGAAGACGGGTCGACTTAGCCGAAATTGAGTCAACTTGGTTCGAGTCCTGCGAGTCAGGGCCATGTTGGGTCCTATGTCTCAAGACCACCCAGTAGAAAGGAAGAAAGAAGAAGGAGAATAAGAGAAGAAGTGGAGTTTTGGAACTTGACTCACCGTTGAGTCGAGTTGAGTCGACTCACTGAAATCGAGTTGATTGTGACTAGGCCGATCTCTGACTCAGTCTAAGCCTTCCGCAGGGAATGCATGAAGAAGGAGAGGTATTGCCTTGTAATTTTAGTTGGAACAATAATTGTTATTATTATTATTATTATTTTAAAATTTTGGTATTGATGTTATCATTATAATATTCATTATTATGAATTTTTACGGAATTATTACCATTCAACATTTTTATTATTAAAATTAATTTTAATATTTTTAGTTAGATTATTATAATATATTAATTATCATTAGTATTTTAAATCCTTAAATCAGTATTACTACAGAACTGTATTTCGATTTTAAATCATCAAATTCTAAATGGTACACCATATCCTAAATCTATTGATCGAAATACCAAGTTTTAACCATATCCATATAAATTGAGTAATGTTGTGATCTAATTGCACTAATTGTGTTAATCATGTTAGATGTCGATCTTATTGTATGAACATTCAACTCTAGCAATTTTGAGAGATAATTCAACTCTAAGCAGAGGATCACCCTTCAAGCTTTTCTACATCTTGATAGTTGGCCTATTTATTCATCTTCTTTCATCTGTCTTATTGATTAGTTAATATGGTTGATTACTCTTATTGAGTTCAATTTTTATAAATGATTGATGAATTGGATGGAAAGTCAAATATTTGCACATGCGATGGATTTGAATATCCCTATTCAGATTTGAAATGAACGCTTCAAATATGCGAGTGCTTTATTATACATGATTTAATTTTCCATTCATGATCACTTAATGGTATCTTAAGAGATCTTTGAACTGTGGCCATCTGTGAAAGGGGTTAAATAAAGTTACGTTGTGGACTTACCACCATGTGGACCATTTGTGCCTATATGGCTTTTGGGGAATAGTCCCTTTTAATCACACCATTAGGTGGAATATTTGGCCCTTATGGCTTTTATGGAATACTTGCCCTTTTGTGGCTTCAATGGATTATTTTATACAACCTTACGATTGTAAGTTCCACTTGTGGGACTACAATTGGCCACTAGTTGTGTAGGTTACCATTAAACATCCTATCTAATAATCTCATGAGCCAGGGATAGTGAAATGGGATACTATGCCTGAGTTGTCGGCCTATGATGGGTGACAAACCCCCCATAGTGACATTTGAGCTTTCCTAAATGGATTGTTTGAAATTAGAATAATAATGATTGGGCTAATCATGCATTTTCATGGCATGGGTCTTTTTCAGGTGACTAGTTCTCCTTGGGCATACCTTGAGTACTTTTCTAGGTGGCTAGATCTCCTTGGGTGTGCCTTGAGTATTTTTCAGGGTGGCTAGATCTCTTTGGGCGATCTATATATTATTATGGTCTTTTCCGGGTAGTTAATTCTCCTTGGGCATATCTTGTGTACTTTTTCGGGTGACTAGTCCTGCTTAGGCAATCTATATATTATTATGGTCTTTTCTAGATGGTTAGTTCTCCTTGGGCATACCCTTGTGTACTTTTCCATTTAGCTAGTCCTCCTTTGGCGATCTATATATTATAGTCTTTTTCGGGTGGCTAGTTCTCCTTGGGCGTACCTTTGAGTACTTTTCCGTGTGGCTAGTTCTCCATGGGCTACTTTTTACCAGCTAGATGTGCATTCCCAAGTCTATGAGCATGTGCATGCATCCATGCATTTAAACATGATCATCTTTATGAATTTTATTTAATGAATGTGTATCCAATGAACCTTATCTGATTTCCATGATAATCATTGTGTAATATTTGTTATACGCTGTCCTTGTTAAGTATGCTTAATTACCTTAATGATACGATAAATCTTGAGGGGTATACCTCACTGCGATAGCCATTAATGTCATCGAACTGTATTCAGTGTGCAGGAGACACAGATGATGCACATACTGGTGTTTGTGTGGATTAGGAGGAGCCGGAGGACCTTGCGACTCTCTTTCCTGACTCCATTTCATTTTAATTTGTACTATCATGTTTTGTAATAAGTTAAGACATTGGTTTGTATAAGTTTTTGGGTAACCACTTGAAATATTGGTTATATATATTTGGACTCCCTCTTATACTTGATTTGCTTCTATCCCGCTAGTTTATTAACTCTGATAAAAGGAAAAAAATGTAAATGGAATTTAGGATGTTTAAAGGTTAATGGTCGGGTTTTTGGAAAACGAGTAGTGTACTCGAGTTCCGGGAGCCGGGGTGTTACATGTAGTGAAGGTAGAGGGAATAACAATTGATCCGACCAAGGTGGAAGCAGTATCTAAGTGGGAACAGCCCACCACGGTCACTGAGGTTCAGAGTTTTCTAGGCATGACAGGATATTACAGACGCTTTATTAAAGAATTCTCAAGGATCGCATGGCTACTCACTCAACTAATGAAGAAGAACACTGGTTTATGTGGGATGAGAATATGAAAACAGCCTTCCAAGAGCTAAAGATGAGGCTGAATTCCGCGCCAGTGCTTACTCTTCCACAAGAGGGAGAGAAGTTCATCATTTACAACGACGCGTCAAAGTTGGGAATGGGATGTGTGCTGATGCAGAATGATAGAGTGATTACCTACGCTTCGAGGCAGTTGAAGAAGTGCAAAGAGAATTACCCAACGCATGATCTAGAATTAGCAGCAGTGGTCTTTGCCCTGAAGATATGGAGGCACTATTTCTATGGGGAAGAATTCTAGTTGTTCTGTGATCACAAGAGTCTAAAGTACATATTTACGTAGCAGGACTTGAACATGAACCAACATCGGTGGATGGAGACGCTCAAAGACTTCCACTTAGACATATCTTACCACCCAGGCAAGGTGAATTCGTGGCTGACGCACTGAGTCAGAAGAAGAAACATGAGTTGATAGCCACCTTGATGATCAAGGAGTGGGAGATAATAGAGTACGTTCAGGACGTCGATATCCAGCTTACCCTCGATGAGCCAGATGCTTATGTGGCTCTTTTGACTGCAGTGCCGACGATGGTTCGATAAGTAATCTCTTCCAAGACCAGGATGAGTGGCTTATCAAGATGAAGGACAAGTGTAGGAGCGAGGAAATGCTCGATTGGATGATTGGTGGGAACGGTGGTCTTCGGTATCGGGGACGAGTATGCATACCCAACAATGCTGACTTGAGGAGAGAGGTTATGGTAGAAGCCCATCATTCCAGGTTAGCTATCCACCCGGGTAGCACTAAGATGTATAATGACGTCAAGAGGCAGTACTGGTGGAACAACATGAAGAGAGACATAATACGCTTTGTGGCGAAATGTATGGTGTGTCAGAAGATCAAGGCCGAGCATCGCAAGCCCACTAGCCTCCTTCAACCACTGCCGCTAGCTGAATGGAAGTGGGACTGCATCTCCATGGACTTCATTTTAGCCTTCCTAGAACACAGAGGAAACACGACTCGATTTGGGTCATTATTGATAGGCTGACAAAGGCTACCCGGTTCCTTCTGATTCACATGACCGATTTGACCGATAGTCTAACGAGGTTATACATTCGGGAAGTCGTGCAATCCTACGGAGTTTCGCGGGAAATCATATCAGATCGAGACTCTAGGTTTACTTCTGACTTTTGGAAGAGGTTGCAAGAAGAGATGGGCATAGAGCTCAAGCTCAGTACGACGTTTCATCCTCAGACAGATGGATGGACTGAGAGGGTGAATCATATCCTAGAGGATATGTTGAGGGCATGTGTTCTTAACTTTCAAGGAAACTGGGACGATCATTTGGTTTTGGCGGAGTTTGCGTACAACAACAGTTTCCAGTCTAGCATGGGCATGGCGCTATATGAGGCTTTCTATGGCCACCCTTGCCAAGCCCCTCAGTGTTGGGCAGAAATCAAAGAGAGGAGTTTGTTAGGTCCCGAGCTTGTCCAAGCTACTACTCAGGTCATTAACGTTGTTCAGAAACGACTGTGCACCGCTCAAAGTAGACAAAAGAGCTATGTGGATAATCGACGTTGCGGCCTAGATTTTGCACCAGGCGATCATGTGTTCTTGAAGATTTCGCCTATGAAGGGCTTGATGAGGTTTGGACAAAAGGGGAAGTTGGCACTGCGATTCATTGGGCCATTCGAGATCTTAGATCGTGTGAGAGCCGTGGCGTATCGCTTTACATTGCCTACTACATTGGCTAACATTCATGGCTTTCACATATCCATGATGAAGAAGTACATGGCAAAGGAGTCGCATATCATCAGCTGGGAGTAGGTCGAGCTCACCGAGGATGCTTCCTACACCAAGGGACCTATCTACATCCTGGATCACAAGGAACAGGTCTTGCGGACAAAAACGATACCACTGGTCAAGGTTCTCTGGTTGCACCATAGCGAGGAAGAAGTAACTTGGGAAAGGAAAACAGAAGTTATGGAGAAGTACCCTCACATATTCAGCGACACACCACAAGTAATTTCGAGGGCGAAATTTTTTTAGGGGGTTAAACTGTAAGACCTGCACTTTTAGTACGCGGGTGTTACCAATTAAACCCGTATCAATGAGATTTCAAAATTTATTAACAAGCAATTATAATTCAATGAATGCAGGATGGGGCTTCAAATCATCATTGAAGTCATCCATTAGAGACTCTAGGATCTGAGTTAAACTCTACATCAGTCATGAGGGTAAGCTTAACTGAACACCTCAAGTTAAAACAATTTACAAATCATCTGGTCGAAGAGTATCAGGGCAATGCACTTATGATCAACTTTCGAAGGCTAGTGCATAGCCAGCCAAGCAATCACTATTCCTAAACCCCCATTTAACCATCAAAACCAATTATCAAGCCTATCCAACCACTGGATCAATGTGCACTGATTAAATAAGGTTTGGGATGTGCAATATGGCCAACATGGGCCTTACAACCACCCAATACTTGGTCAGGGGCTCTGACCGAAGCCTCCAAGAAGAATGGACAAAGTGGATTTGTCACAAACATCACGGTGGACCCCACACAGAGTGCGAGTGCACCAAAAATACCCATGCATGAAGTGCACGGGACGGTGCTCACTGGTTTGACCAGTGCTGACCCGACCCTTTCGAAGAAAATGGAAAAATGTCTCGCCAGCGTGCATTTTCAAACCAGGGATCATCTGATTGCATGATGGACCACCTTAACCACTATCTAACCGATCCAAACTGTCCATCGGACGTACAGGCCTTGGTTGACCAAACCCTAGTGGTTTGTCTAGACCCATGCAAAGACACACGGATTTTAGATCGATATCGATCAAATGCACGTGATTGGCTAAAACCATGGGTGGTGGGCCAACCTGTTGCCACATGGGCAATCCATGATCATCCGTTCCTATCCATCCGTTCACCCATTCGAAATCACGCTCTCCAGTTGCCAAAAATGGTCGAGCAGCCACCTGCACCAAGAAAAGTGAAAGGGAACATTTCCCTTTCGGGAAGCGAGTGCTAGCGTGATCCGGACCCTTCCCTGGGCCACGTGGATCGATCCCAGGCACTCCTTCTTAGGCGACACGAGTTGAATACGAGAGGCATCTCTCATGAGAAAGTGGTGAAATATGGACTATCTCATGAGATAATCTGAAACTCACGTGAATGGCCCAAAAAGTGGGCCCCGCGGTGATCAGAAACTCCATCTAGTATAATCAAATGGACTAGATCCTAGAAAAACATCACGGATGATGATTAGCCATTAACGGCCCTCCCATCTTCCCCATTAGAGCATTCGACCCACGATAACGAGATGGGCCCCACCATGGATGAAAGAGTACTTTTCTAGTGGGCCATCTCAGCAGAAATCCATCCCCAGGGACGGATGGACCCCATGCATGATGGTTTTTCAGGGATGGCCGTGATAAGGGGCATTTTTATCTCAGTTGTTGGCTGAAACATGTAATAAATCTCCCTCGGCTATAAAAACCATTAAGTCACCTTGGGATCCACACCAGAGAAAGGAAAGGAGAGGAAATAGGAGAGAGAAGGAGAGAAGATAGGAGAGAGTGAAAGGGAGAGAGAGGCAGTTGCGAGTCAACTCGACTCGGCCCGTTTTTAGCCACTCAGGTAGGACAAGTCGCTGCCTCACTAAGTCCTGGGACTATGATCTTCCATCAGGTATGGCCTCGAGTTACCTTGGTTAGCTTTCTAACGACCATAACATCCTATTTACCCGAAGTGAATGTCACAGGTGGAGTGTTATCCAAGCTATCGTATCTGCATTTGAGTCGAGTCAATAGGTGCAGAACAGACCAGGTAACGCTCAGTCCTTTCCATTTTTCATCCAACAACACACGGTTGTTGAAGCTAACACCCACAAAGACCGGCAGGTAGAGCGATTGCAGGCCGATTTCTCTCAATGTTGAGACTCTAGCTTGTCCAGTGAAAGTCCAAACCATGCCTCGATGTAAGCCTTAAAACACCATAGCGGGTCCCATTATACAGCCATAACTAGAGCTTAATGGCTTGGATTGATATGGCTTTGGAAACTAGTGTGCTTCACCTTCATATAACTCTTATAGTTGAGCCTTATGCAGCCCAAACCAGAGAAGAAGCTATGTGTCGGGGGACCTGACTCGCTGCAACTGTTAGGCCTCACTGAGTCAAAAACTTAGTGGGCCACACCTCAAATCATGTGGGCCTCACTGATTCAAAATCTCAGTGGGCCACGCCATAAACCATGGTGGGCCTCACCTGAGAAATAGCTCAGTAGGCCACACTATGTTCATAGCAGGCCCTACCTGAGGCAAATCTCAATGGGCCACACTATAAATCACAGTGGGCCTCATCAAGTTACATACTTAGTGGGCCACACCATAAATCACAATGGGCCACATCGCATTTACATTAGGCCTCACCTAAGCCAAAGGCAAGTGGGTCGCACCTTGCATGGTGCAAGTGGGCGGCACTCACCCTCTTGGTATGTGTGGGCATCACCATGGTTGGGCCAACAAGGGGCAGTAGCACAGCACAGTCCTCCTTTTTTGATTTGTTGGGCCAGCAACGGCCCAGCCAGCTTGGCTATCTAGCAACCAGCGCATAAGGCAATGGGACGTAGGGGCGCTAGACCAGGGCGAGCCCATCCCAGCCACCTATTGGGGTTCTAAAACAGATAACAACTGGTGGGCAAAAAACCAGTCGGCCCACCTCAGATGTTGTTGAGGCATAAAAAATATTCCATTACATGTCCATTGCATTTGTTAGAGAATTCCATGGTTTGGATCCTTCCCAGGGTTGTGCACTCCTTATTTTGGTAAAAATGAGGGACTGGGGGTATTTTGGTAAAAATGAGTGACTGGGTGTATTTTGGTAAAAAGGAGTGGATGGGTGTTGCCTTATATGGAGGAGAAGTAGTTGTACACTACTATTTAAGGGAGGGCTTGGTGAACACAATTGTTTAAGGGAGAAGGTTAGGTATTGCCTTAAGAGAGAAGTGGTGGTGATCACCATTATTTAATAGTGAAGGGCCTGGGATGCCTATAAATACCCCTTCCCATGCCTCATTTGGAGGTTGGTTGGAAGACAAGGAGTAGGACAAGAAATGAAGAAAGAAAGGTGAAAGGAGTTCCCCTTGCGTGGGCCGTGTAACCCCTTTGGGAAGGAATTCCCTTAGCATGAGCCGCGCAACCCCTTTGGGAAGAAATTCCCCTTGTGCAAACTGCGCAACTTCTCTGACAAGGAATCCCATTGCACGAACCGTGCAATTCATTTGGAGAATTGCTCTTTGCGCCACTTTGTCAGGGGCATTGTCTTAAGGATAGGCCTTAGTGCGCCATTCCATGTGAAAGCTTGTCCTGAGACAAGGCTTTTCTTGTCTTAGTAGAGAGCCCATGCGCCACTTTTTATGGAGCATTGTAAAATGAGTCTCTTGTGCGAACTACGCAGCTCACTTTTGCAAGATATCCCATGCACCACTTTTCTCTCCCTTATCTTAAGGCAAGCCTTTTGTTGTCTTAGAGCCTTCCTCCATGCGCCACTTCACATAGAATGTTGTCATGAAGACTAGCTTTTTATGCCCTGAAGACTCCTCCTTGCGCCACTTTGTGAGGAACCATGTCTTGAAGCTTGGCTCTTATGCCACTTTGCCTAGATTTATGTCCTAAGACATGGGTTTTGTGCCATTTGAAGAGGGAACATGTCCAAATGCATGGATTTCATGCCATTCTTTAAGGAAACATGTCTTGGAGAAAGTCTGTTGCACCATTATTCATGGGGACTTGTCCTAAAGTAAGTATTGTGCGCTCCACATTTCAAGGGATATTCGCTCCACATTTTAAGGGATGTGACTCCACATTTTAAAGGATGTTCACTCCACATTTCAAGGGATGTTCGCCCCACATTTCAAGGGTTGTGCGCTCCACATTTCAAGAGTTATGCGCTCCACCTTCTGAGGAAAATGAAGGAATTGTGAAGTACAAAAAGAGAATTCTAGAAGAAAGAAGAATTTGTCCGTACGAGTGGAAGGATGACTGGAAGGATGATTAGAACCTATCGCATGCCAAAATCAAGGGTTTCAAGCTTGCCATGGCGATGAACATCAAAAGTGTTGAAATGCTGCCAAAATCACCATCGGACTATCTAATCTTTCATTCATTGTGTTGCATTAATTATACTCTGTTTTCATAATCAAGGGAATGCAAGGATGAAAATGAAATCAAAATGAATAGATATCTTGTGATCATTGTTCTCTCATCAAATTCTTTATTTTTATTGAATAGTTTCCCTAAATCAAACGTATTTATTTTCCTGTCAAAACAAAATGGCGACTCTACTGGGGAATACTTTTCAATGATAACTTATAAAATATTCAAAGAACATTTATCACTTTTTGGCGTTGTATAGACGCCAAAATCACAACTCTCAGTGGGAACATCCTCCCCTTCATGTTTAAAAACAAAATACAATTTTATTTAAATAAAATAACTAACACTTTGTTCTAGATAACAGGTATATCGGAACGGGCTTTCTCTCGATTAACGTGGTTGTCTACTTCACAGCTAACGGATTTCCACCAGAAAGTATCAGAGAAGATCAAATCAGTTGCAATCAAGGACAGACAATGCCATGAAATATTCAGAATAGTTTCTGCTTGACCGATAGCACAGTAAGATGATAAAAGAATGGATGATGTTAAACATCCAAAAATGAAGGGTTCGATCTGCCGGGTATGGATAATGGATCGATCATGAGCAATACTATGAGGCACAGTTTTACCTCAGTTCATCCTCCTCGATGGCATCGGCAATGCAGTTTTCACTTTCTCCTTTGATATCAATACATTCAAAGTGTACATAAAATAGAAAAACTTGCTAGCGAATGTTAATCAGCCTTCATCAGATGAGCATGTTACTGAAGAAATCCCTAATTTTTCAACAGCGACTACCATGAACGACATTTTTCCCAAAGGAAAGTCTTTAGATGAGAAGTTAGTGCGACTGAATTAGCCGTTGCTCACCAACGAGAAGAAGAATCAATTAACGAATTCATCAGTCAATAGAGAACCCTGGGGGCATCGTGTTCACAACTTGCCAGAGTAGAAAAATAAGTCAATTTAAAAAGAGTCAAAGTGAAGCTGTTCAACTCTTATATGAATCAGCTATTTCAAAGTCTTAAGAGAATAGCAAAAAATATTGCCGAAGAAAGAAAGCAAAATGAAGGATCGCCAAAAGTAAAAAAATTGAATCTTTCGATGAAGAGAACATGGATGATTCTACAATTAAGAAAGTAAAGAAAGGGTCAGGCAATTCAAGGATTATGGGAAACATACAATTGAAGAAGACGATACACTTCCTATGAGGAATCAATAGCTAGCTGCAAAGAAAATAAAAGGAACTGAAGCAAAAAATTAAAAAAAAGAAAAAAAGAAAAGAAAAGGTATTCTACTGAAGGTGATCGACGATAGTAGAAATTGACATAAGGAAGACATGGAATAAAAGACAAAGTAATGACATATGGTCCTGATTAAAAATATTCACTCCATAGAAGAACAAAGATGAAGAAAGTAAGACAAGTATATTTATCATAGGGGCAAACTTTATTAATATACCTGCCAGTTCAGCAAAATATATCATCCCTGAATACCAAGATGAGTCACAGTGTTTTGACCAAGAAGTTTCACGGCGTTTTAACTTAGAAGATTCACGGCGTAATTATTCATGGGGCAGACAAAAGCATACAAAATACGTTATCCTTGAAGATAAATTATAGTTTTAATTTTAAAGATTATTAGCATAATACTTCCAAATCAAAAGGGGGCAAGATAAGAAGAATACCAAGAATGCCAAAGTTTAAGAATACAAAGTCTCAAAATCTAAAGTCTCAGAATGCCAAGTCTCAGAATGCCGATGTATATATAAATAAAAGGAAGATTCCCAAGCATATCAAGTTGAAGTATATTATTATTAACAAGCACGGTTGATGGTTGCTGAATTACATTAGCAAAACTACCACTGTCATCGCCATATCACTGACATGAAGATTATTCTATTATTAAAGTTTATCAGAATTGATATTATTACTAAGCTAAAGCTCCATTTAGACCAAATTTTATAATACCATCAACAGCAGCAGGGGCAATTTATTAATCATTGATCTGTTATCTTTAGTTATTGATTTTTTTATCTTTAGTAAAGCTTGTAAGATCAACTATCACGTTAGCAACAACAGTTTATCATTTAAGGCAGCCTAGCTAAGCCCTATACGGCCAACTATGCATAAGGCTTATCACCATCGCCATTCGGGTAGTAGTGTGGAGCCAGCTGCCCTAAAAAATCTATATAGGTTACATCACATGCATACCCATGCGGGCAGCAGACGAAGCCAGCGACTAAAAGCCCTAAAAGGCCAAAAAGTCCTCAACGGCCAGTCACGCGTGAGACCAATGTCATCTGTATAGCTTTTTGACAGCGTCATGGGGAATGGATGAAATTGCCCTCCCGTGAATGGGTTCGACCTTGCAGATAAACAAAATATAGATTCGGGCTTAATTCTGGTAGTAACTCATGAGGAAGGGCCTAAACCTACTCATTGATAGACTGACAGCCTTGGATTTGGTACCCATAGAAAACCTAGATCTCGGGCTTGATTCCGGTAGTAACTCATGAGGAAGGGCCTAAACCTACTCATTAATGGACTGGTGGCCTTGGATTTGGTCAAAGGTAGCCTTGCACGCCCCATGAACTCTAAAGAGTTACTGTGGCCAACCCTGTGAGTAAATCCCAGCTGCGATAAGTCCAGCGAACTCATGAGAGTTAGAGAGACCATTCGCGTAAGACCCAACTCCCATATGAGTCTAAGAAACTGCTTACTCCACTACTCAAGAGCCTAAACTGTGTGTGCAGGTGTTAGTCTAGTCAAGTCAGTCTAGTAGTGTTAGTCCAGTCAAGTCCAGTCTAGTTCAATTTAGATTAGTCAAGTCAAGACAAGTTCAGACTTGTCCAGTCAAAGTACACTAGCACCACTGCTCAAAAAACATAAATTATGTATAGCATTCAAAATGTTGCAGATATATATTTCACTTTAGATCTGCTCAAAATGCAATTGCCTGATGAAAATTTTAAATATTAAGTAAACATGTAAAAATGTGTTTCTCTTGAATCAGATTCAAATTATAGCGACAGCAAATGCCTTCAAGATATTAACAATTATTTACTTAAAAGTTCAAATCTTTAAGATCAATTAATATATTGACAAGAGCCGTGAGGTCTTTTTATCTCTCACCTTCTTGATGTAGAGAAATACTATCTCACAAGATTCTCAAAGGTGACAAAGAATAAACTAGCGAAGAATCATCATTCTCTCCCGGACAATTTAAAGATTTAGATATATTCTTTCAATTTGTTAAAGGAGTAGCAAAGATTATCCATCCTTCAAGGGTATCAACAGGCTTCACTTCGAAAGTATTATCTTCTGAAGAAATCTTTATGCGAAGTTGACCTGGAAAGGGGGCATGATCTATGTCTTTAAAGTAATCTATGCCTTGGTCTTTTAATAATCTCTTATGCGCGGTGAAGGAATTTATATGCCAAGAATTATGAAGCATGGTTCAGCGTGAACATTCAAGAGTTGCTTCTATATCAAGGCCTAGTTATATGGCCCGATGTCATAACTTCCCATTGCTCTAGTAATGATATCGCAAGACTCCAAGTACTAGATCTGATGGAGACAAGAATCAGCAAAGATCCAATGAAAAGTTTATGAAGAAATGCCAAGGAGCACAAACTAGAAAAGACTCAGCAAAAGACTCAGTGGTTGAACCTTTGGAGTTGGAAATGACATCTCCAAAAACACGAGCAAATAATACAAGGAATATAATGCAAAACACGATGACAAGCACAAAGATGAAATGATTAAATCATTATCATATCGTGAATATCACAATTAGCCAAAAAAAGGGAAGAAACTTTCAATATATTTCAAAATTATCAATACTTCATAAAGTTTTTTTTAAAAATATTATAATGTCTGGAGACACTAATTCCGATCAATTTGGTAGGAAAGACTATCAATCAAAAGCTTGGGTTATGCAGATCATGAATACAGGAGATAATTGAAAAAGTTGTAGCAGTATTAAAGAACAACTCCCTAGACATAGAATTAAAGGAAAGAGTCATCGGAGTTGTTCAAAGAGACTGTTGCAACAACAACGGCTATGTTGAAAAATAGTTCTTTGGTCAAGTTACTCAAAGATGAAGTCGCCTCAGCTTTTACGCTGACGAGCTTCGATGGAAAGAGAATTTTATACTCTCTAGTGAAACATCCACTCAACATTGCTAACTGGGGGCATTCAAGTCTTCCATTTGAACGTGATCATTCAAGTCTTCCATCTGAGCGCGATTATTCAAGTCTTCCATTCGAGCGCGATCATTCAAGTCTACCGTTTGAGTACGATCATTCAGTCTTCCATGCAAGCATGATCATCCAGTCATCCTTTAGTTGCAGTTCATTCAGTTCTTCGGTCGGAAGAAGATAGATCCTTACATTTGATTTTATGAATCAATCAAAGAAGGATCGAGGGGGCATCTTTTGAGGCACAAAAAATATTTCATTGCATGTCTATTGTATTGGTCAAAGAATTCCATGGTGTAGATCTTTCCCAAGTTTGTGCACTCCTTATTTTAGTAAAAATGAGTGATTGGGGGTATTTTGATAAAAATGAGTGATTGGGGGTATTTTGGTAAAAATGAGTGACTAGGGGCATTTTGGTAAAAATGAGTGAATGGGGGTATTTTGGTAAAAAGGAGTGGATAGGTGTTGCCTTATATGGAGGAGAAATAGTTGTACACCACTATTTAAGGGAGGGCTTGGTGAACACCATTGCTTAAGGGAGAACGTGGGTATTTCCTTAAGAGAGAAGTGGTGGTGATCACCATTATTTAAGAGTGAAGGGCCTGGGATGCCTATAAATACCCCTTCCCATGCCTCATTTGGAGGTTGGTTGGTGGGTTGGTTGGAAGACAAGAAGTAGGACTAGAAATGAAGAAAGAAAGGTGGAAGGAGTTCCCATTGCGCAAGCGCAACCCCTTTGTGAAGGAATTCGCTTTGCGCAAGCCGCGCAACCCCTTTGGGAAGAATTCCCCTTGCGCGAACCACACAACTTCTCTAACAAGGAATCCCATTGCGCAAACCGCGCAATCCATTTGAAGAATTGCTCTTTGCACCACTTTGTGAGGGGCATTGTCTTAAGGATAGGCCCTAGTGCTTGTGCAAGTTTGTCCTGGGACAAGGCTTTTCTTGTCTTAAGAGATAGCCCATGCGCCACTTTTTATGGAGCATTGCAAAATGAGTCTCTTGCGCTAACCGCGCAACTCGCTTTTGCAAGATATCCCATGCGCCACTTTTCTCTCCCTTATCTTAAGGCAAGCCTTATTTTGTCTTAGAGCCATCCTCTATGCGCCACTTCACATGGAATGTTGTCCTGAAAATGGGCTTTTCATGTCCTGAAGACTCCTCCTTGTGCCGCTTTGTGAGGGACCATGTCTTAAAGCTTGGCTTTTGCGTCACTTTGCATGGATTTATGTCTTAAGACATGGATTTTGTGCCATTTGAAGAGGGAACATGTCCAAATGCATGGATTTCATGCCATTCTCTAAGGAAATATATCTTGGAGAAAGTCTGTTGCACCATTATTCGTGGGGACGTGTCCTAAAGCAAGCATTGTGCACTCCACATTTCATGAGATGTTCGCTCCACATTTTAAGGGATGTGTGCTCCACATTTCAAGGGATGGTCACTCCACATTTCAAGGGATGTGCGCTCAACATTTCAAGGTATGTTTAGTTCACATTTCAAGGGATGTTCGCTCCACATTTCAAGGGATGTTTACTCCACATTTCAAGGGATGTTCGCTCCACATTGCAAGGGTTGTGAGCTCCACATTTCAAGGGTTATGTGCTCCACCTTCAGAAGAAAATGAAGGAAATGTGAAGTACAGAAATAGAATTCCAGAAGAAAGAAGAATCTATCTGTACAACTAGAAGGATGACTAGAAGGATGATTAGAACCTATCGCATGGCCAGATCAAGGGTTTCAAGCCCGCACAACCTTTCCACCTTGGCGATGGACATCAAAAGCATCGAAATGCTGCCAAAATCACTATCGGACTGTCTTATCTTTCATTTATTGCGTTACATTGGTTGTACTCTGTTTTAAGAATGATGGGAATACAAGGATGTAAATGAACTCAGAATGAATAGATATCTTGTGATCATTGTTCTCTCATCGAATTCTTTGTTATTATTGAATAATTCCCCCAAATCAAACGCATTTGTTTTCTTGTCAAAACAAAATATAATGTTACGGGGCTCGCAAATCCAGCCCAGCACTTGGGACTGGCGTATGATAACTGCTGTTGGGCCAAAAATGGCCCAGCCGATCCCCATCATAGCTGCATTGTAGCTGGGCCAGGACGACCTAGCCCAGACAGCTTGGACTGTCAGCACAAACCACTAGTGGGCCTGCCGTGGGTTGCTAGAAGCCCAGACTCCCATCCCACTGGATTTGGGGTTTTGGGCCTGGACCAAAATAACACTAAACCAAGTTCCCCTTAGGGCCTTGTAAAGACGGCGCCTGGTGGGCCGAAAACCAGTTGGCCCACCTCAAATTGGGTTTTTACTAGGCCAGGGACGACCCAATTTCTGGCCATTTATTGGATGTGGTAGCTGGGCCAAGTTAGGCCCAATTCAGGCCTTAGTTTTGGACCGTTTCAGGTCCAGTCCAGGCCACATTGGTTGTGCCATGGCTGGTGGGCTTGTTCACCCTAATGCGGGCCCAAGATCCTTCGATTAACCAGACCTTACAATCCCCGTTCACCTTGAGGACCTTAAATGTTTAAGAAAGCCTTATAATGCTAGTTTATCATATAGGGAATGGCTCTAGGAAATCGCTTGTGTGATATTGGGCTGCAAGACACTCATGGGAATTTGAATTAAGGACAGGAATACGACCCTACAGGTGATGACTTCTTCTCTTGAGCTTTCCATCTCTAAACTATACCAAGGATAGTTTTTATAATAACTACGAATGATATCCTAGAATTGGTTAATCACTTGGTTAGTTTACTTGAATACATGTCTTAGAATTGATTAAATCACTTAATTAGTTTACTTGAATACATGTCTTAGAATTGATTAAATCACTTGATTAGCTTACTTGAATGCATGCCTTAGAATTGACAAGTTATGATCATACATATCCAATATGAATGTTAGAACTTGACTACTTAAGTGACTCTTGAATTATATGGATACATGAGTTTTACTTTGATTATTGAATCATACCTTAGTCACTTCAGATAGTTCGCTACTTAATTTCCATGTTGTCCTCTCATATTATTGTATTGTTTTCAAGACACATATGAATCGAAATCTCTCTGGGGAAACCTTTATCTATGAAAGAGTGTCTGTACTTAGGGTGTAACGAGATTGATTGAGATAAGACTAGACCCTCAACATGGAGGTTATGTTAGTGGCAGTTTAATTCATGGGATTTACCATTTATGGAGTGATTATACCTACCTGACTACGGAATGAACCTTTCATCATTTTTATCGTTATTGTTTATTCGCATTTGAATCATACATACTGACTCATTTTAATCATTGTATTTAATATCTTCAACACTTCATTCCTATTCAGCATACGATGGTAGTTTCCCATACATTGAGAATTGATTGGTCACGTGTTGATGGGTTCTATCGACACCCTAAGGCGGTAGACTCATGGGCCGAGGATGGTGGAATGGGACACTATACTCGAGTCGTCGGCCTACGCTAGGTGACGAGCCCACCGTAGTGACCTTGAGCTTTATTAAACCGGCTGATTGTAATTAGATTAATAATGGCTTGGTTAATCATGCGTACATGGCATATTGACGATGACAGGTGGATATTTGTGGATGTTGTAGCACGTGCCTCTAAGTTATTGGGGTATCGTTTCGCTAGCTATCAGACCACCAACTATTGATTTACATAGGTGATGTACAATAGGTAGTCATTATATGGTACATGATTGTAACACCCCGTACTTTTCAGTACTCGGGTGTTACCACTTAGATCAAATTTAGCACAAGCACGTGTAAGAACACAAAAACCATAATTCATACATCGCTTGCTTACCCACGATTCGCCCACCTTAACCAGCTCTTTCGAGCTCAACCTGCCCTTGAATGGCCCTTGACTTCTCACCTAAAATACCTCAAATCAAGTCTGGCCCTAAATCAATTCAAATAATCTTCATCATAACCATACAATAAGGCTAACCATGCAATCACCATCAAGGTCAACCCGTCTACCTAAATTATTCACTAATCCGACTATTTAATATAATCTTCCCCCATTAATTTTCAAAATGAACCACTATAGCATTAGAGAAACATTGGGTTAATCACCGCACATCAGATCCACGACTCTGATGGGATGGATAGTCATTTAATTGAATAAGTTAGCCATTAGGTTATCATCAACCTTAGGTCACAAGATCCACCGTTCACCAGGGCCTAAAACACTTGGGACACACTACTCGACTATCGGCACTTCACTTAAAACACGCCCTAAGAACCTCTGTCAGCAATGATTAAACGTGAAAATATCCAACCATTGAATGAAATCCCCACTTATATACTAAGCACTCCATCCGTTATTATTTGTAATGGACCACCACATCGTTAAGGAAAGCTATTTTAGGCCACTTGATCACTAAACCTATTGATGATTTTCACCTAAGCTAGGCAGAGAATCCTGGAAGTCATCAACGATCATTTTAGAATTAATCCAATCCGTCCATTAGGTTCATAGCATATCATTAGACGATATTCACTAAATGACCACCTAACCTAGAAATTCTAGAACCATTGATAGTCAAAATTGATGAATCTAGCCATTAGATTAACGTAATGCAACAATTAAGGTCCCTCCACCTGATCATTAGACCTAGGCTATCGGGCCACCACTTCAACTGTTGAATCTCATCTAGGTAGGCCCTATGACCCTTATAACTGTGGATGATCAGATTGAACGCAATCTGGCTAGCAGATCGATGAAAACTTATTATTTAAAGATGAAAATCCAAGTTTAGGGTCCATCTGGCCGCTGGATCGGCTGAAAGTTTGTATGCTGACCTGTTAGGAGTGGTGGGATGGAATGAACAGAGTGGATTTATCACAAACATCATGGTGGATACCACATGAAGTGCAAGTGCACTAAATGCACCCGTGCACGAAGTGCACAGGACGTCATGTGTCGGTTTGACCGGCGCTAACCGAGCCTCTTTCGAAAAAGAGGACGAAATCCTCTTGCCCATTCACATTTTCAAACTGACAGATGTCAGCTTCCGTGGTGGCCCACCTTGGCCACTATCTGGCCAATCCGAACTGTCCATCGGACTTCTGGGGCCTAGACGACCAAAACCCAATGATCTGTCTGAACCCATGCAAAGTAAAATGAATCCTACGTCAGAACCCACCAAACACTCGTGAATGGATAGGATCATAGATGGTGGGCCAACCTGTGGCTACATGGGCGATCCACGATCGTTTTGATCACACAATCCTAGCCATCCATTCGTCTGTTAGAGACTGCATTCTCCCATTGCCCAAAGTGGCTGAACAACAACCTGCACCAAGAAAAGCAAAAGGAGACATTTCCCTTTCAGGAAATGGGTGCTAGTGTGATCTAGGCCCTTCCCTAGGCCACGTGTAGGGCAACAACAACTCCCTCATGAAAGCCACCCATCTCATGAGAAAAGCTTTGGGGGCGGAATATCTCATGGGATATTACACTTAAGTGAGTTACAATATGAAAGTGGGCCCCACACTGATACCATGCCCCATCCGGTCCATCCAGTTGGATTGGATGGCCGTGTTAGCTGACCAATACGAAAATGGCATTACAGGTGGCGTCATCTTCCTCATTAAACCAGAAAACCCATTGCGATAAGGTGGGCCTCGTTTCCTGATCAAGCAGGCTCATTCGATGGGCCAGGGTGGTAGGAAATCATCTCGTGTGGTGGATCATTCCCATGCGTGTGGGAAATGATAGTTACAGTCACTTAACCATGAAGCCATGCGACAGGAAATTGTGGTTGTTGGATGTAGGTCGAGAGCTAACCCTAGGCCTATATATAGGTCACATTTTCCTTGGGATTGCGGTCGAAATTCCAGGAGAAAAGAGGGAAAGAACGGGAGTACAGAGAGAGAGGCCGAGTTTCGTGTGTGACTCGGTGCCGCACTCCACCAGTGGGCTGGTATGCTCGAATCAAAGCTAGGTTAGGTCGAGTCCACGGACTCTATAGAAGGAAAGAGAAAGAGAGAGAGAGTGTGTGTGACAAGGGGTGCAGCTACAGTGCCGCCTGTTGTCCAGGGTTCACGCTGCACTGAGACGATGCAACTCAGATCTGGTTGAACCTAGTCGTCCGATTGCTATTGCTAGAACTCCGACAGATGGGAAGAAAAAGGGAGGAGAAATAGAGAGGAGAAAGAAAGAATGAAGGAAGAAAAGGAGAGGATAGTAGAGGAACGTTGTCCTCTTCATAGAACTCTTGTTGAGTCGACTCGCTGACTCAGTCGAGTCAAACACAACTCCAACGCTGGTTAATCCAAGAGTTGCTAGTCAGTGCAAAAAAAAAGGGAAGAGAAAAATAGGGAGAGGGAATTAGAGGAAGAACGAGTGAGAAAGAGAGTTTGGGTTATCGAGTCGCTACCGAGTTAGGTCGTGGACTCAAGATGAGTCACTAACTCATTTGGAGTTGCTCGAGCCTAGTTGAATTGGGACGAGCTGGTTGGACTCTCCAGCAATGAAGAAGATAGAAAGAAAAGAAAGGGAGAAAGAAAAGAGAAAGAAAGAAGAAGAGTGGGAGTTAACTCCCGAGTCGCTGCTGAGTCAACTCGGTTTGGGACCGAGTTAGACCGCTGGCCCATTGGCTGGTTAAGTCCAGCAACTCTGCTAGATGTGGGGTCTTGAGTGAGCATAAAAGAAGAAGAAAAGGAGAAGAAGAAAGAGAGAGAGAAGGAGAAAGAGAAAGTAGGGGGGTGGTTGTGATGAGCCGAGTCAACAAGGTGAGAATTTTCATTTCTTTTCATCAATCAGATTTGTCATTAATTACTTTTGTTGTTAATAATATCGCTATTATTTTCTATCCGTTGTAATGATTAATGATATTTAATGTCATTGACTAAGAAATTATAATTAATATCACATTGTATTAATTAGTGTTGTTGTTATTATTATCATCAATTATAATTCTATTATTAATTATCATCATTATTAGTGTTACAATAATTACTGCAGTTATTAAATATGGTTAACCATTAGTGGGTTAATTTTGCTAGTATTAGTTAATATAGATACTTGATATTAACAAAATATCATTATTAATGATATTCTTATTTTGTCATTAATAGGTTATTGATTATAAGATTAGTGTTGCTAGTATTAATAGACGATTATTATTTATTTTTTACTTCGTCCTAATATTATTATAAATTAATTATATGAGTTAGATTTCAAACTCTAAACTAAAGTCTAAAATTAGATTAATGGATAAAACCATAAACCTAGGTAATCCAAACATTAGGTTAAGACCTTAACCATGAATAACATATAAATCTTGGATCTAACTGTATAACTTTACAATTTATGGTAGGATTGGATTTTAAGGGAACACACATTCCCTAACAATGCTGGTAGGCGATTTAAACTATAAGGTGATGATTTTTTCCCCTTAAGCTTTTCATCTCTAAATTAGATTAAGGATAACTTTTAAATTGATTATGATTGATGCTTTAGAACCTGATTAATTTTATGATTAGCATACTTGGATATATGTTTAAGAAATGACCGTGGACATCAAATGCATATGCTAGATCTTGATTCATTTATTAGTTCTTCAATTGTATTTACATTTGTACCTTATTAGAATTGTAAGACCCTGTCCATTTCGTACCATTCCTATGCTTATGTGCACAACTATCAACGCCCTTATCCAAACCTAGATTAACCATACATAGTGCACCCCCAACTAACCGGAACCTCAAGACCTCGAAACTGATTTCATATCAACCGCCCTATCGCCACAATCATGTAGGTACCACCCATGCATGTCACGTCCCAAACTCAGCAACAGCCTCTGTAATACCCCATTCTCAGCTCTTAGCGTCCATATACTAGATTTCGATAGGGTTCCTCAGCGGTCATACGCCAGATTCTGATCCTGGGATCCTATAAGGAGGATTTTCTAATGTACATTTAACTCATAATAAGCATAACCACAAGTTTACCCAAATCACAAAGGCAACATCATCATCACATATCTACTAATATAAACATTTGAATACAATGCTGAAAGGGAAAAACATATGTCGATCAAAACTCCAGAAGTCAGCTACATACTCTAAGCTCCACACTGCTGCAACCTAACATCACCTGCACGCATCTATGTACATAAGCTTATAGAAAGCTTAGAAGGTGGTGTAAGTGTATGCACAAGTAAGTGCCAAGTATTCAATATAATGCCATAATCATATAGTATCAAAAATACTGGTAAGATCATGAATCATATGATATCAGAGCAAGTGAAACTATTGATAAGTCCATGAGTCAAATAATATTAGAGTACGCAATACAGATCAGCTATGCAAATGAGGAGTCATAAAGAGCCAAATATCAGATGCCGAGAATGCAATGCAATATACGAATACTGTCAGCAGTATCTAGACCATATAAATGCAGAAACACAGTAACCCAAAATGGCATATGCTGCGGATGTAATGCAATATGCGGTGTGAATGGAATGACCATGCTGGAGTGTGAAGTCGAGATGATAGTACGTAGTATCACAGGCTATGGGGTCCATCACAAGGGACTTTTATCCAAACTAGTCTCATACCTAATTTGGATAGTCAGACTCAATGTGGTAAACTCTTGATCTCAGGTTAGTCTTGCACCACAACTGAAATCTTGGCCATTGCGAAGGTACATGTAACAAATAGTTATGTACCACCAGCCTAAGTGGATAGTGAATGAATGAATGAATGAATGAGTATGTAACTCCTGCTCAATAAATCCACATATCAGTACTATTTATCTCTGAGATCATCACCATAGTCAGTACACTCTACATGCAAATCGTCGCCCACTGACTCGCGACCATGCAAGTGGAAGAGACCTCATTATCCGCCTGACCAGTAGTTAGCCAATATCTACCTGACACGTCAATAGTGGACCTATTCACGAGCTGGTCAAACTCAGCCTAGCTATGCCCCTTACGATCGAGTAGGTAAGGCCACACCCCCTCCCAACCAACCACGACATAGTGGGAGACGCACCCTCTTGTTATTTGGCACTCAGGCGCTCATGTATCCACTTAGTCTCGATGTTGGGGCATCTCCTACCCTCGGAGGTTTAGGGATATTCACCCAGGGCCATATATGGCAGCCTGATGCTAATAACAGATTTTCGGTGTCCCATCTAGCCATCTATGATGTGCTTGTGGAGCCTATTGCCCTGATGTCACTAGGGCGTACAGTAATTACAACACGCAATGCAAGATGCATGAGTCCAACAATCCAGTCATGCATCAATCCTGTGCATACCGTGTGCCCATGTGAGATAACCTCCGCCTATCAGGGAGTCTCATAACAACCTGCATAATGACATATGCAATGGTCAACCATATCTCATAACAAACATGCAAATGATGCATATCGGCATGTATCATGATGCTATGCAGTCACATACTCATAATCAATATCAATAACCAGCATCGACAATTGACCTCGACAATGTGGACATTTAACTAACATTGCCCCCAAGGAATGGCCCACATAGAGCGTAACATATAGTGGACCCATGGCCTCACATAAGGGCTAAATATATAACACCATGAGCCTCACTCAAGAGTTTAATACACATCAAGATGGGCCTTCACATGAGGCCTAACATATATCACAATGGGCTCCATCGCCTGGCCCTCAAATGCATCACAATAGGCCTCATCTCATATACATCACATTGGGCCTTAAACACGGGTTGAATACATATCATAACGGGTCTCAAATACGGGCTGCATATATATCACATTGGGCCTCAAACATGGGCCGAATGCACATCCAATGGGCCTCAAATACGAGCCACATATACATCACATTGGGCCTCGACAATCGGCTATGATATCCGACCTCGACAATTGGCCTCGACAATCGAAATCGGAATCGGCCTAAACAATTGGAATCAGTGAGAATGACCCTAACAAGGCCTAAGAGAAGGTCACAATGTGGACATCCAACCATCATTGTCCATCAATGTGGACATTCAACCAACATTGCTCCCAAGAAATGGCCCACATAGAGCCATATATAATGTGGGCTGATGGCCTCACACAAAGGCCTAATATACATCGCGATGGGCCTCATACAATCATAATGGGCTTTACACAAGGGTCTCATACATCACAATGGGCTGCATCACATGGGCCTTAAATATATCATAATGGGCCTCAACCCATGAGTCCCAAATACATCATATTGGGCCTTAACGAATGGGCTGCAAATGCATCATAATGGGCCTTAACGAATGGGCCAGAAGTACATCACAATCGACCGTATCACGTGGGCCTAAAATACACAATAGATGGCCTTACACATGGCCCTCAAATATATATATATATATATATCAATGGGCCCTCATTACATCAAGTGGGCTGCATCTCATGGGCCTAATTATATCATATTGGGTGGGCCCTGCACGGCTAGCAGGTGGGCTTGTACCTTCCAAATGGGCCCACCAAATGAACAACATGGATGCATAACACATATATCATGGTGTCTTACAAGGCTGGGTACGGTGCAGATGAAATAGATGGACGGCGTGGCTAAAATACATGCATCAAGGTGGGCCATATGTCCATCAAAATGGATAGATGGTGGGGATATACCCATACATCATGGTGCGGCCCATATAGCATTGTCCACAAGTGGACAATTGCGGATACATAATACAAACAGTAAGGTGGGTCCCACCTGGTAGACAGTGTGGATATACAACATATTCATCAAGGTGAGTCCCACCGTCCAGCCACCTGGATGGTGTGGACGGCACATGCCTCATAGTAGGCCTACCGTCCCAAACATCTGGACGGTGGAAGATGAAACGCATGCCATGGTGGACCCATGAATAGACGGTGTAGATAAAATGCATGCACCAGATGGGTCAGCACCATCAAGACGGTCTGGACAGTCTAAATCGCTAGATGTGTAGACGGTCCAGATAAAATGCATAAATCAAAGTGGGGTCCACAGAATCACTGGGTGGTATAGATTAAATCCATACATTTGGTAGGTCCCTTAGATGGACAGTGATCATAACACAAACATCAAGGGAGTCCATGTGGTGGCCCACCAGATTTAAAATTAATCAGGCATTGTAATTTCCCTCCAGCAGCACGGTGCATATACATATCATCTGGGTCCACATCCAAGCCTCGGACGATGTGGATGTGCTGGTAAAACGTACATCATTTGGGACCCCAGAACTTGTTGATGTCAATCTACATGGTGGGTCCCACGTGATGGACGGATTGGATTTAATACATACATTAACGATGGCTTCCACCATCCAAGCAAGACGTGCGGCTAGAAAAAATACATCACAGCGGTCCCCACCAACTTGCTGACATCAATCATCAGCCAATCGGCTTCCCATAGGTGGGGTCCACATGCACCGGTGGACTTCTGAATACATCATAGTGCTCCACCATCCAAACATCTGGACGGTGGATCTAGCCCATATCTGGTGGGACCCGCAAATCTAGCTGATGGTCCAGCAGCTACATGCTGCTGGACATCTAACTGATGGATGGCTCGGGTTCAACGCACACATGAAGTGGGTCCGCACGTGTGGGACCCACCAAAATATCAAGCTGATATTATTTTTCCTTTTTCTACAATCCAGCAGACGTCCAAGGTTAGACAATCTGGATGACCCAGCACATGGTGGGGTCATGATCTGGCAAAAAAATGGATGGACTGTGTGGATAATACATCATGGTGGGGTTTCAATTGTCCATGGTATGGATTTAATCCACCCTTCAAGGTGGGCCGCAATAGGAAAAAAACTAGAGAGAGAGGGAGAGATAGAGAGCAAGAGAGAGAGAGAGATCGGAGTAGCGGAGGGACCTCGCCACTATAGGCCCCTCCCTTTCTTATAATGCCTACATCAAATGGATCCCATAGAATGTGGGCCCTTAAATCATAAAATCAATGGTGGATCACCCACCTATCGGCCTTCTTTTGCTCTTTGGACTCTTAGGCTCCTAAGCTTCAATATTGATGGAGGATGATGTTTTGATGGTGAGGATGAGAGATCTTGGGATAGGAAGGTGGGCCACACTCTTAGCTCTCTCATGAGAAGCTTAGATGATTGCTCCCATGGGAGTTGCTTGAAAATAAGAGAGAGAGAGAGAGAGAGAGAGAGAGAGAGAGAGGGGTGATGTAAGGAGAGAGGGATGGGTGTGTAAGGTTGACTTTGGGAATGGGAGAGAGAGGGGTCCCATGCCTTGTTGGTAAGAGAGGCATAGGTATTGTATCTATTGTACTTGACTTGATTGATGTGATTGATTTGATAGATTTTCTTGGGAATTACAATGTGCGGCGTTTCTTTGGAATGAACGTGAGCCCACATCTCCTGGCTCGGGTATCAGATCGATGTGCGAGTCGCGGCATTGGAACCGCGGCGATGGCGCGGTCGCTAGGGTACAAGTTTCGAGTCGAGTTAACTTTGCTATGCTGGACTCAGCTTAGGATCACGTGTAAATGTCAGATACAGGTCGAGGGTCGCTAGAATTCGACTAAGGGGACTGCGGAAGCCTAAGGAACGGTACAGTCTAGGATACGGGCCTTACAATGCGTCTGTACGACACTCCGTTAGTGAGATATGCTGTGAAGTATCGTTAGTGTATCATGTGCACAAGGCACCATGTACTCCATTCCACACATGTATACAACACATGCCATGCACACATGCACATGCCACACATGGGTGAGAGAATCTCTACCCATGTGTGTGATGTCACACACCCATACCTCCCCTCTCTCATGTGCACGCAAGGTCAACTCTTCTCCATACCATACCCTATGCATGACATCATCACACCATGCTATCCCATGTCCCTTTAATCCATCATTAATTACAAATAATGAATTAATTGCCTTAATCCTAGTCTAAGCTAACAAAGATCACATTAATTGAATCTAACTACATTTTAACAATTTCTCTACAAATAGTCCTTTATCCCTTAGCATTTCACCATTTTTCTACATAAGGGGAGAGAGAGATAGATAGATAGAGAGAGGAGTGATCTTGGTGGGCCATCAGCTCCATCAATCTCATCCCTTCCATCCATCTCAACCTTCCATCTAATCCATCAAGGTGAGTACACCCCTCCACTCTTATGGTTTATTTTCTTTCTTGATTATTTGGATGATTAATTGTGGTGATGATGTGATGATAATGATAATGATGATGAAGGACCCATTGATGGTAGGGCCCATTATGATATATGGTTACACATATACAGATGGTGAGATGAAATAAATATTAGCTTGATCTAAAGCTTGTGTAGGACCCACTAGCCGTGGGCCCACCATGATGTAAACTAACCATCATACATGGGTATATGATCATAAGGATGTGGATGAAGAGAAAACATAAATATCAGCTTGGTCAGCAAAACATGGCCCCACTATGACCCTTATAGTCGTCTAACCATCCAAGCATGGCCCATTGGGCTGACCAAACTCACACACACCCATGCACACACATGCACACTTCAAAATAAAAATAAAAATAAAAATTAAAAAAAGAGAGAGAGGAGAGTGGACGCAGTTGCTGCCAGCATCCAGAGGACACTGCTGCAAGCAACATCCTTGTTGCTTATTTTAAGGGGGAGAGTGTGGGACCCACAACAGGCCCCACCCATAATGTATGTATTTAATCCATGCTGTCTATCCAATTTCCCAGCTCATTTTAGGCATTAAGCCAAAAAATGAAGCCAATCCAAATCTCTAGTAGGCCACACCATCAAAAAGACTATTTTAGTAGTGCTAAATTATTAGGGCTCACTGTGATGTTTCTGTGCGTCAAAACATGCTACATATTGGACTCATTGGATGTGTCACGAGCCAGAGAATGCAACAGATGGACTTGGTTATCTTGATGTTCGCCCCACCTATGAAAAACCACACTAAAACAAAAAAAAAAGGATAGACAAGGGGCGTCAGCCCCTTGCTGCTGAAGTCTAGTGTCCAAGGACGTTGCAGCTATTGCTGCTTGGAACAGGTAGGGACAGTGGACCCCACCATGATGTATGTCGACCATCTACATCGTACATTTGATGGGTCCCCTTTAGAAAGTGGGATAGCCCAAAATTCAGCCGTACACATAACTCAGGTGGCCCACACCATCAAAATAAATAAATAAATATATGAATTAGCAATATTTGTGGGTCTGATCATGAGGTATGTAATATATCCAAACCGTCCATTCATTTGGCAAGCTTAAGGCTTGGGAAGAAAAGTAAGACAGATCTAACTATCAAGTGGTCCACACTACAAAAGCAGTAGGGGATTGAACGTCTACCATTGGAACCCTTTCTGGATCATAGAAATTTTGGACAAATATGAAATTTGTTCTTCCTCTTAATTCAGGTCATTGTGACCTTATGAACAGATTGAATGGAAAATAAATGTTATGGTGGGCCCTGTAAATATTTAAACGGTGAAATCATTATCTAGATAATCTTTGGATATGATTCATTTTGTTTGGATAATGCTCTAAAATGATCTCTAAATATAGATTAACAGTGTTGGTATAATAAATACATCACTTTGGGATCCATGTAACTTTGATCTCCTTAAACCATTTGTACAACTCAGAGTGAGCTCGAGCATATAAAAGCACTTGCTGGGGTCCACCTAAAATTTGGATGTATCTGAAACTTGGTCTAACCCCTCAACCAAGTGGGACACCCATAATGGATGGGCTGGATTCATGAACCACATCTTTATAAGCCCAACAAATGATTATGAATATTTAATGGAGGATAACCCTCTCAACTTGTGTGTGGTATGGCCCACTTTGATGTAGGTGTTATGCCACTTAATCCACCACGGCTATGACATAATGTATATTTAAGATCCTCACCATTTATCTATTTTATCAACCCTCTTGATGGTATGTTACCAAGAATCAGGCCCATCTATTGATTAGACAACTGTACGTTATGAAATAATGCAAATTAAACTCTCATCACTGAAAATTTGTTATGGGCCATCTTAATGATGTATTAGATATTCAACCCATCCAGCCCATGTACCAGGTCCCCTTTTGGCCATTGTCCCAAAGATCAGTCAATCTAACCTAAAATAGACCATACAATACAAGGCTGTGAGAATTAATGCTTAACCATTGAATCCAACCTAAGACCACCATGGTGTATCTATTTAATCCATGAGGACCATCCACTTCCTCATATCATTTTAGAATTTGGACTAAAATCAAAGCAGATCTAAGTCTTAAGTGGGTCACACACAACTTAACCTCATGGTAAAGCCCCACGAGCTCCACCACATAAACCCATTGTAAATTCCATTGATGCGTGGGCCCAAGAATGTTAAGGCCCATTTTGAGTGAATGTCATGTAGGCCTATCAGTGGTAGCCTTGTTTGAGCCAACCATTGGCCCTCATCAACAAGAGTTTGTGATTTCCATGTGTTGAATGTATGCTATCTTAAATCATGTGAAATTGTATTGTGTGTATAGTCCTTTACCACTTGGCTTGTGATATAGGTTGTATTGTATTGCTGCCCTAGATTACCTAATTATATAACGAGTGCACAGCACTTCACCGCTTAACACTTTGGTTAGAGAGCGGCCCTAAGTAGTAGGATCATATGACATGTGTTTAAACCCATAAATATGTTCAATTATAACAAATATGTAGACTCTAGTGGTGTGAGGATGTGATATATGTGTTTGGCTCCTTAATCATGTGGGCATGTGACGTATGTATGGCCACCTAATCATATACAATTGTAAAGTATATGTAGTCGTCTAACCGTATGATTGCGAAATGCACACAAGGCCAACCAACTACATGAAATCACATAGCATTGGTGACCACCCAATGACATGACTACATGCTTATGGGCATAATCATAGTCACATAAACCATGAACAATCGAGTTGTACATGTAGATTTTCTTATTCATGAGAATTATTATATAGGTTCAATTATACAACTTAATAATATAGTGGCCCTCAATTCGGTGTCATGCGACATAAATATAACCCTTACATTATGCTCATAAGTGAGGCAGATGCGGGGACCACTAAACTATATCTGATGTGATGGAAGCTAGTTCTTGGCCTCTTGATCATGTGACACCAAATCAAAGTCATTCTCCATATGAAGTATAGGGCAGTCATAGTTTAAGAGTTAGTGTAACCGGGTATGGTGGGTACGCTTGTGATTGTACCTTAGATGCTTTAAGATGTGGTCACTAGACCATGATACTAATTGTATGTCCACTTAACCAAGTGAAATTATGACATCGACAACCTAACCATGTGGGAGCTCAATAAAGTGGTTGCCCATAAATGTATGAGTTATGGTGTAGTAAAAATAAGTAACCATGTGACCTTAAATCCTTTATTATGGCAAGTAAAGTGACATTTGTATAGCCACTCAACCATACAGACTTCTGATAATGGAGTGGCCATAAGACCACGTGGACATATGGGAATACTCAGACTCGCGGACTATGTTGATGGTGTAACCTCTTGGGTAGGTGAATTTAGGATGTGTGTCAGATTGATCATGGACCCTACATTAATGTAAGTATTGCATATTTCACCATTTATCCATTAGGCTAGCTAATTCTAGAACATGATTCTAAAATGACCTAGATCCAATTCCTAAATAAGTCAGACGATACAAAATAATGTTAATTGAATGTATAAATTTCGAACACTTGTGAACCCACTCAACATACGTATTTTATCTGTACTTTTCAATTGTTTTGCCAACCAAATAGTTCGATCATGGAACCCGCTAACGCGTGCCTTGTGCATCTAAACTATTTTTCATTGTACTATCTTAATATATGTGAGTTATCTATGCCATCTACTTATTGGGACCCACCGTAATGTTTGTGTGAGGACCTGTCTTCTTACAATACCACTTGGAAGTAGGACCCACTACATTGTATGAAACAAACCCACATCATCCAACCATGACTAACTCTTATGTGCATATTATATACCCAAGTCGTTCAACTTAAGGCTCACTGTATCTTATGAGGTTTACCTGTGCCTTCCAAACCAATGTAGAACTACTACGATAATTATTTGTAAATCCAACCTACCAACAACCCACTTGAAGGTGAAGCCCACTGCATTATATAAGTTTCACCAGCACCATCCATCCCATGGCTCATTTACTATATATTATATTTATGTCTTTCATCTCATAACCACTTGGTGCATGTACTTTATGTCACCACCACTTATTAACTATAAGGCCCAGTTAGGGTATAACCATGCAGTCTCAATATAAGAAAATCATGTCAGGCCAAAGACGCTAATGGAATATCTATCTTGTGAAGGATATGGTATAATTCTGAATACAATTAATGCTCATGATTATGATAGCTATGGATGATATTAGTGATTATGGTATCTTGATTAATGTTGTTCCACTCCCTAGCTTATTAAATTCATCTACTTAACCATGTTGATATTGATCATACTCATGCACCATGGAAACATGGTATGTGCAAGTGTACTTCAATACATTTGTTTATGTGTAAGATATGTCCTCTTTAGTTTAGTCACATAACCATGGATTGATATAGTTGATAGTGGCATATGATGATTATATGCCATTTTTGCCTTAAAGGTTAAGCAGACCCTAAACTCATGGCATTATATGCATACTACATGCACTTGAACGTATGCCTTATCATAATTGCTTGAATTCATGCATAATCATGACATACATGATGATCAAAATACCACAGTCGTGTCGTATAACATGAGTTGGATCTTAGTGATGAAATGTGCATCTATAATGATGACTTGGGTTATCCTTGAAAAGGGACGGGACACCGAAAGTGTGGAAATAGTAGGGGATGATGTGTCTCTTGGGTTGAAAATCCATAAACCCTGATGCTAGCTAGGGATACCTCACCGTCGGTCCAAGTGGATACATGGGTCATGGATTTGACTCCCACTGATGGGGTCGGGTTGAGAAGAGGTGGGTCCAACCTGCTTAAGGGCTGAGGTGTAAACAGGGACCAGTCTGACTCGCCGGCGAGGAGAAGCGTGAATGAGGTCCGCTACTAGCATATCGGGTGGATGTCCAGCGCAGGGTGGGTATGTGAGGTCGATTACTAGTGTCTAGTGCATGGGTGTTGACCACAGTGTTTTCTGAGATATGTAGTTATGATATGGTATGACAATATGATGATGATGATGTGATTACAGATGCGTATAATACGGTTATGGCTATGGTATAGGAAAAATAAAAATATGACTTGGTGATGTTGGTAACGTTGACTCGGACTTTACTATGATGCATATGCATTGCATTGGCATTGGCATCATACCTTATGTATTATACGCCTTTCACCATACATGATTTCTTCATAGTATATTTATCTTGCTTGCATGTAGGACACACTGCACACACATGTGTACTCACTAGGCTTCCTATTTCCTATTTTTTTTAGGTCAGGAGTAGCTTGGAAGACTTAGCTTTCTTGATGCATTGTATCTATTTTTTGATTTGGCAATGTTGATGTTGTGTACCTTTTGGAAAGCATTATACTTGTAACCTTTAGGATTTATAATGGAGAGTGTTTCTTGGTATTTTGATCGTGGATCTTCATGCTCAGGTACTATTATGTATATATATATATAATTAATAAAAAATCTTCCTTGTAGTGCGCCAAACTCGGGACTTGGTGTATGGAAGTCGAGTGCCAAATTCGGGGCATCACGGAAGTTATCTGTCCCCGGATTTGGGGCGTGACAAGAATGGTATCTCGTTCAATACTTGATCTCTATGTCATTTGGATATGCTATTGCACTATTTGTAAGACACATATGAATTGAAATCTCTCTAGTCTATGAGGGGAGCCCCTATCTATGAAAGAGAGTCCGCTCTTAGGGTGTAACAAGATTGAATGTGATTTTAATGGACCTTCGACTTAGTGGTTATTGAATGGTGGTTTAAATTGATATCGATGTGGGCCTACCATCCAGGGGTTGTTGTGTCTAAATGATTTTTAAAGATAGTATTTTATCGCATGGTTTTGATATTAGCCCTATGTGGGTTAGTTCTGATATTGGCCCCAGGTGGCATTGTTTTGGTATTTGCCTTATACGGGTTCAGTGTATCACCTTGTGCAACCATGTGATGGTAAGCCCCATATACTGAAATATGATTGGCCACTAGTCGACAGGTTTCCATTAAACATCCTAAGGTGGTAGCCTCATGAGCCAGAGATGGTGGAATGAGACACTATGCCTGAGCAGTTGCCCTACGCTAGGTGATGAACCCCCCGCAGTGACCTTTAAGCTTTATTAAACTGGCTAGTTATAAAATGAAATAATAATGGTTAGGCTAATCATGCATTTTCATGGCATGCGGTCTTTTCCGAGTAACTAGTTTCCCTTGGGTGTACCTTTAAGTACTTTTCCGGGTGGCTAGTTCTCCTTGGGCGACCTTATTGTATAGTCTTTTTTAGATGGCTAGTTCTCCTTGGGCGTACCTTTGAGCACTTTTCCAGGTGGATAATTCTCCTTAGGCTACCTTGTTGTATAGTCTTTTCCAGGTGACTAGTTCTCCTTGGGCATACCTTTGGGTACTTTTCTGGGTGGTTAGTTCTCCTTTGGTGACTTTATTGCATAGTCTTTTCCGGGTGGCTAGTTCTCCTTAGGCATACCTTTGAGTACTTTTTCAGGTGGCTAGTTCTCCTTGGGGGACTTTTTCCAGCTGGATGTGCATCCCCAGGTTTGCAAGCATGTGCATGCATCCATGCATCTAAAAAGATTGCATCATGTATTGCTTTGTGTGTCTTGTTATGTTTTATAACTATGGTTACCTAATGTGGCGATGTGCAATCTTGAGGGGAATTCACACGAAGTCGGCCACTCATTCATCGAATATATAACCGTACAGGTAGCACATGTAGCCCAATGATATTCGCATTATATTGATGAGGAGCAGGGTACCATTGTCAAAGAAACATGATTGTATCTGCTAAGGGTTATTGTAAAATTTTATAGTTCAAGACATGCTATAATTTACTTTGTTCCACGTGCGATATTATTCCACTTTGTAATTGTAAGTATTTGGGACATTGGTTTGTATAAGTCATTATGGGCAGCCTTTTGTATATTCTAAATGTAAATGAAATCTTCCCCTATGTTGATTTGTCCATTCTATGCTAAACTGTTAACTTTGAATAAAGAAAAAAATATATATACATGTGGAATTTAGCTCTCTATAGGGTAAGACTCAAGTTTTTGGGAAACAGGTCATATACTCGGGTCGTGAAGGCACGGGGTGTTACAGTGATGTACTCACATGATGTGCTTCGCTAATGGCTAGCCTTTACATGGGTGATGAGCCCAACTACCGACTGGATGAGCATCCTCAGGTTGATGATAAATTCACACATCCATGCCTATAATAAGACTGTATTTTGTTATGTTTTGTTTGCGTATTATTTTCATGTTATTCTTGTCTAAGGCAGCGGTGGGTAATCTTGAGGGGAATTCACACTGAGCTGGCCACTTATTCATCAATGTTCAATCGTACAGAGGATGCAGGTGTAGGTATGAGCGATTATGATGCAGATCTTGAGACTTTTACAGCTAGAGTAGATGAGGAACTGTACGAGGAGCCGCTTCAGGAAGTGGCAGAATACTTTGGACTGAATCAGTAGATATAGATGTTGTTGTTTATTTAGTACATTTGAACTTGAGGTTTTATATTTAGGTCCCTAGCTGAGTGAACTAGGATATTGTTATTATTTAGTTTATGGCTTATACTACGCCTGATTTTGCTACTACACTTTGATTCTATTTTGATTGCCACTTAATGATCAATTAATTCCTGGGTTTTCAGGAAGCGAGTTGTATACTCGGGTTCTAAAAAGTGGGGCATTATATCTAACCCAAATCGTTGGGTCCCCACTGATGTTAGTGATACCCATTGGGCTAACCCAAACTGTTGGGCTTTCCACCATGCCTTATAGGAATTATCAAAACCTTGGAGCCCACCTTATATACGAATTGGGCCCCATAGGAAGGCCTAGTTATTGCATGATAAGAGAGGGTGAGGAAGCCCACTTGTTGTACATAGTTTCACCCTCTCAATTCACCATGTTATATATCCATTAGACTCACCCATGAGGCCCATTCTTGATGTAAGTGTGATGCCTAGGCCATCCACTGTTTAGTACATCATCACCCCTTGTCATAGATGGAAGAATATGTGGTATCAGGTTTATATATCCACTATTTAGTACATCATCATCCCTTACCATAGACGGAAGAATATGTGGTATCAAGTTTGTATATCCATTGTTTAGTACATCATCACCCCTTGCCGTAGATGGAAGAATATGTGGTATCAGGTTTGTATATCCAATGTTTAGAACCTATCTGGATGTTTGGGCTAGATCCGTCGTCCCTCTATGGACCCCACCATGTATTTAGGCCAATTATTGTTCGTATCCAATAATCATGCTAGTGTACTTAGTCTAGTAGAACAAACTGAGAACATGCTTAGTATTACAATCGTGATACATGCCCATACGCATCATTTGTATGCCTGTTGTAAGGAATGATTGATCATAGCATCTGTCGTTGGGCTGAGTTACTTAAGGGACTCCTTGTGAGATGGAATTGCCCCACATGATCACGCGGTACACATAGGTTTGATGCATGACTGGATGGTATGATTCATGCATCTCGCATTTTGTTGATATGATCACTTGGCGCCCTAGAGATATTAGGGTTGCGGTCTCCACAGGCATATCGTGGATGGTCAGATTGGATACCGAAAATATTTGGTTATAGCACTGTGGGTGCTTAAGATTCTTTAGGTGAAAGTCACGGAATCCTTTTGGTACTAGGAGATGCTCCAACATCTAGACCGAGTGGATACATGAGTGTACGAGTGCCGAATACCAATAGGCCGCGTCTCTCACTATGTCATGGTCGGTTATGAAGGGGTTGTGACCTTATCCACCCAAGTGAGGGGGTAGTAAGCAAGGCTAAGTCTGACCAGCTCGTAAATGGGTCCACTATCGATGAGTCGGTTAGGTATTGACAGACTACTAGCCAGGCGGGTAGTGAGGTCTTTTCCACTCACTAGTTGTGTGGCTAGGGAGGCGGCAGCTAGTGTGGAGTGTACTAGACCCCGGTGATATTTCAGAGATGAACTATATTAACATGTGGACTTGATGACGATTGGCATGCTTGTGTTGCATCTTGCATATGGCATTTGACTATGTAGGCCTTGCATTGCATAGTCTTAGTATGGCTGATAACATTCATGGACTTGCTAGTATTTTCACTTACTCTAATTTAGTATGTTTGGTACATACATTGCACACACACACACACCCTCTAAGCTTCATTGTAAGCTTATGCACGACTGTTGCGTGCAGATGACGCTCGAACAATGCAGCTCTAAGGAAAGAGTGTGTGGCGATCTTTCTAGAGTTTCATTATACGTATATATTCCCTTTTCGCATTGTACTCAAATGATTTATTATAGTAGATATGTGGTGATGTTGTTCTGTGACTTGGTTATGCTTATGAATTCTGTGAGTCTGATTTCTGAGTTTGGGGTGTGACAGAAGTTGGTATCAGAGCATAACTTGGGAATACCTAAAGATAACATCACATATCTGCTATGAACTTAGAATGGTTAGGTCTCTTGTTCCTTTCTTTAGGACATGACACCTAAGAGGGCGACCAGAGGGGCTCTCACTTTCGAGATTAGTGTGGCCCCGATTGTATTTGTGAGCACAAATCAGCTTCAGCAGATACTTTAGGCAATGACCGCTATTCTTCAGAGGCAAGGTAGGTGACCCACTGATACACTATCCTAGACTGAGCAGGAGCGTTCGAGCTCCCTTGTACGAGACTTCACGTGGCTCGATCCCCCTCATTTCTAGGGAGAGCTTGACCCAACGACAGTGGAACGATGGAGATCGAAGGTCGAGAAGATCTTTGATACTATGAGGTGCATGACCCATCAGCGGGTTCAGTTGGATATGTTTCTTCTTTACGGCGAGGCTGAGCACTGGTGAGCAACAGTCTCCCGAGTGGCAGGGGCCAAGTTTGAGTGGACTTGGGAGGATTTTGTTGACCGGTTTGACCGGAAGTTCTTCCCTGGCCACGTCCATCAGCAGTGCACACTTGAGTTCAAGACTCTTGTGCAGGGGGACATGTTGGTGTCCCAGTATGAGGCCCATTTCATTGCACTGTTGAGATTCAGAACTTATCTTGTTGATGATGAGGGGTGGAAGGCCCGCCGTTTTGAGAACGGCTTGCGTTTTGGCCTTTGGAGCCATATCATTGGACACATGCTCCCAACATTTGAGCAGGTCGTGTAGCGGGCCCAAATATACAAGGTGGATTGGGTTTATTCGCAGAGGTTCCATGAGCAATGAGGAGACCAGAAGAGGAAGGCCCCCTTTGGTAGCTCCCAGTAATAGCAACATCGACTGCAGCAGAGGCACACAGCTCGCCCAGCTTTCTGAGCACCAGCAGTACCTCCAATACCACCACTGGGATAATTCATAGGTACTTGCTTTGGATATGGTACAACAGGACATCGTAGGCACAAGTGTCCCCATCCGCAGAAGCAGTGACAGCAGCACCTGCTGTCAAGGCCCCATACTAGTAGCCACACAACCGACCTCCCCCGCAATAGTAAAGGCAGCAGTCCAGGCCATCACAGTAGTCACAGTAGCATCGGTGACTACAGAGGGGACTTTCACCTCCCCAGTAGGCTCAAGGTAGATTTTACGCAGCCTAGTAGGACCCTCAGTCATCAGGAGGGGTTGTCAAAGGTACACTCCTCATTTCGTCATGCATAACTCATGTATTATTTGATTTTAGTGCTTTGCATTCTTTTATGGCCGAGGATTTCTATCGATCGACCCGTTTGCCATTAAAGTTTGCTCATGAGGGTTTGTTAGTATCGACACCCTTGGGGAAGACTACAATGTTAGGCCAGTTTCGCTTGTCTTGCCCCGTTCTAGTAGGGGAGACATTTTTGCCTGCCGATCTATTTATTCTGATGATGTCCGAGTTTGATATCATCCTAGGCATGGATTAGCTCATCGAGTATCATGCTATATTGGACTGCTCCATGAGGACAATCACATTTTGTCTACCCGGCATGTGGCGGTTCTAGTTCATAGCTGAGCCCAGAGGAGAGCAGCTTTCTTGTCTCATGTCTTGTGCCATAGAGGAGCCAGTCACCTTGTGTATCAACCAGTTGCCGGTTGTCTGTGGTTTTCCCGATGTGTTTTAGGAAATTCCAGGGTTACCACCTCGCCGGCATACTGAGTTTCAGATCAATCTCGTGCCCAGTACCGCGCCCATTTCAAAGGCCCCATATCAAATGGCGCCATTGGAGTTGCGGGAACTACAGAAGCAGTTGGACGAGTTATGCGAGTTGGGCTTTATCCATCCAAGCAGTTCGTCATGGGGAGCATCAGTACTCTTCGTGAAGAAGAAGGATGGCTCATTAAGGCTTTGTGTGGATTACTGCGAGCTCAACAAGGTCACGATTAAGAATAAGTACCCACTTCCATGGATTGATGATTTGTTTGATCAGCTGTTGGAGGCGCAGTTCTTTTCGAAGATAGACCTGTGGTCTGGTTATCACCAAGTTCATGTCCGAGAGGAGGATATCCCGAAGACAACATTCAGGATGCACTACAGTCATTTTAAGTCTTAGGTCATGTCATTCGGATTGACCAATGCGCCCGTAGTGTTTATATAATTGATGAATGAAGTCTTCTGTCCGTATCTTGATCAGTTTATTATGGTATTCATCGACGACGTCCTGATATATTTGAGGACCCATGAGGAGCATGAGCTACATTTGGAGATGACCCTGTAGACCCTCCGTGCACATCAGCTTTATGTGAAGTTGGAGAAGAGCGAGTTCTGGTATGAGGAGGTGAAGTTCCTCGGTCATGTGGTGACGAGGTAGGACGTTGTAGTGGACCCTTTGAAGATTGAAGCTATGCGTCAGTGGGGCCAGCACACGAATGCGTTTAAGATCCTAAGTTTCCTTAGTTTTGTGGGCTACTACCGACGTTTTATTAAGGGATTCTCTCGTATTACAACTCCTTTGACCAGGTTAACCCGGAAGGGCGCTGAGTTTGTTTGGAGCGATGCATGTGAGCGAGCATTCATAAAGCTGAAGGACCATCTTACGTCCGCACCAGTCCTCACTCTTCCCTCTGGGAGTAAAGGATTAGTGGTTTTTACCGATGCTTCACATATTGGCTTAAGTGTTGTCCGAATGCAGAACAACAGGCCCGTGGCCTTCGTGTCTCGCTAGCTCAAGGTCCATGAGCAGAACTACCCCACGCATAATCTAGAGTTAGCTACAGTTGTCTTCGCACTAAAGGTGTGGAGGCATTATCTTTATAGGGTTAGTTTCGAGCTCTTCTCTAACCATAAGAGCTTGAAGTATCTCTTCTCATAGTCAGAGTTAAACATGAGGCAGAGATGCTGGATGGAACTCCTAAAGGACTACGATTGTGATCTTCAGTACCACCGTGGCAAGGAGAACATGTGGCGGATGCCCTTAGCAATCAACCATGGGGCCTAGTGGAGCATATGATGGTCCAGGAGTGGAGAATTCTTGAGGATGTAGCTGATTACGACTTCAAGTTTGGTCTGCAGTCTGCCATCGTTCAGTTATCGAGCTTGTCGATTCAACCCTCTCTTGTCACAAGGGTAATCGAGGCTCAACAAATAGATCAGTCATTGCAAGACTGCCGAGCAAAGGCCACATCTGAGGAGCAGTTGGATTGGCAGGTTGGGTCCGATGGTGGACTTTATTTCAGAGGCCGGCTGTGTGCCTTGGACGTTCCAGAGTTGCGCAGAGATCTGATGACCAAGGCACATCGATCGGGGTTTGCTATCCACCCCAGCTCCACGAAGATGTATTGCGACATGAGGAGGCAGTATTTTTAGGTGGGGATGAAGTGCCAGATTACAAGTTTTGTGATCGAGTGTGACACGTGCCAGCATGTCAAGACTGATCATCAGAGACCCCCATGTCCTTTGCAGCCATTGAGCATCCCGTTGTGGAAGTGGGAGCACGTATCCACAGATTTTATCATGGGTTTGCTGAAGACTTAGCGCAGTCACGATGTCATTTAGGTTGTAGTCAATTGTCTGACAAAGTTGGCACACTTTCTTGCTATTCGTGCCACCGGACCTTTAGATCGTCTTGCTAGGTTATTCATTGATGAGATTGTGAGACTACACGGTGTTCTAGTTTCAATTGTTTCTAATGGAGATCTAAGGTTCACGTCTCAGTTTTAGAGGAGCTTTTAGAAGGCGTTGGGGTCTTGTAAGTGCTATGTTGTATGTCTAACACCCTGTATTGTCAAATCTGTAGTGACAAACCACTTTAGTATGATGGACTTCTTCAAGTGATGGAAAGTTCACCTTCAAGTCCTACATCAACTTCAAGTGCTTCATCAAGCTCAAAGGTCAAGTTAAAGTTCATATTCAAGTTCAAAGACCCAGCTCAAGTACATGATCAAGTTCAAGACCAAGTTTAAGTACACTTCATGGTTAAGAAAATGATCTAGTTTCAAGTATACAAGCTCAAGATTCAAGTACTTCAAGAAGAAGATCTACCTAATCTACCAAAGCGACAAGTTCAATGTTCAACATTTGAGGTATAATTGACCCTAGAAAGACCTTAGGATTAGGTCATTCATATTGCATATTTAAAATGGGTCATTGTGCTTTCTATATGCTTTGCTTCGACTAGTCCTAGTCAATGTTTGACTAGTTTAGGCACTGGCTCAACCAGTCCAGGTTTATATTCAAAATTTTAAAATTTTATGGTAGGTCTTAAACTAGTCAAGCACCCTGCTGGAGACTGTCTTGACCAGTCAAGCAGGGCTCGACTCGAACTCCAGCAACTATTTTGAGCCCCACTCAACCAGTCGAGGGTTAGTTTTATCCGATTGCGCCAGAAATTTTGAAATTTGGTTGCTCTCAAGACCAATCGAGGGAACCATTTTTCAGCTTATAAATAGAGGACTTTTCTCAGTTTTTTTCATTCATTCCAAGTTAATATAAGCCACCACTCTGAGAGATAAGTCCCCGTCATTGTTAAGCTATTATATGGTAATTTAAGATTCTTTTTATAGCTTTTTTTTATTTCTAATTTATTGATTTCTTGCTACTTCATTCTGATTTGATAAAAGAGAATTCTGTTCTACCCTTTTTGAGATCCATGAAATTGAATCAAAGTAGCCTAAGGTTGATTTAATTTATAATCATGTAGACCTAGAACCCTTCCATCTAAGTGATTGAACATTGGATATCTTCATCATCAAGGAGTTCTTCCAAGATACATTCAAAGAGAATCAATAGATGGGTATTTTCAATTACAGTATCACGCCCCGAACTCGGAAACTGGGCTCACAAAATTTTCGATTGCCGAATCCGGCGCCGACAGCCTCCGTAGAACCCCATTCTCAGACCCCGGCACCCATTCACCAGGTTCCGATCCTGGGAGACTACAAGGAGGGTTTCAAATCATCAGTCTGAATCATAATGAGCATAACAAAAAGCATAACCCATAAACAATAACCACAAGAACACCACCATAAAATCCACTATGATCAAAAACTTTTTAGTACAATGCAACAGAAAGGGAAAATACAATGTAGCAAAAGAAATAAAACTCCAGAAGCTCGGCTGCACGCTCCCACTACAACGAGACTATGGCTGTGACTGCGTCCTGACGTCACCTGCACGCATCAATCGTGCATAAGCTTATAGAAAGCTTAGAGGGTGGTGTAAGTATGTGCGCAATATAAGCGTGCTCAAAATGCAAGGTCAGAGTAATGCGGGATCATGGTGATGAGTACATTGATGCAATCAGCCATACTAAGGCTATGCAGTGCAATATATGAATGCCATCAGCATAACACGGCCATGCGATGCGAGATGCAACTCAAGCATGCTAATCCTCATCATGAATCAGTACAATTCTCATTCTGGATAATCACCGGGGTTCAATACACTCCAAATGGTACTGTCGCTCTCCTAGCCGCACAGTCCAAGTGAGCGTAAGAAACCTCACTATCCGCTTGACCAATAGTCTGCTAATACCTATCCGGCACGTCGATAGCGGACCCATTCGCGAGCTGGTCAAACTCAGCCTAGTATTGCCCTCTACCCTCGGGCGAGTAAGGCCACACTCCTTTCCAACCGACCACGACACAGTGGGAGACGCGGCCTCCTGGTATTCGGCCCTCGTGCGCTCATATATCCACTCGGTCTCGACGTTGGAGTCATCCTCTGGTACCATCGGGTTTAGGGATTTTCACCCAAGGACATCTATGGTGCCCGTATGCTAGAACCAAACATTTCTGGTATCCAACTCAGCCTCCCATGATGTGTCTGTGGAGGCTATGGCCCTGATGTTGCTAGGGCATACAATAATCATGATCACACAGATGCAAGTGCATGAATCACACTACCAAACATGCAACAATCCCGCGCGTACCGAGCGCTCATGTGGGGCGACTCCACCTATCAGGGAGCCCATAACGATCTGCCCAAAGGCATATGCTATGATCAGTCACTTCTCATATCAGGCATACATATGATGCGTATGTTCATGAATCATGGATCTATGTTATACATGTTATGTGGTGATGGGCTCTGATCAACATGAAGATGGGCCTAGACGGCCTATATACTATAGACATGAGCCTATTAATGGGCCTTAGGAAGAGTCGTAATGCGGACATTTAACCAACATTAACCTTACAATGTGGACATCAAACCATCATTGCTCCCAAGGCATTGCCGTTATAAGGGTGAACACATAAATCATGGTATGGGCCTCATGCACATCCCATTGGGCCTCTAATACATCAAATAGGCCTCATGCATGGGTCTCGTATACATATATCAAGGTAGGCTTCAATGACGGGCCACCAATGCATCCACGTGGGCCTAGTCACATGGGCCTTGCATACATCACAATGGGCCTCATAAAATGGGCCTTAAATTATCTCCAAAATGGTTGGATAGTCGGATGAAACACATGCATCATGATGGAGCCCACTCTAATGGAGGGTATGGTTTACAACACATACATAAGTGGGTCCCATGTGGGGCCTACCATAATGTTTATTTCCCATCCAACCCATTGATAAGATCATTCAAACCAGGGCCCCCCAGAAATGTTTATTTTCCAAGCAACCTAGGGCCCAAAATAATGTTTATTTTCCAACCAACTGTCCATAAGGCCATGTGGACCAGGGTAGAGCCCACTATAATATTTATTTATCATCTAATCTATTCATAAGGTCACTTGGACCAGAGGAGGGCCCACTGGACTGGGGCCCACTGCACATTTATTTACCATCCGACTGTTCACGAGGTCACGTGGACCTGGGTAGGGCCCACCGTGATAGCTACCTATCAGCGTTGCAAGGTCTCGTGGACCAGGCCCCACAGAAATGTTATTTGCCATTTAACGTTGATGAGGCCACCCAAACTTAGGGCCCACCGTGATGTGGTCCACAGATCCAGCCCACCCATTTTGTGTGTCCCACTGGACTAACGGTCCAGACCAAATTTCAGTAACATCCAAGAATCAGGTAGGCCCCACCAAGTGATGTTATATGTTTTGGCATGTCTTCATATGATTTTAAATGGTATGGCCCACCTGAGTTCCGTATAAGGCTGATTTTCGGGGTGGACGTGTGGACCGAGGGGACCCATCAAATGCACGGTGTTGATGGTCGAAAGGAACCAAGGTGGGGCCCACAGCTGGGGCCGTGAGCCCTAGCACGTCCGTCCATCAGCGGCCAGCGCTGATGGCAGCAGCAGCGTCAGCGCTGCTGCATCCCTTGCTTTGTTTTTTTTTTTTATAAAAAAAACTGTATTTCTGCAGATTTTCTGTGGTAGGGCCCACATCAGTTCGATCCGATCCAACCATCTACGACTCATGATCGACGAAATGAGACCAATATGCAACGTGTTGTTGGCGAATGAAAGGGTCAAAGTGGATTTCAATGGTGATACATCTATTTCCTATGGTATGGCCCGCTTGAGAACCGGATTGGTTCCAAAATTTGGCTCAACGTCTAAAATAATCCAAGGAAGAGGATAGACGGATTGGATCAAATACCTGAATCAAGGTGGGGTCTATATGAATGGTCCACCCTAAAAGTAACTTTCGCCCCTCCTTTTTTTTCTTTGTTAGTACACACCCACGCCATTTGCCAACGTCCAGCGTCCAGGGACGCTGGACGGCATACACAGATATATTATTGGGGTGGGTCCCACGTAGATGTGGCCCACCAAATATATACATATATTACATATATTATATTATATATATATATAATACATATTATACTATATATATTATACATATTATATAAAATATAACATATATATATATATATAAAGCATTTGGCCCACCTAAACAGTGGATGGTGTGGATCATCACCTACAATAGGATGGGCTACACCGTCTGATGTAGATGGACGGGTAGATATAACACATATTGGTGGGATCCACACCATTACAAAGGAAAAGAGGGAGAGATAGAGAGAGAGATGTACGGTGAGATAGAGGAACCCCACCACTATGGGCCCTCTTGATTAAATCACATACATCCAAATGGGTCCCACCAACAAGTGGGCCCTAAAATTTAAAATAATGGCAAATCACCCACCTTTTCTTCCTTCTTCTTGGTCCCTTAGACTCCAATGCTCCTTAGCTTCAACTTTGATGGAGGTTGATGGGGTTTAGATGGTTGAGATGGAAGATGAGAAGGTGTAGATGGAAGATGGAAGGTGGGCCACACTTGAGAGGGAGAGGAAGCTTGGACGTTTGAGGCTTGGGGTTGCTGGAGATTTTGAGAAATGAGGGAGAGAAAGAAGATATGGATGGGTGAGGTGAGGTGATGGAGTGATGGGTTGGGTTGAAAAATTGTAAAAGGTGTATGGTTGTTGTTGAAATTTGGAAAAGAGGAGTGGTGAGGTGGAAAGAATGTGGACTTTTGAAAAAAAGAGGGAATGGGTTGTAGTACTTGATATATGGGATGCATTTATGGTTGATTGATGGGACTAATTGTGTAGAGATTCCCTCGAAATCCGCAACGCGCGGTGCTTCTTCGGAATAAACGCTGATCGGCATCTTCTTGCCTGGGTATCGGTTCGGTGCGCAAGTCACGGCGTTGGAACCGCGGCGACGACGCGATCGCCAAGACATAAGTTTCGGATCGAGCCGACGTCGGTGTGCGGGACCTGGCTTAGGATCGTGCGCAAACGCCGGATATGGTACGAAGGTTGCCGAAATTTGACCGGAAGGACCGCGGAAGCCAACGGAACAGTACGGACTAGGACACGGGTCTTACATACAACTTTTGTTTTTTGAGATTGCCAGAAAATCTCTTTTATGGTTTTGATTGAGACAGCCAGAAAATCTCAGCTTAGGGTTTTTAATTGTGGTAGCCCATCAAAAACGCAATTGCAAAGGTTTTAAGGTGAACCTTGGAAAACCTTCTTTCATGGTGAAAGCTAATATCACCTGGGTTATGATTATTGGGAGTGGAGTAGGTGTGGTTGTTTTAGAATAGTTGGTGTACACACCAAACCAGTATAATTCTTGGAGTTTGGATGGTTATGACGTATATGGTTTGTATGTGGTGAATGCTTGTATTTATTTCATATATTTGTGGTAAATGTTATAATAGCTAGATTTGTTTCTATTGCTCCTTGCATTGGTTTGAGTTTTTGATCCTTACTATGTTCAAGAAATTAGATTGTCCTACCATAAACCTTGGTTTTTGGTGTAACGTTGTCCTTTAAACAACGTTTATATCAACCTCTCAATACTATTGCGTTCGAGGTTTCTATTTATTTCAGTTATCTGCATTTATTTTCCGTGTTTAATTTTTATTTAGCATAGTCCTAGTCCCCCCCCCCCCCCTCCCCACCTCTAGGACTGAGAGCTCACCCTTTTCAAGTTGTATCAAAGCTAAGTGGATCATTCTATTGGATTTATTTCCTGAGCTTATCAATCTAGAGCTTTCAGGATGTCAAATTTTGATAGCCTATCTATTACTAGGCCACCACCATTTGATGGCTCTAACTATGCTTATTGGAAAGCTAGGATGAGGATATTTCTGAAATCCATTGATGAAAGTGTGTGACAAGCCTCGATGACTAGATGGAAACTACCAATGTCTGAGGTTCCAAGTAGTGATGGAACCAAGTCCATAAAGGAAACACTGTTTTACACATGGACTACTCTTCAAAAAAATGAGAGCAATGCGAATGCTAAGGCTTTAAATGCAATCACTTGTGCACTATCACCTGATGAATTCAAAAGAATCATTTCTTGTGATACTGCTAAACAAGCCTGGGACATTCTTGAAATGACACACGAGGGTACATCTATTGTAAAAAAGTCTAAAGTTCAGATCCTCACCACTAGGTTTGAGGAAATTCGTATGGAAGAAAATGAGTCTTTCATAGACTTCTATATGAAACTAAATGACATAGTGAACTCTATGTGGGGTCTTGGAGATGGTATCCCAGAAAGTAAAGTCTGTGCAAAAATACTGCGATCACTTCCTGAGAGATTTAATTCCAAGGTGACTACCATTCAAGAACTTATAGACACAGATAACATGAAGGTTGAGGAACTTGTTGGTTCACTTCAAACATACGAGTTAAATTTCAAATCTCCAAAGGGTAAGTTTATAGCTCTTAAATCATCCAAATCTACTTCTCATGATTATAATGTTAATTCTGATTGTGAAAACTCAGAGGATGATATGGCTTTACTTGAGAAAAAGTTTTGTAAGATTTTTAAAAGTAAGAAAAGAGTTGATTTTTAAAAACCTTTTAAGAAGAAAAAGGGTAAATCTAAAAACTGCAAATCTCTAAAAGATAATTAGTGTTTCAACTGCCATGAATATGGGCATTTGGCAAATAAGTGTCCAAATAGGGACAAGCCAAAGCAAAATGGCATGTTAGCCACATGGGATGAATCATCCAGCTCTAAAGCTTATTTTGAGTCAGATGAATCACAAACCATAACCTTAAATGAAGTCAAGGCTTTAATGACTCTAGCCAGAGTCACTTCCGTTGATAGTTGCGATACATCTAAATCTCAAAGAAGTGACTCTGAGAATGATAATGAAGATGATCTTCAGGATACTTATAATGCCCTGTACAAGGAGAGTTATAAGATTGTTGTCAAGCTTAAACTTCAAAAAGAGAAATTTATGAAATTAAAAGAGGATTTTGAAAATTCAGTTTTAGAAAAATCTCATATTTCTGATTATTTTGAAAAAGCTAAATGTGATTTAAATTTCAAAACATCTAAACTCGAAAAATTAAGAACAAAAAATGAGAAACTAAAACGTGAAGTTTCTTCCCTATTGAGTTCAAAGGATACATGGAGATATGCCCATGGAGAACTTAAACTTGAAAAGTTACTAACTGCATATAGAACATGTGGAGACAGATCAGGTCTGGTGCCTCGGAAAAACAAAAGTGTATATCCTACATTTGTTAAAGGAGAATCGTTTAACTTAAAAGGAACAGACTTGAAATTTAATAACCAAAACAACTCTAGAAATGTAAAGACTTTTCAAGCACCTAAAATCAATACTAATAATGTTAGCTTTAGAAAACACTCCTATAATCCTTTAGCTGAAAAAATTGTGGATTTGCTTAAGGAGCTTCTCAAATCTAACTCTAATGTGAGAGTTAATAGTAGAAGAGATTATGGTATTGTGTGGATGAAAAGAATGCTCAATGATTATGGTATTGCGCAATTAACATCTCTAAAAGTCCCATCCAACATTCCCGTACTAAACATATTGACATTCGGTATCACTACATTTGAGAATTAGTAGAAGAGAAAATCATTTCATTGGAATATGTTCAAATGAAAAATCAGCTTGCGGACATATTTACTATACCACTTGACAGGAATTGGTTTTCGAAGTTGAAAATGGATATTGTATGTATAATTTGAATTGAATTTATCATGTTCGCATGCTTTATTATATATATATATATATATTTATGAAAATAATTTTGAATAAAATTGAATAAAATATATTGATTTTTTGGAGGTTGTAGACTGTCGAGCACCTACTCGACCAGTCGTGGCTCGACGAGTCGAGCATGTACTCGACCGGTCGAATTGCGCAGTTGGAGGCCCTTTATTAGTGAGAAAAACACCCTTTTCACCATTTTTCTCATCTTCCTCACTCGCCCCTTCTCCGACCTGTCATCTTTGATTAGTACTTGGTAAGTACTCCATTTTCAATTTCCTTTCATATTTGGGTTCCTTGAGTCTTACATTGCTTGATTCTTAAATTTATTGATCTTTCCTAGTGGTTTCTAAGGCTTTCTTGTTAAAAATATATTCCTTTGTTGCATTTCTTTCTTTTATTCTTAAAATGGAAGGAAGAGCTAAGAAGGAAAGCTACTAGAGCTTCTTCTTCTCAAACCACACTGATTCGGGTGCGAACCCTTCGTCCTTCCGAAGAGAATCCCGAAGATGTGCGGTATTTTCGCACTCGCGAGGTTATAGTTGAGTGGTTAGTCAATTCCAATCATCTTGCTCAATTTCAAATTCTCAAAGGAAGTTGAAGAAGATGATGCTCTACCAACCGAGACCATGATGGAAGATATATTTGACAAGTTAGAATCAGATGATTTTGAGGCTGATCTTGATTATCAGCCACCTGAGTATGATGAGAATCTTCGCTCTTTGGAAGAGAAGGTGGATGCATTGAAAATATCCCAGGATATTTAAATGAAATATATGCATAAGTATTTTCGATACATAACTAAGGGATTGCATTAGATTGATCCATCCATTACAGCTCCTTCATCTAGATTGGACTAGTTTTTCTTGATATATTGGGGATGTATTAATGTTAAACTTTAACTTTCACTTCTTTTTGGACTTGTTATGTATAACTTACTAATGTTGATACTTTGCTGAATCATGCTCTAAACTTTACCTCTTTATCTACTACTCTCTGTTATTTATCATAGTCACTGCTATATTTGCGTTCAATTACTTATCTTCCTTTGTCAAGTTGTGATAAAAAGGGAGAGAATTTTGTAGTTTTGTGGTTGTGGATTGTGTGTATGGTGTAGAGTTGCATTTTTTTTTGGATATATGTATGTATTTGTTAGTACAGGTACTCTACAATTCACTAAGCTCAGATTGAGGGGAGTAGGAAGAGTAGATTGAGGGGGAGTATTTATGTAGCGAGAGTATCATGTTATGAAGTGGTGTTATGCAATCTTCTAAGTTTTTTTGTCACAAATTTGACAAAAGGGGAGATTGTAAATGCTATGTTGTATGTCTAGCACCCTGTATTGTCAAATTTTGTAGTGACAAACCACTTAGGTATGATATGGACTTCTTCAAGTGATGGAAAGTTCACCTTCAAGTCCTACATCAACTTCAAGTGTTTCATCAAGCTTAAAGGTCAAGTTAAAGTTTATATTCAAGTTCAAAGACCAAGCTCAAGTACATAATCAAGTTTAAGACCAATTTCAAGTACACTTCATGGTTAAGAAAATGTTTACGTTTCAAGTATACAAGATGAAGATTCAAGTACTCCAAGAAGAAGATCTACCTGATCTACTAAAGCGACAAGTTCAATGTTCAACATTTAAGGTATTGTAAGACCTGTATCCTAGTTCGTACCGTTCCATAGACTCTCATGGTCCTCCGTGTAAAATTCTGGTTACCCACGATATGTAATCGACATTTGCGCATGACCCTAAGTCGCATCTCAAAGATCTGAGTCGGTTCAACTCAAAACTTGTACCCTAGTGACTATGTCGTCACTGCGGTTCCAATGCCGCATTTCACGCGTCGATGCTATACCCAGGCTAGGAGTTGTGGGCCCACGCATATTTCGAGAAAAATGCCGTGCATTTATAAAATCCAAGAGAATCTATACCAAATATCAATCAATCAATCAATATACAAGTCAAGTACATATCTCATCACACCCATCCCTCTCTCACCCAAAAGTCACACACAACCCATCACTCATCACCCATCCTTCTCTCCTTACATCATCATACCTCTTTCTCTCATTTCTCACTCCATCCTAAGCACCAAGAGAGAGTGGACGTCCAAGCTTCCCAAGGAGAAGCTAGGTGTGGTCCACTTCTTACCCCTCTCATCTCTCATCTCCACCCTTCAATCTTCATCTCCCACCATCAAAGAAGATGTCGAGGAGCTAAGGAAGCCATGGGACCAAGAAGGAGGGAAATCGGTGGGTGATCCACCGTTGATTTCCATTTAAGGGCCCACTTATGATGGGACCCACTTTGATGTATGTGTTGTGATTAAAGAGGAGCCCATAGTGGCGAGGTCCCCTCACTACACCGATCTCTCTCTCTCTCTCTCTCTCCCCCTCGTGATGTGTGGCCCATCTGATGATACATGTATGTTATCCATGTCGTCCACCGAGTGGGCCCACCCGGTAGTCCATTTAGATGGACTAATTGAAGGAAAAACATAAATATCAACCTGCTTCAAGGCTGGTGAGCCACGCTGATGTGGACCCCACCTAATGTATATGGCTTCCATACCGTCCATCCATCTTGCTGTCCAAGATGATGGAGACCACTATGATGTTTACATGGCATCCTCACTGTCCAGTTGCTGGATGGTGCGATGCACCGTGTTGTATCTATTTATCCATACTAACCGTCCATTTTTCTGGATGTGGGACCCACCCCACACGTGTGACACGTGTGAGCAGTGGGGCCCACCTTGATTGCTGGTATATCCTCACCGTCCATTGCTTGGACGATGGGAACCCACCCACATGTGGTACCTACTTTGAATGGAATCGGATTGGCTGGAGTACCTCACACCAGTATATGCTGATGTATTAACATCGGCAAGGACGATTTGACCATCCAGACCGTCCATCTATGTGGACCCCACCTTATATTAGCTGGATTGATGTCAGCAAGTTCTACTGGTCTGATCATGAGATATGTATCATATCCCAACCGTCCATCCACGTGTGGATTCACACGTGTCATGCCCCAAACTCAGAAATCGGGCTAACAAAATTCTCGATCAGCGAACTCGGTGCCGACGACCTCCGTAGTACCCCATTCTCGGCTCCCAGCGTGCATACGCCAGATTCCGATCCTGAGATCCTACAAGGAGGATTTTCCAACATACATTTATCTTATAAGAAACATAACCACAAGTTTACCCAAATCACAAAGGCAACATTATCATCACATATCCATTAATATAAATAGTTAAATACAGTACATGAAGAGGAAATACATATATCGAAAATCAAAGCTCCAGAAGACAACTGCATACTCCAAGCTCAAAGCTGCTGCGACCTAACACCACATGCACGCATCTACCGTGCATAAGCTTATAGAAAGCTTAGAGGGTGGTGAAAGTGTGTGCGATGCATATGCCAAGCATATAGATATCAAAGTAAGCGGAAATACTGGCAATCCATAAATCGTACAATATTAAAGTAATGCGAAAACATGCTAACAAGTTCATAAATACCATCAGCCTTATCCGGGCTATGCGATGCAAAAACATAATAAGCCAATATCATATACTGAGGAAGCAATGTAGATCAGCTATACAATGCGGAGACATAGTAAACCAAATATCAGATACTAAGTCCACGAATACCATAAACCTTAATCAGGTTATACAATACAGAAGCTTAGTAAACCAAATGCTATGTGCTAAAGATGCAATGCAATATGCGATGTAAATGAAATGACCAAGCTAGAGTGTGAAGTCGGGATGATAATACGTAGTATCGTAAGCTATGAGGTCTATCACGAGGGACTTCTATCCAAACTAGTCTCATACCTAAATTTGGATAGTCAAACTCAATGTGGTAGACTCTTGATCTTAAGTTAGTCACGCCCCCCAATCGAAATCCTGGCCATTGCGAAGGTACACAATAATTAGTTGCACACCACCAACCCGAGTGGATAGTGAATGAATGAATGAATGAGTAAAATGATGATTATACAACTGCTATATAAGTCCATATATCGGTACTGTACATCTCTGGGATCATCACCGGGGTCTATTACACTCTACGCCAGCTTGTCGCCCCTATCCGAGCGCACAACTGGGTAAGTGGAAGAGACCTCACTATCCGCCTGCCAATATCGGGCTTGACTCATCGATAGCAGACCCATTCCTCAAGCTGGTCAAATTCAATCTAGATATTGCCCCCTCACTTAAGCAGGTAAGGTCACACTCCCTCCCAACTGACCATGACACAGTGGGAGATGCGGCTTGCTGGTATACGACCCTCATACATTCATATATATCCACTCGGTCTCAATGTTGGGGCATATCCTGGCCACGGAGGTTTAAGGATTTTCACCCAGGAACATCTATGGTGCCCGTATGCTAGAACCAAACATTTTTGGTGTCCAATCTGGCCATCCACGATATGCCTGTGGAGGCTATGGCCCTAATATCACTAGGGCGTATAGTAATCATATCCGAAAATGCGAGATGTATGAGTCATACAATCCAGTCATGCATCAATCCTGTGCATACCATGCGCTCATGTAAGACAATCTTCGCCTATCAGGGAGTCTCATAAAAACCCACCCAATGACATACGCAATGGTCAACCACATCTCATAACAAACATGCAGATGATGTGTATGGGCATGTATCATAATGCTATGTTGTTACATACTCATAATCGGTATCAACAACGGGCACCGATAATCAGCATCAATAATCGGCCTCAATAATTAGCCTATACAATTGGCCTCAATAATTAGCCTCCCTAATCAGCCTCGACAATCGAAATCGGCTCGATAATCAGAATCGGCCTCAACAATCGGAATCAGCCTTAATAATTGGAATCAGCCTTGATATTCAGAATCGGCCTAACAAAAGGCCTACGGGAAGGTCACAATGTGGACATTTTACCATCATTGCCCATCAATGTGGACATTCAACCATCATTGCTCCTAACGAGTGGCCCACATAGAGCCAAACGTATAGTGGGCCCATGCCTCACAAAAGGGCCTAATATACATCACCATGGGCCTCACTCAAGGGCCTAATACACATCACTATGGGCCTCACTCATAGGTCACATACACATCGCAATGGGCCTCCTCATGTGGGCCATATACACATCACATTGGGCCTTACTCATGGGCCTCAAATACATCATGTTGGGCCTCATACTTGGGCCACAATTACATCGTAGTGGGCCTCACCAAATGGGTCATAAATATATCACATTGGGGCGCACATATGGGCCTCTCATACATCACATCGAGCCTTATCAAAGGCCACAAATACGTCACAATGGGTCTTATTACATGGGCTTAATACACGTCACAATGGGCCGTATATCATGGGCCTAATACACATCAAAATCACCACATACAATCTCAATGGGCCAAATACTTCACAATGGGCCTCACGCCTAGGCTCCAAATACATCATAATAGGCCTCATTACATCACATCGGACCTTATCAAATGGATCACAATTGCATCCAGGTGAGCCTTAACTAATGGGCCATAAATACATCACATTGGGCCTATCGAGTGGGCCACAAATACATCAAGGTGGGCCGCATCACATGGGTCTCAACAATGGGCCTCATATATATCAAGATAGGTAACAACACATGAGCCTCATATATATCAAGTGGGCCACATCACATGAGATGGATGGTGGTATAGATAAAATGCATATATTAATGCAGGCCCCACATGCTAGATACAATAAGTGTACAGGGTGAGTGGTGTAGATAAAACACTTACATTATGGTGGGGCCATGTGCTGCCAGCATGTACGTTAAGTGGATCCCCACCATCCAAAAATCTTTGGACGGTGAAGATAAAACATATACATTAAAGGTGGGTCCCACCGTCCAGACCGTTGGATGATGTGGATGTAAAATACGTACATCGCATGTGGGCCCCACAAGTAAACGGTGTTGATAAAGCACACGCATCACAGTGCATCTCATCGTCTAGAAAGTTGGACGGTGGAGATTAAACACATATATCATTGTGTGGTGTAGATGAACGGTGAGGGTATCACACATACCTCAGATCAAACCCACAGAACTTGTTGCTGTACATATAGTAAGTGATCCCCACCGTTTAAAAATATTGGACGGTGTGGATGGAATCCATACGTCAGGTGGGTCCCACAGATATACGGTGTGGATAAGACCCATACATCACTGATGGATCCACGTCAGCACTAGACGGCGTGGATCAAAATACATCACAATGGTCCCACGTCTAGATGTTGGACTGGACAGACGCCGTAGATATAGAATATATACATCCAAGGTGGGTCCCACCCACACGTGCAACATCTGTGGGTGGGTCCCATGCCCTAGGAAAAATGGATGGCATAGATAAAACACTTTCATCACGGTGGATCCCACATGGTGGGCCATCCCACTGTCACATGTGTCACACGTGTGTACAACACCTAACACAAGGTGGGGTCCCACATCAGTTTGGATGGTCGTTATAGATAAAACACATATATCATGTGTGACCCACGTCCCTGCACAGGATGACACGTACGTCATAGGTGGGTCCCACAGAGATGGACGATTGAGATAAAACCCATACATCAGGTGGATCTTCCACCATCCAAACAGTGGACGTTGTGGATTTGTAAATCAAGGCAGGCCCCACGTGGTGGGGATGCAACATGTGTATCATGTTAGGGCCCCACCATCCCTCACTTCAGGTTGATCCACATGTGTGGCCCATAGCTCCAGATACAAGCTGATATTTATGTCTTTCCCTTCAAACAGGGCTAGCCGGTTGGATGGTCTGCATTGCTGGATCTGGCTAGACCGTGGGCCTAAGCTTAAAATGATCTCTCCACATGAACATCATGGATACGGTACATACTTCATAGTAGGGTCCACGCATGTGGGCCACACAGCCTGGAGATCAAGCTGATCTTCGTAATTTCCCTTCATTTGGGCCACAAACTGGGTAGCAAGTGGCTGCCGAATGGTGGTTAGCGTGATGGCCCACTGGATGGACAGTGTAGATAAAATACAGGCATCATGGGGCCATCAACAGGGGAGAAAGAGAGAGAGAGAGAGTTGCGGGAGGGTCCTCGCCACTATGGGCCCTTCTTACATTACAATAAATATATGCGATCAAGGTGGGCCATTGGCCGCACCTAGGGATCAAGATGGGATCCTCACCATTGATTAGTGGGTCCCACTCACCCTAAGTAAGAAAATGAAAACATCTACCTAAAGAGCACCCACTGTTGCATGCTAGAGCTCCAATGGAACCTGATTCAACGGTTGAGATTGATCATGGAGGGTGGGATTGGGTGGTAGGAAGGTGGGTCACACTAGCTTCTTTGGGGAGCTTGGATGATTGCTCTCATAGTGGCTTGGAAGATAGGTAGAGAATGAGAGAGAGAGAGAGGGTTGTAAGGAGAGAGGGATGGGTGATGGAGTGATGGGTGAGTGAGTGATGTGTACTTGACATGTAAGGGATGGGTTGCTTTGACTTTGGGGTTACTTTGGTAAGGGAGTGATGGGATATGTACTTGACTAGTGATGTGTACTTGATTGATGTGATTGATTGATTGATTTGACATCTTCTTTTGAGTTTTGCAAAGCGCGATGTTTTTCTCAAACTGAACGCGAGCCCACATCTCCTGGCCTAGGTATCGCCTCAGCAAGCAAGACGCGGCGTCGGAACCATAGTAATGGTGCGGTCACAAGAATACAAGTCTAAGGTCGAACCGACTCTGGAATAAAGGATACGACTCAGGAATACGCACAAATGCTGGTTACAGATCGCAGGTCACTAGAATTCAACCGGGAAGACCGTAGAAGCCTACGGAACGGTACGGGCTAGGATACGGGTATCACAACATGTGTCCATGGGTCTGGTCATAAGGTATGAGTTATATCTGTACCATCCATCCATTTGGATGCATGGGGCACACCCCACACGTGTAACACGTGTGGGCTGGTGGGACCTCACCTTAATGTGTTGTATATCCACACCGTCCATTGGGACGGTGCAGTGGGCCAGCTCGATGTATGTATTTTATACTTACCGTCCATCCATCTGGAGATGTAGGCCCACCCCACACATGTGGCACGTGTGGGGGTGGGACCCACCTTAGAGCATGTGTTTTATCCAACCATCCATCTGATGGTACCCCACGGTGATGTATCTGTTAAATCCTAGCCATCCATTTTTTAGACGGTGGGTCAGCAGCAACCTTCTAGGTAGCTGCTGCATCGACATGACAAGTTCTGTGGGTTTGTATGATGTATGTGTTGCATCCAAACTCTCCATTTGAGGACATCAGCAAGCCAGGCTTGATCATGAGGAGTGTGTTATATGCAGACCGTCCATCGATTTTAAATTTAGACCATCCATCTATGCACTTACTGATAGTTACTGTGTTCACCTCAGCAAGTTTCACGGCTCTGATCATGAGATATATATTATATCCTAACCATACGTCCAGTTGGGACGTGACCCCCACTTCTGATATATGTGCCTTACATCTACACCATCTAGTGATCCGGAGAGTGGAAATCCACCTTTATGTATGTATTTTACCATGTCAACCGGCATTACAGTGTTGGCGGGTGAGGCCCACCTTGATATATGTATTTTATATACACACCGTCCATCTGGACGGTGCTATATGGGCTGACCATGATGTATGTGCTTTGCAACAATGTCGTCCATCTATTTTGTGGGATGGTTAGCCCCTTGATGTGTGCGTTCTATATCCAGCAGTCCAATTATCTTGTCATGGGACGGGTGGGGCCGATGTGTTGTATATTCACACCGTCCATCCACGTGGCCCCCACGTGATGTGTGTTTGATCCAAGCGGCCCATTATGATCTATGAGAGGCCCATGGATGCGGCCCATTGAGATGTATTTGAGGCCCGATATGATGTATATATTGGCCCATGTGATGAGGCCCATTGTGATGTATATTAGGCCCATGTGAGCAGCCCATTATGATGTATATTAGGCCCATGTGAGAGGCCCATTGTGATGTATATGAGGCCCATGTAATGCGACCCATTGTGATGTGTATTAAGCCCATGAGATATGGCCTATTGCGATGTGTAAGGCCCGTGTAACGTGGCCCGCTTTGATGTATATGAGGCCCATGTGATGCGGCTCATTGTGATATGCGAGACTCATTATGTTGTATGTGTGGCCCTTATGTGAGGCCATTATGACCTTCCCTTAGGCCCTTTGTTAGGCCAATTATCGATGCTGATTATCGATGTTGATTATCGATGCTGTATCGGTGCCGATTATCGAGGATGATGCTAATCACGATGCCGATTATCGAGGCCGATTATCGATGTTGATTATTAGTGCCAGTCATTGGTATCGATTATGAGTATGTGACAGCATAGCATCATGATACATGCCTATAAGCATCATCTACATGTTTGTTATGAGATGTGGTTAACCATTGCATATGCCATAGGGCAGGTTATTCATGGGACTCCCTGATAGGCGAAGTCATCTCATATGAGCATGTGGTACGCGCAGGTTTGATGCATGACTATATGGTATGACTCATGCATCTCGTATTTTGTGATATGACCACCGTACGCCCTAGTGACATCAAGGTTATGGCCTCCACAGGGATGTTGTGGATGACCGGATGAGACACTGAAAATATTTGGTTCTAACACTGTGGGCACATAAGATGTCCTTAGGTGAGAGTCCCAGAATCCTCTGGTACCGGAGGAGACTACAACGTCTAGACTGAGTAGATACATGAGTGTCTGGGTGCCGAATACAAGTAGGGGGTGTCTCCCACTATGTCGTGGTCAGTTAGAAGGGGGTGTGGCCTTATCCGCCTGAGTGAGGGGGCCTATAAGCTAGGCTGAGTTTGATCAGCTCTCAAATGAGTCCACTATCAACGAGTCGGGTAAGCATTGGTATACTACTGGCAGGCAGGTAGTGAGGTCTTTTCCACTTGCATGGCTATGCAGCTAAGGAAGCGGCAGCCACTGTGAAGTATACTAGACCTCAGTGATGATCCCAGAGATATATAATACTGATATGTGGACTTATTGAGCAAGAGTTGCAAACTCAGCATTTTACTCATTCTTTCATTCATTCACTATCCACTTAGGCTGGTGGTGCGCAACTAATTGTTATGTGTATCTTCTCAATGGTCAGGATTTCGGTTGGGGAGCGCGACCAACCTGAGATCAGGAGTTTGCCACATTAAGTCTAACTATCCAAATTTAGGTATGAGACTAGTTTGGATAGAAGTCCCTTGTAATGGATCCCATAGCCTGCGATACTACGTACTATCATCCCGACTTCACACTACGGCTTGGTCATTTCATTCGCACTGCATATTGCATTGCATCCCCAGTACATAGCATTTGGTTTACTATGCTTTTGTTTTGGCATGGCCTAGATACGGCTAACGGTGTTCATGGACTCGTCATGATTTTCATATTGCATTGTATGCTCAGTATATGATATTTGGCTTACTATGTTTTCGTATTGCTCTAATATTGCATACTTGACACATACCTTGCACACACTTTCACCACCCTCTAAACTTTTTATAAGCTTATGCATGATAGATGTATGTAGGTGGCGTTAGGTTGTAGCAGCGTTGAGCTTGGAGCATACAATGGTCTTCTAGAGCTTTGATTTTCTATATATGTATTTCCCTTTTAGCATTGTATTCAACTATTTATATTAGTGGATATGTGATGATGATGTTGCCTTTGTGATTTGGGTAAACTTGTGGTTATGCTTCTTACGAGATAAATGTATATTGAAAAATCCTCCTTGTAAGATCCCAGGATCGAATTCTGGTGTATGGGGGCTGGAAGCCGAGAATGGGGTACTATGGAGGCTGTCGGTGCTGGATTTTGTAAGCCTGGCTTCCGAGTTTGGGCCGTGATAGAAGTTGGTATCAGAGCGTAACTTGGGAATACTAGATGATAACATCACATATCTACTGATAGTTATTCTACATTATATGATTGTTGAGAACTTAGAATGATTAAGTCCTCAAGTTCGAATAACTTAGAAACTTTCTAACATAGCTCCCTACCGTTGAGATTGTGAGGTTGTATAGTAATCAAGTCTCGATCGTTTCTGACCAAGATCTGAGGATCAGTGGGGTCATCATAATGCTATGATTTCTCCTCCCTTCGCTTATGAGTTATGTCTAGTTGCGATGTTAGTAGATTTTGAGGATGAAATTTTTATTAGGAGAGGAGAGCTGTAAGACCCGTATCCTAGTCCATACCGTTGCATAGACTGCTGCGGTCCTCCTTGTCAAATTCTGGTGACCCGCGATCTGTAATCGGCGTTGCGTCAGCTCGACTCAAAACTTTTACCTTAGCAACCATGCCATCGCCGCGGTTCAAAAGCCACATCTCGCGTGCCGATGCGATAACAGGCCAGGAGTTGTGGACCCGTGCATATTTCGAGGAAAACAACGTGCATTTGGAAAACCCAAGAGAATCTCTACCAAATATCAATTAATCAATCAATGTACAAGTCAAGTACATATCCCATCACACACATCCCTCTCACCCAAAAGTCAACACAACCCATCACCCATCACTCCATCCATCACCCATCCCTCTCTCCTTACATCACCACTCCCCTCTCTCTATCTCTCTCATTTCTCACTCCATCCCAAACACCAAGAGAGAGTGGCCGTCCACGCTTCCCAAGGAGAAGCTAGGTGTAGCCCACTTCTTACCCCTCTCATCTCTCATCTCCACCCTTCAATCTTCATCTCCCACCATCAAAGAGGAAGTCGAGGAGCTAAGGAAGCCATGGGATCAAGAAGGAGAAAAATCAATGGGTGATCCATCGTTGATTTCCATTTAAAGGCCCACTTATAATGGGACCCACTTTGATGTATATGTTATGATCAAAGAGGGGCCCATAGTGGCGAGGTCCCTCCACTACACCGATCTCTCTCTCTCTCTCTTGATGTGTGGCCCACTTGATGATACATGTATGTTATCCATGTCGTCCACCGAGTGGGCCCACCCGGTAGTCTGTTTGGACGAACCTGATTGAAGGAAAAACATAAATATCAGCCTGCTTCAAGGCTGGTGGGCCACGCTGATGTAGACCCCACCTATGTATATGGCTTCCATACCATCCATCCATCTTGCTGTGCAAGTTGATGGAGCCCACTGTGATGTTTACATGCCATTCTCACCGTCCAATTGCTGGACGGTGGGATGCACTGTGTTGTATCTATTTATCCATGCTGACCATCCATTTTTTAGATGTGGGACCCACCCCACATGTGTGACACGTGTGGGTAGAGGGGCCCACCTTAATTGCTGGTATATCCTCATCGTCCATTGCTTGGACGGTGGGAACCCATCCCACATTGGCTGGAGTACCTTAGACCAGCAAATAATTGATGTATTGACGTCAGCAAGGACGGTCTGACCATCTAGACCGTCCATCTATGTGGACCCCACCTCATATCAGCTGGATTGACGTCAGTAAGTTTTGCTGGTACGATCATGAGAAATGTATTATATCCCAACTGCCCATCCGCATGTGGATTCCACACGTGTCTATAGGTCTGGTCATAAGGTATGAGTTATATCCGTACCGTCTGTCCGTTTGGATGCATGGGGCCCACCCCACATTGTGACACGTGTGGGCTAGTGGGACCCCACCTTGATGCGTTGTATATCCACACCGTCCATTGGGATGGTGCAGTGGGCCAACTTGATGTATGTATTTTATACATACCATCCATTTATCTGGAGATGTGGGCCCACTCCACACGTGTGGCAAATGTGGGGGTGGGACCCACCTTAGAGCATGTGTTATATCCTGCCATCCATCTGATGGTACCCCACCGTGATGTATCTATTAAATCCCAGCCATCCATCTTTTGGACAGTGGGTCAGCAGCCACCATCTAGGTAGCAGCTGCATTGACGTCACAAGTTCTATGGGTCTGTATGATGTATGTGTTGCATCCAAACCATCCATTTGAGGACATCAGCAAACCGGGCCTGATCATGAGGAGTGTGTTATATACACACCATCCATCGGTTTTAAATCCAGACCGTCCATCTATGCACCTGCGGATAGTTACTTTGTTGACTTCAGCAAGTTCCACGGCTCTGATCATGAGGTATATATTATATCCTAACCATCCGTCCAGCTGGGACATGGCCCCCACTTCTGATACATGTGCCTTGCATCCGCACCGTCCAGTGATCTGGATGGTGTAAATCCACCTTAATGTATGTATTTTACCATGCCGTCTGGCATTGCAGCGTGTTGGAGGGTGAGGCACACCTTGATATATGTATTTTATATACACACTATCCATCTGGATGGTGCTGTATGGGCCGACCATGATGTATGTGCTCTGCAACAATGTTGTCCATCTATTTTGTAGGACAGTGGACCCCTTGATGTGTGCGTTCTATATCCAGCAGTCCAATTGTTTTATCATGGGACGGGTGGGGCCGATGTGTTATATATTCACACCATCCATCCACGTGACCCCCACGTGATGTACGTGTTTGATCAAAGCGACCCATTATGATGTATGGAGACCCATGGATGCAGCCCATTGAGATGTATTTGAGGCCTGATATGATGTATATTTGGCCCATGTGATGAGGCCTATTATGATGTATATTAGGCCCGTGTGAGCCACCTATTGTGATGTATATTAGGCCCATGTAGGCCCATGTAGAGGCCCATTGTGATGCATATAAGGCCCATGTAATGCAGCCCATTGTGATGTGTATTAAGCCCAAGATACGACCCATTGCGATGTGTAAGGCCCATGTGACACGGCCCACTATGATGTATATAAGGCTCATGTGATGCGGCCCATTGTGATATGCGAGACTCATTATGTTGTATGTGTGGTCCTTATGTGAGGTCATGGGCCCCACTATATGTTTAGCTCTCTGAGGGCCACTCCTTGGGAGCAATTTTAGTTGGATGTCCACATTGAAGGTAATGATGGTTAAATGTCCACATTGTGACCTTACCTTAGGCCCTTTGTTAGGCCGATTACTGAGGCTGGATATTGAGGCTGAATATTGAGGCTGATTATCGAGGCTGATTGTCAAGGCCAATTGTCGAGGATGATTGTCGAGGTCGATTATTGAGGATATCGAGGCTGATTATCGATAACGATGCTGATCATCGATGCCGATTATCGAGGCCAATTATCGATGTTGATTATCAATGCAGGTCATTGATACCGATTATGAGTATGTGACAGCATAGCATCATGATACATGCCCATAAGCATCATCTACATGTTTGTTATAAGATGTGGTTGTCCATTGCATATACCATAGGGCAGCTTGTTCATGAGACTCCCTGATAGGCGGAGTCGTCTTACATGAGTGCGTGGTACGCGCAGGTTTGATGCATGACTGGATGGTATGACTCATGCATCTCGCAGTTTGTGATATGACCACAGTACACCCTCACAACATAATGGCTATGGCCTCTACAAGCATGTCGTGGATGGCCAGATGGGACACCGAATATATTTGGTTCTAATACTGTGGGCACATAGGATGTCCTTGGGTGAGAGTCCTAGAATCTTCTGGTATTGGAGGAGACTCCAATGTCTAGACCAAGTGGATACATGAGCGCCTGGGTGCCGAATAATAGTAGGCGGTGTTTCCCATTATGTCGTAGTCGGTTAGAAGGGGGTGTGTCCTTATCCGTCCCAATGAGGGGTCTGTAATCTAGGCTGAGTTTAACTAGCTCCCAAATGGGTCGACTACGATGAGCCAGGTAGACATTGGTATACTACTAGCAGGCGGGTAGTGAGGTCTTTTCCACTTGCATAATTGTATAGCTAGGGAGCCGGTAGCCAGTGTAGAGTGTACTAAACCCTATTGATGATCACAGAGATACATAGTATTGATATGTGGACTTATTGAGCAAGAGTTGCATATTCAGTATTTTACTCATCCATTCATTCATTCCTATCCACTCGGGGTGGTGGTGCATAACTAATTGTTATGTGTATCTTCGCAATGGCCAGGATTTCGATTTGGGCGTGCATCCAACCTGACATTAGGAGTTTACCATATTGAGTCTAGCTATCTAAATTTAGGTATAGGATTGGTTTGGATAGAAGTCTCTTGTGATGGACCCCATAGCCTGTGATACCACGTACTATCATCCCGACTTCACACAGTAGCTTGGTCATTTCATCCGCACCGTATATTGCATTGCATCCCCAGCACATAGCATTTGGTTTACTATGCTTCTGTTTAAGCATGACCTAAATACGGCTGACGGTATTCATGGACTCGTCAGGATTTGCATATTGCAAAGTATCCTCAATATATGATATTTGGCTTACTATGTTTCTGCATTGCTCTGATATTGCATACTTGGCACATACCTTGCATACACACACTTTCACTTCCCTCTAAACTTTCTATAAGCTTATGCATGATAGATGCGTGCAGATGGCATTAGGTCGCAGCAGCGTGGAGCTTGGAGTGTGCAACAGTCTTTTGGAGCTTTGATTTTTGATATATGTTTTTCACTTTCAGCATTATATTCACATATTTATATTAGTGGATATGTGATGATGATGTTGCCTTTGTGATTTGGGTAAACTTGTGGTTATGCTTCTTATGAGATAAATGTACATTAGAAAATCCTCCTTATAGGATCCTAGGATCGGATTCTGGTGTATGGGCACTGGAGGCCGAGAATGGGATACTACGAAGGCGGTTGGTGTTGGATTCGACAATCGAGAATTTTGTGAGCCCGGTTTCTGAGTTTCGGGCATGGTAGGTATAATTAACACTAGAAAGACCATAGGATTAGGTTATTCATATTGCATATTTAAAATGGGTCATTGTGCTTTCTATAAGCTTTGCTTCAACTAGTCCTAGTTATTGTTGGACTAGTCCAGGCACTGGCTCGACCAGTTCAGGGTTTTTCTCGACCAGCCAAGGTTTATATTCAAAATTTTAAAATTTTCTGGTAGGTCCTCGATAGTCGAGCACCCTGCTCGACCAGTCGAACAGGGCTCAACTCGAACTCCAGCAACTACTTTGAGCCCCACTCGACCAGTCGAGTGTCATGCTCGACTAGTCGAGGGTTAGTTTTATCCGATCGCACTAGAATTTTTGAAATTTAGTTACTCCTAGGAACAGTCGAGGTTGACCTTAGAGCAGTCGAGGGAACCGTTTTTCAGCTTATAAATAGAGGACTTTTCTTAGCTTTTTTCATTCATTCCAAGCCACTACTCTAAGAGATAAGTCCTTGTGATTGTTAAGCTATTATACGGTAATTTAAGATTCTTTTTATAGCTTTTTGTATTTCTAATTTCTTAATCTCTTACTACTTCATTCTGATTTGATAAAAGGGAATTCTGTTCTACCCTTTTTGAGATCCAAGAAATTGAATCAAAGTAGCCTAAGGTTGATTTAATTTATAAATCATTTAGACCTAGAACCCTTCCATCTGAGTGATTGAACATTGGACATCTTCATCATTAAGAAGCAGTTCTTCCATGCTACATTTAAAGAGAATCTATAGATATGTATTTTCAATTACAGCTTTTGGTTTTTGAGATTGCCAAAAAATCTCTATTATGGTTTTAATTGAGATTGCCAGAAAATCTCTATTGTGGTTTTGACTGAGATAGCCATAAAATCTCAACGTGGGGTTTTGATTAAGATAGACAAAAAATGCAATTGTAAAGGTTTTAAGGTGAACCTTGGAAAATCTTCTTTCATAGTGAAAGCCAATATCACATGGATTTTCATTATTGGGAGTGGAGTCGGTGTAGCTATTTTAGAATAGTTGGTGTACACACCAAACTGCTATAATTCTTGGAGTTTGGATGGTGATGATGTATATGGTTTGTATGTGGTGAATGCTTGTATTTATTTCATCCATTTGTGGTGAATGTTATAATAACTAGATTTGTTTCTATTTCTCCTTGCATTGGTTTGAGTTTTTGATCCTTATTACGTTCAAGAAATCAGGTTGTCCTACTATAAACCTTGGTTTTTTGTGTAAGGTTGTCCTTTGAACAACGTTTGTATCAACCTCTCAATACTATTGCATTTGAGGTTGTAATTTATTTCAGCTATCTACATTTATTTTTCGCATTTAATTTTTATTTGGCATAGTCCTATTCCCCCCCCCCCCCCCTTAGGACTGAGAGCTCACCCTTTTTAGGTCTACCTTGCAATTCAACACTATGTATCATCCGCAAACCAATGGCAAACCGAGATGGTCAACCAGATCCTTAAGGATATGCTTCGAGTTTGCGTGATCAATTTCTCAGGTAGCTGGGATGAGCACCTACGTTTGGCTGAGTTTGCATATAATAACTGCTATCTGGTGACCATTGGCATGACTGCACTATATGACAGACCATGTAGATCTCTGAGTTATTGGACCGAGGTTGGAGAGCATTGTCTCCTAGGTCCCGAGCTTGTGCAAAGGACATTAGAGGTCATCGATATCATTAGACAAAGGATGCACATAGCTCAGAGTCGGTAGAAGAGTTTTACTGATCATCGGCGTTGCCCCTTGGAGTTTGTCGCTAAGGACCATGTGTATCTCAAGGTCTCACCCATGAAGGGTGTGGTTCATTTTGGAGCAAAGGTTAAGCTTGCCCTGAGATTTATTGGACCCTTCGAGATCACTAAGCGCGTTGGCGTCGTGGCCTATCAGCTTGCCTTGCCACCTCACTTGTCTAGTGTTCACAACGTTTTTCATGTATCTATGTTATGGAAGTATGGGTTAGACATCGTTCCTGTGATATATTGGCAACCTTTAGAGATTCGTGATGACGTTTCTTACATTGAGCAGCCAGTTCATATCCTTGATCGAAAGGAGCAGGTCCTCCGGACCAAGGTTATTCTCTTAGTGAAGGTTCAGTGGGGTCATCATAGTGTAGATGAGGGATCTTGGGAACAAGAGGCTGAGATTCAAGAGCGTTATCCCCATCTCTTTGATGTTTGATTGTATTTTGTATTGTGTCTCTAATTATATATAATGCTATGATTTCTCTTCCCTTTCGTTATGAGCTTTGTTTAGTTGCGTTATAGTGTAAATGTTGAGGACGAAATTTTTATTAGGAGGGGAGAGCCATAAGGCCCTTATCCTTGTACCATACCGTTCCACCAACTCCCGTGATCCTCCCCATCGAATTCTGGCAACGCGCGACCTATAGACAGTGATTGCACACAACCCTAAGTTGTATCCCAAAGATCGAAGCCGACTCGACTCGAAACTTATACCCTTACGACCGCACCATCGCCGCGTCTTACGCACCAATGCGATACCTAGGCTAGGAGTAGTGGGCCCTCGTATATTTGGAGAAAACATCATGTGTTACGAATCCCAAGAGAGGAATCTCTACCCATCCTTTCACATCTAGTTAAGTACAACCCATGACTAGCCAATGCCTTTGTTCTCACCATGATAAGCAACCCATTCCCAAAGTCAACTCTCATGTCACTCCTCTTACACTACCATACCTTCCACCCCATCCCTTCTTACACACCCATTCCTCTCTCCTTACATCTCCCATCTTTCACTCATCCTATTCTCTACCTATTCCCTAGCAACCAAGAGGAGAAAAAAAATCTTAAGGAGAGAAAAAGAAGCTAAGTGTTGGGCCCATTTTCCTACCCCAAATCTCACCATCCAACCATCCAAACTTCATCATCCACCATTGATGAGAGAGCTTAGAAGCTAAGGATTTCAAGGAGCTAAGAAGAAGAGTCATAGGTGGGTGTTCATAGGACTAGATCTTGATTTTGTTACATGGGACAAGTGGGGCCTACCGGTTAATGGTTGGGATCCCTTTTTGGACCCAAGGTGTGGCCAATGACCCACCATGATATGCATGTGTATTCCATGTTGGGGCCATTCTCCATGGACCTCACCATAATGTTTATTTGATAACCAATGTGTAGAGGGTCATCTAGACCCTTGATTTTATGGTGGGGATGTTATCCACACATTGATTTCCTTATTTGAGGGCCCACATGTTTTGGGACCCATCTTGATGTTGTATTATAGCTCAAAGGGAGCTCATAGTGGCGGAGCTCCCTCCACCACTCAACTCTCTCTCTCTCTCTCTCTCTCTCTCTCTCTCTCTCTCTCTCTCTCTTTCTACCCTGTTTGATGGCGGTCATGATGCATGTATTTTACCCATGTTGTCCCATTTGTGGGATGCCCTGCTATCCAAACCGGGGCCCACCTTGCTGCCACCATCCTTCAGCCTCCATGGCTGCCCATTTTTGGACAAACTTGGATGAAGGGAAGGGAAATCTCAAATATCACCTGGATCCCCAACTACGTGGCCTCATGCGTGGACCCCACTTTGATGTATGTTCTATATCCACATCCTCTAGTGTGCAGGGCCCACCCTATTGTCGTTCTTAGGGCCTACACAACCGGTTGGTCATGCAAGCATGGCTGAAAGTTAAACACAAATATTAGCTCGATCCTTGACAGGGTGGCCCACTTGAGTGGACCCCACCCTAATGTATGCATTATATCCTCACCGTCCATCCTCTGCTCACCCAAAACATGGGCCACATGGGCCAGGATCGATCGACAGATTGTTGTCCATCAGCAGGCCTGGACGGCAGTGGGCTGACGTCCACCATTTGAAACTTTCTAGGGCCCACTGAGATGTTTGTGGGAGGCCCATTGGCCAGGCCCACCTCCTAGATGGGCCACATCCAGTGGGACCCACCATGTATATTTTTTTATCCTGGCCATCCATCTGTGACATGCCCAAATAGGGCCACCAGCACAGCAGGGCTGACCGTCCAGCTACTGCAAGGCCACCATGATGTTTATATTTTATCCACGCCATCCAGCCATTTTATGGCCCACCTGGATAGGGCCCACCCCTGGTGGGACGTCTGCAGGTGGGGCCCACCTCATGTATGTACTTTATCCAAACCGTCCACTGGCTGGACACCTAGATGGGCCAGGATGCTGCTGGACTAACTGTCCAGCAACTGGCCCACTTTCCTAGGCCCTCTGTGATGTTTGTGGGAGGCCCAGCAGTCGGCCCAGTCCTTGGGTGGCCCACATCTAGTGGGACCCACCATGTGTATGTTTTACCTAGGTCGTCCATCAGCAGGACGCCCGGCAAGCCTAGCCGTTGATGGGATGGCCGCTGGTGAGCTGATCGTCCAGCAGGCAGCCCACCATGCTGTATGTATTATATATCCACACTGTCCAGTTGGTAAGGCCCATCTATAATGTGTAAGCCCACCATGAGGTGTATGTATCCATGCCATCCATTCGTTGGACGTCCAGCAGGGCCCTAAGCTGGTGGGCTGGACGTCCAGAAATCAGCCCACCTTCATGTATGTATTTTATATTCATGATGTCCAGCATGTGTGGGGCCCATTAGTGCTTTGTGAGGTCCGCTATGATGCATGTGTTATGTACACGCTATCCATTCGTACAAGGCCACCATGACATGTGTGTTAATAGACACTGTTCATCCATTATAGGGTTGTGGACTGCTTTTTGAGGCCCACTGTGATGTATATGTTACACGCCCAATAAGGCGCTGCCTTGAGAAGCCCACCATGATGTGTGTGTTGTACATGCACTATCCAATTGCTTTCTAGATAGTATAAGGACCGTGGGCCCCCGTTGTGATTTAGATTATAATCCCAAATGGACCGCACCATAAGACAATGGTGGTTAAATGTCCACCATTGTAAACCTCTATAAGGCCCATTGTTAAGCCCATTTCTACCCTTACCTTATTGGGCTAACCCAAACCGTCAGGTCCCCACTGATGTTAGTGATACCCATTGGGCTAACCCAAACTGTTGGGCCCCCATTGATGATGGTGCTTTCCACCATGCCTTATAGGAATTATCTAAACCTTGGAGCCCACCTTGTGTACGGATCAGACCCCATAAGAAGGCTCAGTTACTACATAATAAGAGAGGGTGAGGAAGCCCACTTGTTGTATATAGTTTCACCCTCTCAACTCACTTTGTTGTATAGCCATTAGGCTCACCCATGAGGCCCATTCTTGATGTAAGTATGATGCCTAGGCCATCCACTATTTAGTACATCATCACCCCTTGTCATAGATGAAAGAATATGCGGTATCAAGTTTGTATATCAACTGTTTTGTACATCATCACCCCTTGCCATAGATGGAAGAATATGTGGTATCAGGTTTGTATATCCATTGTTTAGAGCCTATCTGGATGTTTGGGCTAGATCCGCTGTCCCTCTATGGACCCCACCATGTATTTAGGCCAATTATTATTTGTATCGGATAATCATGCTAGTGTACTTAGTCTAGTAAGACACACTGAGAACATATTTAGTATTACACCATGATGCATGCCCATACACATCATTTGTATGCCTGTTGTAAGGAATGATTGATCATAGCATTTTCTATTGGGTTGAGTTACTTAGGGGACTCCTTGTGAGACAGAGTTGACTCACATTATCGCGCTGTATGCGCAGGTTTGATGCATGACTAGATGGTATGATTCATGCATCTCACATTTTGTGTGACATGATCACATGGCGCCATAGTGATATCAGGTTTGCGATCTCCACAGGCATATCGTGAATGGTCAGATTGGATATCAAAAATATTTGGTTATAGCACTGTGGGCGCTTATGATGTCCTTGGGTGAAAGTCTCAAAATCCTTTTGGTACTAGGAGATGCTCCAATGTCTAGACCGAGTAGATACATGAGCGCATGATTGTCAAATACCAGTAGGCCACGTCTCCCACTGTGTCGTGGTCGGTTGTGAAGGGGGTGTGGCCTTATCTGTCCGAGTGAGGGGACTATAAGCTACGCTGAGTCTGACTAGCTTGTAAATGGGTCCGCTATTAATGAGCCGAGTAGGTATTCGCAGATTACTGGCTAGGCGGGTAGTGAGGTCTTTTCCACTTACTAGTTATGTGGCTAGGGAGGAGGCAGCCAGTGTGGAGTGTATTAGACCCCGATGATATTCTAGATATGAACTGTATTGACATGTGTTGGAACATAAAAAAGGAGAAAAAGAAAGATTGAAAGAAAGAAGATTTAAAGAAAAATGTGGAAATGAGGAAGAAAGGAGGAGATTGAATATCATATTAGGGATTTGTGCAGACTGCGCAATCAAATGTTAGTTGCGTGGGTCGCGTAAACAGTTTAATTTGTTACGCGGGCCGTGTAAAGGAATTCAGGGGTAATTTGTCATTAATGATTGGGTCCAATGCGATGTGAGCCCCATGGCACAAAATTTGAGGGTTCATACGTGAGGAGACCTATAAATACCCCACTTCTCTCATTTAGGGATTGAAAGAAATTTGGAAGAAGGTTAGAGCTCCAGAAGAAGATGAAGGTAAGAGAAGGGAAGTTACAAAGGGTTTGTGTGACCCGTGCAAACCATCTTGCTTGCGCGAGTCGCGCAACCAGGTTGTTATACCAATGAAGATAGGGGTCGAAATGCTACCGAAATCATTAAGTCAAGTTTTCACAGTCTCCAATTCTTCTTTTGCTCAAGGATATGAGCTCAAGGTAGGGAGATTAGGTAATCAAACCTGCACAATATTCCTCTTAAAGAGATGATCGAACCTCATGTTAAAATGCTACCGAATTTGATATTCAGATTCGACATTTAAACTTTGTCAATTTTTGTATCTTAAATAATTTATCTCAGAATCAAGGGATATTCAAGGATGTAAATGAACTCAATATTAATAATACAATGATTGTTCTTCATACACTCTCTGTTACATTTGAATAAGATAATTTCCCAAATCGAATGCATTTGTTTCTTGTTCGAAACAACATGTGGACTTGATGAGGACTGGCATGCTTGCGTTGCATCTTGCATATGATATTTGGCTATGTATGCCTTGCATTGTATAGCCTTGGTATGGCTGATAGCATTCAAGGACTTGCTAGTATTTCCACTTACTTTGATTTCGTATGCTTGGTACATGCATTATGCACACACACACACACCCTCTAAACTTTGTTATAAGCTTATACATGACCGTTGCATGAAGGTGACGCTAGGACGTAGCAGCGCTGAGGCGGGAGTGTAAGGTGATCTTTCTGGAGTTTCATTATACCTATATATTCCCTTTTCGCATTGTACTCAAATGGTTTATTATAGTGGATATGTGATGATATTGTTTTGTGACTTGGTTATGCTTGTGGTTATGCTCCTTTACAAAAAAAAATCATATTGAAAATCCTCCTTGTAGGATCCCTAGATCGGAATATGGAATATGGGTGCCGGGAGCCGAAAATGGGGTACTACGGAGCCTATCAGCGTTGGATTCGACGATTGGGAATTCTGGGAGCCCGGTTTCGGAGTTTGAGGCAGGACACATTTACTCGCTATCTCATCCAAACCCGCTCACAAAAAGCATTTCTTTTACATCACTGTATTCTCTTTTGTGATACCTCATTCGATTAGAGACATTTGTCCATGTGACACTCACATTTGTATGTTTTGTAATTTCAGTTGCTACAACTTTGTACACTAACTTTTTAAACCCATTATCAGACTATGTCCCGGTGCAACTTTCTCTAGTAAAGTAGAGAATAACACTTCGTCCATTTCAGTATATTTTCCTATAATTATCAGTGTATGAACATGTTTAGGTGAAAATTTAGAAGTAAAATATCAGAGAGAGATTGTTATTGGTTTTCATTCGTAAATGTTACCATGTGGGACCATTAATGGATCATCTCTAGGGGTGAAAGCATTATGAAGAACCCTTGCATCTGAAGTCGAACCTTCCCAGCCAGCCAGAACATATAAAAATTGCATTTTAAATGAACAAGCCGTGAGTACATTTTAGGACAAAAACCCTTTCTTGTTCCGGAAGCTCGCATTGTTGTAAGCAGGTACATGGGCAAGAATGTGGGTTCCATCGATTACACCAACGCAGTCCTAAATAGAGATTATTGATGTTATATATTAAGGTGTTGAATTTAATTAAGGCATTATTGTTTCAAATATTCAGAAGTACAAGTATTACTTGAAAGTATGTTTCCCAATAGGGATTCGAAGCTATCTCATGGGGTGTTTCTGGTCCAGCTTGGTTAACGTAATCGAGGTAGAGGGAAAGGATTGCATCAAGTACTCGATGGAAATAATGAATCACCATTTCGCCAGAACGTATGAATCGATGTCCTATAACTCGATTATGTACACTATGTTCAATAGTGTGCAGGAAGAGTAGTAGTTGCTCCTCCCAACATACATTTCTACTATCACATAAATGTGTCTTATCTCGTAACTGTTGAGCAAGGTAGAAAAAACCTCTGCGACTCATCCTAAGTTGAGTTAGATGGTCTGTGTCATTAATACACACGATGGACTTGATGAATTTGGTCCGTTCATCATTGCCTTGTTGTGATGGTTGTCTAAACATGTACGTACAAGAGTATTCACCAACTGTAGAGACGCATGCTCCCACAACAAGAATAAATATGCATGCAGCCACTTCTTCTTCATCCAAGTCATTAATTACTTATTTATCACCTACGCCTCGAGGATAATGGTCCATTAATCATAATTTAAAAGTAAAGAAATAGAACCTTCACTGCTGTGCATTAGGAAAAGTTGTGGAGCCCTTAGTGATGATCATGTACCATCCACAAAATGATGTGATATTGTAAACCTTCATTTAATTCTACATCAATGTTAATTCTATCCCACAGATGGACGGTCTCATTCAACTTTGAATAATCAATGGGTTCAAATATTTTAGTCCGGTAATTTTTTTGGGTATCTCCATCCATCGTAATGCCCACCATATAAATGGTTAGGATCATTGGCAAGACATTCGATCCAACTGTTCAAGTCCCGACGTTTCGTATGGGAATATACCAAAATGTATTACAGTAAAAATGGGATGATGTGGCAAACATTTCGTATGGGAATATTCCAGATTCACGGGCATCTGCATCTGGCATGTGGGTGATGTGGCATATGTGTGAGAGATCCAAATCCACTCATCATGCATGTCCCAATGCTTTTATTCCTTGTACATGCACTCGTGTGTGCATACCTTTCAAGCACTTGAAGCTCACACATTCCGACATGGCACATGCGTGAAAGATCCAAGTCCCTTATCATGTGGGAGAAATTCAAGCTAGTTGGTTTGCAAGATGGGCTGCGTTTACTTGCAATGAGTTAACTGACGGTTGGTCTTCAATGTACGTATGTGGCCAAGCAGTGATTTTTGGAACATGGGTGTAATTAAGTTGGTAAGTTCCACATGATGATCGGATCGAATATCTCTCACGTGTGCTTGGTTGTCATTTATGGATGTACATGTGTGGCTCCAGCGAGTGCTCTTGATGGTTCGAAGGTGAAAGGAGATAGATAGACAGACTGGGAGGCTGGTTCCTCTACAACTATTGTATAATAGGCTTATCTTAAATTGTGTGTGAGGACCTTACATTAATATGTGCATGAAATCCACTCTATCCATCATGCAAGGCCATTCATGTTCTCCACTGAGCCAAAAAATTAGCCCAATCCAAAACTCAAATAGGCCACACCATGTAAAATCATGCCCAAAACCTATAAAACCACGTGGTCTGGCCTAGTAGAGTTTTAAAATGACTTGTGGGGTGGTCCATTCATCCAGGGGGGATTAATCTTATAAATGGATTGGATGGAACATAATAAAAAAGAAAAACACACTGTGGGCCCAACACAATCGAAAGGTTTTGATGTTAGCCATCACCATCCTAACTCTTCCATGTGGTGTGACCCACAAGTGTCTTGGGTCAGCCTAAGCTTTGGCACATGGAGTGAACTCGAAGGGCCTTATCTTGTGGATGGAGTATATATGGGTTGCACATCACGATGGACCCCACAAAAAAAATGTAGAATAAGTGTATGGTACAAACAGGTGTAGAGGAACAAGGTTCATGGACAAGAGAAAAATATGTGTGAGAAATCCAAATCCATTCATCATGCCTTCCATCTATTTTTATAGATCATTTTATGGTATAAGACCAAAAATGAGGTATATTCCAATCTCAAGTGGACCACATTACAAGAAACATTTTTGAATGAACAATAACCATTAAAAACTTTTTGGGGGCCAAAAGTTTTGGATCAAGCTGATCTTTGTTTTTTCCTTTCATCTAGATCTAACATTATCTAATCAATAGATTGGATGTCAAATAAATAGTACAATTGGCCTTATGAGGATTTTAATGGTGGATAGCCAATCATTATTGTTTTCTTATGGTGTGGTCCACCTGAGATTTATATCCCTCTCATTTTTGGGATCAAGACTAAAATAATCTGTAAAAATGGATGAACAGAATGGATGAAACACATACATCATGGTGGGGCCCATAGAGCACCGAGTTGGTGGCAAGGGTAGTAGCCAATTCGTTTCCTATTTTGCCCTCAATCCAATACAATGTGTCGCGTTCAATGCATAGTAGGTGGGAAGTCCAGCAGTGGATCCTAGTTGTCCATCTATTGGGTCCTTTCCATCACTGGCCCTCAACTAAAAACCACAACCAAATGATCAACCAGATTGGAAGATCTCATCCATATTGGGGATATTTATCAATTACATTTAGGTCTTTTGTCAATACGCTTATTAACTGTCCATCTGCGGGACATGACATCATGAATGGTGTTGCATGTTGCATCATACCAGTGATGTCTCATTACTAAAAGATCTTTTCATATTACAACCCAAACCTTTCAGTTTGTTGAGTCTAAATGCACGGTTAAAAAAGGAAATGTAGTAGCAGTGCCCACCTAACTGAGGAAATTCCATTACTGGGGATCCAGTATATCTACAGTGGGATGCAAAAGATCACTGATTTGGATCATCGAATCATGAGTGGTATATATATATATATATATATATATATAATGGGTGTTGTACCCCATTAATGGGAAAAATTTATACGGGTGTGTTTTGGTCTTGCATGGATAATGTGGTTCCCATTAATCATGTGGGCCCAAGTTGTGATCTACGGTCTTTCAGTCTAGTAAGGTCACTAGTCTGACCTAGGCTATGATCATGCACTAGAGACTAGAGGTGGACCACAATCAGACCTAGACTGATGCAGTTTGGCTAATGACCTGAAAAACAAATATCAGCTTGATATAAAACTTTTGTGGCCCTAGGAACTTATCAAGTGTTGCATCCTATTCTTTCCTTGGGGATCACGTGTTTGGCTAGTTGCATTAACTTCAATTATATGAAATTGCATTCATAATCCCATCTAATCCTTATTAGGTGTCCATATACACACCCTGTATGAGATCTAATCCCCAATATTTTATCAACACACACTTGTATACACACCCTATATGATGATATATTCATCCAATAGATCCATATACGACAAAGTGATATGGAAATTTTGTAATAAGATATATGGCTAAAGCAATTGGAGAAGGGGTGATCACAACATACTTGTAACTCTGATGACAACAAGAAGGATATTCAAAGAGTCTTCCAAAATGTTCATTTAAATGAAAATATTTTAGTACATGGTGGGAAACACTGGGGATGGAGTACAACAAAAAGTGTCACTGATTTCATTGATCCAACCATCCATTTGTTAACTAATCAAATGGATGGTTGGCCACCGTGGTTTAAAGATGCCTGTGCACACGGTTAGGATCATTGGCAAGACATTCAAAATGGGATTTCGCATGTGCACATTTGTATGAGTCTTCCCCAAATGAAGTCCATATACAGATGAGGCCCACTGTGGTTTATAGATGCCATCCAATAACCTCGCCATTAATGTAGGGTGGGAGAGAAACTGTAGAGAGAGGAAGGAAAGAGAGTCATGTTAGGAAAGAGAAACAACACATACCTTCGCCTAGGATTTCACCTACATGCATGATTGCCTCTTTCGTCTCCACCTCTCCTTTGACTACTATATATACAAGATTAACTCCTTTCATCTTTAACTACAATGAAGGATGCAAGATGTGTGGTCAACATCATCTCCCATCAGAGCATAGGCGACGGTATGGTAGTGAGATGTATCGAGTCGTGCATCCTATAGGGCATTAGTCCGGAAGTAGCCCTGCTCTTCTCTATCCATGAGAAGAGAGTCATGTTGTTTTTGTATTCTTTCATTGCATCGAATGGCATGAATCTCCTTTAGATATGGGAGGGGAATGGCTTTGAAAAGTATGCACTGCAATCGACATGTAGATGTTGTATGATGGTCACAATGATATACAAACCATAAATCCACGCCTTCCATCCCTTTTTAAAGGTATTTACAAGGCATCATCAGAAAAAATCAAACTCAATCAACTCTTAGGTGGACCACAGTACAGTGCGTTCACGTGATTGAACGGTGACAGTTAAAAACTTCATGGACTCCAACTGACTACTACATTTTTTGGGTGGGGACATAAAAACCTGATCTAATTCGATTAGACGGTGTAGATGTAATCACATACATTATGGGGGGCCCACGTTCAGGCATCACACCCAACTCGGTTGATTAATGTGATGTCACGCAATCCTCTTAGTTAGGATAAGAACGCAAGCTACAAAACACAATGATAGTACATACCACATTCATATGGCATTGTGATGCTTGGTGGGTCCCATTATGAACTTTATGAAAGATCGAAACCGTCCTTCCATTTGCATAAATCATTTTAGGTTCTTCCAAAAGTTAAGGTAACCCCACGATACAGAATACACCGTGGAAGCATTTCCTGCTATTGAAACATTCATTGGCCCATCAAGTTGATTCTTAACTAGATTTTCAAGCTTTTATCTTAAAATGATGAGGACAATCCCTTGGACAGGGTGGATTTTTTCAAACATCTTCGATGGGCCCCATTAACCATCTAAGCGCACATACATCCAATACACATACATATTTTGGCATGAGGGATGTCGGGAAGTGGAAGCAGATTTCCCTCAGGGGAAGTGGAAGCGAATTGTGTCCTACTCATCTAACCAATCACATCCAGATTTTTACTGATCTTGGTGGGGCCCCTTGTGATGTATGGATAATATCCATGCCGTTCATCCATTTCTTCATATCATTTTACAGCATGATCCAAAAAATGAGGCAAGTCTCAGATCTATTAGACCACACCAAAGGAAGCAACGATTGTAATGACACCCACCATTGAAACTTATCCAGGGGGTACCATCTTGGTTTTTTACCATCCAACCTATTCATAAAGGTGATGTAGACCTGGAAGAAGTGAAAACACATCTATCAGCTTGATCCAAAATGTTTGCAGGGCCCAAGAAGTTTTTAATGGTGGGTGTTCAATCATCATGTTGTGGTCCACTTCATACTTGGTTCTACTTCATTTTCTAGTTCATGCCCTGAAATAACCCAAAAATAGTTATGAACGACATGGATAAGACCATTTACATCATGGTGGCCCCCACAGAGCCCCACCCTTTCACACCCGAATGTAGGATGCAATTCACATGGTAGGGATCAACACAAATTTTTTGGGGAATAACATGCGGGATTTAGCAAATCGAGGAAGGATTGTGAAATCCTTCCTTGGGCAGGAGACCTAAAGACCCCCGGTCTCGCATTTTATCTGTGCTTTCCAAATGTGCTCCTATGGCAGATTAGATGGGATTATGAATGCAATCCCATTTGATCCCAATTAATGTAAGTGGCCAAATAGGCCCTAAAAACTTAGTGAGGGCCACAAAAGTTTTGGATCAAGCTGATTTTTGTGTTTCCCTTCACTTAGGCTCAGGTGACCTGTCAACTAGTTGGACGAAAAATAAACATTACAGCTGGCTTTTGGGAAAAAAGTTATTGGTGAGGGTTCAATCACCATTATTTTCTTGTGATACTGTCCATGAGATTTGAAATTTCCTAATTTTTTAACCCATGCCTTATAATGAGCTGGAAAAAAGGATAGACAGTATTCATCATAGTTGGGCCCACTTAGAGCTTTTCCAGCACCAACTGGAATGAGATCTCAGTACTTGAGGGGTCACTACCAAATCCAAATCTCAGGCAGATCACGGTAAAGTCAGGAAAATGGGGGTATGGTGGACCCATCTCTCGACAGCCTACATTTCCCCATATTACTTATCAATCGGGACCATCCAAATAGAGGTACACGTCATTGATGGCCCGCCTCTCAATGACAAAATAAAGAAATCCTAGATGTCCATGCAAAGTCCAACTATACTTAGACGGTCTTGAATAACAAATTACCTAGGTATATAGGCCCCCCATATCAGCTAAATTAGAGCCGGGCATGTCTGACCTGATCCGATGGATTCGACCCGATCCGAACTGAACAGAAGACCTAGATCGGTGCGGATCGAGTAGGGCCATTTAGATTCGACAATTTTTTTGATCTAGTTTGGATCGTGGTCAATCCAGACCGATCCAATCCGAAACCCGATCCGAATAGATCTGATTCGATCCGAAACCGATCCAGAGCTGGCAATAGAAGCTTTCATATAAAAATGTATTCCTAAGATGCACAGAGCATGAAACAACAACAATGCATTCCTTAGTTGTACAAAGCATGAAACAATAAAAATTCATTCCTTCCCAAACAGTAATGGACTGGGACGTTGCCTGATCCACATGCTGTTGATGCAGCTTTTTCTTCTTGCTTAACTGCTTAGGGGGTTCGGATTCTGTGAAATAATTAGATTGGGATATTAGTGGGGAGATAGGGGACTGCATGGAAGGGTCAGAGGTCTCTGAGAAGGTGGAGGAAATGAGGGAAAGTGGGCGGGGAGAGAAGGATGCAGGATGTGGGCGCTTGCTCCTAACACGGCCCGGGACGAATGTATTAGGGCCAAGCGGCAAGGATTTTCCTGAACATGTGCTGCTTTTGAGAATAGAAACTGGGCTTGAGATATGGAACTGAGTGCCTTTAATGGAGTAGTTGTTGTTGTCACCAAGGGCATCCACAATGCCTACATTTTCTGAGAAAGAGTCCTATAAAGGTTTACTGTGCACATCATAGTGGGGCCCACATTCAATGAGGCCTATAAAGGTTTTGGATCAAGCTAATATTCATGTTTTCTTCATCATCCAAATTGTCATATGACTAGACGGCTCTTGATCTCCACCATGGGCGTCCACCAACTTCAAAGCATATCCTTACATCAAGAGAGAAGCATGATCAAACAAATTTAACAAAAGAAATGGGAGAGGGGGAGTGCACTCACCTTGATTGGAGGCTTAGGTCTCCTTGAATGGTTGGATGGTCTTAATGGGTGGTCCACCTCCACTCTCTCTCTCTCTCTCTCAGCTAGGAATTGGGTTAACTAGGATAGGAATTGGGCACTATAATGCTTAAATTTTGCTTAGGGAATGGCTATATAAAGAACAATGGTTAATTAGGGAGAGGTTTTTAGATTAGTGCTTAGGCGAAAACACCTTCTCAATTCAAGGTTGATTTGTCCCTCCAAATTATTGTTGAAGGATGCTAATGACACCCTAATTAAGCTCAAGTTACTTTTTTAGAAAAGTAGGGGCACAAAATACTTGGTCCTCATTGATTTTTTTTTAAAAAAAGAAATTTAACTTTTGCTCATGTACTTTATTAGCCTTTATTTAATCATTGATTTGGATTAATTATCCACACTTATAGGGGTTTAATGGTGCTTAGATTTGGTTTAAATGTTTTTAGAAAGGTATGTTGGCAAGCTCCCCTTAATTTTGGAGATTTTGATGACTTCTGGTTTCTACCACTTTATTAAGCCAAATAATGACATCTTTATACAATCTAATCCATAAATAATGGTTCTTAAGTATGGTTTATTAAGACCTACAAACTTTCTAGAAGTAATGAGGTGGCCTTTTCTCATCATTTCAAGAAAAATCCTTGACTTTTATGAAAAAGTGACCCTTACCTTTATTAAGGGCTAATGATGACAGGTAAAATTAACTTAGGGTCATATTATAACACCATTAGGACTTGATTAAGGGACTTCATTAGATTAAAAATGTGAAATTATGTCACCATTTAAGGGATTTTAAAGCTCCCTACGCATATGAATACCAATTGTTCTTCTCATAATAACTCAAGTTCAGATGCATGCATCAATGCGTGAAGGGTATTACTGGATTCATAGTAATAGCTCGATCATGTTGACGTAAGTTTCAATATTTTAGGGTTCTGTTCTCTCGAGTGCATACTTGTGTGCTCGAATCAGGTCTTACAAGAAATATCGGATGACACGCGGAAGGTACCATAGGTGTACGGTTTATGTAGGATCAAGTTGTGGGTATGACAACTTATTTGTTGCTTTAGTGGGCTTCGTGGTGAGATAATCGAGTTGAATATCTAGGCACGTGGCAAGATGGCCCCACTAGTCATCCATTCGAGGCCTAAAAGACCTTCCTAGGTCCGATGACATGATCGCGGATATAGGGTGCCTAGCTATCTTATTTTAATCTACTATATTTGGGGTGGTTTTGTAGCATTGCACTAGCTTAGTAGTAAATGAGTTAGATTAAAAAATAATAATAATAATTGTCAATGTCAGACAAAGAATAGGCATTGTTGCATTAAAAAAGAGTAGTATTGTGTTTTATCGAAGTGACGTGGGCCTCAAACTCTTCATTCTCCACTGAATTTATAAATGTATAAAGTAGTTTACTAGAGACTCATATTGGAATCAACCTCTGAGATCTTCTATTAATTGGTTGGCCAATTAGCAGAAGTGGCTAATTATACTTTTAACTCGAGACGAGTTTGCGAGATCTTGTTCCAACCAACCAATCATCTAACAAGCATAGTTGATCGTATTACTATATTAAGAGTATCATCATTATCTTTGGATAATTGACTCGCATTCGAATGCATGTGGCTAATCATGTTTTATCATATGTCGAATTGTTAGGGCTGAATCCTCGACACCAACCGCACCACCTCTAGCAGAGGACGTGATAGTTTAAATGGCCCTAAAATTATTAAATTTAAACACTAATCCGATACTCAGTCCCTCTAACCATTGAGTGTGAAATATTGCATATTTTTCCTATTTATACCTTGGTTTTATAAACATGATAGTGTTTAATTGATTTAATTATGCATGTTTTCATGTGCGAGGTGATTTCGAGAGCTTAAGGTGAAATTGATGCCAAAAGGAAGATTTATGCTCAAAAGATTAGTAAATGAAGATTTGAAGATTTAGAAGTCATTAATGAAGAATTCACATGCCAAAGATCTAAGAAAACTAAGTGAGGAATGAAGAGAATTAAAGATTTGAAGTGAAGAAAAGGAATCTTGAAATTATTCTGAAAATAAAAATATTCCTGAAATTGTCCTGAAAAAGCATATTCTGAAACTCTGAGCATATTTTGGGAAATTGTGCAGAGTGCATAAATTTGAGGCAATTTTTAGATTTTTCCAACCAGGTGCAAAAGTTAGATTTTCATAACTATAAATAAGACTCACTAGGATGCTCCAAAGCATCTTATGGGGTTTAGAAAGGGATTGGAGGCCTATGTGGAGCGTCGATGACGTTCTTCTAATTCAATTTCTTCATGGGTTGTAGCAGAATTTCCTATTTTTTTAGGTTTTTGAGTTAGCTATGACTAGCTAAGGTCTTAGCTAGGGCTAAGAGGTGAAGCTTGTAGCGTGCTAGGATGTTTATCATGCTTTGATTCTTGTTTATGTTGAACTACATTGTTTCTAGTTTGAATTTAAGAAATATTTTCAGTTTTCTATGGTTTGTTGTGACTCAAATACAATAAATGATGTGATAGCTTTAAGTATCTTCTTTTCCATTTTGAGATTGTGAGATTGGTAAATCCTGTTATTCACCATCGTCTCCTGGGCATGGTAGGGTGAATCCCTTCCACTCATCACAATTCTCTTCCGATGAGAATTAGGTCAATGAAAGTTCATATTTGATCAACTTAATTGTTTTATCTTCCAATTGGATAGGATAGGACTCCAATTCCAATTGAGTTCCTTGAATCAAGGTAGCATCTTGATAGCTACAAGTTGATCCTTAGTACCCTAGTTCCTACCTTTAAATTCATAAGTTTTAATCAACTTTATTCACAATTACTCTCATTTATTACAAATTTTAGACTTAGATCTTCTTCTAGTTCTAGTTCGAGCTATTTCAAAATACGTATAAGTTTAGTCCTTGTGGATTCGACCTTGGTCTTACTGAGTTATTACTACAGCACGACCCTACACTTGGGGTTGTGAACACCAACTAGAAAGAGGCTTCGATCTCTTAGACTACTTCTCTCGAAGAGAAAATGGTCGGATTGTGGGATGTTCAACTGATTATCCAACATGTTCAAAAATATGGGAGAATTCAAGTAAACTTGGTACACACTCAAGCTGAGTAACTTCCTGTTAAGGCTAAGAATGTTAATAGATAGATGGCTAACTAGGCTGCTGCTATATAGCAATTGATGTCCATCATCATCAAAAGAGCACCTACGACAAGCAGTATAATGCTGAAGGAAGTTTTATCAGTAACGTGGTTCAATTGCCATCGGTAATGTGATTCAACCACCATCAATACCTCCCTTATAGTGGAACTCCCCTCCCGTTCCAATCCAGGATGGGTTGAATGCTTAAACAAAAGGGTGGAGTGAAAACTTGAAAGGGCACTATGAGTAAAAATAGTGGGCAAATAGCAGACTTGGTGAAAACCTAAAAGGACATCAAGGGTCAAAACAATATAGCTGCCAAGGGGTAGGCAAGATCAAATATTTGGGACATGGTAAAAATTCAAAAGGATATTATGGGCAAATTTTATGAAAAAGTCAACTATGATGAAAACCCAAAAGGGCACTACAGGCAAAAAATGGCTAGAAAAGAAAAGAGAAGAAAAGAAAAAGTAGGTACTAGTAGGCAGCACAGAAAACACTGCAGAACGAGAGAAGGTATAACCAGGGATAAGGAATCTACAAGATATGCCCCATAGAGCACCTGACAGGTCTTACTAGGGTGGTACCCAATCCGCATTTAGTCCCATCACATGGGTTCGAATTTCCAGTGAATGCCTTTCATAGGAAGTTCTTGGCATCAGAAGTTATCTTAGGCCCACCATGGTGTTTGTGAGAAATCCACTCCATTCATCCGTTTTGTCAGATCATGCTAAAGCATGAGATAAAAAATTGGCTAGATTCAAAACTTGAGTAAGCCATACGATGGGAAATAGTGGAAATGGGTTGCCTACCGTTCAAAACTTTCTGGGCTCAACCGTAATGCTTATATGCAATCCAAACCATTCATAAAATGGCCTAAATGTTCATAAGGTCATTACCATTGGGATAAACTGTCACCCCCCAAACTTGAAAATCAGGCATATAGAATTCTCAATCGCCAAATCCGGTGCCGACAGCCTCCATAGTACCCCATTCTCGACTCCTGGCACCCATATGTCAGATTTCGATCCTAGGATCATACAAGGAGGATTTTTAATATGAATTTGTTTGTAAAGGAGCATAACCACAAGCATAACCAAGTCACAAAACAACACCACCACATATCCACTATATCAAAAACTTGGAGTACAATCTAAAAAGGGAAATACAAAGATAGACAAAAGCTCCAAGATGATCTGCCACACACTCTTGCCTCAACGCTGCTGTGATCCAACGTCACCTTCATGCAACGGTCATAAATAAGCTTATAGCAAGCTTAAAGGGTGGTGTAAGTATGTGCACAAGGTTAGTGTCAAATATGCAATATCAAAATAATGTGGAAACATGCTGGTAAGTCCATGAATGCTATCAGCCATACCAAGGTTATGCGATGCAAGGCATAAATGCTAAATGTCATATGCGAGATGCAACACAAGCATGTCAGTCCTCATCGGAATCCACATATCAATATAACTCATCTCTAGGATGCCACTAGGGTTTAGTACACTCCAAACTAGATTGCCGCCCCATCGCGTGCAATAAGGTGAGTGGAAGAGACCTCACAATCCACTTGTCAATATCGGGCCCAACTCGTCGATAGTGGACCCATTCCTCGAGCTGGTTAAACTCAGCCTAGCTTTGCTCTCTCCTCTTAGGCGGGTAAGGCCGCATCCTCTTCTAACCGACCACGACACACGAGAAGTGCGGCCTTGGTGCTCATGTATTCACTTGATCTAAACATTGGAGCAACCTCTTGGTACCATAAGGGTTTAGGAAATTTCACCCATGGATATCTATTGCACGCCATGTAGAGAAAGATTTTCGGTGTCTAATCCTGTCATTCACGATATGCCTGTGGAGGTTATGGCCCTAATGTCGTTAGGGTGTGCAGTAGTCATGTCACACAATGCGAGATGCATGAATCACACTATCCAATCATGTAGCAATCTTGTGCATATTACACACTCATGTGGGCAACTCCTCTTATCAGGGAGTCCCATAATAATCTGCCCAATGACATGTGCTATAATCAATCACTTCTCATATCAAGCATACATATGATGTGCATGGGCATGGATCGTGAAGCTATACTAAGCTTTTTATATGATGATGATGCACTCTCCTCATATCAAGGATGAGCCTAGACGGCCTACTCACATTAAGAATGGGCCTAACAATCATGGGGACCCAACGGTTTGGGTTAGCCCACTAAGGGAAGATGAGAATGGGCCTAACAATAGGCCTCAGGGAGGGTTACAATGCGAACATTCAACCACCATTACTCTTATAAATGTGGACATTAAACCATCATTGCTCCCAAGGCATAGCCCATTTAGAACTAACTAGGAAGATGAATGGGCATCATAAACATCATCACATACATCATGGTGGAATCACACATCATAATGGACCTCATATACATCACATTGGGCCTCACACAAAGGCCTCACATACATCACATTGGGCCTCATACAAGGGCCTCTCATGTATCACACTGGGTCTCACTCATGGGCCTCATATATATCACATTGGGCCTCATACAAGGGCCTCACATACATTACATTGGGTCTCAGTCATGGGCCTCGAATACATCACAATATGCTAGTCCCATGGGCCTCAAATACATCACAATGGGCCACATTTACGGGCCTCAAATACATCACAATGGGCCACATCTATGGGCCTTAAATACATCATAATGGGCCTCATATATGGGCCTTAAATACCTCAAAATGGGCCACATCTATGGGCCTCAAATACATCACAATGGGCCTCATATCTGGGCCTCAAATACCTCATAATGGGCTGCCAGCAAGTGGGCTTGCACCTCCCAAATGGGCCCCACCGGATGAACAACATGGATGTACAACACATGCATTGAGTGAGCCGCACGTCCCAGTAGACTGGACGGTGTGGCTACAAAATACATACATCATAGGTGGGTCTCACGTCCACTAATGGACGGACAGTGTGGATAAGACCCATACATCACATGGGGTCCATATGGGTGGACGGTGTGGATCATATGTCACATGAGGGTGGGCCACATGGATGGAATCCATGGACGGATGGCGTGTATGAAACACATACATAAAAGGTGGGTCCCACCATCCAAACCACCAGATAGTGTGGATATAAGACATATGCATCACATGTGGGTCCCATTTAACGAACAACATTGATACAACACATGCGTCATGGTGTAGCAGCACCGTCCCAATGTCTGGACGGTATAGATGCATACATTACATGGGGCCCACGTCCAGGGATGGATGACGTGGACAAAACACAAACATCATGTGGGTTCCACCATCCTCTACTGGACAGTGGATAGCACATACATCATCCAGGGCCCACCGTCCATCTGGACGGTGCAGATACAACAATACATCAAGGTGGGCCCCACCCCCACGTGGATGGCTTGGAGAAAACACGTACATCACGTGGGGGCCCATGAACGGACTGTCTAGATAGACCACAAACATGAAGGTGGCCGTACGTGAACTGTGCAGATACAACACATACATCTGATCAGACCCACTGAACTTGCTGACGTCCATGTAGATGGACAGTTTGGATATAACACATACCTTTGATCAGACCCACGGAACTTGTTGACATCCATGCAGATGAACGGTTTGGATATAACACATACTTCATGATCAGACCCTCAAAACTTGTTGACGTCAATGCGGATGTACAGTTTGGATATAACACATACCTCATGATCGGACCTTTAGAACTTGCTGACGTCAATGCAAATGGACAGTTTGGATGTAACACATACCTCAAGATCGGACCCTCATAACTTGCTAACGCCAATCCGGCAGCTATATGCTGCTAGGCCCACATTGATGGATGGTGTGGACATAAAATACATACATTATGGTGGGTCTCACTGTCCCTGTCAGATGGTGTGAATGCCACACGTGCAGCAAGGAGGTCCCACCGTCCTCCACATGAATGGTGTGGATGAAGCCAGTACATTAGGTGGGTCCCACGTACATGTGGCCCACTACGTTTTAGATTAAGCAGTTATTTGTGTTTACACAGCAAGTCAGGCAGGCAAGTGGGCCTGCTTGCTGGACGATCAGTCTAGCAGCAAGGCAGGCCCTTCCTATTAGACAGATGGCGCGGATAATACACACATCATGGTGGGGTCCACGTGGGTAGGCCGCCCCATTGATCAAGCTGATATTTGTGGTCCCATCACATGGGTTCGAATTTCCAGTGAATGCCTTTCATAGGAAGTTCTTGGCATCAGAAGTTATCTTAGGCCCACCATGGTGTTTGTGAGAAATCCACTCCATTCATCTGTTTTGTCAGATCATGCTAAAGCATGAGATAAAAAATTGGCTAGATTCAAAACTCGAGTAAGCCATACGATGGGAAATAGTGGAAATGGGTTGCCTACCGTTCAAAACTTTCTGGGCTTAACCGTAATGCTTATATGCAATCCAAACCATTCATAAAATGGCCTAAATGTTCATAAGGTCATTACCATTGGGATAAACTGTCACCCCCCAAACTTGAAAATAAGGCTTATAGAATTCCCAATCGCCGAATCCGGTGCCGACAGCGTCCATAGTACCCCATTCTCGACTCCTGACACCCATATGTCAGATTTCGATCCTAGGATCATACAAGGAGGATTTTTAATATGAATTTGTTTGTAAAGGAGCATAACTACAAGCATAACCAAGTCACAAAACAACACCACCACATATCCACTATATCAAAAACTTGGAGTACAATGCAAAAAGGGAAATACAAAGATAGACAAAAGCTCCAAGATGATCTGCCACACACTCTTGCCTCAACGCTACTGTGATCCAATGTCACCTTCACGCAACGGTCATGGATAAGCTTATAGCAAGCTTAAAGGGTGGTGTAAGTATGTGCACAAGGTTAGTGTCAAATATGCAATATCAGAATAATGTGGAAACATGCTGGTAAGTCCATGAATGCCATCAGCCATACCAAGGTTATGCGATGCAAGGCATAAATGCTAAATGTCATATGCAAGATGCAACGCAAGCATGTCAGTCCTCATCGGAATCCACATATCAATATAACTCATCTCTAAGATACCACTAGGGTTTAGTACACTCCAAACTAGATTGCCACCCCATCGCGTGCAATAAGGTGAGTGGAAGAGATCTCACTATCCGCTTGCCAATATCGGGCCCAACTCGTCGATAGTGGACCCATTCCTCGAGCTGGTTAAACTCAGCCTAGCTTTGCTCTCTCCTCTTAGGCGGGTAAGGCCGCATCCTCTTCTAACCGACCACGACACACAAGAAGTGCGGCCTTGGTGCTCATGTATTCACTTAATCTAAACATTGGAGCAACCTCTTAGTACCATAAGGGTTTAGGGAATTTCACCCATGGATATCTATTGCACGCCATGTAGAGAAAGATTTTCGGTGTCTAATCCTGTCATTCACGATATGCCTGTGGAGGTTATGGCCCTAATGTCGTTAGGGCGTGCAACAGTCATGTCACACAATGCGAGATGCATGAATCACACTATCCAATCATGTAGCAATCTTGTGCATATTACGCACTCATGTGGGCAACTCCTCTTATCAGGGAGTCCCATAATAATCTGCCCAATGACATGTGCTATAATCAATCACTTCTCATATCAAGCATACATATGATGTGCATGGGCATGGATCGTGAAGCTATACTAAGCTTTTTATATGATGATGATGCACTCTCCTCATATCAAGGATGAGCGTAGACGGCCTACTCACATTAAGAATGGGCCTAACAATCATGGGGACCCAACGGTTTGGGTTAGCCCACTAAGGGAAGATGAGAATGGGCCTAACAATAAGCGTTAGGGAGGGTTACAATGCGAACATTCAACCACCATTACTCTTATAAATGTGGACATTAAACCATCATTGCTCCCAAGGCATAGCCCATTTAGAACTAACTAGGAAGATGAATGGGCATCATAAACATCATTACATACATCATGGTGGAATCACACATCACAATAGACCTCATATACATCACATTGGGCCTCACACAAAGGCCTCACATACATCACATTGGGCCTCATACAAGGCCCTCTCATGTATCACACTGGGTCTCACTCATGGGCCTCATATGCATCACATTGGGCCTCATACAAGGGCCTCACATACATCACATTGGGTCTCACTCATGGGCCTCGAATACATCACAATGGGCTAGTCCCATGGGCCTCAAATACATCACAATAAGCCACATTTACGGGCCTCAAATACATCACAATGGGCCACATCTATGGGCCTCAAATACATCATAATGGGCCTCATATATGGGCCTTAAATACCTCAAAATGGGCCACATCTATGGGCCTCAAATACATCACAATGGGCCTCATATCTGGGCCTCAAATACCTCACAATGGGCCGCCAGCAAGTGGGCTTGCACCTCCCAAATGGGCCCCACCGGATGAACAACATGGATGTACAACACATGCATTGAGTGGGCCGCACGTCCCAGTAGACTGGACGGTGTGGCTACAAAATACATACATCATAGGTGGGTCTCACGTCCACTAATGGACGGACAGTGTGGATAAGACCCATACATCACATGGGGTCCATATAGGTGGACGGTGTGGATCATATGTCACATGAGGGTGGGCCACATGGATGGAATCCACGGACGGACGGCGTGTATGAAACACATACATAAAAGGTGGGTCCCACCATCCAGACCACCAGATAGTGTGGATATAAGACATATGCATCACATGTGGGTCCCATTTAATAAACAACATTGATACAACACATGCGTCATGGTGCAGCAGCACCGTCCCAATGTCTGGACGGTATAGATGCATACATTACATGGGGCCCACGTCCAGGGATGGATGACGTGGACAAAACACAAACATCATGTGGGTTCCACCATCCTCTACTGGACAGTGGATAGCACATACATCATCCAGGGCCCACCGTCCATCTGGACGGTGCAGATACAACAATACATCAAGGTGGGTCCCACCCCCACATGGATGGCTTGGAGAAAACACGTACATCACGTGGGGCCCATGAACGGACTGTCTAGATAGACCACAAACATGAAGGTGGCCCTACGTGAACTGTGCAGATACAACACATACCTCTGATCAGACCCACTGAACTTGCTGACGTCCATGTAGATGGACATTTTGGATATAACACATACCTTTGATCAGACCCACAGAACTTGTTGACATCCATGCAGATGAACGGTTTGGATATAACACATACCTCATGATCAGACCCTCAAAACTTGTTGACGTCAATGCAGATGTACAGTTTGGATATAACACATACCTCATGATCGGACCCTTAGAACTTGCTGACATCAATGCAAATGGACAGTTTGGATATAACACATACCTCAAGATCGGACCCTCATAACTTGCTAACGTCAATCCGGCAGCTATATGCTGCTAGGCCCACATTGATGGATGGTGTGGACATAAAATACATACATTATGGTGGGTCTCACTGTCCCTGTCAGATGGTGTGAATGCCACACGTGCAGCAAGGAGGTCCCACCGTCCTCCACATGAATGGTGTGGATGAAGCCAGTACATTAGGTGGGTCCCACGTACATGTGGCCCACTAGGTTTTAGATTAAGCAGTTATTTGTGTTTACACAGTAGGTCAGGCAGGCAAGTGGGCTTGCTTGCTGGACGATCAGTCTAGCAGCAAGGCAGGCCCTTCCTATTGGACAGATGGCGCGGATAATACACACATCATGGTGGGGACCACGTGGGTAGGCCGCCCCATTGATCAAGCTGATGTTTGTGTTTACTCTATGGTTTGGGCCAGCCAAAAACAGACAACAATGGTGGACCCCAGACATGACAGCGAGGTGGGCCCCGCTTAAACAGCGGTGCATCCCACGTGGTGGACAGCACGGATAAAAATACATACATCATAGGTGGGCCATCATACAAGGGAAAGAGAGAGAGAGAGAGTGAGAGAGAGAGAGAGAGAGAATCGAGTGGTGAAGGGAGGAACTCCGCCACTATGAGCTCCTCTCGATTTACAACATATACATCAAAATGGGTCCTACCACAAGTGGGCCCTCAAATAGATATCAAGGGTAGAAATCCTAATATCACCCACCGTTGGTCTTCTTTTTTAGCTCCTTGGACTCCTTAACTCCTAGGATTTCTCTTTGATGGTAGATGATGAAGTTTGGATGGTTGGATGGTGAGATTGGGTGGTAGGAAGATGGGTCCTCTCTTGGCTTCTTTTCTCTCCTTAAGACTTTTCTCTCATGGTAGCTTGGGAAATGGTAGAGAGAATGAGAGAAGAGAGGGTGTTGTAAGAGGGATGGGATGAGAGGAATGGGTGTGTATAAGAAAGGGATGGGTGGTGTAAGGAAGAGTTGACTTTGGGGATGGGTTGTGTAAGAGAGGGATGGGTGTGATGGGTGGAGTGATGGGTTATGTACTTAACTAGTGATTGATTAATTGATGTGATGTTTGGGTAGAGATTCTCTCAAGATTCGTAATGCGCGGCGTTTTCCTCGAAATAGACACAGGCCCACAACACCTGGCCTGGGTATCATATCGGTGTGCAAGACGCGACGTTCGAACCACGGTCACTACGCAGTCGCAATGGTACAAGTCTCGAGTCGAGTCAACCCTGATCTATAGGCTGCGACTTAGGGTCACATGCAAACGCCGATTACAGGTCGCGGGTTGCCGGAATTCGACAAAGAGAATCGCAGGAGTCTACAAAACGATACGATCTAGATACGGGCCTTACAGGTCTCCCCTCATAATAAAAATTTCATCCTCGAAATTTACACTATCATGCAACTAGACATAACTCACAAGAGAAGAGAAAACATAGCATTATCACATAAAATCAGAGACAGCACATAAGGTACTATATATAATCAAACATTAAAGAGATGGGGATAATGCTTGCAAATCTTAGCCTCGCACTCCCAAGACGCCTCACCCACACTATTTTGACCCCACTCAACCTTTACCAAGGGAATAACCTTGATCCAACGGACCTGCTCCTTTCGATCAAGGATACGAACTGGCTACTAAATGTAAGAAGCATCCTCACGAACCTCCAATGGCTGTCAATTAATAATAGGAATGATGTCTGACCCACACTTCCTCAACATAGAGACATAGAAAATGTTGTGGACGCCAGATAACTAGGATGGCAAGGAAAGCCTATAGGTCACGGCACCAACGCACCCAGTGATCTCGAAAGGTCCTATAAATCTCGGGGCAAGCTTACCCTTCACTCCAAAATGCACCACACCCTTCATGGCTGAGACCTTAAGATACACATGGTCCATGATGGCAAACTTCAAGGGACGACACCGACAATCAGTAAAACTCTTTTGCTAGATCTAAGCTGTGCGCATCCTCTGCCTAATGATATCGATAGTCTCTGACGTCTGTTGCACAAGCTCGAGACCTAGGAGACGCTGCTCCCCAACCTCGATCCAAAAACTCGGAGATCTACATAGTCTGCCATATAGTGCCTTAAAAGGAGTCATACCAATGGTCGCCTGATATCTATTATTGTATGCGAACTCAACTAATCGCAGATACTCATCCCAACTACCCATGAAGTCAATCACGTAGGCCTAAAGCATATCCTCAAGGATCTGGTTGACCCTCTCGGTCTGCCCATCAGTCTGCGAATGATACGCGGTGCTGAGCTACAAAACAGACCCCATCGCTCTCTAAAAGCTCATCCAAAATTGAGACATGAACCTCGGGTTTTGGTCAGAAATGATCAAAACTGGAACATCGTGTAGTCTCACAATCTCCTCGATGAATAATCTAGCATGTCGGTCCAAAGGCCAGGTCGTACAAATCGCAAGAAAATATGTCGACTTCATCATACGATCAACGACAACCCAAATGGAGTCATGACCGCACTAAGTCCTCGGCAAACTCATGATAAAATCTATGGATATGTGCTCTCACTTCCACAACGGGATGCTTAACGGCTGCAATGGACCTGAGGGTCTCTAATGATCGGCCTTAACGCCCTAGCACGTGTCTAACTTAGCCACAAAACTGGCAATCTGGCGCTTCATCATTGCCTAAAAATACTGCCTCCTAATGTTGTGGTACATCTTAGTGGAGCCTGGGTGAATAGTAAATATCGATCGGTGTGCCTCGATCATCAGATCTCTGTGCAACTCAGGAATGTTTGGAACACACAATCGACCTCTGAAACGAAGTCCACCATCAAAACCAATTTGCCAATCTAACTGCTCCTCTAATGCAGCCTTTACTTGATAATCCTACAACGACTGGTCTGTTTGTTGAGCCTTGATCACCCTTGCGATGAGAGAGGGTTAAATCGATAGGCTCGATAGCTAAATGATAGTAGACTACAGACCAAACTCAAAGTCATACTTTACTATATCCTCTAACGTCCTCCACTCCTAGACCATCATATGCACCACCAAGCCCCATAGCTGATGGCTAAGAGCATCCGCCACCACGTTTGCCTTACCAGGGTGATACTGAAGATCGAAATCGTAGTGCTTCAGGAGCTCCATCTAATGCCTCTGCCTCATGTTCAACTCAGACTGCAAGAAGAGATACTTCAAGCTCTTGTGGTCAGAGAAGAGCTCGAACCTATCCCCATAAAAATTGTTCCTCCACACCTTTAGTGCGAAGACAACAGCAGCCAACTCTAAATCATGCGTAGGGTAGTTCTACTCATGGACCTTGAGCCGGCGAGACGCAAAGGCCACTGGTTTCTCGTGCTACATTAGGACAACACCTAAACCAATATGCGAGGCATTTGTAAAAACCACGAATCCTTCACTCTTAGAGGGAAGAGTGAGGACTAGTGCGGACATCAGACCGTCCTTTAGCTCTATGAATGCCTACTCACATGCGTCGCTCCAGACAAACTCAGCACCCTTTCGGGTCAACCTAGTTAACAGGGCTACAATACGGGAGAAGCCCTCGATAAAGCGTCTATATAATAGCCCGCCAAACCAAGAAAACTATGGATCTAAGACGCGTTCGTAGCTGGACCCACTGATGCACGACATCAATCTTTGAGGGGTCCATTACGACAAACTCCCTCGTCACCACGTGATCGAGGAACTTCACCTCCTCCTGCCAGCACTTGCACTTCTTCAGCTTCACATTGAGCTAATGTGCGCAAAGGGTTTGCAAGGTAATATCTAGATGTTTCTCATGCTCCTTACGGGTCCTCGAATATATCAGAATGTCGTCGATGAATACCACAATAAACTGATCGAGATACAGATGGAAGACCTCGTTCATCAACTGCATGAATACTACGGGCGCATTGGTCAGTCCAAAGGACATGACCTGGAACTCAAAATGACCATAGCGTGTTGTGACATCCCGTATTTTTCAATACTCGGGTGTTACTATTTAAGTCAAATTTAGCATGAACACGTGTGGGAATACATGTAGCCCATATTACACATCATCATTCAACAATTCATGTTCTGTCCATCTTAACCATTTGATGTGGACCATGGCAATGATGGGCCCTTAAGAGCTTAGTTCAACCCGCCCTAGACCCTAATGGCTTTTAACCTTTTGGATTCGAGCTAGGACAATCCACGATGCATATGTAGGGTCTAAAGTCAATCCACCATGGATCGACCCTTAATCAGTTAGGGTAAGGTTACAACTCCAACCCATGATCTAAACTGGCGGTTGAGACTTACGGTATTCGTCTTATCACAAGGATAAATCAAGTCAAATTGTCTTAAGCTAAGGTGTATAACCTAATCCAACTGTCCAACATGAATCTCAAGACTTGAATTGAGAAATCTATTCTTCGAGACTCCATCAAGTGATACATCACTTAACGATTACAATTAGTCCTAATAACCCACAGGGTGGGACCAAACTCATAAATCCACCGACCAATTAATCCATAATTAGTACTAAGCATTGGATTGATGTGGATCAATAATTTGAAACCACTCAGATCGTGGCATTTCAAAGCTTATAGTTAACTACCAGGGGTTATAATTAAATCATTTGTGGGCCACATAAATGAATTAGAGGAAAGTAGAAGAAACATTACAAAATAATAATAACAATAATAGAAATAATAAGGTTATTATAAATATAGTAATAATGATATTTAATACTATAAATGCATATGGAGTCATATGACCCCAAATCTAACCATTGATTCTAGCTTAAATGGTCTTTTGGACCCTTTTAACCATTGACGTTCAATCTCGGGAAGATCCGACGACTAAATCGGTGGAAAATCTATAAATAGGGCCCGAATCAAGTCGTGGCCCCCACTTAGGCATTTCATCGGCCTGATCTTTGATCCTAAACCCTGCTTGGGAACTTCCAATGGAATGGACGGTGCCGATTAGCCCAACCACCCCTGTGGGACCCATTCCAGGGCGGTGTGCGTGCATAGCAAACGTGCACTCGAGGTGCACCAGATGGTCAACACAGTCTGACTGTGTTGACCAAAAATTTCCAAAAAAAGAGAGCATTCTCTCTTTTTTGGTACCGCCTGCGAGCGTTTAAAAAAATGGAGGGTGCCCATTTGCTGTGAATGTGGCCCACCATCATGCCCACATGCACGATTCGAACCGTCTATCTAGTGCGGACGGTCCCCCTGACCAAACCCTAGGCGTTTCTACATGTAGCTGCATGCACGTATGGGTCAAATTCAGGCACATTCGGGCTATGGAAACACAACATTTCTAAAAGTAGAAAATGCCTCTCACAGCTAGCTTAGCAATCCGTGTGCACTGGCTACTGCGCCATCTCAGCCCTCCATTCTCAAGCAATCCCAGTCGTTCGTCATAAGGCTTTGCAAGGGAAAGAAAAGAGATCCAATACCCAGCCGTTTCCCTTCTTCATTCAAAACCACCACCCAAAACTTCCTGAAACTTCGAAAGGCCACTCTCACAAGCTCTTTGGTAGCCATTCTAATGTTTTCCAACAGTTAGATCAGAGAGGAGTTCGATGAATGATAATCCACCATTGGCAGTCTTCCTCGTCATTCACTTACTGCCACACCATCTCAACTCGGATTGGGATCAGTCTGAGTTGGATTGCATGCCTTGATGGTCAAAGTAGAGAAGAAAGAGGAGGGAAGAAGGTAGAGAGGGCTGGTGCATTACTGCACCGGCGTGAACCGAGCCAGTTCGACTTAAGGACGAGTTGGAGTTTGAATTCGAGTCAAGCCAACTAGGCTGAGTGGGTTTGGGTCTGCTCCAAACCTTACTAAAGTTCCAACAATAACAGAAGAAAGGAAGAAGAAGAGAAAAGATAAGAGAAGGATAGGTGGTGAGTGTTACACCAATCTCGGCCCACCCAAGTGTCAGCCCAGAAAGGGCCGCTATCATGTCGGTTTGGCTGGACCAGATCATCTGGTTTCAGCCTAGGCTATTGCTGGGCATTCTCAATGGTGGTAGTAGGAAGAAGAATAAAAATGAATGAGAGATAAAAGAGAAGAAGAAAAATGAATGAGAGAGAGAGAGAGATGGGTTGTTGCCAAGCTCAGGCATGAGCTTATGCCACTCATGGCTGACTCGACCGGGTCGGGGTCCAAAACGGGTCGAGTGGGGCTGTGTTAGATCCGATCTAACCTCCTTGATGGCCTAGCTATGAAGGAGGGAATAAAAAAGAATAAATAAATAAATGAAAGAGAAGTAGGAAGAGAAAGGAAGAAGATACAGGTAGAGAGCGCCACCGCTGAGTCGACTTAGTTGAACTCCCTGAGTCCAGCAGTGCGAGTTGGGTCAGGGTGGGCTGAATGCATCAGAAGAGGAAAATGAGAGAAAGAAGAAGAAAGTAGTCATGCCCCAAACTCAGAGATTGGATTTATAGGAATCCCGATCGCCAATCCAGTGCCAACAGCCTCCGTAGTACCCCATTCTCGGCTCCTAGCGTCCATACGCCAGATTCCAATCCTGGGATCCTACAATGAGAATTTTTTTTTTGTACATTTATTTCATAATAAGAATAAACATAAGTATATCCAAATCATAAAGGCAACATCATCATCACATATCCACTAATATAATCATTTGAATACAATGCTGAAAGGGAAATACATATATCGAAAATCAAAGCTCCAGAGGTCCGCTGCATGCTCAAAGCTCAACACTACTGCAACCTAACGCCACCTGCACGCATCTATCATGCATAAGCTTATAAAAAGCTTAGAGGGTGATGTAAGTGTGTGCACAAGATAAGTGCTAAGTATTCAATGCAATGCCATAATCATACAATGTCGAAAATAAGCGGAAATACTGACAAGATCATGAATCATACGATATCAGAGTAAGCAGAAATATTAACCAAATCATGAATCATACGATATCAGAGTATGTGGAAATATTAACAAGATCATGAATCATACGATATCAGAGTATGTAGAAATATTAACAAGATCATGAATCATACGATATCAGATTAATGCGAAAACACACTGATAGGCCCAGAAATACCATCAGCCTTATCCAGGTTATGCGATTCAGAAGTATAATAAAAATAATATCATATACTGATGAAGCAATGCAGATCAGCTATGCAATGCGAAGATAACAAGCCAAATATCAGATGCCGATGATGCAAATGCAATATGTAAATCCTGATGAGTCCACAAATACCGTCAGTCGTATCTAGGCCGTATAAATGCAGAAACATAACAACCCCAAATGTCATATGCTGCAGACGTAATGCGATATGCGGTATGAATGTAATGACCCTGCTGGAGTGTGAAGTCGGGATGATAGTACGTAATATCACAGGCTATGGGGTTCATCACAAGGGATTTCTATCCAAACCAGTCCCATACCTAAATTTGGATAGTCAGACCCAATGTGGTAAACTCGTGATCTCAAGTTAGTCGCACGACCCAACCGAAATCCTGGCCATTACGAAGGTACGTGTAACAAATAGTTATGCACCACCAGCTCGAGTAGATATTGAATGAATGAATGAATGAGTATGCAACTCCTACTCAATAAGTCCACATATCAGTACGGTTCCTCTTTGGGATCATTACCGGGGTTTAGTACACTCCAAATGGCACTGCCGCTCTCCCAGCCACATAGTCCAAGTGAGCGTAAGAAACCTCACTACCTGCCTGGCCAATAGTCTGTCAATACCTATCCAGCATGTCGATAGCGGACCCATTCACGAGCTGGTCAAACTTAGCCTAGCAATGCCCACTGCGCTCGGGCGGGTAAGGCCACACCCCCTCCCAACCAACTATGACACAGTGGGAGACGCGGCCTCCTGGTATTCAGTACTTAGGCACTCATGTATCCACTCGATCTCTATGATGGGGTGTCCTCTGGTACTAAGCGAGTTTAGGAATTTTCACCTAGGGCCATCTATGACAGCCTGATGTTAGAATAGATTTTTTGGTATCCCATTTGGCCATCCACGATATGCCTGTGGAGGCTACGGCCCTGATGTCACTAGGGCGTACACTGATCACAATGCAAGATGCATGAGTCATGCAATCCAATCATGCATCACTCTACGCATACCATGCGCTCAGGTGAGACAATCTCTGCTTATCAGGGAGTCTCATAATAACCTGCCCAATGACATCTGCAATGGTCAACCACATCTCATAACAAACATGTAGATGATGCGTATGGGCTTGTATCATGATGTTATGCTGTCACATACTCATAATCGGTATCAATAACTGGCATCGACAATCGACCTCTACAATGTGGATATTTAACCAACATTGCCCCCAAGGAATGGCCCACATAGAGCCTAACATATAGTGGACCCATGGCCACACATAAGGGTTAAATATACAACACCATGCGCCTCACTTAAGAGTTTAATACACATCACGATGGGCCTAACATACATCACAATGGGCTCCATCGCCTGGTCCGTAAATGTATCACAATGGGCCTCATCACATAGGCCTCATATACATCAAATTGGGCCTTAACAATCGGAATCGGCGATCGAAATCGACAATTGGTCACGATAATCGGCCTCGATCGATAGTCGGTTAATCAGCCACAACAACCAGAATTGGCAATCAACCATGATAATCAGCCTCGATCGATAATCGGTCAATCGGCCACAACAACTAGAATCAGCAATCTGCCACGATAATCGGTCTCGATCGATAATCAGTCAATCGGCCACGACAATCAGAATCGGCCTAACCAGGGCCTAAGGAAATATCGCAATGTGGACATCTAACCATCATTGCCCATTAATGTGGACATTTAACCAACATTGCTTCCAAGCAGTTGCCCACATTGGGTCAAACATATAATGGGCCCATGGCCTCACACAAAGGCTTAATATACATCGCTATGGGCCACATCACACGGGCCAAAAATACATCTCATTGAGCCTCATCATGTGGGACGAAAATATATCACAATAGGACTCATATACATCAAGTGGGCCGCACCAACGGATTGTACCAATGAGCCTCATAAACATCAAGCGGGCGTATTAATGGGCTGCACTAACGGGTCGCACTAATGGGCCCTCATATACATTACAATGGACCACAACCCATGGGCCCTGAATATATCACAGTGGGTCTTATCAAAAGGGCTGGAAATACATCACAATGGGCCTTACCAAATGGGCTGGAAGTACATCTCAATGGGCCACGTCCCACGGCTTAATACCACCACAATGGTCCGCATGACATGATCCTAATACCCATCACTATGGGCCGCATCACATGGGCCCAATACACATCACTATGTGCTGCTTCACATGGGCTAAAAATACATCACAATGAGCCTCATTATATGGGACAAAAATACATCTCATTGGGCCTTGCCTATGGGTCTTGAATACATCATAATGGACTACATCATATGGGTCGCGAATACATCATTGCGGGCCTCACAAATGGATGGCATAGATATATAATACATACATCATGGCGAGCCACATATACGGGCCTAATCTACAACACCAAGGGCCATGACCCATGGGCCTCAGTATACATCACGTGGGCCTCATCGATGGGCCATAAATACGCAACAGGTGGGCCTCATCACATGGGCCGCACCAAAAATCATTTCAATAGTTATAGGTGTAACATGTGTATCATTGTACAATCATTCTATGAGGCACATGGCCCACTAATGATGATCAGCATTGTCTGAGCATTGTCCAGCACCGTCCAACACAATCTAGATGATGTGGATGAAACATATGTTATGGTGGGTCCCGGCAAAACAGATGGATGACCTGGAGAACACATATATCACAACTGGCCCCACCATCCACGTGGATGGTGGGAATATGCAACACATCATCAAAGTAGGGCCCCACTAACATCGTCCAAAGTTGGATGGTGCGAATATAGAATATGTACACCAAGGTGGACCCCATCATATGGGCCTAATCGTATCGGCTGAAAATATATATCACTAGGGGCCACATCATATGGGCTGGAAGTACATCACATTAAGGTGGGCCCTGCATGTCCCAAGTGGGCCCCATACACATCATCTAGGCCTCACGTGATAACCAAAACAGATAGACAGCATGGCTATAAACACATACATCGTGGTGTGCTACACCGACACACCGTTTAGACGAACGGTGTGGAATACAACACATCAATAAGTGCAGTCTACCCTAATGTTACTTTCCATCCAGTCTGTTCATAAGGTCACAAAGACCTGGTTGAGATGAAAAATAAATATCAAATAAATCCAAAACTTTCGTGCACCCAAGAGGGTTTCAATGGTAGGCATTCAGTCTCCACTGATTTTGTAGTGTGGTTCACCTAATAGACGGTGTGGGTATACAACATATTCATCAAAGGTGGACCCCATCGTCCAGTGTATATAACACATATTACAAGTGGGTCCCACTCCCACACGTGCCACACGTGTGGGATGGGCCCACGTCCAAACATATGGACGGTATAGATATAAACATACATCATGGTGGCGCACATAGTAGTGGACGGTGTGGATCTCACACACTATGAGAGGTGGGTCCCACAAACTGCTGATGTCAGCAGCAACTGCTGTTACTGCAGCTAAACAGATGCACTGCGTGGATGAAATCCACATCATGGGTCACGTCCAAAGGGACGGTAAGGATATAGCGCATATCATGGTGGGCCACGTTGGACGGTAGGTATAAAACACAAGTAAAGGGGGGCCCTCCGTCTGGATGGTACCAAGAAAGCACTTACATCACAGTGTTTCCACCAAATGGATGATGGTGTGAGTATTCATACATACATCAGTGGGTCCCACGTGGGGCCCACCATAATGTTTATCTCCATCCAATCTGTTTAATAAGGTCACAGGGACCTGAATGAAAGGAAAACAAAATTCATAATAATCCAAAACTTCTGTGATACCCATAAGGGTTTCAATGGCAAACGTTCAATTCATCACTGTTTCCAATGACGTGGGCCACCCAAGTTCCTGCATACCTCTGATTTTTGGGACGCCCCTTTGTCTAAAGTGGCCCATCAAATGCACGGTGGTGATGTGGGGTCCACATCACAGTGGGGCATGCGGCTGGGACCCACATCCTAGCCCCTTTACCGTCCTAGGCGCAGCAGGATGCTGCTTCATGTCCTGGACATTAGCAGTAGGTGTTGCATCTTATGTTTTTTTAAAGGTTTTTCCATGGTTTTTCATATGTGGGGCCTACATCAGATAGATCTTGCCTAGCCGTTGCACTCCACGGCTCAAGACAGACCCATCAAGACCAATATTCGATGTGTTTTGGCGTATAGAAATGCCAAAGGTGATTTCAACGATAAAAACACTATTTTTTTACGCTATAGCCCGCCAAATAGTCAGATTGGATTCATTTTTCAGCTCAATGCCTAAAATGATCTGGGGAACGGGATGGATGGCGTGGATTGAATTCATACATCAAGGTGGGGCCTGCATGAGCAGCCCTCTCCAAAGCTTTAAATCAATTTAATATATATATATATATATATTTCTCTTTCTAGTGCTGCCAGCACACCCCACTGTCTGCCTAAGCTCCCTAAACACGTCCAGTGTCTAGGGACGCTCGACGGATGGTGTGTATACACATTTCATCACGGTGGGTCCCACATGGACGTGGCCCACTTGATTTGGGTCAATCTGATATTCATGTTTTCCCATCACCATGGGGCAGGGTCCACATGACTTAGACGGTTAGATAAAACATACATCAAGGTGGGGTCCATCCAAGTGGGCCACACATCACACAAAAATGAGAAAGAGAGAGAGAGAAGCACCCACCTTTGATCTTCTCTTCCTTCATCCGCTTATAGTCCCTAGAGCTTCAAGGAAACGATTTTGACGGTTGAGATGGACTTTGAATGGTGGAGATGGGAGGTAGGAAGGTGGGCCACACTAGCTCTCTCATGGGGAGCTTGGACGTGGGTTGCTTGGGAGGAAAAATGAGAGAGAGAATGAAAGAGAGAAAGAGAGATGATGGGAGAGGAGTGATGGGGTGTGTAAGAGATGGGATGGAAAGGTTGATTTTGGGGATGGTATAGTGTACATGGGGGATGGGATAGGGTACTTGACTTGATGGTGTACTTTGATAAGTGAAGTGATTGATGTGATGGATTCTCTAGGGATTGCAACGCATGATATTTTTCCTCGAACTGAACGCGGGCCCACATCTCCTGGCCTGGGTATCGCCTCGGCGCGCGAGACGTGGCATCATAACCGCAGCGACGGTGCGGTCGCAAGGATATGAGTCTTGAGTCAAGTCGACTCAGACATACGGGACACTACTCAGGACCGCATGCAAATGCCGACAATAGATCGTGGGTTGCCAGATTTCAACCGGGAGGACCTCGAAAGCCTACTAACCGGTACAGTGTAGGATACGGGCCTGAAAAAGTAGAGGGAGATGAGTCCCAAGTCAACTTAACTCGAACCAAATCGACTAAGGTGAGTCCATGTCCTTCCTCCATATTAAAATCCTTTCGATTACGATTTTCATTTCTTTTGCCATTCAATTATCATTAGGGATGTTAATATTGTATATGAATAGCCATTAGTATGTTTTCTATACTAATATTAGTTATTACAGATAGATTACAATTGTTCACTATAAGTGTTTTATTCTTTACCTTTAAACATTATTATCGATAGTTACAATCATCATTATTAGATAATATAAGCACATTCATCATGGAATTAATATAATTTTTGTTGATATGATTGTTGGGTGTTAGTCCTTATTATATCACGGTTGGTAAAATTATTATTATTATTACTTGTATTATTTAAGAGATTATAAGTCATTATAAGAGCATTAAAAAAATGTTGGTATAGTTAAATACAAACTTGTGAACCATCATTATTAATATGGAACCATCATTATTAATATGGTTGGATTAAAACTCCTATCATGAATAGTATTTGGCCCAAGTACAATAATAATAATAATAATAATAATAATGTTATTATTATTATTATTAATCTTGGATTTAAATCCTAGGATCTAAGCATTTAACTAAGCCCTAGGAAGAAACCCTAGAACCTAGGTAATCCAAACCCTAGGTTAAGACCCTAACCCCAAATAGTGTGCAAGCTTGGATCTAATTATACAACTTTACAATTGATGATAGGAATTGATTCCAAGGGAACACGCATTTCATAGCAATGGTGCAAGCGATTCAAATATAAGGTGATGATTTCTTCCCCTTGAGCTTTTCATTTTTCCATTAGATTAAGTATAGTTTTATTTTAATTTAAATTGATAATTGATATCTCCATCTTATAATCATATGTGTAAATGTTGGAATCAAATTGCTAGGTTTCATGCTTAATATTTATCTTGCATTTATCGCATGCTTGTAGATTATTTGTGGATTGCTTATGGCACTTAAACTGGTACATGAAAAGGCCGAGCTATACGTCCTAGAGGGGGGAGGGGTGAATAGGACTATGCCAAATTAAAAATTAAATACAAAATTGAAAGAAAGATAACACAATCAAATAATAAAGAAGCACAAGTAAATAGCAATCTCAAATGTACTAGTCTTGAGAGGTTGATACAAACTTAGTTCTAAGGACAACCTAACACCAAAAACCAACGGCTTATGGCAGGATAACCTTACTGGAACGTTTGTAAGTATCAATAACCCAAACCAATAAAGATGCAAAGGAAATAGCAAAGGAAATAAACTTAGTTATTACAACATTCCCACAAGTGCATAAAAATAAATTACACCATTCACCACAAATGCTTAAAATAAATTACAACATTCACACACATAAGCACATTCAATCATCCACCACAACTCCAAGAATTATAATAGTTCATTTGTGTGTACACCAACTGTTATAAAATAGCCACACAACTACTCCACTCCTAATATCCACTCCCTCAGGATATTAGCATTTACTATGAAAAAAGGTTTTCTAAGGTTCACCTTAAAACCTTCACAATTGTGTCTTTAATTGGGCTTACACAATTATAAAAGCCCCACACTCTGAGATTTTCTAGATCACCTCAGACAAAATCAAAAAAGCGATATATAAAATTATAAATGATACTTATTTGAAAATTCTCCTTTTGAAGAAGCACGGTAGAACCAATCTGATGTAGATGAAGATGTTCAATGTCCAGTCTCATAGATGAAAAGGTTTTAGTTCTAAATGATTTTTAATTAAATCAACCTTAGCTAGCTTGATTTGATTTTGATCTCAAGAAAGGGTAAAGCTCAAATCCCTTCTTAATGTAAGATTGGAATATAGATCACAAAATTAAATTACAAAAGCTAATTAAAGAGAATCTAAAATGAGCACAATATAGCTTAATGAATTCACAAACTAATCTCTCAGAGTGGTGTCTTGATTTTGCTTTAATGAATGAATAAACTCTACAATTCGTGCTCTATTTATAGGTGAAAATATTGTTCACTCGACTAGTCTAAGGGTTGGTTCGACTGGTCGAAGGACCAACAAAATTTAAAAATTTTTTGCACGATAAGATAAGGTTGTTACTTAACTGGTCGAGTGGCTTGCTCTCGACTGGTCGAGTGGGACTAAAAAATCTTGTTGGACTTTGAGTCGAGCCTGTATAACTGGTTGAGCACTGTTCACTTGAGTGGTCAAGCAATCTCCATGACTAGTCGAGAGTCCAACAGAAAATTTTAAAAAATAGTAACAAATCTTAGATTGGTCGAGAAAACTCTTAGACTGGTCAAGCTAGTACTTGGACTAGTCGAACAAGGACTAAGACTAGTCGAGAAAATGACCTAAAACTATAAAATGACCCACATAAAATATGTAATGAATAGACACAACCTATGATCAATCTAGGGTCATCCATACCTGTTTGTGAGTAGGAACAATTGAAACATCATTCGCTTGAGTTCTTGAGTCTTTAGCATACGGTATTTGAACTTCAAACTTAAACTTGAGTTCTTGAGTCTTAGTTCTTGAATTTGATCTCGAAACCATGAACTTCAACAATCTTCACTTCGACTTGAAAATGTAGGTAAGTTCGACGAAGATTCAGAGAACTTTAAAATGCATAAACTTGATCACTTCAACTCAAAGCATGATACAAGTTCTAAATGGTTTGGCACAACAACATGTGACAACTCTTCGGGTGTTAGATTTACACAATAGCATTTATAATCTTTCCCTTTGTCAAATTTGTGATAAAACCAAATAAAGAATCATGCATAATAAAGAATCATACACCACAAAGAATCATGCACAATACGAGCAACAAATGATCAAAAGTCACATCTCCCCCTCAATCCAAGAGAGGTGATTTGCAGAACATGTAATATATATATATATATATATATCCATACATCTACATTCCACATTCCATATTCCACAATCACACATCATCTCTCCACATTTTCTCCCCCTTTTTGTCACAATATGACAAAGGAAAGACATATAATGATAAAAGAAGTAAATGAAATAAGAGAGGAAAGTGCATCATCATGATAATCATAATATCAACATAAGCCATAATATCATGTCCAGATAGTAGGAAGTAAAAGTATGACAAAAAATTATCCAAACACACAAATAGTAGAAAGAGATAATACATGTCTAGAATAAAATAAAAAGCTAATCAGATCTAAAAGATGGAGAAGGAATGGATGGATCTATCTGATGTAGTCCCTTATTAATGCGCCTAAGGTATTTGTGCATGTATTTAAATTAATTTTCCTGGGACACATGCAAACCTTCCACCTTTTCCTCAAGGGATTGCAATCGCTCATCAAAGTTAGAAGGCTGAAAGTCTGGATCAACCGCAGAATCTGACTCAATTTCATCAAACAAGTCATCCATATTAACATCATTGGGAAGCAAAGCATCCTCCTCTCCCGTTTCTTCAGCAGCTCCACCAGCACCCACATCAACTTGGCCGGGAGCCAACCTTATATTCATCTTATTAATGCTTGAATTGTTGAAGGGAAGATGGTTTATGGGATCTTCTCCAACAGGCATAGCCACAAGACTATGAGTGGCTAAGGAAGTTATAAAATAGGCAAATGGAATATCACTATGACTCGGATGGAGACGAAACTGAATGATAATATAATAGATAAGAGATGGAAGACATACATGAACACTAGTAACAATAGAGTGAAGGATGCGAGCCATAAAAGAAGTAAGCTCAGTCTTGTTACCACACCTAGGATATACATTAGAGATGAAAATTCGATGGAGAATCCTATATCTGGGTAACATATATTTGGAACTAAGTGCAATACCAGAATTTGTGAATGTTATCTTATCTAGCTCCTAGATTTGTCAAATTTTGTAGTGCCAAAACTTCTTAAATATGTATCTTGTGTAGTTCAACTTTATATCATCCTTATTTACATTCAAGTACAAGAACAAGAGTCTCTACATCAAGAACTTCAAGTACAAGAATAAGAGATTCAAGTACTATATCAAGTGATAGATTAAGATTTTAAGTTTTAACTATAACAAGACAACTATATCAAAAGTCACAAGGTCACTACTTCAAAGCTCATCTTCGAATATACAATGACAAGCTTCAAGTACTTCAAGATAAACTATCAACCGAAGCGAACGATGTTTCAATGTTCAAGTCTCACCTATAAGGTATGAATGACCCTAGATTGACCCTAGGATAGGTCATATTGATTACATTCTTATTTTGGGTCATGATATAATTTTATAGACTTTTTTCTCCACTAGTCCTAGCTTCTAGCTTATGTTCGACTAGTCCAAGTAATGGCTCGACCAGTATAAGAATTTTCTCGACCAGTCCAAGGTTTGTTATGGATTTTTTAGATTTTCTGTTGGACCCTTGACCAGTCCTGGAGATTGCTTGACTAGTCGAATGAACAGTGCTCGACCAGTCGAGCAAGCTCGACTCAAAGTCCAGCAACCTTTCAGGCTTCCACTCGACCAACGAGTGCATGGCTTGACCGGTCGTGCCAGCCACTTGACCAGTCATGGACCTATCTTATCCTATCACGCCCGAAATTTTAAATTCTTGTTGGTCCTTCGACCAGTCGAGCTGTCCTCTGGCCCAGTCAAGTGAACAGTTTTTTCACCTATAAATAGAGCACAATTTTCAAAGTTTGATAATTCATTCAAGCAAAGTCAAGAGATCACTCTAAGAGATAAGTTTGTAATATTCTTAAGCTATTTAGTGCTCATTTAATATTCTCTTTTAATTAGCTTTTCATATTTGATTTTGAGTTTTATATTTCAATCTTACTTGAAGAAGGGATTTAAGTTTTTCCCCTTTCTTGGAATCAAAATCAAATCAAGCTAGCCCAAAGTAATTTAATCTAAAAATCATTTAGAACCCTTTCATAAGTGCATGTGGACATTGAACATCTACGTTAAACATCTACTTCGAATTGGTTCTACCGGGCTTCATCAAAGGAGAATATTCAGATAAGTATATTTACATTTTTTATAAATCTCTTTTTGGTTTTTGAGGTTGTGTCAGGAAAACTCTGTTTTGGTTTGTCTAAGGTGATCCAGAAAATCTCAGAGTGTGGGGTTTTTAAATTGTGTAAGCCCACTTAAAGACACAATTGTGAAGGTTTTAGGTGAACTTTGAAAAACCTATTTCATAGTGAAAGCTAATATCCTGAGGGAGAGGATATTGGGAGTGGAGTAGTTGTGTGGCTGTTTTTCTAAACAGTTGGTGTACACACAAGTGAACCACTATAATTTCTAGTGTAGTGGTGGATGGTTGAATGTGGCTTTGTGTGAATGTTGTAAATTCTTTTTAAGCCTTTGTTGAGAATGTTGTAATCTCTTTAATGCAAGTGTGGGAATGCTGTAATAGCTTAGTTTATTTTCTTTGCTATTTTTATCCTCCTCTGTATTGGTTTGGAATTTTGATACATAGACTGTTCTAGAAATTAGGTTGTCCAACCATAAGCTATTGGTTTTTGGTGTAAGGTTGTCCTTAGAACAACATCTATATCTGTATCAACATCTCAATACTTGTACATTTGAGGTTGCTATTCATTTTTACATTGTGGGATTGTTAAGTGCTATCTTTATTTATTATTTTCTAATTTCGCATTTAATTTTTTAATTTGGCATAGTCCTATTCACCCCCCCTCCCTTTAGAACTCTTAGCTCGGCCTTTTTAAGTGGTATTAAAACCTAATATCTCATATTTATTTTTGTTATTTAGATTAAATTCCTAAGCTAATTGATCTGAGCTTTTTAAAATGTCAAATTTTGATAGCCTCTCAATCACTAGGCCTCCACCATTTGATGGCTCCAATTATGCCTATTAGAAAGCTAGAATGAGAATTTTCTTAAAATCCATGGATGAGAGCGTATGGCAATCCACAGTGACCAATTGGACCCCCTACCACTGAAGTGATTGGTACTGATGGATCTCTAACTATAAAAGTTTCACTTATTTTACTTGGACCAACCTTTAGAAAAGTGAGAGTAGTGCCAATGCAAAGGCTTTAAATGCAATTACTTATGCACTATCACCAGATGAATTCAAGAGACTTATATCCTATGATACTGCAAAGCAAGCATGGGATATTTTGGAAATGACACATGAGGGTACAACAATTGTAAAAAAATCTAAAGTCCAAATCCTCACAACCAAATTTGAGGAAATACATATGGAAGAAAGTGAAACTTTCATGGACTTCTATACAAGATTGAATGACATTGTCAACTCTATATGGGGTCTTGGTGATAGAATCCAAGAAAGTAAAGTCTGTGCAAAGATACTACGCTAATTACTTGAACGGTTCAATTCAAAAGTGACCGCGATCCGAGAATTTCGTGATACGGATAATATGAGGGTAGAAGAGTTAGTTGGGTCTCTTCAAACCTGTGAATTAAATTTTAAGGCAGCCAAAGGTAAGTCAATCGCCCTCAGTCTTCTAAAAGTATTTCTCATGAAAATAGTAATGATTCTGATTTAGAAACTTCTGAAGATGATATGGCTCTTTTAGCTAAAAAGTTTTATAAGATTTTCAAAAGTAAAAAAGAGGGTTGATTTGTAAAAACCTATTAAAAAGAAAAAATCTAGATCTAAAAATTGAAAATCTTTAAAAGACAACTAATGTTACAACTGCCATGAATATGGGCATCTAGCAAACAAATGTCATAAGAAGGACAAGTCTAAAAGGAAAGGTATGTTGGCTACATGGGATGATTCTTCTTGCTCTAAAGTCTCTTCTGAGTCAGAAGATTCTGAAGCTGAGCCAGTTAATGATGTTAAAGCCCTAATGACTCTAGCCAAGTTCACTTTTTCAGATAAAGATGATTCAACTAGTGAAGAAAATCTAAATAGTGACAATGAAAATGAAGAAGACCTTCAAGATGCTTATGATGCCCTATATAAGGAAAGTTGCAAAATTGTTGTAAAGTTAAAACTTCAGAAAGAAAAGTTTTTAAAACTAAAAGAGAATTTTGATAATCTAGTCTTAGAAAAATCACACTTTTCAGATTTCCTTGAAAAAACTAAGTGCGACTTAGATTTTAAAATGTCCAAACTTGAAAAATTAAAATCTGAAAATGAAAAGTTAAAACTAGAAGTCTCTTCGCTTTTGAGTCTGAAGGACACATGGAGGTATGCCTAAGGTGATCCTAAATTAGAAAAACTTTTTTCCAGATCTAGAAAATGTGGTGATTGATCTGGATTGGGATATGATAAAAGTATTCCTCCCAAGAATAAGAATACTCCTCCAAATTTGTTAAAGGGGAGTCTTCTAACTCAAAAGGGAAAAGTCTGAATCAAAATAATTCTAAAAATTCTAAAAAATTTTAGACTTTTAATCCTAAAAGCAATCATATCAACTATAGAAATCAGAATCGTAACCCTTTGGCTGAAAAAATTGTTGATTTGCTTAAGGAACTCTTAAAATCTAACTCAGTGGGTAGGACTGATAACAACTACAAACATAATAAGACCAACTATACTCTTAAACCCAAAACAGTAATGAAATGGGTCCCTAAGGTTACATGTTTAGTTGCCCACATCGCTTTCAAAGCTTCGAGCCATTCAAACTAGTACCTAGATAGTGGTTGTTCTAAACATATGACAGTTAACAAAGGTCTGTTCACCAGTCTAAAAGACTTGACTCATGGTTCAGTCACATTCGGTGATGGTAGTAATTGCAAAATTGTTGGCCAAGGTACGGTTCAACTCTTTAACCTCACTCTATTTGAGAATGTTTTATATGTAGAAGGTTTAAAACATAATCTATTAAGCATCTCTCAAATATGTGATAATAATCATAATGTAAAATTCACCAACCAAGAGTGTGAAATTTTAAATAAAAATGGTTCTGTAATATTAACTAGTCGCAAAACTTCTGAGAACTGCTACATTGTTAGTGATTCAAGCTCATCTAAGCTATCGTGTTACATGGTCCATATAAATGACACCAAATTATGGCATAAGCGCCTCGGACATGTATACTACCGTAATTTGTATAGATTGAGCAAAAGAGAATTGGTAAAAGGTCTACCTAAAGTAAAGAAAGTAGATAAAATATGTGGCAAATGCCAGATTGGTAAACAAACCAGGAGTACTCACAAAAAGGTGAACTCCAATGCTACATCTAAACCACTCAAACTTCTCCACATTGATCTTATTAGACCCACTAGAACGGAGAGTCGAGGTGGCAAAAAGTATATTCTGGTGATTGTAGATAACTTTACTAGGTATACATGGGTACTCTTCTTGAGAGAGAAATCAGAAACTCCCGATGAAGTAAAAAGGGTACTTAAACACATCCAAACTAAAAAAGAATCACAAGTCACTAAAATCTGTAGTGATCATGGTTCCGAGTTTGAAAATAACAGTTTTGAGAAATTTTACAATGATCAGGGAATATCACATGAATATTCTACACCCAAAACACCATAACAAAATGGTGTAGTGGAAAGGAAAAACAAAGTGCTTCAAGAAATCGCGAATGTAATGCTAAATAGTATGAAGCTTCCTAAAAATCTTTGGGCTGAGGCTGTAAATATTACTTATTTTATAATTAACCGCATTTACACTAGAAAATCAAATAGTAAAATTGCTTATGAAATGTAGTCTGATAAGAAACCTACTGTCAAATACTTTCATGTTTTCAACAGCAAGTGCTACATCTTGCGTGACCGAGAAAATCTGGGTAAATTTGACACCAAGAGTGATGAAGGGATATTTTTAGGGTATGCTCTAAATAGTCGAGCATATCGGGTTCTTAATAAGAGAATTGGTGTAATTCAAGAGTCCATCAATGTGGTTATAGATGATCACTTGAATAAACCTGTCTCAAGTTCAGAAAATGATGAAGTTCTTTTATTTGATAAACCAGACTCTTCATCTAGTTAAACTAACACTGAACTACGGATAGTTAAAGATCATTCTTCTAATCAAATCCTTAGAAACCCTCTCACTGGTATGCGCACTCGTAAACAACTAGAAGATATGTGCAACTACATGAGCTTTACATCCCAGATAGAACCGGCTAACGTAAAAGAAGCCTTTGCTGATGAAAACTGGATTGTAGCAATGCAAGAAGAGCTCAATCAGTTTGTTAGAAATGATGTTTGGTACTTAGTTCCAAGACCAAAAGATAAACACATTGTTGGAACAAAATGGATTTTTAAAAATAAGTTTGATGAACTTGGTAATATTATTAAAAACAAGGCTAGGCTGGTTGTACAAGGGTACACTCAAATTGAAGACATTGATTATGATGAGACCTTTACCCCAGTAGCTCGTCTTGAATCAATCAGATTATTTATATCCATTGCGTGCTTTAAAAAATTTAAAATATATCAAATGGATGTAAAGAGTGCATTCTTAAACAGTGACTTACATGAAGAAGTATATGTTGAACAACCAAAGGGTTTTGAAGACCCTAAGCATGCCAATCATGTCTATCACCTGAAAAATGCACTCTATGGTTTGAAACAAGCTCCTAGGGCATGGTAAGAAAAGCTGAGTAAGTTTCTACTAAGTCATAACTTCGTAATGGGAAGTGTTGATAAAACATTGTTTGTAAAGAAACATAATGATCACATTCTAATAGTTCAAATCTATGTTAATGACATTATTTATGAATCTACTTATACTAACATGACTGTTGATGTAAGACCCATATCCTAACCCGTACTGTTCCGTAGGCTTCTGTGGTCATCCTGGTCGAATTCCGGCGACCCGCGATCAGTTGACGGTGTTTGCGCGTGACCCTGAGACGTATCCCATTTATCTGAGTCGGCTTGACCCCAGATTTGTATCAGTGCGACCGCGCCACCGCCGCGGTTCCAATGCTGCGTCTTGCAAGTCGATGTGGTAACCTGGCCAGAAGATGTAGGTCCACGTTCAGTTCGAGGAAAATGCCGCACGTTACAAATTCCGAGAGAATCCATCAAATTAATCACCTCACTTGTCAAAAGTACACCCATTACTCAACCCCTTACTCTCCCCATTCCCAAGTACAAAAGCAACTCTCAAAAAGTCAACTTTTCTATCACCTCACCCTCCCTCTCTCCCATCACTTCCTTTACTTCTCTCTCTCTCTCTCATCTTTTTCATTCTCCAAAAAGAAAAAAAATCCCAAGAGCTCCAACGTCTATGGCTTCCATGGAGAAGCTTGGTGTGGCCCACTCCCTACCACCCGATCCCATCCTCCAAAATTAATCTCGACCGTTAAAATCCACCCCTTGGAGCCCTAGATTGTGTTAACGAAAGAAGGAAGGAAAGATCCTATTGTGGGTGCCTTTATTCTTCTCTCTCTTTCTTTCTCTCTTTCAATTTTGTTGTGTGTGACGATGTGGCGGTGTGGCCCACCCGGATGTACCCCACTTGATGTATGTCTTATCTAACCGTCCAAACTATTTGGGCCCTACCTTAGGGAGATGGAAAAACATAAATATTAAGTTGGTCCAAATCAAGTGGGCCATAACCACGTGGGACACACCAGCCATGGTCCCCACACATGGGACCCACCTTATGCACGTGTTGAATGCAAACCGTCCAGCGTCCAGGGACGTTGGACGTGGCTGAGACGTGAAAAGTGAAAAGTGAATTGACAGTGGGGTGTATAAAAAAATGCATATATAATTATGTTCTGGGGTGGGCTGCTCATGCAGTCCCCACCTTGATGTGTACATCTAATCCACGCCGTCCATTCCTTTCCTCGGACCATTTTAGGCGTTGAGCCAAAAAATGGGGCCAATCCGGCTTTCGGGCGGGCCATAGCTTAGCAAACAGCGTGTCTACCATTGAAATACCCCCTGTCGTTCCTATACACCAAAATATATCCGATATTGGGCTTGTTTGGCTTGTCCTGAGCTAGGAGAACCAGTGGGTGAGGTGGATTCTTCTGATGCGGGCCCCACGCATGAAAAACCATAAAAATACATGATTTCAAAAAAAATATGTGTGTAGCAGACGCTGCTGCTGCCAGAGGCGCGCAGGCAGCACTTGCTGCGGTTGACGAATGGACGGGCAAGGGGACACGGGTCCCAGCTGTGGGCCCCACCGTGATGTGTGTTAAAATCTAAACCGTGAATTTTTACCCCCCTTTAGAGAAGTGAGACCCCTTCAAAAATCATCCCGATCTGGAACCCAGGTGGCCCACATCATAGGAAACAGTGGGGTTGATCATCTGCCATTGAAACTCTGTTTGGCTTCACAAAAGCTTTGGATCAACTTGAATTTTATTTTTCCCCTGCATCCAGGTCCATGTGACCTTATCAATGGATTGGATGGAGAGTAAACGTTATGGTGGACCCCGCGTGGGACCCACCTCTGTAGGAGAGGGTTGGCTGGCGTACGTCATACGCCATCTATATAGCTGTTGTATGAGGCGTCAGCAGTTTATGTGGGTGTGTGAATCCACACTGTCTATCTGGACGGCGGGACCCACTCATGTGTGGATCTCATCCATGACATCAGTTCATCTGCCTGGGGCCCCTCTATGATGTATGTGCTGAATATGCACACCGTCCATGTGGACGGTGCTGCGGGGACTGACTATGATGTATGTATTTTATGTTCACCCTGTTCATCTGGTGGGCCCATTTTAAGGTCCATATTTAGACGGTGGTAGGTGCAGCACACCGTGATGTATGTGTAATCCACTCCGTCCATCCAATAAGGGAATGTGGACCCCACCTTGATGCATGTACTTCAGTCCATGTCGTCCATCTCAAGGGTCCACTGTGATGCATGTATTTCTTTATGCCGTTCATCTGTTCAGATTAATTGGAGCCCACCTTGGTGACGTGTGCAACCCATGTGTGGGACCCTCCTTGAAGCATGTGTTGCATCCAAACCATCCATCTAATTAGCAAGCCATCTTAGGCTTAAGACTAAGAATGAGGTTGATTTATCAGGTGGACCACACCATAGAAAGCAGTGGAGAGACGAACACTTACCATTGAAGTCCTTTTTGGACTATAGTAGTCTTGGGTTAAATTGATATTTATTTTTCCTCCCAACCAAGTCTTTGTAACCTTACTAACAGGCTAGATGGAAATAAATTTGATGGTGGGTCTTGGAATTGTAAACGGTGAAAATCATTATCTCCACTGCTATTTGTGGAATGGTCCAGATCCTTCAATATGATTTTTTTTTGGGAATGTATGAGGCCCACCTTGGTATATACACAAGGCCCATTATGATACGTATTAGGCCTATGGGCATGGCCCATTGTGCTATATATAAGGCCCATTATAATGTATTTGGAACCCGTGAGTAGAGCCCACCTCATATGTTCCACCTTAACCATCCAGGTCATGTAGGGCCAGCCTCGATGTATGTTTTACTCACACCATTCGTGGGATGTGTGACCCACTAGATATATGCATTCTATATCCACACTAACCATCTGGTGGGGCCCATCTGCTGCATGTGTAGGGCCTACCTATTGTGCATTTGTGCGGCCCATTGATGCAACCCACTTGATGTGCGTGAGCCCCATTAGTGCGGCTCATTGATGCAAGGCCCATTATGATATGTTAGAGGCCCATGGTTGAGGCCCATTAGGATGTGTTTATGGCCCATTTGGTAAGGCCCACAGAGATGTATTTTCGGCCCATTAGGTCGAGGCCCATTGTGACGTATTTTCAACCCGTATGTGTTGTCCCATTATGACATGTTTCTAGACCAGTTATCGAGGCCCACTTGATGTGTATAAGGCCCATTAGTGCGGCCCATTGATGTGGCCCACTTGTTGTACATGAGACCCATTGGTCCGGCCCAATGATGCGACCCACCATGATGTGTATATTAGGCCCAGATGGTGCAGCCCAATGTATCGACCCATCATGATGTGTAAGGTCAACCTGTGATGACTATTTGAGGCCTACGTGTTGGATATTTGGACCCACCTTATGTTTGACTCTATATGGGCCACTACTTGGGAGCAATGTTGGTTAAATGTCCACTTTGATGGGCGATGATGGTTGAATGTCCATATTGTGACCTTCCCATAGGCCACGTTCGACCAATTAACGAGGCTGATTATTGATCGATTCTGACTGACATGACTGATTTGCCGATTCTGATTATCGACTACCGATTCTGATTGTCATGGCCGATTGATCGATTATCGATCGAGGCCAATTATCTTGGCCAATTACTGATTATGATTGTTGTGGTCGATTGACCGATTACCGATCGAGGCTGATTATCGTGGCCGATTACCGGTTATGATTGTCATGGCCGATTGACTGATTATCAATCGAGGCTGATTATCGTGGCCGATTGTCATGGCCGATTGGCCGATTATCGATCGAGGCCAATCATCGTGGCTGATTGTGGATTCTGATTGTGATGTATATTCTGCCTGTGGGTTGAGGCCCATTGTGATATATTTGGGACCCCTGGGTTAGGCCCATTGTGATGTATAAAGGCCCATGGGCATGGCCCATTGTGATGAATATGTAGCCCATGTGACGCGTATTAGCCCCATGTGACGCGGCCCATTCTGATTGTACGAAGCCCATTGTGGTGTGTTTGAGGGCTAGGCTATGGAGCCATTGTGATGTATGTTAGGCCCATATAAAAGGCCCATCGTGATGTGTATTAAGCTCTTGAGTGAGGCCCATGGTATTGTATATTTGTCCCTTGTGTGAGATCATGGGTCCACTATATGTTAGGATCTATATGGGCCATTCCTTGGGGGCAATGTCGGTTAAATGTCCACATTGTCGAGGTCGATTGTTGATAAAGATTATGAGTATGTGACAGCATAGCATCATGATACATGCCCATACGCATCATCTGCATGTTTGTTATGAGATGTGGTTGATCATTGCATATGTCATTGAGCATGTTGTTATGAGACTCCCTGATAGGCGGAGGTTATCTCACTTGAGCACGCAGTATGCACAGGATTGATGCATGACTGGATTATATGACTCATGCATCTCGCATTATGATTACTGTACGTCCTAGCGACACCAGGGCTGTAGCCTCCACAGGCATATGGTGGATGGCCAAATGGGACACCGAAAATGTTTGGTTCTAGCATACGGGCACCATAGATGTCCCTGGGTGAAAATCTCTAAACCTCCATGGCCAGGAGACGCTCCAACGTCGAGACCGAGTGGATATATATGAGTGCATGAGGGCCGTATACCAGTAGGCCATGTCTCCTACTGTGTCATGGTCGGTTAGGAGGGGGTGTGACCTTACCCGCCTGAGTGAGGGGGCAATATCTAGGTTGAGTTTGACCAGCTTGAGGAATGGGTCCGCTATCGACGAGCCGGGCTCGATATTAGCAGGCGGATAGTGAGGTCTCTTCCACTTACCTGGTTGTGTGTTCGGATAGGGGCGGCAAGCTGGCGTAGTGTAATAGACCCCGGTGATGATCTCAGAGAGGAACCGTACCGATATGTGGATTTAGTGAGTAGGAGTTGCATACTCATTCATGCATTCATTCATTCACTATCCACTCGGGTTGGTGGTGCGCAACTATTTGTTACGTGTGCCTTCGCAATGGCCAGGATTTCAGTTGGGGCGCGCGACTAACCTGAGATCAGGAGTTTACCACATTGAGTCTGACTATCCAAATTTAGGTATGGGACTGGTTTGGATAGAAGTCCCTTGTGATGGACCCTATAGCCTGCGATACTACGTACTATCATCCCGACTTCACACTCCAGTATGATCATTCCATTCGCACCGCATATTGCATAACATCCGCGGCATACGACATTTTGGGTTATTGTGTCTCTGCATTTATATGGCCTAGGTACGGCTGACGCTATTGCGTTACTCATCAGGAATGTATGTTGTATTGCATCTGATATTTGGCTATTTATGATTCATCATCTGCATAGTTGTTCTACATTGTATATTCTGACATTGATTGATTTATGATCTTGTCAATATTCTGTTTACTATGATAATTCATGCTCTTGTCAGTATTTCTGCTTATTTCGACATTATACAATTTATGGATTAACAGTATTTTCGATATTGTGTGATTTATGGCATTGTATCCTCAACATCTAATATTTGGCTCGCTTTGACTCCTCATTTGCATAGTTGATTTGTATTGTGTACCCTGATATTGTATGATCCATGGACTTGTTAGTACTTCCGCTTAATCTGATTACTTTGATATTGAATACTTGGCACTTACCTTATGCACACACTCACACCACCCTCTAAGCTTTCTATAAGCTTATGCACGATAGATGCGTGCAGGTGATGTTAGGTTGTAGCAGTGTTGAGCTTGGAGCGTGCTATGGTCTTCTGGTGCTTGATTTTAGATTTATGTATTTCCCTTTCAGCATTGTACTCAAATGATTATATTAGTGGATATGTGATGATGATGTTGCTTTTGTGAATTGGGTAATCTTATGGTTGTGCTTATTACGAGTTAAATGTATAAAAAAAATCCCCCTTGTAGGATCCCAGGATCGAAATCTGGCGTATGAACGCTAGGAGCCGAGAATGGGGTACTACGAAGGCTGTCGGCACCGGATTCGGCAATCAGGATTCCTGTGAGTCCGATTTCCGGGTTTGGGGCGTGACAGTTGAATTTGTAGATCTTATGAAATCTAAATTTGAAATGAGCATAGTTGGAGAACTAAACTATTTCCTAGGGTTGCAAGTCAAACAGCTCCTTGATGGTTTCTTTATCTCTCAAACCAAATATACTCTGAACTTAGTTAAAAAGTTCAGATTTGAGAATGGGAAAATTTTGATACTCCAATGAGTACTACTCTAAAACTATCTAAGGATTCAATAGGTAAGAGTTTGAATCCTAAGTTGTATCATAGTATGATAGGTAGTTTACTTTATCTAACTATGAGCCGACCTGATATTGTTTTTAGCATGGGAATTTGTGCTACATATCAGTCGGACCCAAATGAGTCACATCTGATTGCTGTTAAGCGCATTTTGTGATATGTCACTAGTTCAGCTAATCTTGGTCTCTGGTATCCACATGATACTAGTGTGCAATTAGCTGGTTACACGGACGATGATTGGGCACGTAATATTGATGATCGTAAATCAACCAGCAGTGGTTATTTCTATGTCGGGAACTGTTTGGTTTCTTGGCTAAGTAAGAAACAAAGTTCTGTATCGCTCTCCACAGCTGAGGTTAAATATATTGCTGCGGGTAATGCATGTACTCACCTTGTGTGGATGAAGAGAATGCTAAGCGATTATGGATTTGTGCAAGAATCTATGGTCTTATATTGTGACAATTCAAGTGCAATTAATATTTCTAAAAATCCAATTCAGCATTCACGAACCAAGCATATTGACATTAGAAATCACTATATTCGTGAATTAGTGGAAGACTAGATAATTTCATTGGAATATATTTAGACCGAGAATCAACCTGCTAACATATTCACAAAACCGATCGATAAAAATAAGTTTGTAAAATTGAAATTTGATCTTGGTATGTGTAATATAAACTGATGATTTGTGTCTATTTGTATCATAATATATATATATATATATATATATATATATATATATTAGAATTCAATTTTATGCAAAATTGCATATTTTGTCTAGTGAACGACCAGTCGAGTATGTACTCGACTCGTCGTGAATCATAGGTTTGGCCATTTATTTGGAAAAAATCTTCTTTTTCTTCATTTGGGTCTTCTTCTCCAACACGCCCTACCTCGACCAGTCGAACCCATCTTCGATTCCTCCATGGTTAGTGCATTATTTTCAATTTCCCTGTAGATTTAAGTCCTTTGCACTTCCTTTTCTTCATTTGTGAGGTTTATTTCAAGCTTTATGATTGTTTTGTGGGTTTTTTATAAAAAAAGTTGATCTACTAAAAACCCCTTTTACCTCTTTTGCAATCTCTGTATTCCTTGATTTCTTTATTGCAATGGAGGAGTAGAAACAAGGAGAAAGGATCTCGTGGTCCCTCTTCTTCTCATTCTGCTCCTATCACGATGCACCATCTTCGGTCACCCGAGGAAGATTTTGAGTATGTTCGGGATATTCACTTACACAATGTGATAGTTGAACGGACTGTCAACTCTGATCATTTGGCACCATTTGGCGTTGTCCCTCTTCTTTAGTCTGTTAGATGGGATAACATATTACATTAGGGCAGACGGGCATACCGCTCCATTATGCAGGTTATGTATGCTTGCATTAGTGACTTCTCTACTGAGAATCTATCATTTGTAATTACAACTAGAGAAGGTCCGATTGAAGTGGACCGTCACTTAATTTCTGGGCTAATGGATATACCAGTCAATGATGATGATATTCCCATTCATATACTGGTAGCAAAGCCGTCTGAATCTGAGAAGAGAATGCTCACTAGAGTTTTATATAATATGGATGCGTAATGGAATACTGGGAATGTGCTCGCTTTCAAGTTTATGTTACCCAGTTACAGGGTTCTCCATCGGATTTTTATTTCAAATGTCTACCCTCGATCTGGTAACAAAATCGAGCCTACTACATTCATGGCTTGTATTCTTCATTCTATTGTTACTAGAGTCTCTTCGTATCTTCCTTCGCTTATCTATTATATCATGATTCAGTTCCGTCTCCATCCAGGTCACAGTGACATACCCTTTGCTTATCTTATGACTGTGTTAACCACCCATAGTCTAGTGGCTATGCCTGTTGGGGAGGCTCCCATTAACCATCTATCATTCAACAACTCAAACATAAATAAGATGAATTTGAGATTGGCTCCAGGCCAAGTTGATGTAGGTGCTGGTGGAGTAGCAGAAGCAACTGAAGAGGAGGATGCTTTGCCCCCAGATGATATCAATATGGATGACATTTTCGATGAGATTGAATCTGACTCTGCGGCTGATCCTGGCTATCAATCTTCTGATTTTGATGCCCGTCTGTGCTCTCTTGAGGAGAAGGTTGAATGTATGCATGTGTTCTAAGAAATGTAATTCAAATATATGAGCAAGTATCTTAGGCGCATTAACAAGGGACTTCATCAAATTGATCCATCCATACCTGCTCCTTCTTCTGGTTCGGATTAGTTTTTGTTTTCTGATATGTAATAACTTTTATACTTGAGTTTCTCTTCACTTTGTTTGCTTGGACATGTTTCCTTGTTATTGTTGAAATGTTTAGCTGGTTATCTTGCTTATATTTATGTTATTTTAAACTTCCTTCTTCTCGAATTACTCTTCATTTATAAGTTCTTTCCTTTGTCATATTGTGACAAAAAGGGGGAGAATTTGTGTTGATAATGCCTTTTCTTGCCTATTTCTTCTATGAATTTTATGAGTAGAGAAGAGAAGTATAGGGAGTGGAGAAGAGAAGTATAGCAAATTTTCTCGAAGAGAAGTATAGCCAATTTTCTCCTCTTAAATTCTATAGAGAGGATTTGGTTTGGTATTTGGTTTCTTAACTGGTGGTGCATGATTCTTTATTGTGCGTATTATACTTATTTTAATGTATTTTGTTTTGTCACTAATTTGATAAAGGGGGAGATTGTGAATGATATCTTATCTAGCTCCTAGATTTGTCAAATTTTGTAGTGCCAAAACCTCTTGGAATATGTATCTTGTGTAGCTCAACTTTATATCATCCTTATCTACATTCAAGTACAAGAATAAGAGTCTCTACATCAAGAACTTCAAGTACAAAAATAAGAGATTCAAGTACTATATCAAGTGATAGATCAAGATTTCAAGTTTTAACTATATCAAGACAACTATATCAAAAGTCACAAGGCCACTACTTCAAAGCTCATCTTCGAATATACACTGAGAAGCTTCAAGTACTTCAAGATAAACTATCAATAGAAGCGAACGATGTTTCAATGTTCAAGTCTCACCTATAAGGTATGAATGACCCTAGGATAGGTTATATTGATTACATTCTTATTTTGGGTCATGATATAATTTTATAGACTTTTTTCTCCACTAGTCCTCGCTTATGTTCGACTAGTCTAAGTACTGGCTTGACCAGTCTAAGAATTTTCTCAACCAGTTCAAGGTTTGTTATAGATTTTTCAGATTTTCTTTTGGACCCTCGACCAGTCTTGGAGACTACTTGACTAGTCAAGTGAACAGTGCTCGACTAGTCGAGCAGGCTCGACTCAAAGTCCAGCAACCTTTCAGGCTTCCACTTGACTAGTCGAGTGCATGGCTCGACCGGTCGTGCAGGCCACTTGACCGATCAAACCAGCCACTCAACTAGTCATGGACCTATCTTATCCTATCGTGCCCGAAATTTTGAATTCTTGTTAGTCCTTCGACCAGTCAAGCTGTCCTCTAAGCTAGTTGAGTGAACAGTTTTCTCACCTATAAATAGAGCATGATTTTCAGAGTTTGATAATTCATTCAAGCAAAATCAAGACACCACTAGGAGAGATAAGTTTGTAATATTCTTAAGCTATTTAGTATTTATTTAATATTCTCTTTTAATTAGCTTTTTGTATTTGATTTTGAGTTATATATTCCAATCTTACTTGAAGAAGGGATTTAAGTTTTTTCCCTTTCTTAGAATCAAAATCAAATCAAAGTAGCCCAAAGTGATTTAATCTAAAAATCATTTAGAACCCTTTCATAAGTGAGTGTGGACATTGAACATCTACGTTGAACATCTACTTCGAATTGGTTCTACTGGGCTTCATCAAAAGAGAATATCCAGATAAGTATATTTACATTTTTTGTAAATTTCTTTTTAGTTTTTGAGGTTGTGCCAAGAAAATCTCTATTTTGGTTTGTCTGAGGTGATCCAAAAAATCTCAGAGTATGGGGTTTTTGAATTGTGTAAGCACACTTAAAGACACAATTGTCAAGGTTTTAGGTGAACCTTGAAAAACTTAATTCATAGTGAAAGCCAATATCTCGAGGGAGAGGATATTGGTAGTGGAGTAGTTGTGTGGCTGTTTTTCTAAATAGTTGGTGTACACTCAAGCGAACCACTATAATTTCTAGTGTAGTAGTGGATGGTTGAATGTGGCTTTGTGTGAATGTTGTAAATTCTTTTTAAGCCTTTGTGGAGAATGTTGTAATCTCTTTTATGCAAGTGTGGGAATGCTGTAATAGCTTAGTTTATTTTCTTTGCTATCTTTATTCTCCTTTGTATTAGTTTGGGATTTTGATACACAGACCTTTCTAGAAATCAGGTTGTCCTACCATAAGCCATTGGTTTTTGGTGTAAGGTTGTCCTTAGAATAACATCTGTATCAACCTTTCAATATTTGTACATTTGAGGTTACTATTCATTTTTGCCTTGTGGGATTGTTAAGTGCTATCTTTATTTTTTTTCTAATTCCGCATTTAATTTTTTAATTTGGCATAGTCCTATTCATCCCCCCCCCCCAATAGGACTCTTAGCTTGGCCTTTTCAGAGTTCCAATCAACATCCATGTTGCATAACACTCTAGTTAGCATTCTTTTTCAGACTCAAAAGGTCTTGCCACTAAAGTAGAAATAGGAATTCCGTCATCATTAACTGGAATATCCATCAAACCAGATATCAAGTGACGGTCTACATTAATACGACCTTCTCTTGTTGTAATAGTAAAAGTTAAATTCTCAGCAGAAAAGTCACTTATGTAACTAAACATGGCTTGCGCAATGGAACGGTATGCAAGACCGCCCCAATTTCAAATGTTAGCCCATCTAACAGTTTGAAGGAGGGGAACAATGTCGAACGGTTCCAAATGATTTGAGTTGACCGTCCACTCAACAATCACATTGCAAAGACGAATATCCCACACATATTCAGGATCTTCTTCGGGTGAACGAAGATGACGCACCGTGATTAAAGCGGAATGAGAAGAAGAAGGACCACGAGAGGCTCTTTCTTATTTCTACCTTCCATAGCATAAAGAATATAAGAAATACAAGTAATATAAGAAAGGAAAGATAGGTTTCAAGGAAATTAGATTTTAAGTAAAAAAAAACCCAATAAACCACTAAAAACCTTGAAATAAACTACAAAATCAAGGAAATGGAACTGCAAAGAACCTAAATCCATAAGGAAAATGAAAAAGATGCGCTAACCATGAATGAATCGAAGGTAGGTTCGATCGGTCGTGGTAGGGCTGGTCGGGGAAGATAAAAAAAATGGAGAAAAAGTGTTTTTTGCACAATAAAAAGCCCCAGATTCGAGCAGCTCGACTGGTCGTGCACCTCATAAAATTTGCATTTTTCATATTTTTGATATTTTAAAATTTTATAAAAATAAATAAAATAAAAACATGCAATATATTATAAATAAACACAAGCATTTAGGTCATATTACACATACCCATATCCAATTTTAATTTAGCAAACCTCTTTCTGTCAAGCGATTTTGTAAAAATGTCTACAAGTTGATTTTCAGTCTGAATATAATCCACAGAAATAATCTTATCTTCTACTAATTCACAAATATAATGATATCTAATGTCAATATGCTTAGTATCTAATGTCAATATGCTTAGTTCGTGAATGCTGAATTGGATTTTTAGAAATGTTAATTTCACTAGAATTGTCACAATACAATACCATAGAATCTTATGCCAATCCGTAATCACCTAACATCCTCTTCATCCACATAAGCTGGGTGCATGCATTACCGGCTGCTATATACTCAACCTCAGCTATGGAAAGTGATACAGAACTCTGTTTCTTACTATGCCATGAAACTAGACGATTCCTAACATAAAAACATCTACCACTAGTAGACTTATGGTCATCAATATTACTAGCCCAATAAGCATCTGAATAACCTGTTAATTGAACATTAGTACATGAGGATACCAAAGGCCAAGTTTGGCCGAACTTGCGACATATCTCAAAATGCACTTTACAGCAATCAGGTGGGATTCTTTAGGGTCCAATTGATATCTAGCATAGATTCCAACGCTAAATGCAATATCAGGTCGGCTCATAGTTAAATATAATAAACTACCTATCATACTATGATACAACTTAAGATCTATACTCTTACCTGTGAAATCCTTAGAGAGTTTAAGTGTCGTACTCATAGGAGTATCGAAATTTTTACTGCTCTCTAAACTAAACTTTTTAACCAAATTTAGGGCATATTTGGTTTGAGAGATAAAGAACCCATCAAGAAGCTATTTTTACTTACAAACCTAAGAAATAGTTCAGTTCTCCAACCATGCTCATTTTAAATTTGGACTTCATTAAATCTGTAAACTCAACAGTCATGTTAGAATAGGTAGATCCATAGATAATGTTATCAACATATATCTGTACTATCAGTATATGGTCACTATGTTTCTTTACAAAAAGTGTCTTATCAACACTCCCCATTATAAAGTTATGACTTAGTAAAAACTTAGTCAATTTCTCATGCCATGCCCTGGGAGCTTGTTTTAATCCATAGAATACCTTTTTCAGGCAATAAACATGATCAGAATGTTTAGGGTCTTCAAAACCCTTAAGCTGTTCAACATATACTTCCTCATACAGATCATCGTTCAAGAAAGCACTCTTAACATCCATTTGATAAATTTTAATTTTTTTATAACAAGCAATAGATATAAACAGTCTGATAGATTTAAGACGAGATACTGGGGTAAAGGTTTCATTATAATTGATGCCTTCTGTCTGAGTGTACCCTTATACAACCAGTTTAGCCCTATTTCTTATAATATTACCAAGTTCATCAAACTTATTTTTAAAGATCTATTTAGTTCTAATAATGTGTTTATCATTAGGTCTAGGAACTAAGTAACATATATCATTCCTTACGAATTGATTAAGTTCATCTTGCATAGCCACTATCCATTTTTCATTCGCAAGAGTTTCTTTTATATTGGCCGGCTCAATCAGGGATGTGAAGCACACATAATTACAAATGTTTTCTAATTGTCTGCAAGTGCACATACCAGTGAGAGAATTTTCAAGAATTTGATCAGTCGAATGGTCTTTAACTGATCGCAGTTTAGTGTCATTTTGACTAGATGAAGAGTCTATTTTACCAAATAAAGAGACTTCATCATCTTATGAATTTGAGACAGGTGTATTCAAGTGATCATCTATGACCACATTAATGGATTCTTGAATAACACCGGTCCTCTTGTTGAGAACATGATACTCTCAACTATTTAGTGCATATCCTAAGAAAATACCCTCGTCACTTTTAGTGTCGAATTTTCTCAGATTTTCCCGGTCACACAAAATGTAGCACTTACTGCCAAAAACTCAAAAGTATTTAACAGTAGGCTTCTTATTGAACCATATTTCATATGCAGTCTTATTATTAGATTTTCTAGTATAAACACAGTTAATGATATAATACGCCATGTTCACTGCTTCAGTCCAAAGATTTTTAGGAAGGTTCATACTATTTAACATCACATTGGCCATTTCTTGAAGTACCCGATTTTTTCTTTTAACTACCCCATTTTGTTGAGGTATCTTGGGTGCAGAATACTCATGCGATATTCTATGATCACTACAGAACTTCTCAAAAATATTATTATCAAATTTGGAACCATGATCACTACGGATTTTAGAGACGTGTGATTCCTTTTCAGTTGGATATGCTTGAGTACCCTTTTCACTTCATCAAGAGTCTTAGATTTCTCTCTCATGAAAAATACCTATGTATACCTAGGAAAATCATCTACAATTACCAGAATATATTTCTTACTACCTCGACTCTTCGTTCTAGTCGGTCTAACGAGATTTATGTGGAAGAGTTCAAGGGGTTTGGATGTGGCACTAGAGTTCACTTTCTTATGAGAACTCCTAGTTTGTTTTCCAATCTGACATTTGCCACAAATTTTATCCAATTTATTTAACTTGGGTAAACCTCTTATTACTTCACCTTTACTTAATACATAAAGATTACGGTAGTGTACATGTCCTAGGCATTTATGTCATAGTTCGGTCTCATCGGTTTGGACCATGTAACATGATAACTTAGACGAGTTTGAATCACTGACTATATAGCAGTTCTCAGATGTTCTGCGACCAGTTAATATCATAAAACCATTCTCATTAAAAATCTCACACCCTTAGTTGTTGAATTTGACACTATGTTTATTATCACAAATTTGAGAAATGCTTAAGAGATTATGCTTATGACCATATACAACCAACACATTCTCAAATCGAGGAAGATTAAGGAGTTGAACCATACCTTGGCCAATAATCCTGCAGTTACTACCTTCACCAAATGTAACTGAGCTATCAGTCATATCTTTAAGATTGGTGAATAAATCTTTACCACCTGTCATGTGTCTAGAACAACTACTATTTAGGTACCACTTTGATTGATTTGAAGTCTTGAAAGCAGTGTGAGCAACCAGACAAGTAACCTTAGGGACCCATTTCATTACTATTTTGGGTTTTGGAGCAAAGTTGGTTTTTCTATGCTTGTAGTTGTTGTATATTCTACCATTTAAGTTAGATTTTAGAAGCTCCTTGAGTAAATCCATAATTTTCTCAGCTAAGGGGTTATGATTCTAATTTCTATAATTGATATGGTTGCTTTTAGGTTTCATATCCTGAAAAGTTTTAGGATTTTTGAAACTATTTTGATTAGAGGACTCCCCTTTAACAAACTTAGGTGGAGTGGACTTTCTTTTAAGAAGTGTACTCTTATCATAGCCCAGACCAGATCTATCACCACATTTTCTTAATCCGATTACTAGTCTTTCTAGTTTAGGATCACCCTGGGCATACATCCAAGTATCATTCAAACTCAAGAGAGAACAGATTTCTAGTTTCAATTTTTCATTTTCTGATTTAAGGTTTTCAACTTGGGATGTTTTAAAATCTAAATCACACTAGCTTTTTCAAAACAATCAAAAAAATGCGATTTTTCTAAAACTAAGTTATCAAAATCTTCTTTTAACTTTAAAAACTTTTCTTTTTAAAGTTTTAGTTTTACAGCAATCTTGCAACTTTCCCTATATAGAGCATTATAGGAATCTTGTAAATCATCATCAATTTTAGGGTCACTTCTCAGATTTTCATCATAAGTTGAATTACAATTGTCTGAGGAAGTGACTCTGGTTAGAGTCATTAAGGCCGTGACCTCATTAGTAGACTCGAGTTCAGAATCATCTGACTTAGAAGAAGCTTCTGAGCAAGACGATTCATCCCATATGGCTAACATGCCTTTCTTTTTAGATTTGTCCCTCTTTGGACATTTGTTTGCTAGATGCCCATATCCATGGTAGTTGAAACATTGGCTATCTTTAATATATTTCTAAGTTTTAGATCTAGTCCTTTTCTTTTCAGAAGGTTCTTGAAAATCTACCCTGTTTTTATTTTTAAAAATTTTATAAAACTTCTTGGCTAATAGTACTATATCATCTTCAGAGTTTTCAAAATTAGAAATACTAGCATTTTCATGAGAAATATTTTTAGAAGACTTAAGGGCGATGGACTTACCTTTAGGAACTTTAAAATTTAACTCGTAAGTTTGTAAAGAACCAACCAGCTCTTCAACCCTCATATTATCCGTATCAAGTTCGTGAACGGCAGTGACCTTTAAATTGAACCTTTCAGGCAATGAGCGCAATATTTTTGCACAAACTTTGCTTTCTAGGATGCTATCACCAAGACCCCACATAGAGTTAACTATGTCATTTAACTTAGTATAGAAGTCCATAAAATTTTCACTTTCTTCCATACGTATTTCCTTAAACCGAGTGGTGAGGATTTGAAGTTTAGATTTCTTGACAATAGTTGTACCTTCGTGTGTCATTTCTATAATATCTCAGGCTTGCTTTGAAATATCACAAGATATAATTCTTTTGAATTCATCTAGTGATAGTGCGTAAGTGATTGCATTTAAAGCCTTTGCATTGGTACTACTCTCATTTTTTTGAAGTGTGGTTCAAGAAAAATAAGGTGTAACTTTCATAGTTTTGTTTCCATTTGTACCTAGAACTTTAGTGGTAGGAGGGGTTCATCTAATCACTGTGGCTTGCCACACGCTCTCATCTATGGACCTTAAAAAGATCCTCATTCTTTCTTTCCAATAGGCATAATTGCAGCCATCAAAAGGTGGAGGCCTAGTGATTGAGAGGCTATCAAAATTTGACATCTTATAAGCTCAGATAAGTTAGCTCAGGAAATAAATCCAAAAAAAAAAGGAGGTAAGCTCTGATACCACTTGAAAAGGCCGAGCTATACGTCCTAGAGGGGGGGAGGGTGAATAGGACTATGCCAAATTAAAAATTAAATGCACAATTGAAAGAAAGATAGCACAATCAAATAATAAAGAAACACAAGTAAATAACAACCTCAAATGTACTAGTCTTGAGTGGTTGATACAAACTTAGTTCTAAGGATAACCTAACACCAAAAACCAAAGGCTTATGACAGGACAACCTTATTAGAACATTTGTAAGTATTAAAAACACTAACCAATAAAGAGGTAAAGGAAATAAACTAAGTTATTATAACATTCCCACAAGTGCATAAAAATAAATTACACCATTCACCACAAATGCTTAAAATAAATTATAACATTCACACACATACGCACATTCAATCATCCACCAAAACTCCAAGAATTATAATGGTTCGTTTGTGTGTACACCAACTGTTAGAAAACAACCACACAACTACTCTACTCCTAATATCCACTCCCTCGGGACATTAGAGTTCACTATGAAAAAATGTTTTCCAAGGTTCACCTTAAAACCTTCAGAATTGTGTCTTTGATTAGGCTTACACAATTACAAAAACCCCAAACTCTGGGATTTTTTGGATCATCTTAGACAAAACCAAAAAAAGAGATATATAAAATTGTAAATGATACTTATCTGAAAATTCTCCTTTTGAAGTAACCCGGTAGAACCAATCCGATGTAGGTGAAGATGTTCAATATCCAGTCTCATAGATGAAAAGGTTCTAGTTATAAATGATTTTTAATTAAATCAACCTGAGCTAGCTTAATTTGATTTTGATCTCAAGAAAGGGTAAAACTTAAATCCTTTCTTACTGTAGGATTGGAATAAGGATCACAAAATCAAATTACAAAAGCTAATTAAAGAGAATCTAAAATGAGCATAATATAGCTTAATGAATTCACAAACTTATCTCTCAGAGTGGTGTCTTGATTTTGCTTTAGTGAATGAATAAACTCTGAAATTCATGCTCTATTTATAGGTAAAAATATTGTTCACTCGACTAGTCTAAGGGTCAGTTCGACTGGTCAAAAGACCAGTAAAATTTTAAATTTTCTGACGCGATAAGATAAGGTCATTACTTGACTGGTCGAGTAGCCTCACTCGACTAGTCGAGTGGGACCAAAAAAGCTTACTGAACTTTGAGTCGAGCCTGCACGATCGGTCGAGCACTATTCACTCAACTGGTCGAGTAGTCATTAGGACTGGTCGAGAGTCCAATAGAAATTTCTAAAAAATAACAACAAACCTTGGACTAATCGGGAAAACTCTTAGACTGGTCGAGCCAGTACTTGAACTAGTAAAACAAGGACTAAGACTAGTCGAGAAAATAACTTATAAACATATGAAATGACCCACATAAAATATATAATGAATATGACACAACCTATGATCAATCTAGGGTCATCCATACCTGTTTATGAGTAGGAACAATTGAAACATCATTTGCTTCTAAACCTTGAATTCTTATGATACGTGAAGCTTGAGTTCGATCTCTTGAACTTGAGCTTGAGTTACGCTTGAGTTCTTGAGTCTTTAGCGTACAGTATTTGAACTTCAAACTTAAACTTGAGTTCTTGAGTTTTAGTTCTTAAATTTGAGCTTGAAACCATGAACTTCAATAATCTTCACTTCCACTTGAAAATGTAGGCAAGTTCGACGAAGATCCAGAGAACTTTAAAATGCACGAACTTGATCACTTCAACTCAAAGCATGATACAAGTTCTAAATGGTTTGACATAAAAAAATTGACAACTCTTTTAGTGTTAGATTTACACAATAGCATTTACAGTACATCAATGAAAAACCCCCAACTATAAATATACACCCATACTTGGGATGTAACCCGACTGGTTGTGATTGTAATGGACTTTTAGCTTAGTGGTTATTGAGTGGTGGTTTAAATTGATCGATGATGTGGGCCTACCATCCAGGGTTGTTGTGTCCAATGGTTTTAAAGACGGTTTCTTATCGCATGGTTTGGATATTGGCCCAATGAGGCTTAGTTTTACTAATCGCCCTTTTGTGGCTTAGTTTTGACATTCGCCCTATGTGGTTTTGTTTTGGTATTTGCCCTAGATGGGTGTGATGTTTTATTCTATACAACCCTGTGGTGGTAAGCCCAATATACTATAATGTGATTGGCCACTAGTCGACGTGTTTCCATTAAACATCATAAGATGATAGTTTCATGAGCCAGGGATGGTGGTATGGGACCTATGCTCGAGCTATTGGCCTACGCTGGTGATGAGCCCCTGTAGTGACCTTGAGTTTATTTAAATTGGCTAATTGTAACTGGACTAATAATGGTTTGGCTAATCATGCATACATGGCACAAACCAGCATCTATTGATATCGTACGTGATGTACGTATTTGTCCGATTGGATGATTTTCTCAGGTCGATGATTGCATGGGCGACGAGCCCACTGTCCGCATGGATGAGCATCCCCGAGGTGAAGATTGTATTCACGCATCTATGCATCTAATAAGACCAGCATCATGTATTATTTTGTATGCTTTATTTTATAACTATGCTTACCTAATGCGGCGATGTGTAATCTTAAGGGGAATTCACACTGAGTTGGTCACTCATCCATCAAATATATAACCGTACAGGTAGCATAGGTGACTAAATTGATTTTCAAGTTCAAAATTTTGAGGAGCAGAGTACCACTATTAAAGATGCATGATTGTATTGTCAAGAATTACTACATGGTTTTACAGTTCCAGATTTGTTATATTTTGCTTTGGTTACATGTAACATCATTTCACTTGTAATTGTAAGTTTGGAATATTTGTTTGTATAAGTCATTATGCGCAACCTCTTGTGTACTTCAAATGTAATGCAAACTTTTCTTTATATTGATTTGTCTATCCTATGCTCATCTGCTTACTCTGAAGCTATATATATATATATATATATATATATTGTAACGCCCTGGATTTCGAGCGTCAAGCAAAGCTCAACTCCCGAGATCCAGCACATTACTTATGCAACATGGATAATGATATTTAAATATTGTCCATATTAATGTATTAAACATGAGTTAGATTATACTAAAATAGTATATTATACTCCAGAGATAATGTAATTAAGCAAGTGGAAGACTAAAGTATATACATTGAAATAAGTAAGCAGTTCATAGCCTCCAGAGTATGATGATGTATCAGGGTTTAATTTATACAAGGTTTGTTTCAAAATATACAAAATGTCAAAATATAGTGTCCAACTAATCCATGTATCCCTGTAATCCCGTCGGATCAGAATGAGGTCTGCATAGACCCGCTTGATAGCTGAACATAGGAGAATTCCTCCTCATCTGTGAAGTCCAACTCAGCTGCATAGACTTCATCCTCACCTGCATCTACAACAGAGTCTGGTTGGTGTTTTAAAACACCATCCCAGAGTGGGAGTGAGTGATCAACTCAGTGGTACTATAAGGTAAAGGTTAACATGTTATCAAGTCAATCAAGCAGTAATGATAAAGCAATACAACAATCACTTCCTAGCTACTCTTGTTAATGCAAGAATGGTGTGTAATAATGATGCATGCTCTTGTACAAAACTCCCTCAAAAGTGACTCCGACAACCAAGTTCGTGCATGATAAACTCCCTAAAGTGCAACTTCCTCGCCAAAACACATGCAATACGGTGCATGGTCGTGTTAGCCGAGTACTTAATTAAGCTTATTCATACAGCAGGTTTAGGAAGCTAAGGTACCTCCCTTTATAGCATTTACCCAACCAAAGGATCCATCTAGGGTCGTCAATCCTACTTATTCACATATGATAGGCAAGTTGTAGGGCATCACCCCTAAAGAAAAGAAGTGGATAGGCAAATTTAAGAGTTTATACTCGTGGTCATTACGGGGAGGCTCGTCACCTCTGTATAGGCCGACAGCTTGAACACGGTGTCCCATACCACCATGCCCGGCTCACGAGTTTGGGTTACTCACTGGTCATTATGGGGAAGCTCGTCACCTCAGCGTAGGCCGACAGCTCAACCACGGTGTCCCATAGCACCATGCCCAACTCATGAGTCTTAGCGGATCATGGTACCATGGTTGAAATAGGCTTTTACATTGGTAAGTGGTACCTTAGATTGAAGCAGTGATGTCCATACATGGTAAACACATAATAGGCCAATCGGTTTGTTTGGTAAGTTCGATCGGTACGAGCACACGTTGACTTAATCGACATGGAGTGTATAAGCACCCCTTGTGGCCTAACCATTGTCGACAATCGCCGTGCGACACCGATTCGTCGAGTTACCCAATGTGGCAAGACTAATTCAGCCACCAGTATAAGGATTGTTACCGATTACCTGGGCCACGTTGTAGCTCCAATCTTACTCAGATGCAATAAATAGACACATGTGATAATCATATCAGTATTTAACAAACAATCCAAATAAATACCTCATTGAGCATTTCATTAAACACATTGGACATGTCACCTAACACGTGTATTACATCCATAAATTACGTAGCAGCAAATATGATTACATGAAAGAGACTATATATATGATTAAGGTAATTGAGAATCTTATCTTAATACACTTAATAAATACAATTCATCAACAATTTCTCATTCAGACATTTAATCAAACACTTAGACTAGACATCACCAAATACATAGATTAGATTAGTTACGACAAATATTATGGCAATTCCTTACACAAAGAGATCATCATGCATATGACAAACATGTATCCTAGGTTTACAGTCATGACAGGCACAAATCACAATTTCATGTTCATTCAAACATTTCAACAAACACATGGAATGCATCTTGTATTCAACATAGTTCACACATGCATAATATATCGAAAACATCGTAACTAAGATCATATGGTAGCAATCAAGTCAGACATAAATCATTAGCTGACATTGAAAGCATTTAAAACTATAACCTAAACGTTTATAGTCCTCACCTTTCGTTGGAATACTCAATTCGGATGCGGTTCGAATTCTACGTTCCTGAAAATGGAACGTCGGGCACCTAAGCAATGAAATATGTTAGCTATTTCGTCAATTACTCTATTTGGATCTCTAAATCAATATTAGGGTTAGGTTTCTTACACAAATCGAAGCTGAAAATGATTGTGTAGCAAAGTGAAAGGGTGATTCGGTGCGTGGAGTAGCGGGGAGCAACGATCTCCCAAACCTTCCCTTCTCTCCTCACTCTTTTCTCTTCTCTCTCCAAGGGTTAGAGAAATCCGTATGGAATTGGAATGAGATGGTTTAAGGGCTTATATAGGTTCAGAACTGATGCAAATGGCCCCAGGGCCATGGTATACTTAGTTCATAACCAAAGGGTGTCTATTTTCAACAAACAGGGCACATCTGGAGGCCCATTATCCACTTACGTCATAGGGGAAGTTCCCTGATAATGGATCTACGTCAGGATTGTGATTTCGGCATGATTAGATAGGTCAATCGGCCGTAGAGGACCCGTGTTAGATCAACGTCGAACTTGCTTGATTGAGGTCGTGAGTATATAGATATGAGCAGGGAAATTTCCTTTTTCCCTGGGTGAAGTTTGGTCAGAAACTAACGGTTCGAAATCCTCAATTTCGCACGCAAGCAAACAGCCCAATTTACTTAAGTTTCAATATATTTTCTAAAGATATTAGCATTTCTTACAACTTTACTCAGGGCTCAAGTTGTGCATTTCTGGATACTATCTGTGCTCGATTCCCTTGATGGTTGTCAAGCCCAGTAAGACGGACATAACTCTATAGTTTCGCAATCATTGGACTTTCAACATGCGGTCCAGGTCTGATACAGAGTTTTAATGTATTCCTAAGAGTGACAGGCTCGTAGGATTTCTCTTAGGTTCTCAAGTAGTGTTGAGTTGCGATTTTGATGGTTTTGGGTCTTGCCATTTATGTAAATGGTGGTCTGAGCTAATTCCACCGATTAATTTAGTTCAGTACTTAATTAATTTTCACCTAAATTTCTACAGAATACGATCCTTAAGGATTTCTTCTGAGATGGTACTCGGCCTTTGTACGGATTTTTCTGAGACGTGACATATATATATACATATATATGAAATTTGAACATCCTTTAAGGTTAACACACGAGTTTTTGGGATACGAGTCATATACTTAGGTCCTGAAAATTTAGGGCGTTACACGCGTCCTGAATGTTGTCTTCAGGATGTCCTCCTCTCGAACCAGAATCTGATAATAGTCGAATTGCAAGTCAATCTTAAAAAATAATTGTGCACCTTTTAGCTGATCAAATAAATCATCTGTCCTCGAGAGTGGGTACTTGTTCTTGATCGTGACATTGTTGAGCTCGCAGTAATCCACATAGAGCCTCAACGAGCCATCCTTCTTCTTCACGAAGAGTACTGAGGCTCCCCATGGCGAACTGCTCAGACAGATAAAGCCTAACTCGCACAACTCATCCAACTTCATCTGCAGTTCTCGTAACTCCAACGGTGTCATTCGATATGAGGCCTTCGAAATAGGCATGGTACCGGGTATGAGATCAATCTAAAACTCGGTGTGACGGTAAGGCAGTAATCCCAAAATCTCATGGAACACATCAAGAAAACCACAAACGACCGGCAACTAGTCGATACATAAGAAAATGGGTTCCTCAACGGTGCACTACATGAGACAAGAAAGTTAATCTCCTCTGGGCTCTACTACAAACTGGAACTGCAGCACGCCGGGTATACAGACCGTGACCATCTTTGCGGAGTAGTCCAATATGTCGTGAGACTCAGTGAGTCAATTCATACCCAAGCTGACATCAAACTCGGACATCGGCAACACGAACAAATCAACAGGCAAAAAGATATCTCTAACCATAACAGGGCAAAAGACAAGCAAAATCGGCCCAACACTGCAGTCTTCCCCAAGGGCGTCGATACCGACAAACCCTCATGAGTACACTCTAATAGCAAACCGATCAATCGGAAGAAATCCTCAGCCACAAAGAAATACGATGCACCATAATCGAACAATACACGTGCTATGCATGTAGAAATAGGGAGGGTACCCTTGATGACCCCTCTTGATGACTGAGGGTCCTACTGGGCGGCGTAAAATCTAGCTTGAGCTGGCTAGGGAGGTGTTTATCCCCTCTGAGGTCTCTACTATTGTTGCTGCTGCTAGTGCCGCTGTGACGGCCTATACTACTGCCTCGGCTACTGTTGAGGCCTCGACGACTGAGGTGGCTGAGGTCGTTGATACTGCCGAGGGCGGGGACACTCTCGAATATGGTGCCCCATCTCACCGCACCCAAAACAAACACCGACGAATTGCCTCGGAGGTGCTGTTGGAGGTGCTGCTAGCCCTCGAAAGGTTGGGTGGCCTATGCGCCTGTGCTGTAGTCGACGCTGTTGGGAGCCACCGGAGGAGACCTACCTCTTCCAGTCTCTCCTCTGATCATGGTCACTCTATGCGTCACCCACTCAGCCTCGTAGATCTAGGCCCTCCATACTACCTCCTAGAAAGTCCGAGCTCATACCGAACAACACGGCCTCAGAGACCATAACGTAGGTTGTTCTCAAAACGGCGGGCCTTCCGCCCCTCATCATCTAGCAAGTATGACACAAATCTGGACAGCGCTACAAAATGAGCTACATACTGAGCCACTATCATGTCCCCCTGCACTAGAGTCTCGAACTCTAACGCACGCTGTCGTCGAATGTGGTTGGGGAAATACTGTCGGTCAAACCAATCTATGAAATACTCTCATGTCCAGATGAAATCAGGCCCTGCAGCACGAGTGACAGAGGTCCACTAATGCTCAGCCTCACCCTTAAGTACATACACTGCCACTGGGACCCATTGCTGGGTCGTACATCTCATGGTCTCGAACATCTTCTCCACTTGGGAGCACCACCTCTTTGTTACGATCAGATCAGGCTCTCCCTGAAATCATGGGGGATCGAGTCGAAGAAAATCTCACAATAGGGCACTCGTGCGCTCCTACTCTATCGAGTCGTGGGCCTCAACGAGGCGCCTGCCCTGCCCATGGAGGGTGGTTGTCACAGCCTAGAGTATCCGCTGCAACTGATTGGCGCTAACTGGTATAGTAGGGGTTGCGCTAGTCTCGGATAGGGGCGCAAGATCTATAAGAGTCTCGGGTGGTGGAACGAGAACTGCGGGTGGTGGAGCGGGAATCATCGGCGGTGGAGCGGGGGCCGCTCGGGTCTCTCGGGCGCCTCAGGTACCTCACCTAGGCGGCATGTCCTATTAGGAAGGAACATGGGGCCTATCAGCCTTAAGAACTCTCGAAGGCACACACGTTATATCAGAAATCGCTAAGTTATTCAGACTCAGGACCTATTTATTCTAAGTTCATAGCATATATGTGATATGAGCCTCAGGTATTCTTAAGTTATGCTCTGATAACAACTTTTGTCATACCCCAAACTCGGAGACGGGCTCACAGAATTCCCAATTGTCGAATCTGACGCCGACAACCTCCGTAGTACCCCATTCTTGGCTCCCGACACCCATATGCCAAATTCCGATCTTGGGATCCTATAAGGAGGATTTTCAATATGAATTTTTTTTGTAAAGGAGCATAACCACAAGCATAATCAAGTCACAAAACAACATCACCACATATCCACTATATCAAAAACTTGGAGTACAATACGGAAATGGAAATACAAAGAGAGATAAAAGCTCCAAGATGATCTGTCACACGCTCCTACCTCAGCGTTGCTGCGATCCAACGTCATCTGCATGCAACAGTCATGGATAAGCTTATAGAAAGCTTAGAGGGTGGTGTAAGTGTGTGTGTAAGGTAAGTGTCAAATATCTAATAGCAGAGTAATGCGGAAACATGCTGGTAAGTCCATGAATGCTATTAGTCGTACTAAGTCTATGGGATGCAATGCATAAATGCTAAATGTTATATGCGAGATGCAACACAAGCATGTCAGTCCTCATCTAAATCCACATATCAATACAGCTCATCTCTGGGATACCACCAGGGTCTAGTACACTCCAAACTAGATTGCCGCCTCATCGCGCACAAGAAGGTGAGTGAAAGAGACCTCACTATCCACCTATCAATATCGAGTCCGGCTCATCAATAGCGGACCCATTCCTCAAGCTGGTCAAACTCAGCCTAACTTTGCCCCCTCCTCTCGGGTGGGTAAGGACGAACCCACTTTCAACCGACCATGATACAATGGGAACCATGGCCTCCTAGTATTCGACACTTGCCGCTCATGCAGCCACTCGGTCTAAACATTGGAGCAACCTCTTGGTACCATAAGGGTTTAGGGAATTTAACCCAGGGACATCTATCACACCCTATGTAGAGAAAGATTTTCAATGTCCAATCCTACCATCCACGATGTCTATAAAGGCTATGACCCTGATGTCGCTAGGGCATGCAGTAATTATGTCATACAATGTGAGATGCATGAATCACACTATCCAATCAAATAGCAATCCTACGCATACCGCGCGCTGATGTGGGCAACTCCTATCAGGGAGCCCCATAATAATCCACCCAATGGCATGTGCTATGATCAATCACTCTTCATATCAAGCATACATATGATGCACATGGGCATGGATCGTGAAGCTATACTAAGCTTGTTATATGATGATGATGATGCACTCTCCTCATATCAAGGATGGGCCTAAATGGCCTACTTATATCAAGAATGGGCCTAACAATCATGGGGACCCAACGGTTTGGGTTAGCTCACTAAGGGAAGATGAGAATGGGCCTTAGGGAGGGTTACAATGTAGATATTTAACTATATTGCTCTTACAAATGTGGACATTAAACTATCATTGCTCCCAAAGCATAGCCCATTTAGAACCAACTAGGAAGATGAATGGGCAGCACAAACATCATTACATGCATCATGGTGAAATCACACATCACAATGGACCTCATATACATCACATCGGGCCTCACACAAAAGCCTCACATACATCACGTTGGGCCTCATACAAGGGCCTCTCATGCATCACATTGGGTCTCACTCATGGGCCTCATATAAGGGCCTCACATACATCACATTGGGCCTCACTCATGGGCCTCGAATACATCACAATGGGCTACGTCCCATGGGCCTCAAATACATAACAATGGGCCACATTTATGGGCTTCAAATACATCATAATGAGCCTCATATCTAGGCCTCAAATACCTCACAATGGGCCACATCTATGGGCCTCAAATACATCACAATGGGCCTCATATCTGGGCCTCAAATACCTCATAATGGGCCGACAGCAAGTGAGCCCTTCACAACCAGCAGGTGGGCCTTACACAGCCAGAAGGTGGGCCTACGCCACCTAAATGGGCCCCATCAGATGAATAGCATGGATGTACAACACATGCATCGAGTGGGCCCCACGTCCCAACGGACTGGACGACATGGCTGCAAAATATATACATCATAGGTGGGTCCCACGTCCAGCAATGAACGGATAGTGTGGATAAGACCCATACATCATGTGGGGTCCATACAGGTGGACGGTGTGGATCATACGTCACATGAGGGTGGGCCATGTGGATGGAATCCACGGGCGGACAACGTGTATGAAACACATACATAAAAGGTGGGTCCCACCATCTAGACCACTAGACGGTGTGGATATAAGACACATGCATCACATGTGGGTCCCATCTGACGAACGGTACTGATATAACACATGCATCACGGTGCAGCAACACCCTCCCACTGTTTGGATGGTATGGATGCATACATTACATGCGGACAACGTCCAGGGATGGACAACGTGGACAAAACACAAACATCATGTGGGTTCCACCGTCCTCTGTTGGACAGTGGATAACACATACATTATCTAGGGCCCACTGTCCATTTGGACGGTGCAGATACAACAATACATCAAGGTAGGCCCCACTCCCATGTGGACGGCTTGGAGAAAACACATACATCACGTAGGGCCCATGAACGGACCATCTAGATAGACCACAAACATCAAGGTGGCCCCACGTGAACGGTGTAGATACAACACATACCTCTGATCAGACCCACAGAACTTGCTGATGACCATGCAAATGGACGATTTGGAAATAACACATACCTTTGATCAAACCCATAAAACTTGCTGACGTCCATGTAGATGGACAATTTAGATATAACACATACCTCATGATCGGACCCTCAGAACTTGCTAATGTTAATGCAGATGGACTGTTTGGATATAACACATACCTCATGATCGGACCCTCAGAACTTGCTGACGTCAATCCAGCAACTATATGTTACTGGGCCCACATAGATGGACGACATGGACATAAAATACATACATTACAGTGGGTCCCACCATCCCTGTTAGACAGTGTGGATGCCACACGTGCAACAAGGAGGTCCCACTGTCCTCCAGATGGACAGTGTGATGAAACAGGTACATCAGGTGGGTCCCACGTACATGTGGCCCACCAGGTTTTAGATTAAGTTGTTATTTTTATTTACCTAGCAGGCCAGGTCGATCCAGGTAGGTGGGCTTGCTCATTAGACCATCAGTCCAGTAGCAAGGCAGGCCCTGCTTGTTGGACGAACGACGCGGATAATACACACATCATGGTGGGGTCCATGTGGGCGGGCCGCCCCATTGATCAAGTTGATATTTGTGTTTACTCTATGGTCTAGGCCAGCCCAAAACGGACAGCAATGGTGGGCCCCGGACATGACAGCGAGGTGGGCCCCGCTTGGACAACGATGCGTCCCACATGTTGGACGGCATGGATAAAAATACATACATCATAGGGTGAACATCAAAATGGGTTGTGTAAGAGAGGGATGGGTGTGATGGGTGGAGTGATGGGTTATGTACTTAACTAGTGATTGATTGATTGATGTGATGTTTTGGTAGAGATTCTTTCGGGATTCGCAATGCATGGCATTTTCATAAAAATAAACACGGGCCCATAACTCTTGGCTTGGGTATCGCATCGGTGCGCAAGACGCAGCGTTGGAACCGCGGCGATGGCGCAGTTGCAATGGTACAAGTCTCGGGTCGAGTCGACCCTGATCTACACGATGCGACTTAAGGTCATGCACAAATGTCGATTATAGGTCAGGGGTTACCAAAATTTGACAACGAGGATCGCGGGAGTCTTCGGAATGGTTCGGTCTAGTATACGGGCCTTACATAAACTGAAAAATAAAAATATTAGCCAGATCTAAAGTTTTTATAACCCCATGAATGTTTCAAGCGTGGGCATATGATATCCACCATTTTATATGGTGTGGTGTTGAGACTCAAATAATGCATAATTTTCCCCATTTATATCTTGGTTTTATGAACATAAATCAGCTTAATGTTCGATTTTACTCATGTTTGTATAGCAAGGAAAATTTAAGACCTTGAATTGAAAAGGGTGCTAAAAGCATGGATTTGATGCTCAAGAATCACCAAGGTAAGGGATGGATCTTAGGCGACCAAGATTGAAGAATTCACATGCCAAAGATCCAAGAAAACCAAGTGAGAAATGAAGAGAATCAAAGATTTGAAGTGAAGAATCCTAAAATTTTTCTAAAAAAGCATATTCTGAAACTCTAAAGTCTATTTTAGCAAACTACGTAAATTTTAGGTGATTTCTAGAGTTTTCCAACTTAGTGCGAAAGTTGGAGTTCCCCACTTATAAATAAGGCTTCCCAAGGTATTCCTAAGCATCATTCAAGGCATTCCAAAGCAAGATCTAGAGTTTTTAGAGAGTTTTATAGTTTTAATTTGTTTTTCTTTATAAGCTTTTAGATATTTATTCTTTCTTGTTGCTTTCTTTCTCTATTCTAATTATGTTTTTCTAAGTTCCCTCTAGCTCAAGCTAGAAGGGAAGCACATTGGTTTAATGTTTTCATACTTATGATGATTAATTATTTTAATGATGAGAAGAATGGTGTATGCATGTTATCTATTGTTTAGGTTTAGTTTTTTATCTTAATGTGAGATTCATATGTTTCCATCATATGAGATCTGCATTGATGGGTAGGTTTACGCTGAATTGATTAGATTTTCTAGATATGAGAGGTTCTCAACCTGTTACATTTCTTTAATATTCATTATCTTATAGATATGAATTCTTAAAATCACTGGCGCTTGAAAATATATATCAATGGTGCAAATCCATGATTTTCTAATCTTTTATATCATTTATTTAAAATGTTTAAACTGTTTTATTTTCGATTAGGCCCACTATAGTGCTCGGATCCTAGTTGTGTTATCCAAGTCATCATGATTGTGGAACATTAACCTATGTGTGGAACTTTTAAGCTTAGGTGTTGTTTTAATTCATCCATTCAAAACTCCTAAAATCAAATCATCAGTTTAGTTTTTATTACTTAGTTTGTTTTGCATTTGATTTTCTCATTCTCACAATTCATCTTCCTGTGGGATCGACCTTGTATTCATAGGATATTACTTACAAACCTCTACACTTAGAGGCAAGCAATCAAGTGGCCTACTTAAGCTTTGGATCCGCCTCATTTTTGGGCTCATGCTATAAAATGACTTGGCAAAACATGTGGATGAGGTGTATTTCTCACAAACACCATAGTGGGAGTTTACCTAGCATGTGCAATCCACTTCCTTCCGTCTTCAATGGCTTAATGGGTGGGTGTGGGGTACGTAGTTTTAATGGTAAATTAGTTTGATTTTTATTTATTTATTTAAATGTTAGGGAGCCAAATAGGGCATTTGTTTAACCCTACCAAAATTTAGTGTTTTTTACAATACCACAGACGAATACCTTTAAATCCCAAATAAATATTATAGTGAGCCCCATCAAAATTTCACAGGAGTCTTATCATCTCTACGGTCTACCACAAATTTGGGCTCAGGCCTTGGGCTGGGCTAAAAAAGTCGATAGACAAAGACTCTTCTATTGCTCCACGAACTCATACGCGGGCAAGTGGTTTTGGCATGGGTTATTGATTTATTTTGCTTTATGGATTGAACCCTCATGGTCGGCCCTGCCGCCTGGGTTGTTGGTTAAGTTTTTATTTTTATTTTAAGTATCATACTTGCTATTTGAATTAGTGGTATTTGTTGTGTGATGTGGATGGTTTATGTCCCGTTGGAGTATGGATCAAAACAATTGACTCTCCTCCGAAGACGGACTAATTTCAGGCCGTGATCATTCACTTAGAAGAGGCACTCAACATCACTTGGATTCCATGGCAGACCCAGTTGATAATCCAAATCCAAAAATGCAAGATCCAACTATAAATCAAAACAGATAAATTCAACCTAATCCTCCTCTTGAGGTTGAAAATGAAGTTCATATGAATGTGTTAAACTAACCACGGACTTTATGTGAACGTCTACACCTTGAGAGATCAACTTTACCATCTTGCATAGTGTTCCCTGCTCATATAGGGAACATTGATTTTAAACCTGGTGTGATTCAATTGATTCCTCATGGCTTGGATTTTGACAGCCCCTACTTGCACCTCAAGGACTTTAAGGAAGTAATTGTAACATAACAAGTAAACAATGACAATAGGAATGCACTTAAGCTTAGGTTATTCTCATTTTCTCTAAAGGATCGGGCCAAAGCATGGCTCAACTCTCTAAGACCTAATACCATCACTACATGGCAAGCCTTAAGTAGAGAGTTTTTGAAAAAAATTCTTTCCCGAGTACAAAACAAATGCACTTAAATAGGGAATCATGTCGTTCTCCCAAAAGGGGAATGAACTATTTTCCAAGCTTAGGAGCGCTTCAAAGACCTTCTATTTACTTGTCCATATCATGGTTATGAATCATAACACGTGATTAACATGTTTCGAAATGGTCTCACCATGGATACCCGCCAGTTCATAGAGATTATGTTTGGTGGAACCTTTCTTGACAAAGATCATAATGAAGCTTGGGATTTTCTAGATATGTTAGCAGAGAATAGGCAGACATGGGATATCTCTGCTAAACCAGACCAAACTAGACTCGTTCCTAGGGAGAAAGCGAGGATGTATGTCTTAAAAGAGGAAGACGACCTTAATGCAAAATTCGCTGCATTGGCTAGAAAAGTTGAAGCCTTCGAAATTAGGAAGGTTGATATGGTTAAAGAAAACACTTCCTTTGGTAATTTTTATAGCATTTGTGGTTGTGCAGACCATGACACAAAAGATTGTCCAATAATTCCAGTTGTACAAAATATCACACTTAAGCATGAGCAAGTAATAAATAACTACTAAAGGTCAGCTATGCAACTAATGGGAAACACATATAATCCAAATTGATGTAACCCTCCTAATCTTAGTTGGAGGAATGGATCACAAATTAATGCGACTAATGCACCTCAAATGCCTCCACAAAACAACTTCTTTAGAGTATCTAACAATGTACTATATGTGTCCCCATCAAATTGATCATCTATGGAGGATGCATTGACTACATTCATGAACTCTCAAGCTCGAATGAATCAGTCTCTAATCCAATCAAATTAGGAATTAAAGACGGTTGTGGCTAGGATTGAGACTGAACTAAATGCTAGAAAAAAAGGCACCCTTCCTTCTCAACCTGTGCAAACTCTAGAAATACACATTTCATTGGAGACTCAAATCCAAGTAAGCTACATCACGAACAAGCTAAGGCCATCATTAGCATAAGAAGTGAAAAAGAAGTCAATAACAAGATAATGCAACCGGTAGAAATACCAGAGGATGAGCTACCATCTCAAGAGAATGATGAACCGGCTATGGTTCAAGAGCCATAAAAATAAACGGATAAAGAGACCAAGTCACATAAGCCTCCAGTTCCGTTCACATTTAGATTTCGGAACCCGATTGTCCCCATGAAATATCAAGAGGCGTTGGATGTGCTCCAAAAGGTTACTGTTAATATTCCTCTGCTTGATGTCATTAGACAAATTTCATCATACACTAAATATCTCAAGGACTTGTGTACTGTAAAGAGAAAATTAAATGTGCACAAAAAGGCCTTCCTTACTGAGAAAGTGAGCACTATCATTCAACAAAGGTTCGTACCCAAATACAAGGACCCGGAAAGTCCCACTATTCCTTGTATTATTGGAAATTTTCAAATTAAGCATGCTTTACTAGATTTGGGTGCACGTGTCAACTTAGTACCTTATTTGGTTTACCAACAAATGGGGTTAGGCGAGCTTAAACCAACCATGATTACACTCCAACTTGTTGACAGCTCCATTAAGGTACCAAGAAAAATTTTAGAGGACGTGTTGTCCAAGTGGAAAAATTCTACTTCACTTTAGATTTTATTGTACTATACACTGAATCATGTGTAAATGCTAGCGCTCAAGTTCCCATCATTTTAGGCCACTCATTCTTAGTAATTTCAAATACAATTATAAATTGAAGGAATGGAATGATGAACTTATCTTTTGGTAACATGACTCTAGAGCTAAATATTTTTAATTTATATAAGTAGTCCATTGATAATAATGAGATCCATGACCTAAATTTCATGGACGACTTGATAGAAGAGGAATTAGAACTAGTCTGACTAAGGAATTGATTCAAGTCTTTGGGGACTTGAAAATTTCTGATTTAGAAAAAATGCTTGCTGAAATTTGTGATAATAATGAGAGCACTACCACCTGGGACATTGGTATGTACCAATAGAGACCACGCACTCAAATCCTATCTATCGAGGACTCGCAACCTCTGCCATCGCCAACCAATGTTCAAAGCTTGATCTAAAACCACTACCAAATGAGCTTAAGTATGTATACTTAGATGACAATAAAATTTATCCTATAGTGATTTCTTCATTTTTAGACAAAGATTAAGAGATTAAATTGTTGAATGTTCTATGGGACCATAAGGAGCCTTGGGCTAGACCATTTCTAATATTAAGGGTATAAGCCCTTCTATATGCACCCATTGGATTCACCTCAATGAGGATGCTAAACTAATTTGACAACCTCAAATGCGTCTCAATCCAAACATGATGAAAGTTGTAAAAAAATGAGGTGATCAAATTGTTAAATGTGGGAACCATCTACCCAATATCTGCTAGTGTTTGGCTGAGTCCAATTTAAGTAGTCCCAAAGAATTCTAGAATAACTATCGTGCAAAATTTTAATAATGAACTTATACCAACACGTGTTACCACAAGTTGGTGTATTTGCATTGACTATAGAAAATTGAACCAAGTCACAAAGAAGGACCATTTCCCTCTACCATTCATTGATCAAGTTTTAGAGAGGGTAGCAAGTCACTCCTTCTATAGTTTTCGTAATGGATATTATAGACATAACCAAATAGAGATAGCCCTGGAAGACTAAGAGAAAACCATGTTCACTTATCCATTTAACATGTTTACTTTCAAATGGATGCCATTTGGATTGTGTAACGCGCCACCAACTTTTCAATGGTGTATGTTAAGTATTTTTTCAAATATGGTTGGGAAGTTTCTTGAGGTTTTCATGGACGACTTTTCTGTATTTGGGAATAGTTTTGAGGAATCCTCAACAATTTCTCTTGTCTTAACTAGGTGTGAAGAGAAGCACCTTGTCTTAAATAGTGAGAAATGTTATTTCATGGTTCAAAAGAGAATTATTTTAGGCTATGTTATGTCCAAAAATGGAATCGAGGTAGATCGCTCAAAACTCGACATTATTGCTAATCTACCTATCCCCCGAACTGTTAGAGATATTAGATCACTTCTAGGGCATGCTGGTTTCTATAGAAGATTCATTAAGGACTTTAGTGTCATTATTAGACCTTTAACTAATCTTCTCCAAAAGGATGTCCCATTTAAGTGGACAGATGAGTGTGCAAGTGCCTTTAATAAAATTAAATCATCCCTTACCACTACACCTATTATGCGTCTACCAAATTGTATACTTCCTTTTGAACTAATATGCGATAAAAGTGATTATGTCGTAAGGGCTATTTTGTGCCAAAGGAAAGACAAATGGCCCTACGTTATTTACTATGTGAGTAAAACTCTGAACTCGGCCCAAGTGAACTACTCAATAACTGAAAAGGAGTTACTTGCAATAGTTTTTCCTTTGGATAAATTTAGGTCGTACTTGCTAGATCCAAAGTGGTCATTTTCATAGACCACTTAGCTTTGAAATATTTGCTATCTAAGAAGGATGCAAAACCAAGACTTTTGAGATGGATCCTCCCACTCTACGAATTTGACTTAGAGATAAAAGAAAAGAAATGAGTAGAAAATGTAGTGGCTGATCACCTTTCCAGATTGGTGTTAGATGATTCTATTGAGGAGATGCATATTTAGGACACTTTCCATGATGAACAATTATTTGCTATCTCCAAATTGCCTTAGTATGCAGATATAGTGAACTATCTTTTAATGGAAAAAATGTCATATTATTGGAAGTCATAAGATAAGAAGCGTTTTGAAACCGAGGTTAGGAACTTCTTCTGGGATGACCCATATTTATATAAATATGGGACTGATTAGATTTTTAGACGTTGTGTATTAGAAGATGAAGTTCAGAGTGTTATTTCCTTTTGCCGCATGGAAGCATGTGGTGGCCATTTTTTTTCCTAAGAAAACCACTACAAAAATCCTGTAATGTGGTTTTTTCTGGCCCACCATGTTTAAAGACACTCATGCTTTCTGTGTTGCTTGTGATAAATGTCAAAGGTTGGGAAGAGTGTCCCAGCGTAACATAATGTCTTTCTCCTCAATTTTACCATTGGAGATATTTGATTGTTAGGGTATTAATTTTCTGGGCCCATTTCCATCTTCTTTTAGATTTCTTTGTATATTTGTTGGTGCGGACTATGTTTCAAAGTGGATTGAGGCAATTCCAAGTAGGACCAATGACAACAAAGTGGTCATACAATTCCTCAAGAAAAATATTTTTTCTAAATTTGAAACTCCAAAGGCCATCATTAGTGATGGCGGGTCTCACTTTTGTAATAGGATATTTGAAGCTTTTATGAAGAAATATGGCATCAAACATAAATTGAGCACCCCATACCACTTACAAATGAGTGGGCAACCTGAGATTTCTAATCAGGAAATCAAACACATTTTAGAGAAAACTAAAGGCCAGATAGGAAGGATTGGTCCCTCAAACTATCTGACGCTTTATGGGCTTATAAGACTGCTTATAAGACTCCGATTGGAATGTCCCCACACAAATTGGTGTATCGGAAGGCTTGCCACTTGCCTGTGGAATTGGAACATAGAGCCTACTGTGTAAATAAAGAAATTAAACTTTGATATGGACCAAGCAAGTGGATAAAAGAAATTAGAGTTGAATGAATTAGAGGAGCTGAACAGAGACTCCTATGAAAATTCCAAAATCTATAAAGAAAGGACTAAAGCTTTTCATGACAAAAACATCATAAAGAAGAATTTTGAACCTCAGCAAAAGATCCTATTATACAATTCCCATCTCCAGTTCTTTCCAGGAAAATTAAGATCAAGATGGATAGGCCCCTTCATTGTGAAGAATGTTTATACTCGTGGGGCTGTTGAAATTAAAAATCCACATAATGACAATGTGTACAAGGTTAATAGTCAGAGATTGAATCCTTATGTGGAAAACTTTCATTTGGGAGAAGAGTCTGTCCCTCTTCATGAGACAGAATATTCAAATTGATGCTCCTAGTCTGACAGAGCATTTATGTAGGATTTGTATCATATTCATTTTTTTTCTTTTTTTAGTGTCACCTAGCAGGTGAGTTTTTTATGGTAGGTATTATCCACCTTTTTTTTTTTGTTCTCTGCATTACATTATCATTACATTGGGGACAATGTAGATTTTAGGTTGGGGGGTGTGGAAAGTCATCTATGTGAGTTTTTTATTTTATTAGGTTTCAGTTTATTTTTTATTTAATTTTTTTAGGTTTCAGTTTTTTTTAATTAGGTTTTATTTTTTTTCTTTAGGTTTAAGTTTAATTTTTAGGTTTCTGAGAAATTTTTTTCAACGTTTTCAAAATAATATGTTTATATATAAGAATGTGAACATGATATTATGCGAATTCCAAAGGCAAAGTTAATACTTAGTCTAGGTCGATAGTAGTAAGAATTCTGATAACTAAAAATTATAGACTTGAGTTCGATTATCTAATCACTAGTTTAAAGTCAGTTGTAATTTGATGTACTAAATTCACAATACACCCTAGCTAACTAAGCGAGGAATATGATATGTGAACTAGAATAACAAATTTTGATTCAAAGAATGTTGAACAAACTAGTACCATTGATATATGCTTAAAAGAGAGAATATTAAAGAAAAAAATGATGGAAAAAGAAAATTTTATTATAGAGCATGAATGCAATGACCATAACAATCGTGTTGGTAATCCGGAGTAAGGATACCTAAGTATCCATTACTGTTACCGTTACAAGTACGATGCTTTAGGTTATGATGCAAACCCGATGGGAATCTTCATCTAAGGGTGGTCTATAATAATGAGGATATGATGATAAAAGAAGAAATGACAATAAGGAAAGGAGATAGCTAAAGATTTCATATTCTTGGGATGATTAAAAGGAATTAAGATAGGGAACATGAATATTTCTTAAAGTTAGACTAGTGTCATCGAGCACCTGAGCATATTGGATCATAACTATTCTAAATTTTGACCAGGTCTCTAAACTCAAGGATGTAACGGATTAGGAAATTGAGATCCTAATTAACCTCAGACTTAGGGTAAGTATTGTTTTGTTTTGGAATTCATATGATGAATGGAGGCATAATTGTATAAATTTTTTAGTGTTGAACTATTTTTCATGTTTTTAATATTTATAGGTAACATTTCTGGAAACCCTCATGAGACTATAGCTCGTCCACTAGGGAAAACCTATGGGTTTAAAGGCTTATTGTATATAATAAATGCAATTAAGATTGCCTGCGAAAGTGGTGTAGTTAGAATTTTGTTTTCATTTTAATTTTGTTTCTAGAATTAGTTTTTAATCTTATTTTTATTTTTTTCGCTTATTTTGCTCGGGACTAGCAAAATGTTGGTTGGGGGGTGTGTTGAGACTCAAATAATGCATAATTTTCCCCATTTATATCTTGGTTTTATGAACATGAATCGGCTTAATATTCTATTTTACTCATGTTTGTGTAACAAGGTGAATTTAAGAGCTTAAACTGAAAAGGGTGTTAAAAGCATGAATTTAATGCTCAAGAATCACCAAGGCAAGGATGGATCTTAAGAGACCAAGATTAAAGAATTCACATGTAAAAGATTTAAGAAAACCAAGTGATGAATGAAGAGAATTAAAGATTTGAAGTGAAGAATCCTGATATCGTCCTGAAAAAGCGTATTCTAAAACTTTGAAGTCTATTTTGAAAAACTATATAGAGTGAAGTCTATTTTAGCAAATTGCGTAAATTTGAGGCGGTTTCTAGAGTTTTCCAACTTAGTGCGAAAGTTGGAGTTCCCCACTTATAAATAGGGCTTCCCAAGGCATTCATAAGAATCATTCAAGGTATTTTAAATCAAGATATATAATTTTTAGAGAGTTTTATAGTTTTAATTTATTTTTCTTTACAAGCTTTTGGATATTTTTCTTTCTTGTTGCTTTCTTTCTCTATTCTAGTTATGTTTTTTTAAGTTCTCTCTAGCCCAAGCTAAAGGAAGTACATTGGTTTAATATTTTCATAGTCATAATGATTGATTATTTTAATAATGAGAAGAATGGTGATGCATGTTATCTATTGTTTACGTTTAGTTTTTTTATCCTAATGTAAGATCCATATGTTTCCATCATATGAGATCCACATTGATGGATAGGTTTACCATGAATCAATTAGATTTCCTAGATAGGAGAGGTTCTCAACCTGTTACATTTCTTTGATATTCATTATTTTATAGATATGAATTCTTAAAATCACTAATGCTTGAAAATATATATTAATGGTGCAAATCCATGATTTTCAAATCTTTTATATCATTTATTTAAAATGTTTATAAATTATTTTATTTTTCGATTAGGCCGACCATAGTGCTCGGATCCTAGTTGTGTTATCCAAGTCATCATGATTTTGGAACATTAACTTATGTGTGGAACTTTGAAGCTTGGGTGTTGTTTAAATCAGTTGAATTACATCCATTTAAAACTCCCAAAATCAAATCATCAGTTTAGTTTTTATTACTTGGTTTGTTTTGCATTTGATTTTCTCCTTCTTGTAATTCATCTCCCTGTGGGATTGACAATGTATTCACAGGATATTACTTACGAACATCTGCACTTAGAGATAAGCAATCAAGTGGCCTACTTGAGCTTTAGATCCACCTCATTTTTGGGCTCATGCTATAAAATGATTTGGCAAAACATGTGGACGGGGTGTATTTCTCACAAACACCATAGTGAGAGTTTACCTAGCATGTGCAATCCACTTCCCTCCGGCTTCAATGCCTTGATGGGTGGGTGTGGGGTACGTAGTTTTAGGGGTAAATTAGTTTGATTTTTATTTATTTATTTAAATGTTAGGGAGCTAAATAGGGCATTTATTTAACCCTACCAAATTTAAGAGTTTTTGACAATATCATAGACTAATACCTTTAAAATCCCAAATAAATATTATAGTGAGCCCCATAAAAATTTCACAGGAGAGTCTTATCATCTCTACGGTCTACCTCAATTTTGGGCTCATGCCCTAGGCTGGGAAAAGTCGATGGACAAAGACTCTTCCGTCGCTCTACGGACTCATACGTGGGCAAGTGGTTTTGGCATGGAGTGCTCATGAAAAGTCACTATGGTTGGAAGCTAGGTTAGGCCCTGACGTGATGTTATGACAAATTCACCCCCTCAACCCATTTTTTTTCATTCATGATGAGACATTATTTTAAAAAAATAAGCTTATCCAAAACTTAATTGAGCCACACAAAACAAAAGACTGGGGATTGAATACCCACCATTGAACATTCGTTTGCCTTTAAAAGTTTTGGATTAGGTTAATATTTGATTTTCAATTCATCATGTATGAATGACATAAACATCACGGTAGACACAGGCATTTCCCTCTCCTACTTTTTCATGTTGTGGGGCATGTTGAGGTCAAAATCTAGACCACCCTCCACTCAATGCCACAAACCTCATACAGACCCTGGTCATGCATAAAAAGGTGAGCAAAGGAGACCCTGACTTGAACAGGGGACCCGCCGATGCCTAAGTCAGACTAGGGAATCTAGGTATAAGTCGCGTAATGTAGAGAGAGGGTGCGAGATATTGCGTACCTGTTGCAATGGGTCCCCTGGTATTTATACTTGTGGGTTGGGTAGATCGTGTCTGTCAATCTCGGCATGATAAGCGGATATTGCAATCGTGGAGATACTCCACAATCTTTGGATTGTGTAGCGCATCGTGTCTTAATGAAGTGTATCTTTCGGCGTGATCTTCGGTCACGTCCACAGTCGGACCGGTTTTCCATCTTGGTGCTCAGAGTATCTTCATCTAGGCTCGAACTTTATCTCATCCGAGTCCACAGCTGAGCACTAGTAGTCGGGATTCATAACCGAGTCATTGGGGTTGGAATCTGTTGAATGAAGACGAGGATGAGGACGAGGACGAGAGCTCGACTCGGCCAACCTTCTCTGGATGAGGATGAGGATGAGAGCTCAACTCGACAAACTTTTTTTGGATGAGGATGAGGACGAGAGCTCGACTCGACCAACATTCTCCGGATGAGGATGAGAGCTCGACTCGGCCAACCTCTTTAGATAAGGATGAGGACGAGAGCTCATCTTGGCCGGCCTAAAATTATAGTTCAGATGTCCGCTCATGCTCGACGTGATGTTCTTCTTTCGAGGCTCTATTAATTGGTTCGGAAGGTTTAGGCCGACACTGATGGACCCAGTTTAGATTTCTCCATAACAGGGCACATTTACGTTTTAAATCTGCCCAATTTTCCGGCTCTATGTCTTAACATAACACATGAGCTGGCAAATCGCATGAACATGATGAATTTCTTAAAACGTTCCGATTAGCCCTAGCTTCGGACGTTAATGCGGTCGAGGGTCGCAAGCAACCGGCGTCCAATGTTCCATTCGGTCTCTTTGAAAATAAAATGGCAATATAGTAATAATTGCTCCTTTTCGAGGTCTTTTTAGCAGAGCAATCTCAGAAAACCCGTCTTCTCATCAATCTCCCCGCCCTCGTGCTTGGGAAAAATCCCAACTTTGCCCTATGCCGAACTTCCCTCTTTCTTCTTTGACTTGACCCACACGCTACTGCAATAATAGCATTCCCTCCCCCAATCTCCCCCCCTGCTTTTAATCCTGCGCCCCTCGTCCCCTGCTAACCTGCTCAGTCTTTAAACTCCTCCATGGGTGCCGTACACCCCTCTCCAACACGCCACCGCCGCCTCTCCTTGGCCACTGCGCTCGCTCTCCTCTTCTTCGCCACCCTTCTTTCTTCTCCTCCCTCGCTCGGTAATATAAACGAAATCACAATGTCATAGTCCCTATCAATCCAATCACTAATTCCCACCGTTGATTCTCTCTATTTTTGTTTAGGTAGCGGATTAACGGTTGAAGGCAGGAGGCTGGCAATCGAAGAAGCGAATCCGACGCTTGGGTCGTACTCGCTGGAGCGGTTCCCGAGTCGGAGGCGACTCGGTGGGCCGGGATCATCGCCTCCCACGTGTCGTTCTAAGTGCGGGAGATGCTCACCTTGCAAGCCTGTGCACGTGCCGATACACCCAGGCCAGAGTATTCCGCTCGAGTATTATCCCGAAGCTTGGCGTTGCAAATGTGGGAATAAGTTATTCATGCCTTGACACTCTCAATCTCCCTCCCTTCCTCTCTCGCTCGTTCTCTGGACAGCTTGGGAGTTTTGCCGTGTATCGATCAGAGAAAGACGTACGTCGCCCGACGACTGACACGTGGCAGCTGGTTCGGTGGATCCAGAGCGTCCATTTAGTTGGTTTCTTCACGGATCGCCTGTTGGTAGAAACCTGACCGGACAGATTGCGGTTTTCAAACAGCCAGTCGAGTTAGGAAATGGATTCAAGATGAGAAACCGATGGCTTGGAGCATTCGTTTCGTGGGATTTTCAAACGAGCTCCAGGTCAATACACGAGCATGGACGGATGTGATCCACTTCTCAACGGCCACGTGTCAGGTTTCGGATGATGATATGCCGTCCTGATCCAACGGATCAGAGTCGACTTCCTCATTCCTCTTCTCGTATGTATTTATTTTCTGTGTACGTATTTGTATTTCTGAGATTTTCCAAGACCAATCCATCTACACGCTACAATCTGTGTGCCTACATGAAGCACGTTTGCAAGATCTAATCCCTCCATCGAGAGGGTCCCACAGGGTAGATAACCCATCCTCCGCTCATCAGGTGGACTAAAGTGTTCGAAACAGATAGATAATGGTCCCACATTTTTATATTTTTTGGAATAATGTGGCTCATACCATGTGTAATCCTGCCAATAAATTTTTTGTAAACGCCATCAAGAAAGTGGGACCCAACTAGTGAACGGATTAGAATTTTGCACGTGTTTGTGGTTGGCACATGCTGCGGCTGGTCGGGCATGGAAAATGTAATTGATGAGAAAAGAGGGTGTCTTTCAATTTGTGTGTGTGTGTGTGTTTTTTTTTTTTCTTTTTCTTTTTCTTGCCTGGGTTTTTTTTGACGTTGAAAGTGTAGGGAGCTGAGATCCTGTAATTATGATGAGAAAGTGACGAGGCAATAGATATGTGATTCGCGTTCCTGTGGGCCACATTGTTGATGGATGATATATCTAAAATCCCAGTCATCAAGTAATCCTGACCATCCAATTGATGACTATGAAATGGATGGTGAAAGGTTGAGTATTGAGCGGTCCAAATTACAAGGGCAATGTCAGGTGGTTGCTGTCATTTTATCGATGTAATTTATGGGTTTTGTTCCGTCCGTATTTGGGGTCGCGGCTTCGGTGGAACCCTGTGGGCCCACGTTAACGTAATTTCCTTACATCTCTGGAATCACGACTTAAAATGAGCTGCCAAAACTGATGGACGGCATGGATGTAAGGCACATCAATCATGGTGGGCCCCACAGTCAGGGGTCCACCGAAGCCGCCGGTATTTGGGTTGTTACGCTGCCTGTTTTACGCAGCGCCTAAAACACCCATGCTCTGTTTGGCCCACCTTTTTACTGTCCACATCCATTGTGTCCATCAGGCTCTCTCCTAGATTATTACATCGGCCACACCACATGGATGGTACTACAACTTAAGATATTATGGATTGGTGTGTATTGTTAGTGTTTATTTTTATTTTTTTTTATTATTATTATTATTATTATTTTTCTTCAGGGTCTTTTGAATGTTTGGTTAAAACAAGGGTTCTCAGCTGTTGGACGAACTGGATTTACCTATACGTTATGGTGGCCCCACATAGCTTGAAGACTTTTCCGTCCGGCTTGGAATGCCGTACAGCCAAGAGTTGCCACCCACTCTGATAGTGAGCAGTGGACGCGGATTGCCTGCGACAGCCTGTCTTAGGAGCTTTCTTTGTCAGAAGTTAGGTGTGTCCACCTGATGTTCGTGAGAAATCCATCTATCCATCTGTCTCTCCAGATCAGGTTACGATGTGGGCCCAAATAATGAGGCTGGTATATAACTCAAGTGAGTCGCACGACAAGAAACAACTAGATTTGAATGTCCATATCTGAGATATTCGCAGGCCAAAAAAGTTTTGGATGAGGCTAACATGTTTCTGTTTTCAGTCATCCTAGTAGGAGTGACCTTATGAGTGGGATGGATGGCATATAGACATCTTGGTGGACCTAGGCAGGTTTTGTAGGCATCTATTTCCCTATCCAATTTTTCCTGTCTGTGCGGTCCACTTGAGTTTTGGACCTGCTTTATTTTTGGGCCCATGTGGCAAGATTATACGGCAAAACAGAAAGATGGTGTATTTGTCGCAAATATCAACGTGGCTCACTTAGCTCCTAGGAAATCCCAGTCCGTGAACAATCATAGGAGTGTAGCCCTTGATTTTTACTACTTTTAGTCTTCTTTTTTTTTTCAAGTAAAATGGATTTTTCTTTTTTAATGAGCTCTGGCGTTTCTATTTTGGAATTTTTGTTGTCGGTTGTATATGAAGCTGAAGGTATACCATCAGAAAGGGATTTTGTCTTGAACTCAAATCGTTGATCGATATAAAATTTTAAATGTACGGACGCTTTGCCCAAATCAGGAGATGGATACCGGATGTATATCAATTTCTTAGATTCGAATTCTCTACAATGGAGCGGATTAGACGTTACACTGCTAATACCTTTAGTGATGTTATTCATCTGTTAGTCCGTATTTTCGCCAATTTTTGCTAAATTCAATTAGAATGGATTACGGGTATTCATCCTTATCATCACTCATTTTTGCTAAATCCAATCATGGTTGCGTGTAATCTGGATGAATATGTGTGTATTTGGAGATTTTTAGGAATATATTAAAAGAATTTTATGGTGATATAACTTGAGTGCATCAAGCAATAATATGTCATCTACGAAGAGGGCGAGTGAAGAGTGATCATGCAAAAATGGTTACAAGAAGGTGACAAGTTTAGAAGGTTAAGTTATGTTAAACGATTACAGCAACCGTCGGAATGTGGGAATAATCTAGATAGCTAGATTAAGGCTGCAAATAACAAATGATTTCAATAAAGCAAATCATCTCATACCAACTCAATCAAACTAAATATATCTTTCAATTATCTGTCGTTTACATTCAATAGTGTAATTCTTTTACTTTTGTTAGTCATTTACATTTAGTAGTGTAATCTTTTACTTTTGCTCGCTATTTACATCTCTTAGTGAAATCTGTAGTATTAATCAAGTAGCTGTTAACTTAAGTTATAATTTGAATCTACGCTATCAGGCCTGTATCTTAGCCCATACCGTTCCATAGGCTTGTGCGGCCCTCCTGGTCGAATTCTGGCGACCCGTGATTTGTAACTGGCGTTTGCATGTGATTCTGAGTCGTATTCCATATTCCAGAGTCGACTCGACCCAAGACTTGTATCCTTACGACCACGTTGTCGCCGCGGTTCCGACGCCGAGTCTCGCATGCTGAGGCGATACCCGGGTCAGGAAATGTGGGCCCGCGTTCAGTTCAAGGAAAAAATGCCGTGCACTTGCAAACACAAGAGAACATGTCTCATCAATCACATCACATCCCATTATGTGAAGTACAAGAGCAACCCTAAAGTCAACTATCTCTCTCTCTCTCTCTCTCTCTCTCTCTCTCTCACATAACCCATACATGTCAAGTACACCCATCACTCAATCACCTTTCACCCATCCCTCTCTCCCAACACCTCTCTCTCTCTCTCTCTCTCTCTCATTATCTCTCTCCATTTTCAAGCAACCCCAAGGAGAGGAGAAAACTCCAACGTCCAAGGAAGAGAAGCTAGGTGTGGCCCACTCCCTATTACCCAATCCCACCATCCAAAGTCCATCTTAACTGTTGAAATTCACCCATTGAAGCTCTAGATCGCATTGGTGGAAGGAGGAGTCTAAGATTTTAACGGTGGGTGTTCATAGCATTAAATTTCTTTGATTTTGATTATTTGAGGGCCCACATATGGTGGGACCATTTGATGTATGGTTTGTATCGCCTTGAGGGGCCCATAGTGGCGGGGTCCCTCCACCATCTGATCTCTCTCTCTCTCTCTCTCTCTCTTCTTTTTTTGTATGGTGATGATGATGAAGAGGTGTCTGGCCCACCTGATGTGTGTATGTGTGGCCCACCAACATGTGTTAAATCCATGCCATTTAACCGCGGGACCCATCTTGATGGCGTGCCCCATCTAAGGTCGCCCGTCCGTTGGACGTCCAGTGTCCTTAGAGGAAAGGAAAATATAAATATCATCTTAATCTAAGATGAGGTGGGCCACATGTGTGGACTCACTTTGTCATACCCCAAACTCGAAAATTGGGCTTAAAAAATTCCCAATCGCCGAATCCGGAGTCGACAGCCTCCATGTACCCTATTCCCGGCTCCCGACAGCTACACACCAGGTTCCGATCCTGGAATCCTACAAGGAGGATTTCAAATATGATTTTGATAAAAGAGAGATGGGTAAGGAGAGAGGAGTTGACTTGTAGAAAAGAGGGAGAGGATGCTTGTACTTGGAATAGGGTGAGGTCGCATTGAGGTATGGAGAATGTACTTGACTTGATGGATGTGACATGTTGTAGATATTTTCTTAGAATTCGCAACGCGCGGCTTTTTCTTAGGAATGAACGCTGGCCCACATCTCCTGGCCCGGGTATCGGATCGGTGCGCGAGTCACAGCGTTGGAACTGCGACGAAGGTGCGGTCGCTAGGGTATAAGTTTCGAGTCGAGCAGACTTTGGTATGTAGGAGTCTGCTTAGGATTACATGCAAACGTCGGATGCAGGTCGAGGGTTGCCAGAATTCAACTGGAATGACCGCGAAAGCTTACGGAACAGTACAGACTATAATACGGGCCTTACAACTCTCCCCTCCAAATAAAAATTTCATCCTCGAAATTTACATAATCATTGCAAGTAGACATAACTCATAAAGAAAGAGGAAATATAACATCATCATATAAAATCGGAGACAGTATAAAAGATACAACATATAATCAACAGAATGGTGACCCCACTGAACCTTCACTAAGGGAATGGCCTTAGTCTGGAGGACCTGCTTCTTTCGATCGAGGATACGAACTGACTGCTCAATGTAAGAAGCGTCCTCACGAACCTCTAGCGGCTGCCAATCGATAACAGGAATGATGTCTAACCCACACTTCCTCAGGATAGAGACATGAAAAATGTTGTAGACGCCAGACAACTTAGATGACAAGACAAGCCAATAGGCTACGGCGCCAACGTGCCCAGTGATCTCGAAAGATCCTATGAATCTCGGGGCAAGCTTGCCCTTCGCTCCAAATCGAACTACGCCCTTCATGGGTGAGACCTTGAGATACACTCTGTCCCCGATATCGAACTCTAAGGGACGACGCCGGCGATCAGCAAAACTCTTCTGCCGGCTCTGAGCTATCCGCATCCTTTGCCTGAAGATATCGATAGCCTCTGACGTCTGTTGCACAAGCTCGGGACCTAGGAGACGCCGCTCTCTAACCTCGGTATAATAACTTAGAGATCTGCACGGTCTACTATATAATGCCTCAGAAGGAGCCATGCTAATGGTCGCCTGATAGCTATTGTTGGATGCGAATTCAGCCAATCGTAGATGCTCATCCCGGCTACCTAAGAAGTCGATCGCACAAGCTCTGAGCATATCCTCAAGGATCTGGTTGACCCTTTCAGTCTACTCATCGGTCTGTGGATGATACGCGATGCTGAGCTGCAAATCAGTGCCCATCGCTCTCTGAAAGCTCCCCCAAAACTGAGACGTGAATTTTAGGTCTCGGTCTAAAATGATTGAGACAGGAACATCGTGCAGTCTCACGGTTTCATTAATAAACAGCTTGGCGAGCCGGTCCGAATGTCAAATCTCACGAATCGCAAGAAAATATGCCGACTTCGTCAGACGGTCCATGATAACCCAGATGACGTCATGACTGCGCTAATTCGTCGGCAAACCTATGATAAAATCGATATATACGTGATCGCATTTCCACATCGGGACGCTCAACGGCTGCAATGGAACAGGCGGTTTCTGATGATCGGCCTTGACACACTGGCATGTGTCACACTCCGCTATAAAATTGGTGATCTGATACTTCATCCCCACCCAAAAATACTGTCTCATCATATCATGATACATCTTCGTCGAGTCAGGGTGGATAGAAAACCGTGATCGATGTGCCTTGGTCATAAGATCTCTGCGCAACTTAGGAATATCCGGGACACATAATTGGCCTGCGAAGCGAAGTCCACCATCAGAACCAATCTGTCAATCTGTTTAACTCTCAGATGCTGCCTCTACTCGGTAATCCTATAACGACTCATGTATCTGCTGAGCCTCGATCACCCTTGCAACAAGAGAGGGTTAAATCGACAGGCTCGATAGCTGAACAATAGACGACTGCAGACCAAACTCGAAATCGTACTCTCCTATATCATCGAGCATCCTCCACTCCTGAATCATCATGTGTGCCACTAGGCCCCGTAGCTGATGGCTGAGGACATCCGCCACCATGTTCACCTTGCTTGTGTGGTACTGAAGATTGAAATCATAGTCCTTCAGGAGCTTCATCCAACATCTCTGCCTCATGTTCAGCTCAGACTGAGAGAATGGGTATTTCAAGCTCTTGTGGTTGAAGAAGAGCTCAAACCTGACCCCATAGAGAAGACGACTGCTGCTAGATCCAAATCGTGCATGGGGTAGTTTAGCTTATGGACCTTGAGCCAGCGAGACGTGAAGGCTACAGGCCTACCTGTTGCATCAGGACAACACCTAAACCAATATGTGAGGCATCGGTAAATACGACAAATCCATCACTCCTTGAGGGAATAGTGAGGATAAGAGCGGACGTCAGACGATCCTTCAGCTCCACGAATGCCTGCTCACATGCGTCAGTCCAAACAAAATCTACGTCCTTCTAAGTCAACCTGGTCAACGGGGCTGCAATACGGGAGAAGCCCTCAATGAAACACCGATAGTATCCCGCTAAACCAAGGAAACTCCGAATCTCGGACGCAACCGTGGGCTAGCCCCACTGATGCACTGCCTCAACCTTCGAGGGGTCCACTATGACACCCCCCCTCATCACTACGTGATCGAGGAGTTTCACCTCATCCTGCCAAAACTCGCACTTCTCCAGTTTCGCATACAGTTGGTGGGCACGGAGGGTCTCGCATACAGTTGGTGGGCACGGAGGGTCTGCAATGCGATCTCTAGATGTTGCATATGGTCCTCACGGGTCCTCGAATATATCAGAATGTCGTCAATGAAAAGCACAACAAACTGATCGAGATATGGACGGAAGACTTTGTTCATCAACTGCATGAAAACCGCGGGTGCATTGGTCAGTCCGAAGGACATGACCTAAAACTCAAAAATGATCATAACGCATCATGAAAGGCGTCTTCGGGATGTCCTCCTCTCGGACCCGAATCTGATGATAACCGGAACACAGGTCAATCTTCGAAAAGAACTATGCACCCTGCAACTGATCGAACAAATCATCTATCCTCGGGAGCGGATACTTGTTCTTGATCGTGACCCGGTTGAGCTCGCGATAATCTACGCAGAGCCTCAATGAGCCATCCTTCATCTTGATGAAGAGTACCGGTGCTCCCTAAGGTGAACTGCTCCGACGAATGATTCCCAACTCACGCAACTCGTCCAATTGTCGCTGTAGCTCCCTCAACTCCATTGGTGTCATACGATACGGGGCCTTCAAGATAGGCGCGATACCGGGTATAAGATCGATCTGGAACTTAATATGTCAGCGCGACGGCAATTCCGGAATCTCCTGAAACACATCAGGAAAATCGCAGACCATTGGCAACTGATCGATACACAAGATAACAGGCTCCTCAACGGTGTAAGACATCAAATAAGACAACGACTCTCCTTGGGCTCGACCACGAACTGAAACTGCGGCAAGCCTTGTATGCAGAACGTGACTGTCCTCGCGGAACAGTTCAAGATGGTGTGGTACTCGGCAAGTCAATCCATGTCCAATATAACATCAAAATCTAACATCGGTAACACGTACAAGTCGGCGGGCAAGAAAATCTCTCTCACTAACATGGGGCAAGATGAATAGAAGTGGCCTAATACTATAGTCTTCCCCAGGGGCATCGATACGGTCAACATCTTTTGAGCAGACTCTGTCAGCAATCCAGTCGAACGGTAGAATTCCTCGGACATAAACGAGTGCGAAGCACTGAAATTAAATAAAACTCGAGCGATGTATGTAAAGACTGAAATATACCCTTAACGACTCATCTGAAGGTCTGCGGGTCCTGTTGAGTTGCGTAGAACCTAGCGTGAGTTGTCTGGGGAGGTGCTTGTCCCCTCTGAGGTCCGTGGTGCTGCTCCTACCTCTGTGACACCCTGTACTATTGTCTCTGATACTAGTGGGGCCTCGGCGGCCGAGGTGGCTGCGATCGCTGCTGATGGGGTCGCTACTGTTGTGGTCGCTGCTGCGTTGGAGGCTACTCTAGCCCTCTCGGTTGCTGCAGATGAGGGCGGGGGCACTTATACATGCGGTGCCCTGTCCCACCACATCCATAACAAGGCCATATAAACGGCTGCTGGGGTAGCGAGGGAGGTGTCACTGGTGCTGCTGGTGCTCTGACAGATGGATGGATCCTGTGCCTCTATGGCCGTCGATGTTGATAGGAGCCACTGGAGGGGGCTTGCCTCTTCTGACCTTTCCTCTAATCTCATTTACTCTACATGCTGACCCACTCAGTTTCGTAAATCTGAGCCCTCCGTACTACCGCCTGAAAGGTCGAGAGCTCATACCCAATAACACAGCCTTGAAGACCATAACGCAAGTCGTTCTCGAAATGGCGGCCTTCCACCCCTCATCATCAACCAAATACGGCATAAACCTTGATAGCACTATAAAACGGGCCGTATACTGCGCCACAGACATGTCCCCTTGCACCAGAGTCTCAAACTCTAACCCTCTCTGATGACGAATGTGGTCGGGGAAGTACTGCTACTCAAATCGATCAATAAAATCCTCCTATGTCCAAACAAAATAGGCCCTGTAACACGGGTAATGGAGGTCCACCAGTGCTCGACCTCACCTTGGAGAAGAAATACTACCAACCAGACTCGCTCCTGGGTCGTACATGCCATAGTATAAAAAATCTTCTCTACATCGGAGCACTATCTCTCAGCTGCTGTCGGATCTAGATCACCCTGAAAACGCAGATAATCGAGCTGTCTAAACTCTCGAAGAAGGGCACTCGGGCGCTCCTACTCTGCCTGGGCTGGAGAAACAATAGGATGCATGCCCTGTCCCTAAAGTGCAGCCGTCACAGCCTACAACATCTACTATAACTAGGAGGCACTCACAGGTACGGTCGGATCCACATCGGTCTCGGGTGAAGGAACGACATCCTTAGGTTGGGGAACATGAATCTCTAGGGGTGGAGCGGGAGTTGTAGGTGGTAAAGCGGGAGCCTCGGGTGGTGGAGCGGGAGTCACTTGGGTCGCTCTCCTGGGCGACATGTCTTATAGGAAAGAACAAGCACGCCAATTAACCTTGAGAATCTCTCGAATACACGCACGTTGGGAAACTAAATCGGGAGGTTACGCACTCGGAACCTAATTGTCTTAAACTCATAGCAAATATGTGATGTTGTCCTCGGTTATTCCCAAGTTATGCTCTAATACCAACTTTTGTCACACCCCAAACTCGAAAACCAGGCTCACAAAATTTTCGATCACCGAATCCGGCGTCGACATCCTCCACAGTACCCCATTCTTGGCTCCCGACACCCATACAGCAAGTTCCGATCCTGGGATCCTACAAGGAGAATTTCAAACATAATTTTGATTCAGTATAAGCATAACTATAAGTATAACCCACGAACAATAACCACAAGAACACCATCACACAATCCACTATGATAAAACTTTGAGTGCAATGCATATAAAGGGAAATACAAGATAATGATAATAACAGAAACTCCTGAAGCTAGACTGTATGCTCCTACTGCGGCGAGGGTACGGCTGTGTCCTAGCATCACCTGCATGCATTAATCGTGTATAAGCTTATAGAAAGCTTAGAGGGTGGTGAAAGTGTGTGCGTAATGTGAACGTGCTCAGAATATAATGTAAGAGTAATACGGAATCATGTTGATGGGTACATGAATGCAATCAGCCGTACCAAGGCTATGCTGTGCAAGATATGAATGCTATCGGCCATATCAAGACTATGTGATGCGAGATGCAACTCAAGCATGTCAATCCTCATCCAAATCTACATATCAATGCAGCTCATCACTAGAGCATTAAATATCAGTACAATTCTCATTTTGAATAATCATTGGGGTTTAGTACACTCCAAATGGCACTGCCCCTTTCCAATACATGTAGCCTAAGTGAGCGTAAGAAACCTCACTATCCGCCTGACTAATAGTCTGTCGATATCCATTCGGCACGTCGATAGCGGACTCATTCACGAGCTGGTCAAACTCAGCTTAGCAATTCCCCCTACGCTCAGGCGAGTAAGGCCACACCCATTTCCAACCGACCACGACACAGTGGGAGATGCGACCTCCTGGTATTCGGCCTTCGTGCGCTCATGTATCCACTTGGTCTCGACGTTAGAGTCATCCTCTGGTACCATCGGGTTTATGAATTTTTACCCAGGGACATTTATGACGCCCCGATGCTAGAAACAGTATTTTCAGTGTCCAATCTGGCCACCCACAATGTGTCTATGGAGGCTATGGCCCTGATGTCGTTAGGGCATACAGTAATCTCAATTACACAAATGCAAAGTGCATGAGTCACACAGTCTAATCATGCATCAATTCTGTGCATATCGTGCGCTCACGTGGGATAATTCTGCTTATCACAGTTCCATAAACCACATATGCAATGGCCAATCACATCACATAACTACAGATGATACGTATGGGCATGTATTATAATGCTATGCTGTCACAAACTCATAATCGGCAAGGTAGTCGGTATCGGCAATCGGTACCGATAATCAGCATCGATAATCAACCTCAGCGCAAGGCGGGGTCCATAAATGGACGACCGATGATGGATCAATAAAAAAGCAATGGGGCTCAAGCGTTTGGGTTAACCCATGAGAGAATGATGAGAATGGGCCTAACAAGGCCTAAGGGAAGGTTACAAAGTGGACGTCCAACCATCATTGCCATCATGTGGACCTTTAACTAACATTGCTCCCAAGGAATGACGCTCATAGGGTCAACCGCATAATGGGTCCACGTTCTCATACGAGGGTCTAATACACATCATCATGGGCCTCGCTTATGGGGCATATACGCATCACATTGGGCCTCACTCATGGGCCAATACATAACATCGGGCCGTATCAAATGGGTCGAATCAAATGGGCCGAATCAGATGGGTCGATCCAAATTGGCCGAATCAAATGGGCCAATTCAAATGGGCCAAGTCAATTGGCCAAATCAGATGGGCCGAATCAGATGGGCCGAATTAAATGATTGATTCAAATGGGCCGAATCAGATGGGCCGATTAAAATGGGCCGATTCAAATAGGCCGAATCAAATGAGCCAAATCAAATGAACCGATTCAAATGGGCCGAATCAGATGGGCTTTAAATATATTAGGTGGGCCCACCGTAACATTTATTTTCCATTCAATCTATTCATAAGGGCACATGGACCTGACTTAAGAGGAAAAACAAATTTCATACTAATCCAAAACTTCTGTGACCACAAAATGGGTTTCAATGGTAGCCGTTCAATCCCCACTGATTTTGTAGTGTGGTCCACCTAATAGGTGGTTGGATATAACATATAAATCATGGCATGGTCCATAGAACTTACTACCTGAAAATATAACAGCTATATATATATATATATATGGGTCCCACTGTCCAAATGGACGGTGGAGATACTACCAGGCCCACGTGCCATGCTGACGTGAGTACAACAACTAAATAGCTATGAAAGGTACACCAGCCAATCTTCATTCATGTGGGTGGGTCCCACATGGGGCCCACCATCATATGAAATAATACATTATTATTATTATTCTATATATTTTATTTTATTATTATTTTTTTGTAATATGCAAAACAAACGTCCAACACTAGACGATCATTGATGGATGGCCAGGATGAAATATATGAATCATGGTGGTCTAGGGCTGGCGGAATGGACGGATGGTGTAGATATAAACATACATCATGGTGGCCCACTGTCCAGGCCTGCTGGACGGTGCAGACCAAAACATACATCATGGTGGGTCGTACTTGGCACCGTCCAGATGGACGGTGCAGATGAAACATGTATAACCGTGGTGGGCCCACCAACCCTGCTGACGTCAGCCTCACAGTAGCCATGGCCGCGTATAGTACGCCATCCAATCCATTCGTCAGGTGGGTCCCACGTACGTGGCCCACCTGTTATTTATATACCATCCAAATCCGTTCGTCAGGTTGGTCCCACGTAGGAGTGGCCCACCATAATCATATATATATATATATTAATATAATATTAGTGTATTATATATATAATATATTATATTATATCATCTAGCCCAGCGTCCAGCAGCAGGGACGCTGGACGGTCTGGATGTTTATCATAATATATATCTTATATATATATATATTATATAAAATACAAAAAGGGGGTATTAAGTCCAGCGTGTGGGACCTCGACCATCCAAACTGTGTATGGTGTGGGTCATCACCTGCAATAGGGTGTGCCATACCGTCTGATGCTGATGGACGGAGTAGATATAACACATATTGGTGTGATCCACACCATCATAATGGGAAGAGAGAGAGAGAGAGAGAGAGAGAGAGAGAGAGAGAGAGAGGAATATGTGAAGGGGAGGGACCCCGCCACTAATGGGCCCTCCCGATACAATGCATACATCAACTGGGTCCCACGACAAGTGTGCCCTTGAATAAGTTTTAACGGTCAATCACCCACCTATCGGCCTTCTTCCTTAGCTCCTTGGACTCATATGCTCCTTGCCTTCTATCTTAATGGAGGTTGATGGAGAATAAATGGTTGAGATGGGAGATGAGAGGGTAGGAAAGTGGGCCACACATGTTTTGGGAGAGAGAACTTGGATGTTGGAAACTCTTATGAGAGTTGGGAGGTTGCTTGTAAAATGAAAGAGAAAGAGAGGTGATGGATTGATATGGGATGGGTGGAATGGGTGTTGTAAGGAGAGGTATGGGTTTGTTTTAAATTTTGGTAAAAGAGGGATGGGTGGGGAGAGAGAGAGAGTTGACTTATAGAAAAGAGGGAGTGGATGCTTATATTTGGAATAGGGTGATGTGGCATTGAGGTATGGAGAATGTACTTAACTTGATGAATGTGACATGTTGTAGAGATTCTCTCAAAATTCGCAATGCGCGGTGTTTTCTTCAGAATGAATGCGGACCCACATCTCCTGGCCTGGGTATCGGATCGGTGTGCGAGTCACGACGTTGGAACTGCGGCTACGGCGCGGTCGCTAGGGTACAAGTTTTGAGTTGAGCTGACTTTGGTATGCAGGACTCGTCTTAAGATCGTATGCAAATGTCGGATACAGGTCGAGGGTTGCCGGAATTCGACCGGGAGAACCGCGGAAGCCTACGGAACAGTACGGACTATGATACGGGCCTTACACACTTTGACCGTAGAAGCGGATTGGCTTGTCTACCAACAACAGCTATTTGTGGTTAACAAGTTCTGAAGGTCTGATCACGTGGATCCCACCTTGATGCATGTATCTTATCCACACCTCCATCCCATTTCTCAGCTCATTTTAGGCATTGAGTCGAAAAATAAAGCCAATCTGAATCTCTAGTAGGCCACACCACTGAAAACAACAAATTTACTGTCAAAACTGTTAAGGAATGCTGTGATGTTTCTATACACCAGAGCATATTGAATATTGGACTTATTAGACCTGTCACGAGCCCGGGATCACAGTAAATGAACTAGATCATCCCGATGTGGGCCCCACCTATGAAAAATCATGGCAAAATAAAAAAACAAACGCCCGACGCTGCTGCTGCCAGCGTCCAGAGGACGTTGCAACAAGCAATGTCCAGCTACTTGGAATGGTTGGGTCCGTGGGATCCATCAGTAGACCCCAGCATGATGTATGGCCAACACCTACACCGTGCATTTGATATGTCCCCTTTAGAAATTGGGACATCCCAAAAATCAGCCGTACACAGGGCTTAAGTGGTTCACACCATCTAATATCATGTTAAAAATAATAATAATAAAAATAAAAAAAATAAAAATATATCAGCAAGTTAGTTATGTGGGTTTGATCATGAGGTATGTATTATATCCAAACCATCCCTCCATTTGGTGAGCTCGTCCTAAGGCTTGAGAAGAAAAATAAGATAGATCTAACTATTAGGTGGTCCACACTACAAAAAGCAGCAGGGATTGAACGTCTACCATTGCAACCTTTTTGGGGTCACAGAAGTTTGGATCAATATGATATATATATATATATATATATATATTCTTAATCCAGGTCTTTATGACCCTATAAATAGATGGGATGGAAAATAAATGTTATGGTGGGCCCTACGTGGGACCCACCTATGTGGAACAGATTGGTTGGTGTATCACACACTAGCTATATAGTTGTTGTAATTATGTCAGCAAGTTCTGTGGGACCCACCGTTGATGTATATGTCTATATCCACACCTTCCATTACTTGGACGGTGGGACCCACCTTGCCCACCATGGTGTATGCGTTGTATATCTATACTATCCATTTGGTGGGGCCCATCTGTTAGGTGCAGGCCCACCATAATGTGTATATTGTATTCAGGTCGTCCATCTTAGGCTCATCATGCAGGGCCACCTTGACATATATATATATATATATGCTACCCATCTGTTTTGGTTGGACCATGGGCTGATATGTGTGAGGCCCTTGAATGAGGCCGATTATGATGTATATGGGCTTAGATGTGAGGGCCCATTATGATGCATTTGAGGCCCATGGGTGAGGCCCAATGTGATGTATATATAGGCCCATGTGATGCAGCCATGTGATGGGGCCCACCTTGGTGTACGTATTCTATATTCACACCGTCCAACTTTGGACAGTGCCACGTGGGGCCTACCATTAATGCAGCCCACTTGATGTATATGAGGCCCATTGATGCAGCCCACTTGATGTAAATGAGGCCCATTGGTGTGGTCCATTAATGCAGCCCACTTGATGTATATGAGGCCTATTGGTGCGGCCCATTAAGCGGCCCATTGTGATGTATATTGGCCCATTTGATGAGACCCAATATGATGTATTTGCAGCCCATTTGATGAAGCTTGATGTGATATTTATGTGGCCCATGGGTTGTGGCCCATCGTGATGTGTATTAAGCCTATGTCATGCGGCCCATTGTGATGTGTATTAAGCCCATGTCATGCGGCCCATTGTCATATATTTGAGGCCTATGTATGTGGCCCGTTGTGATTATTTGAGGCCTAGGTATGTGGCCCATTGTGATGTATTTGAGGCCCAGGCATGTGGCTTGTTGTGATGTATTTGTGGCCCATTTGGTGAGGCCCATTGTGATGTATTTCCAACCCATATGATAAGGCTCATTGTGATGTATTTTTGGCCTACGTGCCAAGGCCCATTGTGACGTATATACAGCCCATGAGTGAGGCCCAATGTGATGTAATTATGGCCCATATGCCGAGGCCCATTGTGATGTATATGCGGCCCATGAGTGAGGTCATGGACCCACGATACCTTTGGCTCTATGTGGGCCACTCCTTGGGAGCAATGATGGTTAAATGTCCACATTGATGGGCAATGATGGTTAAATGTCCACATTGTGACATTCCCTTAGGCCTTGTTAGGCCCATTCTCACTGATTCCGATTATCGAGGCTGATTCCGACTATCGAGGTCGATTTCGATTATTAACTGATTCCGATTGTCAAAGGTCGATTCCAATGGTCGAGGCTGATTCCGATTATCGAGGCCGATTATATAGGCCAATTATTAGTGCCGGTTGTCGATACTGATTATGAGTATAATAACATGATACATGCCCATACGCATCATCTGCAGGTTTGTTATGAGATGTGGTTGACTATTGCATATGTCATTGGACAGGTTGTTATGAGACTCCCTGATAGGTGGAGATTATCTCACATGAGCGCATGGTATTTGCAGGATTGATGCATGACTAGATTATATGAGTCATACATCTTACATTGTGTGTGTGATTACTGTACGCCCCAGCGACATCAAGGTTGTAACCTCCACTGGCATGTCGTGGATGGTCAGATGGGACACCGAAAATCTGTTACTAGCATCGGGGCGCCATAGATGTCCCTAGAAGAAAATCTCTAAACCTTTGAGACCAGGAGACACCCCAACGTTGAGACCGAGTGATATATGAGCGCCTGAGTACCAAATACCATTAGGCCGTGTCTCCTACTATGTCATGGTCGGTTAGGAAAGGGTGTGGCCTTACCCTCCCGAGGGTAGGGGCATAGCTAGGCTGAGTTTGATCAGCTCGTAAATAGGTCAACTATCGATGTGCCAGGTAGATATTGGCTGACCACTGGCCAGACGGATAGTGAGGTCTCTTCCACTTGCATGGTTGCATGTCCAGTGGGCAGCGATTTGTAAGTGCTATGGTTTTATGCTCCTTTGGTTGTCAAATTTTATGGTGCCAAAATCTCAATCTATGTCTTGTGTAGCTGATTGGTATATATGTTCAAGACATTGCATCAACTCTCTAAACACTTTGCTTCAAGTCAAGAATGAAGAACTACTTCAAATCATTTCAAGTAATGCAAGTACAAGCTACGACGGAAGAAGTGATCTTATTCAAGACCCAAGTCAAGTGTAATTCAAGCTACAAGAAGTACAACTCAAGATTAAGTGTAATTCAAGCTCTAGAAGATCTCAAGCTCAAATTTACATCAAGTAGAGAGATCTCAAGCTTTATAGTCTCCAAAGGTCAACTATCATCTAAAGAAATGAAGTCTCAATGTTCATACCTCACTTTCAAGGTATGATTGATCTAAGATTGATCTAAGGGTAGGTCATTTTATATACATAATTCAAATTGAATTACTTTACATGTATTTGAACTATTCTAAGACTAGTCCTGAACTTTATTCGACTAGTCCTAGCTTTGGCTTGACCAGTCCAAGAAATTCCAAGACCAGTCCTAAGTTGTTGTAAATTTTCAGAATTTTTTAGTTGAGCTACGACCAGTCCTGGACTCTATTCGACCGGTCGTGTGAACAGTGCACGACTCGTCCTACGACTAGTCTTAGACCTACGACTCAAATTCTAGCAACTGTTCCTGGTTTCTCACGACCAGTTGTAGGATGCTCACGACCAGTCGTGGAGGGCTCATGACCAGTCGTGGACACCCTACAACCGGTCGTGAAACGGTTTTATCCAATCGCGCTTAAAATTTTAAAAATTTGTTCGGTCTATGACCAGTCGTAATGTCCTCAGGACCATTCGTAAATGAGATTTCTGCAAGTATAAATAGAACATGAATTTCAGAGTTTTATATCGAATTTCAAGTAAAATTAAGGCATCACTCTAAGATAAGTTTCTGTTCATTTTTAAGCTACATTGTGCTTATTTAATATTCTCTTTTATTAGCTTTATTAATTTGATTTTATTTCTATATTCCAATCTGAATTGAAAAGAGGAATTGTTGTATTCCTTCTTCTTGGAATCAAAGTCAAATATAGCTAGCCCAACTGGTTTAATTTAAAATCAATTAGAACCTAGAACCATTTCAAAGTGAGTATTGAACATTAAACTTCCACATTCGAACTTCTACTCCAATTGGTTCTTCCGGGCTGCTACAAAAGGAGAAATCCAGGTATTTTACTATATTGTAAATTTCCTTCATTTTGGTTTTTGTTTGAGATTAAGCTAGAAAAATCTCAATCTAGTGGTTATCTAAGGAGAGCAAGGAAAACTCAGAAGTGGGGTTTTTGAATTGTGTAAGCCCATTTGAAAGACACAATTGTGAAGGTTTTAGGTGAACCCGTGAAACCTATTTTCATAGTGAACGCTAATATCCCCTGTGTGAGGATATTAGGAGTGGAGTAGCAAGCTGTGTGGCTGTTGTTTAACAGTTGTTGTACACACTGTCGAACCACTATAACTCTGTGTTTTGTGGATGTCTGATTTATATTTCCTATCTTTTATCGTTCGGGTTAGTGGAATGTATGTGTGGATGTGAATGTTGTAATAATTTAGATTTAAATTCTTGCAATTTATTTCAATTCCTTGCTATTTATTTATTCCTCTTTGGTTTGAGTTTTTTATATGAAGAATGTTCTAGAAATAAGGTTGTCCTACCATAAACCCTTAGTTTTTATGGTGTAAGGTTGTCCTTAGAACAACATTTGTATCAACCTCTCAATACTTGTTTATTGAGGTTGCCTTTCATTTAGCATTGTGAATTAATTTCCTTTATTTGGCTATCTCATTATTTAATTTTGCTATTATTATTTTAAATTTTGCATTGTCCTATTCACCCCCCCTCTAGGACATATAAATTGGCCTTTTCAGGTGGTATCAGAGCCTAATAGCTTGTTCTAATTCTTTATATTTGGATTTATTTCCTGAGCTAATCGATCTAAGCTATTGATAAGATGTAATATTTTGATAGCCTCTCAGTCACTAGGCCTCTACCATTTGATGGCTCCAATTATGCTTATTGGAAAGCCAGGATGAGGATTTTCCTTAAATCTATGGATGAGAGTGTGTGGTAAGCCACAGTGACTGAATGGAACCCCCTACCACTGAAGTGACTGGTATTGATGGTTCAAAATCAGTAAAAGTTTCACCATATTTCACTTAGACCATAGTTCAAAAACGTGAAAGTAGTGCCAATGCAAAAACACTAAATGCAATCACTTGTGCACTATCACCGGATGAGTTCAAAAGAATTATATCTTGTGATACTGCAAAGTAAGCTTGAGATATTTTAGAAATGACACACGAGGGTACTTCAATTGTCAAGAAATCTAAAGTCCAATACCTCACAACCAAATTTTGAGAAAATTCATATGGAAGAAAATGAAATGTTTATCAACTTTTATACAAGATTAAATGACGTTGTAAACTCTATGTGGGGTATTGGCGATAAAATCCCAGAAAGTAAAGTGTATGCAAAGATACTATGCTCACTTCCTGAACGGTTCAATTCTAAGGTAACCGCGATCTAGTAACTTCGTGATACGGACAATATGAGGGTAGAAGAACTAGTTGGGTCTTTACAAACCTATGAGTTAAACTTTAAAGCTCCTAAAGGTAAATTTATCGCTCTTAAATCTTCTAAATGTATTTCTCAAGAAAATTCTGATTTAGAAAATTCTGAAGATGATATGGCTCTTTTAGCGAGGAAGTTTTACAAGATTTTCAAAAGTAAAAGAGGGTTGACTTTCAAAAATCAAATGGTTAGAAAAGATCTAAAACCAGAACTTGAAAATCTTTAAAAGATAGTCAATGTTACAACTGCCAAGAATATGGGCATTTGGCAAACAAGTGTCCTAAAAAGGACAAACCCAAAAAGAAGAGTATGTTGGCTACTTGGGATGAATCCTCTGATTCTGAAGCCTCTTTTGAATCAGAAGATTCTGAAACCAAGTCGGGCAATAAAGTTAAAGCCCTTATGACTCTAACCAAGTAATCTTTTTCAGATCATGATGATTCTACTAGTGAAGAAAATCTGAATAGTGATCATGAAAATGAAGAAGATCTTTAAGATGTTTACAATGCCCTATACAAGGAAAGTTGTAAAATTGCCGTAAAACTAAAACTTCAAAAAGAAAAGTTTTTAAAACTTAAAGGAAATTTTGAATCACTTGTTTTAGAAAAATCTCAAATTTCATATTGTTTTGAAAAATCAAAATGTGATTTAGAGTTCAAAACCTCCCTGATTGAAAACATAAAATCTGAAAATGAAAAACTTAAACTTGAAGTCTCTTTTCTTTTGAGTTTAAAGGATACATGGAGATATGCCTAAGGTGATCCAAAGTTAGAAAAACTTTTATCCGGATCAAGAAAATGTGGTGACCGATCTGGTTTGGGCTACGATAAAAGTGTTCCTCCTAAATAGAAGAATACTTTTCCTAAGTTTGTGAAAGGAGAATCTTCAAACTCAAAAGGAAATAGTTCTAATCAAAATTTTTCTAAAAATGTTAAAACTTTTCAGTCTTTCAAACCTAAAAGTAATTATATCAACTATAAAAATCAGAATCAAAACCCTTTAGCTGAGACAATAGTTGATCTACTTAAGGAGCTCTTAAAATCTAAATCAGTGGGTCATTCTTACAACAATTACAAATACAAGAAGACCAACTATACTCCTAAACCCAAAACAGTTATGATATGGGTTCCTAAGGTTACCTGCTTGGTTGCCTACATTACTTTCAAAGCTACAAGTCATTCAAAGTGGTAACTAGACAGTGGATGCTCAAGGCATATGACTGGTGATAAAGGTCTATTCACTGATCTCAAAGACATGACTGATGGGTCAGTCACATTCGGCGATGGCAGCAATTACAAGATTATTGGCCAAGGTATGGTTCAACTCCATAACCTCACTTTGTTTTAAAATGTTTTATACATTGAAGGATTAAAACACATTCTGTTAAGCATATCTCAAATATGCGATAACAATCATAGTGTAAGATTTTCTAACCAACATTGTGAAATTCTAAATAATAAGGGTTCAGTAATATTAACTGGTCACAGAACTTCTGAAAACTGCTATATTGTTAGTGAATCCAGCTCATCTAGTCAAACGTGTTACATGGTCTACACCGATGAGACTGATTTATGGCATAAACGTCTTGGACATGTACATTACCGTAATTTGTATAGACTGAGAAAAAGAGAACTAATAAGAGGTCTACCTAAATTACAAAAAATAGATAAAATATGTAGCGAATGCCAGATTGGCAAGCAAACTAAGAGCTCTCACAAGAAGGTGAACTCCATTGCCACACAAGACCACTCGAGCTTCTCCATATGGATTTAATAGGACCAACCAGGATAGAAAGTCGAGGTGGTAAAAAATACATACTGGTGATCGTGGATGATTATACCAGATTCACTTGGGTAGCTTTTTTAAGGGATAGATAAGAAACCCTTGATGAAGTAAAAAAAAGTTCTCAAACGAATTCAAATGGAAAAATGTTCTCAAGTTTGTAAGATTCGTAGTGATCATGGATCTGAATTTGAAAATAATAGTTTTGAGAAATTCTGTAGCAATCAGGGAATATCGCATGAATTCTCTATGCACAAAAATCCACAACAAAATGAAATTGTAGAAAGAAAAAATAGAGTGATTCAAGAAATGGCTAATGTAATGTTGAATAGTATGAAGCTATCTAAAAATCTTTGGGCTGAAGCCATAAATACTGCATGCTATATAATCAACTAGGTCTATATGAGAAAGTCAAACTATAAGATAGCTTATGAGATGTGGTTCCATAAGAAGCCTATGTCAAATACTTTTGAGTTTTTGGCAGCAAGTTTTATATTCTACGTGACCGTGAAAATCTAGGAAAGTTTGACACTAAAAGTGATGAAGGGATCTTTTTAGGTTATTCTTTAAACAGTCGCGCATTTCGTGTACTAAACAAAAGGACCAGTGTTATTCAAGAATTTATTAATGTAGTCATAGACGATCACTTGAATACACCCGCCTCAAGTTCAGATAATGATGAAGTTCTTTTAATTGACAAACCAGATATTTCATCAAGTCAAAATAATTCTGAATTGAGGACTGTTAAAGATCATCCAACCAATCAGATTCTTGGAAACCCTCTCACTAGTGTGCGCACTTGTAAACAACTTGAAGACATATGTAACTACGTATGCTTTACATCCCAGATAGAGCCAGCAAACATAAAAGAAGCTCTTACTAACGAAAATTGGACAGTTGCGATGCAAGAAGAGCTTAACCAATTTGTAAGAAATGATGTTTGGTATTTGTTCCTAGACCTAAAGATAAACATATTATTGGAACTAAGTGAATTTTCAAAAATAAGTCTGATGAACTTAATAATATTATTCGAAACAAGGCTAAACTGGTTGTATAAGGGTACACTCAAATTGAAGACATTGATTATGATGAAACCTTTACCCCAGTAGCTCGTCTTGAATCAATCAGACTATTCAGATCCATTGCTTGCTTTAGAAAATTCAAAATTTATCAAATGGATGTAAAAAGTACCTTCTTAAATGTTGATCTACATGAAGAAGTGTATGTTGAACAACCAATGGTTTTTGAAGACCCTAAGAACACTAATCATGTCTATCACCTTAAAAAGACTCTCTACGGTTTAAAACAAGCTCTCAGGGCATGATACGAAAAGTTGACTAAGTTTTTACTAAGTCATAATTTTCAAATGGGGAGTGTTAATAAAACTTTGTTTGTTAAGAAACATAACGATCACATCTTAATAGTGTAGATCTACGTTGATGATATTATTTATGGATCTACTTGTTCTAACATGACTGTTGAGTTTGCAGATTTAATGAAGTTTATGTTCGAAATGAGCATGGTTGGGGAATTGAATTATTTCCTATGGCTACAAGTAAAACAACAACTTGATGGTATTTTTATTTCTCAAACCAAATATGCTTTAAACTTGATTAAAAAGTTCGGATTTGAGAATGGTAAGAATTTTGATACTCCTATGAGTATAACTTTAAAACTCTCCAAGGACTCTACAGGTAAAAATGTTGATCCTAAATTATATCGTAATATGATTGGTAGTTTACGTTATTTAATTGCTAGGAGACCTGATATTGCTTTTAGTGTTGGTATTTGCGCTAGATATCAGTCTAATCCTAAAGAGTCACATCTAACTGCTGTTAAGTGGATAATGCGATATGTCGCAAGTATTGCTAAATTGGGTCTGTGGTATCTCTATGATACTAGTGTTCAATTGGCTGGGTACTCAGATGCTGATTGGGCTGGTAATATTGATGACAGGAAATCAACTAGTGGTGGTTGTTTCTATATTGAAAATTGTTTGGTTTATTAGTTTAGCAAGAAACAAAGTTCTATATCGCTCTCAACTGCTGAGGCTGAATACATTGCAGTAGGAAATGCATGTACTCAGCTTGTTTGGATGAAACGTATGTTAAGCGATTATGGAATTGCATAGGAATCAATGATATTATTTTGTGACAATTCCAATGCTATTAATATTTCGAAAAATCTAATCCAACATTCATGTACCAAACACATTGACATTAGGTATCATTACATTTGTGAATTAGTGGAAGAAAAAAATAATATCTTTAGAATATATTCTGACCGAGACTCAACTTGTTGACATTTTCACTAAACTGCTCGACAAAAGCAGGTTTAATAAATTGAAATTTGATCTTGGTATGTGCAATCTAAATTGATTATTCATGCATGTATGTATCATAGTGTATATATATTTGATAATTTATGTGTTTAAATTTCAAATTTTCATGAAAAATGCATGTTTTTGTTTGTACATGACCAGTCATTGATGTACTCGACCGGTCATGGTACGACTGGTCGAGGACAGCTTAAGACCAGTCGTGGAGCGCGCTGGTCATTTTAAAAATTGGGGAAAAACGTTTTCTTCTTCATTTCTTCCTTCTTCTCCAACGGGTGTGGCACGACTAGTCATACCCAACTGCTTTATTCTTTAAGGTAAATGCATCATTTTAGTTTTCCTTGTAGATTTATACTCTAATCACTTCATTTTCTTCCTTGGGGTGGTTGATTTCAAGTTCTCTTGAAGATTTTGGGGTTTTCTACACCCAAATCTGATCTTTGTAAACCCCACTCTATCCTATTTGCATCTTCTTGATTCTTTGAGTTTCTTCATGCAAATAGATGCTAGAGGGAACATGAAAACTTCCCGTGGTCCATCATCTTCTAGATCAACTCCTATCTCTCGGCACTATCTTCGGTCACCTGAAGATGATCCCTCACATGTGCGGGATTTGCGTATGCGCAATGTCATTGTTGAACGGCCTATTGATCTTGACTACATTGCTCCTTTTGGTATTCTTTCTCTTCTCCAAGTTGTAGGATGAGTTAACATCTTATATTGGGGTGGGCCTGCATACTAATCTATTGCACAGGCCATGTTTGCATGTATCTCTGAATTTTCATCTGAGAATTTAACATTTAAAATTAATGCCAGAGAAGGTCCATTTGATGTAGACCGTGATCTGGTTTCAGGCCTTATGAACATACTTGTCAATGATGAGGGTATTCCTATTCATACTTTAGCTGAAAAACTCTTAGAATTGGAAAAATGCATGCTTACTAGAGATCTATGTAATATGAATGGACTCATAAAGGGAATGCGCTCCCCTCAAAGTATTTGTTACCCAGATACAGAGTTCTCCACAAAATTTTTATTTCAAATATGTATCCTCGTTCAGATAACAAAACTGAACTAAATTCATTTATGGTTCGGGTTTTGCATTCTATTATCTCTGGTACTAAAGTTTGTCTGCCTTATTTGATATGTCATTCCATCATTTAGTTTCGTCTCCATCTCGGTCATAGTCATATTCCGTTTGTCTATCTTATGACTGTGCTAACTAATCATATGTTAGTTGGTATGCCCATTGGAGAGGCTCCCATCCATAATCTTATTTTTAACAATTCAAATATAAACAAGATGAAATTGGAATTGGCTCCTGGCCAAGTAGATGTTGGTGGTGGAGCTGAAGCAGGGAATGAAGATGAAGCTTGCAATCTTCCTGATGATGTTAATATGGATGATATCTTTGATGAACTTAAATCTGATTCTACTAATGATCCTAACTATGAGCCATCTAATTTTGATGCTCGTCTTCATGCACTTGAGGAGAAAGTTGAGAACATGAATGTTGCCCATGATTTACGATTTAAATATATACGCAAGTATCTTAGGCGCATAAACAAGGGCCTTCATCAACTTGATTATACCATACTTGCTCTTTCATCTGGATCTGATTAAGTGTTTTATGCTTTGGTCTGTATTAACTCTAATACTATTTTACCTTTGTTGGTGTGTGAACCTTGATTTTACTTCAGTTTGGTTGACTGACCTTTGTTTGTGGATTTGAATTGGTTAATAGTTTGTGGACTTTAATTTGCTTAAATCTTGTTTAGTTAATCCTTTTCTTACTCCTGTTTATTATCCTTTTCCATTTCTTTTTTACTTCCTTTGTCATATTGTGATAAAAAGGGGGAGAAGATTTCAAGTAGTTTAGATTGATTGGAATAGATATGGATTGAAGGGTAGTAAGCATAGTAACATATGTGTGTGCTACTCAGGGGGAGTAAGAATTTGTGCTAGTTAATGGCAACTGGTGCATGATTCTTTAACCAGGCTGTAACTGGTTCTCTTATATAACTAGTGCATGATTCGTTATTAAGCATGATGTGCTTTTCTTATTTTTTTTAGTGTATTTTGTCACAAATTTGACAAAGGGGGAGATTGTAAGTGCTATGGTTTTATGCTCCTTTGGTTGTTAAATTTTGTGGTGCCAAAACCTTAATCTATGTCTTGTGTAGCTCATTGGTATATATGTTCAAGACATTGCATCAACTCTCTAAACACTTTGCTTCAAGTTAAGAATGAAGAACTACTTCAAATCACTTCAAGTAATGCAAGTACAAGCTATAATGGAAGAAGTGATCTTATTCAAGACCCAAGTCAAGTGTAATTCAAGCAATAAGAAGTACAACTCAAGATTAAGTGTAATTCAAGCTCTAGAAGATCTCAAGCTCAATGTTACATCAAGTAGAGAGATCTCAAGCTTCATAATCTTCAAAGGTCAACTATCATCTGAAGAAATGAAGTCTCAATGTTCATACCTCACTTTTAAGGTATGATTGACCTTAAGGTAGGTTATTCTGTATACATAATTCAAATTGAATTACTTTACATGTATTTGGATTGTTCTAAGACTAGTCCTGAACTCTGTTCGACTAGTCCTAGCTATGGCTTTACCAGTCAAAGAAATTCCAAGACCAGTCCTAAGTTGTTTCAAATTTTTAGAATTTTTTGGTTGAGCTATGACCAGTCCTGGACTCTGTTCGACCGGTCGTGTGAACAGTGCATGACTCGTCTTACGACTAGTCAGGACCTACGACTCAAATGCCAGCAATTGTTCCTGGTTTTTAACGACCAGTCGTAGGATGCTCACGACCAGTCGTGGAGGGCTTACGACTAGTTGTGGACACGCTACGACCAGTCGTGAAACGGTTTTATCTGATCGCGCTTAAAATTTCAAAAATCTGTTCGGTTTACGACCAATCGTAGTGTCCTCAGGACCAGTCGTAGGTGAGATTTCTACAAGTATAAATAGAACACAAATTTCAAAGTTTTATATCGAATTTCAAGTAAAATCAAGGCATCACTCTGAGTTAAGTTTGTGTTATATTATACTTATTTAATATTCTCTTTTGTTAGCTTTATTAATTTGATTTTATTTCTATATTTCAATCTAAATTGAAAAGAGGAATTATTGTATTCCTTCTTCTTGGAATCAAAATCAAATATAGCTACCCCAACTGGTTTAATTTAAAATCAATTAGAACCTAGAACCATTTCAAAGTGAGTATTGGACATTGAACTTCCACATTTGAACTTCTACTCCGATTGGTTCTTCCGGGCTACTACAAAAGGAGAAATCCAGGTATTTTACTGTATTGTAAATTTCCTTCATTTTGGTTTTTGTTTGAGATTAAGCCAGAAAAATCTCAATCTAGTGGTTATCTGAGGAGAGTTAGGAAAACTCAGAAGTGAGGTTTTTGAATTGTATAAGCCCATTTGAAAGACACAATTGTGAAGGTTTTAGGTGAACTTGTGAAACCTATTTTCATAGTGAACACCAATATCCCCTGTGTGAGGATATTAAGAGTGGAGTAGCAAGCTGTGTGGCTGTTGTTTAACAGTTGGTGTACACACAGGCAAACCACTATAACTCTTTATATTTTGTGGATGTGTGATTTATATTTCCTATCTTTTATCATTCAAGTTGGTGGAATGTACGTGTGGATGTGAATGTTGTAATAATTTAGATTTAAATTCTTGCAATTTATTTTAATTCCTTGCTATTTATTTATTCCTCTTCGGTTAGAGTTTTTGATACGAAGAACGTTCTAGAAATAAGGTTGTCTTGCCATAAACCCTTGGTTTTTATGGTATAAGGTTGTCCTTAGAACAACATTTGTATCAACCTCTTAATACTTGTTTATTGAGGTTGCCTTTCATTTCAACATTGTGAATTGATTTCCTTTATTTGGCTACCTCATTATTTAATTCCGCTGTTATTATTTTAAATTTGGTATTGTCCTATTCATCCCCCTCTAGGACATATAGCTTGGCCTTTTCACGATTACATGTAGAGTGTACCAGACCCCGGTGATGATTACAGAGATGTACGGTGTTGATATGTGGACTTACTGGGCAGGAGTTATATACTTAGCATTTTTCTCATTCATTCATTCACTATCCACTCGGGCTGGTGGTGCGCAACTATTTATTACGTGTACCTTCATAATGGCTAGGATTTCAGTTGGAGTGTGCGACTAACCTGAGATCAGGAGTTTACCACATCGAGTCTATCTATCTAAATTTAGGTATGAGACTGGTTTGGATAGAAGTCTCTTGTGGTGAACCCCGTAGCCTTCGATACTATGTACTATCATCCCGACTTCACACTCTAGCATGGTCATTCCATTTGCATTGCATATTGTATAACATCCTCGGCATCTGATATTTTGCTCTTTATGACTCCTCATTTGCATAGCTGATCTGTATTGCGTACTCTGATATTGTATGATTCATGATCTTGTCAGTATGTTCGATATTGTATAATTATGGCATTGTATTGAATACTTGACACTTACCTTGTGCACACACTTACATCACCCTCTAAGCTTTCTATAAGCTTATGCAAGTTAGATGCGTGCAGGTAATGTTAGGTTGCACTAGCATCGGGCTTCAAGCATGCAACGGTCTTCTGGAGCTTTGGTTTTCGATATATGTATTTCCCTTTCAGCTCTGTATTCAAATGTTTATATTAGTGGATATGTGATGATGATGTTGCCTTTGTGATTTGGGTAAACTTGTGGTTATGCTTATTATGAGATAAATGTACGTTCGAAAATCCTCCTTGTAAGATCCCAGGATCGGAATTTGGCGTATGTGCGCTGGGAGTTGAGAATGGGGTACCATGGAGGCTGTCGGTACCAGATTCAGTAATCAGGAATTTTGTGAGCTCGGTTTCCGAGTTTGATGCGTGACATACGCTCATACGCCAGATTCAGTTTGAGCATCAATCAGAGTTTTCTATCCTGAAAGGTCTTTTGCAACTATTCTCTGAGAACGACTGTAAGAATCCAGTTCTCCATCCTGAAAGGTCTTTTGCAACGCTTCTCCGAGAATGAATGTAAGAATCCCTTTCCTGTATCTCTTTTGTAACATCTCTAATTTTCATGGCTTGAGTTTATACATGTGCCCGGGAAAACCGTGTGTTAATAATGTATAAATTGGATGTTTTAGAAACCACACTTTTTTTTTCTTTTTCATTTGAATCGTTTAAATTGCATTTGGATACATTTATGAAGGTAACATTCACAAGAATAAAATAGACTGAATTGATTATTTCAGCAGAGTAAAGAAATTCAATAAATAATCAAATGCCTTCTCAATTGAAGCTCGTTACATTAATCGAGTTCGCAATGGAAGTATAAAACTAAATAATAAAACCATCTTTGTATTCTTTTAGTATGGTCTTCTATAGGGAGATGGTCCTCTAGGTCTTCAAGTTGTATATCACCTGCATCAGCTGTACAGTTAGGAGAAGGTCAATGCCTTATTCATAGTGATGGTTATCCTTTAAGATTAACAGTAATTTAAGAGATTTATAAAAGCAATGTAAAGGTTCTGATACGTCCCGTACTCCACAACTACAAGAGGTATCACTATGCACAAACAATCTATATGAGATGTATGCCTAGCAAAGTATATGCGGTTGATCACCCTTAGCGATTACTACAATGTGGAATACGATTAAAGTTATCTGACTCACCCCGCATCCTATACTACGGAGATTCATGGCGTGTCTCGTATTTAACATGAATTTATGCAGTTATCCCAAGAAAGACACAACACATGACCAGGTGAATCACACAACCCAGATTGGAGTGACTAATTGTGCAACCAACCCCCAAAAGAAAAGATTGATGTAATATGTATATATAGCGATTTACATATACCAACTAGTGCACCATCACCCTTGAAACATGGAATTATGTTTCGCCCCAGGGCCGCTATCGAAAATGCATTATGTCCATGATATTTATTCGATCGCTAGAAGAGGGATTTCCAACATAGTACTTGCACTTATAGAGAATACATACTAAATCATGGAGGTTTTGGAATATCAAGACACATGCCCAAGCCCTTTAAAGATAGATAGCACAATGTCAATATAAAGAAGAGTGACAATGGTTAACTCAAGCAGTGCCAATGGCCAATATAACAAATAGAAGAGCGGCAACAACTGATTCAATAAAAAGGAGAGTGGTAATGGCCAACTCAATAAATAGAAGAGCGGCAATGGCCGATTCTTTAATAAGGAGAGTAGCAATGGCCAACTTAATAAATAGAAGAATGGTAACGGCCAATTCTTTAATAAGAAGAGTGACAATGGCCAACTCAATAAAGAGACGAGTGGCAGGGCTAACTCAAATATATTTGATAGGGCAAGGGCAAGGCTTGTATCCCAGGCCCCACATAAAATCAGAAAGATCACTTGTAAGCAATATTATACTATGATCTCAAAGGGCAAATATTGATGGTAAAACACATAATTGCAGGAAGAATTCAAAGTAACAAGAAGGCATGTTAAAAGCAAGGTACAAATAATACGAAAGCATGTAAAGGTAAGATAATGCAACAGGATGTCATGTAAGTACAGGGTAAATATAACAACTTAAATTAATGTAAGCCTAAAGGATAAAACCCTCACCTTAACTCGACTCAAATCTACCCCAGACTTAGTCCAGGATCCAGCAAGTTTATTCATCACACGATCTCTCTCTCTCTCTCTCTCTCTCTCTCTCTCTCTCTCTTTCTTTTTTTTTCTTTCCTTTCTCTTTCTCTTTTCTTTTCTTTCTTTTCCTTCTTTCTTTTCCTTCTTTCTTTCCTTCTTTCTCTTTCTTTCTTTTTCCCCTTCTTCTCTTTTCTTTTCCTTTCCTTTCCTTCTTCCTTTCTTTCTTTCTTTTCCTCCCAGCGTTGGAGGATAGCTGCTGGATGGCTAGAGTTTTCTCCTTCTTCTTTCCTCTCTTGTTCTTCTTCTTTTTCTTCTTGTCTTTCTTACTTGTCTCCACTGCCCTGATAGGCCTTCTTTATATAGCAACGGGGAGGCCTTCCAGATTCTTCTTGCGTAGGAAGAGGGTGTGCGTAAACCTTGCGCGGTAGTTGAAACACGTCGCATTGCGACCCTATTCTTGCGGCGGCGCAATGATGATCGGAGTCGTGGGCAGGCCACCATCCTTCTTCCAATTGTTTCCGTTAGCATGGGAGTGGTCAGATCTCCCATTCCCAGCATTTGGACGGTTTGGATCAAGGCTATGATCGAAATTCCGATCATCCAGTGAGTGAAAATCTTGCAATTAGGCTCGGTTCATCCATTGTTCACACCCATTGCGGAATTCGCGGATCTGCGTTATCTGGTGGGCCCAATGACAGAAACGTCAGGGAAATCCACTCCTTTTATTAGATTCCTTTCATTATTTTGGGCTAATATGACATGGAAAAGATCGGGTTTTAGGTGGCCCATGGGATCTTTCTTGACGCATTTTACTCAGCGTTCATCTGTTGGAGATCATTTTCTTGCTCTCCTCTCAGCAAACCTCCCTTTAGCCTTTGATCGGACGGTCTGTCTGAGTCTAATGGATGGTTCAGATCACCCTTTTGGGGCAATCTTGGTGGCCCATGGGTGACACTAGCGTCACCTTGTTTGAAATTTTACCATGGGTGAGAAGCTATTGATGAGAGGATTCTTCCTCACGGTCAAACCTAGTTTGACCGGACTTCCGTCTTCGTGCAAAGGTGGTACACATGCACTGTGCACATAGGCTACTTATGGGAACCCTAGTTATGTTTTTCTAATGGATCTACACTGTCCATTCATTCTTCCACCTAATTTAAGGGGTTGAGTCCAAAGTTTGAGTATATCCAAAGATTAGGTGAGCCCCAAAATCAATGGTCAATGGATGATCTATCCATTGGGTTATTTTTATAATGATCTAAAGGTTAAAATTTGATGTGTACAGTTAATTTATGATTTATAGGAATGGTATAAAATTTCACGTTGATCGAATGGTGGGAACTATGTGATCTAAAATTCAGGTGTTTATGTTAATGGCATTTTCGTAATTATCACTGATCTAAGAGTTTTGTGAAATCTAATGGGTCTACATGGTACTAGGCATGTTTTTAAGAAATTCTTATAGAGGAACTTATATCTAAATCATCATAGGTGAAGGGTTATTCATTGATTTAGTTAGTTAATGTACATGTATCAGACTATGTGATCAATGGTCGGGTGACTTGATTTTTGGGTAGGGCCCATTCTCAAGGGTCAAATTCATCTAAGGAAATAGATATACGGTTAGGATAGTTAGATTGGTATCACACGCATGTACATATTACGTTATATTTCATGGTAACACTCGAGAACTTCTAATACTCGGGTATTGAAATGTTCGGGGTGTTACATCTTTCATCTGTATTGAAAAGTCCTTTCGTATGTGAGGAAAATGTGTGACCTATTATCAGAGGATGAACCTTACCCTCTAACTATCGCTTGATCATTTTAACATACGACGTGAGTGGGTAAATAAGCGACTGATCTTATTTGATCTTAGTCACATACTATGTATCTGCCTATCTTGGTGTTTGGGGTCATAGTTCTCCAGTTTCAATTGACTGTCAATTTTAGCACACCCGCACTCATCACATGATAAAAACTGTAAATCGAACCACAACAGGTTTTTGGCACACCCAATAGAACACTGTATATAACTTATGGGGACAACATTGCCAACTAAAAATATGAATAAGAGTAATCGAATTGTTGGGGTTGAACCCTCTATACCGACCACACTACTTCCAATCGAGGATGTGCTAGTTCAAGCGACCCCCAAAATGTTAAATTTTAATAGTAGTCTGATACTCAGTATCAAGAATCAGGAAGGGGCCTGGACCTCATGGATCGTCTTTCTTAAAGAGATAATGGTCGCACTTCAAGACAGTTAACTAAGTATTTACTATGTTCAAGAATATGAGAAAGCTCAGGCAAAGTTGGCGCATACACGGACCGAAGCCATGCATTAGTTGATGGCCATGATGACTGAAAGAGTCTCGATGACAACATAGTATAATGCCAAGGGAAGTTCTATCGGTAACGTAGTATAATCGCCATCTATGCCTCCTTCGCAGTGAAACTCATTACCGATTCCAATTCATGAAGTATGAAATGTTCTACTACATGTTGAATGTCAAATATTGCATATTTTCTTCCATTTATATCTTGGTTTTATGAACACAATAATGCTTAATAGTATACTTTATACATGTTTCTGTTACAAGGTGATTTTAAGAGCTTGGATTGAAAAGAATGCTAAAAGTATGGATTTAATGCTCAAGAAACACCAAGGCAAAGAATGGATCTTTGGAGACCAAGATTGAAGATTTCAAGACCCCAAAATCTAAGAAAACCAAGTGGAGAGGAAGGAAGTCAAAAGAACAAAGAGTTGAAATTCACTTCATTACTTGTGTCATTGACCACTGTTCGATGACATCGAACACAACTCGATGACATTGAATTTTTACATGAAAATCAAGTTGGTTACCGGACATATTAGGTGTCATTGTTGATTACTCGAAGACTCTCTCGATGACATCGAGGAGTTGCTCGATGACATTGAACACAACTCGATGGCATCAAATTTTTTAAAGAATTCCAAAGCAACTCGCTGGACTGTTTTAGACGCTTTTTCGATTACTCGAGGACCTGTTCAATGACTCGAAGATACGCTTGATGACATTGAAAGAATGTTCGATGATACATAGACTTACGTAGTGCGAAAGGAGAAAAGGCGCGACTTTCAGATTTAAACCCCTTCGATGATATCGAAGGCGTTACGCAGAGTTACGTGGACTACGTAAATTTGATACGATCTTGCGATTTTGCAGAAACTAGCTTATAAATATGGGTTTCCAAAGTCCTTTTAGGATATCTAGGGTTTTGAAGAGCAGAGCAAAGGGGTGGTGCTGTCATCCAATGGTTTCTTCTTCCTTTCTTCCTAGTTTTTAATGCTTTCTTCTAGGGTTATAGATCCAATCATGTCTATGGTTGGCTAAATCCCTTAGGTTTAAGGGGTGAAGCTTGTAGCATGATTGAGATGTTTTTCTTATTTAAATCTTTTTTTTATTGAACTTCTTTGATTCTAATTTAATATTTAAGGAATACTTTTAGTTCTTAATGGTTTGTTGTGACTCAAATTACAATAGATCTACAATAGCTTTGAGTATTTTCTTTTTCTGAACTAAGATTGTAAAGATAGTAAATCCTATTGTTCACCATCGTCCCTTGGGCATGGTTGGGTGATGAAATCTCTTCTAACCTTCACAATTTTTCTATGTTCAGTTGTGGGATTGGTATATCCTGTTTTTTCCATCGTCTTTAGGGCATGGTTTGATGATGAAATCACTTCCAATCCTCATAACTTTCATCTGTTGAGAATTAGGTTAATGAAAGTTTAGATTGATTTTATTGATATATCTTCCAATTAGATATAATTACTTTTAGAATACACACAAGTTTAGTCCCTGTGGATTCGACCTTGGTCTCACCGAGATTCTTACTACATCGTGACCCTACACTTGGGGTTGTGAACAAGTTTTTAGTGTCGTTGCCGGGGACTGATGGTTGCGTTTTCTAAAATTGATTAGTTTTGGAATTATGTTAAGATTAGGGTTTATTTACTTTCTATTTTTGGGTTAGAATTTTCCTGATTTATTTTTAAAAAATAACTTGTTTTTCTGTTTTGCAGGATCTTAACATAGAAACTTCCAATTTAGTAATCTCTTTCTAATTCTCTCCCTTTCTTTTCTAGATTTCTTAATTGTCTTAGGTTTATTTTTTTAAAGGGTTAGGTTAGATTCTGAAATTGAGGGCTGAGAATGTTTCAGGCCCAAGTGGGTTCGTGACAATACTCAACGTCTCTTAAGTGAAAGAGAATTGATCGAATGGTTGCCTATCAATCATAGGATTGGACACCACCAGAGATCCTTAGAGTTAACTGAAGTTATGGCTGCCAATCAACCTCCAAATCCACCTCAACCTCGAATTGAGGAAATTCAGGATGAAAATAATGTGTATCAAGCATTCCTGCCTCATACTCTATGAGACTATTTACAACCGGCAGGGGTGAGCACACCTTTATGCATGGTTTTTCTAGAAAATACAGGACATATGGATATCAAGCCAGGAGTAATCTAACTCCTTCCAAAATTCCATGGACTTGAATATGAAAACCCATACTTACACTTGAAAGAGTTTGATGAGATCATAACCACTTTATATTTTCCTAACGTGTCTGAGGACACGGTCAGGCTGAAACTCTTTCCTTTCTCCTTGAAAAAGAAAGTTAAGATGTGGTTGCATTTACTACGTCCACGATCTATTGGTAGATGGAATGACATGACAAGGGAGTTAATAAAAAATTCCTCCCATATCATAATACGAACACCCTTAGAAAATTGATCATGAACTTCACCCAAAAGAAAGATGAAACATTCTTCCAATGTTGGGAGCGGTTCAAGGATGCCCACAACACGGTTTTGAAACGTGGCGCATAACAAGTTTCTTCTATGATGAGCTGACATCTTCCATGCGCCAAATGGTCGAGACAATGTGTAATGAGGAATTCATGAACAAAGAGGTCAATGATGTACGAGATTATTTTGATAAGCTTGCTGAAAACACACAAGCATGAGACATCTCCCTAAAATCTAGCACTACTTCTAAGCCTACTCAATCAAAGGAGAGGGGTGGAATATATCTTTTGAAAGAGGACGATGACATAAATGCCAAAGTGGCTAATCTTAAAAGAAAACTCGAGGCCATGGAACTTAAGAAGGATAAGGCTACAGAAATTGTTTACGGTATTTGTGCTTGCAACATTCACACAACTAAAAATTGTCCAACAATACCTGCTTTTCAAGAGGTACTAAATGAGCAATCTAATGTCGTGAATAATTACCAAAGACCTTTCAGTGGACCTACTTCAAATACATACAATCCTAGTTGGAGAAATCATCCAAACTTCAGTTGGAGGAACAAACAAACTGCTACTCCTCAAGGATTCCTTAACCAATTCCTAAATCAAGGGAAACCTCAAGAGGATCCAATCTTAAAACATATCCAAAATCAAGAGCTTTTTTAATCAGGGTTTGCTCCAGGCCTTTCAAAACCTTATAAAGGCAATACAAGGGCTTAAGGCAAACAAATCAATTGGGGAAAAGGGGACCCTTCTGGCCTAGCCTCTCCTTAATCCAAAACCACAATACGAGGTCAGTGACCCAAGCTCTTCAAATCATATGGAGCAAGCTAAATCTATCACCACTCTTAGGAGTGGGAAGACCATTGACAAAACTATTCCGGTTAGGGCAGAAAAGCCTAAGACCCAGAAGAGGACAACAATGATAGATATAACATTGCTCTGTAAGAATTAGAACTGGAACCTCAAGGAAAGCAGATCGCTCCATTTTCCCAATGGTTGATTGTACCAAAACCTCTCTATAACTCTTAGGACATTTTAGAGGTGCTGAAACAAGTGAAGGTCAACATTCCTCTACTGGATGTCGTTAAACAAATACCTTCATATGCTAAATTTTTGAAAGATTTATGCACTACCAAAAAATGGCAAAATATCCAAAAGAAAATCTTTTTGAAAGAAAAAGTGAGTGCCATCCTAAGACAAGATGTGCCATAAAAGTACAAAGATCCTGGTAGCCTAACCATCACTTGTGTAATTGGGAACTACCAGATTGAGCACGTACTTCTTGACTTATGATCAAGTGTAAATCTGATCCCTTACTCGGTATACAAACAACTAGGTTTAGGTGAATTAAAACCCACCTAGATCATATTACAACTTGCTGATTGCTTAGTTCGTATACTGAGAGGGATAATTGAGGATGTGTTGGTCTAGGTTGACAAATTCTACTACCCAGTAGATTTTATCGTCCTGATACTCAACCCATCGTGGACATGAGCACTCAAATTCCAGTCATTCTTGGTCACCCATTCCTTGCCACATCAAATGCAATCATTAATTATAGGAATGGAGTCATGAATTTCTCTTTTGGGAATATGACATTAGAGCTCAAATGACATTAGAGCTCAATGTCTTTTTCAATATGAGCAAACAAGCAGAGGATGATGATGATGCTCACGATATTAACATGATTGACTCTTTCGTGGAAGATAGAACTCTTCTGACCTTATCCTCTGACCCTCTAGAGATGTGTTTGGCCCACTCCCCTAATTTAGATGATGATATAATTAGGGAGATGGATGCCATGCTTGATACTGCACCGATACTTGAAGTTAACTGGTGGAGGTCACAATTTGAAAAATTGCCCCAAACTAAAGAAGTGATTTTACCATTTAGCTTTAAAGCATCGAAGCTTGACCTAAAACCTTTGCCCATTGATTTGAAATATGTCTATTTAGATCAAGATGAGACATAACTGGTGGTGATCTCCTCCTACCTTAAGTAAGAACATGAGAGTATGCTTATCTTTACTCTCATTCAATATAAAGGAGCCCTTGGATGGTCGATTGTGGACCTCAAAGGAATTGACCCTTTGATTTGTACTCACCACATTTATCTAGAGGATAATGCAAAGACCTCCTGGCAACCACAATGTAGATTAAATACAAACATGAAGGAAGTGAATAAGGCTGAGGTACTTAAACTATTGGATGTGGGTATCATATACTCTATTTCGATAGTCAATAGGTGAGTCCAACTCAGGTGGTTCCTAAGAAGTCTGGAATCACCGTCGTAGTCAATGTCGATAATGAACTCGTGCTAACTAAAGTTACTACTGGTTGAAGAATGTGCATTGACCATAGGAAATTGAATATCGTCACAAGGAAGGATCACTTTCCTTTGCGCTTCATTGATTAAATTTTAAAAAGGCTAACTGGTCATTCTTACTACTATTTCCTTGACGAGATTCAGGCTACAACTAGATAGAGAGCCCTTGAAGATCAGGAAAAGACCACATTCACATGTCCCTTTGGCACTTTCGCTTACCGAAGGATGCCATTCGGACTGTGTAATGCCCTCACCACTTTTCAATGATGCATGATGAGTATTTTTTCTGACATGATAGAGAAATATTTAGAGGTCTTCATGGACAACTTCTCTATCTTTGGTTCATCCTTTAATGATTGTTTGAAGAATCTTAAATGTGTGCGGAAGCGAAATGAATTTGGTACTAAATTGGGAGAAGTGTCATTTCATGGTTTGCAAGGGAATTGTTCTTGGATATTTCATCTCGTCCAAGGGAATTGAGGTAGATAAGGTGAAAATTGATCTTATCTCTAACCTAACTCCACACAAGAGTATACGAGATGTGTGATCTTTTTTAGGACACGCTGAATTTTACAGAAGATTCATAAAGGACTTTAGTCAACTCTCTCATCCTTTATGTAATCTACTTCAAAAGGATATACCATATGAGTGGACTGAGAAATACCAAGAAGCTTTTTCTAAGTTCAAGGGCATGTTGACAACCATACCTATCATGCAGCCACCCGATTGGAGTATTCCTTTTGAGATAATGTGTGATGCGTCTGACTATGCTATTGGGCGATGTTAGGCCAGAGAAAAGAAAAGAAGCCCCTCATCATTCATTATGTAAGTAGAACTCTAAATCCTGCTCAAGTGAATTACTTTACAATGAAAGGAAATTCTTGGCCGTGGTATTCGCTTTTGACAAATTTAGATCCTACTTGATTGGATTTAAGATCATCATCTATATTGATCATGCGATGCTTAAGTACCTTCTTTATAAGAATGATGCTAAGCCCCGCTTGATAAGATGAATCCTTCAACTCTAGGAACTTGATTTGGAAATAAAAGATAAAAAGGAGTAGAAAACATAGTGGCTGACCATCTTTCGAGACTTGACTTCCCTGATTCCCTTGAGATGACACCTATAATTAACATGTTCCCTGATGAATAATTGTTTAAAGTCTCCGACTCACCTTGGTTTGCTGATATTGTTAATTATCTTGCCACAGTTTTCATGCCTACACATTGAACTGTGTAAGATAAGAAGAATTCTTCACCGAGGTATGGAAATTCCACTGGGACGATCTGTATTTATTTAAATATTTCCCATATCAGATTTTAAGGAGATGTGTGCTAGACAATGAGTACCAAAGTGTAATCTCCTTTTGTTAGTCTTAGGCCTATGGTGGTCACTTTTCTACAAAAAAGACCATGGCCAAACTTTTGTAGCGTGGCTTCTATTGGCCCACTATGTTCAGAGATACTTATGAGTTTTGTAATGCTTGTGATCATTGTCAAAAGTTGGGAGCATTGTCCCGTCGAAATATGATGCCTCTGAACCCCATTCTGATCATTGAAGCATTTGATAGCTAGGGCATCGATTTCATGGGACCATTCCCCCGATCCTTTGGGAATTTATATATTTTGCTAGCTGTAGAATATGTCACTAAATGGGTCAAAGCGATCCCATGCCGGAATAATAACCATCAAATGGTCATTAAATTCTTTAAAGAAAACATCCTTTTCCAGTTCGGAACACCTCAGGCCATTATTAGTGATGGAGATTCACACTTCTGTAATATGCCATTTGAAAACTTAATGAAGAAATATGACATCTCTCATAAGGTGAGCACTCCATACCACCCACAAACAAGTGGGTAAGCTGAGATTTCTAACAGGAAGTTAAACATATCTTGGAAAAAATGGTTAACCCTGTCGAAAGGATTGGTCACTCCGATTCACCAATGCTTTATGGGCTTACCGTACAACCTTTAAAACTCTTATTGGAATGTCTCCCTTTAAACTCATTTATTGGAAATCTTGCCACTTACTTGTGGAGTTGGAACATAGAGCCTATTGGGCTGTTAAGAATTTGAACTTCAACTTGGATGATGCTGGCTTGCTGCACAAACTACAATTGAATGAACTTGAGGAAATTCGGAATGATGCTGACGAGAACTCGAGAATTTACAAAGATAAGATGAAGGTGTTCCATGATAGGAACATCCCTCGGAAATCATTCTTAACTGGCCAAAAAATCCTTTCATACAATTCTCAGTTACTGCTTTTTCCACGAGAACTCTGATCTCATTGGACCGGCCCTTTCACTGTTACTAATGTCATGGGGTTGTTGAGATAAAGAATCCGAATAATGGCAATGCTTTTAGAGTAAATGGACATCGTTTAAAACCATTTGTTAAGAAATTTGATTCAGAGGACATGTCCACGCCTCTGACTGATCCTATATACCAGGATTGATCTCCTAGTCTGATGGAGGTATAATTAGGTTTATTGCTTTCATAGGATTTAGGACTAGGGTAGTTTTCTTATACTTTGTTTAGATTTTGTGCTAACCCATTTTATCCTAAGATTTGTGAAAAAGCTTTGAATTTCCTTCCTCCAGGTACTATCTTTCCATCACTATTCCCTTTCTTTTCATTGCCTCATATACATTATATGTTTATTTCTTTTACATTGAGGACAATGTAGTTTTTAGGTTGGGGGTGTGGATTAGGTAAACTAATTAGTATTGAGCTTAGTTTTGAGTAGAAATAGTAGAATTTTTACTAAAACTTGTTTGGAAGCGATAGTTTGTGTAATTAAGAATGCCTTGAGTAGGATAATAAGATGATGATTGAATCTTGAATTGTTGGAGTTTGATCACCTGAGTGAGCTATCACCTAAGGTTCTTAAATGATTAAAAGGAAATTTGTATATCATGTTAATCTAAATCATAGAACATGTTCAAGTTACTTCCTTGGGATATGCTATGATTTATGATTGGTAGCATGTGAATCATTGATAGATGTTGAGAATTGAGTCTGGAGAATTTTATCCACCTTAAAAGATGAAAAACCAGTTAAAAAATAGGAGATCGACAAAAAGGCCACGAATGATGGAAAGAATGAAGAATGACAACACCTTTAAGGAGAATAAAAAAGGTCTCTGAAAATGATGTAATGTTTGAAAAAGAATGAATAGGAGTAGCCATTGATAAAAAATAAAAAATTGGAAAAGAAGGAAAAGGAGGATATGTTCAGTACTTGAGTTTTGACTAATTTTGATATGATGAACATGGCTAACATTATGAACTAATAGTGTGTTCATGGGAAGCAAGTTGATACTCACCAAAGCACATTTGAAAAAACTTGATACATGAATTTATGATTTTAAAACTGATAAAGAACCTATTTGATTATTTTCTTATATGATTCGGCTCTAGGTTTTCAAAATCTCACTTTCTTATCTTGACTCTACTCATTCATACTTAATTGCACAAAAGATTATTTTCTGAAAAAGGTTTTGAGTTTTGAAGATGGAAGATTATTTTACACATGTTTTGCTCGGGACTAGCAAATGCTGGTTAGGGAGTGTGTTGTTAAATATTGCATATTTTCCTCCATTTATATCTTAGTTTTATGAACATGACAATGCTTAATAGTATACTTTATACATGTTTATGTTGCAAGGTGAGTTTAAGAGCTTGGATTGAAAAGAATGCTAAAAGCATGGATTTAATGCTTAAGAAACACTAAGGAAAAGAATGGATCTTTGGAGACTAAGATTGAAGATTTTAAGACCCCAAGATCTAAGAAAACCAAGTGGAGAAGGAAGAAAATTGAAAGAACAAAGTGCTGAAATTCACTTCATTACTTGTGTCATCGATCATTGTTCGATGACATTGAAGCCATGGTTCGATGAGATCAAACGCAGCTCGATGACATTGAATTTTTACCTAAAAATCAAGTTGGTCGCTAGACATATTGGGTGCCATTCTTGATTACTTGAAGACTCACTCGATGACATCGAACATAGATCGATGGCATTGAATTTTCTGAAGAATTTCGAAGCAACTTGCTGGACTGTTTTAGACACTTTTTCGATTACTTAAGGACCTGTTTGATGACTTAAAGGAAGGTTCGATGACACAAAGACTTACACAGTGCGAAAGGAGAAAAGATGCGACTTATGGATTTAAACCCCTTCGATGACATGGAAGGCGTTACGCAGAGTTACGTGGACCATGTAAATTTGATATGATCTTGTGATTTTGCAGAAACTAGCTTATAAATATGGGTTTACTAAGTCTTTTTAGGATATCTAGGGTTTTGAGGAGCAGAGCGAAGGGGTGGAGCCGTCATCCAAGAGTTTCTTCTTCCTATCTTTCTAATTTTTAACGCTTTCTTCCATGGTTATAGATCCAATCATGTCTATGGTTGGCTAATTCCCTTAGCTAGATCTAAAGGGTGAAGCTTGTAACATGATTGGGATGTTTTTCTTATTTGAATCTTGTTCTTATTGAACTTCTTTGATTCCAATTTGATATTTAAGGAATACTTTTAGTTTTAATGGTTTGTTGTGACTCAAATTATAATAGATCTGCAATAGCTTTGAGTATCTTCTTTTTCTGAATTGAGATTGTGAAGATAGTAAATCCTGTTGTTCACCATTGTCCCTTGGGCATGGTTGGATGATGAAATCTCTTTTAACCTTCACAATTCTTCTATGTTCGGTTGTGAGATTGGTATATCCTGTTGTTTGCTATCGTCTCTAGGGCATGGTTTAATGATGGAATCACTTCCAATCCTCACAACTTCATCCATTGAGAATTAGGTCAATGAAAGTTCAAATTGATTTTATTGATATATCTTCCAATTAGATAGGATAGGACTCTAATTCTAATTGTGTTACTTGAATCAAATAAGGAAACATCCTGATAGCTGTAAGTGGATCCTTGGGCACCCTAGTTCCCACCTTTGAATTTATAAGTTTTTATTAAATTATTCATAATTACTTCTTTATATTCTTGATTTAGATTTAGATCTTCTTCTAGTTTTGATTCTAATTACTTTCAGAATACACCCAAGTTCAGTACTTGTTGATTTAACATCGGTCTCACCGAGATTATTACTACATCGCGACTCTACAGTTGGGGTTGTGAACACTACCTACCATGTTCAGGCTACTAGAGTGGGAGGCTAGGAGTTTCGTTCCTGAAATTCAAAACCCTGGCTTGTCGAGAGCCCGACTTTTCCAACAACCCCTTAGGAACCCATTATTCCATGAGGGATAAAACTGAGTACGTCTTGATCCACCACCGATGGTTAAACTTCATCGAGTGGATCATGCCCAAATCATGTAGATGGTTCAAGAGGTAGGAGGCCAAGTCCTTGGCTGCAACACCATCTCGATTTATCATAAGCCTTACCCCAAATAGATTGATCGACAACACTCGTAGTTATGGAATCATCGACCAAATTTTTTTCCTATTTTCGGGTGATCCCGATCAATCAACCATCGAGCATGTTGTTCAATTCACAATGCGGTATGGTGAACTGACAAATAATGATTATAATAAGCTATAATTATTTGGTCATTGACTAACAGTAGCGACCTTTACATGGTATTTCAATTTAATGCCAAAATTAATCCATACTTGGCAAGAGATGGAAGAAAAGTTCCATACTCAGCTCTTTTCTAAGGGCAAAGAAATGACCATGATCAATCTCGCATGTTTCTAATAGTTACTAGGGGAAACTTGTGAGAGTTACATTGCCCGATTCAAGAGAGCAAAGAGCTGGTGTAAGGTTATCATAGCCGAAGCCAAATTTGCGTGATTTACCCAAGACGGCCTTGAATACAAACTCCGTAAGAAATTTATTGGAACATAGTTCATGGATCTATATGACTTGACTAGAAAGGTCCACAGATATAAAGAACTTCTTCAGGAAAGAACTAGGTAAAAGAACTCGTCAATTGTGACATATTATCATGGACCAAATTACGAGGTTACAATTGCTGTAGTGACGAAAAAGATGGTCATATGCTCGATGTTGGTCAAGGTAGAATCAACCACATTGGCCACACAAAAGGCCCAGAAGGTAATATACCTTTGATATTACTTAGGTTGATGAAATATTTAAAATTCCGTTGGCCTAAAAGTTCATCAAGGTTCATCAAGGTTCCTATTAACCATAGGATACCATTATCTGATGAGTAAAAAAAGGCTGAATATTGTAAATGGCATGAAATTCATTCACATTTAACTAACAAATGTGTTTTGTTCAAAAACGTTATTCAGAATAACCTTGATTGTGGGTTGTTAAAGTTCTCCGAGAGGGTGAAGAAGCAATGTTGATCAACACCGATTAGTTCCTGCCTAACGTTAAGGTTAATATGGAAGGCTGATCGACCACGATAAAGGGTTGATCTTGGTCCAACTAGTTGTGATGGTGCATTGCGATAGGCAAGGTTGTGGCGATATTAACCTCCTATGTCAACCCCTAAGCTATTGAACATGACTCTGAAAAATGGTTGAGGTTCACAACTATGTGACCGATGTGCCTGGAGGACTATCTCAAGTTGGGGAGGACCTCCTCGATCAGGGGTGCAAGTTTGACATATATCTCTGAGGATGGTTAAGAAATGCAATCACCATCGACCACAAGGAAATTTTCCACCACTTGATCGCCACCCTTTGGATAGAGTTCCGAGTCAAAGGATGATCAAACCTCCATCAATTTAAAAGGGAGTTTGAAAAGAGTCACACATCCTAAATTCCCACCTGTTCCCGAAGCGATGACTCAAACTCATAAACGCCGTAGTGGCACAAAGCGGCTATGAAGAAGGAATTAGAAGAGGTCGAGGATGCATTTTGGTTGAAAATTGTGTAGCCAGGACCATTCTGGAGAATCCCTCAGTCAGAGGAACACCTGATTGTTAACACTGTCGAGGTAGTTTTACAGCCTCTACTGTATGATTAGGGCATGAAAGATGTTACTCAGCCCAATGGGTCAGCTTGACCAAGGGATAATGACGACTATGATAATTTGTCCAATTATCTCAGTGATGAATGCTTCTCTAGGGACAAATGGCTAATAAATGGAATGATAGCGACAGTTGAGGCATTAAAGGTGTCTTCACCATTGCCATGCAGCTGGACATTGCGGCCGACGAGAACGCTAGGTGTACTAATCCTAATGGGGCAATGTTTGGGTTTGAAGTTTGTGTTTGGGACATTGCTACTCGTGGTCTTTCATTGCAATATGGTGTTTACCTTGCCTTTTAGCTTTCACGCCAACCCAGTCCAACTGATTGATATGGCAGGCAATGTAGAAGAATTCAATCCTCCTATGGTAGTACAACTGCCTCATTTCCTTCGGAAGAAGCAATCGAAGGGGCACCAAGAGTGGATAAAGAACCACATGTAAATACCATCAGAGTACAATCAAGGACAATGCTTGAAAGGGTGGTCATAGAAAGGCTCACCCACGACATGACACAGCTATAGTTAGGCATCGAGTTGAGTGAGATTGAGTTAGGTCTGACGTGACTCAATCCATTTTTGAAATAGGTATGACCTGAACTTGACCCAACTCGGTACCGAGTCTAGCATGCCTCACCTGATCTGAGTTCGGGTCTGGCCTAGACTAATTTGGAACGAGTTCGACCTGGTCACAAGTTCCAAGTCGGGTTGGGTGCAACAGGTATCCACAAGCTGAAATCACAACTCAAAACCTAGATTCACTTGTCAGAATTGTAACCTCTCCATCGGCTACATGGCATCTTAGATCTGAGGATTTTTTTTTGTAAAAAATATATATGTACAAGTCAAGTCTAAAAGTTCCCTTATTTGTCAATTAACGTGATGTTGGAGTCTCAGAGTAAAGTGAGCCCCAAATGAAGAACATAAGATTGAAGACTCATCAAGATGAGAGGTTCAAGTACAAATCGAAGGTAATCTAAGCCTCACGATCCTAACTAAACCCCTTCCATTAATAAACACCTTAATCATAATCCATACTTGCCCAAGATCATCTTGGAATACCTCTTAGGAAGTATGCATAAAAATCCTAAACTTGTAGCTTTTGGAGTTAAAAGTTCATCTGAAAATCTGCTACTGTCGATATCATTAGAGTGACATTGAACTGTCTTCGATGTCATCGAAGACAGCTCAATGACATTGAAATTGAGCCTTGATTATACAACAACTAACCTAATTTTTTTTTTAAATTTGTCAATGACATCAAAACCTAGTGTTCGATGACATTGAACTAACTTCGATGACATCGTAAATGGCTTAAAACACTCCAACAAGCTTTCAACGAAAATCATAAATCTCGATGACATCAAAGGTAAGTTATTGATGACATCGAAGTATGCTCCACGACATCATAAACGGGATAAGTTGGTCCAGAGTATTTATATGAAAAATCATGAAACTCTTGATGTCATTGAAAGGAGTTCGATTACATCGAAATTTGAGTTTCGATGACATCGAACAAGACCTTGATGACATCACAAAAGTCCATCATCAGTCTAGCAAGAAAATTGAATTTATCCTAACTGATTCGATGGCATTGAAGCCTGTTCAATGACATCAAAATTTGATTTTTGATGACATAAAAACAGTTTCAATGACATCGTACATGACCCTAAACTTTCCTACAACCTTAAAGCATTTTTCAGGAAAATCTTGATGGCATTGAATCATCCTTTGATGACATCGAAGGTTTCCTTCAATGACATTGAAGGGCACTTGATGACATTGGATAGAAACTGTTCAACACATATTTAAAAATTCTTTCTAGCCAAAAACCCTAGGGTGTTCTATTCAATTTTAAGGGTTTTATATACCTGGTGTTTTAGGACATGGGATGTGAGGCTAAGATTTACCTGTGGCGAGTTCGAGCACACATCCAGTTGAGGCAAACGCTTGATCAATCTTCTTATGGGGCTCCTCTGTCTTGCTGACTCAACGCTCATGCTAATTGACAAACTAGGGCACTTTCAATCTCCCCCTTTGTCAATTACGTGACAAAACACCAAAACACCTTAGAACACTTCTAGACTAACACCCTAAATTGTGTGTACATGGACTTTACACAATTTTACAAGGCTATCTAGTTTATACACATAGATGACTATGTCATTTAGTAGCTCCTACCCTAACAGCAATCTCCCCCTATCTTCTTGTAGCTGCTCCCCTTAACACTTGCAACACCATTCACAAACAGATACACACAATTTTCCTTCGGGGTGTGGATTTATTCTCCCCCTTTTTGTTAGTCATTAGCAAAGGATAATATAATACTGAATATTGACTGAAGTTGAAGAAATTTGGGAGAACCAAAATGCAGAGAGCATAAGTAAAATAGATAGATTTAAAGGAACATCCCTTGTAAGCATACCAGTTCAACGAAAAGCTGTGATAACTAAGAGTATGCGAATAAAGATCAAACATCACAGACCAATAAAAAGATACAGGAGGAGGTATTCTCAATTAATATGAACATTTAACGGAAATCAGTAATGATACTAGATAATCAGGGCAATGAATATGAATTAAAATTAGCCATGAAACAACATATCCAAAATATGTACTGCCTAAGGTTGGAAGTTCTGTAACAACCATCCAAAAAAAAAAAAAACACAACCTCCAGCCCATCCATGGGCAACCAAAAAAAATAAGTATCTAGCCCATCCATGTGCATAAAAGAAAGTATGTTCCTCACTCAGAGGATATCCCATCCAAAAAGAACTTATCAGACTTTGCAAGTTAGTAATTCATCACATACACTCATATGAGCGTAGGGCATTCAAAAAGATACCAATGCCCATACACAGAGATGAGAATAGGGTGTATGTGACAACTTCTAGATGATAGCACTATGGTGGAGGAGCGGAGGAAGATGATGCTGTATCGTCGTGACGGTAGGTGATCAAATCCACCAACTGCTGGACTGATTATTGTACCCTATGCACCAAGCGCTCCAGGACAGTGAACCTGGCATTCTTTAACTCCTACAGCTGAGTGACTTCTCAGAGTGTTGCTCCAATTCGATCCTGATATAGCTTGAACCTTTTAGCATGCCCGGGGTCGGATGGGGATAGAGCTTGTTGGGATGCGAGAGGGTCACCTTCAGCCATTCCGGCGACTTCGGCTTAAGCAGCCCCTTCGCCACGTTCTCCTTCTTCGTGAATCCCTTCCTCAGGTAGGTCTTCGAGAAATTGGTGGAACTTTAAATCCATTCTTCTAATGTTATTTTTATTGAAGTGTTGAAGAGGAAGTTCTGGATCGTTTGTTGTCGGAAGATCGATCGCATTGGACACAGTGCGAATGATCCAAGGATAGGGTAAGTGAACGTCTCAAGAAGTGTGAATCACATATACTAACTGATAAACAATTAGAGTAGGAAGACAGATTTTGATTCCAGTGATGATAAAATATACTACCATGGCCATGAATCCTGTAAGGTCGGCACGATTGGTATTCCAAGGATATATGTTGGAGGCAAAGATGCCATGTAGAATATGATACCTCGGTTCCATGAATTTTGCTTTCAACAGATTGCCTTGATGCCAGGTAATATCATGACCATGGAAGAGAAATTTCGTGACCATGGATCGAGTTTCAACATTCTCAAGGTCCATGTCCAGGAGACCGACGGGTGACAGAGTAAGGCCAAGGATGTTTGTAATGGATGCAGAAGTAATTTCTACATCGTCACCATCAACAGAAACAGTGATAGATGGAGATTCAACTACCGGAGAGTGACTAGAAGCAAAGAGGTTGTAGGTTCATTCATAGTGACACGGACCGCCAAAATCGAGAGGAGGCAGCCAGTCAATTGCGTCTAACAGGGGTTCCAGATTATATGGTTTTAGACACTCCCTGTCTATCCTCCTTTCATGAACTAACTTCTTGCCAGTGTATTTGGCTAGCGTCGGATTCACCCTAGCAAGAGGAGGAGCCGGTGGTTTAGGTTGGAACCCGCCACAAGATGTCTATCTAGTTCATTGGCATGTATGAATCCCATGTTCAAGAGCCCTCGCCCTTTCCTTTGGAGCAAGGACCTTTTGCCTGGAGGATCTTGAAGATTCTCCAGGACTAGACATTTTCCCTTTGTCCTTTCCCATTTGCTGGTACTCACAGAGAGAGATTTGAGGAATTTGGGGATAAATGGATAAAACTTCTCTTGAAGATCTAGAAATACCCTAAAAGTACAAGATGGAATCTTGTTGAAAGGTGGAAATGGAAGGGTTATTACCAGATTTGAATGACCATCTAAGACTCTCTGATAAAGCTTCGTGTAGACTGGCTGAGAGGAACGAGCAGGGAAGAAAAAGAATGACATCTAAAAGTGCAATGTAATTTTTCATGGTCGACCGCCTTTTATCAGGAAGCACACTTTGATATCATTGAACATTGTTTCGATGATATCGATAGACCCCATTCGATGTTATCGAAGCTATCTTCGATGACATTCTTGATCATGTAACTCTTCCATTTCCAAAAAGGCGTTGATGATATTGATTCGTGGTCGATGTAATCGATAGTGCACATGATTTATTGACAGACATACCGAAGGTGTATATCTTTCATTTTTCAGCATTTCGATAATCTTCCATGTGTAATATAGTATATCTTTATATCAAACAGTATACATAGCAAAATTTGTACAAGCATTGTACAATCCAAAATTATAAACATCAGGATGTTTATATACAAAAAGATTGAGGTGAGGGACCTCAGATGTATCGTTAAAAGTTCATCAAAATTGCATCTTTTTAACATCTATCCAGATCCAGATGCATGACTTGGACATGTTTTGCATGCTCAAATGTTTCTAAGCATATGGATTGGCTCTTCCTTCGCCTTTAATGACATAACAGTGGTTATTTGTGCGACAACCCTTCATTACTAATTTACCTGATAGGTCTAGGATTTCGCATTCCTGTTTGTTGAATGTAACCATATGCTCATTGTCACATATTTGAGAAATGCTCAAAAGATTATGCGTCAATCCTTTTATGCTAAAAGCATTCTCATTTTTGAGCATATTTATTCATTTGATAATTCCTTGTCTAATGACCTTAGTTGTGCTTCTGTCTCCATAGGTTACTATCCCATCATTAAGATCTGAATAGTTTGAAAGAAGGGATTTGTCATCTGTGACATGTCTTGAGCATCCGCTGTCGAGGTAACACTTAGCATCATTTCTTGTTATATGATTTGAGTGCGTAACAAGGCAATTTTTCTTTCCTTTCACTACCCATTTTGTGACAGGATTTCTCATTGTGGTAGTTTTTGTTTCTTTAATCAAGTTGGGCAACTGAATTGTGTTTCCTTGTCTCACAAATTCGTTAGTTTTCTTGTTTAATTCAGCCACTTGATTCAATAACTCCTTCATTCCGTTAGTCATTCTGGGTGGTGATGGATGTGTATTTCCTCTATCCATATTCCTAGGTGGACTCCTGACATTTTGTATTGTTCTTTTGGTTGGTCTGTATTTACCAGTATGATTTTGACCAAAATTATGTTGATCCACCTAGGTGACATGCATTTAAACTTATAATGACCAGAATCACCACATGAATGACATACAGGAGTAGTTCTTGTTTTACTTCCTAAAGCAGCATATTTTTCAGCCATTGGTGCTGCATTTCGAGATTTTGTTTTAAACTTATCATATCCTAAGCCACTCTTGTCTTTTCCGAGTCTTCCCATCCCTAAGAGTTTTTCTAATTTTTCACCACTTTGGGAAAATTTATATTTTATCTCAGCTGATTTTCTGGAATTTTCTAAATCAAATAGGAGTGTTTGATTTTCATTTTGAAGGAGCATGCTTTTATCTTTTAATAGCTCAATCTGTTTGTTTAGTTTTTCAGACTCAGATTTAAGGAAGGTATTGATTATTTCGAGTCTATCATTATCTGAATGGTATTGCTATAGATCGTTAATTAGGTGTGTATTAATTTCCAATGTTTTATCTAGATCTTTTTGTAGCAGTTTATTTTTATTTTCAGTTATTCCAAGTCTTTTAAAGATATTGATGCTATGAATGTAGAGTTGATTGTAAGCATCCTATAGTTTATCCGTTTCCTCTTCTTCTTTCTCAGTTTCCTCATTATCTGATGGAAATGATTCAGTAGCTTATGGTTCTTCAACGTTCTCAGTTTCGATGGGAATGGTTGAGGCAGTGGAGACCATAAGAATTTTCAGAGATTTCTAATCTCCATCGCTCTCTGAGTCGCTACATTCTGAGTTTGACTCTTCCGTGTCATCCGATGTGGTTGTCATCACTTTTCCTTTGGTTTTCCTATTTGGGCACTCGGTGGATAGGTGTCCAAACTTTCGATAGGTATAACATTGTGGTTCCTTGGTCTTCTTACCACTTTTGCCTATAGAATGTTTGTTGTCCACCTGTCTTCCTTTGAATGGACGACCACGATTTCTTTCAAAGAACTTTCTGAACTGTTGTGCCAACAAGGACAGTTCCTCATCTTCATTCTCCCTTTCACTTTCATCTTCCTCATGTGTAGTTTCCTTTGAAGTTTTGAGGATAGTATTTTTGGTTTAGGAGTTTGATTGAAGTGTAGTTCAAATCTTTGTAGGGAACCTACTAGTTCTTCTACTTTCATTTCATCCATGTTTCTACATTCTTCAATGGTTGTTACTTTTGAATTGAATGGTTCCAATAGTGATCTTAGTATTTTCCTATATATTTTTGGGACCGAAAATTTTTCACCTAATCCACCCATGGAGTTGCAAATGATATTCAGTTTCGTGAAAAACTCCATGAAGGTCTCGTGCTCTTCCATTCTGAGACTTTCAAATTGTGATGTTAGAAGCTGTAGTTTGGACCTTTTCACTGTGCTTGTTCCCTCATGGGTTGTTTTCAACAAGTCCCATGCTTCTTTGGCTGTTCCACACATACTGATTTGATTGAAGACTTCTTGGGACACAGCACAGTAGATAGCATTCATTGCTTTAGGCTCAGAGGTTTGGTTTTCTTTATCGAATGTTGTCCACTTTTCTTTGGCTTTCGGTTTAGTGATAGTTGTGCCATTTTCAAGTACTATTTGATCTATTAGTGGCACATATCCTCTTTCAACAATATCCCAAACACCATGATCCAAAGATCTCAGAAAGTAATGCATTCTAGCCTTCCAGTATGCATAATTTGATCCATCAAATACTGAAGGTCTAGTAACCGATGGGCCCTCTCTTTTGGCCACATTACCAACTTCAGTCAAGATCACTCTCTAGGCAGTGAAGCCCTTAAGAGAGACCCTCTCTGATACCAATTGAAATTGTGGTAATGACCGCTTTAGTTGAAGTCAAAATATGCCAATATGTCCTAAAGGAGGGTGAATAGGACTTTTTAATATTTTATTTTAATTTAAAATCCTATCAAACTTATCCTGAGAAAAAAAATGCATATATCAGGATTTCTTCAAAGTAACTCCAATGGCTTCCAAGCCAATTAGAGGATCCAGTCATAACACTATTTGAAAGATGAATAAAATGCAAATCATGGTTTATGATGGATGTAACTGTGTGTGAGGTGTAATCTCAGATAAATATATTCAAAAACATTTAGGGAAATCACACAAGCAATTAAAGAAAATATCAATCTCAAACACAGTTATTTTTTTAGTGGTTCGACTACTTGTCTACTCCACTTCCGGCGGATGCACTCAACCCTTGAGTGTACCGGATCTCACTAACGGAGGTTTCACAACAGGTTCACCTCAAACCGGAGGTTTTAAATCAGGTTCAGCTCTAACCAGTACAACCTACACTTTGGATGACACAACGTGTCTACAAGACACAAGTTTATGCTCCCATGAGCAAGGGTCAACACACAACACCCAACTTTTAGGCCACATAGGCCAAGGATCCATACAAGGAACCTCACCAGTTTATGCTCCTATGAGTAAGGGCCAACACAAAGCACCTGAGTTTTAGACCACACAGGTCAAGTACCTGCACAAGGAACTAAGAGTTTTTGCTCTCCATAAAGTAAGGGTCAACACAAAGAACCCCCATGTACACTCCCGCCGGAGGCCTCCTATGAGTACTTGAAAGGGGTGAGAAACACCTTAGACCCAATTCTACAGAAGGAATGATCACAAGGGTCCTCTGGACTCTAATGATTTATAGATAAGTAGATGAGCCCCATTCAGCACGTTGATGAAGATCTTCTCCTTTGATGATGATGAATCTTCAGCTCCCTTAAACTGCAACTCAGAAGATGTACCAATATAAGGCGATAGGTTCAGTCAAGGTTATGATGAAATCCTACTCTATTAAATGTTTTCTTATAAGGGAGATAGAGCGGTTCCAATCATCAATGCATTCAAGGCATCCCAGCTTAATGATTTACCATTAAGGTAGTAGCTAAAGAATCCTTGAATACAGAAGTTCATTCCCCGATCCTCTCTATTGAATGTCAATGATGAGGGTGGATTGGAGGATGAACTTCCATGAGAGAAAAGGTTTAGGGTATATGATCTCAGGTTAAACACACAAAAGCACTCTCTATTTTCTCTGCCAACAACTAAGGGCAAGCTCTCATTAAATAGGCAAAAGATTCCAACAGATATAAAATGGTCACATTTTTCACAGAGTTCGATATAATCGAGCAGGATTGATATCATCAAGCATATACTCTTGATAGAATCGACTGGTCGCTCGATGGCAGGAACTCAACTGTAAAACGCTTTTGAAACCTTTTGCCAATTGGTCGAGGAAATCGAACATGCGACTATGTCATCGGATTTCAAACTCCGATTTCATCAACACGATGTTCGATTCCTCGACATTTGAAAATGTGAGAGCACTTGCCTTTGAAATATTTCAGGTCTAAAAATATAATCGAGCTCACTCGATATCATCGGAATTTGAATGTTGATGATATCGATGACAGTGTTGATTCATCGATAATTCCAAGGAATTTTCTTATAAGCTTGCTGGACAGTTTATGTCCACTTTCAATGACATCAACCTTGCCTCGATATGATTGATAATTGAATATTGATTTTATCGAGTGACTCTCGATCCATGTAAAAAAAATAACCTGAAAACTTGCTGGATAGATTTGTGTCCCAATACGATATCATCGAACGTCTACCGATATCATCGAGATTTGAATTCTGAGGATATCGAGGAGCTCTTCGATATATCAAAAATCACAAGATTTACCTTATAAGCATTTTGGACACAAACAGACTAGATGTTGATTTATCGAGTCCGCTCGATGGACTCAAGATTTAGAAATTCGATGATACCGATGAGTCCATCGATGCATCGATAATTCAGTCCAGATATCTTTATGGTTGTTAGACATCTTTGGTCCTTATTTCGATAAGATCAAGTGAACTTCGAGGACATTAACAACAGGGTTCGATTTCATCGAACCACTTGTCGATGAATCGATAAAGGTAGAAAACTTAAAGATTTTTCTGATTTTGAAAAAAGTTTTCTAGCCAAAAATCCTAGGGTGTTCTATTCAATTTTAAGGGTTTTATATACCTGGTGTTTTGGGACATGGAATGTGAGGCTAAGATTTACCCATGATGAGTACGAGCACACATCCAGTTAAGGCAAATGCATGATCAATCTTCCTACGGGGTTCCTCTGTCTTGCTGACTCAATGCTCATGCTACTTGACAAACCAGGCACTTTTAATCTCCCCGTTTGTCAATTACATGACAAAACACCAAAACACCTTAGAACAATTCTAGACTAACAACCTAAATTGTGTGTACATGGACTTTACACAATTTTACAAGGCTTTCTAGTTTATACACACAAATGACTATGTCATTCAGTAGCTGCTCCCCCTAACAGCAATCTCCCCCTATCTTCTTGCAGCTGCTCCCCCTAACACCTGCACCACCATTCACAAACAGATACACATAAATTTCCTTCGGGGTGTGAATTTGTTCTCCCCCTTTTTGTTAGTCATTGGCAAAGGATAATATAATAATGGATATTAACTGAATTTGAAGCAATTTGGGAGAACCAAAATGCAGGGAGCATAAGAAGAATAGATAGATGTAAACGAACATCCCTTGTAAGCATACCAGTTCAAAGAAAATCTGTGATAAATAATAGTATGTGGATAAAGATCAAACATCACAGACCAATAAAAAGATGCAGGAGGAGGCATTCTCAGTTAATATAAACATTCAATGGAAATCAGTAATGATACTAGATAATCAGAGTAATGAATATGAATTAGAATTAGCCATGATCCAAAATATGTACTGTCCAAGGTTGGCAGTTCTGTAACAACCATTAAAAAAAAAAAACAAACATAACCTCCAGCCCATCCATGGGCAACCAAAAAAAAAAATCAAGTATCTAACCCATCTATGGGCATAAAAGAAAGTATGTTCCTCACTCAGAGGATATCCCATCTAAAAAGAACTTGTCAGACTTTGCAAGTTAAAAAGATACCAATGCCCATACGTGGAGATGAGGAATAGGGTGTGTGTGACAGCTTTCAGATGACAGCACTATGGTGGAGGTGTGGAAGAAGATGGTGTTATATCGTCGCGATGGCAAGTGATCAAATCCACTAACCGCTGGACTGACAGCTGCACCCCATGCACCAAGTGCTTCAGGACAGTGAACCTGACATTCATTAATCCTTCAGCTGAGTGACTTCTCGGAGTGTTGCTCCAATCCGATCCTGATGTAGATTGAACCTTTTAGCATGCCCGGGGTCGGATGGAGATGGAGCTTGGTGGGATGCGAGAGGGTCACCTTCGGCCATTCTGGCGCCTTCAGCTTGAGCAACCCCTTCACCACGTTCTCCTTCTTCGCGAATCCCTTCCTCAGGTAGGTCTTCGAAAATTCAGTGGAACTTTAAATCCATTCTTCTAATATTGTTTTTATTGAAGTGTTGAAGAGGAAGTTCCAGATCGTTTGTTGTCGAAAGGCCGATCTAATTGCACACAGTGTGAATGATCCAAGGATAGGGTAAATGAACATCTCGAGAAGTGTGAATCGCATATACTAACTAATGAACAATTAGAGTGGGAAGACAGATTTTGATTCCAGTGGTGACAAAATATACTACCATGGCCATGAATCCTGTAAGGTCGGCACAGTTGGTACTCTGAGGATATATGTTGGAGGCGAAGATGCCATGTAGAATACGATACCTTAGTTCCATGAATTTTACTTTCAGCGCATTGCCTTGATGCCAGGTAATATCACGACCATGGAAGAGAAATGTTGTGACCATGGATCAAGTTTCAACATTCTCAAGGTCCATGTCCGAGAGACTGATGGGTGACAGAGTAAGGCCAAGGATGTTTGCAATGGATGCAGGAGTAATTTCTACATCGTCACCATCAACAGAAACAGTGATAGACGGAGGTCCAACTACCGGAGAGTGACTGAAAGCAAAGAAGTTGTAGGTTCATTTATAGTGACACGGACCGCCAAAATCAAGAAGAGGCAGCTAGTCAATTGCGGCTAACAGGGGTTCCAGATTATATTGTTTTATACACTCCCGGTCTATCCTCCTTTCATGAACTAACTTCTTGCCAGTGTATTTGGCTAGCGCTGGATTCACCGTAGTAGGAGGAGGAGCCAGTGCTTCAGGTTTGAACCCGCCACGAGATGTCTATCTAGTTCGTTGGCGTGTAGGAGTCCCATGTTCAGGAGCCCTCACCCTTTCCTTCAGAGCAAGGGCCTTTTGCCTGGAGGATCTCGAAGATTCTCTAGGACTGGTCATTTTCCCTTTGTCCTTTCCCATTTGCTGGTACTTATAAAGAGATTTGAGGGATTTGGAGATAAATGGACCGAACTTCTCTTGAAGATCTAGAAATACCCAAAAAGCACAAGATGGAATCTTGATGAAAGGTGGAAATGGAAGGGGTATTATCGGATTTGAATGACCATCTAGGACTCTCTAATGAAGCTTCATGTAGACCGGCTGAGAGGAACGAGTAGGGAAGAGAAAAAGTGACTTCTAGAAGTGCAATGAAATTTTTCCCGCTCGATCTATTTTTATCGGGCAGCACAATTTGATATCATCGAACATTGTTTCGATGATATCGATAGAGCCCATTCGATGTTATCGAAACTGTCTTTGATAACATTCTCGATCATGTAACTCTTCTAATTCCAAAGAGGCGTTGATGATATCGATTCATGGTCGATGTAATCGATAGTCTACATGATTTATTAACAGACATATCGAAGGAGTATATCTTTCATTTTTCAGCATTTCGACAATCTTCCATGTATAATATAGTATATCTTTATATCAAACAGTATACACAGCAAAATTTGTGCAAGTATTGTACAATCCAAAATTATAAACATCAGGATGTTTATATACAAAAAGATTGAGGTGAGGGACCTCAAATGTATCGTTAAAAGTTTATTAAAATTGTATCTTTTCAACATCCAGATCTAGATGCATGACCTGGACATGTTTTTGATGCTCAAATGTTTCTAAGCATATGGATCAGCTCTTCCTTTGCCATTAATGACATAACAGTGGTTATTTGTGTGACAACCCTTCATTACTAATTTACCTGATAGGTCTAGGATTTCACATTCCTATTTGTTGAATGTAACCACATGCTCATTGTCACATATTTAAGAAATGCTCAGAAGATTATGCGTTAATCCTTTTATGTAAAAGGCATTCTCATTTTTGAGCATATTTATTCATTTGATAATTCCTTGTGCAATTACCTTAGCTGTGCTTCCGTCTCCATAGGTGATATTCCCATCATTAAGATATGAATAGTTTGAAAGAAGGGATTTATCACCCATGACATGTCTTGAGCATCCGATGTCTAGGTACCACTTAGCATCATTGCCTATTATATGATTTGAGTGAGTAACAAGGCAATTTTTCTTTCCTTTACAACTCATTTTGTGACAGGATTTCTCATTGTGGTAGTTTTTGTTTCTTTAATCAAGTTGGGCAACTGAATTGTGTTTCCTTGTCTCACAAATTCATTAGTTTTCTTGTTTAATTCAGCCACTTGATTCAATAACTCCTTCATTCTGTTAGTCATTCTGGGTGGTGATGGATGTGTATTTCCTCTATCCATATTCCTAGGTGGACTCCTGACATTTTGTATTGTTCTTCTGGTTAGTCTGTATTTACCAGTATGATTTTGACCAGAATTATGTTGAGTCCACCTAGTTGACATGCATTCAAACTTATAATGACCAGAATCACCACATGAATGACATACAGGAGTAGTTCTTGTTTTACTTCCTGAAGCAGCAAATTTTTCAGCTATTGGTGCTGCATTTCCAGATTTTGTTTTAAACTTATCATATCCTAAGCCACTCTTATCTTTTTCGGGTCTTCCCATCCTTAAGATTTTTTCTAATTTTTCCCCACTCTGGGAGAATTTATATTTTATCTCAGCTGATTTTTTAGAATTTTCTAAATCAAACAGGAGTGTGTGATTTTCATTTTGAAAGAGCGTGTTTCTATCTTTTAACAACTCAATCTGTTTGTTTAGTTTTTTAGACTCGGATTTAAGGAAGGTATTAATTCTTTTAAGTCTATCATTATCTGAATGGTATTGTTGTAGATCATTAATTAGGTTTGTATTGATTTCTAATGTTTTATCTAGATCTTTTTGTAGCAGTTTATTTTTATTTTCAGTTATTCCAAGTCTTTTAAAGATATTGATGTTACGAATGTAGAGTTGATTGTAAGCATCCCGTAGTTTATCCTTTTCTTCTTCTTCTTTCTCAATTTCCTCATCATCTGATGGAAATGATTCAGTGGCCTGTGGTTCTTCGACATTCTTAGTTTCGATGGGAATGGTTGAGGCAGTGGAGACCATAAGAATTTTCAGAGATTTCTGATCTCTATCACTCTCTGAGTCGCTGCATTCTGAGTTTGACTCTTCCGTGTCATCTCATGTGGCTGCCATTACTTTTCCTATTCGGGCATTTGGTGGACAGGTGTCCAAAATTTTGATAGGTATAACATTGTGGTTCCTTGGTCTTCTTACCACTTTTGCTTGTAGAATGTTTGTTGTCCACCTGTCTTCCTTTGAATGGACGACCACGATTTTTCTGAAAGAACTTTCTGAATCGTTGTGCCAACAAGGCCACTTCCTCATCTTCATTCTCCCTTTCACTTTCGTCTTCCTCATTTGTAGTTTTCTTTGAAGTTTTGAAGATAGTATTTTTGGGTTTAGGAGTTTGATTGAAGTGTAGTTCAAATGTTTATAGGGAACCTACTACTTCTACTTTCATTTTGTCCATGCTTCTACATTCTTCAATGGTTGTTACTTTTGAATTGAATCATTCTGGTAGTGACCTTAGTATTCTCCTACAGAATTTTGGGAACAAAACTTTTTCACCTAATCCACCCATGGAGTTGCAAATGATATTCAGTTTCGTGAAAAACTCCATGAAGGTCTCATGCTCTTCCATTTTGAGACTTTTAAATTATGATGTTAAAAGCTGTAGTTTGGACCTTTTCACTGTGCTTGTTCCCTCATGGGTTGTTTCCAACAAGTCCTATGCTTCTTTGGCTGTTCCATAGATACTAATTTGATTGAAGACTTCTTGGGACACAACACAATAGATAACATTCATGGCTTTAGGCTCAGAGGTTTGGTTTTCTTTATTGAATGCTATCCACTTTTCTTTGGCTTTCGGTTTAGTGATAGTTGTGCCATTTTCAAGTACTATTTGATCAATTGGTGGCACATATCCTCTTTCAACAATATCCCAAACATCATGATCCAAAGATCCCAGAAAGTAATGCATTCTAGCCTTCAAATATGCATAATTTGATCCATCAAATACTAGAGGTCTAGTAACCGATGAGCCCTCTCCTTTGGCCATATTACCAACTTCAGTCAAGATCACTCTCTAGGCGGTGAAGCCCTTAAGAGAGACCCTCTCTGATACCAATTGAAATTGTGGTGATGACCACTTTAGTTGAAGTGGAAATATGCCAATATGTCCTAGAGGGGGGTGAATAGGACTTTTAATATTTTATGTTAATTTAAAATCCTATCAAACTTATCCTAAGAAAAATATGCATATATTAGGATTTCTTTAAAGTAACTCCAATGGCTTCCAAGCCAATTAGAGATCCAGTCATAACACTATTTGAAAGATGAACAAAATGCAAATCATAATTTATGATGGATGTAACTGTGTGTGAGGTGTGATCTCAGATAAATATATTCAAAAGAATTTAGGGAAATCACACAAGCAATCAAAGAAAATATCAATCTCAAACACAGTTGTTTTTATAGTGGTTCGACTACTTGTCTACTCCACTACCAGCGGATGCACTCAACCCTTGAGTATATCGGATCTCACTAATGGAGGTTTCATAACAGGTTCACCTCAAACCAGAGGTTTTAAATCAGGTTCACCTTTAACCAGTATAACCTTCACTTAGGCTGACACAACGTGTCTACATGATACAAGTTTATGCTCCCATGAGCAAGGGTCAACACATAGCACCCGACTTTTAGGCCACATAGGCTAAGGATCCACACAAGGAACCTCACCAGTTTATGCTCCTATGAGCAAGGGTCAACATAAAACACCCAATTTTTAGACCACACAGGTCAAGGACCTACACAAGGAACTAAGAGTTTATGCTCTCTACAGAGCAAGGGTCAACACAAAGCACCCCCACATACACTCCCACCAGAGGCCTCCTATGAGTACTTGAAAGGGGTGAGAAACACCTTAGACCTAATCCTACAGAAGGAATGATCACAAGGGTCCTCTGGACTCTAATGACTTATAGATAAGTGGATAAGCCCCATTCAGCACGTTAATGAAGATCTCCTCCTTTGATGATGAAGAATCTTCAGTTCTCTTGAACCGCAACTCAGAAGATGTACTAATATAAGGCGACGGGTTAGGTCAAGGTTATGATGGAATCCTACTCTATTAAATGTTTTCCTATAAAGGAGATAGAGCGGTTCCAATCATCTATGCATTCAAGGCATCCCAGCTTAATGATTGGCCATTAAGGTAGTAGTTGCAGGATCCTTGAATACGGAAGTTCATTCCCCGATCCTCTCTATTGAATGTCAATGATGAGGGTGGATTGGAGGATGAACTTCCATGAGAGAAAAGGCTTAGGGTATATGGTCTCGGGTTAAACCCACAAAAGCACTCTCTATTTTCTCTACCAACAACTAAGGGCAAACTCTCATTAAATAGGCAAAAGGTTCTAATGGATATAAATCGGTCACATTTTTTACAGAGTTTGATATCATCAAGTAGGGTCGATATCATCGAGTGTATACTCTCAATAGAATCGACTAGCTGCTCGATGACATGAACTCAACTGTTAAACGCTTTTAAAACCTTTTGCCAACTGGTCGAGGAAATTGAATGTGCGTCGATGTCACTGAATTTCAAACTCCGATTTCATTGACACGATGTTTGATTCCTCGACATTTGAAAATGTGAGAGCACTTGCCTTTGAAATATTTTAGTTCTAAAAATATGATCAAGCCTCACTCGATATCATCGGAATTTGAATGTCGATGATATCAATGACAGTGTCGATTCATCGATAATTCCAAGGAATTTTCTTATAAGCTTGCAGGACAGTTTATGTCCACTTTCGATGACATCGACCTTGCCTCGATATGATCGATATTTGAATATCGATTTTATTGAGTGACTCTTGATCCAAGAAAAAAATAACCTGAAAACTTGCTGGATAGACTTGTGTCCCAATCCGATCTTATTAATTGGGACATAAATCGATATATTGAAAATCACAAGATTTACCTTAGAATTGTGGTTGTTGGACATCTTTGGTCCTTATTTCGATAAGATTTGAATTCTAAGGATATCGAGGAGCTCTTTGATATATCAAAAATCACAAGATTTACCTTAGAAGCATTTTGGACACAAAAAGACCAGATGTCGATTTTATCAGGTCGGTTCGATGGACTCGAGATTTAGAATTTCAATGATATTGATGAGTCCATCGATGCATCGATAATTCAGTCCAAATATCTTTGTGGTTGCTGGACATCTTTGGTCATCATTTTGATAAAATCGAGTGAGCTTCGAGGACATTGACAACAGGGTTCGATTTCATTGAACCAATTATTGATGAATCAACAAAGGTAGAAAACTTAGAGATTTTCCTGGTTTTGAAAAAAGTTTTCTAGCCAAAAACCTTAGGGTATTCTATTCAATTTTAAGGGTTTTATATACCTGGTGTTTTGGGACGTGGGGTGTGAGGTTAAGATTTACCTATGAAAAGTTTGGGCACACATCCAGTTGAGGCAAATGCTTGATCAATCTTCCTATGGGGATCCTCTATCTTGCTGACTCAACACTCACGCTAATTGACAAACCAGGGCACTTTTAATCTCCCCCTTTGTCAATTACGTGACAAAACACTAAAACATGTTAGAACACTTCTAGACTAACACCCTAAATTGTGAATACATGGACTTTATTTCAAGGCTATTTAGTTTATACACACAGATGACTATGTCATTTAGTAGCTTCTCCCCCTAATAGCAATCTTCCCTTGTCTTCTTGCAACTGCTCCCCCTAAAACTTACACCACCATTCACAAACAGATACACACAATTTTCCTTCGAGGTGTGGATTTGTTCTCCCCCTTTTTGTCAGTCATTGGCAAAGGATAATATAATAATGGATATTGACTGAAGTTGAAGCAATTTGGGAGAACGAAAATGCAGGGACATAAGCAGAATAGATAGATGTGAAGGAACATCCCTTGTAAGCATACCAGTTCAAAGAAAAGCTGTGATAACTAATAGTATGCAGATAATGATTAAACATTACAGACCAATAAAACGATGCAGGGGGAGGCATTCTCAGTTAATATAAACATTTAACAGAAATTAGTAATGATACCAGATTATCAGGGCAATGAATATGAATTAGAATCAGCCATGAAACAAAATATCTAAAATATGTACTACCCAAGGTTAGCAGTTCTGTAACAACCATCTAAAAAAAAAAACCAAACACGACCTCCAGCCTATCCATGGGCAACAAAAAAAAATCAAGTATTTAGTCCATCCATGGGCATAAAAGAAAGTATGTTCCTCACTTAAAGGATATCCCATCCAAAAAGAACTCGTCAGAGTTTGCAAGTTAGTAATTCATCACATACACTCATCTGAGCGTAGGGCATTCAAAAAGATACGAATGCCCATACGCGGAGATGAGAATAGGGTGTATGTGATAGCTTCCAGATGATAGCACTATGGTGGAGGAGCGGAGGAAGATGGTGTTGTATCGTCGCGACGGCAAGTTATCAAATCCACCAACTGCTAGACTGACTACTGCACCCCATGCACCAAGCGCTCCAGGACAGTGAACCTAACATTCATTGACTCCTTCAGTTGAGTGACTTCTCACAGTGTTGCTCCAATCCAATCCTGATGTAGCTTAAACCTTTTAGCATGCCTGGGGTCAGATGAAGATGGAGCTTGTTGGGATGCAAGAGGGTCACCTTCGGCCATTTCGGTGCCTTCGGGTTGAGCAACCCCTTCACCATGTTCTCCTTCTTCATGAATCCCTTGCTCAGGTAGGTATTCAGGAAATCGATGGAACTTTAAATCCATTCTTCTAATGTTGTTTTTATTGAAGTGTTGAAGAGGGAGTTCTGGATTGTTTGTTGTCGGAAGACCAATCGCATTACACACAGTGTGAATAATCTAAGGATAGGGTAAATGGATGTCTGGAGAAGTGTGAATCGCATATACTAACTGATGAACAATTAGAGTAGGAAGGAAGATTTTGATCCCAGTTACTACAGAATAGACGACCATGGCCATGAATCCTGTAAGGTCCGAGTGATTGGTACTTCGAGGATATATGTTGGAGGTGAAGATGCCATGTAGAATACGATACCTCGGTTCCATGAATTTTGATTTTAATGCATTACCTTGGTGCCAGGGAATATCACAACCACGGCAAATAAATTTCATAAGCATGGATCGAGTATCAATATTCTCAAGGTCCATGTCAGGGAGATCGACGGGTGACAGAGTAAGGCCAAAGATTTATGAAATAGATTCAGGGGTAATCTCTACATCGTCACCCCCAACATAAATAATGATAGACGGAGGTTCAACCACTGGAGAGTGACTAGAAGTAAAAATGTTATAGGTTTGTTCATAGTGACACGACCTGCCAAAGTCGAGGAGAGATAGCTAGTCAATTGCAACTAAAAGGGATTCTAGATTATATGGTTTTAGACACTCCCTGTCTATCTTCCTCTCATGGACTAGCTTTTATAAGACCCGTATCCTAAACCGTACCATTCCGTAGGCTTCCATGGTCCTCCCGGTTGAATTCTGGCAACCCTCGACCTGTATCCAAAGTTTGCGCGTGATCCTAAGCTGAGACCTGCATACCAAAGTCAGCTCGACCCAAAACTTGTATCTTAGTGACCGTGCTGTCATCGTGGTTCCAACGTCGTGACTCGTACACCGATTCGATACCCAGGCTATGAGTTGTGGGCCCGCTTTCATTTCGAGAAAAATGTTGCGCGTTACAAATTTTGAGGGAATCTCTACAACATGTCCGATCAATCAATCAATCGATCAAGTCAAGTACACTTCATACCTCAAGTACAAGCAATCGATCCCTCCTTTTTCCCAAGTCAACTCTCTCTTCCCCTACCCATCCTTCCTTTTCGAACTTTCAAACTAAACCTTACCTCTCCATCTCCTTTCCTTACAACACCCATCCCATATCATCCCATCACTCCTCTCTCTCTCTCTCTCATTCTCTAACAATTTTTCAAATCCCATGAGAGCTCCAACGTCCAATCTCCTCTCTCCCAAATGATAAGTGTGGCCCACCTTCTCATCTCCCATCTCAACCTTCCAATTACCATCAACCTCCATCAAAAGTGAAGGCAAGGAGTATACAAGTCCAAGCAGCTAAAGAAGGAGTGATATAGGTGGGTGATCCACCGTTGATTTCAAGTTTGGAGCCCACTTATTGTGGGATCCACATTGATGTATGCAATGTAAAGAGGGGCCCATAGTGGCGTGGTCCCTCTATCTCACCATTTCTCTCTCTCTCTCTCTCTTATATGAATAGTGTGTGTGGCCTATCATGAAGTAAGTATTTCATCCATGCCGTCCACCGAGTGGCCCACATGGCAATCCCTTTTAACGGGCCTGGTCAAAGGAAAACACAAGTATCAGTTTGATTCGAGGCCAATGTGGCCCACACGTGTGGAACCACCATGGCATATGCATTAGCTCCACACCGTCCAGGGGTTAAGATGGCAGGGCCCACCCTCATATTGATGTGGATTAATCCACGTCGTCCAGAGCATTTATACCCCCTAGACGCTGGACATGTATTATATATACATGATATATGTTATATGTTTATATATATTATCGTGATATGAGGTGGGCCACACGTGTGGACCCACCATGTAAATATGTATGAGATCTCCACCGTCCAGAACATCCAGGGGTCTGGACAGTGACTCTTTATAATTTATATATATTATATTATATTATAATATGATATGATATATTATATTATATTATTTTATACTATATGTAAGGTGGGCCACGTGCATGGGACCCACCACTGATGTATGTTTGTATCCACGCCGTCCAGCAATCTAGACGGGTGGAGTCCACCGTGATGTATGTTTATATGCATGCCGTCCAACAAGATGGATAGGTGGAGTCCACCGTGATGTATGTTTGTATCTACCCCATCCATTCATCTGGCGAGCTCGTCTTTGGCTCAAGATGAAAATGAAGCAGATTTAGTCCTCTGGTGGGCCACGTACGTGGACCCGACCCCTGATGTTGATATTACATCCAAACTGTCCATCTATTTTGGACCACCTCGTCTCATGGCTTGAGACCTAAAATAAGACAGATCTAGTTATCAGGTGGACCACATCATAAGAAACAGTGGATTGAACACCCACCATTAAAACCCCCTTTTAGGTTACAGAAGTTTTGAACCAATATGATATTTATTTTCCCTCACTGTTCAGGTTTTTAGTGAACTTATGAATAGTCTGGATGGGAAATAAATGCTATGGTGGGCCCTCTAAATTTTAACAGTGGAAATCATTATCACCACTGTTATTCATGGTATGGTCTAGATGATCTTTTAATCTTATTTGTCATTTGGATAATGCTTTAAAATGATCTCTATAGATGGATGAATGGTGCGGCCCTAGTAATGCGACCCACTTGTTGTATTTGAGAGGCCCAATATGACCTAATTGGGGCCCATGGTTAGAGGCCCATTGTGATGTATTTGAAGCCCATTGGTAGAGGCCCACTGTGATATACTTGGCCCATTTGATTTGCTCATTTGAATCAGCCCATTTGTATCGGCCCATTTGATCGACCCAATTGACTTGGCCTATTTGAATCGGCCCATTTGATTTGGCCCATTTGATTCGGCCCATTGACTTGGCCCATTAGTATTGGCCCATTTGATCGACCTAATTGACTTAGCCCATTTGAATCGGCCCATTTGATTCAACCCATTTGAATCGGCCTATTTGATTGACCCAATTGACTTGGCCCATTTGATTCGGCCCATCGACTCAACCCATTTGTATCGGCCCATTTGATCGACCCATTTGAATCGGCCCATTTAATTTGACCCATTGACTCGGCCCATTTGTATCGGACCATTTGATCAACCCAATTGACTTGGCCTATTAAATTCAGCCCATTGGCTCGGCCCACTTGATCGACCCAATTGACTTTGGCCCATTTGAATCGACCCATTGACCCGACCCAATTGATTTGGCCCATTTGTACCGACCCATTTGATTCGACCCATTGATACGACCCGATGTTATATACATTGGCCCATGAGTGAAGCCCATTGTGATGCATATATGCCCCATAAGCGAGGCCCATGATGATGTGTATTAGACCATTGTATGAGACCATGGACTCATTATATGATTGACCCTATGACCGTCATTCCTTGGGAGCAATGTTGGTTAAAGGTCCACATTGATGGGAATTGATGGTTGGACGCCCACATTGTGACCTTCCCTTAGGCCTTGTTAGGCCCTTCCTCATCATTTTCTTATGGGTTAACCTTAATTAGTGGGCCCCTATTTTCCATAGACGGATGGTTTCACGTTATCGGATTTGATATAACCACGGCCGAGGGCCGATCTTTATATTATGGTTCGATTGGCTATTCATATATGGACCCCGCCTTGCTTATAGGCCGATTATCGGTGCCGATTATCGATGTTGATTATTGGTGCCGATTATCGAGGTCGATTTGATTGTCGAGGCCGATTCCGATTATTGAGGCCGATTCTGATTGTCGAGGTCGATTTCGACTATCGAGGCCAATTCTAATTATTAAGGTTGATTCTAATCATCAAGGCCGACTCCGATTGTCGAGGTCGATTGCCGAGGACGGATATCGAGGCCGATTGTCGAGGCCCATTGCGATGTATATGCGGCATGTATTTGAGGCCCATTCTGATGAGCATTCTGCCTCGCTTGATGCATTTAAGGCCTATGTAATGTATGTGAGGCCCATTGTGGTGAGTCCCATTGTGGTGCATTTGAGGGCCAGGCGATGAAGCCCATTGTGTCGTATATCAGGCCCATGTGAGAGACCCATCATGATGTATATTAAACTCTTAAGTGAGGCCCATGGTGTTGTATATTAGGCCCTTGTGTGAGGCCATGAGTCCACTATATGTTAGGCTCTATGCGGGCCATTCCTTGGAAGCAATGTTGGTTAAATGTCCACATTGTCAAGGCTGATTGTCGATGCTGGTTATTGATACTGATTATGAGTACATGACAGCATAGCGTCATAATATATGCCCATACGCATCATCTGCATGTTTATTGTGCGATGCGATTGATCATTACATACATCATAGTGCAGATGATGTATGGGACTCCCTGATAGGTGGAGTTATCCTACATGAGCGCACGGTATGTGCATGATTGGACTATATAACTCATGCATCTTGTATTGTGTGATAGTGATTACTACATGCCCTAGCGACATCAGGGTTGTGACCTCCATAGGAATGTCGTGGATGACTAGATGAGACACCGAAAATGTTTAGTTCAAGCATCTGGGCACTTTGGATGTCCGTGGGTGAAAGTCCCTAAACCTCCGAGGCCAGGAGACGCCCCAATGTCGAGACCGAGTGGATACATGAGCGCCCAAGTGCCGAATACCAGGCGGCTGCGTCTTCCACTATGTCGTGGTCAGTGGGGAGGGGGTGTGGTCATACTCACTCGAGAGTAGAGGGCATAGCTAGGCTAAATTTGACCAGCTTGTGAATGGGTCCATTATCGACATGCCGAGTAGATATTGGCTGACTACTGGCTAAGCGGATAGTGAGGTCTCTTCCACTTGCATGGTCGCGTGTCAGTGAGCAGCAATTTGCATGTAGAGTGTACTAGACCTCGGTGATGATCCCAGAGATGTATAGTACTGATTTGTGAAGCAGGAGTTGCATGCTCATTCATTCATTCACTATCCACTCGGGCTGGTGGTGCACAACTATTTGTCACGTGTACCTTCGTAATGGCTAGGATTTCGGTTGGGGTGCACGACTAACCTGAGATCAGGAGTTTATCACATTGATTTTGACTATCTAAATTAAGTATGAGATTAGTTTAGATAGTAGTCCCTTATGATGGACCCCATAGCTTGCGATACTACATACCATCATCCCGACTTCACACTCAGCATGGTCATTCCATTCGCACCGCATATTGCATTACATCTATGGCATATGACATTTTGAGTTACTATGTTTCTGCATATATATGGTCTAGATATGGTTAATGGTATTCATGAACTCATCAGGAATTATATATTGCATTACATCCTCGGCATCTGATATTTGGCTTTTTATGACTCCTCTCTTGTATAGCTGATCTGTATTACGTACTCTGATATCGTATGATTCATGATCTTACCAATATTTTTGATATTGTATGATTATGGCATTGTATTGAATAGTTGACACTTACCTTATGCACACACTTATACCACCTTCTAAGCTTTCTATAAGCTTATGCACGATAGATGCGTGTAGGTGATGTTAGGTTGCAGCAGCGTAGAGCTTGGAGCATGTAGCTGACTTCTGGAGCTTTGATTTTGACATGTATTTCCCTTTCAGCATTGTATTTAAATGTTTATATTAGTAGATATGTGATGATGATGTTGCCTTTGTGATTTGGGTAAACTTGTGGTTATGCTTCTTACGAGATAAATGTACGCTGGAAAATCCTCCTTGTAAGATCCCAGGATCGGAACCTGGCATATGGGCGCTGGGAGCCAAGAATGGTATACTACGGAGGCTATCGGCACTAGATCCAGTGATTGGGATTCCTGTGAATCCGATTTTCAGGTTTGGGGCGTGACAGTTCCAGTGTATTTGGCCAGAGCTGAATTCACCCTAGTAGGAGGAGGGGCCGGTGCTCTAGGTTGGGACCTGCCACGTGATGTCTGTCTTGTTCGTTGGCGAGTATGAGTCACATGTTCAGGCGCCCTCGCCCTTTCCTTTGGAGCAATGACCTTTTGCCTGGAGGATCTTGAAGATTCTCCAGGACCAGACATTTTTCCCTTGTCCTTTCCCATTTATCGGTGCTTCACAGAGAGATTTGATGAATTTGGGGTTCTTACGGATATACTTCTTTCAAAAATTTAGAAATACCCAAAAAGCACAAGATGTAATCTTGAGAAAAGAAGAAAATAGAAGGGTATTACCGGATTTAGATGACCTTATAGAACTCTCAGATGAAGTTTCGTGTAGAACGGTTGAGAGAGACGAGCGGAGGAGAGCAAAATGAATTTTAGAGGTGAAATGAAAATTTTCCCGCTCGTCTATCTTTTATTAGGTGGTAAACTTCGATATCATCAAAGGTGGTTTCGATGATATCAATATACCCTATTCGATGTTATTGAAGAAGTCTTCGATAACATTCTCGATCATGTGACTCTTCTGATTCCAAAGGGGCGTCGATGATATCAATTCAAGTCGATTTAATCGAGAATCCACACGATTCATTGACAGACATATCAAAGATGTATATCTTTCAGTTCTTAGAATTTCGACAGTCTTCACATTTGTATAACTTAGTATATCTTCATATCGAACAGTATACACATCAAAAGTTCTACAAACATTGTATAATCTAAAATTATAAACATTAGAGTGTTTATAAACAAAAAGATTGAGGTGAGGGACCTCAGATATATCGTTAAAAATTCATTAAAATTGCATCTTTTCAACTATCTAGATTTAGATGCATGACCTGGACATGTTTTTCCATGCTCAATTGTTTCTAAGCATATGGATCAGTCCTTCCTTTGCCTTTAATGACATAGCATTGGTTATTTGTGCGATAACCCTTCATCACTGGTTTACCTGATAGGTCTAGGATCTCGCATTCCTGTTTGTTGAATGTAACCACATGCTCATTATCACATATTTAAGAAATGCTCAGAAGATTATGTGTCAATCCTCTTATGCAAAAGGTATTCTCATTTTTGAGCATATTTATTCCTTTAATAATTCCTTGTCCTATTACCTTAGCAGTGCTTCCATCTCCATAGGTGACTATCCCATCATTAAGTTCTGAATAGTTTGAGAGAAGGGATTTGTCACTCATGACATGTCTTGAGCATCCGCTATCTAGGTGCCATTTAGTATCATTGCCTATTATATGATTTGAGTGAGTAACAAGGCAATTTGTCTTTTCTTTCACTACCCATTTTGTGACAGGATTTCTTATTGCGGTAGTTGTTGTTTCTTTAATCAAGTTGGGTAATTGAATCATGTTTCCTTGTCTCACAAATTCATTAGTTTTCTTGTTTAATTCAGCTACTTGATTTAATAACTCCTTCATTCTTTTAGCCATTCTGGGTGATGATGGATGTGTATTTCTTCTATCCATATTCCTAGGTGGACACCTGACCTCTTGTATTGTCTTTCTGGTTGGTTTGATTTTACTTGCATGCTTTTGACCAGAGTTGTGTTGGGTCCTCCTAGGGAATATGCATTCAAACTTATAATGACCAGAATCACCACACGAATGACAAATAAGGGTAATTTCTGTTTTGCTTCCTGAAGCAGTAGATTTTTCAGCTGTTGATGCTGCATTTGCAGATTTTGTTTTAAACTTATCATATCCTAAGCCACACTTGTCTTTTCCGGCTCTTCCCATCCCTAAGAGTTTTTCTAAATTTTCAGCACTTTGGGAAAATTTATTTGAGCCAACAAATCCACTTCCTCATCTTCATTTTCCCTTTCACTCTCATCTTCCTCATTTGTAGACTTCTTTGAAGTTTTGAGGACAGTATTTTTGGGTTTAGGAGTTTGTTTGAAGTGTAGTTCAAATTTTTGTAGGGAACCTACTAGTTCTTCTACTTTCATTTCATCCATGTTTCTACATTCTTCAATAGTTGTAACTTTTGAATTAAACCATTCCGGTAATGAACTCAGTATTTTCCTATAGATTTTTGGGACCAGAACTTTTTCTCCTAATCCACCCATGGAATTACAAATGATATTTAGTTTTGTGAAAAACTCCATAAAGGTCTCATCTTCTTCCATTCTGAGACTTTCAAATTGTGTTGTTAAGAGCTGTAGTTTGGATCTTTTCACTGTGCTTATTCCCTCATGGGTTGTTTCCAATAAGTCCTATGCTTCTTTGGTTGTCCCACAATACTGATTTGATTGAAAACTTCTTAGGACACAACACAGTAGATAACATTCATAGCTTTAGCTTCAGAGGTTAGTTTTTCTTTATTGAATGTTGTCCACATATCTTTGGATTTTGGCTTAGTAATAGTTGTGCCATTTTCAAGTACTATTTGATCAATTGGTGGCACATATCCTTTCTCAACAATATCCCAAATATCATGATTCGAAGATCTCAGAAAGTACTGCATTCTAGCCTTCCGGTATGCATAATTTGATCCATCAAATACTGGAGGTCTAGTGACCGATGAGCCCTCTCATTTGGCCATATTACCAACTTTAGTCAAGATCACTCTCTAGGCGGTGAAGCCCTTAAGAGAGACTCACTTTGATACCAATTAAAATTGCAGTAACAACTGCTTTAGTTGAAGTGGAATATGCCAATATGTCCTAGAGGGGGTTGAATAGGACTTTTTAATTTTTTATGAGTATTTTAAAATCCTATCAATCTTACCCTGAGTAAATATGCGTGTATCAGGATATCTTCAAAGTAACTCTAATGGCTTCCAAGCCAAATAGAGGATCCAGTCATAAAACTATTTGAAACATAAACAGGATGCAGATCATAGTTTATGATGGACGTGACTGTGTGTGAGGTGTGATCTTAGATAATCAAATATGAAAAGATTCAGGGAAATCACACAAGAAATAAAAGAAAATAACAATCTCAAACACAATTGTTTTTATAGTGGTTCGACTACTTGTCTACTCCACTTCCAGCGGACGCACTCAACCCTTGAGTGTACCGGATCTCACTAACGGAGCTTTTACAATAGGTTCACCTCAAACTGGAGGTTTCAAATCAGGTTCACCTCAAACCAGTACAACCTACTTTACGCTGACTCTAACGTGTCTACACGACATAAGTTTATGCCCCACATGGGAGCAAGGGTCAACACACAACACCTAAATTTTAGGCCATACAGGCCAAGGATCCACACAAGGAACCTCACCAGTTTATGCTCCCATGAGCAAGGGTCAACACACAACACCTGACTTTTAGAACACATAGGTCAAGGACCTACACAAGGACCTAAGAGTTTATGCTCTCCACAGAGCAAGGGTTAACACAAAGCACTCCCATGTACACTCCCATCGGAGGCCTCCTATGAGGACTTGAAAGGGGTGAGAAACACCTTATATCCAATCCTACAGAAGGAATGATCACAAGGGTCCTCTGGACTTTAATGACTTATAGATAAGTAGATGAGCCCCATTAAGCATGTTGATGAAGATCTCCTCCTTTGATGATGAAGAATCTTTAGCTCCCTTGAACTGCAACTTAGATGATTTACTAATGTAAGGTGACGGGTTGGGTCAAGGTTATGATAGAATCCTACTCTATTAATGTTTTCCTATAAAGGAGATAGAGCGATTCCAATCATCTATGCATTCAAGGCATCCTAGCTTAGTGATTTTCCATTAAGATGGTAGCTGTAGGATCCTTGAATGCGGATGTTCATTCCCCAATCCACTTTATTAAATGTTAATGATGAGGGTGGATTAGAGGATGAATTTCCATGAGAGAAAAAGGCTTAGGGTATATGATCTGGGGTTAAGCACTCAAAAGCACTCTTTATTTTCTCTACCAATAGTTAAGGGCAAGCTGTCATTAAATAGGCAAAAGGTTTCAATGGATATAAAATGGTCACATTTTGAACAAAGTTTGATATCATCGAGCATGGTCGATATCATCGAGCGTATACTCTTGATAGCATCGACTGTCCACTCGATGGTACGAACTCAACTATCAAACACTTTTGAAACTTTTTGCCAACTAGTTGACGAAATCTAACAAGCTTCGATGTCATCGGATTTCGAACTCCAATTTCATCGATACGAGGTTCGATTCCTCGACATTTGAAAATGTAAGAGCACTTGCAATTGAAACAAATCAGGTAAGATATGATCGAGCATCACTCGATATCATCGAAATTTAAATATCGATGACAGTGTTGATTCATCGATAATTCTAAAGAATTTTCCTATCAGCTTGTTGGATAGTTTATGTCCTATTTTGATGACATCGACTTATCCTCGATATGATCGATATTTAAATATCGATTTTATCGAGTGATCCTCGATCCGAGAAAGATTAACCTGAAAACTTGCTGGATAGAATTGTGTCCCAATCCGATATCATCGAAGGTTTACCAATATCATCGAGATTTGAATTCCAAGGATATCGAGGAGCCATTCGATATATCAAGAATCACAGAATTTTCCTTAGTGGTATTTTGGACACAAAAGACTAGATGTTGATTTTATCCAGTCGACTCGATGGACTCGAGATTCAAAATTTGATGATGTCGAACAGTCCATTGATATATTGATAACTCAATCTAGAGATCTTTGTGGTTGTTAGATGTCATAAGTCCTCATTTCGATAATATCGAGTGAGCTTCGAGGACATCGATAGCAGGGTTCGATTTCATCGAACCATGTATCGTTAAATCGACAAAGGTAGAAAACTTAAAGATTTTCTTAATTTTTGAAAAAAGTTTTCTAACCAAGAACCCTAGGATGTTCTAACCATTTTAAAGAGTTTTAATTACCTAGTGTTTTGGGACATGGGATGTGAGGCTAAGATTTACCTTTGGTGAGTTCGAGCACACATCCTGTTGAGGCAGACGCTTGATCAATCTTCCTATGGGGCTCCTTTGTCTTGCTGACTCAATGCTCACACTAATTGACAAACCAGGGCACCTTCAGGTTCCTTCGTCTCAAGATCACCATTGTTCGATAGATCCAACTATGCCTACTAGAAGGCTAGAATGTGTTTTTTTTCTAAAATCATTCGACCATTTTGTATAGGGCATAGTTGAGAATAGTGGACACCACCCATGGAACAAATAGTGTCGGATGATGGTATTACCACATCTAGACCAAAAAAGAGATCCTTTTGGAATGAATATGAAAAACAATTGGAGAATGTAATGTTAAAGCTATGAACACCACTGACTATGCTGTCACACAAGATGAATTTAAAGGCATATGTATGTGTAAAACATTATAGGAAGTATGGGATCGATTGGAAACCACCCACGAAGGAACTAGCATGGTAAAGCAGTCTAAGCTTCAGTTCCTCACCACCCAATTTAAAAATATTAGGATGGAGGAACATAAAACATTTATGGATTTTTACGCTAAACTTAATGATATCTGTAACTCCATGTGGGGACTAGGGGTGAAGATTCTGGCACCTAAAATATGTAGGAAAATCTTGAGATCTCTACTGGAGCGCTTCTCTTCAAAAGTTACCACCATTGAAGAGTGTAGAAACATAAACAAAATGAAAGTAGAAGAACTCATAGGTTCCTTACAAACATTTGAGCTACACTTCAAAACCCCAACAAAATTCAAACACAATGTGCTCAAAACATCAACTAACAAAGTTAAAATTGAGAAAGATAGTGATGGAAATGATGAAGATGATGAAGTGGCCTTTTTAGCTAAATGGTTCAAGAAATTCTTTAACAAGAACAACGAAAAATCATTTAACAAGAAGGGGAAGTATCTTGACCAAAAGCGCCAAACAGGCAAACCATCTAGAAGGTCAAAGGAGCCCTAATGTTACAACTGCAGAAAATATGGTCATCTATCTATTAACTGTAAATGCTATATTATAAATCTAGCACCCAGAGTTGTCAAATTTTGGTGTGGCAGATCATTTCAAATCTGTATCATGTGTTGATGAGATGAATAGATCAACTTTGTGCACTTTAAGGTTGTCCACATCTTCGTCGAACTTTTCTACGTATTCAAGTTGAAGAACGTTGTCGAAGCTCAAGACTTCAAGCTCAAGTTCAAGGCTCAAGTTCAAGTTTAATCCTTAAGTTCAGTACCTTAAAAAAACTTAAGAACTCAAGCCTAGTTCAAGCTCAAGTTTAAGATTTTGAAGACAAGCTTCAAGTATTTCAAGTGAATGAGTTAGCAGAGAGAACGGTGTTTCAATTGTTTAAACTCACAAACAAGGTATGGATGACCCTAGATTGACTAAGGATGAGTCATATTCATTGCATATTTTATGTGGGTTATTTCATAAGTTTATAGGTCATTTCCTCAACTAGTCCTAGTCTTTGTTCGACTAGTCCAAGCTCTAGCTCGACTAGTCCAAGAGTTTTCTCGACCAGTCTAAGATTAGTTGTAAATTTTCAAAATTTTCTATTAGACTCTTAACTAGTTTGAAGACTGCTCGACCAGTTGAATGAACAGTGCTCGACCAGTCGTGCAGGCTCGACTCAAAGTCCAATAAGGTTTTTTGGTCCCACTAGACTAGTTGAGTGCATTGCTCGACCAGTCGAGCAGGCCACTTAACCCACCTTATCTTATCGCGCTAGAAATTTTGAAATGTGATTGGTCCTTCGATCAATCAAACTGACCCTTAAACCAGTTGAGAGAAAAAAAATTTAACCTAAAAGTAGAGGACGAATCTTAGATTTTTTCATTCATTCCAAGCATAATCAAGCCATTACTCTGAGAGATAAGTTTTTGCATTTCTTAAGCTATATTGTGTTCATTTTAAATTCTCTTAAATAAATTTTTGTATTTGATTTTGTGATCTCCATTCAACTCTATTTCATTAAAGAAGAGAATTGTAATTTTACCCTCTTTGAGAACAAAATCAAATCAAGCTAGCCTAGGTTGAATTAATCTAAAAATCATTTAGACCTAAAACCTTTCATTTGTGAGACTGGACATTGAACATCTTCGTCTACATTAGATTGGTTCTACTGGGCTTCATCAAAAGGAGAATCTTCAGATAAGTACAATTTAATTTTGTGTATCTTTTGTGGTTTGTGACATTTTGCTAGGAAAATCTCATTTTTAGTTTTGTCTGAGATAAGCTAGAAAATCTCAGAGTGTGGGGTTTTTGTAATTGTGTAAACCTATCTAAAAACACAATTGTGAAGGTTTTAAGGTGAACCTTGGAAAACCTTATTTGATAGTGAAAGTTAATATCTCGAGGGAGTGGATATTAGGAGTGGAGTAGTTGTGTGGCTGTTTTTCAAACAGTTGGTGTACACACACGAACCACTATAATTCTCGGTGTTTGGTGGATGCTTATGGTGATGTATGTGTGGTGTTGAATGTTATAATTTCCTTTTATGTACTTGTGGTGAATGTTGTAATAATTTAGATTATTTCCTTTGCCTCTTTCTAAGTTTGAGTTTTTGATACGTACAAATGTTCTAGAAATTAGGTTGTCCTACCATAAACCTTGGTTTTTGGTGTAAGGTTGTCCTTAGAACTCAGTTTGTATCAACTTCTCAATACTTGTGCATTTGAGTTTACTTATAATTGTGCAATCTATCTTTGTTTATCTTTGTAATTCCGCATTTATTTTTTAATTTGGCATAGTCCTATTCACCCCCCCCCCCCCCCTCTAGGACTTTAAGCTTGACCTTTTCATTGACTGCCTCTCAAAGAAATCTAAAGGAAAAGCTATGACAGCCACATGGGACGACATGAAAGACTTTCAATCAGATTCAGATGAGTCTGAAAGTGATGGAGACCAGAAATCTTTAAAAATTCTCATTGCCTCCACCACTTCAGTCATTATAAACTTAGGGGACTTTAAGGAGATAAATGGACCAGAAAATGAAAAGGCGCCCTCAAAGAAGAACATGAGAATGATAACATACAAAGTGCCTATGACCAAATTTACACCCACAGCTTGAAATTCTTAAAAATCTTGGTCAGGCAAATAATTAGAACAAAATAGCTGTAAAAAGAATTGGATTAAGCTCTAGTTGTAAATGAACATTCGATTGATGATCTACAAGACTACTATGTTGAAAATGCCAAACTTGAAAGAGAAACAGCTGATGATGATTTTAAAATTGAAGAGTTGAATGAAAATATTGAACTTCTAAAATCATAAATCAACAAATAAAAAACAGAGAATCAAAATCTTAGACTAGAATTAGATAAATCAAGACATCAAGCTGAGCTTAGTCATAGGCGTTAGTGCACACATTTTTGTACCCTGGTTTGTCAATCACGTGAGTTGTTATGTCGTAAAGTCGGTTGAGCCTTTGGAAAGCAAAGATCGAAGACACATTGGAGCATAAGCATCAAAGCGACAAGAACATGTAAATAGGTGGCCTTGGTGACCCTAACCCTTGACCTAAAGCAACCCTATAGCCTCTAGATGATCTTGAACCAATATGTATATTAATTTAATCATCCCTTAGCCTTATGAGAGTAAGAAAAACATGATAAAGAAGGCTAGAAGAGGTACAGATCTGTTGTGTAAAAGATAGCCCAAAACAACAGATTCGATGACATGTTCGATGGCATCGAGTTGTGTTGAGTGTCACATATTGCATATTCTCCCCTGTTTATATCTTGGTTTTATGAACATGATAAGGCTTAATGGTATATTTTATACATGTTTGTGTTACAAGGTGAATATGAGAGCTTGGATTGAAAAGAATGCTAAAAGCATGGATTTAATGCTCAAGAATCACCAAGCCAAAGTTTGGATCTTAGAAGACCAATAATGAAAAATTAACATGCCAAAGATCCAAAGAAACTAAGTATAAAAGATGAAGAAAGGACTCGAAAGATCACAGAATCTGTAGCAGAAAAAAGACAGGTTCGGTTTGACCGAACCCATGTTCGATCTGACTGAACTTGCACAAAATAGTCTAATAACAAACGATAGAATTCAGAGCTAATTCAGTTCAATTGATGAACAATTCGGTCTGACTGCAACTCAGTTCGGTCCAACCGAAGGAGGATTTGGTGCGACCGAAAGTGCACAAAATGCTCCAGCATTGAAAGGAGATAATTCGGTTCGACCGAAGATTAATTCTGTCCGACTAATGACTTAAGTTCGGTCCAACTGAACACAGCTCGGTCTAACCAAAATTGAGCAACAGAAGGAATAGAATCCTTTCCAAAATCGAACTTGGCTTCAGATTCGACTTCGGTCCGACCGAAGCATGTAACGTGAAAAAACTGCGGATTATGTAAATTGAGGCGGTTTCACAACGAATTACGAAAATTCCAAGTCAATGCATAAGGTGGAGCTTCACAACTATAAATAAGAGTCCCTAGGACGTTCATAGGGATCATCTAAGATTTTTAGAGTGGAGCAAAAGGGTGGAGAGCTTCCATTAAGAGTTTTTCTTCTTCTTCTTCTTCTTCCTTGGTTGTTTTTATGTTTTATTTAAGAGTTCTTAGTTCAATCATGTCTATGGTTGTCTAAATCTCTCAGCTAGGGCTAAGAGGTGAAACTTCTAACGTGATTGGGATGTTTACTTTACGTTGATTCATGTTTATGTTGAACTTCATTGATTTCTAGTTGATTTTAAGGAATATTTTTAGTTTTCAATGGTTTGTTGTGACTCAAATTACAATTGAATCTATGATAGCTTTAAGTATCTTATTTTCCTATTTGAGATTGATAGATTGGTGAATCTTGTTGTTCGTCATCTTCTCTAAGGCATGGTTGGGTGATGGAATCCCTTCTAATCTCCACAATCCTCTTCCATTGAGGCTAGATCAATGAGAGGTTCAGAGATTTGATCATCTCTCGTTCCAATTGGATAAGATAGGACTCTGATTCCAATTGGATCTCTTGAATCAAGTAAGGTAGCATCCCAAGAGCTACAAGTGGATCCTTGGCACCCTAGTTCCCACCTTTAAATTTACAAGTTTCAATTACCTTATTTAAAATCACTCTCTCAAAGATTTTAGATTTAGTTTTACATCTTCTTCTAGTTCTATTTCTAGTTACTTTTAGAAGTATAGGAGTTTAGTCCCTGTGGATTCGACCTCAGTCTCACTGAGATTATTACTACATTGAACCCTATACTTGGGGTTGTGAATGTCACGCCCCAAACTCGGAAAACGGGCTCACAAACTTTCTAATTGCCGAATCTGGCGCCGACAGCCTCCGTAGTACCCCATTCTCGGCTCCCGGCACCTATACACCAGGTTCCGATCCTGGGATGCTACAAGGAGGGTTTCAAATCATCAGTTCAATTATAATGAGCATAACCAAAAGCATAACCCATGAACAATAACCACAAGAACACCATCACAAAATCCACTATGATAAAAAAACTTTTAAGTACAATGCATCTGAAGGGAATACAAGATAATGCAAAAGATAGAAACTCCAAAGCTCGTCTGCACGCTCCTACTACTTCTATGCTATGGCTGCGTCCTGGCGTCACCTACACGCATCAATCGTGCATAAGCTTATAGAAAGCTTAGAGGGTGGTGTAAGTGTGTACGCAATATGAGCGTGCTCAGAATGCAAGGTCAGAGTAATGCAGAATCATGGTGATGAGTATAAGAATGCGATCAGCCGTACCAAGGCTATGCGGTGCAAGATATGAATGCTATCGGCCATAATATGGCCATGCGATGCAAGATGCAACTCAAGCATGCCAATCCTCACCATGTATCAGTACAGTTCTCATTCTGGATAATCACTGGGGTTCAATACACTCCAAATGGCACTGTCGCTCTCCTAGTCGCACAGTCCAAGTGAGCGTAAGAAACCTCACTATCCGCCTAGCCAATAATCTGCTAATACCTATCCGGCACGTCGATAGCGGACCCATTCGCGAGCTGGTCAAACTCAGCCTAGTATTGCCCCCTACCCTCGGGCGAGTAAGGCCACACTCCTTTCCAACCAATCACGACATAGTGGGAGACGCGGGTCTCGACGTTGGAGTCATCCTCTGGTACCATCAAGTTTAGGGATTTTCACCCAGGGACATCTATGACGCCCATATGCTAGAACCAAACATTTTCAGTATCCAACCCAGCCACCCACGATGTGTCTGTAGAGGCTATGGCCCTGATGTTGCTAGGGCATACAATAATCATGATCACATAAATGCAAGTGCATGAATCACCCTACCAAACATGCAACAATCCTACACGTACCGAGCGCTCATGTGGGGCGCCTATCAGGGAGCCCATAACGATCTGCCCAAAGGCATATGCTATGATCAGCCACTTCTCATATCAGGCATACATATGATGCGTATGATCATGAATCATGGATCTATGCTATACATGTTATGTGGTGATGGGCTCTGATCAAAATGAAGATGGGCCTAGACGGCCTATATACTACAGATATAGGCCTATTAATGGGCCTTAGGGAGAGTCGTAATGCAGACATTTAACCAACATTAACCTTACAATGTGGACATCAAACCATCATTGCTCCCAAGGTGTAGCCCACTATAAAATCAACACATATACCATGGTGGAATCATACTACAATGGGCCTTATGTACGTCCTATTAGGCCTTGACCCATGGGCCTCCAATGCATCACATGGGCCTCATACATAGGTCTCGTATATATACATCAAGGTGGGCCTCAATGACAGGCCACCAATGCATCAACATGGGCCTAGTTACATGGGCCTTGCATACATCACAATGGGCCTCATAATATGGGCCCTATACAAATCAAAGTGGGTCTCAATGAACGGCCCACAAACACGCCAAGATGGGCCTCATCGCATGGTCTTAAAATAATTCTCAAATGATGAGACGGGTTGGATGAAACACATGCATCATGGTGGGGCCCACACTAATGGAGGGTGTGATTTACAATACATACATAAGTGGGTCCCATGTGGGGCCTACCATAATGTTTATTTTCCATCCAACCCATTGATAAGGTCACTCAGACCTGGGGCCCACAATAATGTTTATTGCCATCCAACTGTTCATAAGGTCACGTGGACCAGGGTAGGGCCCACTGGACTGGGGCCCACTGGAATGTTTATTTTCCACCCAAACTATTTATAAGGTCACACGGACCATGGGTAGGGCCCACCATTTATTTACATCCAATTTGTCACATGGTCAGGGAGCCCACCGTGATGATTTTTATTTATTTTTTATTATATATATATTTATATCACGTGGACAGGGAGCCCATCGTGATGTGGTCCACCAATCCAGCCCGCTCATTATGTGTGTCCCACTTGGCTGAGGGTATAGACCAAGTTCCAGCTGCATCCAAATTTTAGGTAGGCCCCACCAAGTGTTTTTATATGTTTAGATATGTCCTCACATGATTTTAGATGGTGTGGCCCACCTAAGTTCCGTATAAGGCTGATTTTTGGGGTGGACACCTGGTCCGTGGGGACCCATCAAATCCATGGTGTGGATGTTCGAAACGCATCACAGTGGGGCCCACAACTGCGGCAGTGAGGGCCAGCTGAACCGTCCACCCACCCACTAGCCGCAGGCACTGCCTGCATCTTCTAACAGCAGCAGCGCTGCTGCTACTGCTGCTTTCCTTAAAAAAAACAGATTTTCTGTGGTTTTTCACAGGTGGGGCCCACATCGAGGAAATCTGCCCCACCCATTGCATTCCCCGGCTCGATACAGTTAAACAAAGTCCAATATGCGGCCTGTTTTTGGCGAATAAAATGATCCAGGTGGTTTTTAATAGTAAATACTACTGTTTCCTATGGTATGGCCCACCAAGAAAAGGGATCAGCTTCATTTTTCAACTTAACGCCTAAAATGATTTGGGGAACGAAATGGATGGCTTGGATTATATATGTACATCAAGGTGGGGCCTTCATGAATGGCCCACCCCAAAAGTAACTTTTCTCTTTTTTTTTTTTAGAACACACTCACGTCAGTATACACACTCCATGTGCTACCCCTGCCTCACGTCCAGCGTCCAGAGACGCTGGATGGCTGGGATAAACACAACGTCATGGTGGGTTCCACATGTAGGTGGCCCACCGATTGGGACCATTTCATATTTATGTTCCCCCCCCCCCTCCATCCGGGCCCACTAATGGGCTGGATGGGGTAAACCCAACGCACCTGTCAGGTGGGTCCCACATGAAGATGAATGGCATGGATAAAATTTAAACTTTATGGTGGGACACACACAACAGATGGGCCACACACCCATTCATCATCACTATTTTACAAAGAAAGAGAGAGAAGATACGGTGAGATAGAGGACCTCGCCACTATGGGCCCTCTTGATTAAATCACATACATCAAAATGGGTTTCACCTACAAGTGGGCCCTAAAATCAAAAATAACGGTAAATCACCCACCTTATCTTCCTTCTTCTTGGTCCCTTAGCCTTCTATGCTCCTTACCTTGCCTTTTGATGGAGGTTGATGGACTTTTGATGGTGGGGATGAGGGATGAGAGGGTGGGCCACACTTATTATTTGGGAGAGCGCTTGGATATTGGAGCTCTCATGAGATTTTGGAAAATTGCTAGAGAATGAGAGGGAGAGATAGAAATAATGGATGAAGGGATGGGTGGAGTGGTAGTTGTAAGAAAAGGATGATGAGAGGTATGGCTTAGTTTGAAATTGGTGGGAAAGAGAGATGGTTGTGGTTGAAAATGAGAAAAAGAGGAATGGAGAGGTAGAAAGAGAGTGGACTTTTGAAAAAGTAGGGATGGGTTGATGTACTTGAGGTAAGGCTTGTACTTGACATTGATTGATGGGACATATTGTAGAGATTCCCTCGATAATCACAACGCGCGGCGTTTCTTTGGAATAAACGTAGATCGACATCTCCTAGCCTGAGTATCGGTTCGGTGCGCAAGTCACGGCATTGGAACCGCGGCGATGACGCGGTCGCTATGATACAAGTTTCGGATTGAGCCGACGTCAGTGTATTGGACCTGGCTTAGGATCGCGCACAAACGTCGGATACGGTGCGAAGGTTGCCAGAATTTGACCGGTAGGATCGCGGAATCATACGGAATGGTACGGACTAGGACACGGGTCTTACAGTGAACAAGTTTTTTAACACCGTTGTCGGGAACTACAGTTGTGCTTTTCTGAATTTAATTAGTTTTATAATTAGGTTAAGATTAGGATTAACTTTCTATTTTATTTCTAGGTTAGGAATTTTTTCCGCTTTCATTTTAGAAACTAACTTTGTTTTCAGTTTTGTAGGATCCTAACCTAGCATCTCCTATTTGGTAACTTCATTCTAACTCTCTCTCTCTCTCACTTCTTATTTGCTGCAATTTTCAATTCTTAGATTTTAGGTTAGATTATGAACTTAAGGGTTGAAAGTGTTTCATGCTCAGGTGGGTCCGTGACAATGCTCTACGTCTCTTGAGTGAAGGAGGATTAGTCGAAGGGCTACCTATCCATCATAAGATTAGATACTGTAAGTGCTAGAGTTTATATCCCTGTCTGTTGTCAAATTTGTGGTGCCAAAATCACTGTTATGTTATATATAACTTGCATAAGTGAAGCTCTCTCAAGGATCAACATTCATGAGCAAGCTAAGCTCACAACAAGCAAAGCTCACAAGACAAGACTCAAGCTGAAGAGTACAAGGCAGTTGGTAAAGAACTCAAGACTCTTTCAAGATTGAGCTACATCACTATTTCAAGATTGATCTATATCAAGACCTCAAGACTCATACTTCAAGGTCACTTGTTCCTAATGTTTCAATGTCCATACTTCATGATTGAGGTATGATTGACCATAGGTTAACCTTAGAAGTAGGTCATTTCGGATACATAAACTGAATGTTTATTTTACATGTGTTTGGCCTGTTCTTTGACTAGTCTTAGGTCTTCTTCGACTAGTCCTAGACTTGCTTCGACCAATCTAAGAAATTCCCCGATCAGTCGTGAGTTTGTTACAAATTTCAGATGAAATCTGTTATGCTTCGACTAGTCCAGGAAATTGTTCGACCAGTCGTAGGAACAGTGTCGACTGCATCTTCGACCAGTCGAACATCTTCGACTCGAATTCCAGCGAAGTTTTTCAGGACCTACGACCAGTCGAAGGAGAGCTACGACCAGTCGTAGGTGACCTACGACCAGTCGTAGGAGAGCTTCGACCAGTCGTAGAACGGTCAAAGCATATCCCGCCGAATTTTTCAAATATCGGTTAGTGCTTCGACTAGTTGAAGAGCTCTCTAGACCAGTCGAAGACCCGATCTTCTCACCTATAAATAGTGCACGAATCTCAGAAGAAATCATCGATTTAATTAATTCATTCAAGCCAATCTTCGTCGAACTTCTGAGAGATAATTCTGTGCTCCATCTAAGCTAAGTGTGCTTATTTAATATTCTCTTTCCTTAGCTTTATTTTAATTGATTTTGTTTCTGCTATTCCAATCTGATTTGATAAGAGGAATTATTATTCCCTTTCTTTGGAATCAAAATCAATTAAGGCAAGCCCTATTTGGTTTAATTTAAAATCTATTAGAATTAGAACCATTGTAATCGAGTACTGGACATTGAACTTGGACATTCAATCATCTACTTTGATTTGGTTCTACCGGGCTGCTACAACGAAGGAGATATTCAGGTATTTTACATTTAATTATAAATTCCTTTCTATTTTGGTTTCTTTCAAGATTTGCCAGAAAAATCTTGTTGTATTGGTTTTCTGAGGAGAGCCAGGAAAACTCAGAAGTGGAGTTTTTTTTTAATTGTGTAAGCCCACAGACAAAGACACAATTGTAAAGGTTTTGGGTGAACTTGGGAAAACTTATTTTTAGTGAACGCTAATATCCCCTGTATGAGGATATTAGGAGTGGAGTAGCATTTTGTGTGGCTGTTGTATAACAGTTGGTGAACACACAGGCGAACCACTATAAACCCTTGTGTTGTGGTTAATTTATTCTTCTAATCTTTAATTAATTTTTGTGGGATGTATGTATGGTGGTGAATGTTGTAATTATTTAATTCAAGCTTTGTGAGAATGTTGTAATAGCTTAGAATTTATTTTCTGCTATTCCTTTATCAGCTTGATTTTCAATTTCTTTTGAAAGTTGTTCCAGCAAGGTTGCCCTGCCATTTTTATGGTGTATGGCTGTCCCTAGAACAATACATTTTTAATTATAATTTATTCAGTTTGTATTTAATTCTGTATTCCTCTTCGATTTGAGATTTGATACAAAGATCTTTCTAGAAATAAGGTTGTCCTACCATAAACTCTGGTTTTTGGTGTAAGGTTATCCTTAGAACAACGTTTGTATCAACCTCTCAAGATCTGAATTTTGAGGTTATTTTAATTTACTGCTTTGTGATTTACTTTGGCTATCATTTTCTTTTTATTTCCGTTGTTATAAGTTTTATTTGGCATTGTCCTATTCACCCCCCCTCTAGGACATATAGCTTGGCCTTTTCAAGTGGTATCAGAGCCTAATAGCTCTTTTTTTTGGATTTAATTCCTGAGCTAATGATTTAAGCTATTTAAGATGTCAAATTTTGATAGCCTTTCAGTCACTAGGCCTCTACCCTTTGATGGCTCCAACTATGCCTATTGGAAAGCCAGAATGAGGATCTTCCTCAAATCAATGGATGAAAATGTGTGGCAAGCCACAGTGACTGAATGGAATCCTCCTATCATGGAAGTTATTGGGGTTGATGGTTCAAAGTCTATGAAAGCCACACTATATTACCAATGGACCACTCTTCAGAAAAGTGAGAGTAGTGCAAATGCTAAAGCACTAAATGCAATTACTTACGCACTATCACCGGATGAGTTCAAAAGAATCATTTCCTGTGATACTGCAAAGCAAGCTTGGGATATATTAAAAATGACACACGAGGGTACTACAATTGTTAAAAAATCTAAAGTCTAACTCCTCACAACCAGATTTGAAGAAATTCATATGGAGGAAAATGAAATGTTTATGGACTTTTACACTAGATTGAATGACATTGTAAACTCAATGTGGGGTCTTGGCGATAAAATCCCAGAAAGTAAAGTGTGTGCAAAAATACTACGCTCACTTCCTGAACGGTTCAATTCTAAAGTAACCGTGATCCAGGAACTAACCGCGATCCAGGAACTTCGTGATATGGATAATATGAGGGTAGAAGAACTAGTTGGTTCTCTACAAACCTACGAGTTAAACTTTAAAGCTCCTAAAGGTAAATCTATCGCACTAAAATCTTTTAAATGTAATTCAGAAGAAAATTCTGATTCAGAAGATGATATGGCTCTTTTAGCTAAAAAATTTTATAAAATTTTCAAAAGAAAGAAAAGGGTTGATTTTCAAAAATCAAATGATAAAAAGAAGTTTAGACCCAAATCTAGAAAATCTTTGAAAGATAGTCAATGTTATAACTGTCAAGAATATGGGCACTTAGCAAATAGATGTCCTAAAAGGGACAAACCCAAGAAGAAGGGTATGTTGGCTACATGGGATGAATCATCTGATTCTGAAGGTACTTCTGAATCATAAGATTCTGAAACTGAGTCGGCCAATGAGGTTAAAGCTCTTATGACTCTAGCCAAATTCACATTTTCAGATAATAACTCTACAAGTGAAGAAAATCTGAATAGTGAATGTGAAAATGAAGATGATCTTCAAGACGCTTACAATGCCCTATATAAGGAAAGTTGTAAAATTGCTGTCAAACTTAAACTTCAAAAAGAAAAGTTTTCTAAACTCAAAAATTGTTTTGAATCACTTGTCTTAGAAAAATCACAAATTTCAGATTGTTTTGAAAAATCAAAATGCGATTTGGAATTCAAAAACTCCCTAATTATTGATTTAAAATCTGAAATTGAGAAACTTAAAACTGAAGTATCTTCTTTCCTAAGTTTAAAGGACACATGGAAATATGCCCAATGTGATCCAAAGTTAGAGAAACTTTTATCTGAATCAAGAAAATGTGGCGATCGATCCGGGTTGGGCTATGATAAAAATCTACCTCCTAAACAAAAGTATACTCCTCCTATGTTTGTTAAAGGAGAGTCCTCAAACTCAAAAGGGAAAAGTACTTATCAAGATTTTTCTAAAAATTCAAAAACTTTTCAAAAACTTAGAAACAGCCATGTCAACTTTAATCAGAAATGAAATCCACTAGCTGAAAAGATAGTTGATTTACTCAAGGAGCTCTTAAAATCTAACTCTATAGGTCATTCCTACAAATATACACAAAAGAAGACCAACTATGTTCCTAAACCCAAAACAGTTATGAAATGGGTTCCTAAAGTTGCCTGCTTGGTTGCTCACACTGCTTTCAAAGCAACAAGTCATTCAAAGTGGTACCTAGACAATGGATGCTCCAGGCATATGACAGGTGACAAAGCTTTATTCACCGATCTAAAAGATATGACTGATGGTTCAGTCACATTTGGTGATGGTAACAATTGCAAGATTATAGGCCAAGGTACGGTTCAACTTTTTAATCTTCCTGTGTTTAAAAATGTTTTATACGTTGAGGGCTTAAAACATAACTTGCTTAGTATATCACAAATATGTGATAATAACCATAATGTTCGGTTTTCTAATCAAAGCTGTGAGATTCTAAACAATAAGGGTTTTGTAATATTAACTGGATGTAGAATGTCTGAAAATTGCTATATTATTAGTGAATCCATCTCATCTAATTAAACATGTTACATGGTCTATACAGATGAGACTAATTTATGGCACAAACGTCTTGGACATGTACATTATCGAAATTTATATCGATTGAGCAAACGAGAACTTGTAAGAGGTTTACCCAAACTTCAGAAATTAGATAAAATATGTGGTGAGTGCCAGATAGGCAAACAAACAAAGAACTCACACAAAAAGGTGAATTCAAATACCACATCAAGACCACTCGAACTTCTCCACATGGATCTGGTAGGACCTACCAGAACGGAAAGTCGTGGTGGGAAAAAGTATATCCTGGTAATAGTTGATGACTTTACCAGATATACGTTGGTAGTCTTCTTAAGGGACAAATCTGAAACCCTTGAAGAAGTAAGAAAAGTTCTCAAAAGGATTCAAACTGAAAAATCTTCTCAAATCAGTAAAAATCGTAGTGATCATGGATCTGAGTTTGAGAATAGTAATTTTGAGAAGTTCTGTACCAACCAAGGAATATTACATGAATTCTCTGCTCCCAAAACTCCACAACAAAATGGAATTGTTGAAAGAAAGAATAGGATGCTTCAAGAAATGGCTAATGTCATGTTGAATAGCATGAAGCTCTCTAAAAATCTTTGGGCTGAAGCAGTCAACACAGCTTGCTATATTATTAACCGAGTATACACTAGCAAAGATAATAATAAAACGGCTTACGAATTATGGTTCAATAAAAAGCCTACTGTTAAATACTTTCGAGTTTTTGGCAGCAAGTGCTATATTTTACGTGATCGTGAAAATTTGGAAAAATTCGATACGAAGAGTGATGAAGGTATTTTTTTAGGATATTCTTTAAACAGTCGAGCTTATAGAGTTCAGAACCAAAGGACTGGTGTGATTCAAGAATCCATTAATGTTGTCATTGATGATCACTTAAACACACCAATTTCTAATTCAGATAATGATGAAGTACTAATCATTGATAAACCCGATACTTCATCGAATCAGACTGATTCTGAGTTGAGGACTGTTAAAGATCATCCAACCACACAAATTCTTGAAAATCCTCTCACCGGTGTTCGCACCCGTAGACAACTTGAGGATATATGTAATTATGCATGTTTTACATCCCAAATTGAACCATCTAACGTAAAAGAAGCTCTGGCTGATGAGAACTGGATTGTTGCGATGCAAGATGAACTCAACCAATTCGTAAGAAATGATGTTTGGTATCTCGTACCAAGACCTAAAGATAAACACATCATTGGAACAAAATGGATTTTCAAAAATAAGTCTGACGAATGTGGAAATATAATTAGAAACAAGGCTAGGCTGGTGGTACAAGTTTATACTCAAATTGAAGGGATTGATTTCGATGAAACCTTTGCACCAGTAGCACGTCTTGAATCTATCAGACTATTTATATCCATTGCATGTTTTAGAAAGATAAAGATCTATCAGATGGATGTAAAAAGTGCTTTTCTAAATGGCGATTTACATGAAGAAGTCTATGTTGAACAGCCAATGGGTTTTGAAGATTCCAAAAATACTGATCGTATATATCGGCTTAAAAAAGCACTTTATGGATTAAAACAAGCACCTAGGGCATGGTATGAGAAACTGACAAAATTTTTTTTAAGTCATAATTTTCAAATGGGATCTGTTGATAAAACTCTGTTTGTTAAGAAACATAATGATCATATCTTAATGGTGCAGATTTATGTTGATGATATCATTTATGGATCAACTTATACTGACTTGACTACTGAGTTTGTAGATTTGATGAAATCACAATTCGAAATGAGCATGAGCATGGTTGGGGAATTGACTTATTTCCTTGGATTGCAAGTAAAGCAACAACCTGAAGGAATATTCATTTATCAATCTAAGTATGCTTTCAATCTAATCAAGAGATTTGGATTTGAGAATGGCAAGAATTTCAATACTCCTATGAGTACTACCCTGAAACTATCAAAAGACTCTAATGGTAAAAATGTTGACTCAAAACTTTATCGGAGTATGATTGGTAGTTTGTTATATTTAACTGCTGGTAGACCTGATATTTCTCTAAGTGTTGGTATTTGCGCAAGATATCAATCTGATCTAAAAGAATCTCACTTGATTGCTGTCAAGCGAATTATTAGATATGTCGCAAGTACTATAAATCTTGGTCTCTGGTATCCTCATGAAACCAATGTTCAATTAGCTGGGTACTCGGATGCTGACTGGGCTGGTAATCTAGATGATAGAAAATCAACCAGTGGTGGTTGTTTGTTTATTGGAAATTGTCTAGTTTCCTGGTTTAGTAAGAAACAAAATTCTATATCACTTTCAATAGCTGAAGCTGAGTATATCGAAGTTGGTAATGCATGTACACAGCTTGTTTGGATGCAACGAATGCTAAGTGATTATGGAATTAAACAGGATTCTATGTTATTACATTGTGATAATTCCAGTGCGATAAATATTTCAAAAAATCCTATTCAGCATTCTCGTACTAAGCACATTGACATTAGATTTCATTATATAAGGGAATTAGTAGAAGAAAAAGTTATATCTCTTGAATATATTCCTACTGAAGACCAACGAGCTAACATTTTCACAAAACCTCTCGATAAAAGCAGGTTCAAAAAGATGAAATTTGATCTTGGCATGTGCATTTTAAATTGATAATTTATGCCTTCTTGTATTATAGTGTATATATTTGCTAGATTAAATTCCATTTTTGTTTAAATTGCAAGTAATTTGAATTTTTGGGGTTTATTCGACCAGTCGTGAGTATACACGACCAGTCGTCCTACGACCGGTCGTAGATACCCACGACCAGTCATGGAACACAGGTTTCACTTTAAATTGGGGATTTTTCACTTTCTTCCTCATTTCTTCTTTCTTCTCTTTGGAGCCGAACTTCGACTTGTCGAACCCATCTTTCAAGTTCTTCAAGGTTAGTGTTCCAAATCCCATTTTTCTTGCAGATTTGTGTCTAGATTGTTTCCTTTTCTCTCTTGAAGCTTTCTATTTTGAAAATCATTGAGATTTGGGGTTTAGATTTTGAAAAATCTGTTTTGATAAAACCCACTTCTCAATCCTTTGCAACTTCTTAATTTCTTGAAATCCTTATTGCAAATGGCTTCTAGAGGTAGAAAAACTACTTCCCGTGGTCCTTCTTCTTCCTCCAGATTGACCGCTATCTCTAAACGTCATCTTCTTGTTCCCAATGATGATCCATCATATGTTAGGGACATTAGATCACGTAATGTTATTGTTGAACATCCTGTTGATGTCAATCATATTGCACCTTTTGACATCCTTCCTTTGCTTAAAGATGTAGGTTGGATTAACTTATTGCATTGGGGTGGGCCTGCATACCGGTCCATTGCCCAATCCATGTTTACATGTATTAGTGCATTTTCACAAGATAATTTAACTTTCCAAATATCCACTAGAGAAGGGCCTTTTGACGTTGATCGTCATCTAATTTCAGCCCTTATGAAAATTCCTATGAATGATGAGGGTATTCCAATTCATAACTTAACTGATAAACCCTCAATGTCTGAAAAACGCATGCTCACTAGAGACTTGTGCAACATGGATGTTCAATGGACTCAAAAAGGGAATGCGCTCCACGCAAGGTATTTGTTACCCAAATACAGAATTCTCCACAGAATCTTTGTGTCTAATCTGTATCCTCGTTCGGGTAATAAATCTGACTTGACTTCATTTATGGTTCGTGTTATCCATGCTATTTCCAATGGTACTCAGATTTGTTTGCCATCCTTAATCTGTCATTTCATTATTCAGTTTCGACTCCATCCTGGTCATAGTGACATTCCTTTTGCCTATTTAATGTCTGTTTTAGCTACACATATGTTAGTCGATATGCCAGTTGATGAGGCACCTATCCATCATCTGATCTTCAATAATACAAATATCAATAAGATGAAGTTGGATCTGCTTCCTGAACAAGGTGGTGGTGGTGGTAGTAGTCATGAAGAAGCTGGTGATAACATTAATATGGATGACATTTTTGAGGAACTGGATTCTGACTCAGCAAATGATCCAGATTTTGTACCATCTGATGTTGATGCACGTCTGAGTGCATTAGAGGGTAAAGTTGAGAATATAAATGTAAAGTTGGAAAACATGTCTGTTGCTCATGATTTGCAATTTAAGTACATGGGCAAATATCTTAGGTGCTTGAACAAAGGCATGCACCAACTTGATCCCTCTATTCCTGCTCCGTCATTAAGTTCTAGTTCTGACTAGTTTTAATGAGACTTCTGGTCTGTAATAACTTTATAACTTAGCACTTGGCTGATTTAGAGTTGGATTCTATTTTTATTTTATGCTGGATATTTATTCTATGTGATGCTATCACTCTTTTGCTATACTCATGTTTTATGCTTACCTCCTCATGTTTACTCTCATGAATTCCTTTATTTAGTTCTCCTTTGTCATATTGTGACAAAAAGGGGGAGAATGGTTTGTTCTTAATGTGATTATGAGAGGAGTAGCATTGGTTATGTTACTCAGGGGGAGTTAAGGGGAGTATATGTTTGATCTTGAGTATATGTTTGATCTTGTTGAATGAAAATGGTTAAATGTTGAAACTGGTTGAATGTTGAAACTGGTTGAATGTTGATTTGCATGTATTAACCAGTTGTTTTACTTTTGTTTATCTTAATTATGTGTTTTGTCACTAATTTGACAAAGGGGGAGATTGTAAGTGCTAGAGTTTATATCCCTGTCTGTTGTCAAATTTGTGGTGCCAAAATCACTGTTATGTTATATATAACTTGCATAAGTGAAGCTCTCTCAAGGATCAACATTCATGAACAAGTTAAGCTCACAACAAGCAAAGCTCACAAGACAAGACTCAAGCTGAAGAGTACAAGGTAGTTGGTAAAGAACTCAAGACTCTTTCAAGATTGAGCTACATCACTATTTCAAGATTGATCTATATCAAGACCTCAAGACTCATACTTCAAGGTCACTTGTTCCTAATGTTTCAATGTCCATACTTCATGATTGAGGTTTGATTGACCATAGGTTGACCTTAGAAGTAGGTCATTTCGGATACATAAACCGAATATTTATTTTACATGTGTTTGGCCTGTTCTTCGACTAGTCCTAGGCCTTCTTCGACTAGTCCTAGACTTGCTTCGACCAGTCTAAGAAATTCCTCGATCAGTCGTGAGTTTGTTACAAATTTCGGATGAAATCTGTTATGCTTTGACTAGTCCAGGAAATTGTTCGACTAGTCGTAGGAACAGTGTCGATTGCATCTTCGACCAGTCAAACATCTTTGACTCGAATTCCAGTGAAGTTTTTCAGGACCTATGACCAGTCGAAGGAGAGCTACGACCAGTCGTAGGTGACCTACGACCAGTCGTAGGAGAGCTTCGACCAGTCGTAGAACGGTCAAAGCATATCCCGCCGGATTTTTCAAATATCTGTTAGTGCTTCGACTAGTCGAAGAGCTCTCTAGACCAGTCGAAGACCCGATCTTCTCACCTATAAATAGTGCACGAATCTCAGAAGAAATCATCGATTTAATTAATTCATTCAAGCCAATCTTCGTCGAACTTCTGAGAGATAATTCTGTGCTCCATCTAAGCTAAGTGTGCTTATTTAATATTCTCTTTCCTTAGCTTTATTTTAATTGATTTTGTTTCTGCTATTCCAATCTAATTTGATAAGAGGAATTATTATTCCCTTTCTTTGGAATCAAAATCAATTAAGGCAAGCCCTATTTGGTTTAATTTAAAATCTATTAGAATTAGAACCATTGTAATCGAGTACTGGACATTGAACTTGGACATTCAATCATCTACTTTGATTTGGTTCTACCGGGCTGCTACAACGAAGGAGATATTCAGGTATTTTACATTTAATTATAAATTCCTTTCTATTTTGGTTTCTTTCAAGATTTGCCAGAAAAATCTTGTTGTATTGGTTTTCTGAGGAGAGTCAGGAAAACTCAGAAGTGGAGTTTTTTTTTAATTGTGTAAGCCCACAGACAAAGACACAATTGTAAAGGTTTTGGGTGAACCTGGGAAAACCTATTTTTAGTGAACGCTAATATCCCCTGTGTGAGGATATTAGGAGTGGAGTAGCATTTTGTGTGGCTTTTGTATAACAGTTGGTGAACACACAGGCGAACCACTATAAACCCTTGTGTTGTGGTTGATTTATTCTTCTAATCTTTAATTAATTTTTGTGGGATGTATGTATGGTGGTGAATGTTGTAATTATTTAATTCAAGCTTTGTGAGAATGTTGTAATAGCTTAGAATTTATTTTCTGCTATTCCTTTATCAGCTTGATTTTCAATTTCTTTTGAAAGTTGTTCCAGCAAGGTTGCCCTGCCATTTTTATGGTGTATGGCTGTCCCTAGAACAATACATTTTTAATTACAATTTATTCAGTTTGTATTTAATTCTGTATTCCTCTTCGATTTGAGATTTGATACAAAGATCTTTTTAGAAATAATGTTGTCCTACCATAAACTCTGGTTTTTGGTGTAAGGTTGTCCTTAGAACAACATTTGTATCAACCTCTCAAGATCTGAATTTTGAGGTTATTTTAATTTACTGCTTTCTGAATTACTTTGGCTATCATTTTCTTTTTATTTCCGCTGTTATAAGTTTTATTTGGCATTGTCCTATTCACACCCCCTCTAGGACATATAGCTTGGCCTTTTCAGATACCACTTCAGGTTTTCAGAGTTAATAGAAGTGATGGCTGTGAATTAACCTGCAAATCAACCTCAACCACATGTTGAGGAAGCTGAGGATGAGAATGAGGTATATCAGGCACCCCCGCCTTGTACTTTACGAGATTATCTATTATTGACAGGGGTGAGCACATTGTCCTACATGATCTTTTCGGAGAATTTAGGACATGGATATCAAGCTAGGAGTGATCCAACTCCTTCCAAAGTTCCATGAACTCGAATATGAAAATCCATATCTCCACATGAAAGAGTTTAATGAGATAATAGCCACTTTATACTTTCTTAATGTGTCTGAAGACACGATCAGGCTGAAACTCATTCCCTTCACCTTAAAAGAAAATTCTAAGACGTGGTTGCATTCACTATGTCCACGATCAATTGGCAGATGGAACGACACGACAAGGGAGTTCATTAAGAAAATTTTTCCATATCATAAAACAAACACCCTCAGAAAGTCAATCATGAACTTCGCCCAAAAGGAAGATGAAACATTCTTCCAATGTTAAGAGTGGTTCAAGGAACTTGTCAGTTCTTGCCCACAATATGGTTTTAAAATGTGCCACATAATAAGTTTCTTCTATGATGGGCTGATATATTCAATGCGCCAAATGGTCGAGATAATGTGCAATGAGGAATTCATGAACCAAAATGTCAGTGATGTGTGGGATTATTTTAACAAGCTTGCTGAAAACATGCAATCATAGGACATCTCCTTAAAACCTAGCATCACTTCTAAGCATATTCAGTCAAAGGAGAAGGGTGGAATGTATCTCTTAAAAGAGGAAGATGATACAAATGCAAAAGTGGCCAATCTGAAAAGGCCTAGCTATGAGTCCTAGAGAGGGGGGGGGGGGGGGGGGGGGATAGGACTATGCCAAATTAAAATGATAATAGCGAAATTTAAATGAATAAAAGAAAGATAACACTTTAAGTAATTCACAATACGGAAATGTAAATAAACCTCAAAATTCAAGTCTTGAGAGGTTGATACAAATGTTGTTCTAAGGACAACCTTACACTGTAAAAACCAAGGGTTTATGGCAAGACAACCTTACTAGAATAGTTTAAGTATCAATTTCTCAAACTGAAGAGGAATAAAAGGAAATAACAAGAAATGAAAGTCTAAACTATTACAACATTCCCCACAATGCTTGAAATGTAAATATTACAACATTCACATTCACACATACATCCCACGAACTTGAATGATTAAAGATATAGAAAATAAATCACATATCCACAAAACACAAAGAGTTATAGTGGTTCGCTTGTGTGTACACCAACTATTAAATAATAACCACACATCTTTCTACTCCACTCATAATATCTTCACACAGTGGATATTAGCATTCACTATGAAAATAGCTTTTTCTTAGGTTCACCTAAAACCCTCACAATTGTGTCTTTCAAATGGGCTTACACAATTCAAAAACCCCACACTGAGTTTTTTGGCATTCCTCAGATAACCAACACTTAGAGATTTTTCTGGCTTAATCTCAAAGAAACCAAAAACATAGAGGATTTACACAAATGTAAAATACCTGGATTTCTCCTTTTGTAGCAGCTAGGAAGAACCAAATCGGAGTAAAAGTTCAATGTCCAATACTCACTTTGAAATGGTTCTAAGTTCTAATTGATTTTAAATTAAATCAAGTTGGGCTAGCTCTATTTGATTTTGATTCCAAGAAGTGGAATATTACAATTCCTCTTTCAAATCAGATTGGAATGCAGAAACAAAATAAAATATAAAAAGCTAACAAAAGATAACATTAAATATGCACAATGCAGCTTAAAAAGAACACAAACTTATCTCTTAGAGTGATGCCTTGATTTTACTTGAATTGAATATCAAACTTTGAAAATCATGCTCTATTTATAGTTGTAGAAATCGCATCTTCGACTGGTCCTGTGGACACTATGACTGGTCGTAAGGCCAACAACATTTTAAAATTTTAAGCGCGATCGGATAAAACTGTTCCACAATTGGTCGTAGGCACTTCACGATTGATCGTGAGTCCTCCACGACTGGTTGTGACCTGCTCACGACTGGTTGTGAGGAGCCAGGAATAGTTGATGGAGGTTGAGTCGTAGCTGGTGGACTAGTCGTGAATGAGTCATGCACTGTTCACACGACCGGTCGAGCAGACTCCAAGATTGGTCATAGCTCAACCAAAATTTTTTGAAAATTTGCAACAACTTATGACTGGTCTTGAAATTTTCCTTACTGGTCGAGCCAATTCTAGGACTAGTCGAACGGAGTCAAGGACTAGTCTAAGAACAGACCAAATACTTATAAAATGATTCAATTTGAATTATGTATACAAAATGACCTACCCTAAGGTCAATCTAAGGTCATTCATACCTTAAATGTGAAGTATGGACATTGAACCTTCATCTCTTCAGATGATGGATGATCTTTGAAGTTCATGAGACTTGAGATCTTGACACATGATGAAGCTTAAACTTGAGATCTTTGAAACCTTGAACTTGTAGTTCTTGAGTTGTATTTCACCTTGAGTCTTGAACAAGATCTCGTAGCTTTAAAACTCTAAAGCTTTAGAGAAGAGAACAATGTACTTGACCTTGCATTACTTGAAGTAGATCATTGTTCTTGACTTGAAGCATTGTCCTTGTACATGTGATGCATTACCTTGAACAGATATATCAATGTGCTACATAAGATAGAAATTGTGGTTTTGGCACTACAAAATTTGATAATCAAGGTAACAAATAGCCATTGCACTTACAATCTCCCCCTTCGTCAAATTTGTGACAAAACACACTTCATTAAGAATAAGAGTAAGAGTAGCATCACATGCTCAATAAAGAACCATGCACTTATAAAAGAAAACCAGTTACAGCCTAGTTAAAGAATCAAGCACTAGTTATCATCAACTAGCACACATCATCATGAAGTAAGCAAAACTCCTCCTTACTCTCCCTGAATAACACACATAAATTGATAAAAATTATGCTACTACCCCACATCCATATTTATTCCATATCCATAAAAAATCAATCCAAAGAAATATTCTCCCCCCTTTTGTCACAATATGACAAAGGAAGCAAAGAAGAAATGGAAGAGGAAGACTTAACAAGAGAGTAATAAAGGAGTTAATTAGGCAAGATATTAAAGATATATAAGCAAATTCAAAGTTCACATATCATTAACCAGCATATACCAAAGTCAACCAAAGTAAGTCTCACAAACTGAAAGAAAGCAAACTAGTATAAGAGTTATTACAGACCATAGGATAAAAACACTTAATCAGATCTTGAAGAAGGAGCAGGTATGGTAGGATCAAGTTGATGAAGGCCCTTGTTTAAGCTCCTAAGATACTTGCGGATATATTTAAATTACAAATCATGGGCAACATTCATGTTCTCTACCTTCTCATCAAGTGCACGAAGATGAGCATCCAAATCAGATGGCTCATAGTCAGGGTCATTTGTAGAGTTTGATTCAATTTCATCAAAAATGTCATCTATATCTACTTGGCCAGGAGCCAGTTCCAATTTTATCTTATTTATATTTGAATTGTTGAAAATAAGATGATGAATAGGAGCCTCTCCAACAGGCATAGCAACTAGCATATGAGTAGTTAATACGGTCATAAGATATGCAAATGGAATACCACTGTGTCCAGGATGGAGGTGACATTGAATAATAGAATGACAGATCAAAGAAGGAAGACAGACATTTGAGCCTGAAATGACAGAATGCAAAATCTAAACCATAAAGGAAGTCAGTTCTGTTTTGTTACCAAAACACAGATACAGATTTGAAATAAAGATTCTGTGAAGAACCCTGTATCTGGGTAACAAGTACTTGGAAGTAAGCGCATTCCCCTTATGAGTCCATTGCACATCTATGTTGCATAATGCTCTAATGACCATGCATTTTTCTGATTTCGAAGGTTTCTCAACTAGAGTGTGAATAGGAATACCCTCATCATTAACAGGTATGTCCATTAGAGTCGAAATAAGATGACGGTCAATTTCAAATAGACCTTCTTTAGTTGGTATTATAAATGTTAAATTCTCGGTCAAAAAATCAGAAATGCAAGCAAACATAGCCTGCGCAATAGACTGGTATGTTGGCCCACCCCAATGTAGGATGTTAACCCAACCTATAGATTAGAGAAGTGAAAGGAGACCAAAAGGAGCAATGTGTTCAATATGCACAGGTCGCTCAACAATAACTTTGCGTAATCGTAAATCTCGCACATATGAGGGATCATCTTCGAGTGACCAAAGATGGTGCCTTGTAAAAGGAGCTGATCTAGATGAGGAAGCACCATGGGAAGTTTTCTTTTTCCCTTTAGAATCCATTTGCAACAAGAAAATCAAAGAAGCAAGGAGTTGCAAAAGATGTGGAATGAGTTTTCTCAAAACTAGATTTGGGTGAAGAGAACCCCAAAATCTTCAAGGAAACTTGAAATCAAGCACTCCAAGGAAGAAAACAAAGTGATATGCATTTAAATCTAGAAGGAAAATGAAAATAATGGACTAACCTTGAAGAATCAAGAAGTTGGGTACGAATAATCATGTTATGGCCTGTTGGAGAAGGAGGAGGAAATGAGGAAGAAATGATTTTTTCCAAAATTAAAAAAGGTCCAGCGCACTACACGACTGGTCATGGGTCGTCCTTAACCGGTTGTGCCATGACTGGTCGAGTACCTCCTGACTGGTCGTGCAAAGACACAAACATGCATTTTTCACATAATTTTGAAAATTTAAAATTATAATCTAACAAATATATAAATTAAAATACAAAAATGCATGAATAATTAATTTAAATTGCACATACTAAGATCAAATTTCAATTTATTAAACCTGCTTTTGTCGAGCGGTTTAGTGAAAATGTCAGCAAGTTGAGTCTCGGTCAGAATGTAATCCAAAGAGATTGTCTTTTCTTCCACTAATTCACGAATGTAGTGATATCTAATGTCAATGTGCTTGGTTTGTGAATGCTGAATTGGATTTTTAGATATATTTATTACACTGGAATTATCATAATATAAAACCATTGAATCTTATACAATTCCGTAATCGCTTAACATTCTATTCATCCATACAAGCTGAGTACATGCATTTGCAGCTGCGATGTATTCAGCCTCAGTAGTTAAGAGCAATACAGAACTTTGCTTCTTGCTAAACTAAGAAACTAAATAAATTTTGATATAGAAACAACCACCACTGGTTGATTTCTTATCATCGATATTTCCAGCCCAATCAGCATCAGTGTACCCTGCCAACTAAACACTAGTATTATATGGATACTAGAGACCCAAATTAGCTGAACTTGTGACATATCGTATAATCTGCTTAACAGCAGTTAGATGAGACTCTTTAGGGTCAAATTGATATCTAGCACAAATACCAACACTAAAAGTAATATCAAGTCTACTTGTAAATAAAGTAAACTGTTAATCATGCTACGATATAATTTAAGGATCCACATTTTTACCTGTAGAATCTTTGAGAGTCTTAAAGTTGTACTCATAGGAGTATCAAAATTTTTTCCATTCTCAAATTTGAACTTTTTAATTAAGTTAAGAGCATATTTGGTTTGAGAAATAAAAATACCATCAGGTTGTTGTTTTACTTGCAACCCTAGGAAATAATTCAATTCCCCAACCATGCTCATTTTGAACTTAGATTTCATTAAATCTGCAAACTCAACAGTCATGTTAGTATAGGTAGAACCATAAATAATATCATCAACATAGATCTACACTATTAAGATATGATCGTTATGTTTCTTAACAAAAAGAGTCTTATCAACACTTCTCATTAGAAAATTATGACTTAGTACAAACTTAGTCAATTTTTCGTACCATGCCCTGGGAGCTTGTTTCAAACCGTAGAGAGCCTTTTTTTAGGCGATAGACATGATCAGCATTCTTAGGGTCTTCAAAACCAATTGGTTGTTCAACATAAACTTCTTCATGCAGATCACCATTTAAGAAGGCACTCTTTACATCTATTCGATAAATTTTAAATTTTCTAAAGCAAGCAATGGATATAAATTGTCTAATTGATTCAAGACGAGTTACTGGGGCAAAAGTTTCATCATAATCGATGCCTTCAATTTGAGTGTACCCTTGTACAACCAGTCTAGCCTTGTTTCGAATTATATTACCAAGTTCATCAGACTTATTTTTGAAAATCCACTTAGTTCCGATAATATGTTTATCTTTAGGTCTAGGAACAAGATACCAAACATCATTTCTCACAAATTGGTTAAGCTCTTCTTGCATCGCTACTATTCAGTTTTCGTCAGTAAGAGCTTCTTTTACGTTAACCAGTTCTATCTGGGATGTAAAGCACACTTAATTACATATATCTTCTAGTTGTCTATGAGTGCACACACTAGTGAGAGGGTTTCTAAGAATCTGAGTGGTTGGATGATCTTTGACAGTCCTCAGTTCAAAGTTATTTTGACTTGATGAAGTATCTAGTTTGTCAATTAAAAGAACTTCACCATTATCTGAACTTGTGGCAGGTGTATTCAAGTGATCATCAATGACCACATTAATGGACTCTTGAATAACACTGGTTCTCTTATTCAGTAAAAAATATGCTCGACTGTTTAAAGAATATCCTAAAAAGATCCCTTCATCACTTTTAGTATCAAACTTGCCAAGATTTTCACGTCATGTAAAATATAACACTTGCTACCAAAAACTTGAAAGTATTTGACAGTACGCTTCTTATCGAACCACATTTCATAAGCCATTTTATTATAAGTTTTACTTGTATAAACCCAGTTGATTATATAGCATGCAGTATTTACAGCTTCAACCCAAATATTTTTAGGGAGCTTCAGACTATTCAACATTACATTTGCTATTTCTTGAAGCACTATATTTTTTCTTTCAACAATTCCATTTTATTGTGGAGTTTTGGGTGTAGAGAATTCATGTGATATTCCCTGATCGTAACAAAATTTCTCAAAACTGCTATTCTCAAATTCTGATCCATGATCACTACGGATCTTATAGACTTGAGAATCTTTTTCCGTTTGGATTCATTTGAGAACTCTTTTCACTTCATCAAGGGTTTCTGATTTATCCCTTAAGAAGGTTACCTAAGTGAATCTGGTATAGTCATCCACGATTACCAATATATATTTTTTGCCACCTTGACTCTCCGTTCTGGTTGGTCCTATAAGATCCATATGGAGAAGCTCAAGCGGTTTTAATGTGGCATTGGAGTTCACCTTTTTGTGAGTACTCTTAGTTTATTTGCCAATCTGGCATTTGCCACTTATTTTGTCTACTTTCTGTAATTTAGGTAGACCTCTTATCAGTTCTCTTTTGCTCAATCTTTATAGATTACGGTAGTGTAAATGTCCAAGACGTTTATTCCATAACTCAGTCTCATCGGTATGGACAATGTAACACGATTGATTAGATAAGTTAGAATCACTAACAATATAGCAATTTTCAGAAGTTCTATGAGTAGTTAATATTATAAAACCCTTTTTGTTTAAAATTTCACAACCTTGGTTAGTAAATTTTACGTTATGATTTTTATCGCATATTTGAGATATGCTTAATAGATTGTGTTTTAACCCTTCAACATATAACACATTCTCAAATAAGGGAAGGTTAAAGAGTTGAACTGTAACTTGGCTAATAATCCTGCAGTTGCTACCATCACCAAATGTGACTGAATCATTAGCCATGTCTTTAAGATCAGTGAATAGACCTTTATCACCAGTCATACGCCTTGAGCATCCACTTTTTAAGTACCACTTTGAGTGACTTATAGCTTTGAAAGCCATGTGGGCAACCAAGTAAGTAACCTTAAGAACCCATTTCATAACTGTTTTGGGTTTAGGAGTATAGTTGGTCTTCTAATGTTTGTAGTTGTTGTAAGAATGACCCATTGAGTTAGATTTTAAGATCTCCTCATGCAAATCAACTAGTTTTTCAGCTAAAGGGTTTCGGTTCTGATTATTATAGTTGATATGGTAACTTTTAGGTTTAAAAGAATGAAATGTTTTGGTATTTTAGAAAACTTTTGATTAGAACTATTCTCTTTTGAGTTTGAGGACTCTCCTTTTACAAACTTAGGAGAAGTATTCTTCTGTTTAGGAGGAATATCTCTATCGCAGCCCAAATCGGATTGGTCACCACATTTTCTTGATCTAGATAAAAGTTTTTCTAATTTTGGATCACCTCGGGCATACTTCCATGTATCCTTTAAACTCAAAAGTGAAGAAACTTCAAGTTTAAGTTTTTCATTTTCAGATTTCAGATTTTCAATCCGGGAGGTTTTGAATTCTAAATCGCATTTGCATTTTTCAAAACAATCTAAAATATGGAATTTTTCTAAACTAAGAGAATAAAAATTTTTCTTTAAGCTTTGAAAACTTTTCTTTTTGAAGTTTTAATTTAACAGTAATTTTACAACTTTTCTTGTAAAGGGCATTATAGGCATCTTGAAGATCTTCTTCATTTTCATGATTACTATTCAGATTTTCTTCACTAGTTAAATCATCATTATCTGAAAAGTGAACTTGGCTAGAGTCATAAGGGCTTTGACTTCATTCCCCGACTCTGTTTCAGAATCTTCTAATTCAGAAGAAGCTTCAGAATCGGAAGATTCATCCCAAGTAGCGAACATACTCTTCTTTTTAGGTTTATCCTTTTTAGGACACTTGTTTGCCAAATGCCCATATTCTTGGCAGTTGTAACATTGACTGACATTTAATGATTTCTAAGTTTTAGATTTAGATCTTTTCTTATCATTAGCTTTTTGAAAATCAACCCTCTTTTTACTTTTGAAAATTTTGTAAAACTTTTTCGCTAGAAGGGCCATATCATCTTCTGAGTTTTCTAAATCAGAATTGCTATTGTTTTCTTGAGAAACATTTTTAGATGATTTAAGGACAATAAATTTACCTTTAGGAGCTTTAAAATTTAACTCATAGTTTTGTAAAGACCCAACTAATTCTTCTACCCTCATATTATCCGTATCACGAAGTTCCTGGATCGCAGTTACCTTAGAATTGAGCCGTTCAGGAAGTGAGCGTAGTATCTTTGCACATACTTTACTTTCAGGGATTTTGTCACCAAGACCCCACATAGAGTTCACAATGTTATTTAATCTAGTATAGAAGTCCATAAACATTTCATTTTCTTCCATATGTATTTCCTCAAATTTGGTTGTGAGGATTTGGACTTTAGATTTCTTGACAATTAATGTTCCCTTGTGTGTCATTTCTAAAATATCCCAGGCTTGCTTAACAGAATCACAAGATATAATTCTTTTGAATTCATCTAGTGATAGTACACAAGTGATTGCATTTAGTACTTTTGCATTTGCACTACTCTCACTTTTCTAAAGTGTGGTCCAAGAAAAATAGGTGTTACTCTCATTGATTTTGATTCATCGATACCAGTTATTTCAGTGGTAGGTGGGGTCCATTCAGTCACTGTGGCGTGCTGCACACTCTCATCCATGGATTTTAAGAAAATTCTCATCCTGACTTTCCAATAGGCATAATTGGAGCCATTAAATGGAGGAGGCCTAGTGACTGAAAGGCTATCAAATTTTGACATCTTATAAATAGCTTAGATCGATTAGCTCAGGAAATAAATCTAAAAAATATAACAATTAAGGTGAGCTATTAGGCTTTAATACCACTTGAAAATGCCTAGCTATGAATCCTGGATGGGGGGTGAATAAGACTATGCCAAATTAAAATGATAATAGCAGAATTTAAATGAATAAAGGAAAAATAACACTTTAAGCAATTCATAATACGGAAATGTAAAGCAACCTCAAAATTCAAGTCTTGAGAGGTTGATACTAATATTGTTCTAAGGACAACCTTACACCATAAAACCCAAGGGTTTATGGCAGGACAACCTTACTAGAACGGTTTAAGTATCAATATCTCAAACTGAAGAGGAATGAAAGGAAATAACAAGAAATGAAAGTCTAAACTATTACAAAATTCCCCACAATGCTTGAAATGTAAATATTACAAAATTCACATACACACATACATCCCACAAACTTGAATGATTAAAGATATAGAAAATAAATCACACATCCATAAAATACAAAGAGTTATAGTGGTTCGCCTGTGTGTACACCAACTGTTAAACAACAGCCACACAGCTTGCTACTCCACTCTTAATATCCTCACACAGGGGATATTAGTGTTTACTATGAAGATAGGTTTTTCTCAGGTTCACCTAAAACCCTCACAATTTTGTCTTTCAAATGGGCTTACACAATTCAAAAACCCCACACCCTGAGTTTTTTGGCTCTCCCCAGATAACCAACACTTAGAGATTTTTCTGGCTTAATCTCAAAGAAACCAAAAACATAGAAGATTTACACAAATATAAAATACCTAGATTTCTCCTTTTGTAGCATCTTGGAAGAACCAAATCGGAGTAGATGTTCAATGTCCAATACTCACTTTGAAATGGTTCTAAGTTCTAATTGATTTTAAATTAAATCAAGTCGGGCTAGCTCTATTTGATTTTGATTCCAAGAAGTGGAATATTACAATTCCTCTTTCAAATTAGATTGGAATGCAGAAATAAAGTCAAATATAAAAGCTAACAAAAGAGAATATTAAATATGTACAATGTAGCTTAAAAAGAACATAAACTTATCTCTCAGAGTGATGCCTTGATTTTACTTGAATTGGATATCAAACTCTAAAAATTGTGCTCTATTTATAGTGTAGAAATTGCATCTTCGACTGGTCCTGTGGACACTACGACTGGTCGTATGGCTAATAACATTATGAAATTTTGATTGTGATTGGATAAAATTGTTCTACGACTGGTTGTAGGTACTTCACGACTAGTCGTGAGTCCTCCACAACTGGTCGTGACCTGCCCACGACTGGTTGTGAGGAGCCAGGAATAGTTGTTGGAGTTTGAGTCGTAACTGTTGGACTGGTCGTGAATGGGTCGTGCACTGTTCACACGACCAGTCAAGCAGACTCTAGGACTGGTCATAGCTCAACCAAAAAATTCTAGAAATTTGCAACAACTTAGGACTGGTCTTGGAATTTTTTGGACTGGTCGAGCCAGTTCTAGGACTAGTCGAATAGAGTCTAGGACTAGTCTAAGAACAAACCAAACATTTATAAAATGATTCAATTTGAATTATTTATACAAAATGACCTACCCTAAGGTTAATCTAAGGTCATCATACCTTAAATGTGAAGTATGGACATTAAACCTTCATCTCTTCAGATGATGGATGATCTTTGAAGTTCATGAGACTTGAGATCTCAACACATTATGAAGCTTGAACTTGAGATCTTTGAAACCTTGAACTTGTAGTTCTTGAGTTGTATTTCACCTTGAGTCTTGAACAGGATCTCGTAGCTTTAAAACTCTGAAGTTTAAGAGAAGAGAACAATGTACTTGACCTTGCATTACTTGAAGTAGATCATTGTTCTTGACTTGAAGCATTTTCCTTATACATGTGATGCATTACCTTGAACAGATATATCAATGTGCTACACAAGACACAGATTTTGGATTTGGCACTACAAAATTTGACAATCAAGGTAACAAATAACCATTACACTTACACAGTCTCATAAGGAAACTCGAGGCCATGGAACTTAAGAAGGATAAGGCTAAGGAAGTTGTTTGTGGTGCTTGCAACTTACATACAACTGAAAATTGTCCAACAATACCTATTTTTTAAGAGGTATTGAATGAGCAATTAAAAGCCATAAAAATTACCAAAGACCTTTCAAGCGACCCATTTCCAATACTTACAATCCTAGTTGGAAAAATCATTCAAACTTCAGCTGGAGGAATGGACAAACTGCTACTCCTCAAGGATTCCTTAACCAATTTTTAAATCAAGGGAAACCTCAAAAGGATCCGGTCCTAAAACATACTCAAGACCAAGAGCTATATAATCAGAAGATGGAACAAACATTCCATGATATCAAAACCACATTTGGAATGCTTGCAATGTCGATGCAAAGGATAGAATCACATATAGCGACTAGGGAGAAAGGGATGCTTCCAGCCCAACCTCTCCCCATTCCTAAACCGCAATACGAAATAAGTGATCCAAGGTCTTTAAATCATATGGAGCAAGCTATGTCTTTCTCCACTCTTAGGAGTGGAAAGAAAATTGACAAGTCCATTCTGGTAAAGGATGAAAAGCCTAAAGACCTAGAAGAAGACGAGAATGATGGACCTAGCACTTCTCCACATGGATTAGAACCAGAACCTCAAGGCAAGTTGATTTCTCCATTCCCTCAGCGGTTGAGTGCACCAAAACCTCTATCTAATTCTCAGGATATTCTAGAGGTGTTTAAACAAGTGAAGGCAACATCCCTCTACTGGATGCCGTTAAACAAATTCCTTCATATGCCAAATTTCTAAAAGACCTATACACTACTAATAGACGACAGAGTATTCAAAAGTAAATATTTCTGACAGAAAAAGTGAGTATCATCAACAAGTAAGATGTGCCACAAAAATACAAGGATCCCGGTAGCCCAACCATCACTTGTGTAATTAGGAACTACCGGATGAGCACACACTTCTTGACTTGGGGGCGAGCGTAAATCTGATTCCTTACTCGGTCTACAAACAACTGGGCCTAGGTGAATTAAAACCCACCCGGACCACATTACAACTTGCTGATCGATTAGTGCATGTACTGAGAGGGATAATTGAGGATGTGTTGGTCCAGGTTGAAAAATTCTACTATCTAGTAGATTTTATCATCTTAGATACTCAACCCATCATAGAATGAGCACTCAAATTCCTGTCATTCTTGGACGCCCATTCTGTAAGACCCGTGTCCTAGTCCGTACTGTTATATTGGCTTTCGCGGTCCTTCCGGTCGAATTTTGGCAATCCTCACATGATCCTAAATCAAGTCCCACATATCCAAGTCAGCTCAACCCAAGACTTGTATCTTAGCAACCGCACCGTCGCCGCGGTTCCAATGCCGTAACTCGCGCACCGAACCGATACCCAGGCCAGGAGATGTAGGTCAGCGTTTGTTTTGAAGAAACGCCGCGCGTTGTGAATTTCGAGTGAATCTCTACATCATGTCCCATCAAACAATCAATCAATCAATGTCAAGTATAACCATACCTCAAGTACTATCCTCATCCCTCCCTTTTCAATAGTCAACTCTCTCTCTCCCCTCACCATCCCTCTTTTACCCCATTTTCAACCACAACCATACCTCCCATCACCTTTTTCTTACAATCACCACATCAATCATCCTTATCATCCCATCATTTCTCTCTCTCCCTCATTTCTCAAAAATCTCTCCCAAGCAACATCCAACGTCCAAGCTCCCTCTCTCCCAAAGCTAAGTGTGGCCCACTTTCCCTACCCTCTCATCTCTCATTTCCACCATCAAAACCCCATCAACCTCCATTAAAGTTAAAGGCAAGGAGCTTAAGAGCCTAAGGGATCAAGAAGAAAGAAGATAGGTGAGTGATCTACCATTGATTGTTGATTTAAGGGCCCACTTAGCGTGGGACCCACTTGATGAACGCCTTGTATAAGGGAGGGCCCAATAGTGGCGGGTCCCTCCCCTTCATGCATATCTCTCTCTCTCTCTATCCTCCCCTAAAATGAAGTGAGCCCCACCGAATCGTGATTAATCTACTCCATCCATCAAATGGAGTGGCCCACCACATTTCAAGTGAGGTTCACTGTTGGAACAGTGGGAAGTCCCACATGATGGGTTGAATGGAATATTATATATTATATTTATATTATATTAATATAATAAAATGTATATATGCATGCATGGTGGGCCACGTCCATGTGGGACCCACCATGAGGCCTGTGTTGATTGTAAATTGTCCAGCGTCCAGAGACGCTGGACGTGGCTAGGTTGAAATTGTAAAAAAGTAAAGGTGCACTGACGTGCAACCACAAAACCAACTTGGTTCAAAACCTTTAACTGTACTGCTTATGTAGGCCCCACCATAACATATTGATTTAATCCACGCCATCCATCCCATTTCTAAGCCCATTTTAAGCGTTGAACCGAAATTTGGGACCAATCCAATTCTCGGGCAGGCCATACTATAGGAACTAGTGGTATTACCGTTAAAACCCACCTTAATTCTTCTATTCACTGAGAACACATTACATATTGGTCTCATTTACTTGATCAGGGGCTGTAGAATCCAATGGCCGATTAGATTTTTCAGATGTGGGCCCTATCTATGAAAAACCACAAATTAAAAAAAAAAAGATACCAAATGAGGCAGCAACGCCTGCTGCTGCCACTGACATAGGACGTCATAACGTCCTTGGACGCTGGCGGGCAGGGACAACAGGTCCCAATTGTGGGCCCCACTGTGACGTGTGTCGAGCATCTAAGCCGTGCCTTGGTGGGCCCCTTAGGGAAGTGGGTCCCCCTCCCAAAATCGGCTATATACATGGCTCAGGTGGCCCACATCATAGGAAATAGTGGTGATTGAATGACTGTCATTGAAGCTCCTTTTCGACATCACAGAAGTTTTGGATCATATAAAATTTATTTTTTCTCTTGCATCTAAGTACGTGTGACCCTATCAATAGATTGGATGGCAGATAAGCATTAAGGTGGGCCCCATGTGGGACCCACTTGTATAGGCAGGGTGGCTGGTGCATCTCATAGCAGCTGTTCAACTACTGTTTGACGTCACCAAGCTCTATGGACCCATTATGTGTTGCGTCCCTACTCCCATTGAATAGTGGAAATCCACATGGGACTGTGACATCTGTGGACCCCACCATGATACATGTATCCACCATGATACACGTGTTGTATCCTAACCGTCCATCCATTTGACAAGATTCTCTCAAGGCTTGAGATTAAAAAAACCAAGACAGATCCATCTGTCAGATGGACCACACTACAGGAGGCAGTGGATTGGGCACCCACCATTGAAACCCCCTTTTTAGGATTATAGGAGTTTTCGAACCTATATGATATTTTTTTTCTTCGAATCTAGATCCGTGTAACCTTATGAATAGTCTGGATGGGAAATAAATTCCATGGTGGGTCCTCTAAATTTTAATAGTGTGAATCATTGTCACCATTGCCATTTGTGGTATGGTTTAGATGATTCTTGGATATGATTCATTTATTTTGAAATAATACTTTAAACTGATCTCTAGTAGATGAATAGTGTGGTTGGAATCGGCCCATATGACGTATTTGGGGCCCATGGGTTAAGGCCCAATTTGATGTACTTGTGGCCCGATGTGTAGCATATGAGGCCCATGTGACTAGGCCCATCTTGATTTATTGGTGACCCTTGTTGAGACCCACCTTAATATATATATATGTGTGTGTGTGTGTGTGTGTGTGTACATATATATATATATATATATATATATATATATATATATATAAGACCCATGTGGTAAGGCCTTTGTGATGTATGCAAGGCCCATGGGTTATGGCCCATTGCAATGTACGTAAGGCCCATTGGTGTGGCCCATTGATACAGCCCACTTGATGAATATAAGGCCCATATGATACGGCCCAATTGATGTATTTAAGGCCCAATGGGGCACAATTAGGTCCATTGCAATGTGTGATTCCTCCGTGGTGTATATAATGATGTTTATAACAGGTAGTGCCTTGGGAACAATGATGGTTAGAGGCCCACATTGTAAGGATGATGTCGGTTAAATGTCTGCATTGTCACTCTCCCTAGGGCCCATTAATAGGCCTATACTTGCAGTATGTAGGCCATCTAGGCCCATCTTCATTTTGATTAGAGCCCATCACCCCATAACATGCTTAGTATAAATCAATGATTCATGATCATACGTATCATATGTATGCCTGATGTGAGGATTGACTGATCATTGCACATGCCTTCGGGTAGATTGTTTATGGACTCCCTGATAGGCGAAGTTGCCCTACATGAGCACGCGGTATGCGTAGGATTGTTGCATGTCTGATAATATGATTCATGCACTTGCACTTGTGTGATTATGATTATTGTATGCCCTAGCGACATCAAGGCCCTAGCCTCCACAGACACATCATGGGTGGCTGGATTGGATACCGAAAATATTATTACTAAGCATCGGGGCACCATAGCTGTCCCTGGGTGAAAATCCCTAAACGCGATGGTACCAGAGGATGACTCCAACGTCGAGACCGAGTAAATATATGAGCGTACAAGGGTCGAATACCAGAAGGCCGCGTCTCCCACTGTGTCATGGTCGATTGGAAAGGGGTGTGGCCTTACTCGCCCGAGGGTAGGGGGCAAACTAGGCTGAGTTTAACTAGCTAGTGAATGGGTCCACTATCGACATACCAGATAGGTATTGCCAGACTATTGGCCAGGCGGATAGTGAGGTTTCTTACGCTCACTTGGACTGTGAGGCTAGGAGAGCGGCAGTGCCACTTGGAGTATACTGAATCCCGATGATTATCCAGAATGAGAACTGTACTGATATATGATTGACATGCTTGAGTTGCATTTGGCATCGCATGGCTATGTTATGGCCGATAGCATTCATACCTTGCACCGCATAGCCTTGGTATGGCTGATTGCATTCATGTACTCATCACCATGATTCTACATTACTCTGACCTTGCATTCTGAGCACACTTATATTACACACACACTTACACCACCCTCTAAGCTTTCTACAAGCTTATGCATGATCAATGCATGCAGGTGACGCTAGGACGCAGCCGTAGCCTCATCAGAGTTGGAGTGTGTAGTCGAGCTTTTGAGTTTCTATTATTATCATCATCTTATATTTCCTTTCAGACGCATTGTACTTAAAAGTTTTTTATCATAGTGGATTTTGTGATGGTGTTCTTGTGTTTATTATTTGTGGGTTATGCTTATAGTTATGCTCATTATGAATTAAATTGATATTAGAAATCCTCCTTGTATGATCCCAGGATCGGAACCTGGTAAATGGGTGTCGGGTGCCGAGAATGGGGTTCTACGGAGGCTATCGACGCCGGATTCGGCGATCGGGAATTTTGTGAGCCCAGTTTCTGAGTTTGGGGTGTGACAGAAGTTGGTATCAGAGCATAACTTAGGAATAACTGAGAATAACATCACATGTTTGCTATGAGTTTAGGATGATTAGGTTTCGGGTGCGTAACCTTCCGTTTGAGTTCCCTAACGTGCGATTCTCAAGGTTGATTGACGTCATTGTTCTTTCCTATAGGGCATGCCGCCCAGGAGAGCGACCCGAGCACACCCCGCTCCACCACCTGAGGCTACAGCTTTACCACCTGCGTCTCCCGTTCCACCACCAGAGATCCCTGCTCCCCTACCTGAGGATGATGCTCCTCCACCTGATGCCGGAGCGGATCTGACCATGCCTGTGAGTGCCTCGCACCTACAACAGATATTGCAGGCCATGATGGCTGCACTTAAGGGGCAAGGCAGGTGCCCAGTTATTTCTCCAACCCATACCGAGCAGGAGTGCGTGACTACCCTTCTTCGTGAGTTCAGACAACTCGATCCTCCATGTTTCCAGGACGAGCCAGATCTGACTGTAGCCAAGAGATGGCGCTTCGATGTGGAGAAGATCTTCGATACCGAAAAGGCCTAGCTATATGTCCTAGAGGGGGGGGGAGGGTGAATAGGACAATGCCAAATAAAACTTATAACAGCGGAATTAAAAAGACTATGATAGCCAAAATAAATCACAATGCAAGAAAGTAAAATAACCTCAAAATTCAGATCTTGAGAGGTTGATACAAATATTGTTCTAAGGACAACCTTACACCAAAAACTAGAGTTTATGGTAGGACAACCTTATTTCTACAAAGATCTTTGTATCAAATCTCAAACCAAAGAGGAATACAGAAATAAATACAATCTGAATTAAAATAAATTGTAATCACAAATGTATTGTTCTAGGGACAGCCATACACTATAAAAATGCCAGGGCAACCTTGCTGGAACAACTTTTAAAGGAAATTGAATATCAAGCTAATAAAGGAATAACAGAAAATAAATTCTAAACTATTACAAAATTCTCACAATGCTTAAATTAAATGATTACAACATTCACCACCATACATACATCCCACAAAAGAATAATTAAAGATCAGAAGTATAAATCATTCAACCACAACACAAGGGATTATAGTGGTTCACATGTGTGTTCACCAACTGTTAAACAACAGCCACACAGAATGCTACTCCACTCCTAATATCCTCACACAGGGGATATTAGCGTTCACTAACAAAATAGGTTTTCCCAAGTTCACCCAAAACCTTTACAATTGTGTCTTTGTCTGTGGGCTTACACAATTAAAAAAACCCCACTTCTGAGTTTTCCTGGCTCTCCTCAGATAACCAATACAACAAGATTTTTCTGGCAAATCTTGAAAGAAACCAAAACAGAAAGGAATTTATAATTAAACGTAAAATACCTGATTATCTCCTTCGTTGTAGCAGCCCGGTAGAACCAAATCAGAGTAGATGATTGAATGTCCAAGTTCAATGTCCAGTACTCAATTACAATGGTTATAATTCTAATAGATTTTAAATTAAACCAAATAGGGCTTGCCTTAATTGATTTTGATTCCAAAGAAAGGGAATAACAATTCCTCTTATCAAATTAGATTGGAATAGCAGAAACAAAATCAATTAAATAAAGCTAAGGAAAGAGAATATTAAATAAGCACACTTAGCTTAGATGGAGCACAGAATTATCTCTCAGAAGTTCAATGAAGATTGGCTTGAATGGATTAATTAATTCGATCATTTCTTCTGAGATTCGTGCCCTATTTATAGGTGAGCAGATCGCGTCTTCGACTGGTCTAGGGTGCTCTTCGACTAGTCGAAGCAATAACAGATATTTGAAAAATCAGGCGCGATAAGCTTTGACCGTTCTACGACTGGTCGAAGGTCTCCTTCGACTGGTCGAAGAACCTGAAAAACAACGCTGGATTTTGAGTCGAAGATTTTCGACAGGTCGAAGATGCAGTCGACACTGTTCCTTCGACTGGTCGAATAGATTCCTGGACTAGTTGAAGCCTAACAGATTTTATCTGAAATTTGTAACAAACTCACGACTGATCGAGGAATTTCTTAGACTGGTCGAAGCAACTCTAGGACTAGTCGAAGAAGGCCTAGGACTAGTCGAAGATCAGACCAAACTTATGTAAAATAAACATTCGATTTATGTATCCAAAGTGACCTACTTCTAAGGTCAACCTAAGGTCAGTCAAACCTCAACCATGAAGTAAGGACATTGAAACATTAGGAACTAGTGACCTTGAAGTAAGAGCCTTGAAGTCTTGATGTAGTTCAATCTTGAAATCTTAATGTAGCTCAATCTTGAAAGTGTCTTGAGTTCTTTACAAACTGCCTTGTACTTTTCTTGAAGTCTTGCAGCTTGAGTCATGTCTTGTGAGCAGTTCTTGCATTCAAGATTGATCCTTGAACTTGTGAGCTTTGCTTGTTGTGAGCTTAACTTGTTTATGAATGTTGATCCTTGAGAGAGCTTCACTTATGTAAGTTATATATGACAGTGATTTTGGCACCACAAATTTGACAACAGACAGGGATATAAACTATAACACTTATAATCTCCCCCTTTGTCAAATTAGTGACAAAACACATAACCAAGATAAACATAAAGTAAAACAACTGGTTAAAGAGTTATGAACCAGGTCATATAAACTGGCTTACCTGCAAATCAATATTCAATATTCAATATTCAACATTCAACTAGTTTCATTCAACTAGTTCAAACAACTCCCCCTGAGTAACATAACCAATGCTACTCCTCTCACAATCACATCGTTAAGAACAAACCATTCTCCCCCTTCTTGTCACAATATGACAAAGGAAACAACAATAAAGGAGAACTAAATAAAGGGATATATGAGAGTAAACATGAGGAGTTATGAGAGTATAGTAAAACAGAGATAGAGATACTTAGCATAGCTTCACATAGAATAAATATCCAGCATAAAACATAGATAGTATCCAACTCAAAATCAGTTAACTAAGTGCTAAGTTATAAAGTTATTACAGACCAGAAGTCTCATATAAACTAGTCAGAACCAGAACCAGATGACGGAGCAGGAATAGAGGGATCAAGTTGGTGCATGCCTTTGTTCAATCGCCTAAGATATTTGCCCATGTACTTGAATTGTAAATCATGAGCAACAGACATGCTTTCCAACTTTACATTTATATTCTCAACTTTATCCTCTAATGCACTAAGACGTGCATCAACATCAGATGGTTCAAAATCTAGATCATTTGTTGAGTCAGATTCCAGTTCCTCAAAAATGTCATCCATATTAATGTCATCACCAGCTTCTTCATGACCACCAACACCACCACCACCTTGTTCAGGAAGTAGATCCAGCTTCATCTTATTGATATTAGTATTGTTGAAGATCAGATGATGGATTAGTGCCTCATCAACCGGCATATCGACTAACATATGTTTAGCCAATACAATCATTAAATAGGCAAAAGGAATGTCACTATGACCAGGATGGAGTTTAAACTGAAGAATGAAATGACAGATTAAGGATGGTAAACAAATCTGAGTACCATTGGAAATAACATGGATAACACGAACCATAAACGAAGTCTAGTCAGATTTATTACCCGAACGAGGATACAAATTAGACACAAAGATTTTGTGGAGAATTCTGTACTTGGGTAACAAATACCTTGCGGGAAGCGCATTCCCTTTTTGTGTCCATTGAACATCCATGTTGCACAAGTCTCTAGTGAGCATGCGTTTTTCAAACATTGAGGGTTTATCAGTTAAGTTATGGATAGGAATACCCTCATCATTCACAGGAATGTCCATAAGGGCTGAAATTAAATGACGATCAACGTCAAAAGGCCCTTCTCTAGTAGATGTTTTAAAAGTTAAATTATCCTGTGAGAAAGCACTAATACATGTAAACATGGATTGGGCAATGGAGCGGTATGCAGGCCCACCCCAATGTAATAAGTTAACCCAACCTACAGTTTCAAGCATAGGAAGGATGTCAAAAGGAGCAATATGATTAACATCAATAGGATGTTCAATAATAACATTACGTAATCTAATGTCCCTAACATAAGATGGATCATCATTGGGAACAAGAAGATGACGCTTAGAGATATTGGTCGATCTGGAGGAAGAAGGACTACCGGGAAGTAGTTTTGCTACCTCTAGAAGCCATTTGCAACAAGAATATCAAGGAATTAAGAAGTTGCAAAGGATTGAGAAGTGGGTTTACACAAAACAGATTTTTCAAAATCCAAACCCCAAATCTCAATGAAATTCAAAATACAAAGCTTAAAGCTTGAAAAGTAAACAATCTAGACACAAATCTGCAAGAAAAATGTGATTTGGAACACTAACCTCGAAGAACATGAAAGATGGGTTCGACAAGTCGAAGCACGGCTCCTTAGAGAAGAAAAATGAAATGAGGAAGAAAGCAAAAATCTCCAAATTTTAAGTGATTCCCGAGTTCTACGACTGGTCGTGGATATCTACAACCGGTCAAAGGTCGACTGGTCGAGTATACTCACGACAGGTCAAAGAATGACCAAAAAATCATATTTCTTGCAAATTATATAAAAATTGGAATTCAATCTAGCAAATAAACACACTATAATACAAGTAGGTATAAATAATCATTTTAAAATGCACATGCCAAGATCAAATTTCATCTTTTTGAACCTACTTTTATCGAGAGGTTTTGTGAAAATGTCAGCTCGTTGATCTTCGGTAGGAATATATTCTAGAGATATAACTTTTTCTTCCACTAATTCCCTTATATAATGAAATCTAATGTCAATGTGCTTAGTACGAGAATGCTGAATAGGATTTTTTAAAATATTTATCGCACTGGAATTATCACAATGTAATAACATAGAATCCTGTTTAATTCCATAATCACTTAGCATTCGTTGCATCCAAACAAGCTGTGTACATGCATTACCAGCTGCGATATACTCAGCTTCAGCTGTTGAAAGTGATATAGAATTTTGTTTTTTACTAAACCAGGAAACTTGACAATTTCTAATGTAAAAACAACCACCACTGGTTGATTTTCTATCATCTAGATTACCAGCCCAGTCAGCATCCAAGTGCCCAGCTAATTGGACACTGGTCTCATGAGGATACCAGAGACCGAGATTTACAGTACTTGCAACATATCTAATAATTCGCTTGACAGCAATCAAGTGAGATTCGTTTGGATCAGATTGATATCTTGCGCAAATACCAACACTTAGAGAAATATCAGGTCTACTAACAGTTAAATATAACAAACTACCAATCATACTCCGATAAAGTTTTGAGTCAACATTTTTACCATTAGAGTCTTTTGAGAGTTTCAGGGTAGTACTCATAGGAGTATCGAAATTCTTGCCATTCTCAAATCCAAATCTCTTGATTAGATTCAAAGCATACTTAGATTGAGAAATGAATATTCCTTTAGGTTGTTGCTTTACTTGCAATCCAAGGAAATAAGTCAATTCCCCAACCATGCTCAGTTCAAACTGTGATTTCATCAAATCTGCAAACTCAGTAGTTAAGTCAGTACAAGTTGATCCATAAATGATATCATCAACATAAATGTGCACCATTAAGATATGAACATTATGTTTTTTAACAAGCAGAGTTTTATCAATAGATCCCATTTGAAAATTATGACTTAAAAGAAATTTCGTTAGTTTCTCATACCATGCCCTAGGTGCTTGTTTTAATCCATAAAGTGCCTTTTTAAGCCAATATACATAATCAATATTTTTGGAATCTTCAAAACCCATTGGCTGTTCAACATAGACTTCTTCATGTAAATCGCCATTTAGAAAAGCACTTTTCACATCCATCTGATAGATCTTTATCTTTCTAAAACATGCAATGGATATAAATAGTCTGATAGATTCAAGACGTACTACTGGTGCAAAAGTTTCATCGAAATCAATCCCTTCAATTTGAGTATAACCTTGTACCACTAGTCTAGCCTTGTTTCTAATTATATTTCCACACTCGTCAGACTTATTTTTGAAAATCCATTTTGTTCCAATGATGTGTTTATCTTTAGGTCTTGGTATGAGATACCAAACATCATTTCTTACGAATTGGTTGAGTTCTTCTTGCATCACAACAATCCAGTTCTCATCAGCAAGAGCTTCTTTTACGTTAGATGGTTCTATTTGGGATGTAAAACATACATAATTACATATATCCTCAAGTTGTCTACGGGTGCGAACACCGGTGAGAGGGTTTCCAAGAATTTGTGTGGTTCGATGATCTTTAACAGTCCTCAACTCAGAATCAGTCTGATTCGATGAAGTATCAGGTTTATCAATGAGTAGTACTTCATCATTATCTGAATTAGAAATTGGCGTGTTTAAGTGATCATCAATGACAACATTAATGAATTCTTGAATCACACCAGTTCTTTTGTTCAGAACCCTATAAGCTCGACTGTTTAAGGAATATCCTAGAAAAATACCTTCATCACTCTTCGTATCGAATTTTTCTAAATTTTCACGATCACGTAAAATATAGCACTTGCTGCCAAAAACTCAAAAGTATTTAACAGTAGGCTTTTTATTGAACCACAATTCGTAAGCCGTTTTATTGTTATCTTTGCTAGTGTAGACTCGGTTAATAATATAGCAAGCTGTGTTGACTGCTTCAGCCCAAAGATTTTTAGAGAGCTTCATGCTATTCAACATGACATTAGCCATTTCTTGAAGCACCCTATTCTTTCTTTCTACAATTCCATTTTGTTGTGGAGTTTTGGGAGCAGAGAATTCATGTAATATTCCTTGGTCGGTACAGAACTTCTCAAAATTTCTATTCTCAAATTCAGATCCATGATCACTATGAATTTTACTGATTTGAGAAGATTTTTCAGTTGGAATCCTTTTGAAAACTTTTCTTACTTCTTCAAGGGTTTCAGATATATCCCTTAAGAAGACTACCCAAGTGAATCTGGTAAAGTCATCAACTATTACCAGAATATACTTTTTCCCACCACGACTTTCTGTTCTGATAGGTCCTATCAGATCCATGTGGAGAAGTTCGAGCGGTCTTGATGTGGTATTTGAATTCACCTTTTTATGTGAGTTCTTTGTTTGTTTGCCTATCTGGCACTCACCACATATTTTATCTAATTTCTGAAGTTTGGGTAAACCTCTTATAAGTTCTCGTTTGCTCAATCTATATAAATTTCGATAATGTACATGTCCAAGACGTTTGTGCCATAAATCAGTCTCGTCTGTATGGACCATGTAACATGTTTGATTAGATGAGTTGGATTCGTTAATAATATAGCAATTTTCAGACATTCTACGTCCAGTTAATATTATAGAACCCTTATCGTTTAGTATCTCACAGCTTTGATTAGAAAACCAAACATTATGGTTATTATCACATATTTGAGATATACTAAGCAAGTTATGTTTTAAGCCTTTAACATATAAAACATTGTTAAACACAGGAAGATTAAAAAGTTGAACCGTACCTTGGCCTATAATCTTGCAGTTGCTACCATCACCAAATGTGACTGAACCATCAGTCATATCTTTCAGATCCGTGAATAAAGCTTTGTCACCTATCATATGCCTGGAGCATCCACTGTCTAGGTACCACTTTGAATGACTTGTTGCTTTGAAAGCAGTGTGAGCAACCAAGCAGGTAACTTTAGGAACCCATTTCATAACTGTTTTGGGTTTAGGAACATAGTTGGTCTTCTTTTGTGTATATTTGTAGGAATGACCTATAGAGTTAGATTTTAAGAGCTCCTTGAGTAAATCAACTATCTTTTCAGCTAGTGGATTTCATTTCTGATTAAAGTTGACATGGCTGCTTCTAGGTTTTTGAAAAGCTTTTGAATTTCTAGAAAAATCTTGATAAGTACTTTTCCCTTTTGAGTTTGAGGACTCTCCTTTAACAAACATAGGAGGAGTATACTTTTGTTTAGGAGGTAGATTTTTATCATAGCCCAACCCGAATCGATCGCCACATTTTCTTGAACCGGATAACAGTTTTTCTAACTTTGGATCACCTTGAGCATATTTCCATGTGTCCTTTAGACTCAGAGGAGAAGATACTTCAGTTTTAAGTTTCTCAATTTCAGATTTTAAATCAATAATTAGGGAGTTTTTGAATTCCAAATCGCATTTTGATTTTTCAAAACAATATGAAATTTGTGATTTTTCTAAGACAAGTGATTCAAAACATTTTTTGAGTTTAGAAAACTTTTCTTTTTGAAGTTTAAGTTTGACAGCAATTTTACAACTTTCCTTATATAGGGCATTGTAAGCGTCTTGAAGATCATCTTCATTTTCACATTCACTACTCAAATTTTCTTCACTTGTTGAGTCATTATCTGAAAATGTGAATTTGGCTAGAGTCATAAGAGCTTTAACCTCATTGCCCGACTCAGTTTCAGAATCTTCTGATTCAGAAGAACCTTCAGAATCAAATGATTCATCCCATGTAGCCAACATACCCTTCTTCTTGGGTTTGTCCCTTTTAGGACATCTATTTGCTAAGTGCCCATATTCTTGACAGTTGTAATATTGACTATCTTTCAAAGATTTTCGAGATTTGGGTCTAAACTTCTTTTTATCATTTGATTTTTGAAAATCAACCCTTTTCTTGCTTTTGAAAATCTTGTAAAATTTCTTAGCTAAAAGAGCCATATCATCTTCTGAATCAGAATTTTCTTCTGAATTACATTTAGAAGATTTTAGTGCAATAGATTTACCTTTAGGAGCTTTAAAGTTTAACTCGTAGGTTTGTAAAGAACCAACTAGTTCTTTTACCCTCATATTATCCGTATCACAAAGTTCCTGGATCGCTGTTACTTTAGAATTGAACCGTTCAGGAAGTGAGCGTAAAATTTTTGCACACACTTTACTTTCTGGGATTTTATCGCCAAGACCCCACATTGAGTTTACAATGTCATTCAATCTAGTGTAAAAGTCCATAAACATTTCATTTTCCTCCATATGAATTTCTTCAAATCTGGTTGTGAGGAGTTGGACTTTAGATTTTTTGACAATTGTAGTACCCTCGTGTGTCATTTCTAATATATCCCAAGCTTGCTTTGCAGTATCACAGAAAATGATTCTTTTGAACTCATCCGGTGATAGTGCGCAAGTAATTGCATTTAGTGCTTTAGCATTTGCATTACTCTCACTTTTCTGAAGAGTAGTCCATTGGTAATATGGTGTGACTTTCATAGATTTTGAACCATCAACCCCAGTAACTTCCATGATAGGAGGTTTCCATTCAGTTGCTGTGGCTTGCCACACACTCTCATCCATTGATTTGAGGAAGATCCTCATTCTGGCTTTCCAATAGGCATAATTGGAGCCATCAAAGGGTGGAGGCCTTGTGACTGAAAGGCTATCAAAATTTGACATCATAAATAACTTAAATCGTTAGCTCAGGAATTAAATCCAAGAATAAAAAAGAGCTATTAGGCTCTGATACCACTTGAAAAGGCCTAGCTATATGTCCTAGAGGGGGGGTGAATAGGACAATGCCAAATAAAACTTATAACAGCGGAATTAAAAAGAATATGATAGCCAAAATAAATCACAATGCAAGAAAGTAAAATAACCTCAAAATTCAGATCTTGAGAGGTTGATACAAATGTTGTTCTAAGGACAACCTTACACCAAAAACCAGAGTTTATGGTAGGACAACCTTATTTCTAGAAAGATCTTTGTATCAAATCTCAAACCAAAGAGAAATACAGAAATAAATACAAACTGAATTAAAATAAATTGTAATCACAAATGTATTGTTCTAGGGACAGCCATACACCATAAAAATGGCAGGGCAACCTTGCTGGAACAACTTTTAAAGGAAATTGAATATCAAGCTGATAAAGGAATAGTAGAAAATAAATTCTAAACTATTACAAAATTCTCACAATGCTTGAATTAAATGATTACAACATTCACCACCATACATACATCCCATAAAAGAATAATTAAAGATCAGAAGTATAAATCATTCAACCATAACACAAGGGATTATAGTGGTTCGCCTGTGTGTTCACCAACTATTAAACAACAGCCACACAGAATGCTACTCTACTCCTAATATCCTCACACAGGGGATATTAGCGTTCACTAACAAAATAGGTTTTCCCAGGTTCACCCAAAACCTTTACAATTGTGTCTTTGTCTATGGGCTTACACAATTAAAAAAACCCCACTTCTGAGTTTTCCTGGCTCTCCTCAGATAACCAATACAACAAGATTTTTCTAGTAAATCTTGAAAGAAACCAAAACAGAAAGGAATTTATAATTAAATGTAAAATACCTGATTATCTCCTTCGTTGTAGCAGCCTGGTAGAACCAAATCAGAGTAGATGATTGAATGTCCAAGTTCAATGTCCAGTACTCAATTACAATGGTTATAATTCTAATAGATTTTAAATTAAACCAAATAGGGCTTGCCTTAATTGATTTTGATTCCAAAGAAAGGGAATAACAATTCCTCTTATCAAATTAGATTGGAATAGCAAAAAAAAAATCAATTAAATAAAGCTAAGGAAAGAGAATATTAAATAAGCACACTTAGCTTAGATGGAGCACAGAATTATCTCTCAGAAGTTCGATGAAGATTGGCTTGAATGGATTAATTAATTCAATCATTTCTTCTGAGATTCGTGCCTTATTTATAGGTGAGCAGATCACGTCTTCGACTGGTCTAGGGAGCTCTTCGACTAGTCGAAGCAATAACAGATATTTGAAAAATCAGGCGCGATAAGCTTTGACTGTTCTACGACTGGTCGTAGGTCACCTACGACTGGTCGAAGAACCTAAAAAACAACGCTGGATTTTGAGTCGAAGATGCAGTCGACATTATTCCTTCGACTGGTCGAACAGATTCCTGGACTAGTCGAAGCCTAACAGATTTTATCTGAAATTTGTAACAAACTCACGACTGATCGAGGAATTTCTTAGACTGGTCGAAGCAACTCTAGGACTAGTCGAAGAAGGCCTAGGACTAGTCGAAGATCAGACCAAACTTATGTAAAATAAACATTCGATTTATGTATCCAAAGTGACCTACTTCTAAGGTCAACCTAAGGTCAGTCAAACCTCAACCATGAAGTAAGGACATTGAAACATTAGGAACTAGTGACCTTGAAGTAAGAGCCTTGAAGTCTTGATATAGTTCAATCTTGAAATCTTGATGTAGCTCAATCTTGAAAGTGTCTTGAGTTCTTTACAAACTGCCTTGTACTCTTCTTGAAGTCTTGCAGCTTGAGTCTTGTCTTGTGAGCAGTTCTTGCATTCAAGATTGATCCTTGAACTTGTGAGCTTTGCTTGTTGTGAGCTTAGCTTGTTTATGAATATTGATCCTTGAGAGAGCTTCACTTATGCAAGTTATATATAACAGTGATTTTGGCACCACAAATTTGACAACAGACAGGGATATAAACTATAGCACTTACAGATACCATGTCATGTATGACCGACCTACGAGTCGATTGGTTGTATTGCTTCTCCAGGGAGAGGCCGAGCACTGGTGGACCTCTATTACCAGTGTTGCAGGACCTGATCATGTCTAGGCATAGGAGGATTTTATTGACCGATTTGAAGAGCAGTACTTCCCTAACCACATTCGTCGTCAGAGAGCACTGGAGTTCGAGACTCTGGTGCAGGGAGACATGACCGTGGCACAATACATGGCCCGTTTTGTGGCATTATCGAGGTTTGTGCCATATATGGTTGATGATGACGGGTAAAAGGCCTGTCGTTCTGAGAATGGCTTACGTTATGGTCTTCGAGGCCGTGTGATTGGACACGAGCTCCCAAATTTTCAGGCGATAGTGCGGAGGGCTCAGATTTATGAGACTAAGTGGGCCGGCTCGCAGAGCGATCGAGATCAAAGAAGAGGACAAAATTGGAAGAGCAGTCCCCCTTCAGTAGCTCCCAGCAGCATCGACGCCCACAGAGGTATAGGAGCCACCCACCTGCTAGAGCACCAGCAGTACCTCCAGTGCCACCCCAGCAGCCATTTACAGGGGCTTGTTTTGGATGCGGTGGGATAGGGCACCGCCTGTCTGAGTGCCCTCGCCCTCATTTACAGTAGTCGAGAGGGCCACAGCAGCCTCCAGCGCAGCAGTGACCTTAGCAGCAGCCTCCAGCACAACAGCGAAACCATCAGCAGCGACCACAGCCACCTCAGCTGCCGAGGCCCCAGCAGCAACAGAGACAGCAGTACAGGCCACTACAGAGACAGCAGCAGCACCAGGGACCTCAGAGGGGACAGGCACCTCCCCAACCAGCTCAGGCTAGGTTCTACGCGGCTCAGCAGGATCCGCAGTCATCTGGAGGAGTCATTGAGGGTATTCTTTCCGTCTTCAAATGTATCGCATGTGTACTGTTTGATTCCGATGCATCACATTCATTCATGTTTGAGGATTTTTATCATTTGACTGGATTGCCGATAGAGTCTGCTCGTGAGGGGTTGACCGTATCGATGCCCTTGGGGAAGACCACAGTATTGGGCCATTTCTGTTCATCTTGCCCGGTTCTGGTCGGTGATATCTTTTTGCCCGCCGATTTATTTGTGCTGCCGATGTCAGATTTTGATGTCATCTTAGGCATGGATTGGCTTGCCGAGTACCACACCATGTTGGACTGTTCCGCGAGGACCGTCATATTCTTTATACCTGGCTTGCCACAGTTTCAGTTCGTCGCCGAGCCTAGAGGAGAGCCGTTGTCATGCTTGATGTCCTGCGTCGTCGAGGAGCCTATTACCATTTGTATTGATCAGTGGCCGGTTGTTTACGATTTCCCTGACGTGTTCCAAGAGATTCCAGGATTGTCGTCGCACCGTCATATTGAGTTCCAGATAGATTTTGTTCCTGGTATCGCGCCTATCTCGAAGGCCCCATACCGTATGGCACCGATAGAGTTTCGTGAGCTACAGCGACAGTTGGACGAGTTAGTGAGTTGGGATTCATTCGTCCGAGTAGTTCTTTGTGGGGAGCGCTGGTACTCTACGTCAGGAAGAAGGATGGCTCGTTGAGGCTCTACGTGGATTACCGCAAGCTCAACTGGGTCACGATTAAGAATAAGTACCCGCTCCCGAGGATAGATGATTTGTTTGATTAGCTGCAAGGTGCACAGTTCTTTTTGAAGATTGACCTGCGTTCTGGTTATCATCAAATTCGGGTTCGAGAGGAGGACATCCCGAAGACGGCTTTCGGGACACGTACAGTCATTTTGAATTTTTGGTCATGTCCTTTGGACTGACCAATGCACCCGCGGTCTTCATATAGTTGATGAATGAGGTCTTCCGTTCATATCTCGATCAGTTTGTGGTGGTCTTCATCGACGACATTCTGATATATTCGAGGACTCGTGAGGACCATATGTAGCATCTGAAGATTGCTTTGCAGACCCTCCGTGCCCACTAGCTATATGCGAAGTTGGAGAAGTGTGAGGAGGTGAGATTCCTCGGTCACATGGTGACGAGGGAGGGTGTCGTAGTGGACCCCTCGAAGGTTGAGGTAGTGCGTCAGTGGAGCCAGCCCACTACTGCGTCCGAGATCCCTAGTTTCTTTGGTTTAGCGGGATACTATCGGCGTTTCATTGAGGGCTTCTCCCATATTGCAACCCCGTTGACCAGGTTGACTCGGAAGTGTGCAGATTTTATTTGGAGTGACACCTGTGAGCAGACATTTATGGAGCTGAAGGACCATCTAACGTCCGCTCCTGTCCTCACTCTTCCCTCTGGGAGTGATGGATTTGTTGTATTTACCGATGCCTCACGTATTAGTTTAGGTGCTGTCCTTATGCAGCACGGTAGGCCTGTAGCCTTCGCGTCTCGTCAGCTTAAGGTCCATGAGCTGAACTACCCCATGCATGATTTGGAGCTGGCTACAGTCGTCTTCGCACTGAAGGTGTGGAGGCACTATCTCTATGGGCTTAGGTTTGAGCTCTTCTCTGACCACAAGAACTTGAAGTATCTATTCTCTCAGTCCGAACTGAACATGAGATAGCGACGCTGGATGAAGCTTCTGAAGGAATATGACTTTGACCTCTAGTACCACCTAGGTAAGGCAAATGTGGTGGCAAATGCCCTCAGCCGTCAGCCACAAGGCTTGGTGGCATATATGATGATTCAGGAGTGGAGGATACTTGAGGATATAGCAGAGTACGACTTCAATTTTGGTCTGCAGTCTTCTATTGTTCAGCTATCTAGCCTGTCGATTCAACCCTCTCTTGTTGTAAGGGTAATCGAGGCTCAACAGACAGATGAGTCATTACAGGATTATCGAGCAGAGACAACATTTGAGAGTCAGACAGATTGACAGATTGGTGCTAATGGTGAAATTCGCTTCAGAGGCCGATTATGTATCCCAGATATTCCTGAGTTGCGCAGAGATCTTATGACCGAGGCACATCGATCACGGTTTTTTATCCACCCTGGCTCGATGAAGATGTACCGTGATATGAGGCAACAATATTTTTGGGTAGGGATGAAGCGTTAGATCGCTAGTTTCATGGCCGAGTGTGACACATGCCAGCGTGTCAAGGCCGATCATCAGAGACCCCTTGGTTTATTGCAGCCGTTGAGTGTCCCGACGTGGAAGTGGGAGCACGTATCTACCGATTTTATCATGGGTTTGCCGAGGACTTAGCACGGTCATGACGCCATCTGGATTGTCGTGGACCGTCTGACGAAGTCGGCACATTTCCTTTTGATTCGTGTGACTTAGCCTTTGGACCAGCTTGTGAGGTTATTCATTGAGGAGATTGTGAGACTGCACGGTGTTCCAGTCTCGATCGTTTCTGACCGAGACTTGAGTCTCACGTCTCAGTTCCGGAGGAGTTTTCAGAGAGCTATGGGCACTGATTTGTAGCTCAGCACCACGTACCATCCGCAGACCGTTGGCCAGACCGAGAGGGTTAACCAAATCCTTGAGGATATGCTTCGAGCCTGCGTGATTAACTTCGGGGGTAGCTGGGATGAGCATCTGCGATTGGCTGAGTTCGCATACAATAACAGCTATCAGGCGACCATTGGCATGGCTCCTTTTGAGGCACTGTATGATAGACCGTATAGATCTTCGAGTTATTGGACCGAGGTTGGAGTGCGGTGTCTCCTAGGTCCCAAGCTTGTGCAGCAAACGTTAGAGGTTATCGATATCATCAGGCAGAGGATGCACATAGCTCAGAGCCGGCAGAAGAGTTTTACTAATCACCGGCGTCGTCCCTTGGAGTTTGATGTAGGGGACCACATGTATCTCAAGGTCTCACCCATGAAGGGCATAGTTCAATTTGGAGCGAAGGGCAAGCTTTCCCTGAGATTCATAGGACCTTTTGAGATCACTGAGCGCATTGGCGCCGTGGCCTATCGGCTTGCCTTACCATCTCAGTTGTCTGGCGTCCACAATGTTTTCCACGTCTGTATGTTGAGGAAGTGTGGGTCAGACATAGTTCTTGTTATCGATTGGTAGCTGTTGGAGGTTCGTGGGGATACTTCTTACATTGAGCAGCCAGTTCGTATCCTTGATCGGAAGGAGCAGGTCCTCTGAACCAAGGTCATTCCCTTGGTGAAGGTTCAGTGGGGTCACCCTTCTGTTGATGAGGCATCTTGGGAGCGCGAGACCGAGATTCGAGAGCGCTATCCCCATCTCTTTGATGATTGATTTTATGTTGTATCCTATATGCTGTCTTAGATTTTATATGATGATAACATATTTCCTCTTTCTTTGTAAGTTATGTTTACTTGCAATGATTGTGTAAATTTTGAGGTCGAAATTTTTATTTGGAGGGAAGAGCTGTAAGACCCGTGTCCTAATCCATACCATTCTGTTGGCTTTCGCGGTCCTTCCGGTCGAATTTCAACAATCCTCGACCCGTATCTGACGTTTGCGCGCGATCATAAATCGGGTCCCGCATATCGAAGTCAGCTCAACTCGAGACTTGTATCTTAATGACTCCGCCGTCACCGTGGTTCTAGCACCGTGACTCGCACACCGAACCGATACCCAGGCCAGGAGATGTAGGCCAACGTTTGTTTCGAAGAAACGCCATGCATTACGAATTTCAAGAGAATCTCTACATCATGTCCCATCAATCAATCAATCAATCAATGTCAAGTACAACCATACCTCAAGTACAAGCCCCATCCCTCCCTTTTCAAAAGTCAACTCTCTCTCTCCCCTCACCATCCCTCTTTTACCCCATTTTCAACCACAATCATACCTCCCATCACCTTTTTCTTATAACCACCACATTACCCATCCTTATCATCCCATCATTTCTCTCTCTCCCTCATTTCTCAAAAATTTCTCCCAAGCAATATCCCACACCCAAGCTCCCTCTCTCCCAAAGCCAAGTATGACCCACTTTCCCTGCCCTCTTATCTCTCATCCCCACCATCAAAACCCCATCAACCTCCATCAAAGTTAAAGGCAAGGAGCTTAGGAGCCTAAGGGATCAAGAAGAAGGAAGATAGGTGGGTGATCTACCGTTGATTCTTGATTTAGGGGCCCACTTATCATGGGACCCACTTGATGAACGCCTTGTATAAGGGCGGGCCCAATAGTGGTGGGTCCCTCCCCTTCACGCATATCTCTCTCTCTCTATCCTCCCCTAAAATGAAGTGGGCCCCGCCGAATCGTGATTAATCTACTCCATCCATCAAATGGAGTGGCCCACCACATTTCAGGTGAGGTTCACTGTTAGGACAGTGGGAAGTCCCACATGATGGGTTGAATGGCATATTATATATTATATTTATATTATATTAATATAATAAAATGTATATATGCATGTATGGTGGGCCACGTCCATGTGGGACCCACCATGAGGCCTATGTTGATTGTAAACTGTCCAGTGTCCAGAGACGCTGGACGTGGCCAGGCTGAAATTGTAAAAAAAGCAAAGGTGCACTGACGTGCAACCACAAAACCAGCTTGGTTCAAAACCTTTAACTGTACCGCTTATGTAAGCCCACCATAACGTATTGATTTAATCCAGGCCGTCCATCCCATTTCTAAGCCCATTTTAAGCGTTGAGCTGAAATTTAGGACCAATCCGATTCTCGGGTGGGCCATACCATAGGAAATAGTGGTATTACTGTTAAAACCCACCTTAATTCTTCTATTTGCCGAGAACACATTACATATTGGTCTCATTTTCTTGATCAGGGGCTGTAGAATCCAATGGCCGGATTAGATTTTTCAGATGTGGGCCCTATCTATGAAAAACCACAAATTTTCAAAAAAAAAGAAAAAAAAAGATACCAAATGCGCTGCTGCCACTAACACAGGATGCCACAACGTCCTTGGACGCTGGTGGGCAGGGACGACGGGTCCCAATTGTGGGCCCCACTGCGACGTGTGTTAAACATCTAAGTTGTGCCTTGGTGGGCCCCTTAAGGAAGTGGGTCCCCCTCCCAAAATCGGCCATATACATGGCTCAGGTGGCCCACATCATAGGAAACAGTGGTGATTGAACGGCTGCCACTGAAGTTCCTTTTGGACATTACAGAAGTTTTGGATCATATAAAATTTGTTTTTCTAAGTACGTGTGACCCTATCAATAGATTGGATGGCAGATAAGCATTAAGGTGGGCCCCACGTGGGACCCACTTGTATAGGCAAGGTGGCTGGTGCATCTCACAGTAGCTGTTCAGTTGCTATTTGACGTCACCAAGCTCTGTGGACCCACTATGTGTTGCGTCCCTACTTCCATTGATTGGTGAAAATCCACCTGGGACTGTGACGTCTGTGGACCCCACCATGATACATGTATCCACCATGATACACGTGTTGTATCCTAACCGTCCATCCATTTGACAAGATTTTATCAAGGCTTGGGATATTAAAAAAAAACCAAGACAGATCCATCTACCAGATGGACCACACTACAGGAGGCAGTGGATTGGGCACCCACCATTGAAACCCCCTTTTTGGGATTATAGGAGTTTTCGAACCTATATGATATATTTCTTTTTCTCAAAATCTAGAATCTTGTAACCTTATGAATAGTCTAAATGGGAAATAAATTCCATGGTGGGCCCTCTAAATTTTAGCAGTGTGAATCATTGTCACCACTGCCATTTGTGGTATGGTTTAGATGATTCTTGGATATGATTCATTTATTTTAAAATAATACTCTAAACTGATCTCTAGTAGATGAATAGTGTGGTTGGAATCAGCCCATATGACGTATTTGGGGCCCATGGGTTAAGGCCCGATTTGATGTACTTGTGGCCCGATGTGTAGCATATGAGGCCCATGTGACTAGGCCCATCTAGATGTATTAGTGACCCTTGTTGAGACACACCTTAATATATATATATATATAAATATATAAGACCCATGTGGTAAGGCCTTTGTGATGTATGCAAGGCCCATGGGTTATGGCTCATTGCAATGTACGTAAGGCTCGTTGGTGCGGCCCATTGATACGGCCCACTTGAAGAATATAAGGCCCATATGATACGGCCCAATTAATGTATTTAAGGCCCAATGGGGCACAATTAGGTCCATTGCAATGCGTTATTCCTCTGTGGTGTATATAATGATGTTTATAACGGGTAGTGCCTTGGGAACAATGATGGTTAAAGGCCCACATTGTAAGGATGATGTCGGTTAAATGTCCGCATTGTCACTCTCCCTAGGGCCCATTAATAGGCCCATACTTGCAGTGTGTAGGCCGTCTAGGCCCATCTTTGTTTTGATCAGAGCTCATCACCACATAACATGCTTAGTATAGATCTATGATTCATGATCATACGCATCAGCCATAGATGTCCCTGGGTAAAAATTCCTAAACCCGATGGTACCAGAGGATGACTCCAACGTCTAGACCGAGTGGATATATGAGCGCATGAGAGCTGAATACCAGGAGGCCACGTCTCCCACTGTGTCATGGTCGGTTGGAAAGGGGTGTGGCCTTACTCACCCGAGGGTAGGGGGCAATACTAGGCTGAGTTTGACCAGCTCATGAATGGGTCCGCTATCGACATGCCGGATAGGTATTGGCAGACTATTGGCCAGGTGGATAGTGAGGTTTCTTATGCTCACTTGGACTGTGCGACTAGGAGAGCGGCAGTGCCACTTGGAGTGTACTAAACCCCGATGATTATCCAGAATGAAAACTGTACTGATATATGATTGACATGCTTGAGTTGCATCTCGCATCGCATGGCCGTGTTATGCCTGATAGTATTCATACCTTGCACCGCATAGCCTTGGTATGGCTGATTGCATTCATGTACTCATCACCATGATTCCACATTACTCTGACCTTGCATTCTGAGTACGCTTATATTGCGCACACACTTACACCACCCTCTAAGCTTTCTATAAGCTTATGCACGATCGATGCGTGCAGGTGACCCCAGGACGTAGCCGTAGCCTAGTCAGAGTTGGAGCGTGCAATCGAGCTTTTGAGTTTCTGTTATTATCATCATCTTGTATTTCCTTTTAGATGCATTGTACTTTAAAGTTTTTTATCATAGTGGATTTTGTGATGGTGTTCTTGTGGTTATTGTTCATGGGTTATGCTTATGGTTATGCTCATTATGAATTAAATTGATATTAGAAATCCTCCATGTAGGATCCCAGGATTGGAACCTGGTAAATGGGTGCTGGGAGCCGAAATGGGGTTCTACAGAGGCTGTCGGCGCCGGATTCGGTGATCGGGAATTTTGTGAGCTCAGTTTCTGAGTTCGGGGCGTGACACATTCCTTGCTACATCAAATGCAATCATTAATTATAAGAATAGTGTCATGAATCTATCTTTTAGAAATATGACATTGGAGCTCAAAATCTTTTTCAACTTGAGTAAACAGGTAAAGGATGAGGATGATACCCACAACATTAACCTAATTAATTCTTTCGTGGAAGATAAAGCACTTCTGACTCTATACGCTAACCCTTTAGAGACGTGCTTAGCTTACTTCCCTAATTTAGATGATGATACCATTAGGGAAATGGATGTCATGCTTGATACTACACCAATACTTGAAGTTAACCGGTGGAGGCTACTATTTGCGAAATTGCCCCAAACCAATGTAGTGCCTTTACCGTCTAACCTCAACGTACCAAAGCTTGACCTAAAACCATTGCCCACTAATCTCAGATATGTCTATTTAGGTCAAGATGAGACATACTTGATAGTGATTTCTTCCCACCTTGAGCAAGAACAAGAGAGTATGCTTATCTTTACTCTCATCGAGCATAAAGAAGCCCTTTGATGGCCGATTGCAGACCTCAAGGGAATCGATCCTGTGATTTATACTCATCACATTCATCTTGAGGATAATGCAAAGACCTCCAGACAATCACATTGTCGATTAAATCCAAACATGAAAGAAGTGGTCAAGGCCAAGGTTTTTATGTTATTGGATGTGGGTATCATCTACCCTATATCCGATAGTCAATGGGTGAGTCCAACTCAGGTGGTTCTCAAGAAGTCTGCAATCACCATCATAGCCAATGCCGATAATAAACTTGTGCCAACTAGAGTCACTATTAGTTGGAGAATGTGCATTGACTACAAGAAGTTGAAAACCGTCACAAGGAAGGACCACTTCCCTTTGCCCTTCATTGATCAAATCTTAGAAAGGCTAGCTAGTCACTCTTATTATTACTTCCTTGATGGATATTTGGGCTACAATCATATAGAGATAGCCCTTGAAGATCAAGAAAAGACCACATTCACATGCCCTTTTGACACCTTTGCTTACCAAAGGATGTCATTCAAGCTGTGTAATGCCCATGTCACTTTTCAGCAATGCATGTTGAGTACTTTTTCTGACATGGTGGATCAATATTTAGAGGTCTTCATGGACAACTTCTCTGTCTTTGGTCCTTCCTTCAGCGAATGTTTAGAAATTTTGAAAAATGTGCTGAAACGATGTGAGGAAAAGAAATTGGTACTAAATTGGGAGAAGTGTCATTTGATGGTTTATAAGGGAATTGTTCTTAGACGTATAATCTCATCCGAGGAATTGAGGCAGACAAGGCTAAAATTGACCTTATCTCCAACTTACCTCCACCTAAGAGCATACGAGACCTTAAGTACCTTAACGTTAACAACTTCTTTCATATTTGGATTGAGTCGACGTTGTGGTTGTCGGGAGGTTTTCGTATTATCCTTAAGATGAATGTGATGAGTTGTTCACAACCCCAAGTGTAGGGTTGCGATGTAGTAATAATCTCGGTGAGACCAAGGTCGAATCCACGGATTAATCTCATGTATTTTCTAAGAGCAACTAGAAGTAGAACTAGATGAAGATGTAAACCTAAATCAGAAAAGTAGGGAGTAATTGTGAGAGATTTTAATGAAAAATTTAAGAAATTCAAAGGTGGAAAACTAAGGTTTCCAAGGATCCACTTGTAGCTTCTCAAGATGCAACCTTGCTTGATTCAAGGACATAATTGAAATCAGAGCCTTATCTTATCCAATTGGTAAAAAGATATTTATCAGATCTCTGAACTTCTCATGGATCTAATCATTAATGGATGAAAGTTGTGAGGATTTAGAAGTGATTCCATCACCTAACCATGCCCAGGACACAAGGCAAACAATAGGATTTACCATTCCCACAACCAATAATAAGAGAATTGTGAAGGTTAGGAAGGATTCCATCACCCTATCATGCCCAATGGATGATGGTGAACAACAACACTTGTTAATTCCACAATCTCAATTCAAGAAAAGAAGATATTCAAAGCAATTGCAGATCTATTGTAATTTATCACAACAAACCATTAACAACTAAAAATATTCCTTATAATCAAACTAGAATCCAAGAGAATTTAACAAAACATGAATAAAAATAAAGGTAACATTCCAATCACGCTACAAGCTTCACTTCTTAGTCTTAGCTAAGAGGTTTAGCCAACCATAGACATGATTGAACCAAAATCTCTTAAGAAAAGCATAAAAACAACTAAGAAAAAGGAGGAAAAACTCTCAGTGATGGCTTCTCCACGCTTTTGCTCCACTGCTCAAACCCTAAAAGATGCCAAGGAATATCGTAGGGACTCTTATTTACAATTTTGCAACTCTAACTTTCGCACTAAGTTGGAAAAATCCAGAAACCGCCTCAAATTTATGTAATCCATGTGCTGTCAACATAACCTTAAACAAGTCAAGGAAAACATTTGACTGGTTGAGGAAAGTCTTTGACTGGTCGAGGACATATGAAATTAAAAGTTCATGTTACTGGAGTTTGAGTCGAGGAATCTTCGAGTAGTTGAGCAGGAACCTTAGATTGGTTGAAGGAACGCGTAGATTGGTCGAAGTAAGCAGCTTTTTAGGGTTCCTTTTCTTCACTTTAAGTCTTCGATTCTCTTCATTCCTTACTTGGTTTTCTTTGATCTTTGGCATGTGATTTCTTCATTCTTGGTCTCATATGATCCATCCTTGGCTTTGGGGATTCTTGAGCATTAAATCCATACTTTTAATATCCTTTTCAATCCAAGCTCTTAAATTCACCTTGCAACATAAACATGATTAAAATAGAACATTAAGCATTGTCATGTTTATAAAATTAAGTAATAAATGGGGGATAATATGTAATATTTAACCCTCAACACAATCCCCAACCAGCATTTTGCTAGTCTCGAGTAAAATATTGGAAAAATGAACTTCAATGCGCAATGTTCAAACCTCTTTCAAAAAATAATCCTTTGTGTAATCAAGTATGAATGGGTAACAATGAAGTGTGGACTAACAGTGGGGTGTACTAACCAGTTAATTTAAAAAAAAGTATGAAGGTGTAGACTTAAGATGAGAAAGTGAGATTTTGAAAACTTAGAGCCAAATCGTATAAGCAATCAATCAAATAAATTCTTTATCCATTAAGTCAGAGCATAGTTTATATATCAAGTTTTTCAATGTGCTTAGTGAAAATCTACTTGCCTCTCATAAAAATACTATCTTTTCATAATGTTAGCCATGCTCACCACTTTAAGGTTGAAAATTCAAGTACCGATTCCAAACTTATCCCATTTTTCTTCTTTTTTCAGTTTTTGATTTTATATCGATAGTCATTTCTATTCATTCAGTATTTTCATCGTTTCTCTTTTCTTTCAGATTTTTTTATTCTTTTTCAAATTTTTTCAATCTTTTCAACATACATGATCCTTTTTGTCTATCTCCTTTTTTTAAAACTAGTTCTTTTCTTCTTTTAAGGTGGATAAAATTCTCCAGACTTGATTCCCAATATCTTTCAATGATCATACTAATAATAAAAAAATCTAGTACTATTCACAGAAGGTGAATTGAACGTGGCTTATGATTTAGATTAACGTAATATTCAAATTTCCTCTTAATCAATTGAGTGTAAGAACTGTAACTGATATATTACTTGGATGATCAAACTTCAACAATTCAAAATTCAATCTCTATCTTATCATCATACTCAAAACATTCTTAAATACACAATTCGTCGCTTTTAAACAGATAAATATTGAAAATTTCTCAAAAATTTTATAAATTTTGCTCAAAACTAAGAAAACACTAATTAGTTTACCTAATCTCCCATCCCCAACCTAAAATCTACATTGTCCTCATTGTAAAAGAAATAAGCATGATTTGTAAAAAGTGACAACGTAATTGAAGGAGAAGTGATGGAAAGATAGTACCTGATGAAGGAATTTTGAGGCTTTTTCCAAAGGATCTCAGCGTGAAGGTGGGTTAGCATAAGAATTAAACGACCGAAAAGCAAACTATCCTAAACAAATGGAAAGCAAACTATCCTAAAACAGTGGAAGGAAACTATCCTAGTCCTAAATTCTATGGAAACAATAAACCTAACTATACCTTTGTCAGACTAGGAGGTTAATCTTGGTAAACAGGATCAATCAGAGGTATGGACATATCCTCTGAATCAAATTTCTCAACAAATGGCTTCAACCTATGTCCATTCACTTTGAATTCATTATCATTATTTGGATTCTTTATCTCGACAGCTCCATGAGGATAAACATTAGTAATAGTAAACGACCGATCCAACGAGATTAGAGCTTACCTGGAAAGAGATGTAATCGAGAATTGACAAGAGGACTTTCTAACCTAGTGTGAATGATTTCTGAAGAATGTGTTGATCATAAAACAACTTCATCTTGTTCTTGTAAATTCTCAAGTTCTCATAAGCATTGTTCTAGATTTCTTCAAGTTCATTTAACTGAAGTTTGTGTAGCGAGCCAGCGTTGTCCAAATTGAAGTTCATATTTTTAATAGCCTAGTAGGCTCTATGTTCTAACTCCATAGGCAAGTGGCAAGCCTTCCCGTAGACAAGTCTAAAGGGAGACATTCCAATAGGGTTTTAAATGCAGTACAGTAAGCCCATAAAGTATCAGTCAATCGGATTGACCAATCCTTACGGTCGGGGTTAACCGTCTTTTTCAAAATGTGTTTAATTTTCCTATTACAAATCTCAGCTTGCCCACTTGTTTGTGGGTGGTATGGAGTGCTCACTTTGTGGAAGATGCCATATTTCTTCATTAAGTTCACAAATGGCCTATTATAAAAATGTGAACCTCCATCATTAATGATGGCTCAAGGTGTTTCAAACCGAGAAAGGATGTTCTTCTTAAGAATTTAATGACCATATAATGATCATTGTTCCGACACGGGATTACTTTGACCCATTTAGTGACATAGGCTATGGCGGGCAAAATATATAAATTTTTAAAAGGTAGGGGGAATGGTCCCATGAAATCAATGCCTCAACATTCAAATGGTTCAATGATCAGAATGGGGTTCAAAGGTATCATATTTTGATGGGACAATGCTCCCAATTTCTGACAATGCTCACAAGCTTTGCAAAACTTATGAGTGTCCTTGAACATAGTGGGCTAATAAAAACCACCCTACAGAATTTTGGTCGTGGTCTTTTTAGCAAAAAAGTGACCACCACAAGCCTGAGAGTGATAGAAGGAAATGATACTTTGGAGTTCATTGTCTGGCACACCTCTCCTTAAGATTTGATCTGAGCAATATTTAAACAAATACGATTTATCCCAAAAGAACTTATGAACCTCGGCGAAGAATTTTTTATTATCTAACGCAGTCCAATGTGTCAGCGTGAAACTTGTGGCAAGATAATTACCAATATCAGCAAACCAAGGTAAATGGGAGACTTTGAATAATTGTTCATTAGGGAACATGTCATTTATATGTGTCGCTCAAGGGAATCAGAGAGATCAAGGCGGGAAAGATGGTCAGCCACTGTAATGATCCGAAAAATTTCGTGCAATGACCCGAGTACTACCTCAAATTCTTTAGAAGTTATATGTGAGTTAATTAGCGCTAAACTCGATTGCTTGTGAAATTAGCACCAATCACTTTAAATTTGATCTGCAAGACTCAAAACCTGTAAAATCATTAGCGCTATGTCACCCTGAAATCTAGGATTCAACGCTAAATCCAGTTGCTCTCGTGAGTACTTGGAAACTTTGTATCGGACCTGGACCGTGCGTCGAAAGTCCGATAGCGATGATCTTAGACCATTATGATCACCTTGTTGGGCTTGACCATCACCTCAAAAATCAAGTCCAGATGATGTCCTGAGTCGATTTGCTTGAGTCCGGAGTGAAGAGTGTGAGAAAGGTGAGAAATTATATATGAATTTATGAAATCTGAGTCGTGTCGCTTGCGCACCGATTTTAAGCAAGCTGACTGTTGGATTTTGACCCAAATTGACCCTCGGATCAAGGAAGATGGCCCAGGCATGTCATAGTGCCGGTGGACCTGATCGAGTTTCGATAACCGTTGAATTGAGATTGGTCCGCCATGAGAGATCTGTAAATTCGATCGGTACAAAAACTCAGCCTGACCTACATCCATGGTCAGTGAGCTTAGGTCAGACCGCACGTGGAAAAAGGACCACCAGAAGTGCTCCGTTGGACCGATATAGACCCGATTTGGTTATAACCTAAGTATACCTTGGCCCTAGGGCTATTTTCATCAATTTTAGGTCTATATAAAGACCTTAAACCCTCACTCTCAAATTCCATACGAATTTTCTAAACCCTAGCCTGTTTTGGAGCTTAGAATAGTCTAAGTGTTGATGTAACTCTTTTTATTCATGCCTTAGGTTATCTAGTCGTCGTTGACGAAGACTTATCGTCTGAATCACATCTGTTGCGCACTTCCTGGTTTAAGTTGCGGACTATATTCGTATAGGTTATGATTTTCAAGGCTTTCAATGTCGGTTAATGGTTTATTATTGTTGTGGGTGCAATTTCACATGCCAAATGTGATGTTTATATTGCATTCCTGATATATATGAGCTATATTGAGATTTGTGTATTCCTTGTATATATAGAAAGTATCATATACGTATGAAATACGAACATGTGTTTGCCATGATTAATTGTCGTGTATTAGTGCTAGTTGTATGTGTATCAACTCCTTGGCGAAAGGAATTGTCCAAATGTGTAATATCACCGACATACGTCATGTATGTTGGAATATGTAGTCTAAGTGTTTATAGAAATGTCTGAATGGTCAAGTGTGTAATATATTATCCTATTTATAGGCGTTGAGAAGAGATTCTCAACTATCTTATTGATGTGTATGATTTCCTACATGAAATTTACATTCTTTGTTGTTTAAATTCAGGCACTACTTTTGTGTATATCCATGTTAAGTTAATATCCATCAAATGCTCACATACGGTATGATAGAAATTGTTAATCCATTACTGTTCTAAATTGCTGGTATGAATATCTGTTATACTTGAATGTGTTTGGGACTATGAAATAGTACAGGGAATCGGTAATAAACCTTGAGTTCGTGGCCGAGGTTATTTTCGCCGCGTAGGACGTGTTTGACGAATCTGAGTCGTATTAGGGTTGACGGCAGTGGTTTGGCCACACGGAGTGTTTGCGTACTCTATGTCGTTCAACTCAACGTGCGCTCGTGCTAGTCGAGTTCGTCAAGTAACCCGATTGTCCCGGTGGATGTGCACCATATATGGACGCTATTATTTGAATCTAAGGTACCAAACTTACCAATGCAATCCCGTTAACCATTGTACCTTGATCTGCTAAGACTCACGAGCCGGGGATGGTGGTATGGACACCGTGGTCGAGCTGTCGGCCTACACTGGGGTGACGAGCCTCCCCGAAGTGACTAGTGAGCACACCAGACTCGTGAGCCGATTATGGTGGTATGGGATATTATATTCACGTTGTCGGCCTACATTGATTAATGACGAGCCCTTTGTAGTGACCTCGAGCATACCTTGATACTGCATTGAGGAGACGAGCCTTAGGGTAGTAACTAAGGTATGATAGGCATGCATTCATTGGTGACGAGCCCTTTGCAGCGACCTAGAACCATACGACCCTAGAATGGATCACCGTTTGAAAATTGGTATGAGGAAGGTACCTTAGCTTCCCATTCCTGCTGTATGAAAAGGACTAATAACAACTTAGTAATCATGTTCATGCACCGCATTGCATGTGCTTTAGCGTCGTGGGCACTGCGGGAGGTTGTCATGTGTACCGTAAGATGAAGACACTGAGGGAGTACAGGGGAGAGCATGCATCATTTGTTAGATACATCCTTGCATTAATAAGAGTAATTAGGATGTGTTTGATTGTATTTCCTTATCATTACTGCTTGATTGATTTGATAACATGTTAACTTTTACTGTATAGTTTCACTGAGTTGATCACTCACTCCCACATTCTGGGATGGTGTTTTAACACCAACCAGACTCTGTCTTAGATGCAGATGATGATGCGACCCCTGAGGCAGAGCAGGAGTATGAGGATGACGAGGACGCGTTTTCTTTTATGCAGTTCTCAAGCGGGTTCATGTGAGCCGTGTCCTGATCTACAGGAATTCTGGGTTTTTCCTTGTAATAGATGATGTCATTTTGAGACTTATATTTTGAAAACAAACACTTGTAATTATGACCTTGCAGAGCATACATATCTCAGGGACTTATATAGATTTACATATATTTCTTTAAGTCTTTCGCTTGCAGATTTCACCTCTCCCTAGATTATGTTTGCAGTTTGGCTTAATCTACTCCATGTTTTATGCACTCATACTGACAACATGCATCCATCATTACATATGTTGCATAAGTGATGTTTTGAAACTCGGGAGCTGAGTTATGCTCGACCCCTAAATTTCAGGGCGTTACAAGTTGGTATAGAGCATGATTTGGATTAAACCGGACCTGGGTTATGGTCATGCAACGCACGCTGATGCCACCTTAGTTTAGGAGGGTGTGAGATTAATCTAGAATTTGTGTAAGTTTTCCCAATGCTCCTATCGGCGAAAGTTTACTGAAAATGAATGCCGAGATCGAGTCCGTCCACACTCCTGGTCACACACAGTGGCCCCAAATCTCTTCTAGACCGTCCATTAACGGGTTTAGATGGTGTATCATCCCTTTTCAGCCATTAGAAAGCCGGTAATAGTGTATATGTATCAGATTCTATTCATAGTGGCCCGATAAGCGTCGAATCAGACTAGGGCCCAATCGGGGCAATTTCAAGGGGACCCAGGGTGGGACCCACATCATTTTTGAGTTTAGGGGGCAGGAGGACCTCGCACAAATGGTGAGTCATCGCCAGACTGTCCAGAGACCGGCGATGACCTTGTTGGTTCAGCGAGCCCTCGCCGCCCAGCGGGCCAGGCCGGCTCGGGCCAATGCATGTGGGGACTAGTGTGGCCCACTCCTCCATGGTTGCTTAATTTTAACCCCCCTAAAACCCTCCTTCCTTCACAAAGCCACCCTCCAAGCTTCCCTTTTCTTAAAATTTTTTCTCAATACCCCACAAAAATCCCTCCCTAAACCCTTTCTTCTTCCATTTTCATGCATCCCCATTCTACCCATCTCAAAACCCATCTCCATTACTGTTTTCCCTCTCTTTTCTTTCCATTTGAGTACTCAAATCCTTCCTTTGAGTCTCAAATTCATGGGAGCCCCACCATTCTTCCCATTTCCCTCTTTTCTCTCATTTCCCATGGCCCTATTCGAGCTTGTTACGACCATATTTTCCATTTCCTCCATTCTCTCTTTCATGGGGAAAAAGAGAGCTCCCGTTGATGAAGTCGGGCCTAGCCGCCCAACCCGTGCATGGAGGACAAGAGGTGCCGCCGTGAGCACGACCGTCACTCGAGAGTTTCAGACAAAGCGCGATCTCGATCCTCAGTCTCCCGTTGGAAGAACCTTGTTGGTGGAGTTATCTCATAAAGTTTATGAGGGCCGTAGGGTCCTTTTTGAAGATCATGTAGATCCATGGCTATTTGAAGAATATCTCTTATTGGAGCGCCTGGAAGGGGTCGGCTGGTGTCCGCTGTTCGAGGGCAAATACTGCGCCAATGTGGATACTGTCCGAGCTTTCTATGCCCACATTCAGGAACCTTCGCTAGAGCCATTGCAGTTCAAGATCCCTTATGGAAGAGATCGGGATCACGATCAACGTCGCTTTAATATCCCGACTTCTGAACGTGCCGCTTGGCGAGGTTCATGCAAGTGAGAAGAATCTGAGTAGTGCGCGCAAGAGGGATCGCCGTACATGGTTCCTGTGTGGTCGTCTGGTTGAATGGCAGCCTAATAGAAGCCTTTTAGCAAACAACATGGCGGATGACTTCCGCATACTTCACCACATGTGCACATTCAATGTTTATCCAAGGTAGAGCAACTGCAGTGAGTGTACACACCTGATGGTAGATTTCCTGTATCAGGTGGGGCAAAGAGAGAAGCTGTGTGTGCCAAAGTACATCTTGCGTCAGATTGTCCTTATCGCTCGTTCGAATAGGAGGACCGAATCGCTCCCATTTGGTCGACTCATCTGTAAGCTTGCACATGGTTTGGCTATAGACTCGGGGTGAAAAAGCCGGTACCTATCCGTTACATTAATGTGATGACTCTTAACCAGATGGATATCGGGCCTCATCGATGACAAGCCTTACTTGAAGAAAGTGAGGATGAGATTGAGAGCGATGAGGAAGAGAGTTATGAAGAAGGTGGAGCTGAGATAGAAGAAGAAGAAGAGCAGGATGAGGAAGAAGTGGAGGCCCAGGACACGAGTGAGAGTTCTCCTCCTGTGGCACCGGAGCAGGGCACAGATCAGGCCACCTCAATGGCCCCTGGTTCCACTGCCGAATCGCCCACAGCAGGCTCGAGTTCACGCGCTTATAGCTAAAGCGCCTGGGGCTGACTTGGCACTGAGATCTTTTGAGGTTGCAGCTCACATCCAAGGTATTCCCGTTTCCTTGTTGGTGGATACTGGATCCACTACCTCTATTATATCGTATGCGGCAGTTAAGCGCCTGAGTTTGGGCACTGTTACTATGAAGGGAGTGACACTCACTACCGCTACAGGGACCTTTTCTGATATTACCAAGATTTGTATGGGTTGTTTGATTGATCTAGGGAGCAGATCGATTCTTGTTGACCTGTTTGTCGCATCTCTATATCATTACGATGTCATTTTGGGTATGGATTGGCTCACGAAGATGCGAGTAGAGATTAATTGTGAAGCTAGGCTGGTGACAGTCCATGGACCTGAGGGGGAGATATTTACTTTCCCTGTTCAGGTCAGTTACCCTTTCCGTTTTGGTTATTATACTTCTCTGTTGGAGAGTATTACTGGTTCAGCGCTTGAAAGCACGCCAATAGTTCAGGATTTTGAAGATGTATTCGAGTCGATTCCTGGATTACTCCCTCGGCACGAGATTGATTTTACTATCGATCTCATGCCTTGTGCGACACCTATTTCATTGCCCACCTATCGCATGCCTCTGAGTGAAATGGAGGAATTGAGGAAGCAGATAGATGGCTTGTTGAATTTGGGCTTTATTTGACCTAGTGTGTCCCCTTGGAGAGCACCTGCTCTATTTACCAAGAAGAATGATGGTTCCTTGCAATTGTGTATAGATTATTGCAGGTTAAATCAGGTGACAGTGAAGAATAAGTATCATTTGCCTAGGATCGATGATCTATTTGATCAGTTGAAGGGGGTACGGTACTTTTCGAAGATTGATCTGCAGTCAGGGTATCATCATTTGCGCATCAAGGATGAGGACGTGCAGAAGACAGCATTCAGGACTAGTTTCGGCCATTATGAGTTTCTTGTGATGTCGTTCGGTCTTACGAACGCACCGACCGTGTTCATGAATCTAATGAACAGGGTGTTTCGGCCATTTTTGTTCCGATTCGTCATTGTCTTTATCGATGACATTTTGATATACTCTACGAGTCCGGAAGAGCACGAGGAGCACTTAAGAGCAGTCTTGGATACCCTCATGAAGAATCAGCTTTTTACGCAGTACAAGAAATGTGACTTCTGGAAGGAGGAAGTCAAGTTCCTAGGACATGTGGTGTCCAAGGAAGGGATAGCTATCGATCTCTCTAAGGTAGCTGCAGTTCAGGACTGGAAGTAGCCTGGTTCGGTTACTGAGGTGAGAAGCTTTCTGGGTCTAGCAGGCTATTATCGACGCTTCATACGAGACTTCTCGAAGGTAGCCAGACGGTTATCTCAGTTGACACGGAAGGACTTGAAGTTTGCTTGGAATGAGAAGGCGGAATAGCTTTTCAGGAGCTGAAGGACAAGTTAACGTCCGCCCCTATGCTAGTATTGCCAGAGCAAGGAGTTAAGTATATGATATATACTGACGCCTCTCGCATTTATCTGGTTTGTGTCCTTATGCAGAAGGACAGGGTGATTGCATATGCCTCGAGACAGTTGAGAAAACACGAAGAGAATTATCCTACACATGACCTGGAGTTGGCAGCTGTCATTTTCGCATTAAAGCTATAGAGACATTACCTCCATGGAGAGGAGTTCGAGCTCTTTTGTGACCACAATAGCCTTAAGTATATCTTCACATAGTGTGACTTAAATTTGAGGCAACATTGATGGATGGAAACATTGAAAGACTTTAAGTTCGATGTCTCTTACCATCCGGGCAAGGCAAATCTTGTGGCAGACGCGTTGAGTCGCAAGAAGGCTATAGAGTTTGCGGCTCCACTAATGATAGCAGCATGGGACATGATGGAGTTTGTGCAAGACTTTGAGTAGAAACTTATGGTGGAAGAGCCGTATGAGATTATCGCACACATTCGAGTACAGCCCCTCATTGACGAGAGGATCATTGCAGCTCAGGCAGATGATTAGCTATTAGTGAAGATGAGAGAGCGGGTTGGTACAGAAGAGGACTCCGAGTGGAGTGTTGGTTCAGATGGGGGCCTACGATATCGTGGCCGGCTATGTGTCCCAGACATTCCTGACTTGAGACGGGAGGTTCTCGAGTCAACCCATAATTCTAAGCTTGCGATGCATCCAGGTAGTATGAAGATGTATCAAGATATGAGAAGATCCTATTGGTGGGACAACATGAAGGTTCACATTGCTGAGTTCGTATCTCATTGTCTCACGTGCCAGCAGGTCAAGGCAGAGCATCACCGACCTCCTGGACTACTTCAGCCCATGCCCATAGCAGAATGGAAGTGGGACTTCATCTCTATGGATTTTATTTCAGGGCTACCGAGAACGAGGAAGGGACATGACTCTATTTAGGTGATTGTCGATCGATTGACAAAGTCGGCTCATTTCTTACCGATCAAAGTCACAAACTTTGTAGACGAGTTGGCTAGGTTATACATCAAGGAGATTCTACGTCTGCACAGAGTTCCCTCGGAGATTGTGTCTGACAAAGACACACGATTCACAGGAAGCGATGGGTGTGAAATTGAAGTTCAGCACTGCGTTTCATTCGCAGACAGACGGGCAGACAGATTGTGTGAATCAGGTTCTGGAAGACATGTTATGAGCTTGTGTTTTGGATTTCAAGGATAGTTGGGATGACTGTCTCCCTTATGCAGAGTTCACATATAACAATATCTTCCAGGCGAGTATCGGCATGGCTCCCTACGAGGCATTGTATGGTCGCCCGTGTAGAGCACCGCATTGCTGGGCGGAAGTTGGCGAGCGTAGTTTGATTAGCCCAGAGTTGGTTCAGGCGACTTCAGAGAAAGTTGACATTATTCGACGTCGACTTCTGATAGCCCAGAGCAGGCAAAAGAGTTACGCTGATACAAGGTGGCAACCGCTTGAATTTGAGGTTGAAGACCATGTATTTCTTAAGGTTTCCCCTATGAAGGGAGTCCTGTGGTTTGGTAAGAAGGGGAAGCTCACGCCGAGATTTATTGGTCCATTTCAAATACTGGATCGAGTGGGAGTGGTAGCATACCGCCTTGCTTTGCCCACACCACTTGCGGGCATGCATAACGTATTTCACGTTTCTATGCTGAAGAAGTACGTTCTTGATCCTTTACATATTATCAGTTGGGAGCAGGTGCAGTTGAGCGAGGATGCCACATATGTATTGCGACCGACGCGTATCCTAGACAGGAAGGAGCAGGTATTACGTAGTAAGGTCATCCCTCTTGTGAAAGTGCTGTGGACGCATCACAGTGAAGAAGAGGCTACTTGGGAGACTGAAGCTGAGGTAAGAAAGAACTACCCTCAGATCCTTGAGGAGTATGAGAAGGTATGAATTTCGAGGATGAAATTTTTCTTTAAGGGGGTAGATCGTAATGACTCGAAAAATTTCGTGCAAAGACCCGAGTACTACCTCAAATTCTTTAAAAGTTTATGTGGGTTAATTAGCGCTAAACTCGATTGCTTGTGAAATTAGCACCAATCACTTTAAATTTGATCTACAAGACTCAAAACCTGTAAAATCGTTAGCGCTATGTCACCCTGAAATCTAGGATTCAACGCTAAATCCAGTTGCTCTCGGGAGTACTTGGAAACTTTGTATCGGACCTGGATCGCGCGTCGAAAGTCCGATAGCGATGATCTTAGACTATTATGATCACCTTGTTGGGCTTGACCATCACCTCAAAAATCAAGTCCAGATGATGTCCTGAGTCGATTTGCTTGAGTCCGGAGTGAAGAGTGTGAGAAAGGTGAGAAATTATATATGAATTTATGAAATCTGAGTCGTTTCGCTTGCGCGCCAATTTTAAGCAATATGACCGTTGGATTCTGACCCAAATTTATCCTCAGATCAGGGAAGATGGCCCAGGCATGTCATAGTGCCAGTGGACCTGATCGAGTTTCGATAACCGTTGAATTGAGATTGGTCCGCCATGAGCAATCTGTAAATCCGATCAGTACAAAAACTCAGCCTGACCTACATCCATGGTCAGTGAGCTTAGGTCAGACCACACGTGGAAAAAGGACCACTAGAAGTGCTCCGTTGGACCGATATAGACCCGATTTGGTTATAACCTAAGTATACCTTGGCCCTGGGGCTATTTTCATCAATTTTAGGTCTATATAAAGACCTTAAACCCTCACTCTCAAATTCCATACGAATTTTCTAAACCCTAGCCTGTTTTGGAGCTTAAAATAGTCTAAGTGTTGATGTAGCTCTTTTTATTCATGCCTTAGGTTATCTAGTCGTCGTTGACGAAGACTTATCGTCTGAATCAGATCTATTGCGCACTTCCTGGTTTAAGGTGCGGACTATATCCGTATAGGTTATGATTTTCAAGGCTTTCAATGTCGATTAATGGTTTATTATTGTTGTAGGTGCAATTTCACATGCCAAATGTGATGTTTATATTGCATTCCTGATATATATGAGCTATATTGAGATTTGTGTATTCCTTGTATATGTAGAAAGTATCGTATACGTATGAAATACGAACATGTGTTTGCCATGATTAATTGTCGTGTATTTGTGCTAGTTGTATGTGTATCAACTCCTTGGCGAAAGGAATTGTCCAAATGTGTAATATCACCGACATACGTCATGTATGTTGGAATATGTAGTCTAAGTGTTTGTAGAAATGTCTGAATGGTCAAGTGTGTAATATATTATCCTATTTATGGGCGTTGAGAAGAGATTCTCAACTATCTTATTGATGTGTATGATTTCCTACATGCAATTTACATTCTTTGTTGTTTAAATTCAGGCACTATGTATGTGTATATCCATGTTAAGTTAATATCCATCAAATGCTCACATACTGTATGATAGAAATTGTTAATCCATTACTATTCTGAATTGCTGGTATGAATATCTGTTATACTTGAATGTGTTTGGGACTATGAAATAGTCCAGGGAATCGGTAATAAACCTTGAGTTCATGACCGAGGTTGTTTTCACCACGTAGAATGTGTTTGACAAACCCGAGTCGTATTAGGGTTGACGGCAGTGGTTTGGCCACACGGAGTGTTTGCGCACTCTATGTCGTTCAACTCAACGTGCGCTCGTGCTAGTCAAGTTCGTCAAGTAACCCGATTGTCCCGGTGGATGTGCACCATGTATGGATGCTATTGTTTGAATCTAGGGTACCAAACTTACCAATGCAATCCCGTTAACCATTGTACCTTGATCCGCTAAGACTCATGAGTCAGGTATGGTGGTATGGGACACCATGGTCGTGCTGTCGGCCTACGCTGGGGTGACGAGCCTCCCCGTAGTGACCAGTGAGCACACCAGACTCGTGAGCTGATTATGGTGGTATGGGACACTATATTCGCGCTGTCGGCCTACATTGATCGGTGACGAGCCCTTTGTAGTGACCTCAAGCATACCTTGATACTACATTGAGGCGACGAGCCTTAGGGTAGTAACTAAGGTATGATAGGCATACATTGATTGGTGACGAGCCCTTTGTAGCGACCTAGAACCATATGATCGTATGAGATTGTCTAGGACTGACGATCCTAGAATGGATCACCGTTTGGAAATTGATATGAGGAAGGTACCTTAGCTTCCCAATCCTGCTGTATGAAAAGGACTAATAACAACTTGGTAATCATGTTCATGCACCGCATTGCATGTGCTTTGGCGTCGTGGGCACTGTGGGAGGTTGTCATGTGTACCATAAGATGAAGACGCTGAGGGAGTGCAGGCGAGAGCATGCATCATTTTCTACATACATCCTTGCATTAACAAGAGTAATTAGGACGTGTTTGATTATATTGCCTTATCATTACTGCTTGATTGATTTGATAATAGTTCCACTGAGTTGATCACTTACTCCCACTTTCTGGGATGGTGTTTCAACACCAACCAGACTCTGTCTTAGATGCAGATGATGATGCGACCCCTGAGGTAGAGCAGGAGTATGAGGATGACGAGGACGCGTTTTCTTTTATGCAGTTCTCAAGCGGGTTCATGTGAGTCGTGTCCTGATCTACGGGGATTCTGGGTTTTTCCTTGTAATAGATGATTTCATTTTGATACTTATATTTTGAAAACAAACACTTGTAATTATGACCTGGCAGAGCATACATATCTCAGGGACTTATATAGATTTACATATATTTCTTTAAGTCCTCCGCTTGCAGATTTCACCTATCCCTGGATTATGTTTGCAGTTTGGCTTAAACTACTCCATGTTTTATGCACTCATACAGACAACATACATCCATCATTACATATGTTGCATAAGTGATGTTTTAAAACTCGGGAGCTGAGTTATGCTCGACCCCCAAATTTCAGGGCGTTACAGCCACTATGTTCTTTACTCCTTTTTTATCTTTTATTTTCAATCAAATTCTTGGAGTAGGAGGATCTATCTTATTAGGCGAGGCTTATCATCATTCTTAAAAAGAAGATACTTGAGCATCACATGATTTATGTAAATGATGATCTTAGATCCGATGAGATAAGATCAATTTTAGTCTTATCTACCTCAATTCCCTTGGACGAGATGATGTGTCCAAGGACAATTTCCTTACAAACCATGAAGTGGCACTTTTCCCAATTCAGAACTAAGTTCTTTTCCTCGCATCGCTTCATCACATTTTTAAAAATTTTTAAACATTCACTGAAGGATGGACCAAAGACTGAGAAGTTATCCATGAAGACCTCTAAATATTGCCCTACCATGTCAGAAAAAATACTCAACATGCATCGCTGAAAAGTGGGTGGGGCATTACATAGCCCGAATGACTTCCTTTGGTAAGCAAAGGTGCCGTAAGGACATGTAAATGTGGTCTTTTCCTAATCTTCAAGGGTTATCTAGATTTGATTGTAGCCCGAATAACTATCAAGGAAGTAATAGTAGAGTGACCTGCTAGCCTTTTCAAAATTTGATCAATAAAGGGTAAAGGAAAGTGGTCCTTCCTCATGACGGTATTCAACTTCCTATAGTCAATACACATTTTCCAACCAGTAGTGATCCTAGTTGGCATGAGTTCATTATTGGTATTGGCTACAATGGTGATTTCAGACTTCTTGGGAACCACTTGTGTTGGACTCACCCATTGGCTATCAGATATTGGGTATATGATACCTACATCCAATAGCTTAGGAACCTTGGCCTTGACCACTTTCTTCATGTTTGGATTTAGTCTACGTTGTTCTTGTCGTGAGGTCTTCTCATTATCTTAAGATGAATGCGGTGAGTACAAATTAAAGGGTCAATTCTCTCGAGGTCTGCAATTGACCATCCAATGGCTCCTTTGTACTCAATGAGAGTAGAGATTAGCATACTCTCCCATTCTTGCTAAAGGTGGGAAGAAATCACCATTGGGTATATCTGATCTTGACCTAAATAGGCATATTTCAAATCAGAGAATAAAGGTTTTAGGTTAAGCTTCGATGCCTTGAGGTTAGATGATAGAGGAACTAATCAGTTCAGGGTAATTCTTCGAATTGTGGCCTCTGCTGGTTAACTTCAAGTACTAGTATGGTATCCAATATGGTCCCCATCTCCCTAATCATGTCATCATCAAAATCATGGGAGTGGGTCAGGCACGTCTCTAGAGGGTCAGAGGATAAGGTCAAAAGTGTTCTATCTTCCACAAAAGAGTCAATCATGTTAATGTTGTGGAAATCATCATCTTCCTTTAGCTATTTGCCCATTTTAAAAAAGATATTCAACTCCAATGTAGTATTTCCAAAAGACAAACTCATGACTCCATTTCTCCAATTAATGATTGTATTTGATGTAACAAGGAATGGGTGACCAAGAATGACTGGAATTTGAGTACTCATGTCTACGATGGGTTGAATATCTAGGACATTAAAATCTATCGAGTAGTAGAATTTTTCAACCTCGACCAACACATCCTCAATTATCCCTCTCGGTACTCAAACTAAGCGATCGACAAGTTGTAATGCGGTCTAGGTGGGTTTTAATTCACCTAGACCCAGTTGTTCGTAGATCGAGTATGGGATCAGATTTAAGCTCGCTCCTAAATCAAGAAGTGCATGCTCATTGTGGTAATTCCAAATTACACAAGCGACGGTTGGGCTACTGGGATCTCTGTATTTCTATCGCACATCTTCCTTTAGGATGACACTCACTTTTTCAATTAAAAAGATTTTCTTTTGAATATTTTGCCATCTTTTGGTCATACACAAGCCTTTCAAAAATTTGGCATATGAAGTTATTTTCTTAACGACATTTCTTAAAGGAATATTGACCTTCACTTGCTTAAGCACCTCTAGAATGGCCCGAGAGTTAGAGAGAGGTTTTGGTGTTTTAACCATTGAGGGAATGGGGGAATTGGCTTGCCTTGAAGTTCCAGTTCCAATTCTTGTAGAGCAGTGCTAGTCTATCATCGTTGTCCTCTTTCGGGTCCTTAGGCTTTTTAACCCTAACCAGAATGGTTTTGTCAATTGTCTTCCCACTCCTAAGAGTAGTAATAGATTTAGCTTGTTCCATCTAATTTGAAGAGCTTGGATCACTTATCTCATATTGTGGTTTGGGATTGGGGAGAGGTTGAGCAGGAAGCACCCCCTTTCCCCCAATTGTTAAGCACGACTCTATCCTTTGAATAGATGATGCAAGTGTTCCCAATGCTGATCTAATATCTTGGTTGAGTAGCTCTTGGTCTTGAATATATTTTTGAACCGGATCCTCTTGAGGTTTCCCTTGATTTGGAATTTGATTAAAAAAACCTTGAGGGGTAGCAGTTTGTCCAATCCAACTAAAGTTTGGATGATTTCTCCAACTAGGATTGTATGTGTTGGAGGTAGGTCCATTGAAAGGTTTTTAAAAATTATTCATAGCATTGGATTGCTCATTCAATACATCTTGAAAGGCAGGTATTGTTGTACAATTTTTAGTTGTGTGAATGTTGCAAGCACAAATACCGCAAATAGTTTCCTTAGCCTTATCCTTCTTCAGTTCCACGACCTCAAATTTCCTTATGAGATTAGCTATTTTAGCATTGACATCATCATCCTCTTTCAGAAGATATAACTCGCCCCTCTCCTTTGATTGAGTAGGTTTAGATGTGGTGTTATGTCTCAGGGAGATGTCCCATGATTGTGCAGTTTTAGTGAGTTTGTCAAAGTAATCCCACACTTCATCGACATTTTGGTTCATGAATTCCCCATTGCACATTGTCTCAATAAATTGGGGCATGGAAGATGTTAGTCGACTATGGTAGAAAGTTGTTATACATCATGTTTCAAAACTGTATTGTGGGCATGAATTGACGAGATCCTTAAACCGCTCCCAACATTAGAAGAATGTTTCATCTTCCTTTTAGGTGAAGTTCATGACTAACTTCTTGATGGTGTTCGTCTGATGGTATGGAAAGAGTTTTTTTATGAACTCCTTCGTCTTAGCTTTCTCTTTCTAGGAGAAAGGAAAGAGTTTTAACCTGACCGTGTTCTCAGACACGTTAGGAAAGTATAAAGTAGCTACAACCTCATCAAACTCTTTCATGTGCCAGTATGGACTTTCATATTCAAGTCCAATGAACTTTGAAAGGAGTTGAATCACTCTTGCCTTGATATCCATGTTTCCTATATTTTAAAAAAAAATCATACAGGAAGGTGTGCTCACCCCCACCGGTTGTAAATAATCTTGTAAAGTACGAGGCGGAGGTGCATGGTGCACCTCATTCTCATCCTGGACTTCTGCAACACGAGGTTGCAGCTAATTCATTGGTTAATTTACATGGTGATTTGTAGTCATAACCTCAATTAACTCTGAGGATCTCGAGTGGTGTCTAATCTTGTGATGGATAGATAACACCTCAACTAATCCTCCTGTACTCAAAAGATGTTGAGTGTTGTCACTAACCTGCTTGGGCATGAAACACTCTTAGCCCTCAATTTCAGATTCCAACCTAAACCTAAAAGAAAGAAGGGAAATAAAAATCTAGAAATAAAAAGAGAGATAGAATTAGAAAGAAGTTACCAAATTAGAAGTTCCTAAATTAAGATCTTATAGAACAAAACAAAAACAAGTCAATTTCTAAAAACAGAAATTCTAAAATTTAAAAGTTTCGAAAAACAAGTTAGGAAAGTAAACTAGTTTCTAAAAAGAAAAGTTTCTAAAAACAAAAAATAGAAATTTTCTAAAAAGAGAATAAATTAGTTTCTAAAATCAAATTAGGAAAGTTTCTAAACCTAGAATTAGAAAGCTAAGTTAATTTGTAAAATAATTTAGAAAAACCCTAATCCCAAAAATAGAAAATATAAAAACCCTAATCTTAAAGTTATTCCAAAACTAGCCAATCTCAGAAAAATGCAACTGTTAATCCCCGGCAATGACGTTAAAAACTTGTTCACAACCCCAAGTGTAGAGTCGTGATGTAGTAATAATCTTGGTGAGATTGAGGTTGAATCCACAGGGACTAATCTCGTGCATTTTCTAAGAGCAACTAGAAGTAGAACTAAAAGAAGATGTAAACCTAAATCAGGAAAGTAGGGAGTAATTGTGAGATATTTTAATGAAAAACTTAAGAAATTCAAAGGTGGGAAACTAGGGTTCCACTTATAGGTTCTCAGGATCCTACCTCGCTTAATTCACAACTGGAATCAGAGTCCTATCTTATCCAATTGATAAAAAGAGATTTGTCAGATCTCTGAACTTCTGATGGATCTAATCATCAATGGATGAAAGTTGAGAGGATTTGGAAGTGATTCCATCACCTAACCTTGCCCAAGAGACAAGGCAAACAATAGGATTTACCAATCCCACAGCCATTCATAAGAGAATTGTGAAGGTTAGGAAGGATTCTGTCACCCTACCATGCCAAAGGGACGATGGTGAACAATAGGACTTGCTAATTTCACAATCTCAATTTAGGAAAAGAAGATATTCAAAGCAATTACAGGTTTATTGTAATTTGTCACAATAAACCATTAACAACTAAAAATACTCCTTATAATCAAAACATGAATCAAAGCAAAACTAGCGTCCCAATTAGACTACAAGCTTCACCTCTTAGCCATAACTAAGAGGTTTAGCCAACCATAGATATGATTAAACTAAAATCTCTTAAGAAAAACATAAAAATAACTAAGGAAGAGGAAGAAAAACTCTTGGCGACGACTTCTCCATGCTTTTGCTCCACTCCTCAAACCCTAAAAGATGGCTAGGAACATCCTAGGGACTCCTATTTACAGTTTTGCAACTCTAACTTCCATACTGAGTTGGAAAAATCCAGAAACCGCCTCAATTTTATGCAGTTCGTGTGCTGTCGGCGTAACCTTAGACGAGTCGAGGAAAACATTCGACTAGTCGAGGAAAGTCTTCGACTAGTCGAGGATCGCGTGAAATTAAAAGTTCATGTTCCTGGAGTTCGAGTTGAGGAATCTTCGAGTGGTCGAGCAGGAGCCTTAGACTGGTCGAAGGAGGGCTTAGACTAGTTGAAGCATGCAAATTTTTAGAGTTCATTTTCTTCACTTCAAGTCTTCAATTCTCTTCATTCCTCACTTAGTTTTCTTTGATTATGGGCATGTGATTTCTTCATTCTTGGTCTCATATGATCCATCCTTGGCTTTGGTGATTCTTGAGAGTTAAATTCATGCTTTTATCATCCTTTTCAATCCAAGCTCTTAAATTGACCTTGCAACACAAACATGATTAAAATAGAACATTAAGCATTGTCATGTTCATAAAATTAAGTAATAAATGGGGGATAATATGTAATATTTGGCCCTCAACATGAGTACAAATTAAAGGATCAATTCCCTTAAGGTTCATAATTGACCATCCAAGGGCTCCTTTATGCTCAATGAGAGTAAAAATAAGCATACTCTCTTGTTCTTTCTCTAGGTGGGAAGAAATCACCACCAGGCATATCTCATTAGGCATATTTAAGATCAATGGGTAAAGGTTTTAGGTCAAGCTTTGGTGCTTTGAGGCTAGATGGTAGAGGCACTAAATCGGTTTGGGGCAATTTCTCACATTGTGGCCTCCACCAGTTAACTTCAAGTACTAGCATAGCATCAAGCAAGGCATCCATCTCCCTAATCATGTCATCATCTAAATCTAGGGAGTAGGCTAAGCATGTCTCTAAAGTGTCAGAGTATAGAGTCAAAAGTGCTCTATCTTCCATGAAAGATTTGATCATGTTAATGTCGTGGGTATTGTCATCATCCTCTGACTGTTTGTTCATATTGAAAAAGATGTTGAGCTCTAATGTTATATTTTCAAAAGATAAATTTATAATTCCATTCCTACAATCAATGATAGTATTTAATGTAGCAAGGAATGGTCGACTAAGAATGACGGATATTTGAGTGCTCATATATATGATGGGTTGAGAATCCAAGACGATAAAATCTACTGAATAGTAGAATTTATCAACTTGGACCAACACATCCTCAATCATCCCTCTTAGTACATGAACTAAGCGATTGGCAAGTTGTAATGTGGTCCGAGTGGGTTTCAATTCTCCTAGACCCAATTGTTCATAAACCGAGTAAGGGATCAAGTCAACTCTTACCCCCAAGTCAAGAAGTGCGTGATCAATCCGGTGGTTCCCAATTACACAAGCGATGGTTAGGCTACCGGGATCTTTGTATTTTTGTGGCACATCTTGCTTGAGGATGGCACTCACTTTTCCTATCAAAAAGATTTTCTTTTGTATGTTTTTCCATCTTTTAGTAGTGCATAGATATTTCAAAAATTTGTCATATGAAGGTATTTGTTTAACAGCATCAAGTAAAAGAATATTGACATTTACTTACTTAAGTACCTCTAAAATATCCTGAGAGTTAGTGAGAGGTTTTGGTGTAATCAACCATTGAGGAAATGACACAATCGACTTACTTTGAGGTTTTAGTTCTAACCCACGTGGAGCATTGCTAGGTCTATCATTCTCAATTTCTTTCGGGTCCTTAGGTTTTTCAGCCCTCACTGGAATGGTTTTGTCAATAATCTTCCTACTCTTAAGAGTGGTAATAGACTTAGCTTACTCCATTTAATTTGAAGAGCTTGAGTCACTTATTTCATATTACAGTTTTGGATTAGGGAGGGGTTAGGCTGGAAGCATCCCTTTCTCCTCAGTCACTAAGTGTGACTTGATCTTTTAAATTGATGATGCAAACATTCTCAATGTTGTTTTGAGATCTTGGAATGCTTGCACCGTATTTTGATTGAATATCTCTTAGTTTTACATGAACTTTTAAACCGTATCCTCTTGAGGCTTCTTTTGATTTAAGAATTGCGTAAGGGCCACTTGTGGGTTAGCCATTTGTCAATTCCTCAAACTTAAATTTAGGTGGTTCCTCCAATTGGAGTTGTATGTATTTGAGATGGGTTCTCTAAAAGGTCTTTGGTAATTATTTACAGCATTTGATTCATCATTCAATATCTCTTGAAAAGAAGGAATTGTTGGGCAATTCTCAGTTGTATGTATGTTACGAGTACAAACACCATAAACAACTTCAGCTGCCTTTTCGGGTTCTACCTTCTAAAGTTCCATGGCCTCAACTTTTTTTGTGAGTTTAATATTCACAGTTCCTGCATTCAATGGAAATATCATGCAGGAACGTGTACTCACCCCCGCCGGTTATAAATAATCTCATATAGTACGAGGCATGGGTGCATTATGCACCTCATTTTCATCTTGAACTTCCTCAACTGGTGGTTGAGGTTGAGGTTGAGGTTGATTTGCACCAATCACTTCAATTAATTGAGAGGATCTCAAGTGGCGTCTAATCCTGTGATGGATAGGAAACTCTTCAACTAATCTTCCATTTAAAAGATGAAGGGTGTTGTCACGAACATACTTGGTCACAAAACACTCTCAGCCCTCAAGTAACTAAACAATTAAACCTAAAAAGAAATCTAGAAAAACTAAAATAAATAGGAGATCTTAGAAAAAAGATAAGAGAGAGGGTTGTAACAAAATTACCGAATAAGAGTTTCTATGTTAGGATCCTACAAAACAAAAAATAATGTTAGTTTCTAAAAATAATTTCAGAAAAAATCCTAACCTAAAAACATAACAGGAAAAAAATCCTAATATTGACCTAATTTTAATACCAATTAATTCTAAAAAAAACATAGCCATAGTCCCCGACAACGGTGCCAGAAACTTGTTCATAACCCCAAGTGTTGGGTCGCGATGTAGTAATAACTCGGTAAGACCGAGGTCGAATCCATGGGGACTAAACTTGTACGTATTCTGAAAATAAGTAGAACTAGAACTAGAAAAAGATTGAAATTGAAATCTGAATAATCGAGAGTAATGGTGAATAATGTTAATTAAAACTTATGAATTTAAAGGTGGGAACTAGGGTGCCAAGGATCCACTTGTAGCTATCAAGATGCTACCTTACTTGATTCAAGGAACACAATTGGAATTAGAGTTCTGTTTTATCCAATTAGAAGATAAATTAATTTAATTCAAATCTGAACTTTTAATTGACCTAATTCTCAATGGAAGAGAATTGTAATGATTGGAGGGGATTCCATCACCCTATTATACCTAGGAGATGATGGTGAACAACAGGATTTACCAATCTCACAATCTTAAAAGAAGAAAAGAAGATATCCAAAGTTATCACAGTATCTATTATAATTTGAGTCACAATAAACTATAGATGTAAGACCCGTATCATAGTCCGTACCATTCCATAGATTCCCATGATCCTCCCTGTTGAATTCTGGCAACCCGCGACCTGTAACCAGCATTTGTGCACGACCCTGAGTCACACGCTATCAACCCTGAGGCTTGTACCCTGGCAACTGCGTCATCACTGCGGTTCCAATGCCGTGACTCGCCTGCCGATTCGATACCCAGGTCAGAAGATGTGAGCCCACATTCAGTTCGAGGAAAAACGCCACACATTTGCAACCCAAGAGAGCATCCCATCAATCCCATCAATCCCATCAATGGTCAAATACATGTCAAGTACACATCACCTCACACCCCATCCCCAAGCAACCTCAAAAGTCAACAATCCCTTGCACAACCCATCCCCTATCAAGTACACTCATCACTCACTTCACCCATCACTCCATCACCCATTCCTCTCTCTCCTTACAACCCACTCTCTCTCATTTCTCAAACCCATCTCCCAAGCAGCCTAAAAAAATTCCAACGTCCAAGCTCTTCAAACCTCTATGAGAGAGTTTTGCGTGTGGCCCACTTCCTAACCCTCTCATCTCCCATCTCAACCCTTTATTCTCCATCATCTTCCGTTGAGATTGAAGCCAAGGAGACTACCTTTCTAAGGAGCCAAGAAGAAGTGAATGGTGGGTGATCTTGGACCCACATTTTTTTTTTGTGATTTAAGGGCCCATATATGGTGGCACCCACCTTGATGTATGCTTTGTATCAAGAGGGGCCCATAGTGGCAGGGCCCCTCCATCACCGTCAATCTCTCTCTCTCTCTCTCTCTCTCTCTCTCTCTCTCTCTCTCCTTCTTCCTGAATTGGTGGCCCATCTACGGGGGATCCAGATCATCCAGCATGTGGGATGGCCCTGCTACTCACCCTGCTAGACTGGCGGTCCAGTTGAACAGCCTGAATGATGGGGAAACACAAATATCAGCTTGACAGTGGGCCACGCTGCCGTGGACCCCACCTTGCATGCCCTGTACATCCAGACCGTCCACCACCTGGATGGTACTATAGAACCCACCGTGAGCAGCGTGTTTCATCCTAGCCGTCCATCCAACTCCCTAGCCATGGGTCAGGGAATGAGGCAGATTCAAACCTCTGGTGGGCCACGTGTGTGGAGCCTCACCATGATGTATGTTTTTATTTAAAAACTGTCCATTCATTTACATGGGGGCCACCCCACACATGTGATACGTGTGAGGGTGGGGCCCACTAGATGTATGTGCTTTATATTTGGCCGTCCGTCTAGCAAGGCTGGGACGGCGGGCCATGTGATGTATTTATTTTATCCAGTCATCCATCTGGATGCTGGACGTTTCAGTCCTGAAGAAAAGAAAATAATAATAATAATAATAATAATTATTATTATTATTATTATTATTATATTATATTATATTATATATGTGCGGTGGGTCCCCACCATGACGTGATGTATATGTACATCTTAGCCGTCCAGATGGTGGGACCCACCTGCTGATAGACGTCAGCAAGTTCTGTGGGTCCCACGTGATGTGTATGTATATCCAAGCCGTCCAGATAGTGAAACCCACTGCTAGACTGACGTCAATAAGTTCTGTGGGTCCCATGTGTGGTATGTGTTAGATCCAAACCATTCGTCCCTTGGTGGACCACCCTAATGTATTTATTCCATCCACACCATCCAGATGGTGCTGGACGGTGCTAGACAATGGCTGGATGGTGCTAATTTACATGGACAATGTTTGGATGGTGCTGATTTACATGGAAAATGTTTGGATGGTGTTGGTTTACATAGACAATGTTTGGATGGTGCAGAATTACATGGCAAATGTTTGGATGGTGCTGATGTACCTGGACAATGTTTGGATAGTGCTGATCATCATTAGTGGGCCATGTGACCCATGGAATGATAGTGTACAGTGATACACATGTTACACCTACAACTATTGAAATGATTTTTGGTGTGGTCCAAGCCCCCTTGAGGCCATTGGTGCGGCCCATCATGATGTATATTTGAGGCCCATGTGACAGGGCCCACCTGACTTGTATTCGAGGGCCATGAGCAAGGCCCATTGTAATGTATTCGAGGCCCATTGTGATACATTCGAGGCCCATGGGCAAGGCCCATTGTAATGTATTTGAGGCCCATAGATGAGGCCCATTGTGATGTATTTGAGGCCCATGGGTAAAGCCCATTGTAATGTATTTGAGGCCCATGGGCAAGGCCCATTGTGATGTATTCGAGGCCCATGGGTAAGGCCCATTGTGATGTATTCGAGCCCGTTACGTTGTGTATGAATCCCTTATGTGGGTCACTCCTTTGGAGCAATGTTGGTTAAATGTCCACATTAATGGGCAATGACAGTTGAAAGTCCTCATTGTGACCTTCCCTTAAGCCTTATTAGGCCCATTCGCATCATTCTCTAAGTGGGTTGACCCTAATCATTAGCTCCATTTGCATGATCCATCTATTCTCATTGGGCTATCCGAAGATGTTGGGCCCCCATTGGTTGTTAGGAGGATTACTTCTTTTATTTTGGAGTCCATCTAGGACTCATTTGGGCCCCTAGGGCATCTAGCGAGCCATGTAATAGTATGGTGGACGAACCCTTTCTAGATCCTTAGGCTTTGGGTAGGCCACTTAGGCCCAACCTTGATATAGGAGGGGGGCACATCGTCATCATATAACATGCTTAGTATAGCCCCATGATTTATGCCCATACGCATCATATGTATGCTTGATATGAGGAATGATTGATCATAGCACATGCCATTGGGCAGATTTTTATAGGACTCCCTGATAAGGGGAGTTGCCCACATGAGCGCATGATATGTGTATGATTGTTGCATGACTAGATAGTGTAATTCATGCATCTCGCATTGTGTGACATGACTACTGTACACCCTAGCAACATCAGGGTCGTAGCCTCCACAGGTGTATCATGGTTAGCAGGATTAGACACCAAAAATCTTGTTCTACATGGGGTGTTATAGATATCCCTGGGTGAAATTTCTTAAACCCTTATGGTACCAGGAGGTTGCTCCAACGTCTAGACCGAGTGGATGCATGAGCGCCGAGTGCTGAATACCAGAAGGCCACGCTTTCCACTGTATTGTGGTTGCTTGGAAGGGGGTGCGACCTTACTCACCCGAGAGGAGGGGGTAAAGCTAGGCTGAGTTTGACCAGCTCGAGGAATGGGTCCGCTATCGACAAGCCGAGCCCGATATTGGCAAGCGGATAGTGAGGTCTCTTCCACTCAGCTTGTTGTGTGCGATGGGGTGGCAATCTGGTTTGGAGTGTACTAGACCCCAGTGATATTACAGAGTTGAGCTGTATTGATATGTGGACTCAGATGATGATTGGTTTGCTTGAGTTGCATCTTGCATTGCATGGCCTTGGTATGGTCTACATTATTCATGCCTTGCATCGCATAACCATGGTATGGCCAATAATATTCATGTATTCATTAGCATATTCCGCATAACTCTGATATTGCATAATTGTATTACTACATTGCGCACACACTTTCACCACCCTCTAAACTTTTCGTAAGCTTATGCATGACCATTGCGTGTAGGTGACATTAGACTGAAGCAGCACTAAGACAGGAGCGCATAACAGATCATCTTGGAGCTTTTATCTATCATCATTGTAATTCCCTTTATGCGCACTGTACTTATAAGTTTTTAATCATATTGAAAATTTGATGGAGTTTTTAGTTGTTGTTTATGGGTTATGTCTATGGTTATGCTTATTACGAACCAAACTGATGTTGAAAACCCTCCTTGTAGGATTTCAAGATTGGAACTTAGTAAATGGCTGCTAAGAGCCAAGAATGGAGTACTACGGAGGCTGTCGGCACCGGATTCAGTAATCGGGAATTTTGTGAGCTCGGTTTCCGAGTTTAGGGCGTGACAATAGAAAACTGAAAATATTATTTTAATATCAAATTAGAAATCAATGAGGTTCAATATAAGAATAAGAATCAAAGCAAGATAATCATTCAAACATGCTACAAGCTTCACCTCTTAGGCCTAGCAAAGAGGTTTAACCAACCATAGACATGATTGAAACCAAATCTCTTAAATATGTAAGTGTCATAGTTTATAGCTCTTTGTGTTGTCAAATTTGTGGTGCCAAAGACACTGTTATGAAGCTTGAATCTGTGAAGAACAATGCTCTACTCAAGATCTTAAGAAGCTTTTAAGTTCAATCTCAAGATCTCAAAAAGCTTTCAAGTTTAAACGACAGCAAGACTTCAAACTTTACTACTTTCAAAGGTCACTCGTCTCTAAAGTTTCAATGTCCTTACTTCACTATTGAGGTATGAATGACCTTAGGTTGACCGTTAGAGTAGGCCATTTTGGATACATAATTCATATGTTTTATATAAGTGAGTTTGGTCTGTTCTAAGACTAGTCTTAGACTTTGTTCGACTAGTCCTAGCACTGCTTCGACCTGTCTAAACATTTCCTGTATCAGTCGTAAGTTTGTTACAAAAATTGAAAATTTTTATTAGGCTTCGACTAGTCCTGGGGACTGTTCGACCAGTCATAGGAACAGTGTCGACTGCATCTTCGACCAGTCGTAGACCTATGACTCAAAGAACAGCATTGAAATTCGGCCACCTACGACCAGTCAAAGGGATCCTACGACCAGTCGAAGGAGACCTACGACCAGTTGTGAAACTGCCAAATCTTAACGCGCCCGAATTTTCAAATATCTGTTGGTTCTACGACCAATCGTAGAGGTCCTTAGACCAGTCAAAGGTGTGATTTGCTCACCTATAAATAGAGCACGAATCTCAGAATAAATTAGGCAATTCAAGTTAATTTAATTTCGTCTTCTAAGAGATAAGTCGGTGCTCCATTTAAGCTAAGTGTGCATATTTAATATTCTCTTTCTTTAGCTTTCTTAATTGATTTTATTTCTTGCATTCCAATCTAATCTGAAAAGAGGAATTGTTGTTTTCCTTTTTCTGGATTCAAAATCAATTAGAGCTAGCCCTTTTGTTTTAATTTAAAATCTATTAGAACCTAGAACCATTATAAAGTGAGTATTAGACATTGAACTTTGACATTCAAATATCTACTCTGACTTGGTTCTTCTGGGCTGCTACAACGAAGGAGAAAATCAGGTATTTTACAATTTGTATAATTTACATTGTTGTGGTTTTATTTGAGGTTAAGCCAGAAAAATCTCAAAGTTGTTGGTTATCTGAGGAGAGCCAGAAAACTCAGAAGTGAGGGTTTTTAAATTGTGTAAGCCCTTTGAAAAAGACACAATTGTGAAGGTTTTGGGTGAACCTATGACAACCTATTTGATAGTGAACGCTAATATCCCCTGTGTGAGGATATTAGGAGTGGAGTAGCATTCTGTGTGGATGTTGTTTAACAGTTGGTGAACACACAGGCGAACCACTGTAATTCTTTGTATTGTGGATGTGTGATTTATATTTCCTATCTTTTATCATTCTGAACTATGGAATGTATGTGTGAATGTGAATGTTGTAATCATTTCATTTCAAGCACAGTGGGGAATGTTGTAATAATTTAGATTTACATTTCAGCATTATATTTTTGCTATCTCTTTGTTACGTTGAACTTCAGTTTCTCTCTATTTGTTCTAGAAATAAGGTTGTCCTACCATAAACTTTGGTTTTTGGTGTAAGGTTATCCTTAGAACAATTTTTGTCTCTATTTCTCTATTTTAGGTTGCTTTCCACTCCTATACTGTGATTGGTGTATAGTGCTATCTTTGGTTCATAGTCTGCTGTATTTATTTTTAATATGGCATAGTCCTATTCACCCCTCCCCTCTAGGACATATAGCTTAGCCATTTCAAGTGGTATCAGAGCCTAATAGCTCGCTCTTATTGCTTTTTATTTGGTTTTAATTCCTGAGCTAATGATCTAAGCTATTTATAAGATGTCAAATTTTGATAGCCTATCAGTCACTAGGCCTCCACCCTTTGATTGCTCTAATTATGCCTATTAGAAAGGCAGGATGATGATCTTCCTCAAATCAATGGATGAGAGTGTGTGGCAAGCCATAGTGACTGAATGGAACCCACCTACCACTGAAGTGACTGGTATTGATGGTTCAAAATCAATGAGAGTAACACCATATTTCTCATGGACCACCCTTCAGAAAAATGAGAGTAGTGCCAATGCAAAAGCACTAAATGCAATCACTTGCGCACTATCACCAGATGAGTTCAAAAAGAATTATATCCTATGATACTACAAAGTAAGCCTGAGATATATTAGAAATGACAACGAGGGTACTACAATTGTCAAAAAATCTAAAGTCCAACTCCTCACAACCAAATTTGAAGAAATTCATATGGAGGAAAATGAAATTTTTATGGACTTTTACACTAGTTTAAATGACATTGTGAACTCAATGTGGGGCTTGGCAATAAAATCCCAGAAAGTAAAGTGTGTGCAAAGATACTATGCTCACTTCTTGAATGGTTCAAATCTAAGGTAACCGCAATCTAGGAACTTCGTGATACGAATAATATGAGGGTAGAAGAACTAGTTGGTTCTTTACAAACCTATGAGTTAAATTTTAAAGCTCCTAAAAGTAAATCCATTGCTCTCAAATCTTCTAAAGGTATTTCTCAAGAAAACTCGGATTTAGAAAATTCTGAAGACAATATGGCTCTTTTAGCGAAGAAATTTTACAAGATTTTCAAAAGCAAGAAAAGGGTAGATTTTCAAAAATCAAATGATAAGAAAAGATCTAAACCTAGATCTAAAAATTGGAAGTCTTTGAAAGATAGTCAATGTTACAACTGCCAAGAGTATGGGCACTTAGCAAACAAATGTCCTTAAAAGGAAAAAACAAAAAGAAAGGGAATGTTGGCTACTTGGGATAAATCATCTGATTCTGAAGCTTCTTTTGAATCAGAAGATTCTGAAACCGAGTCGGGCAGTGAACTTTAAGCCCTTATGACTCTAGCCAAATTCACTTTTTTAGACATGATGATTCAACTAGCGAAGAAAATCTGAATAGTGATTATGAAAATGAAGATGATCTTCAAGATGCTTACAATGCCCTATACAAGGAAAGTTGTAAAATTGCTGTCAAACTTAAACTTCAAAAAGAAAAGTTTTTAAACTCAAAGAATGTTTTGAATCACTCATTTTAGAAAAATCCCAAATTTCAGATTGTTTTGAAAAATCAAAATACGATTTAGACGTCAAAACCTCGCTGATTGAAAATCTGAAATCTGAAAATGAGATACTTAAAAATGAAGTATCTTCTCTTCTAAGTTTAAAGGATACATGGAGGTATGCCCAAGGAGATCCAAAGTTAGAAAAACTATTATCTGGATCAAGAAAAAGTGGTGATCGATCCGGATTGGGCTATGATAAGAATATAACTCCTAATCAAAAGTATACTCCTCCCAACTTTGTGAAAGGAGGATCCTCAAACTCAAAAGGAAAAGTACTTATCAAGGTTTTTCTAAAAATACAAAAAAATTTCAAAAACCTAAAAGCAACCATGTCAACTTTAAAAATCAGAACCGAAACCCTCTTACTGAAAAGATAGTAGATTTACTCAAGGAGCTCTTAAAATCTAACTCAATAGGTCATTCTTACAACATCAGTCAGAAGAAGACCAACTATACTCCTAAACCCAAAATAGTTTTGAAATGGGTTCCTAAAGTTGCCTGCTTGGTTGCTCACACCGCTTTCAAAGCCACAAGCCATTCAAAGTTGTACCTAGACAGTGGATGCTCAAGGTATAGTGATAAAGGTTTATTCACCGATCTCAAAGACATGACTGATAGTTCAGTTACATTTGGTGATGGCAGCAACTGCAAGATTATAGGCCAAGGTACTGTTCAACTCTATAACCTTCCTTTGTTTAAAAATATTTTATATGTTGAACGTCTAAAACATAACTTGCTTAGCATATCTCAAATATGTGACAATAACCATAGTGTATGGTTTTCTAATCAAAGCTGTGAGATTCTAAACAACAAGGGTTCAGTAATACTAACTGGACGTAGAACGTCTGAAAACTGCTATATTGTTAGTGAATCCAGTTCATCTAATCAATCATGTTACATGGTCCATACAGACGAGACTGACTTATGGCACAAACGTCTTGGACATGTACACTACTGAAATCTATATAGATTAACCAAATGGGAACTTATAAGAGGTTTACCCAAACTTTAAAAATTAGATAAAATATGTGGTGAATGCCAGATTAACAAACAAACAAGTAACTCACACAAAAAAGTGAATTCCAATACCACATCAAGTCCACTCGAGCTTCTCCATATGGACCTAGTAGGACCTACCAGGACGGAAAGTCGAGGTGGCAAAAAATATATCTTGGTAATTTTAGATGACTTTACTAGTTCTACATGGGTTGTCTTCTTAAGGGACAAATCAGAAACCCTTGAAGAAGTAAAAATGGTTCTCAAAAGGATTCAAACTAAAAAAGGTTCTCAAGTCAGTAAGATTCGTAGTGATCATGGATCTGAATTTGAGAATAGCGGTTTTGAGAAGTTCTGTAGCGACCAGGGAATATTACATGAATTCTCAGTGCCCAAAACTCCACAACAAAATGGAATAGTTGAAAGGAAAAATAGAGTGCTTCAAGAAATGGCTAATGTCATGTTGAACAGTATGAAGCTCTCTAAGAATCTTTAGGCTGAAGCAGTCAATACAGCTTGCTATATTATTAACCGGGTTTACACTAGTAAATGTAATAATAAAACGGCTTACGAAATGTGGTTCGATAAAAAGCCTACTGTCAAATACTTTCAAGTTTTTGGCAGCAAGTGTTATATTTTATGAGATCGTGAAAATCTGGGAAAGTTTAATATAAAGAGTGATAAAGGAATCTTCTGAGGATACTCTTTAAACAGTCGAGCTTATAAGGTTCCGAACAAAAGGACCGGTGTGATTCAAGAGTACATTAATGTGGTCATTAATGATCACTTAAGCACACTCATCTCAAGTTCAGATAATGATGAAGTTCTTATAATTGATAAACCTGATACTTCATCTAATCAGACTGATTCTGAACTAAGGACTGTTAAAGATTATCTAACCACACAGATTCTTGGAAACCCTCTCACCAGTGTTCGTACCCGTAGACAACTTGAGGATATATGTAATTACATATGTTTTACATCCCAGATAGAACCATCTAACGTAAAAGAAGCTCTTGCTGATGAAAACTGGATTGTTGCGATGCAAGAAGAACTTAACCAATTTATGAGAAATGATGTTTGGTATCTCGTACCTAGACCTAAAGATAAACACATCATTGGAACCAAATAAATTTTTAAAAATAAGTCTGACGAACTTGGCAACATAATTAGAAATAAGGCTAGACTAGTGGTACAAAGTTACACTCAAATTGAAGGTATCGACTATGATGAAACCTTTGCACCAGTAGCACGTCTTGAATCAATCAGACTCTTTATACCCATTGCGTGTTTTAGAAAGTTTAAGATTTACCAAATGGATGTGAAAAGTATATTTTTAAATGGCGATCTGCATGAGAAAGTTTATATTGAACAACCAATGAGTTTTGAAGACCCCAAAAATGCTGATCATATGTATCGTCTTAAAAAGGCACTTTATGGTTTAAAACAAACTCCTAGGGCATGGTACAAGAAATTAACAAAGTTTCTATTAAGCCATAATTTTCAAATGGGATGTGTTGATAAAACTCTGTTTATTAAAAAACATAAGGATCATATCTTATTAGTACAAATCTTTGTTGATGATACCATTTATGGATCTACCTGTACTGACATGACTATTGAGTTTGCAGATTTGATGAAATCTCAATTTGAAATGAGCTTGGTTGGGGAATTGAATTATTTCCTCAGGTTGCAAGTAAAACAAAAATTTGATGGAGTGTTCATTTCTCAATCTAAATATGTTATGAACTTGATTAAGAGATTTGGATTTGAGAATGATAAGAACTTTGATACTCCTATGAGTACAACCTTGAAACTCTCAAAAGATTCTGCAGGTAAAAATGTGGATCCAAAATTATATCGGAGCATGATTGGTAGTCTATTATATTTAACTGCTAGTAGACCAAATATCACTCTAAGTGTTGGTATTTGCATTAGATATCAATCTGAACCTAAAGAATCGCACTTGACTGCTGTCAAGCGGATTATACGATATGTCGCAAGTACTGTGAATCTCGGTCTCTGGTATCCACATAAGACTAGTGTTCAATTAGTTAGGTACTCAGATGCTGATTGGGCTGGTAATCTTGATGATCGAAAATCAACCAGTGGTAGATGTTTTTATATCAGAAACTATTTAGTTTCTTAGTTTAATAAGAAACAAAGTTCTATATCACTTTCAATAGTTGAAGCTGAATATATCGCAGTTGGTAATGCGTGTACACAACTTGTTTGGATGAAACGTATGCTAAGTGAATATGGAATTAAACAAGATTCTATGTTATTATATTGTGATAATTACAGTGCCATAAATATTTTAAAAAATCTAATTCAGCATTCTCGTACTAAGCACATTGACATTAGATTTCATTATATTCGGGAATTAGTAGAAGAAAAAGTTATATCCCTGGAATGTATTCCTACCGAGAATCAATGTGTTGATATTTTCACTAAACCGCTCGACAAAAGTAGGTTTAACAAAATGAAATTTGATCTCGACATGTGCATTTTAAAATGATTAATTATTCCTATTTGTATCATATTGTATATATTTGCTATTTAGTTTTCAAATCTTGATAAATATGCAAAAAATCAGATTTTTTGGCCTGTACTCAACTAGTCGTGAGTATCCATGAGCAGTTGTACTACGACCGGTTGTGTATACCCACGACCAGTCGTGAATCGCGTGGATTCACTTAAAATTTAGGGGAAATCACTTTCTTCTTCATTTCATCTTCACTCTCCAACGAGCTGACACACGACTAGTTGAACCCATCTTCCAAAATCTTCAAGGTTAGTGCTCCATTTGCATTTTGCTTGTAGATTTGTGTCTAGAGTGCTTTTATTTCTCTCTTACAGTTGTCTATTTCGAATTTAGTTGAGATTTGGGGTTTTTCTTTTGAAAAATCTGATTTGAGAAAACCCTTTTCTCAATCCTTTGCAACTCTCTATATTCTTGAAATCTTTGTTGCATATGGCTTCTAAATGAAGAAAATCAATGTCCCGTGGTCCGTCTTCCTCTTCTAGATCAGCCCCTATCACTAAGCATCATCTTAGGGCTCCTGAGGACGATCCATCTTATGTTCGGGACATAAGATTGCGTAATGTTATTGTTGAACATCCAGTAGATATTAATCATGTTTCTCCATTTGATATTTTTCCTATGCTCCAATCTGTAGGTTCGAATAACTTATTGCTTTGGGGTGGACCAGCATACGGGTCCATTGCTCAATCCATGTTTGCATGCATATGTGCTTTCTCACTGGAAAATTTAACTTTTTCTATCTTCACAAGAGAAGGGTCATTTGAAGTTGATCGTCATTTGATTTCAGCCCTTATGGATATTCCAATGAATGATGAGGGTATACTTATCCATACTTTATCTGATAAACCCTCTGTCGCTGAAAAATGTATGCTGACTAAGGACTTATGCAATTTGGATATACAATGGACGCATAAAGGGAATGCGCTTCCTTTAAAATATCTGTTACCTAAATACAGAATTCTTCACAAAATTTGTGTCTAATTTATATCCTCGATCGGGTAATAAATCTGAATTGACATCCTTCATGGTTCGTATTCTTCATTCTGTTGTCAGTGGTGTTAACATTTGTTTACCATCCTTGATTTGTCACTTCATCATTTAGTTTCGACTCCATCCTGGTCACAGTGACATTCCGTTTGGATGTTTGATGACTGTGTTGGCTACACATATGTCAGTTGACATGCCGGTTAGAGAGGCTCCTATCCATCATCTGATATTTAACAATTCCAATATTAATAAAATGAAGCTGGATTTCCTTCCTGGCCAAGGTGATGGTGTTGGTAGTGCTGAAGCTGAACATGAGAAAGAAGCTGATAATCTTCCTCCTGATGATATCAACATGGATGATATTTTTGAAGAGCTTGAGTTTGATTCTACAAATGATCCAGATTATAAGCCTTCTTCATTTAATGCACGTCTGAGTGCATTGGAAGATAAAGTTGAGAATCTAAATGTTAAGATGGAAAACATGTCTATTGCCCATGATTTATAGTTCAAATATATACGCAAATATCTTAAGCGCTTGAATAAAGGCAGGCATCAACTTGATCCTTCCATTTCTGCTCCTTCATCTGGATCAGATTAGTATTTTTAAAGTTTACTGGTCTGTAATAACTTTATTACTCCTAACTAGTTTTTGAGTTTGTCACTCTCTTTAACTTAACTCAGTCTATGAATTATGTGTGCTACTTAAGCTATGTTCTCATATCTTGACTAGTTACCTCTCATATTTCTCATTGATTATTTCTCCTCAACCATCCATTTTGTGCTTCCTTTGTCATATTGTGACAAAAAGGGGGAGTATGGATATGTTATGGATATGTATATCGATATGGATGTTGTCATGAGAGTATGTTACTCAGGGGGAGTATGTACAGAGGTGGACTGAATATTAGGGAAGTATGTGCAGAGGTGGACTGAATATTGATTTACAAGTCTGCAGGATGCCGATTGATAACAACTGGTGCATGATTCTTTAATCAGATATAATAATTGGTGCATTATTCTTTAATCAAATATTCTATGTTATGTAACATATCTTGAAAGTGGGTTTTGTCACTAATTTGACAAAGGGGGAGATTGTAAGTGCCATAGTTTATAGCCCTTTGTGTTGTCAAATTTGTGGTGCCAAAGACACTGTTATGAAGCTTGAATCTGTGAAGAACAATGCTCTACTCAAGATCTTAAGAAGCTTTCAAGTTCAATATCAAGATCTCAAAAAGCTTTCAAGTTTAAATGACAGCAAGACTTCAAGCTTTACTACTTTCAAAGGTCACTCGTCTCTAAAGTTTCAATGTCCTTACTTCACTATTGAGGTATGACTGACCTTAGGTTGACCGTTAGAGTTGGCCATTTTGGATACATAATTCATATGTTTTATATAAGTGAGTTTGGTCTGTTCTAAGACTAGTCTTGGACTTTGTTCGACTAGTCGTAGCACTGCTTCGACCTGTCTAAACATTTCCTGGATCAGTCATAAGTTTGTTACAAAAATTAAAATTTTTTGTTAGGCTTCGACTAGTCCTGGGGACTGTTCGACTAGTCATAGGAACAGTGTCGACCGCATCTTCGACCAGTCGCAGACCTACGACTCAAAGAACAGCATTAAAATTTAGCCACCTACGACCAGTCGAAGGGATCCTACGACCAATCGAAGGAGACCTACGACCAGTCGAAGGAAACCTACGACTAGTCGTGAAACTGTCAAATCTTATCACGCCCGAATTTTTAAATATTTGTTGGTTTTGCGACCAGTCGTAGTGGTCCTTAGACCAGTCAAAGGTGTAATTTGCTCACCTATAAATAGAGCACGAATCTCAGAATAAATTAGGTAATTCAAGTTAATTTAATTTCATCTTTTGAGAGATAAGTCGATGCTCCATTTAAGCTAAGTGTGCATATTTAATATTCTCTTTCTTTAGCTTTCTTAATTGATTTGTTTCTTACATTCCAATCTAATCTGAAAAGAGGAATTGTTGTTCTCCTTTTTCAGGAATCAAAATCAATTAGAGCTAGCCCTTTTGTTTTAATTTAATATCTATTAGAACCTAGAACCATTATAAAGTGATATTTAACATTGAACTTTGACATTTAAATCTCTACTCGGACTTGGTTCTTCTGGGCTGCTACAACGAAGGAGAAAATTAGGTATTTTATAATTTGTGTAATCTACATTATTTTGGTTTTATTTGAGGTTAAGCCAGAAAAATCTCAAAGTTGTTAGTTATCCGAGGAGAGCCTGAAAACTCAGAAGTGAGGGTTTTTTAATTGTGTAAGCCCTTTGAAAAAGACACAATTATGAAGGTTTTGGGTGAACCTGTGAAAACCTATTTGATAATGAACGCTAATATCCCCTATGTGAGGATATTAGGAGTGGAGTAGCATTCTGTGTGGCTGTTGTTTAACAGTTGGTGAACACACAGGCGAACAACTATAATTCTTTGTGTTGTAGATGTGTGGTTTATATTTCCTATCTTTTATCATTCTGAACTGTGGAATGTATGTGTGAATGTGAATGTGGTAATCATTTCATTTCAGGCACAGTGGGGAATGTTGTAATAATTTAGATTTACATTTCAGCATTATATTTTTGCTGTCTCTTTATTATGTTGAGCTTTAGTTTCTCTATTTATTCTAGAAATAAGGTTGTCCTACCATAAACTTTAGTTTTTGGTGTAAGGTTGTCCTTAGAACAATTTTTGTCTCTATTTCTCTATTTTAGGTTGCTTTCCATTCCTATACTATGATTGGTGTATAGTGCTATCTATTCTTTGGTTCATATTCCGCTGTATTTATTTTGAATTTGGCATAGTCCTATTCACCTCTCCCCCCCTCTAGGACATATAGCTTGGCCATTTCAAAATAAAGCATGAAAAATAAACTAGGGAAAAAGAAAAACTCTTTGACGACTACTCCACCCTTGTGTTATGCTCCTTGAGACCTTTCAAACCCTAGAAGATGCTTTGGAGCATTTTAGGGAGTCTTATTTATAGCTGTGGAACTCTAACTTCGCATCGAATTGGAAAAATCTAGAAACTGCCTCAAATTTATGCGCTTTGAGCACTTTACCAAAATAAACTTCTAAAACTTTCAATTTTTAGACTCGAAGTTTCAGAATATGTTTTTTCAGGATAATTTTCAAGATATGTTTTTTTAGGACAATTTTCAGGATTCCTTTTCTTTTTTCTTTTTTCTTTTTTACTTCAAATCTTCGATTCTCTTCATTCCTCACTTGATTTTCTTGGATCTTTGGCATGTGAATTCTTCATTAATGACTTCTAAATCTAAAAATATTCATTTAGTAATATTTTGAGTATAAATATTCTTTTTGGCATCAATTTCACCTTAAGCACTTGAAATCACCTTGCACATGAAAACATGCATAATTAGATCAATTAAGCACTACAATGTTTATAAAACCAAGGTATAAATAGGAGGAAATATGCAATATTTAACACTCAACAATGGGAAAAACTTTTTAAGGAACTCCCTTGTCATCTCAACCCATGTGCCAATGGACCGTGGTCTTAAGGAATGTAACCATGACTTAGCCTTTTCTTTCAAAGAGAAAGGAAAAACTTTCAGTCTTATTGCGTTCTCAGACACGTTTGGGAAGTGTAATGTAGATATTATCTCATCAAATTCTTTCATATGCAAGTGTGGACTTTCAAATTCTAGTCTATGAAACTTTGGAAGGAGTTGAATCACCCCTGGTTTAACATCCAGGGTTACTGCATTCAATGGGAATATCATGCTGGAAGGTATACCCACCCCCGTCGATTATAAATAATCTCGTAGAGTACAAGGCGGGGGTACATGATGCACATCATTTTCATCTTGGGCATCCTTAACTGAGTGTTGAGGTTGATGTGCAGCCATCAATTCTACTGATTTAGAGGATCTTAGGTGGTGTCTAATCTGGTGATGGATAGGCAACCCTTCAACTAATCCTCCTTCACTCAAGAAAGATAGAGTGTTGGCACGAACCCACTTGGGCATGAAACACTATCAGCCCTCAAGTAACTAAACATTTAAACATAAAAAAGAAAACTAGAGAAACTAAAACAAATAAGAGATCTAGAAAAAGTATGAGAGAGGGTTGGAACAAAATTACCGAATAATAATTGCTATGTTAGGATCCTACAAAACAGAAAACAATGTTAATTTCTAAAAATAATTTCAGAAAAATCCCTAACCTAAAAATATAGCAAAAAAATAAATCCTAGTCTTAACCTAATTCTAATACTAATTAATCAAAGAAAAACACAACAGTAGTGCTCAGCAACGATGCCAAAATCTTGTTTATAACCCTAAGCATAGGGTTGCAATGTAACAATAACTCGGTAAGACTGAGTTCGAATCCACAAGGACTAAACTTGTACGTATTCTGAAAATAACTAGAACTAGAACTAGAAGAAGATATAAATCTGAATTATGAAATAATTGAAAGTGAGTGTGAATAATGTTGATTAAAACTTTTGAATTTAAATGTGGAAACTAGGGTGCCAAGGACCCACTTATAGCTATCAAGATACTACCTTAATTTAAGGATCACAATTAGAATTGGAGTCTTATCCTACCCAATTGAAAGATAAAGCAATTTAAATCAAATTTAAACTTTTCATTGACCTATTTCTCAATGGAGGAAAATTGTGTGATTGGAAGGTATTTCATCACCCTACCATGCCCAGGAGACGATGGTGAACAACAGGATTTACCAATCTCACAACCTCAAAACAGGAAAAGAAGATATCTAAAGCTATCACAACATCTATTGTAATTTGAGTCACAATAAATCATAGAAAACTGAAAATATTTCTTTAATATCAAACTAGAATTCAATGAAGTTCAACATAAATAATAATCAAAGCAAGATCAACATCCCAATATGCTACAAGCTTCAACTCTTAGCCCAAGTTAAGAGCTTTAGTTAACCATAGACATGATTAAACCAAAAGCTCTTAACTAAAACATGAAAATAAACTAACAAAGAGGAAGAAAAAATCTTGGGAAGCTTCTCCACCCTTTGGCTCCACACATTAAAACCTAGAAGATGATTTATGATGTCCTAGGGACTCCTATTTATAGTTGTGAAACAGTCTTTTGCACCGACTTGGAATTTCAGCAAACTGACCTTGAAACCGCCTCAAATTTACGCAGCCACGTTACGCATCGGTCAGATCAAAGTCACCTTCAGTTGGACTGAAGTCGAGTTTGAATCGTGATAAGATTCTGTTTCATCAGTTGCCTGATTTTGGTCACACCGAGCTTGGGATCGGTTGGACTGAACTTAAGTTCCGGTTGTACTAAATTAATCCTCGGTCGAACCAAATTAACTCCAAAATTCATTATTCTTCATTGGAGATTTTTGTGCTCTTTTAGTTGCACTGATTACTCCCTTTAGTTGGAATGATCTTGGTATCGATCGAACTGAATTAACTTTCAGTCGAACTGAATTAGCTCTGAATTTCATCGTTGGTCGCTGTACTATTTTGTGCGATTTCGGTCGGACCGAACCTGTCTGTTTTCTCTGCAGATTCTGAAATCTTTTGAGTCCTTTCTTCATCCTTTGTACTTGGTTTCTTTAGAAATTTGGCATGTGAATTTTTTGAGACTCAAATATTGCATTTCCCCCCATTTATATCTTGGTTTTATGAACATGATACTTCTTAATGGTATACTTTATGCATGTTTGCTTTGTAAGGTGAATCTGAAAACTTGGATTGAAAAGAATGCTAAAAGCATGGATTTAATGCTCAAGAATCATTAAGGCAAATGAGGGATCTTAAGAGACCAATATTGAAGAATTCATGCCAAAGATCCAAGGAAACCAAGTGTGGAATGAGGAGAATCCAAGATTTGAAGTGTTGGTCGGCTAGCCTGAGTTTTAGTTCAGCTAGCACAAGAATTCGGCCGACCTGAGAAAGTTCGGCTGAAAATTCAGCGACATGAACTTCTAAAACTTGCTGAAGTTCGGCTAGTCCGAGTGTCAGTCAGCTAACCGAAGCTCTATTTAGGCTAGCATAAGGTTACGCAAATTCTGCGTGGACTGCGTAAATTTGAGGCGATTTTCGAATTCTTCCAACTCAGTGCAAAAGTTTGAGTAACCCAACTATAAATAGGAGTTCCTAGGATGCTATAAAGCATCTTTTGGGGTTTACAAAGGGAGAGAAGGCCAAGACAGAGTGCCGACAACGTTTTTCTACTTCGATTTCTTCACGGGTTCTAGTTGGTTTTTTTTCTTGTTTAAGAGTTCTTGGTTTAATCATGTCTATAGTTGGCTAAACCTCTTACCTAAGGCTAAGAGGTGAAGCTTGTAGCATGATTGGGATGTTTACTTTGCTTTGATTCATGTTTATGTTGAACTCCATTGATTTTTAGTTGATTTTAAGGAATATTTTCAGTGTGTAATGGATTGTTATGACTTAAATTGTAATAGATCTGCAGTAGCTTTAGATATCTTCTTTTCTTAATTGAGATTGTGGGATTGGTCCTGTTTTTTCCATCATCTCCGGGGCATGGTTGGGTGACGGCCTTCCAAATCCTCACGGTTCTCCTCCTTTAAGACTGGATTAATGAGAAGTTTAGATATTCAATCATCTCTTTCTCCAACTGGATAAGATAGGACTTTGATTCCAGTTGGATCTCTTGAATCAAGTAAGGTAGCATCTCAATTTCTACAAGTGGATCCTTGGTACCCTAGTTCCCACCTTTAAATTAATAGTTTAATCACAATATTCACAATTCCTCCCTTATTTCAGATAGTTTATATCTTTCTCCATTTTTACTTCTAGTTACTTTCAGAAATGTACAAGTTTAGTCCTTATGGATTCGACCTCGGTCTCACAAAGATTATTACTATATCGCGACCCTACACTTGGGGTTGTGAACAGAATTCTTCATTCTTGGTCTCCTAAGATCCATCCTTTGCCTTGGTGATTATTGAGCATTAAATCTATGCTTTTAACATTCTTTTCAATCCAAGCTTCTAGATTCAACTTGCAACACAAGCATATATAAAATATATATATATTAAGCATTATCATGTTCATAAAACTAAGATATAAACAGGGTGAAATATGAAATATTTGACACTCAACATAAATACACTACAAATTTCTAAAAATAATAAATATCATTAGGCAGCCAATTTTTTTTTTCTAAATCAATATGTATTAGACAGGGAGGATGAATTTATTGGATGAATTTGAAATTCTAGGGAGAATGCATCTGCTGGATGGATCTAAAATTCCAAGGAGAATGCATCTGCTGGATGAATCTGAAAATTCCAAGGACAATGCATCTACTGGATGAATCTAAAAATGCCAGGAAGGATGGATCTGTTGGATCTGGACAGTTTGGTTTGGACATTCTAGCAGTCCCCTTTAAACCAAAACCGACTTCATTTCGAGCATTGACCTTAGTCATCTAAATGCATCTATCGATAATGCCTTGGTGATAATATCTGCCACCTGTTTAGTGGTATGGCGGTAGTCTAATTTCACCATTTTCTGGTCAACTTGACCTCTTAGAAAGTGATACCTAGCATCAATGTGCTTGCTCCTTCTATGCTGCACCTAATTTTTAGTAAGTTCAATTGGCGACTTGTTATCCACGTATATAACTGTGGATTCCTCTTGTGGATGTTTAAGCTCCTTTAGCAGGTTCTTTAACTATATTGCTTCACAGATTATGGATGATGTTGCCACATACTCTGCTTCACATGTGGACAGATCGACCACACTTTGCTTCTTTAAGTTCCATGCAAAGGCAGTTGACCGAAGTTAGAATACATATCTTGTGGTGCTTTTTCTTTCATCTTGATCACGTCCCCAATCACTGTTTGAGTATCCATATAATATTTACTTCATCATTGTATGGATAGAAGAGATCGAATTCCACGGTTCCTTTGACATACCTGAGGATTCTTTTTGCAGAAAGCCAATGTGATTCTTTTAGTGCTTCCATGTACCAACTTAGAAGCCCAACATTGTAGACGATATCTGACCTAGTTATTATGAGATATCTAAGACTTCCAATCAGACTCTTGAATAGAGTCGAGTCCATGCTTCTCCTTATCCTTCTTTTGTCATCTTCAAGCTCGTTGCTACAGGCATATTTAAGATATTTCACTCAGTCATCTTGAGCTCCCATGTGTGATTCCTCTCGATAGCATGGATATCTTCTTCCATAGACTTTCTCCAACATTCTTCATTCATAGCCTCTACTAGCTCATGGTCTGCATATAGGTATATCTGAAATTGCGGTGAGGACCACTTTAGCTGAAGTAGGAATATGCCAATATGTCCTAGAGAGGGGAGAATAGGACTTTTTAAAGTTTTTATGATTTATTAAAAATCCTATTACACTAATCCTAACAGACTGTACTTATCAGGATTACTCAAAAGTAACTCTACTGGCTTCCAAGCCCGGTAGAGGATCCAATCACAAACTATATAAGAAATGAACAATATGCAAACTAATTTATGATGGATATGACTGTGTATGTGTGTGAGGTGTGATATCAAATATGAAAGTATTAAAGTAAATCACACAATCAAAAGAATAATAATCTCAAACACAGTCATTTTTATAGTGGTTCGACTACTTGTCTACCCCACTCCTGTTAAACGCACTCAATCCTTGAGTGTATTGAATTTCACTAAGGACGTTTCACAGCGGTTCACCTCAAACCTAAGGTTTTAAATTAGGTTCACCTTCAACCTTTACAACCTACACTGAGGCTAACTGTTTATGCTCCTTGAGCAAGGGTCAACACATAGCACCTGGGTTTTAGGCACACTGGCCAAGGATCCATACAAGGAACCTCTGTTTATGCTCTCGTAAGGGTCAACACATAGCACCCACTTTTAGGCACACTGGCCAAGGATCTTCCATAAGACCCTAACTGTTTATGATCTCTACAGAGCAAGGGTCAACACAACGCACCCACCACATACACTCCCGCCGGAGGTCTCCTACGAGGGCTTGCAAGGGTGAGAAACACCTTAGACCCAATCCTAAAAAGGAATGATCACAAGTGTCCTATGGACTCTAATAACTTACAAATAAGTGGATGAGTCCCATTCAACACGTTAACGAAGTTCTCTTCCTTGTTGATGAAGAGTCTTTGACTTGATCCACAACTCAGATGATGTACCAATACGAGGCTTTGGGTTGGGTCAAGGTTAAGACGGAATCTTACTCTATAAAATGTTTTCCTATAAGGAAGATAGAGGGATTCCGATTATGTATTCAAGGCATCCTAACTTAATGATTTGCCATTAAGGTAGTAGCTGGAGGATCCTTGAATGTGGACGTTCATTCTCCAATCCACTTTATTGAATATCAATGATGAGGGTGGATTGGAGGATGAACTTTCCTAAGAGAAAGGGCTTTGGGTATATGATCTAAGGTAAAACACTCAAAAACACTCTTCTTTCTCTACCAGCAACAATAGACAAGTTCTCTTTATATATGCAAAAGGTTCCAATGGATATAAAACGGTCACATTTATGACAGAGTTTGATATCATCGAGCGTATACTCTCGATAGCATCGACGGTCCGCTCGATGACACAAACTCAAATGTCATACTCTTTTGAAAACAATTGTAAGCTGGTCGAGGGAATCAAAACACGTATCGATGTCATCGAATTTCGAACTCCGATTCCATCGATGCGAGGTTCGATTCCTTGACATTTGAAAATGAGAAAGACTTGCTTTGAAATATTTCAGGTTTACAAGAATGATCGAGGGACCTTCGAGATCATCAGAATTTGAATGTCGATGATATCGATATCTGTGTCAAGGCATCGATAAATCCAAGAGATTTTCATTTAAGCTTGCTGGACAGTTTCTATCTCTGTTTGATGCCATCGAAATCATATCAATATCATCGATATTTGAATATTAGTTCTATCGAGTGACCCTCGATCACAAATAACAATCTTGAAATAATTGCTGGAAGACTAGGCACCTATGACTGATAATATTGAGAGCCCTCCGATGTCATCAAGATTTGAACTTTGATGGTATCGAGAACGGCTTCGATATATTGATGCACATGTGATTTTCTTAAGTAAAAATAGGGGCGCCGGATATCTTTCTGTCGTTATTATTGAGTCAACTTCGATGGACTCGAGATTGAAATATCAATCGATAAATGCGTCCAGAGATATATGCATTTGATGGACATATTTTGTCCTCATTTTGATGATATCGTTTTAGCATCGAGGACATCAACAACACATGTCAATTCTATCGAGAAGTGTATCGATAAAATTGATAAAGCAAGAAAACTTAGAGATTTTCTGATTTTTGAAGAAGTTTTCTTAACTTAAAACCCTAAGATGTTCTGACTTATTTTAAGGGTTTTATTTACCTGGTGTTTTGGGATATGGGATGCGAGGCTTATATTTACCTGAGGTGAGCTTGCACACATCCGGATGAGGCAGACGCTTTGAATTGATCTTCCTATGAGGCTCTGCAGTCTAGCTGACTCAACACTCACGTTAATTGGCAAACCAGGGAACTTTCAATCTCCCCCTTTGTCAATTACGTGACGAAATGCCAAAACACCGTAGAACAGTATCTAGACAAACACATCCTAAATTGTTTGTACATGTATTTTACACAATTTTACAATTTCTAGTGAAACCATGTACACAACCTAGTATCTACTCCCCCTAACTGCAAACTCCCCTTATCTTGGTGCAGCTGCTCCCCCTAACAACTGCAACACCAATCAAGCATTGGAAAAGGTATAACAGTTGATATTGACTGAAGTTTAAAGACATGTGGGAGAACCAATATTCATGGAATATGCATATATCAGAGAGATGTATAATGGTCAAACAGTTGATTAATCAGACATCATCTGTAGTAACTATGTATGCATAACAGATCACATAGAGCAGTGATAGAAGCAGATAAACTCATGATAAAAAACATCATATGCATGTTATATGTCAGAAACTAAATAAACTAGGGGACCTATGAGACATAACCATGGTAATAAAAATAGTGAATTATAATAGCCATATCTAAATATCCAAAACACATAATGCCACAGACAACAGTAGATTAACAGTTATCCCAACAAAAATCACCACGCCCATTTAAGAGCACCCAGAAATAACCAGTAGTAACAAACCCACATTGGGGCATATACAAAAAAAATATGCAAACTGTTAAGAGGCTATCACATTCATTCATGAGAGCATAGAGCACCCAAAAAGATACTAGTGCTCATACGCAAAAATAAGTGTGTGCGAATGTGATAGCGATCAGAATCTCGTACTATGATGGAGGAGAAGAGGTAGATGGCGCCGTATCGTCTCGACGGCAGGTGATTATCTCTACCAATTGTTGGACTATCTGATGTACTCCTTGGACTAGCCATTCCAAGATGGTAAGCCTCTCGTGCACCGAGTGGACATCCCTCTGAATTGCTCCAATCCGATCCTAGTGGAGTTTAAAGCGTTTAGCATGTCCAGGAGTTGATGTCAATGGAGCATGATGAGGTCCAGAAGCTTCTTCTCCGACCATCTCAGTCCCTTTCATGAGAGCATACCAGCACCTCCTTCACCTCCACTTGCTTCTTCGTGAATGTCTTCCTCTGGATCCTCAAGATACTTACGAAATTTCAAGTCCATCCTTCGAATGTTGCTTTTGGTGAAGGTTTGGAAAGGAAGTTCCAGATCACTAGTCGTTGGGAAGCCGATGGCATCACATACCCTATTTATAATCCAGGGATAGGGTAGGTGAAGATCCCTAGATGTATGAATAGCGTAAACCAACTTATGTACAATCAGAGTTAGGAGGCCGATTTTTGTCCCATTGGCTATTGAGTATACTATCAGGGTCATGAATCCAGTGAGATCAGACTGGTTGGTACTTCTAGGATAGATGTCTGTGGTGAAGATACCGTGCAAGACCTGAAATCGTGGTTACATGAAATTAGATTTCAATGCATTTCCTTGGTACTGTCCCTATCATGATAGAGGTATTTAGTAACCTTAGACCAAATTTCAGGATGTTCGAGGTCCATTTCATGGGAGACCACCGGGTGACATTTCTAGCCCTAGGATGTTTGCAATTGTAGCAGGAGTAATCAATATATCATCACCATCAATAGAAACCATGATAGAAGGAGGATCAGACACAGGTGAGTGACAGGCGGCGAGAAAATTACGTGTCCATTCAGGATGACATGGTCCACCGAAATCAAGAACAGGTAACCAATCTAGAGCAGCCAAAAGAGGTTCCAAGTTATATGGAATCAAACAACTTCTGTCAACTTTTCTTTCAGGAATAACCTTTCTTCTAGTGAACTTAGTTAAGACTGGATTAACCTAAACCGGTGGAGGTGCTTGGGCTTCAGACTGGGACCCACCATGTCTCGTGCATTGCCTTGTGCGGGTCCCATGTTCTGGGGCCCTTGCCCTTTCTTTTGGAGCGAGGACTTTTTGTCGGGTGGATCTCGAAGATTCCCCCTGTCCGGATGCTTTTCCTTTGTCTTTTCCCATATGGACAAAAAATGGTTTGAAGGATTTGGGAAAGAGGACAAAAACCCAACAGAAACGGAAATACTAAAAAAAATGGACTCTTGATGTATAGAAAGGTTTTACTAGATTTGTTGAACGGTTGGGGTAGTCCATCGAGGGTCCGAGTGGTCCAGTCGAGAGAATCGAGCAGGGAAGAAGAAAAGAAACCCTTAAGACAAAAACCCCTTTTTGGCACTCCACGGACTTATATCGGGCGGCATCTGTCGATATCATCGATCCTTGTTTCGATGATATCGAGGTAACTCCCTTGTTGTTATCGAGACTGTCTTCGATCATCCTCACTCGTGTGCCTTTTCAAATTCTGAAGAGATATCGATGATATCGATTGTTTATCGATTTTATCGAAAATGCACGTAACAGTCATATTGAAGTTGAGTATTTTCAATACTTAGCATTCAGAAATCCCTTCATGTATACCTTTAGTGTATCTATGAATCAACAGTATACAACAAAATTTTGACAAAATTATAAACATTTAAAATGTTTATATACAAAAGGATTGAGGTGAGAAACCTCAGATATATCTTTAAAAGATCAGCAAAAATTGCATGATTCAGCAAATATCTAGATCTAGATGCATGACCTGGACTTATCTTTTCATGCTTGATATATCCAGGTATAGAGTTTAGACAATTCAGTTTTTCTTTTACTATCCATTTTAAGACAGAATTCTTTACCGTGGTAGATTTAGTTTTCAAGGTTATCTCACCCACTTGATCCAATGATCCCTTCATCATGTCTTTCATTTTAGGTGGTGATGGATGAGTGTTTCTCCTAGGTGGATTTTTGACATTCTGTATTTCTCTGATCGGTTTGAATTTTATGATTTTGACCTGAGTTATGTGAAGTCCTTCTAGGTGTCAAACATTCAAACTTATAATGACCCAAATCACCACATAAATGACAAACTGGATTATTTTTCATATTACTACCTAAAGTAGCTGATTTTTCAGTTATTGTTGCTGTATTTCCAGTTCTTATTTTAGTTTTATCATAACCTAGGCCACTCTTGTCTCTTTTTTGTCTTCCCATCCCTAACAATTTTTTGAACTTTTCACCACTCTGGAAAATTTTATAGTTTATTTTAGCAAATTGTCTGGATTTCTCTAAGTTAAACTGGAGTGTGTGATTCTCATTCTGGACATGCCTATTTTCATCTTCTAATAATTCAATTTGTTTGGTAAGCTTTGATGAGTCAGTTTTTAGGGATAGGTCGATTCTTTCCATCTTGTCATTATCTGAATAATATTGCTATAGACCATTAATTAGATGTAAATTGATTTTCAATGTTTTGTTCAGATCTTTTTGCAGCAATTCCTTCTTGTTTTCAGACATTCGAAGTCTTTTAAGAATGTTGATACTATGAATATAAAGTTAATTGTAAGCATCTTGTAGCTTGTTTTGTTGTTGTTGTTGTTCTTCTTCCTTTTTAGTTTCCTCATTATCTGATGGAAATGATTTAGTGGCTTGTGTTCTTTCCTGTTTTCAGATTCACTGGAAATGATTGGAGTAGTGGAGACCATAAGAATTTTCAAGGATTTCTGGTCTCCATCACTCTCTGAGTCACTACATTCTAAATTTGACTCTTCTGTATCATCCCATGTGGCTGCCACATCGCCTTGCCCTTAGTTTTTCTGTTTGGGCATTCAGTAGATATGTAACACCCCGTACTTTTCAGTACTCGGGTGTTACCATATAACCAAGCTTAGCATAAATACAAGCTAGGCCTAAGTAAACACTTATGTTCATCCTAGTTAATTTCAATCTGACCGTTGAAAAACAGCTTGCACCTATAATTTAATGTACACAAAATATTATGGAAATAATATTATATTAACTAAGCATGATGGATGGTAATTTTATAATGTATAATTAAATTATAAATATCAACTTAGTATTAAATATTTTGTACAAAAATTATGAGATATTTTATAAGATGATATATTATTTAACAAGGTGATTTTAAAAGAGATATTGTACAATTTTCAATCCATACATATGTATAATCTGATATTGTATATCGAGGATTATATATTAATAAATATGTGATTAGTAGCATGTTAATATTAGAAATTATATTTATATCTATGTATCAGTTTTAATTATGTTAATTACATGTAAATCCATATTGATATTAGTATTAGTTAATAATGCAGGAGGAAAGCCTTAAATGGACCCTTGAACTCTTTTAACCGTTGACGTTCAATTTTGGAATGTCTGACCAGTAGATCAACGGAAATCCACCATTAGGACTAGAAACCAGTTCGTATGGCTCACCTAAGCTTGCATTAACCTTAACTCCGGTCAGATGGCCCAAATGGGTCCATAGAGGACCATGGACGGAGTGGATCTCTCATAAACATCGCGATAGACCCCACACTGAGGTGCATGTGCACCTCAGCCCGCGTGCAGGACGCACACTGAACCTTTAGCACGATCAAACTAGGTGCTGACCGCATTTTCCCGCAAATGGGAAAATCTCCCTCTCTCTCCTGTTTCTCTGCCAGCGAACAGGCTGGCGTCCATTTGTTTCAATGGTGGCCCACCAGTGGGGCCCATCTTCATGATCTGAACCGTCCATCTGGCTTATACGATCCCTCTGACCAAATCCCACCTAAACTCGCACCTTGGAACTCGTTTGTATGCACAAATTCTCGATGTCACCCGGTCCTACAAACACCTTATTTCCAAAAGAGGAAACCTGTCTGCACGCCAGCAGGGCGATCCGTGCGAGCTGCTCTTGCACCATCTTAGCCCTCCATTCTCAGACGGATCCCAGCCGTCCGTTGATTTCATGTGAGCTAGGGTTTCTTGTGGAAAACCAAAGCCAAAAACCTCCCTTCCGCCAACAGTTTTTCAGAATACCGATAGCAGGATTACATCCCAGCCCTTCATTCGAATTCGATGGCCATAGGGAGATCTAGAGCTCGTTATAAGGGCGTTAGAATCGAGTAACAGGAGCTCGCCCTCCATTCTTGCAACTGTCCAAGGAAAAATCGGCCGCAACATCCCAAACTCGAACCCACCGACCTTATCACCTCCAACCTTCGAAAAAGCTCACCTATAAGCTTCATAGGGCCCGAACGGACCATCCTGAAGGGTCGGATTGGAGGTAGGAGCAAAGAGGGAGAGTCTGCCATTAACGATTGAGCCTTCTTCCCTGTTCACCTGCAGCTCGAACTGAGCCAAGTCCGGGCCGAGCCTGAGTCAGGCCAGGCTAGCGTTCCTTGCTGGGCATTTGCAGTAGCAGGAAAGAGAAGAAAAGAAGAAGGAAGAAACAGGGATGGGTGAGAGGAAAGAGAGAAAATGAGGAAGAGAAGCAGAGCGAGTTTCGCCGCTGCCTACTCGACTCGGCTGACTGAGTTGAGACAACGGTCAGTTCATTGCCGGACATCCCTGGAGGAGAAAGGGAAGAAGAGAAGCAGAAAGAAAGGAAAGACAGAGAAATAAGAGAGCGAGGAGGGGTGCACAGCCACACCAACTCGAACGAGCCATGGACCGAGTCGGATCCGAGTCCGTTAGATCTGGGCCACATCTGAGTCGAGCCTAAACACTGTAGGCTACTGCCGGTTCAGGCCATGCTGAGATTTCAGCAAAGAAAGAAGAGGAAGAAAGAGAAGAAGGAGAGAGTTGGGGCTGTTGCGCATTCAAGTTGCACCAAGTCGAGCTAACTCAGTTTGAATCATGCCCTTAGGAAAACCCAAACCCTGTCCGGTCGTAAAAACAGGTCAGGGAAAAGAAGGAAAGAAAGAAAAGAAAGGAAGGAAAGGAAGAAAGAAAGAACGAAGGGGAGAGAGAGAGAGTGTGTAGATGGTGGTTGTGTTGAGACGAGTCAACTCAACTCGAACTAAGTCAACTAGGTGAGCCCACATCTTTCTGTCCAGATTTAAATTATTTTAATTATCATTGCTATTATTATTACCATTTTTTTAAAATATTAAAATTAGATACGATTCACCATTAGAAGATTATTCATATGGGTAATAGTTGATTCATATAAAAATCTTCATTATTAAAATGTTAATATTTTACCTTGTCATTCTTAAAATATTATTATTAACTCTAAAGCACGCTATTTATTTTCATCAGGATGACTATTAGTGCCACATTGGCTAAATGTTAAGGATATTGTCAATATTACTATTTGTTTTGGAATTATTAGCAATATGATCCACCGTGGGTTATTGTTAGGTAATTTAATATAATAGTAGCCATGGTTAATATTCTTAAATTAATAACCAATTTATTTGATTAATCTTATTCACTTATTATTCCCTTTGATAATATCATCCATGACCATACAAGATAAGAGTTCAAATCCTATGAACAAAACCTAAAAATCTAGCCTAAACCCTAAACCTAAGTGATCCAAACCTTAGGTTAAAACCCTAACCCTAGTTAACATGTAAGCTTGGACTTAACTGTATAACTTTATAATTCATGATAGGGTTTGATTCTAAGGAAACACGCACTCGCTAGCAACACTGGTAGGCGATGCAAATTATAAGGTGATGATTCTTCCCCTTGAGCTTTCCATCTTCTCATTAGCTTAAGTTATAGTTTTTATTAAAAATTATAACTGATATCTCTCTCTTATAATCACATGTGTTAACTGGTGGAAATTGAATTACTATATTGCCTGTTTAATGTTCATCCTGTATATTTGTTCATGCTTGTGGATTATTTGTGTATTGCTTACGGACTTTAAACTGGTACATTAGTGGGAAACCCCCACCTAAAAATGTACACCCATACTTGGGATGTAACCTGACTGGTTGTGATTAAAATGGACCTTCGACTTAGTAGTTATTGAGTAGTGGCCTAAATGGATCATTGATATGGGCCTGCCATCCAGGGTTATTGTGTCCAAATGGTTTTCAAGGATGGTCTTTTATCGCATGGTTTTGACACTCGCCCTATGAGGCCTATTTTGATAATTGCCCTATGTGGCTTTGTTTGATATCGCCCTATGTGGCTTTGTTTTGGTATTTTTCCTATATGGGTTCAATGTTTTATACCGTGCAACCACGCGATGGTAAGCCCCATATACTATAATATGATTGGCCACTAGTCGATGGGTTTCCATTTAACATCCTAAGATGGTAGCCTCATGAGCCGGGGATGGTGGTAATGGGACACTATGCCCGAGCTGTCGGCCTATGCTGGGCCCTGCACTCCCCGTAGTGACCGTGAGCTTATTCTAAAATTGCTGATTGTAATTGGACTAATAATGGGCTGGCAAATCATGCACGTATAGCATACTACGATGGCTTAGATCATTATGCCCATACGATTACGCTGCGAGTTGCGCTAATGACCAGCCGATTGATTTATGATGATGACTTGGATCACTCATGCCCATACGATTACGCTGCGTGTTGCGCTGATGACCACTCACATCTTTGGGTGACGACCCCATTGCCTGTCTGGATGTTTTTCCTGGGGCACTGACCGTCCGGATGATTTACCCGGGTCGATGATTGCATTCATGCATCCATGCACCTAATAAGACTGCATTTACTCTATTTTGGTTGTCTGGATGTTTTATATTATTTCTTACCTAATACGATGGTGTGTAATCTTGAGGGGAATTCACACTGAGTTGGCCACTCATCCATCAAATATACAACCGTACAGGTAGTACAGGTGGCTTTAGTGATATGTTTGTTCAGACTTGATGAGGAGCAGGGTACGATTGCCAGGGATGCATGGCTGTATTTACCTAGAGGAGCTGCGTGATCTTGCGACTTATATTTATATACTTTCCGTTATTCTTCATGTATTAAATTCTTATAAATCTTGTACTTGTTAAATTCAGAGACATTAGTTTGTATAAGTCATTATGGGCAGCTTCTTGTAAATTTGAATGATAATGAAATTTTCCTTTATGTCGATTTGTCCACACTACACTCATTTGCTTACTCTGATGAAGGAAAAAAAATGTACACTCGAATTTGACCATCCTTTAAAGCTAACACTCGGGTTTTTGGGACATGGGTCATATACTCAGGTCTTGAAAAATCGGGGCGTTACAAGTTGGTATCAGAGCATAGTTTGGACAAACTTGGCCTTGGGGAATGATCTTATACAAACTTCAAATGTCTTAAGTTAAGATGTTTGAAATTAGAAACTTGAACTTAGGTGAAATTCCCTTAGACTCACGAGAATCATTGTGAATATTGAGACCTAAACTTAGGTCCCCTTGAAGATTTTATGTTTAGACATTAGAACTTAGAAAAAAAAAACTTGGTTCCCATGTAAACCACTAAAGCTACTATTAGAACTTAGAATTAAACTTAGGTCCCTTTAGAAATTATTAGAATAACCATTTGAACTTATATGAATCTCCCCTGTAGCTAGGATAAATTAAGGATATAGGGACTCAGAATTTTAGGCCCCTAGATGATTGTTTTGGACGATCATAGAACTTAGAAATGATCTAAGGTTCCTTTAAAAATATAGATATTCAATGTTTTAGGTCCCTTAAGAAAGTTGTTGGAAAATCTTAGAAACTTCAGACTGGACCTAAGTCCCTTTAACATTCTAGGTTAGCCATTTGAACTTAGAGACAAAGCTTAGTTCCCCATTATAGAATATCAGAGTAGTTGCTTAAACTTGGAACTAAACCTAAATATTGTAGGAGGACAACTTGAGAACATAGGTACTTTAAACTTTAGACCCTTGAAATTTTCAGGACTAGACCTTTGGACTTCAAACTCAAGTTAGCCATTTGAAATTAGGAGGAATTGAGAACATAGTGATTCAAAATTTTAGGCTCCTAGAAAAGTTGTTTGAATGACTAGAGAACATAGAAATGAACTTAGGACCCTTAGAACATTTAGTCATTCAACTTATGGAAAGTTCCGTGCAAAAAATTATAGCTTGAAGAATATAAATACTTCAAAATGTTAAGCTCCCTGGAAGATTGTTTTGGTAACTATAGGACTTAGAAATGAGTGTAGGTTCCCTTGAGAGATTTTAGGTTTAGTCATTTGAAATTAGAAACTAAACTTAAGTATTGTGGATGTACAAATGCCCACTATGATGTATAAAAGGACCAAACCAGAACATTTTTATACTTAACTTCCAAATGAAGATTTGCTAGAAATTCAGGATATGAAATTTCTTAAGATTTCATAGTTAGGGATAACGTCATCGTAGTAATCAATCAAATGGATTGAATTTAGGCTTCATAGGAAATTCCTTATCCACCACATTGTACGCTAGGTTGAACATGAGCACTTCCTAAAATCTAAGGAATTAGGCTAGCAATTGTCGTTTGAATCTCTCAATACATCTTTTACTTAGAAGTAACATTTTCCACAAATTTTAGCACACAAGAGTTAACTAAAGAAGTGGTGTAGGTAGGATTTATTTTTGGTTATTTTTATTTTACTTTTGTTGGTTTCTCTCTTGTGCTGACCCGCTCTTACGTAGATATTTTTGGAAAGCTTCTTGATTCTTTCGTCTAGGTACTATCTTTCCATCACTCCTCTTATATTTTCGTTGTCCCATGTGCATTGCATGCTTATTTCTTTTACATTGAGGACAATGTAGATTTTTGGTTGGGGGTTGATGGGAGATTAGGTTTCCTAATCAGTGTTTTCTTGGTCTTGAGCAAAAATTGAATTGTGAAAATTTTTAATTTTTTTGGAATTTCTTGTAAATTTCAAGATACGTAATGATGGTAATTTATGACTCTTGGATTCAGTATCTTTTAGATTTCACAATTAAGTTTGAAGTGTTAATCCGGAATTAAAAGTTATAAACATTGATTGAGTCATGATGTCACAAAACACATCTCGCTTCCACATTAAGGGTACAGTTCGATATTGAAGGATTAACTTGGTAATCACTAAATATGAAAGGAACCAACTTGGGAAATTGAAAAGAGTTAGGTGAATAGTCTTTACCATAGGTTTGCTCCCTGTAGGTGAGGATTCGATTCCCCATGGAAGATATTTGAAAAAGAGTTGGGTATACAGTCTTTACCTTAGGTTTGCTCCCTGGGAAATGGCCGATAATTGGTAATAATTATTTCCTTTATGTAATTGCCGCACTCTTCCCCGTATTTGATTTGACCACCTACTTTTTTATGCAAAAATGGAGAATACTGTAAATGTGAGATCCGTATCCTAACCCATACTGTTCCATAGGCTTCTACGGTCCTCCTGATCGAATTTCGACGACCCGCGATCTATAACCGGCATTTACACATGATCATGAGTCATATCCCGTATTCTAGAGTCGGCCCGACCCGAGACTTGTATCCTTGTGACCACGCCGTTGCCGCGGTTCCGATGTCGTGTCTCACGCGCTGAGGCAATACCCGTGCCAGTAGATGTGGGCCTGCATTCATTTTGAGAAAAACACCATACGTGCAAATTCTGAGAGAATCTCTACGGCACATCACTTCAATCAATTAAAGTACATATCCTATCATAAGTACAAGTCAAGTACAGGCAACCCATCTCTCTTCCATTCCCAAAGTTAACTCTCTCTCTCTTCACCCATCCCTTCCTTACACCACCATACCTCTCATCCCATCACTCCATCCATCACCACTCCTCTCTCTCTCTCATTTTTTTTCTCACTCCATCCCAAGCACCATGAGAGAGAACGTCCAAGGGAGAGGAGAAAACAAGGTGTGGCCCACCTTCCTACCACCCAATCCAACCCTTAGATTATCATCTCCACCATTGAAGGAGCTTCTTAGGAGCCTTGGAGCACTAGGGAGGAAGAAGGAAAGGTGGGTGATTTGTAGGATTAGATGGTGTTTTTTATGATGGACCAAGTGAGGCCTACTAATTGATGGTATGGATCTCACTTTGGACCATAGGTGTGGCCGGTGGCCACCATGATTCATATGTTCATTCCATGATAGGACCATTTTCCATGGACCCCATGATGATGTTTATTTCCCCATTAAAAAAAAGGGATCATCTAGACCTTGCGTTTTATGGTGGAAGGGATCTCCACCGTTGATTTTTTATGGTTTAGGGCCCATGTTTTTGGGCCCATCTTGATGTATGTATTGTATTGCATGGCCCACCTAAGAGAGCTCATAGTGGCGGAGCTCCTCCATCACACACGCCGTCTCTCTCTCTCTCTCTCTCTCTCTCTCTCTCTCTCTCTCTCTCTCTCCCTCTTTCCCATATTTTGTGGACCCCACTATGATGTATACATTCTATATCCATGCCGCCTACATGATGGGGCCCACCTAACTGGCCATCCATAGGTAGGCCCACTACCTGCCCGTCTGGAAAGGTCCTGGTGGGGAGAAACACAAATATTAGTTTGATTTCAAACCAGGTGGACGTACACATGGACCCACCTGATGTATGCATGTTATACACGCCATCTAGTCCAGGGGATGTGGACTCCACCATGACGCAAGTGTTTTATCCAAGTGGTCCAGTCCACTGGACGTGGACCCACCTTGATGTATGTAACGTATCCATACCGTCCATCCAATTTACCAGCTCATTTTAGGCGTTGAGCCAAGAAATGAAGCCAATCCAAATCTCTGGTAGGCCACACCGTTGGAAAGATTATTCTAATAGTAATATGTTGTTAGGGATTACTATGATGCTTCTTTGCCTTAAAACATATTGAATATTGGTCTCGTTAGATCTATCACGAACCAGAGAGTGCAATAGATGGGATGGATCATCCTGATGTGGGCCCCACCCATGAAGAAATGTAAAAAAATAATAATAATTAATATATACTGGGACGCCGTTGCTGCCAACATCCTTGCTGCCTTTGACGGGTGGGACGATGGGCCCCACCACAGGCCCCACCATAATGTATGTTATACATCTACACCGTGCATTTGATGGGTCCCCTTTGGGAATTGAGATCCCCCAAAAATCAACCGTTTATGGCACTCAGGTGGCCCACACCATCAAACAGCAGGGATTGAATGTCTACCATCGAAACCCTTTTTAGGTCACAGAAGTTTTTGATCTATATGAAAATTATTTTTCCTCTTTAGTCTTTGTGACCTTATGAGTAGATTGGATGGAAAATAAACGTTATGGTGAGCCTCACGTGGGACCCACCTGTGAAGAGGATTGGCTGGTGTACATTTACACCAGCTAATATAGCTACTATGTTGATGTCCTAAGTTCAGTGGGTCTAATCACGAGGTATGTGTAATATCTACAAGGTCCAGTTGTCCGAACGGTGGAAGCCACTGTGATGTGTGGGACATACCATGATGTATGGGTCCTATCCACACTGTCTAGTGCTTTAGACAGTGGGACCCACCTTGAATGTATGTGATCCGTCCCTGCTGTGGGACACACCGTGATGTATCTTTTGATCCAAACCGTCTATCGGACGGAGGAACCCACCTCCATGTATTGCATACTCCACGCCGTCCATCTATTTTATATGAACGCCGCCCATCTATTTTATATGAACGCTGCTCATCTATTTTATATCAGCACTGTCCATCTGTTTTATAATCCATGCCATGCATCTATTTTATGCCCACACCGTCCACCCATTTTTCATCTGGACCATCTACCTATGTGAGCCCCATTGTAGTGTATGTATTTTATCGGCACAGTCCAGCCGGGACGGTACCCATCTAAGGTATGTTTTGTATGCACGCCATTCATGGGCTGCAGTCCACCATGATGTATTTTATTTATGCCGTCCAGGGCAGGCAACCCATTGCGATGTATATGTTGTATGTCCATGCTGTCCATCTGGTGGGGTCCATCTGACTCGTGCTGGCCCACCTTGATATATGTGTTGTATATCTATGTTGTTTATCTAGTGGGCCTATTTGGAGGTGCAGGCCCACCTGCTATATGTGTAGGGCCACCTTGATGTATTTATGGCCCATAGATGTGGCCCATTGTAATATATTTGTGGCCCATAGATGTGGCCCATTGTGATATATATACAACCCATGTGATGCAGCCCACATGCCATATATTAGGTCCATTGGTGCGGCCATTGATGTAGCCCACTTGATGTATATTAGCCCATTGGTGTGGCCCATATGATGCGACCCACTTGACGTATATTGGCCCATTGATGTGGCCCATATGATGCAACCCACTTGATGTATATTGGCCCATTGGTGCGGCCCATATGATGCGGCCCACTTGATGTATATTGGCCCATTGGTGCGGACCATGTGATGCAGCCCATTTGATGTATATAAGGCCCATATAGTGCGGCCCATTTGATGTATATGAGATCCATGTATTGCGGCCCATTGTGACGTATATGAGGCCCATATGATGAGGCCCGATGCAATGTATTTATGGCCCATGTGCCAAGGCCCATTGTGATGTATATGCAGCCCATGAGTGAGGCCCATAGTGATGTGCATTAGGCCCTTGTACGAGCCCATGAGCCCATGATACGTTTGGCTCTATGTGGACTACTCCTTGGTAGCAATGATGGTTAAATGTCCACATTGATGGGCGATGATGGTTAAATGTTCACATTGTGACCTTCCCTTAAGCCCTTTGTTAGGCCAATTGTCGAGGCCGATTCCGATTGTCAAGGGGGATTCCGATTGTTGAGGCCAATTGTTGAGGGCGATTCCGATTGTCGATGCCGATTATCAAGAGCGATTCTGATTGCCGCGGTCAATTCTGATTGTCGAGGCCGATTATTGAGCCCGAATGTTGAGGTCGATTATTGAGGCCAAATGTCGAGGCCGAATATCGAGGCCGATTGTCGAGGACGATTGTCGAGTTTGATTATCGAGGCCGGTTATTGTAATAACCCAGAAAATTTCGTGCAAAGACCCAAGTACTACCTCTAGTTTCCTTAGAAGATATTTGTGGGTTAATTAGCGCTAAACTCGATTACTTGTGAAATTAGCATCAATCACTTTAAATTTGATCTGCAAGACTCAAAACCTGTAGAATCGTTAGCACTATGTTACTCTAAAATCTGGGATTCAACGCTAAATACAGTTGCTCTTAGAAATTTTTAGAAGCTTTGGATCGGACCTGGACCGCACGTCGAAAGTCCGATAGCGATGATCTTAGACAATTATGGTCACCATGTTGGACTTGACCATCACCTCAAAAATCAAGTCCAGATGATGTCCTGGGTCGATTTGATTGAGTCCGGAGTAAAGAGTGTGAGAATAGTGAGAAATTATATATGATTTTATGAAATCTGAGTCGTGTCGCTTGCGCGACGATTTTAAGCAATCTGACCGTTAGATTCTGACCCAATTTCACCCTCAGATTAGCGAATATGGCCCAGACATGTCATAATGCTTGTGGACCTGATCCAGTTTTGGTGACCATTGAAATGAGTGTGGTCCGCCACAGCTGATCTGTAAATCCGATCGGTATGAAAACTCAGCCTGACCTAGATCCATGGTCAGTGAGCTTAAGTCCGACCGCACGTGGAGAAAGGACCACCGGAAGTGTTCCGTTGGATCGAGAGAGGCCTAATTTGGTTATAACCTATGTATACCTTGGCCCTGGGGCTATTTTCATCAATATTAGGCCTATATATAGACCTTAAAACCCTCACTCTCTATGCCATACGAATTTCCTAAACCCTAGCTAAGAAAGAGAGAGGAAAAGAGAGAGAAAGTGAGAGAGAAGTTGCTGAATCATCTTAAGATTCTTTCCTGTTACTCTACATCCTTAAACCATCACTTTTGAATCGTTATTCCGGTGATTCTAAGTTCCTTCTTGGGTAAGTTAACCTAACCCTAATCTGTTTTAGAGCTTAGAATAGTTTATGTGTTGTTGTAGCTCATTTCTATTCTTGCCTTAGGTTATCTTGTTGCCGTTGACGAAGACATATCGTCTGAATCAGTTCGGTGTGTTTTTTCTGGTTTAAGGTGCGGACTATATTCATATAGGTTATGGTTTTCAAGGCTTTCAATGTCAGATAATGGTTTATTGTTGTTATTGATGCAATTTCACATGCCAAATGCTATATTTATTTTGCATTCCTAATATACATGTGTTATATTGAGATTTGTGTATTCTGTGTATGTATGAAGTATTGTATACGTATAAAATATGAACATGTGTTTGCCATGATTATTTGTCGTATACTTGTGCTAATTGTATGTGTGTCAACTCCTTGGCAAAAGGAATTGTCCAAATGTGTGTATTCCAACAAACGTCATGTATGTTGAAATATATAGTCTAAGTGCTTGTAGAAATGTCTGAATGGTCTAAAGTGTAATATATTATTCTAATTGCGGGCGTTGAGAAGCGATTCTCAACACTCCTATTAGTGTGTATGATTTCCAACATGCAAGTCACATTCTTTGTTGTTTAACTTCAAGCATATTTATGTGTAAATCCATGTTGAGTTGATATTCTTCAAATGCTCACATACTGTATGATTTGAATTGTTGTTCCATTACTGTTTTAAGTATTGATATGAATATCTGTCATAATGGAATGTGTTTGGGACTATGAAATAGTCCAAGAAATCGGTAACCGGCCTTGAGTTTGTGGCTGAGGTTGCTTTCGCCACGAAGGACGTGATTTGACGAACCCGAGTCGTATTAGAGTTGTCAGCAGTGGTTTGGCCACACGAAGTATTTGCGCACTCTATGTCGTTCAACCCAACGTGCGCTCGTGCTAGTCGAGTTCGTCAAGTAACCCGATTGTCCGATGTATGTTCACCATGTATGGACGCTATTGTTTGAATCTAGGGTACCAAACTTACCGATGAAATTCCGTTAACCGTTGTACCTTGATCCGCTAAGACTCATGAGCCGGGCATAGTGGTATGGGACACCGTGGTCGAGCTGTCAGCCTACGCTGGGGTGACGAGCCTCCCCGTAGTGACTAGTGAGCACCCCAGACTCGTGAGCCGATTATGGTGGTATGGGACACTATATTCGTGCTGTCGGCCTACATTGATTGGTGACGAGCCCTTTGTAGTGACCTTGAGCATACCATGACACTACAGTAAGGTGACAAGCCTTAGACTAGTAATGAAGGTATGATAGGCGTGCATTGATTGGTGACGAGCCCTTTGCAATGACATAAAACCATATGATCGTATGAGATGCCTAGGACTGACGACCCTAGAATGGATCACTGTTAGGAATTGATATGAGGAAGGTACCTTAGCTTCCCAATCCTGCTGTATGAAAAGGACTAATAATAACTTGTAATCATATTCATGCACCGCATTTGCATGTGCGTGGTAGTCGTTGGCACTGCGGGAGGATGTCATGCGTAACATGAGATGAAGACGGAGAGAGAGTAAGGCGAGGGCATGCATCATTCTACATACATCCTTGCATTAATAAGAGTAATTAGGACATGTTTGATTGTTCTGCTTTATCATTACTGCTTGACTGAATTGATAACATGTTAACTTTTGCGATATTGTTCCACTGAGTTGATCACTCACTCCCACGTTTTGGGACGGTGTTTAAACACCAACTAGACTCTGTCTTAGATGTAGATATTGATGCGACCCCTGAGGCAGAGTAGGAGTTTAAGGATGATAAGGCCGCATTTTCTTTTATGCAGTTTTCAGGCGGGTTCTTGTGAGCCATGTCCTGATGTGCGGGGAATTCTGGGTTATTGTAATAGATGATGTCATTTAATACTTATACTTTTGATAGTAACACTTGTAAGTATGACCTGATATGTATACGTAGTTCAAGGACTTGCACATGTACACATATGTTTCTTTAAGTCTTCCGCTTGTGTTCCTTCACTTATCCTTGAATTATGCTTGCAGTTTGGCTTAATCTATTCCATGTTTTATATACTCATACAGACAACATATATCCATCATTAAATATGTTGCATAAGTGATGTTTTGAAACTCGGGAGCTGAGTTATCTTCGACTCCCGAATTTCAGGGCGTGACAGTTATCTATACCGATTATGAGTATGTGACAGCATAGCATTATCTACATGCCCATATGCATCATCTACATGTTTATTATGAGATGTGGTTGACCATTACATATGTCATTGAGTAGGTTGTTATGAGACTCCTTGATAGACAGATATTGTCTTACATGAGCACTCGGTATGCACAAGATTGATGCATGATTTGACTACGTGACTCCTGCATCTTGCATTGTGTGATTGTGATTACTTTATGCCCCTAGCGACATCAGGGCTATGCCCTCCACATGCATATCATGGATGATGGTCAGATGAGACACCGAAAATATTTGGTTCGAGCATCTAGGCACTTTGGATGTCCGTGGGTGAAAGTCCCTAAACCTCCGAGGCTAGGAAATGCTCCAATGTGTAGACCGAGTGGATATACATGAGCGCCCGAGTGCCGAATACCAGTAGGTCGCGTCTCCCACTGTGTCGTAGTCGGTTGGAAGGGGGTGTGACCTTATCCACCTGATTCATAGTGGGCAAAACTAAGTTGAGTTTGACTAGCTCATAAATGGGTCCACTATCAACATACCAAATAGGTATTGGCTGACTACTGGCCAGGTGGATAGTGAGGTCTCTTCCACTCACTTGGTTGCGTGTGATGAGGCGATAATCTAGTTTGGGGTGTACTAGACCCCAGTGATGATCTTAGAGATGGACAATACTGATATGTAGACTTATTGAGCAAGAGTTGCATACTCATTTATTTATTCATTCACTATTCACTTAGGCTTGTGATGCGCAACTAATTGTTATGTACCTTCACAATGACAAGGATTTCGGTTGGGGCATGGGACTAACCTGAGGTCAAGAGTTTACCACATTGAGTCTGGCTATCCAAATTTAGGTATGGGACTGGTTTGGATAGAAGTCCCTTGTGATGGACCCCATATCCTGCGATACTACATACTATCATCCTGACTTCACTCTAGCTTAGTTATTTCATTCGCACCGCGTACTACATTGCATGTGCAACATTTAACATTTTTAGTTACCATGTTTCTATATTTATATGACTTAGATGAGGTTGATGGTAATCGTATCTCGTCAAGATTTGCATATTATATTACATCCTCGGCCTCTGATATTTGACTCATTATGATCTGCATTCTATACTCTGATATTGTATGACACATGGACTTGTTAGTATTTTCGCTTACTCTGATATCGTACGATTCATGATCTTGCCAGTATTTTCGACATTGTATGATTATGAAATTATATTTGTGTGATTGACACTTATCTTGCGCACACACTTTCACCACCCTCTAAGTTTTTTATAAGCTTATGTACGATAGATGCATGCAGGTGGCATTAAGTCGCAGCAGCGTTGAGCTTGGAGCGTGCAATTGTCTTATGGAGCTTTGATTTCGATATATGTATTTCTCTTTCAGCACTGTATTCAAATGTTTATATTAGTGGATATGTGATGATGATGTTGCCTTTGCGATTTGGGTAAACTTGTGGTTATGCTTCTTATGAGATAATGTACATTGGAAAATCCTCCTTATAGGATCCCAAGATCCGAACCTGGCATATGTGTGCTAAGAGCCGAGAGTGGGGTACTACGGAGGTTGTCGGCACTGGATTCGGCGATCAAAAGTTTTGTGAGCCTGGTTTTCAAGTTTGGGGCGTGGCAGTAAAATATTTGTGGGTCCCATCATGATATATGTCACTTATCCACACCATTCATCAATTATGTCAGAAAAATTTATACCATGAGCCAAAAAATGAGGCATATCCAAAGCTCAAGTGGACCACGCCACAGAAAAAAGTGAATCAAATAATCACAGTTAAAAACTTCTTAGGGCCATTGTTTCTTTTGGTATGGGCCACTTGAGTATTGGATCTATCTCATTTTTTATCTAATGTCTCATAATGTTGTGGTAAAACGGATGGACGGAATAGATATGTCATATATATCACCGTGGGGTCCAAAAATTTAAACTAGCTCTTTTGAAACGGTTTCCAATATAGAAATTCTCATGGATATTCAAACAAGTGAAATGGTAATAATTACCCATTTCCAGGGTATTTACACCACCCCTGAAAAATCAAACAAGCCCTTGGGATAAATCTTCAAGATCTTTCTATAATCCGCCAATCATCCGGTGCTATGCATAGCTTATTATATTTTTATTTTGAGATGGGTCTTTCCAATCTTCACATAATGAAATTGCTCTTCACATAATCAACTTGCTTTTAAACGTCCGTAGCAAATTATGAGTGATCATATGTCATTATCAATCACTGCCTTAGCTAATTACGTGTTTCGCACACATGTTCTTCACGTCATTACATATTAGTGGCCTCTTCCATTTGGCCATGTGTTACGAAAAGAGTCACCGATAACTAACTAAACTACGGCTCTTTTTATCTCTAGGCCATTACAGACCTCGCGACCTTTCTAGTTTTACCATATATCGGTGGTATAAATGTATGCTTTTTTACTTTTCTATTGTTGACAAGTCTTTCAATGACAGTTTCTCTGATTTTTCACGATGTTGAACGTATCAGCTGCAGGGATCTTATCTTAGTTTCTCCGGAAGGAAGTGGATTGGTTGGTGTACCACACACCTGCAATCTCGCTGGTGTGGGCAGGTGGGTACGTGTCATGCAAAGAAGAGAGCTGCCACACGCAGAGCTCTGAGTTGTACGAACGGTTTTAAGGAGATCAAAGTTACATGCCCCAAAATGATGTATGATCAAAGTTACATGGCCCCCAAATGATGTATTTATTATATTCACACCGTTCATCATTCATCATTTTAGAAAATGAACTAAAAAATGATTCATATCCAAAGCTTAAGTGGACCACACCACAAATAGCTTTAGGACAATAATTCTCACCGTTAAAGTATTTGTAAGGCTGCCATAACATTTATTTTTCATTTAATATGTTCATAAGGTCACACATGCGGGAATGAAGAAGAGGAAAAACAAATATCAGATAAATTTAAAACTTAGTGACATCAAAACACAAGCCAGATCGGTGGTGTGTGGTGCACCAGCCAATCCGCTTCTATTTTTTCATGCAACACGTCAGCACGGTTGGCTCACTAGCCATTGCTTCGATTTTAAACAACACCCATTTTAAGCAGCGTGTACACACACAAGATCTTAGGTAAAATCCACTCCCTCCGTCACGTCCTAATCCCTGACATTCACCAGAAGTGAAACCTATAGGTGGTAGACTCGCAAGATTTTCAACAATGGGTAAGGGTTCGAATACTAACAAGTGGTGAAATCTCACCACGGCTTGAGTATATGCGTGTGAAAAAAAAAAAACTATCATCATAGTAAAAATATCATATGGGTCACGCAAACGGGGAGAAAATAAAATTGTGCTTAAAACCTCTCAGTTCAGTGGTTAATGATCAGGTTTAATAAAAGATAGACAAAATGATAGCCCCACACAAACGTATGGTTGGCGTCCCACCCCCATCGGTCCTGTGGTGTGGTCTACCTGAGTCGTGTATCACTGTTTTTTGGTAGGGCGTAGCATAAGAACACACATGCGAACACAAAATGAATAGGGTAGATTTCACATATACACCATGGTGCTCCCCAAAGAAATCCACTACTCCAACAGATTCAATCCTGCATGATCTGGTCGTTCCTACCCTGATTAACTGCAAATACAAAAATATTAGCCTGATGCAAAACTTTTGTGGCTTCACAAATGTTTCAATGGTGGACATTCAATCCTCACCGTTTCTCGTCGTGCTGCCCACTTGAATTTTATGTCTACCTCATTTTTTAGTTCACTTCCTAACATCATCTGGCAAAACGGATGGATGGGATGGAGTCCTCAACAAGGACTCTCCTCACAAACATTACAGTGGCCCCACCTAGCTTCTCAGGGCTGGAGTTTCATGCGATCGAGTGTCCCAGTCAATCCACCACTGGAACAATGGGGATGGGATGCAGACCATATGTTTGTGTGTGGAACCACCATGGTCTGCATCTTTCGTGAAGCCCGAAGAGAAGACAGAAAATCAGCTAAACCCAAACTTGAGCGAGTCACATCGTGCATTTTCCCTATTGATTTTTTATTTTTTATTATTTTTTAATGAGGCTACTCTTTATTATATACCGTGCAAATCAGGGTTCTCACGAGATGGACGGAATGGATTTCACATTACGATACACTGGACCCCACAAAGCTGGGCTGATTACGGTCCATCGGGTGAAGGACGCATGCCACTGTTTTGACCTGCTGAATGAATGGTTACGATCACATCCATGGACGCCACATCTGTATCAATGACGGACGCGGATTAGGTGGTGTTGCCAACACCATCCCCGAAGTGGTGTCGTGATGTGTTGAGCGCTGTGAGGCCCATCGTGGTGTATCGCGGACCACCTGTTTTGTCAGCTCACTTTAGAATATGAAGTTAGAAAACAAGTAGATCGGAAGCTTAAGTGGACCACACCATGGGGGATAATGACACCCACCGTAGAAACCTTTCTATGATCCACCACAATGTTCATTAGCCGTCTAACTTGTTGATAAGGTCACATAGAGGTAAGAAATTATTAATGGTGGGCGTTCAATGCACTAAGATGAGCCCGCGAAACCGATGGATGGCATGAAAATAAAACACATGCATCAGGGTGGGTCCGACAGCGCCCAAAACATCACATACAACATCCGAGCGGCGTCCATCAATTCCATGGTGGAATGTACTTCCCATATCTCCCTTGCAAGTAATTTGTTTTTTTATTTTTTTTCACCACGTCCTGATTGTAAGTACCACACACATAGAACAGAGAGCCACACTAGACTACCCGTCGGCTACCTTCAAATGGGCCCCACCCTGTATGTGCCATGCACGGACGATCAGACCGGTCGGGGCATTAGGTGGTCTAAAAAGCTGCAGAGTGTTGACCGGTTACTCCTAGTAATAAATCCTCGATCGCAATTTCACCGTCTATTCGGAGGGGAATGATTGGATGACCTGGATCATCAGATTGGTACACTTGCGTTGTCATTCATGATCCAAGGTGGAAGAAACTAGCCCAACAGTCTTGATTCATACAACGACTGAAACATGGACCCACCTATTCACCTTATTACGGTTCACCGGCTCCATCTTATCATTTCCCTTCGTTCCAAATCACGTAGGCGCAATCGTTGGGTTTTGCGAGCAGTTCATGCGTTGGGACCGGAATCGTCCACCACACCGCTTTTCCGCAGCCCATAAAACACCCAAGCTATTTGGCATCCACCGTATGCTAAAAATCCACTCCGTCCATCAGGTGGTAACCCATATAGTCACCATGTATACAGAATCTCAGTCCCGTAAAAAAACTCGATGGGCCATAAAAATGTAAAATTGCACGTTGAACCTCCAATTCAAGCCGCATGGCACCTCTGGGTTTTCGATTAGGCTGATTTTGTTGGTACATGTCTGTGAACACATGAAGCTAATATGGCCTTAGAAGCACTGGCACCTGCAACTTCCCCAGAGAGCATCCTGTCCTGCCCCGTGTAACAATTTTTTCGGTATACGAGCTCAGTTTTTCCGCTTAATGAATAAAATTCAGAAGTAACTAAAGTTTTGTATGACCGAATACATCATACAATTTTTATTTTTGGGTACATGAAATTAAATGCTATGAAGTTGCATTATATGAAATTAAATTTATTATTGCACAATGATAGCATGTCTGGAAATATGGTTGCATTTCGGCTATCTAATCTCCATATTTAGGGTTGTTATGTGCAAAAAATGGACTGACTTAAGAGAAAAGGTCGGCTCGGACATCTCAGCGAGACATGAGGCCGGCCAGCGTTGGCCAAAACTAGCTCAGCCTCGGCACCTCTTATCGGCCTCGACAGTTCAGCTCTACCTCAATAGGTCTACCCGCCCCTTGGCAGCTCAGTTCGGCTTCGGCAGGTTAGCTCGGCCTCGGCAACTTTAGCTTGGCCTCGGCAGGTCAGCTCAGCCTCGGCATGTTAGCTCGGCCTCAGCTGGTCAGCTCGGCCTCAGCTGGTCAGCTCGGCCTCGGCAGGTTAGCTCGGCCAGATCATTTAGGTATGAGATTCCCCTCCCAGTGACACACGATGGGAGTAATTGCCCATGACATGATTCTTGCGTAACTGCCGACATTCATTACTCCCTGACATCTCGTGTAATGTCTGAAATTGTGCCTAGAATTACGGACCACATTGTTCTATCTTCACTATAAATAAGAGTCTCATCCACATTGGAAAGTACGCAATATCTCACACCCTAACCCCAGCTACACTACTTAGACCCAGATTCCTAGCCTGACTTTGGCATTGAAGGGTACCCTACTCTACCCAGGGTCTCCTTTGTCCTTCTCTTATGCAGGCATACAGGACTCAGCTCAAGTGCTCGGAGCTCGGCGAAGGGGGAACCAGATTTTTGCATCAACATTTTGGCACCGTCTGTGGGAAATAGAATAAAAGATCATTCCTGTTCTACCAAAAAACCACAATGGCGAAAGCAAAGAAGAAAGATCTAGATGTCATTGCTGCAGCCTAGTGAGAGCTCTTCCTAAAACATTTGTTGCGGCCAAGTTAGAGCTCTTTCTTGATAGCTCAGCTCGGCATCGGCAGGTTAGTTTGGCCTCAGTAGCTCAGCTCCGCCTCGACATCTCAGCTCGACTAAGTCAAAGCTCTTCCTTTCTTCCGGGAGCATTTGTTGCGGCCAAGTCAGAGCTCTTCCTAAAGCATTTGTTACAGCCACGTCATAGCTCTTCTGGAAGCATCTGTTGTAGCCAAATCAGAGCCATGTCCCGTTGAGCTTATTAATGGCCAAGAAAGAGAGGTCAGCTTCAACAGGCCCGCTCAGCCTTAGTAAGTTAGCTCGGCCTCAGTTCGGCCTAGTCAGAGCATTTGCTGCAGCCAAGTTAGAGCTCTTCGTCTCTCTTTCGGGAGCATTTACTGCGGCCAAGTCAGAGCTCTTCCTGAAGCATTTATTGCAGTCACATTGGAGCTCTTTCGGAATCATCTACTACAGTGAAGTTAGAGTCATGTCCCGTTGAGCTTCTGAATGACTAAGAAAGAGGGGTCGGCCTCAACAGGCCCGCTCAGTCTTGATATGTTAGCTCGGCCTAAACATGTTAGATCAGCTCAAACTCAGCAGGCCAGCTTGGCCTTAGCAGAGCAGCTCCACCTCAATAGGTCAGTTCGACCTCGGTTAGCTCAGCTCGGCATCGGCAGCTCAGCTTGGCTTCAGCAGGCTCACTCAGCCTTAACAAGTCTGCTCGGCCTTGACATGTCAGCTCAGCTCAGCCTCAGCGGGTTAGCTTAGCCTCAGCAGAGCAGCTCGACCTCAATAAGTCAGTTCACCTCGGACAGGTCAGCTCGGCCTCGACATGTCAGCTTAGCTTAGCCTCAGCGGGTCAGCTTAGCCTCAGCAGAGCAGCTTGACCTCAATAAGTCAGTTCACCTCGGACAGGTCAGCTCGGCCTCGACATGCCAGCTCAGCTTAGCCTCAACAGGCTAGCCTGGCCTCAATAGAGCAGCTTGACCTCAACAGGTCAGTTCAACCTTGGTCAGCTTAACTCGGCCTCGACAACTCAGCTTGGCCTCAATAGGCCCGCTCAACCTTGACAGGTTAGCTCGACCTTGGCATGTCAGTTTGGCCTCAACAAAACAGCTTGACCTCAATAGGTCAGTTCGCCTCGAACAAGTTAACTTGGCCTTGACATGTCAGCTCAGCTCAACCTTAGTAGGCCAGCTTGGCCTCAACAGAGCAGCTCGACCTCAACAGGTTAGTTTAACCTCGGTCAACTCAGCTTGGCCTCGGCAGCTCAACTTGGACTCAATAGGCCTACTTAGCCTTGACAGGTTAGCTCAGCCTCGGCATGACAACTCAGCCTCGGCAGGTCAGCTCGACCTCAGTCAGGTCAGCTCGGCCTCGATAGTTCAGCTTGGCCTCAACAGGCCTGCTCAACCTTGACAGGTTAGCTCAACCTAGTCATGTCAATTCGGCCAGGCCAGCTTAGCCTCAACAGAGCAGCTCGACCTCAACAGATCAGTTCGACCTCGGTCAGCTTAGCTCGACCTCAGCAGCTCAGCTTGGCCTCAACAGGCCCGTTCAGCCTTGACAGGTTAGCTCGGCTTGGGCATGTCAGCTTGGCCTCGGCATGATAGCTTGGTCTAAGTCATGTGAGCTCGCCCTTGACAGTTTAACTTGGCCTTAACAGGCCCATTCAGCCTTGACATGTTAGCTCGGCCTTAGCATGTCAGTTCGGCCTTGGCATAAAGCTCGGCCTCGACAGGTCAGCTTGGCCTCGGTCAGGTTAGCTCGGCCTTAGTCAGGTTAGCTCAGCCTCATTCAGGTCAACTCGGCCTCGACAATTCAGCTTGACCTCAATAGGCCTGCTCAGCCTTAACAGGTCAGCTCAGCCTTAGCAGCTCAGATTGGCCTCTACATGTCAGCTCAACTCAGCTTCAGCAAAGCAGCTCACCCTCAACAGGTCAGTTCGACCTCGGCAAATCAACTTGACCTCAACAAGCCCGCTCAGCCTTGAAAAGTTAGCTCGGCTTCGACATGTCAACTCGGTCTTGGCAAGTCAGTATGGCGTTGGTCAGCTCAGCTCGGCCTCGGTCAGGCCCGCTAAGCCTTGACAAGTTAGCTTGGCCTCAGCATGTCAGTTCGGCCTTAGCATGATAGCTCGGCCTTGGCAGGTCAGCTTGGCCTTGATCAAGTCAACTCAGCCTCGACAGTTCAACTTGGCCTCAGCAGAGCAGCTCGACTTCAACAGGTCAGTTCGACCTCGGTCAGCTTAGCTCGGCCTCAGCAGCTCAACTCGTCCTCAACAAGCCCACTTAACCTTAATAGGTCAGTTCGGCCTCAACATGTCAGCTTAGCTCAGCCTCAGTAGAATAGCTCGACCTCAACAAGTCAGTTCGACCTCGGATAGGTCAGCTCAGCCTCAACATGTCAGCTCAGCTCGGCCTCAGCAGGCTAACTTGTCCTCAGCAAATCAGCTCGACCTTAACAGGTCAGTTGGACCTCGGTTAGCTCAGCTCGGCCTCAGTAGCTCAACTTGGCCTCAACAGACCCGCTCAGCCCTGATAGGTTAGATCGGCCTCGACATGTCAGCTTGGTCTCGGCAAGTCAGCTCGGCATCAGTTAGCTCAGCTCGGCCTCAGTCAGGTTCGCTCGGCCTCAATAGGTCAACATGGCTTCAACAGTTCAACTCAGCTCAGCCTCAACAAGCCAACTTGGCCTCGGCAGAGCAGCTCGGCCTCAACAGGTCAACTCGGCCTCAACATGCATGCTCAGCCTCAACAAATCAGCTCGACCTCGGCAGTGCATCTTGGCCTCAGCAGGCCCGCTCGGCCTCGCTCAAACTCTAGAAAATGGTGGAGTTTATGCACATCTTAAAGCTTTTAAGGCTAAGGGATACTTAATAAGGGTGACCTCCCTTTTTAAAAGGGAAAAAAGTCTTCTACCACGAATTCTACTATGGAAGAGCTTCCCTAGAATAGGAAGAAAATCTATTTTTCTACAATTTGCGCTACACGAACTACTGAGGACTTCTCTTAGTGTAAGGGAAAAACAGTCCTCACCAGTCGTTCGACCCTTAAAGAAGATGTCGGACCACTAATTGGTAATGTTACTCAGATCGCGCGATCTACAATGAGGATCTCTTAGTGCAAGAAAAAATAATCATCGTAAGTAAACTACTTGACTCATCATGAAGGGGTCATTACAGCCAACCCATCTGTTCAACAAAAGCAAATGACAAGATTAACTGAGAAGGAAGAACTCACTCCAACCCTCCTACTTGGTTAAAATGTCCGACCTCAACAAAATCAAATTAGTAGGGGGCTTACTGTTATGGGTAAAAATTGACCGACTAAAGAGAAGAGGTCGGCTCAGACATCTCAGCGGGACACGAGGTCAGCCAACATTGGTCATGACTAATAAGCTCCTTAATGGCCAAGGTAAAAGATGTCAGTTAAAACCAGCTCGGCCTCGGCACCTCTTCTCGCCCTTGACAGTTTAGCTTTACCTCAATAGGTCTACCCGTTGTCGGCAGCTCAGCTCGGCCTCGGCAGGTCAGTTCGACCTTGGCTGGTCAGCTTAGCTAGATTAGTTAGGTACACAATTCTTTCTCAGTAATACACGACGGGAGTAACCGCCCACGACGTGATTCTTGTGTAACTATCGGCATCCATCACTCCCTGACATCTTATGTAATGACTGAAATTGTGCCTGGAATTACGAACCACATTGTCCTATCTTCACTATAAATAAGAGTCCCATTCATATTGGAAGGTACGCAATATCTCACACTCTAAACCCCAGATATACTACTTAGACCCAGATTCCTAGCCTAACTTTAGCATCGGAGGGTCTCCTGCTCTAGCCAGGGTCTCCTTTGTCCTTTTCTTGTGCAGGCACATAGGGCTCGACTTAAGTGCTCAGAGCTCGGCAAAGGGTGAACCAGATTTTTGCATTAACAAGGGTAAAAAAATTTCTATGCGAAGTCACTGCATTAAGTAAAATCTCATTTGGTTAACCATATAATTGTAAATGGATGGTATTTATAACTAATGTTGGTCACTTGTACACTTATGTAATTAGAATGTCTTGTATAAAGGGCGTACATGGATGGACATAAAACACATGCATTAATATAAGGCCCACATGTACAATGGAATTCAAAATATGCCAAAAATTCAAGATGAGGCCAAATGCAATTCTAATCCCGGTCCTGTCCATCCTTTCCAAACTCTCGTTGAATTTATGGAATTTGGACGGGGCCAAATGCATTCCATCCCACCTAATCCCACCCACGCCCACGTACCAAACAGGCCAGCGATAAATAACTTACGGCATCACGCTCCCTTTTATCCTCTGCCACGATTCATCATCGCACATCAGTAGTGTTTACTACACACTATGATCGGTGAACCGTTAACAGATGCGATAATCTTCAGATTTATGTACATTCCCTTCACCTTGGTGACCCAAACTTGACGAACAGGTTTGATTAAAGATACACGCCATGGTGACGCTAGATACAAACCACTTGGCATGGCATCCCATCTGCACTGTTCCCTGTGGTGTGGCCCACCTGAGTTAGTGATAGATCTGGGTAACTTTTGGCCTACAGGACCAAACATCCCGGACAAAAGTGGGCCCAAAGAGCATGGGTGGTTTATTTGCTACGTAACATGTGTTGAATAGGATGCGGGTCCCATGCGGTGCGGTACATTAATGACCAAAAAGAGGATGTATTGTTTGTTGGATACTGTGAACTGCATCATCAAACATTGCATCTTTCTTCCGTTAGTAAAACTAGCGAAATTTATGTGAAATTGCAACTGATTGGAGATGCTGAAGAGTGTATTTGCATATTCATATATGACATACAATACTGATTGGAAACTTTCATCCAGTGGTCCCCATCATACCATGGTTCTTCAATTCAGGATGGTCCGCTTATCCCTGGTCCCTTGCGGAGAATACAGACCATTTTTATTTTATTTGTTGCCGTCCATTTGATGAATGGTCCGGATCGTGATGCAAATCTTCAAAAAATAATGCCCGATTAAACAATTTAACTAAAGTACTATTTATTTGATTAGTTGGTACTATGGCATGTATTTATATTGTATTGATTGGGCACATAATGGGTGCGGATTGCGTATTACCCCTACCAGGGCAGAGGACAGAGAGACGGACGGTCCTGTCAGGGACTCTGTGGGGTCCACCGTGATGTGTGTATTTTATCCGCTCTGTCCGTCCATATTAACTGCTCCCTTTATTGCATGAGCCCAAAAAGGACGCAGATCAAAGTCTTGACTGGACCAGACCATGGGAAGCCATGGAGACAATGTTGACCACCATTGAAACCATCCAGGCCCACCGTGATGTTTATTTGCATCCAACCTGTTCATAAGGTCAGAAAGACCTGGATGAAGGGAAACTATAAATATCATCTTGACCCAAAACTTCTGTGGCCCGAATGAGGTTTTCAACGGTAGTCCTTTCATCTCCACTGTTACCTGTGGTGTGGTCCACTTGAGCCTTAGATCTACCTCCTTTTTGGTCTCATTGACTAAAAATAATCTTTCAAAATGGACGGACACATAAATCAAGGTGGGCCCTACAGAGCCGTGGTGGTACCCAATGGGCGCCCGGCATTCTAATATTTCTTTGAAGTATCTAAAGATGGTTAGTATCTATTGACGGTATAGATTGTAGATGCATAATTGTGATCCACATATATGGTACAAGTGGACAATATGTGGATCATTCATTGCAATGGGGCTGTACCATTGTGTGTCCATATTCGAAATCACATTGACTAGAAAATACAAATCTGGTAGATTTTTTAAGCAATGTCTATTCATGATAAGGCCCATCAGATCAATACTATAGATCACATGGTTGTAACTTAAATTACACATTGCACAGGGATATGCATAGTATCTATTTGACAAGTGGGCCCATTATTCATTGATCCAAATCATTAATGTGACATGCAAGATAACAAACGTAAGTGCGCGTATGGAATTGCAGGTGAAACTTTCATGCTTGTCTGCACAGGGTCGGTTTCTTTCTGAGTCCGTGTGGAATAAGCTTATTCCACAACCTACAACTGCTGCGCATTTAAACCACCAGTGTGGACGCATGGCATCACCATACCCCACCAGGGACGTTGGCTTCCCTAAAAATTGGACGATTCCATTTGTATAAATTGGTTGATGGTTGTCATTGTTAGGATTTACCTTTCTTGAAGCTTTTTCTTGTATCTTGGATCTTTTTCTTAGATTCAATAGCAATGGAAGATGGAGGCTTGAATGTTTAATCTTTTCCAATGTGTCTCAAATCGCTGGAAGAAGATTATATCACTTTTATTGGTGTAAGAAGAAGTCTAACGGAACACTTTCTTTCAATCAATAAGTTATCCCGTAAATTGGGTGGCAAATAATAGAACCCGGCTTCTTCCTCTGTAGTTGCTTTCTCTGCACTTCACCAATTAATGATTGAAATCGCTTTTCTCAATCTACATCTGGTCATGAATTCTTAGCACGTTCTGTAAAAAAATGCAGCGACGATGGTTATTAAACCACGGGAGAAAACTACGCATGCAGCTTGGAAATTACCAGAGTAATCAGTAGTCGGTTACTGTTACCGCCACATACTATCTCCTGGTGGGTGGGGCCCACTTGAACGACCCACCTCGCAGTTACGTCTCCCACTCGGACAAGTTGGCAACAATCCAAATAATGACCAAAATTCAAACTGCGTAAAAAGTCCTCGTACCATGAAATAAAGCATGCAACCCGTAAAGAAAATAACTCAAGAAGAGAACAAATATACCAAGTTTCAATCAAATGGCATAATGTCTCTCATCTTCCACAACACTAACCTGCCCCTAGACTCATCTTTGTTACACCGATAAAGGATACTGACTAACCTTCCATGGGTACTCATAACCTGTGTGGTTGTCCTTTTACTTGTTCGCAGCCATGAGTTCAAACGTGCTGAGGGACACGTTGGCCAACCATGAACTCATCTCTGTTGGTGTACTGATTTTTGCACCTATTTGTAAATCACATGAGTCTATACGTCAATGAGTCGGTTGAGCCTTTGAAAGCTGAAGACCAAAGACATAAGAGACATGAAATATCAATGAAGTGAAGAACATGTAAATTGAAGTGACTTGGTGACCTTAACCTTAGCCTCTAGATGATCATGCCTTAATAGGTAAACATTTGCTTGATCATTCTATAACCTTAGGAGCCCAAGTTAGAAATAATAAGATAAGCTAAAAGTGGTTCAGAACCGATGTAAAACATATAGCCTAAATCAGCAACCTCATAGGTGTTGTTGAGCGAAGCTCAATCGATGGCGTGATCGATCGATCGATAACATTGACCATGATCGATGTTAACCAAAATTGCCAAGCAAGTCTCTGTCTAGAAACCATTTCGGTCAATCAATCGATAGGCCCAGTTCAATTGATCGATAACTCTAAAAAATGTCCAGTGAGTTATCCAATTAAATCTATGGACGTTCGATCGATTGAAGGCTCGTATCAATCAATCTATAACGGGAAAAAATTAGCCATTATAGATCCGTTGGAGTTCATTTCTATATCAACCAATTCTAGATCTTTTTAAAGATGATGGTTTTTTAGTAAGTTAAAAGCTCTAGTGTATTCCAATAATTTCCAACACTTTTAAACTATAATAAAAAAGGATTCAAGTCATCTTGTATGTGATTAATCACTCCTAGTAATAACTCGGTGAGACCGAGGACGAATCCACAGGGACTAATCTTGTATGTTTCTGAAAATAAATAGAACTAGAACTAGAAAAAGATCTAAATTAGAAATCTGAAATAAAGAGAGTAATTGCAAATAGTGTTTTAAACTATCAATTAAAGGTGAGAACTTGGGTGCCAAGGATCCACTTGTAGTTATCAGGATGCTACCCCACTTGATTCAGGAAATACAATTAGAATCAGAGTCCCATCTTATCCAGTTAAAAGAAGAGATGATTAAATCTCTGAATTTTTCATTGAACCAGTCCTCAATGGAGGAGAAATGTGAGGATTGGAAGGGATTTCATTACCCTACCATGCCCAGGAGATGATGGTGAACAATAAGATTTACTAATCCTACAACCTCAAATAGAAAAAGAAGATATTCAAAGCTATCGCAGTGTCTATTATAATTTGATTCACAACAAACCATACAAAACTGAAAATATTTCTTCAAATCAAACTAGAAATTAATGAAGTTCAATATAACAAGAATCAAAGTAAGATAGACATCCTAATCATGCTACAAGTTTCACCTATTAGCCCTAATTAAGAAGTTTAATTAACCATAGACATGATTAAACCAAAATCTCTTAAACAAAACATGAAAACAAAGTAAGGAAGAAGAACAAAAACTCTCAGTGATGGCTATCCACCCTTTAACTTCACTTCTTGAACCCTAGAAGATACCTAGGGACTCCTATTTATAGTTGCGAATCGCCATCTTACGCACTGCCTTGGAATTTCTGCAAACTGACTTGAATTTACGCACACTACGTAAGCCCCGCATTACGCTTCGGTCAGACTGAAGTCGAATCCGAAACAAGATAGGATTCTATTTCAGCAGTTGCTCGATTTCGGTTGGATCGAGCTTGGGTTCGGTCGAACTGAACTTAAGGTGTCGGTTAGATCGAATTAATCTTTGGTCGAACCGAATTAACAACTTTTAGCACTTGAGATTTTTGTACACTTTTGGTCGCACCGAATCCTCCCTTCAGTCGGACCAAATCTTCTATCGGTCGAACCGAATTAGCTTTTGGATTTCATCTTTGGTCGCTGGACTGTTTTGTGTGATTTCGGTTAGACCGAACTTGTTCGTTTTCTACTACGGATTCTAAAGTCTTTCAAGCATTTTCTTCATCCTTTGTACTTGGTTTCCTTGGATCTTTATTATGTAAATTCTTTATTCTTGGTCTCCTAAGATCCATCATTTGCCTTGGTGATTCTTGAGCATCAAATTCGTGCTTTAAACATTTTTTTTTAATCCAAGCTCTCGGATTCACCTCGCAACACAAACATGTATAAAATAAACCATTAACCATCATCATGTTCATAAAACCAAGATATCAATAGGGGAAATATGCAATATTTGACACTCAACACACTCCCCAACTAGCATTTTGCTAGTCTCGAGCAAAACATGCGTAAAGTAATCCTTAACTCACAAGATTCAAACCTTTTTTAGAAAAAAAATATTTTGTGCAGACAAGTATGAATGAGTATAATTGAAAGATGCGACAGTGAATATTTGAAAACCTAGAGCCGAATCAAACGAGTAATCAGTTAAATAAGTTCTCTATCAATAACTTAAGAGCATAAGCTCATATATCAAGTTTTTCCGATGTGCTTAGTGCTTTCTGTAAGTGCTCTAATGTTTAAAGTACACTTTTTTTTGTCAAATTTCGTTTAGTTAAAATATATCATCAAGTAATCTTCAAGTATGATTGGAGATCAAGGTTCAAGCCAAGTCCAAGTTATAATAGAGGAGCAAGCTCAAATTCTAATAGAAGATCAAGCTAGAAAGACAACATGAAGTTAAGATCAAAAGATGTTCTAGTAGAAGATCAAGCTCCATAAAGAAGTTCAAGTCTTTAATCTACTTTAAGACAAAGAAGTTCAGTATTTTAGGTATTATAAATCCTAGAAAGACCTTAGGTTTAGGTGCTTTCAAAAACTATTTAAAATTGGATTTTTATGCTTGTATTTGGTTAAGTTTCAACCAGCCTAAGGTTTGGCTCGACTAACATAAGTTTTATTTGGCCAGTCCTAGAATAAAACAAAGCAAAACAGAAAATTTATTTCATTTTCGGCCAGTTGAAGGGTAGTCTTCGATCAACCCTAGGTTTCTCGGCTTGAAGTCATGCAACCGAATCAGTTCGAATTTTGGCATCTTCGGCTAGTTGAAGCCCACCCTCGACCAGTCGAACAAGGCATTCGACCAGTCGAAGATTTGTTATATCTTATCCTACTCAAATATGAAAATCTGTTGGAACTAAATCCGGTGCTTAGGCCAGTAGAATAACCAACTTCTTTGCTTGTAAATTAAGGTTCTCTCTCAATCTGAAAATTTATTCAAGACTATCCAAATCCTTCTGCAAGTGAGAGAGAAGCTCCATTTATATTGAAGGTATTGAACAATATTTATAATTTACTTTTCATTGCTTTTTGTTTAATTCCTTAATCTCAGACTTTGTCATTTTGATTCTAAAAAGAGTGGATATTACTCTTCTTGTTGAGATTTAAAGGAATTAATACAAGTAGCCATTGGTTTAATCTTAATTAAAAATTAATAGAACCCTTGACCTTTTCTATCGAGTTGAACATTGAACATTGAACATTCGACATTTAAGAAAAGAAGTTCTTCAGCTATAACTTCTCCTATGGTAAAGATAAGTATAGATTTGTTCACTTTCTATATTTGGTTTTTCTGAGATAGCGAGAAAATCTCAGTGTTGGTTTTTTTTGAGATATCCAGAAAATCTTAGTGAGGGTTTTTGTTTGTGACAGCTCGATAAAATCACAACTGTATCAGATTTTAAGGTGACCTTAAGAAAACTTTATTCATAGTAAAAACCAAGATTACGTGGAGTGTAATTTTGGGAGTGTAGTAGGTGTGGCTATTTGAGAACAGTTGTTGACACACTAAACCATTATAATTCTTGGTGTTTGTGGTGAATGGTTATAATTTCTTTTTAGTACAAGTGGTGAATGATTGTAATATTTATTTTATTTGCTGTTTCTTAGTTTAGGGTTTTGGTTCTAATCACATTCATGAAATAAGGTTGCCCTACGAATCAGTTAGAATCAACATTTCAATACTAAGGTAATTGAGATCTCTAATTTATTTATTATTCATTACTTTATTCGATTATTTGAGATAGTCCTATTCACCCCCTCCCAGGACTTCTTAAGATCTCCTTTTCAAGTGTTATCAGAGTGGGTTGCTCTATTTTTTGGATTAACTTCCTTAAGTTTAGATCTAGAGCTTTATTATCTTAAATTTTGATACTTTATTTATTATCAAAATGAGAATTTTGATTACTCTAATTATTCATACTGGAAAGCCAAAATGAGAATTTTTTAAAAATCCTTAGATGAAAGTGTGTGGCAAGCCACCGTGACTAAATGAAAACCTCCTATGACTGAAGTAGTAATCGAGCATGGATCCAAATTCATATGAGAAACTGCATTCTATTTATGGACTGCAGGCCAAAAAAGTGGAAGCAGTGCTAATGCTAAAGTCTTAAATGCCATAACTTGCACTTTATCGCCTGATGAATTCAAAAGAATTATTTTATGTGATACAACTAAGAAAGCATGGGATATTCTCGAAATGACACATGAAGGAACTACTATAGTTGTTGGGGAAAAAATGTGACAAGTAAATAAGTCAGCTTATGGAATGGACCAACTCTACTGACAAGGATTCACCAAGCATCGAGCATGACCGAGGTCCACATGTCCAGAGCCATAAGGTGAGACCTCTAAGGAGGCCGGTACACCTTTAAGGACACTCAAAGGGTCCTTTGGAGGTCGCTTCATACTAAGCCATTTCATGGGTCGGCTATTAATCAAGCACAGGCTAACCAACCCTTGCATGACCTTAATCCGACCTATCATCTAGGTCGGCCATGGGTAGGCCGTTCATCCGAACATGCCGATACTCTGAGATCGGTCGACGATTGGTCGAGCTCCATCAGTCATTCCCATCTAGACGCTTAGAGTTGAGCTAGGGAGTTAGCACAATAGCAAGATCCTCTTCCGAGATCCTCGGAAGATAACTTTCGATTCTGGAAATCTAGGAGATCGAAGACCTCGGGATCGTCTTAGATAACGATCAATCTCCTCCAAGGAAAGGTCCCAAAACCATTGGATCACATCTCCTCTATAAATAGAGGACCTATCTACAGTGAAAGGTACGAATATATATTCATTCTTCACCCCTAAACCTTTACTATTAGACCCAGATTTCAAGACTGACTTAGGCATCTGCGGGTCCCCTAAACTAGCCAAGGTCTCCTTTGTCCTCTTCCTGTGCAGGTACCAGGTATTCAAGTGTTGAAAGGGGGGTGAGCCAAAAGCTGCATCAACAGTTTGGCGCCGTTGTGGGAACCAACATTACGAGTCGTGTTCCGCTCTATCAAAACTTGCAACTTGCCATGGCAAGAGGAAAGAAGAGAGCCCAAACCCCTCCAGAGGCAGTTCCAATTGCGACCTTGCCGCCGGCAGAACGCGGACCACAAACCATGGATCGGCCAAAGCAACAAGAGAGCTGTCAAGGCTCTCCGGCTCATCGAACCACCTCTGACTCGTCCAGATATGGACAGCGCGACACCGAAGGGACCAGGCGATATGATTCACTGGAAAGAGAGGTCGGGGATATGAGGGCCGACATGAACTACATGAACCAGATGTTGGAACGGATGTAGCCTCTGCAAATGCAGCAGCCCAATTCGGGGGAGGAGCGGTCGGGCGACGTCCGACAGTTCGCCAATCCTTAACCGTCTGCCTGGGTCGATCCCCAGTTGAGCCAACATTAAGGGCCTCCTGAGCCCATTCTGACTCACATCTTAGAAACTGCCCCGCTGCCCACTTCCGACCTTCGGTACGAGATAGACCGGAGGAGATGCAACCGAGCTCCGGCCGAGGGAATAGCGGATAGCGAAGCACCCTGGAAGGCCGCGTTCCAAGCTCTAAAAAAGGAAATTAAAGACATGAAGCAAAATTAAACGAGCAATGCGTTCGGGCTAGAGAAGAAAGAATCACCATTCGTGGCGGATAAAATGCGCACTTGGCTCCCAGATCGGTTTTGCTTGCCTTAAATTACATCATACAACCGAAAATCCGACCCTACTGAACATATTGAGTCCTTTTGGACTTATATGGAATTACATGACGCCTCAGACGAGGTAATGTGCCGCACTTTCTCAATCACCTTAACCGATGCTGCCCGACTTTGGTTTAAACAATTGAAACCGAGATCTATTAGATCGTTCGACGAGCTCAGTGAGGCCTTCGTCGTAAACTTCATAGGGGGCAAGAAAAGGCTCAAACCCTCGGCCCGTCTCAATAATGTGATCCAAAAAGACAGAAAGCTCCTCAAGGATTACATTCAGCGTTCAACCTCGAGTCATTACAGGTCTGAAAACTTTCGGACGAAAGGGCTCTGAATTCCATCATGCAAGGGGTTAGGGATAAACCGTTTCTCTCTTCCCTGGATAAAAATCTCATTTGCAAAGGCCATCTCGTGAGCATATGGACCAAGGAGCCAACAGGGTCGTCGCACCAGAAGAACGCTCAAGTGAAAACCGACCATTGGAAGAAATCTGAACTATTGTCGTGGTCACAAAGGCGGAGGTGACTCAAACAACGCATGAAAAACCCATGCAAGAAACTTGAGTTGACCTGAGTCTGAGATCATGATCCTAGCTCTACCCTTGAAGGAAAGAAAACTGGAAAAGTATAATGTGACCTTTACTGAGGTAAGCGCCCGAGGCATCCATCATCCACATGACGATGCTTTGGTCGTCACCATGACAATTGCTAATTACAAACTCTTCGAGGTCCTCATCGATACATGGTCATCCGCTGACGTGTTATTCACCCAGGCATTCAACAAAATGAGCATCAAACAGTCCGCATTACAGCTTGTTCGAACTTCTTTGATTAGATTCTCAGGTGGACAAGTCGTACTCGAGGGAATCATTCAGCTCCCACTCACTGCTGGGGATGCGTCGAACCAAGCAAAAACTATGGTCGACTTCCTGATAGTCAACCAATCTTCGGTCTACAACGGTATTCTCGGCCGTCCTTTGCTTTATCTTCTCCGAGCAGTAGTTTCGACATACCACCTTTCTATGAAGTTCCCAACCGAGTCAGGAGTTGGAGTCGTCAAGGGAGATCAGCACGACCCCCAGCGTTGTTACGTCACCGCCTTAAGAGCTCCATTCGAAGTAGCGACAATCGAGTCCCTGGACCCACGTGACGATGCTCTCGAACAAGGCCAACCAGTGAAAGACCTTGTCCAGGTCCCTCTGGATGAGTCTGACCTCTCCATAACCATTCGAGTTAGTTCGTCCCTGACTCCATCGTTGAAAGAGAGGTTGATAGCCTTACTGCGTTGATACGCCGACGTCTTCACATGGTCACACGAAGATATGCCCGGGATCGACCCTTCGATCATCACTCATTGCCTCAACATCTATCCGACCTATAAGCCGATCCGACAGAAGCGGCGTGCCCTCGGCCCCGAGAGGTATGCCGTCATTGAGGAAGAGGTCAGTAAGCTCCTCAAGGATAAATTTATTGAAAAAGTGTACTACCCCGACTGGGTAGCTAACATCGTGCTCATCAAAAAGGGTAATGGGAAGTGGCGGGTTTGCATGGATTACACTGACTTAAACAAAGCCTGCCCCAAGGACAGTTTTCCTCTCCTTAGGATCGACTAGTTAGTCGACAGTACTGCAAGACACAAATTACTTAGTTTTATGGATGCCTACTCAAGATATAACTGGATTGTAATGCACCCCTTTGATAAATCGAAAACCACCTTTTTCACTGACAAAAGTCTTTATTGTTACCGGGTGATGCCATTTGGTTTAAAGAATGCAAGAGCGACCTACCAAAGGTTGGTTAATAAAATGTTCGCCCAACAAATAGGGCGGATGATGGAAGTATACATTGACGACATGCTCGTCAAGAGTATTAAAGTAACCGAGCACATCGCTAACCTCGAAGAGATGTTCCTCATCCTCTAGAAATACTAGATGAAGTTGAACCCGAGCAAATGCGTGTTTGGTGTATGCTCGGGTAAGTTCCTCAGATTTTTGGTCAGCCAGCGAGGAATCGAGGAAAATCTAGATAAGATCTAGGCTCTACTCGATATGGAATCGCCAAAGATGATCAAAGATATTCAGCGGCTAACTGGAAGAGTCACTGCGCTTAATCACTTCGTGTCCTGAGCCACAGATAAATGTCTTCCCTTCTTCAAACAGTTGAAGGGTCGGCAGATGGTGAATTGGACAGAAGAGTGCAAGACGGCCTTCTTGCAGTTGAAACAGTACTTGGGATCACCACCGTTGCTCTCCAAGCCTGAGCCGGGTGAAACACTGCTGATCTACTTAGCAGTATCTGACGCAGTTTTAAGCTCATCTCTGATTTGTGAATATGAGGGGAAGCGATTTCTAGTTTACTACATCAGTAAAGCACTAGTCTCGATAGAAACAAGATATCCGACCTTGGAAAAATTGGCCTTGGCACTGTTTATCTCTTCCTGACGCTTGTGGCCATACTTCTAAGCCCATTCGATTGTTGTTTTAACCGATCAACCATTACGGCAGATACTTCAGAAACCAGAAGCATCCGGATGCCTCACTAAATGGGCGATTGAACTAAGCGAATTTGACATTCAGTATAAGCCCCGAGTCACAATCAAAGGATAAGTAGTAGCTGACTTTATCGTTGAAGTCACACAGTAGTCCAAGCCAATCGTGGCCGACCCTCACCAGGTCGATCTGCCTGAAAGCTCGGCCGATGCTCCTAATTTAGAACAATCCGATTCCACTTCCCATCCCGCTCAGCCCCATTGGTGACTTTATGTTGATGGTTCATCTAACTCCAAGTCAAGCGGGGCAGGGGTCATCCTGGAAACTCCCAATCATACATGCATGCAGTATGCGTTGAGACTCAGATTTCAAGCTTCTAACAACATGACGGAATATGAAGCACTACTCCTCAAACTTCGTTTAGCGGCCAGCTTGGGGGTCACTCATCTTGACGTATACAAGGACTCACAGTTGGTCGTCAATCAGATATCCGATGTCTACCAAACCAGGAAAGAGCAGCTAAAGGCTTACCTCCAGAAAGTAAAGGAACTTATCAACAGTTTCCAACACTGTACCGTCATTAAGATCCCATGAATAGAGAATGCCCAAGCTGACTTACTGGCTAAACTCACTACAACTGATGAAGATGAGATCCCTAGGTTAGTCCTGATTGAGTACGCCGCCAAGCTGAGCATTAACGAGATCGAGGCTGCAAACGTACTCCCGATTGATTCAGGACCCTCTTGGATTGATTTTATCATTCGTTACCTCGAAGCAGACGAACTACCTGAAGACCAAGTTGAAGCTCGACGACTGAAGATCCAATCCGCCATTACACCTTGCTCAATAGGGTACTATACAAGAAAGGATACTACGTACCTCTGTTGAGGTGCTTGTGACCGGACAAGGCCTACTACGTCCTAAGGGAAATATACGAAGGTATCTACGATCCTTGGCTCATAAGGTGATACGACAAGGGTATTATTGGCTAACCATCCAACATAATGCACAGAAGCTCGTCTAGAACTGTGACAAGTGCCCAAGGTTCTCAATCGTCCCTCGATAACCACCCGAAGAGCTCACCCCTAGGGCTGGCCCGTGGCCTTTCATTTAGTAGGGGATTAACATCATCGGACCTTTTCCTACGAGAAAGGGATAGACGAAGTTCACCATTGTTGCTGTAGATTACTTCACCAAATGGGCAAAAGCTAAACCATTGGCCAAGATAACCAAGCAAAAAATCACTGACTTTGTTTAGAAAAGCATCATCTGTCAATTTGGTGTGCCTCGGACCATCATCTTCGACAACGGGAAACAGTTCGACAATAAATAGTACCGAGAGATGTGTGAGAACCTTGGAATCAGAAACGTATATTCATCTTCGTGCCATCCTCAGGCGAACAGGTAGGTCAAAGCCATCAACAAGATCATCAAACAACATCTCCAAATTCTGCTTGACCGAGCCAAGGGAGCTTGGGCTAAGGAACTTCCGAAAGTTCTATGGACCTACCAAACTACAGCACGAGCTGTGATAGGGGAGACCCCGTTTTCCTTGGCATATGGATCAGAAGTCGTAACCTTGGTTGAGATCAGACTTCTGACCAACAGAGTAAGCTTGTTCAATGAACAAGACAACAAAGAACTCCTGATGCTCAGCCTCGATCTCCTAGATGAACGTAGGGAACAAGCTCTACTCCAGACTATCATCTATCAACAGCAAGTGTCGCGATTCTACAATGCTCGGGTTAAAGTAAGAAGATTCTGAGTTGGGGACTTGGTCTTCGAAAAATATTCCAGAACACTAAAGAAGTCAGGCAGGCACATTGGAGTCCAAGTGGGAAGGACCTTACGTAATTATAAACACCATCCGACTTGGCATATATTGACTGGAAGGCTTAATAGGCCAACTACTGCCTCACACTTGAAATGCTGAGCATTTCAAGATCTATTATCCCTAAATCGGTCAACAGACGAAGCATCGCTCGAGCTTTATTAATAAACATGCAAGAAATTCATAATCATGTAAATCAGACAATTACATACAAGGAAAAAGTTTATTCATTAATTAAAATAAGATTTACATTGGGAGCGTATCATCATGTACATCAATATTTCATTAATAGAGAAGGAAAGACACAAAATGCATAAATGTTGAGGGTCGGCAGCGCCCGGGATTGCAGATGCTCTCGAGCTCGGCACTCGGTGTGCTTGAAGTGCTTCAAGTTAAAAAAGGGAGCAGAAAGGAATTTTGCTCGGCAAATCCAACTTCATGGCTCGACCACTTCATCAGGAGCAAACTCAGGAGCGGCCTCAAAAGTTGCCTCGGGATTAACCACGTCCATCGAAGGACTAGCGACAGCGACTCAGCCTCAGGATTAGCATCCCCCTCACTGCACGGATCACCGGATCCCTACCCGCTCTCGCCGAAGCCAAAGAGGTCGAGCTGAGGAAAGATCTCCCTCATCAACTTCACGCATTCAGCTTAACCATCTCGGTAGAGACGATCTCGCTCCTCCGCGAAAGATTGGGACGATGGAAAGGCTTTCACAGCCTCTGCCCATCCCTCCTCCCGTGCCTGATCTTGTGTAATGACAAGAGTGGCCTTAGTCTCCATTCTGAGCCGATTCGCCACCTCATAGAGTCAGACGTACTTGGTGTGGCACTTATCGTATGTCACCCTAGCCTCTTCCAATCGCGAGGCCAAGTGAGTATTCTCTGTTGCTGCCTCATAAAGGGATGCCATTATCGATGCCAAATCGGCCATCACAGTGGCAACTCGAGCCTCGGAGGTCGCCAGCGGAACCTCTGCATCATTCGTGCACTTGTTGGCATTGGACAGCTCGGCGTGGGCCCTCAGTGCACATGACACGAACTATAAAAAAGAAAAGAGAAATTACTATCTGGTAGAAAAGCCGAACGAAGAATAGAAGATCTCGTTCTTACCTCGAGGAGCATCCTCGTCATTTTGGTGAGCATCCAGTCTATGGAGGACTCAAAGATGCCAGTGAAATCCTCCTCGATCCTCTAGCAACTCGCCCAGTGGAGGATCCCTTCGACGCTCTGAAGGAAGCTCATCCTTTCTCCTTCGACCGCCTCTCCACTAGGGGGCTCATCCCCTTCCCCTTCCTCTCTCCTCTCAAGGACCTATTCTGCAATAGGTCCTGGCTCGGAAACATCCTGACTCTCAGGTGGAACTACCTCTGCCACCTTTGTACCCTCATCCGCAACTTCTATGATGGTCAGAGGAAGAGGAGCAGTCTTCCCTTGGCTCTTTGAGAGTGCCTTCTGCCTCTTCGAAGGCCGAGTGTAGACTCGGGGTTTGCCCCAAGGAGGAGTCCTCGCCTTGGAAGGGGGACGAAGAACCAGCCGAGCCTTAGACATTTTTACGTCAGAAGCAAGATTCAACAAGTGTTAGCAAAAAAAAGGGGCAGAAATTATGCTAAGTACTAATGCTCAGCTATGGGTCATACCTGTCGGAGCAAAGTCTAAACCCAACTCAAAAAGATGCTCTAGTTGGATAAGTCTTTTACAAGACCTCATCTCAAGGTCCAGCACTCTCAGATCCTTGATTCGAGCCTTTGAGCTTAGTCTAACTCCTGGATGGTGCAAGGGAGGACTGAAGGAACACAATGGTCAGAGGACATATTAAAAAGGTTTAGCCAACTAAGAAGGAAAAATAATAAACACCAAGACACCTGGCTCAGAGAAAGCCCGGGGAACAAAAGGTACAAATGACTCCAATCGGGTCATCTTCTAGTGACCATAAGCCTAGAACCACCGATCCCTCCAGTGTTTGTTGGAGGAAGGAGGGTCGGTTATCAGAGCTCCTCCTTTCTTTCGTTAGGAACAGAAGTAATACCAGCCAGGCTGCTGAGGATTCGACTGCACTCAGTACAAATGGAGGAACTCATTTATGGTCAGCACTGGCTGATCCATCTCGGTCCACAGGACTACACAACTGAATAAGTCCCTCCACCCGTTCGAAACTATTTGCCCCGGAGCCAAACCGAGAGAGCCTAAAAGACGCCGAGCGATCTCCTATAGCGATAAACGAAGGCCACACTGTAGTGCAACTTGAAAGATCGTGATCGCCCCTGGAGGGGGTCGGCGGGCAGTTCATTCGGCTGAGGAAGGCTAAGGCCGATGTAGTCAGGGATATGATATCTGACCCGGATCTGAAGCAAATCGTCCTCAGTCAAAACTAAGGGTATTGACCCCCTTGATCCTTTCTCGGCCACAGCTCTTTCAGCCGCAATTTCATCGGCCTCCTTGGCTTCGTTATCCTCGTCCACAGCACGAGGGTTGGACCTGCCTGGAGCAATTTTTATCACAACCCCCCCGCCTAAGAGATGAGTCAGATGCCCTAACAGACGCCACCGGTCTCTGTGCTGGGGACTCCATTACCCTTTGTAAATGTTGGAATGCGGCATCAGCATTGGCCACCATCTCCACCAGTGACATGGGTGGTTCCGAAGCGACCCAGAAGCTGCTCGTTCCACCCTCATCACTATACACTCCTTCCCGAGGGCTTATGGAGCCTTACATTGTTTAAAGTTAAATAAAAGGGAGGGAAAAATGCTTAATAGAGTTTACAACGATGGTTAGAAAATGTAAAGAGGGCAGAGAAAGCCAAAGGCAAAGAGTAGAAAAGAAGATGCGCAAAAAATGGGAATGGTTCGGAGGCTAGGGCGTTTTCTTTTATAGCTTTGTCACGTAGCGCATGCATTAAATGAGGAGATGACTCGATGCCTCTTCGGACTCCCTAGTCCAACACATGGTGTCATGCCACACGCCGTATGGATCTACCATCAAACGCCCTGCCATGCGCCCAACGCTCATTCACCTTGCTGCTGAGACAACCGCCTCTCGCTCGTGGGGCCTCGAAAACTGAACCGACGAGTGTTTTAGATGAGGAAGTATGCTTTGGATTTGAGCTAGCCGTCATATCAGCAATAAATGCTCCATCATAAGCTCCGACCACACATAATCTGACCTAACACTGATTTACTCCTCGGCCTCCGCAAGTAGGCACAAGGAGTAGGGGTGCTCACTGTTGGTTTGAAAATGGGACAAGTAAATAACTCAGCTTATGGAATGGACCACCTCTACTGACAGGGATTCACCAAGCGTCGAGCATGGCTGAGGTCCACATGTCCCGAACCACAAGGTGAGACCTCTAAGGAGGCCGGTACACCTTTAAGGACACTCAAAGGGTCCTTCGAAGGCCTCTTCATACCGACCCAGTTCATGGGTCGGCTATTAATCAAGTACAGGCCGACCAGACCCTCACCTGACCTCAGTCCGGCCTATCATCTAGGTCGGCCATGGGTCGACCGTCCATCCGAACATGTCGATACTCTGAGATCAGTCGATGATCGGTTGAGCTCCATCAATCATTCCCATCTAGATGCTTAGAGACGAGCCAGGGAGTTAATATGATATCAAGATCCTCTTCTGAGATCCTCGGAAGATAACTTCCAATTTTGGAAATCTAAGAGATTGAAGATCTCAGGATTGTCTTGGATAACGATCAATCCCCTCTAAGGAAAGGTCCTGGAACCACGGGATCACATCTCCTCTATAAATAGAGGACCTATTTACAGTGAAAGGTACGAATGTATATTCATTCTTCAACCCTAAACCTTTACTATTAGACCCAGATTCTAAGTCTGACTTAGGCATCAGAGGGTCCCCTGAACTAGCCAGGGTCTCCTTTGTCCTCTTCCTGTGCAAGTACCAGGTATTTAAACGCTGAAAGGGGGGTGAGCCGAATGCTGCATCAACAATAGTCATGAAATCAAAAGTTCAAATCCTCACTACTAGATTTGAGGAAATTAGTATGGAAGAAAATGAAACTTTCATGGACTTCTAAACGAAACTAAAGGATATAGTAAATTCCATGTGGGGTCTAGGAGATAGCTAGAATCCCAGAGAGTAATGTTTGTGCAAAAATACTGCGTTCTCTTCCTGATAGATTCAACTCTAAGGTTATTGCTATTTAAGAATTAAGAGATATAGATGTTATGAAAGTTGAGGAGTTAGTTGGCTCTCTTCAAACATATGAGTTGAATTTTAAGGCTCCTAAAGCTAAGTCTATTGCTCTTAAATCTTTTAAATCTGTTTCAAAAGAAAATAATTCTAATTCTGATTTTGAAGAAAATGAAGATGATATCGTAATGTTAGCTAAAATTTTTTATAGAATTTTCAAAAATAAGAAAAGAACAGATTTTTCAAAACCATCTGATAAAAGAAAAGGAAAATCTAATTCTTGAAAATCTAAAACAAAGGACAGTCAATGTTTCAACTATCATGAATATGGGCACTTAGAAAATAAATGTCCTAAAAAGGAATAGGTCAAAAAGAAATGACATGATAGCTACTTAGAATGAATCATCTGTCTCTGAAAGTTCTTTTGAGTCTGATGAATCAGAACAAGAAAATACAAATGCAAATGATGTGAAAGCCCTTATGACTATAGCCAGAGTCACTTCCTCAGATAACAGTAATATATCTGACTATAAAAATCTCAGAGTGACCCTAAAAATGAAAATGAAGATGATCTTTAAGATGCCTACAATGCCTTATATAGAAAAAGTTGTAAAATTGCTGTTAAGTTGAAAATTCAGAAGGAAAAATATGCTAAACTAAAAGAAGAGCTTGAAAAAGTAGATTTAGAAAAATTACATTTTTTTGATTGTTTTGAAAAAGATAAAATTATATTTAAGTTTTAAATCTTCTGAATTACAAAAACTCAAAACAGAAAATGAGAAACTAAAACTTGAAGTTTCTTCCCTTTAGAGTTCTAAAGACACTTGGAAATATGCCTATGGTGACCGAAAGATTGAAAAATTGTTAACCTCATTTAGAAAATGTAGTGACAAGTCTGGTTTGAGTTATATTAAAGGTAATTCTTTGAAATCAAAGGATTTTGCTCTTATTTTTATAAAAGGAGAATCCTTAAACTTTAAAGGTAAGACTTTAAGAGATTTCAATTATAATGATTTCAAAAATTCAAAACCCTTTCAAGTTCCTAAAATTAATAATAATACCTTCAGCTATAAACATCAAAGAAATAATAAATCACCTTTAGCTGAAAAATTTCTGGACTTGCTTAAAGAGCTTTTAAAATCCAACTCAGATGAAAATGGAGTTCATAGAAGGAGGAGAAATCCTAACTCTCAAATGTAGTGAAAATAAAGAGATATTCCTAAACCTAGAACTGTAATGAAATGGGTTCAAAAGGTTACGTGTCTTATTGCACACAACTTTCAAAGCCATTAGCCACTCATGATGGAACGTGGATAGTGGATGTTCAAGATATATGACAGGTGATAAGGTGATATTCACAAATATCAAAGAAGTAAATGGCGGCTCAGTTACTTTCGGAGATGGAAGCAACTGCAAAATAATAGGCCAAGGTATTGTACAACTTCCTAACTTACCTCTCTTTGAAAATGTACTTTATGTTAAAGGATTAAAACATAACCTCTGTCACGCCCCAAACTCGGAAACCGGGTTCACAAAATTTTCGATTGCAGAATTCGGCTCCGACAGGCTCTATAGTACCCCATTCTCGACTCTCGGTGCCCATATACCAGGTTCCGATCCTAGGATCCTACAAGGATGATTTTTAAAATGAATTTGATTCGTAATAAGTATAACTATAAGCATAACCCACAAACAATAACCAAGACACCATCACAAAATCCACTATGATAAAAAAACTTTAAGGTATAATGCGCATGAAGGGAAATACAATGATAATAATAACAGAAACTCTTGAAGCTTGACTGCATGCTCTTACTGCGACTAAGCTACGGCTATGTCCTGACGTCACCTACACGCATCAATCGTGCATAAGCTTATAGAAAGCTTAGGGGGTGATGAGAGTGTGTGTGCAATATAAGCGTGCTCAGAATGTAATATCAGAGTAATGTGGAATCATGCTGATAAGTCCATGAATACTAACAACTGTACCAAGGCTATGCGATGCAAGACATGAATGCTATCGGCCATACCAAAGCTATGCGATACAAGGCATAAATGCTATCGGCCATATCAAGGCCATGATGTCGGCCATACCAAGGCCATGCGACGCGAGAGGCAACTCAAGCATACCAATCCTCATTCGAACCCACATATCAATACAGCCCATCACTAGAGCATCATATATTAGTACAATTTTTACTCTAGATAATCACCGGGGTTTGGTACACTTCAAATGACACTGCCCCTTTCCCAGGTACGCAATCCAAGTGAGCGTAAGAAACCTCACTATCTACCTGGTCGATAGCCTGCCAATACCTATTTGGCATGTCGATAGTGGACCCATTTACGAGTTGGTCATATTCAACCTAGCAATGCCCCCTACCCTCAGGCGAGTAAGGCCACACCCCTTCCAACCGACCACGACACAGTGGGAGATGCGGCCTCCTAGTATTCGGCCCTCTTGCGCTCATGTATCCACTCGATCTTGATGTTGGAGCGTGTTTCAGTACCGTCAGGTTTAGGAATTTTCACCCAGGGGCATTTATGGCACCCCGATGCTAACAATAGTATTTTCTGTGTCTAATCCTACCATCGACGATGTGCCTGTGGAGGTTACGGCCCTAATGTCGTTAGGGCGTACAGTAATCACAATACACAATGCAAAATGCATGAGTCATACAATTTAGTCATGCATCAATTCTACACATACCATGCGCTCATGTGAGATAATCTCCGCCTATTAGGGAATCCCATAACAACTTACCCAATGACATATGCAATGGTCAACAACATCTTATATCAAGCATACAGATGATGCGTATGGGCATGTATCATGATGATATGCTAATCATATTCTTAATTAGTGTCAATAACCAGAATCGATAATCGGCATCGATAATCGGCCTACATGCAAGGCAGGGTCCATAGATAAACAACCGATTTAAACCATAATATGAAGATTGACCCTCGGTCGTGAATATACCATACAACATCAATGGGGCCCAATAATTTGGGTTAACCTACTAAGAGAATGATGAGAATAGGCCAATCAAGGCCTAAAGGAAGGTCACAATGTGGACATTTAACCATTATTGCCGATCAATGTGGACATTTAACTAACATTGCTCTCAAGGAGTGGCCCACATAGAGTCACACATATAGTGGGCCCATGGCCTCACACAAGGGCCAAATATACATCGCCATGGGCCTCACTCATAGGCCTAATACACATCACGATGGCTGTCACTCATGGGCCACATATGCATCACATTGGGCCTTATCATATGGGCCTCATATACATCAAATGGGCCACAATACATGGGCCCCGAATACATCACAATGGGCATCTCATACGGGTCCAATATGCATCACATCAAGGTGGGCCTTAATAGATGGGCTATAAATACGTCAGGGTGGGCCTCATGGATGGGCCACAAATATGTCAGGGTGGGCCTCTTGGATGGGTCACAAATACATTAAGGTGGGCCCCATGGATGGGCCATAAATACATCAAGGTGGGCTGTATCACATGGGCCGCACCATCTATACCATTCATCTATTTAACAGATCATTTTAGAACATTACCCAAAAATAAATCACATCGAAAGATCATCTGGACTATACCACAAATAATAGTGGAGCTAATGATTTCCACCCTTAAAATTTTCAAGGCCACCATAACTTTTATTTTCCATCCAATCTGTTCATATGGTCACAAGGACCTGAATCAAGAGGAAAAACAAATATCATATTGATCTAGAACTTCTATGATCCCTGAGGATTTCAATGGTAGGCGTTCAATTCTCCACTATTTTCTGCAGTGTGGTCCACCTGATAGATCTGCCTCATTTATTTTTTGGTCTTAGGCCTTAAGACGAGCTCACCGTTTTGATGGACGGTTTAGATCTAGCATATATATCAAGGTGGCCGCACACCACTCGTCCAAATGGACGGTGTGGATATACAACACATACACTAAGGTGGGTGTCACACAGCACCGTCCAGATGGACAGTGCAGAATATATACAGCAAGGTGGGTCCCACGTGGGGCCCACCATGTATACATATGATACATATAATATAATAATAATATTATTATTATATAATATCTTTCTTTTTTTTAACTGTATATCTAGCAATCACCATCTAATGGACTGGACGGTGTTGACTGCCACACGTGCAGTAGGCACCATCATCCAAGATTCCATGAACGGTGTGGATAGCACATCACGGTGGGCCTCACATCTTGAGGTGGACAGTTTAAATAAAACACATGCTCATGTGGTTTCCACGTGTGGGGCTTACGCTACTGGGCAGCATGGATAAAAGGCATATATCATGGTGGGTCCCACATATGGGGCCCACAGTTGCTGGGCAGCAGAGATAAAACACTTACATCACGGTGGATCCCACCGTCCTTGCTAGACGGTGTGGATGCCACACGTGTGGGGGAGGGTAGGCCCCACCATCCTGGCCCCTGGACGGTGGACAGCATTCATGAAACACAAACATCTGGTGGGGTCCACTTCAGCGTGTCCCACCATCCTTGGAGGAGACTAATATTTGTGTTTTCTCTCCATCCAGGCCGGTCCAAATGGACAGTAGGTAGGACTTGGACATGGCGGCGAGGTGGGCCCCGCTTGGACAGTGATGATGTCCACCAAATGTATGGCGTGGATAAGATACTTACATCATAGGTGGGCTATAGAGAGACAGAGATAGGGAGACGTGTGAAGGGGAGGGACCCCGCCACTATTGGCCCTCCCTATACTCAATACAATGGGTACATCAAGTGGGATCCACCACAAGTGGGCCCACAAATAGAAATCAACAAAGGGAATCTCAAGATCACCCACTAATTAGCCTTCTTCTTGGTCCCTTGGCTTCCTTAGCTCCTATGCTCAACCTTTGATGGTGGATAATGAAGTTTGGATGGTGGAGATGAAAGTTTTTTTTTTTGGTAGGGAAGTGGGCCACACCTAGCTTTCTCTCCTTAGAATTTTTCTCTCATGGAGGCTTTTGATTTGGTGGAGAATGGGATAGGATGGAGTGATGTATGGGAGAGAGGGATGGTATTATAAGAAAGAGATGGGTGGAGAGAGAGGAGTTGACTTTGGGAATGGGAGAGAGATGGGTAGGGTATGGGTGCTGTAAGGGGAGTGATGGGATATGTACTTAACTTGAGGTGATTGATTGATGTGATTGGTTATAGAGATTCTCTCGGAATTTGCAACGTGATGCATTTTCCTCAAAATAAATGCGGGTCCACAACTCCTAGCCTTGGTATCTCATCAGTGCAATCGCTAGGGTACAAGTTTTGAGTCGAGCCGACTCAGGTCTTCGGGATGCAACTTTGGGTCACACGCAAATGCTATCTACGCATCGCGGGTCACCGAAAATCAACCGGGAGGACCGTGGAAGCCTATGGAACAGTACAGTCTAGGGTATGGGTCTTATAACCTCTTAAGCATATCTTAGATCTGTGATAATAAACACAGTGTGAATTTTTCAGATCATGGATGTGAGATTACAAATGAGAAGGGTAGTGTAATATTAAATGGTCGCAGGACCTCTGAAAATTGCTATATAATTGATAATTCTTGCTCATCAAATCAATCATATTACATAGTCCAAACAAACGAAACTGAGCTATGGCATAAACTTCTTGGACATGTTAACTATAGAGATTTGTATAAATTGAGCAAAAGAGAACACTTATGTGGCTTACCCAAGCTAAAAAAATATAGAAAAAGTCTATGCGCATGTCAAATTGGCAAACAGATCAGTAGTCACAAGAAAGTGAACTCCTTAGCCATAGCCAAACCTCTAGAACTACTCTACATGGATCTATAAGGGCCAACTATAATGGAGAGTAGAGGTGGAAAGAAGTATTTTCTGGTCATTGTTGATGGTTACACTAAATATACATGGGTAGCCTTTTTAAGAGAGAAATCAGATACACTTGATGAAGTTAGAAAATTTTAAAAATGTATCCAGACTGAAAAAGAGTTATCTGTGGTCAAAATTACAAGTGATCATGGCACTGAATTTGAAAATAATAATTTTGAGAAGTACTGCAATGATCATGGTATATCGCATGAATTCTTTATTCCTAAAACACCTTAACAAAAGAAAAAATAGAGTTTTATAAGAAATGGCTAGTGTAATGCTAACTAACATGAAACTACCAAAGAATTTATGTTCGGAAGCTGTTAATATTACATGTTATATCATAAATCATGTTTACATGTAATGACCTGGAAAATTTTGTGCCAAGACCCGAGTACTACCTCTATTTTCCTTAGAAGTTATTTGTGGGTTACTTAGCGCTAAACTCGATTGCTTGTGAAATTAACATCAATCACTTTCAATTTGATCTGCATGACTCAAAACCTGTAGAATAGTTAGCGCTATGTTACTCTGAAATCTGGGATTCATCGCTAAATCTAGTTGCTCTTGAAAATTTTTAGAAGTTCTGGATCGGACCTGGACCACGCGTCGAAAGTCCGATAGCGATGATCTTAGGCAGTTGTGGTCACCATGTTGGACTTGACCATCACCTCAAAAATCAAGTCCAGATGATGTCCTGGGTCGATTTGATTGAGTCCGGAGTGAAGAGTGTGAGAACGGTGAGAAATTAAATGTGCTTTTATGAAATCTGAGTCGTGTCGCTTGCGCGACGATTTTAAGCAATCCAACAGTTGGATTCTGACCCAATTTCACCCTCGGATCAGGAAAGGTGGCCCAGGAATGTCATTATGCTTGTGGACCTAATCGAGTTTCGATGACTGTTGAATTGAGTGTGGTCCGCCACGGCTGATCTGAAGATTCGATCGGTACGAAAACTCAGCCTGACCTAGATCTATGGTCAGTGAGCTTAAGTCCGACCGCACGTGGAAAAAGGACCACCAGAAGTATTCCGTTGGATCGAGAGAGGCCTGATTTGGTTATAACCTAAGTATACCTTGGCCTTGGGGTTATTTTCATCAATGTTAGGCCTATATATAGACCTTAAAACCCTAATTCTCTTTTCCATACGAATTTCTTAACCCTAGCTAAGAAAGAGAGGGGAAAAGAGAGAGAAAGTGAGAGAGAAGTTGGTGAATCATCTTAGATTCTTTCCTATTACTCTACATCCTTAAACCATCACTTTTGAATCATTATTCCGGCGATTCTAAGTTCATCCTTGGGTAAGTTAACCTAACCCTAATCTGTTTTAGAGCTTAGAATAGTTTGTGTTGTTGTAGCTCATTTCTATTCTTGCCTTAGGTTATCTAGTCGCCGTTGACGAAGACATATCGTCTGAATCAGTTCGGTGCTCTTTTTTTTAATTTAAGGTGCGGACTTTAATCATATAGGTTATGGTTTTCAAGGCTTTCAATGCCAGTGAATGGTTTATTCTTGTTATGGATGAGATTTCACATGTTAAATGCTATGTTTATTTTGCGTTGCTGATATGCATGTGTTATATTGAGATTTGTGTATTCTATGTATATGTAGAAGTACCGTATACATATAAAATATAAACATATGATTGCCATGATTATTTGTTGTGTACTTGTGCTAATTGTATGTGTGATAACTCCTTGGTAAAAGGAATTGTCCAAATGCGTGTATTTCAACACGCGTCATGTATGTTGCACTAAGTAGTCTATGTGTTTGTAGAAATGTCTATATGGTCTAAAGGGTAGCATACTATCCTATTTGTGGGCGTTGAGAAGCGATTCTCAACTCTCTTCTTGACATGTATGATTTCCTACATGCAGGTCTCATTCTTTGTTGTTTAACTTCAAGTATTACTTATGTGTAAATCCATGTTAAGTTGATATTCTTCAAATGCTCATGTACTACATGATTTGAAGTGCTGTTCCATTATTATTCTAAATTGTTGATATGAATATCTGTTGTAGTGGAATATGTTTGGGACTATGAATAGTCCAGGAAATCAGTAATCGGCCTTGAGTTCGTGGCTGAGGTTGCTTTCGCCATAAAGGACGTAATTTGACGAACCCGAGTCGTATTAGAGTTGTCGGCAGTGGTTTGGCCACACGGAGTCCTTGCGCACTCTATGTCATTCAACCCAACGTGCGCTTGTGCTAGTCGAGTTCGTCAAGTAACCCGATAGTCCGATGTATGTTCACCATGTATGGACGCTATTGCTTGAATCTAAGGTACCAAACTTACCGATGAAATCATATTAACCATGGTACCTTGATCCGCTAAGACTCATGAGCCGGACATAGTGGTATGGGACACTGTAGTCAAGCTGTCGGCCTACATTGGGGTGACGAGCCTCCCCGTAGTGACCAGTGAGCAACCAAACTCGTGAGCCGATTATAGTGGTATGGGACACTATATTCGTGCTGTCGGCCTACATTGATTAGTGACGAGTCCTTTGTAGTGACCTTGAGCATACCTGGATACTGCATTGAGGTGACGAGCCTTATTGTAGTAACGAGGTATGATAGGCGTGCATTGATTGGTGACGAGCCCTTTGCAGTGACCTAAAACCATATGATCGTATGAGATTGTCTAGGACTGAGGACCCTAGAATGGATCACTATTTGGAAATTGATATGAGAAAGGTACCTTAGCTTCCCAATCCTGCTATATGAAAAGGACTAATAACAACTTGGTAATCATGTTCATGCACCGCATTGCATGTGCCTGGAAGAGGTGGAGCACTTGAGGTGGTGTCATGCGTAACGTAAGATGAAGATGCTGAGGGTGTACGCGCGAGGGCACACATCATTCTACATATATCCTTGCATTAATAAGAGTACTTAGGACATGTTTGATTGTTCTACTTTATCATTACTGCTTGATTGAATTGATAACATGTTAACCTTTGCTTTATTGTTCCACTGAGTTGATCACTCACTCCCACGTTCTGGGGTGGTGTTTAAACACCCACCAGACTCTGTCTTAGATGCAGATATTGATGCGACCCTTGAGGCAGAGCCGGAGTTCGAGGATGATGAGGCTACATTTTCTTTCATGCAGTTTTCAGGTGGATTCTTGTGAGCCTTGTTCTGATGCGTGGGATTCTGGAATTTCTTTTTGGGAATAGATGATGTCATTTGATACTTGTAATTTTGATAGTAACACTTGTAAGTATGACTTGGTATGTATATGTATTTCAAGGATTTGCACATGTACACATATATTTCTTTAAGTCTTCCGATTGCGTTCTTCACTTATCCCTGAATTATGTTTGCAGTTTGGCTTAATCTACTCCATGTTTTATGCACTCATACAGATAATATACATCCATCATTCAATATGTTGCATAAGTGATGTTTTAAAACTCGGGAGCTGAGTTATGCTCGACCCCCGAATTTCAAGGCGTTACATTACATTAGAAAAACTAAAACTAAAACAGCTTATTAACAATGGTTTAATAAAAAGGCCATTGTTAAATATTTTGGACTTTTGGAAGTAAATGTTTTATTTTACATGACCGAGAAAATTTGAATCTAAGAGTGATGAGAGAATATTTCTAAGCTATTCACTAAATAGTTGCGCTGATCAGGTTCTTAATAAAAGAACTAGGGTTATTCAGGAATCTATAAACGTAGTAATTAATGATCAACAAATCACACCCATTCCTAATTAAGATGATGATGAAGTCAATATAATTGATATACCTGAGTCTTTATCTAAATCAGTTAATACTGAGACAACATTAGTCAAAAACCATCTGACTGATCAAATTCTTAGTAACCCTCATATTAGTGTACAGACAAGAAGTGTAACAACCCACGCCCACACTGTATGATATTATTTCGCTTTGGGCATGCACGTGCGCCCGCATCACTATGTGGTGCATGTAGGCAGGCGCATGTGGGCAGACGCTAATGTGGGCGAGGCCTAACGGGCCTGGGCAAGCTACCAGTGGTTAGATACTGTGCTGGCAGGCTACTATACCCACAATAAGGAGTGGAACCTTGTCCCACATCGGAAGAGTTGTCTAAATTTGTGGTTGTTATATGTGGGGTTGTCACCCTATACTGTATGAAGCCTTTTGGAGGTGACCCTGAGAACAAAATCGTGTAGGCTATTCCCAGAGGGGATAATATCATACAGTGTGGGCATGGGCTATTACACGGCCCATGCCTTCGACACTCCACACTCCCTCCCCTTCTCTCTGTCTCTAATACATGTCAGAGGCACTAGTCTTTTGAACATCCGATGCCTTAAATGATGGGGTAGGGGGTATTTATAGGCTCCAACATGTGTGAGCCCTTGATTCCTGAGCCGTGGACCCCACTTCGCATTCCCAATCCAGTTTTCTCTGGTGAGAGTTGTGTGGCCCAATATGACTACGGATGAGTTGCGTGGACTCGCGCAACTCAGATCTCGCGCAACTTGTGTCCCGCACAACTCACCTGCCTTTCACTTTTATCCTTCATTTCTTTTACCAATTTTTCCTCCTTGAAGCTTCTCCCCTTAACTAAATTTTATACCCCAACAACATTGTATGTTAGATCGAACATAAATACTCTCTGAACTTGGGGAATCATACTATGAATGTAATTTGAATTCTATAATACATCTCTTTACTTAGAAATAATATTTTTCACAAATTCTAGCACGTAAAAATTAATTAAAAGTGAACTTATAGAATTTTGGGTAAATTTCCAACCCTAGATTAAGTATATCAGGATTATATTGGGATCCGAGATAAATTTAGCAAAATTTCAAGCTTAGATTTCATGTAAATAATAGTAATAATAAAATCTTGGTCCTAAATTATTTCTTTCCCTAGTGCTTAGATGGTTAGAGTGCGCAGTGAAAGTGTAATGAGCCACATAAATTTAGCTGTTATGAAAATAAAACATTACTTAATATTCTCCAGAAGTCTAGAATAATCAGGATCATGAGTTGATGGAACCATACTTAAGCAAAGTTACATTGTTTGATCCAAATTCCATATCCTTGCAAATTTCAATGAACTAAATGCCCTGATTAGGTAGAAGATTGAGATTTAACAGGATTATGAATTGATACTAGCAAATCCTCTGTTCTACATAGGCAAATGATCGGTATATCAAGCTCAAACTTATTACAACCATCTATCCGTGTCAGCTCAAATGTTGAAAATGAAAAATTGTATCGTACCTCAGACAGTGGGGAACTATCATTAAAGGAAAGACAAAATCAATAAAAAGGATATGAAATGTTATAGAAAATTTTAACGTTGATAGGCATTAAAATGATTCGTTAGATTTGGTTAATATTGGAATGATTTCCAACCCTTAGTGGAACTTAAATACCTTAGTTGATTTGCTAGACTAAAGACTTAAGAGTTTTGATAAAATTTAGATATAACCTGTCAGGCCTGTGTCTTAGTACCATTCTGTTCCATAGGATCCTGCGGTCCTCTCGGTTGAATTCTGGCAACTCATAACTTGTAGATAGCATTTACGAGCGACCTTGAGTTGCATCCTTTAACCCAAGTCAGCTTGACCCGAGACCTATACCATTGCAACTACGTCGTGGCCGCGGTTCCAACGCCGCATCTCATGCGTCAATACAACACTTAAATTAAGAGATCTGGCCCGCGCATTATCCAGGCCGTTGATCACATGATTGTGGGACTCGAGGTGTCCAAGTGCATTTCCCTAGAAAGTAATCATGGTGGTGACATCACCCTACCCTAGCCATAGCCCCATGCTTCTTACAAAACAATAATTACGAGCCCATGCATGCCTCTTACACAAACTAATCATAACCTTACATAGCAATTATTCCAAGCCTTCATCTCACTCTCTCTCCCCCCTTTCTCCCTCATTTCTCGTCTCCCCTAGCAAGAGAGAAGCCATGGACTCCCAAAAATCCAGCCACATCCCAAGCTCATTCCTCCTAATCCAACCATCCCAACCCCATCTCAACCATTAAAACCTTCCTTTTGGAGCACTAGAACCTAGAGGTGGAAGTAGAAGGAGGAGACTTGAGGTGGGTGCCATGTTTAGGGTAGATCTTTTTTTTTCTTTTGATTTCCTTTCTTAGGGTCATGTAGGACCCACCAATCAATGGTGGAGATCCTACTTGACCCCTTAAATGTGGCCAATGGTCCATCCTTGTTACATGCATAAGCCATGATGGGGCCATTCTCCATGGACCCCATCATGATGTTTTATTTGAATCCATACTATTGATGGGTCATCTAGACCCTTGATTTGTGATGGAGATGGCGATGGAGATGGCATCCCCACCTTGATTTACTAATTTGAGGGCCCACACATGGATGAGACCCATCTTGATATATGAATGTATGATGTATGTAGATGCATGTATTGAGGGACCCATAGTGGAGGGGCCCCTCCATCACACGTTTCTCTTTCTCTCTCTCTCTCTCTCTCTCTCTCTCTCTCTTTATGGTGACGATGATGTGTGTAGCCCACTTGATGTGATTAATAAATCCAGGCTGTCTAGATTTTTATGGATGTCCAGTTAATGGAACCCACCTTGTTGCCCGTTTTTGGGCCAGCCTAGAAGAAGGAAAACTACAAATACCAGCTTGATCCAAACTCTGGTGGGCCACGTACACATGGGACCCACCAGATGCAAGGGTTTCATCCAGGTTGTCCGTCCAGGGCCTGGATGTGAGGCCGCTTGGATGATGTGTTTCATCCAGGTCGTCCGTCTGATGGACGTTTAGTAGGCCTGGATGAAGTGAAAACACAAATATCAGCTTGATACAAGCTGGAGGGCCACACACGTGGACCCACCAGATGTATGCATTTCATCCATCCCATCCATCATCCAGCCATGGATGGTGGAGCCTACCTTGATGTATATGTGTATATCCACATCGTCCAGCCTGCTGGACGGTGGGACCCACCTTAATGTATGTATTTTATAGCCACGCTGTCCATCCATTTACTGGATGAAGAACCCATCGTACACGTGTTGCACGTGTGGGGGTGGGGCCCACCTTAAGGTATGTGTTGTATCTGCATCGTCCATCCTTGGATAGTGCGACCCACTTGATGATTGTTTTGTATATCCTCGCAGTCCAATCCCTGGACGGTGGGATCCACCATGATGTATGCATTGTACATCGATGTTGTTCATTTAGTGGGGCCCATTTGGAAGGTGTAGGCCCACCTGCTGCATGTGCGGGGCCATTTGGAATGTGTAGGCCCACTCCACTACATGTATTCCATCACACTGTCCATTTGTAGGGGCCCATCTGCAATGTTCAGGCCCACCTTAATGTGTGTTGTAAACACACTGTCCATCTGTTTTTTTTTTCTAGACTATAGGGCTGGTCTGTGAGGCCCACTTGATCTGTATGTTACACATGTTACACATGTTACACACACCATCCTCCCATTGTGCCTAGATCATGGGCTGTTTCTTGAGGCCCAATGTGATGTATGTGAGGCCCAATATGATGTATGTGAGTCCCATGTGATGAGGCCTAATATGATGTATGTGAGGCCCTTGTGTGAGGCCTATTGTGATGTACATGAGGTCCTTATGTGAGGTCCAATATGACGTATGTGAGGGCCATGTGATGAGGCCCAATGTGATGTATGTGAGGCCCTTGTGTGTGGCCCAATTGTGATGTGTGATCCCACTATGATGTATGTGATGATATTCATGATTTCCGTTCATTTTCCTAGTTAGTATAAGGACCATGGACCCCATTACATGATAGGTTCTAATGGGCCACACCTTGGGAGCAATGATGGTTAAATGTCTACATTGTAATCCTCCCTACGGCCCGTTGTTAGGCCCATTCTCATCTCCTCTTAGTGGGCTAACCCAAACCATTGGGCCCCCATTGATGTAGTAGTATTATCCAACCTTGAAGCCCACCTTGAGTGCTTACTGGGCCTCCATCGGGAAGCCCAATTCATGACATGATAGAATGAATGAGGAAGCACATCCCTTGTTCTTAGGCCCATACTTGATATGCGTAGGCCATCTAGGCCCATCCTTCTTATGAGGAGAGTACATCATCATTGTATAACACGCTTAATATAAGTTCATGAATCATGCCCATGCACATCATATGTATGCTTGATATGAGGAGTGATTGATCATAGCATATGTCATTGGGCAGATTGTTTATGGGACTCCCTGATAAACGGAGTTGCCCCACATGAGCATGCAGTAGGCGCAGCATTAATGCATGACTGGATAGTGTGACACATGCATCTTGCATTGTGTGTGACATGATTATTGTATGTCCTAACGATCTTAGGGCTGTGGCCTCCACAAGCATAATGTGGATGGTAGGATTAGATACCAAAAATAATTGGTTCTAGCACTATGGGCACTAGGGATGTCCTTGGGTGAAAGTCCCAGAACCCTTATGGTACCAGAAGGATGCTCCAATGTCGAGACTGAGTGGATATATGAGTGCATGAGGGCTATATACCAGTAGGTCACATCTCCCACTATGTTGTGGTCGGTTGGAAGGGGGTGTGGCCTTATCCGCCTGAGTGAGGGGGCTGTACGCTAGGCTGAGTTTGACTAGCTCATAAATGGGTCCCCTATCGATGAGCTGGATATATATATTGGCTGAGTACTGCCAGGCGAGTAGTGAGGTCTCTTCCACTCACTTAGTTTCACGGCTAGGGAGGTGGTAGCCAGTGTGGAGTGTAGTAGACCCCAGTGATATCTAGAGATGAGTTATATTGATATGTGGATTTAGATGAGGATTATTATGCTTGAGTTGCATCTCGCATATGACATTAGCAATGTAGGCCCTACATCGCATAGCCTTAGTTTGGCCGACAACATTCATGCCTTGCATCTCATAGCCTTGGTATGGCCAATAGTATTTATGCCTTGCATAGCATAGCCTTGGTATGGCTGATAGCATTCATGGACTTACCAGCATGTTTTCACATTACTCTGATATTGCATTGTTGAAGCACAAAAAAGATGATGAAGATTGAAGGGATAAAAAAATTTTGAGGGAAAAATGAAGAAATGAGAAAGAAAGAAGAAAACTAAATATCATAGTAAGTGGTTGCGCGGACTGCACAACCAATAGTTGGTTGCATGGGTGGCACAAACGATTTGATGAGGTGAGCAACAAATAGTTGGTTACACGGGTTGCACAAACAACTTCATGTATTGCGCCGGTCGTGTAACTGAGATCAGAAGCAGTCCATTATGGATGGTTGGATTTGATACAAGGCGGGCCCTATGGCACTAAGATTGAGGGTTCGCACATGTGGAGGCCTATAAATACCCCACTCCACCTCTCATTTGGGGGTCGAAAGAATTTTGGAAGAAGGTCAGAGCTCTATAATAAGTTGAAGGTAAGAGAAGGGAGAGACGTAAGTTACGCAGACCGCATAACCAATAGTTGGTTGCGCGGGTTGCGCAACAAGGTTGTTATACAGCTAATGATGAAAAGGGCCAAAATGCTGCCGAAATCATCAAGTTCGATCTTCATCACTTCAAGTTCTCCATTTGCATAGGGATAAGCTCAAAAAGGGAAGATCAGATGAGCAGACCCGCACAACATTCCTCCAAAGGAGATGATCAAAGCACAAGTCGAAATGCTATCGAATTTGATATTCAGATTCGGCATTCAAACTTTGTTAATTTCTATATTTTAAATAATCTATCTTAGAATCAAGGGATATTTGAGGATGTAAATAAACTCAATATTAATAAAGTAATGATTGTTCTTCATGCACTTTCTTTGTTATGTTTAAATGAGATAATTCCCTCAAACCGAATGCATATATTTCTTGTTTGAAACAAAATGGTGACTATGCTGGGGAATTTTAATATTTTGAGTGTTCTAGAGTTTTTGTTGTAGTTTGGCATCTTTCCGACGCCAAAATGACGACTCTTAGTGGGAACATCCTCCCCTTCATCTCTCAGATAGACTATGTTACCTTTCAAATACTAATCATGATTTAATCCTATATTTTGTATTGAAGGTGAAAATATCAAATGATAAACTACAATCAATGGCAATCTCTATGAGAAAAGTGAATTTTTATTTCACTACAACCGGATTCGTAGTGGAATACGTGTCGAACCAGTCTCCTAGGCGCAAGACTCAGCCTCCCTAAACAAAAATGACTTAACCTGGACAATGGCTGGAATTGTGTCTGCTTTGCCTCAAAAACCAAAAGATGACCAGGACTAGATTATTGTAATGTCACTCTAGATGAGAGCTCGAAATGCGAGAAGCCTTAGAATGAGATCGCCCTTGCCAAGAGTTAGGGGACCAATAACACGTAATGCTGCTAAGAAGAACCCTGAACGCGCCCTCCTACAATATATCCCAGGCGAACAACTCCGTAGTTAATGTCGCATGATTTCTCGGCTTTGGTTGCCCCAAGAGTCAAATGGACAAAAGAGCAAAAAGGTAAAGCACTGCTTGTAGGTTCACCGATTTCTGTATCACCCCGATCGATCAGTGGCAGTGAAAGTACAGGGAAGTCGAATGACACTTCATCTTCTCCCCTCTTCATAAGTCCTATCACGTCAACATATTCCCATCCCACTCCGAATATAGCTTCATCAGGAAGTGGAGAAGCCACATTACATATGGTTGGAACAAATCGGGAAACTATGCCGACTACAGAGGACCATATGAATGAAATAGTGCAAGCACAGAGAACACTGATTGAGGAGTGCAGAAGTCTCAAAGAAGCCTTAGTGACCCTTGTACATAATGTAGCCTAGATGGCGGCTCCACTGATGATGGGCACAATGAATGGTCAAGATAACCAACCTGAGGGCTTTCAACCACTAGGGGTAGGATCACTCGGGTCTATCCTAGCAGTAAAGACTGTAACACAAGAGGAAGTGAGGCAAGTTATTGAGGAAGCTGTCAGAATAGAAAGGGAGCGCGAGAATGTTGGCCGGTTTAGATATCAGACGCTATATCCACGGGAAGTAGAGGATGTCCCGTTCCCAGTTAACTTCAAGCACCCGGATTTTCAAAAGTTTAATGGAGAGGGGTCACCAGAGGAACATTTGATGTACTTTATTATCAGCATGAGGAATTTCTCTATGATACCATAGTATTGCCTACGATTGCTTGGATCATCTCTGACAAGTAAAGAGTTCCGATGGTATTCTAGTTTGGCTCCATGATCGATACGCACTTGAGATCAGATGCAGGATCGCTTTATGTCAAACTTCTTCTCTTCAGAGCGCTATGTCAGCATCACAGAATTGGCTACAGTATGAAAGAGAGAAGGGGAACCAGTGGAAAAGTTTATAGACAGGTGGTAGACATTGGGGGCCTCTTGTAGGTAGTTATCAAAAAAAAAGAATAGGTCAAGATGTGCCTAAATTCCATGGAAACGGGAATCGCGTTTGGGCTCACTAGTATCGATATTAAAACTTTCCGCGATCTGGCCACTAAGGCCCATGCTTTAGAGTTGATGACTCGGAAGATGCCAGCGTTTCACTATGAGACAGCTAGAAGGGGACCTAGCAGGATGACCGTGAATACTGTGGATCATGAAAAGAGAAGTCAAGAGATAAGAGACTCAGGGGGGAAAAGGTCGAAATGGAAGGAAGAGTTAAATCGGCCTAGAAATAAATTCAATGAAAAAAGCCTTAGAGCGCTCAATTCTCACGAAGGGTTTGCGTTCGATAGGGAAGATGTTGTCCCCATGATGAACCAACTATTAAAAGCTGGTACAATGGAATTACTAACACCTAAGTGCCCTGAAGATGCAATGAGAACAAGAGAAAGAGATTTCTGCTGCTACCATCATCTAGTGGGACATCCAATGAAAAATTGTTATACATTAAAATGCATAATACAAAGAATGATAGACAGGGGTGAAATAGTGATAGGGAAAGAAAAGGAGAGGGATGCGAAAGCAGCGGTGAATGTACTGACAATCCAGGAAAAGGCTCAAGAAAGAACAGGGAAAGAAGATTGTAGAATGGCAGGAAAGGTGGCAGTGGTCACGCTACGGTTGGGAAAGAGGACAGTAAGCCTTGCGAAGCAGAAAACATGGATTACAAGAAAAGAAGTTGTCGAAGGTCAGCACGATGATGATAAGAGAGGAGAGAAGAGTGAGATAACGAAGGTAACTTATGATGTGGTTACTCACTTGAAAGGCATACTGGCTCGATTGAGCATTTATGATGTGCTTAAGTTGTCAGATGAATTTCGACAGAGTCTGGTTCAAGCACTATCCAATCATGATGTCAGAGAAATGTTGCTTAAGGAAATGGAAAGAGAAGAATGGAAAGAACAAGAAGACTACATGCTAGTCGTCTCCTTCTCAGATAATGATTTAGTCTATGATACAAGACACAACAGGCCACTGATGATAGAAGGCTACATCTGTGGTAAGAAAGTTAAATGGATTATGCTTGAGAATGGGTACGCAGTGAACCTGCTACCACTAACGATGTTGGATAAACTAGGTTATCGTCGTTTTGATCTACAGCCCAGTGGAATGATGATACAAGGTTTCAATTAGGACGGGCAACATGCACTTGTTAAAATTATAGTAACATTGGAGATAGGAGAGTTAACTACTGATGTTGTTTGTCACATCATAAATGTCATGGCGACATACAATCTTCTCTTGGGAAGGCTGTGGATGCATCAGTACGGGATTGTGCCCTCTACGCTGCATCAATGATTCAAATACTGTAAATACGGGATACAGTATAAAGTAATGGCCAATGCGAAACCTTATATAGAAGCCGAAGACTTCTTTGCAAACACCAGTTATTACAAGGGATTCGCTAAAGAAGAAGAGAGAAAGAATGATGAAAACAAAGCCTGGAAGAATATTCAAGCGAGGGTGATGAAAGAGGAAACAGAAAAAGCAGAATCGTTTGAGATATTCTATTTTGTGCCAAAACATCTGAGACAGCAGGGGTAGCACCGCTAACATTATTGTCCCTCGAACAATTGAAAATCTTACAGTCCAATTATATAGTGCTGTTACCATATGCTAAAAGGAATAAGCCATTTTCAGCTGTTCCGGAAAGATTTCGAGTTAGGGCCAATGCAAAATATCTAGAACCAATCGAGTTTTACACTCCCGCAGAAGCGAAGAAAGAGGAAGAGGCTGAAAATAATGTACCTTATGGGAAGCTGACACCACTAGACCTTAAGAAATATAGCCTGACAAGCAAGAAGATCATGAAAAGCATGGGTTTTGATTATGAAAAACGCACCGGCCTAAATCACGGGAAAGGGATCCAGATTCTTATTGGGGTTAGTCAGAAAAGGCGAGGAAAATTTTAAGGATTGGGGGCAGAATCATCAGTGAACATGGTCACGGTTTGAAAAATTATCAGAGACAGATACTAAAGTAGTTGAGCATCCTGAAATGGCCCCAAAGAAAATGGAAGATGGGGGGCAGCCAATGATAGACAATTTACAGGAAATAAATCTGGGTATAGAAGAAGAACCAAGGAACACATTCATTAGCGCCGGTCTTTTTGAGAAAGAGGTTGAGAAATATGCCGAACTTCTGAAAGAAAATAGAGATGTCTTCACATGGACATATGCGGAAATGTCGGGTTTGGAACCATCAGTGGTGATGCATCAATTAAATATTTCTAAAGACAGACGATCGATTAAGCAAGCACAAAGGCGATTTCACCTGGATTTGATTTCTCTGATAGAAGAAGAAGTGAACAAGATGATAAAAGTTGAGTTTATCAGGGAGGTCAAATATCCCAAGTGGATATCGAACATTGTCATAGTAAAGAAGAAAAACAGACAAATCAGGGTGTGTGTTGATTTCAGGGACCTGAATGAAGCCTACCTGAAAGATAATTAAACTCTCCTGATAACCGAATTGCCGATTGATAGTATGACTCAGTATGCTATCATGTCCTTCATGGATGGTTATGTAGGTATAATAAAATTAGAATGGCACCTGAAGATGAAGAAGCAACAGTGTTTAGAACTTCGCTAGGAATTTACTATTATAAGGTCATGCCAATTGGTTTTAAAAATGTTGGGGCGATGTATCAGAGGGCAATGCAGAATATCTTTCAAGACATGATGCACAAACATGTTGAGTGTTATGTAGATGATTTGGTGGTCGGGTCAGGTAATCATCAGGAACATCGCAAACATTTGGCATCGATCTTCCGTCTACTTAGGAAGAAGTAGCTAAAAATGAATCTAGCTAAATGTGCATTTGGGGTTTCATCAGGAAAATTTCTCAATTTTATTATCAGGTACAGGGGCATTGAGATCGATTCAGGGAAATTTAAAGCCATTCAAAATATGCCACCTTCAAAGACATTAAAAGAATTGAAAAGTTTGCAAGGAAAGCTGGCATACATTCACCGTTTCATTTTAAATTTGGCAAGGAGATATCGGCCATTTTCTCATTTAATGAAGAAAGGAACAGAGTTTGTATGGGACAAAGCCTATCAAAATGCATTTGACTCGATAAAGGAATTATTAAAACAACTGTCGGTATTGACAGCCCCTATAAAAGGGAAGCCGCTCATTTTATACATATCTACAACCGAGAATTTGTTGGGAGCCTTGTTGCCATAGGTAAATGAATTTGGGAAAGTGATTGCTCTTTATTATCTCAGCAGAACTCTGATGGGCACAAAATGCAATTATTCCCCGATTCAAAAGGAATGTATGATGCTGATATTTGCAGTGCAGAACTTGAGGCATTATTGTCTCTCTCATGACATAACTTTAATCTCAAGAGCAGATCCAATAAAGTTTTTAATGACAAGACTAATGTTATCAGGAAGACTGGCCAAATGGAAGCTGCTACCTTCAAAATATATGATTACGTATGAGCTGGTAAAAGAAGTAAAGGGGCAGCAGTGGCGGATTTCTTAGCAGCATATCCCGTAATAGAGAGCAAGATCATTAGTGATGATTTTCCTGATGAACAGGTCATGTTGGCCGAGTTGCAAAGCCCAGGGCAGATGTTTTTTTATGGTGCTTCTTGAGCATCAGGGGCAGGTGCCAGGTGATATTCATTACTCCTCAAGGTGACTTGTTATCTTACTCTTTCATGTTAGGTGTCGCATGCATAAATAATGAAGCTGAGTATAAATCCCTCATCATCGGAATGGAAATTGCTCAAAAAATGAAGATAAAAACGTTGTAAATCTTCAAGGATTCTAAATTGATCATAATTCAATTGACGACTAAATTTGAAATAAGAAAGCAAGAGCTCTTGCCATATTGTCGGAAAGCACAACAGTTATTGGAGCAATTCTACCATGTAGAAATCAAGCATGTACCACGAGTTGAAAACACAAAAGCGGATGCTTTGGCCAACCGGGCAGCAACTCTGTCCTGTCCAAATCGAAGTCCTCTCCATGTGACTACAGAAGAAAGAAGATTTTTTCCCTCTTCAGAGGTCATTGATGAAATTATTGAGGCATTTCCTATATCGTGTTTGGAGGTGACGATAGTTGATTGGTGTCAGCCTTTCATAGATTACCTTAATTATGATATCTTACCAGAAGACCCAGCGCAGAGATAGCAAATCAAGCAAAGATAGAGCAGATTCATCATATGTAGCAAAGCATTGTACAAAAAATCCTATAATGGGATGCTGCTACGTTACCTAGATGAACAAGAAGCAGGCCAGATATTGTGAGAGTATATTCTAGCGTCGACAGATTACTTCTCTAAATGGATAGAAGCGATTGCATTGTGTAGTGTCAAGGAGAAAGATGTGGTCAATTTCATCCGACATGCAATAATATACCGCCATGGTATCTTGAAGAAAATTGTCACAGATAATCGCACTCCTTTCAAGAACAAAGGCATGGAAAAGCTATGTCAGAAATTCAGCATTCATAATTCATTTTCAACACCTCACTATCCACCTGTCAATGGATTAGCAGAGGCATTTAATAAAATGATAGTCAAGATATTGGAGAAAATAGTGACTGGGATGAAAAGTTATAAGAGGAATTATGGGCTTACAGAACTACACATCAGACAACAACAAGAGCAACACCGTATTCATTAGTTTATGGTGTAGAAGCGGTCATCCCGATTAAAACACAAGTTGCGTCACTTAGAGTGGTAGTACATCAGTCAATTACAGATGATGAAAATGTAAAAATAAGGTTAGAGGAACTAGACTTGCTCAATGAGAAATGCCTAACAGCTCAGCAGCGATTGCAGTCGTATCAGTCAAGGATATCAGCCGCCTTTAATAAACGAGTCAAGTACCGCACTTTCAAAAAAGGGGTTATGGTGTTAATGTTGAAATGATTGATAGTGGTCACCCATAGGACGGGGCAAATTCAAGCCCAAATGGGACGGGCCGTATATAATAAAAGAAGTATATTCCAATGGGGCATATAGAGTTGTAGATCAAGAAGGACGAGGTATAAGTATACCGGTTAATGCTCGCTTCATCAAAAGATATCGTCCTTGAAGAAACATCTGATTTTAATCAAGCATATTATCAGAATAATATGCTTGCATCAAAAGGGGGCAAGAATAAGCAGGTCATGGCCATGTACTGTCGGATGAATGAATAAAGAAGAAATTTATGAGTGCACCAAGATTACACATCAACAAGTGTTACAAAAGGAAAGTGACCATCATTATCATCATTAAGCGAACTTTACAGAATTTTACTGAAATTTGTATTATCATCAAGCTGATATACTATGAACGACGTATATGAATATCATTGAAGATATTAGCAAAAGTGATGATGTATCAATCTCAATCAGAGATATCTATCATTCTCGCGACAACGATGACTAATTACTATTATCTTTTAAGATAGCCTAGCCATGCCCTAAAAATGGCCAGCTACGCATAAGACTTATCATTTTTGTCATTCAGGTAGCAGTGAGAAGCCAGTAGCCCTAAAAAGCCTGTGAAGGACATCTTATGCATACCCATGCGGGCTGTGGAGGAAGCTAGCAATTGAAAGTCCTAAAAGGGCCAAAAGTCCTCAATGACTAGTCACGTGTAACACCCATGCTGTTTGTATAGCTTTTTGACAACATCATGGGGAACCGATGAAACTGCCCTCCCGTGAATGGGTCCGACCTTGTAAGCGAAGAAAATGCGGGCTGCAGTGTGAGCTCTTTGACCATGTTCATATATAGGCCAACCATGCGTAAGACCCCCTAGATCTCTGGCTTAATTTTAGTAGTAACTCATGAAGAAGGGGCTAAAACTACTCATCGATGGACCGTCGGCCCTAGATTTGGTATTCCAAAGGTCGCCTTATGCACCCCGTGAACTCTAAAGAGTTACTGCGGCCAACCCTGTATGCAAATCCAACTGATTTCACGGCCCCAGTAGCTTCACTGGGCCCTTCTGATGGATTGCGGTTTGTGAACTCACCAGGCAGTGAGAAGTCCAGTAAACTCATAAGAGTTATAGAGACCATCACGTGAGACCCGACTCCCCTACTTAAGAGTCTAAAAAACTACGTGGCTCCACTACTTAAGAGCATAAATTGTGTGTGATTATCTAACTAAACTGAAACTTAGTGCCGCCAACTAGGACGAGAATCATGTAGGAAATCCCTTGCTAACAATGATAAGAGATGCTTAAATAAGAGCATAATTCATCAATCAGAATATCACATAAACACATATGCATAAGTATAAAAAGAAAATTCAAAAGAGACAATCATTTCTTTAAAAGAAAAACATCACCAAAAAACTTATATAGCTTGCAATACAAAAGGTACTTGTAATAACAAAAGAAAATAGAACAAAGTTTCATCTCTCATAACTCTCCTACCATGCCTAATACTGCTAAGTATTATTGTAAATTTTCCTGAAGATGAACTTGAGCAGCTACATGTTCCAATTTGGCATTTGAAATAATTCTAGTGGGACCTGGAATGCTAGCTAACTTTTTCTCCAATGAAGCAATTAGCTCTTCATTCTTGGCTAGTTCAGATCGCTCGGCATCCATAGGATAAAGACTAGATTGTATCTTTTCCTGTACTCTCTTGATATTTAAATCTTCCTCCAAATCCTTCTTCTCTAACTGGATGATCTCTTGCTTCTGTTGGGGCACCAAAAATGATTAGAGAAAGGAAAAATACAAGTTGTGTAAGACCTGAGTTGTGCAAGACTTGAGTTGCATAGGATATGAGTTGCGCAGGTCTGTGTAACTCACCCAAGTTATGCTGGGATGCATAAGTTTTGTCAAAGGAATTAATGATGCGAGGTGGGGTCCATGGCACAGGAATTGAGGGATAACACATGCGAATGCCTATAAATACCCCCTCACCCCCTCATTTAAGGGATTGGATGTTCAAGAGATTAGTCTCTCTGACAGGTATTGAGGGCAGAGAGAAGAGAGGAAAGAAGGCCGCGCAACTCAACTCATACCAGTTGCGCGGGTCCGCACAAGTTGCCAGTTGCGCAACTCCGGTATGAGTTGCACAAATTATCTTTAAGGGCGACTGTTATGCTGAAATTTATAACAGATGATCAAGTTATTTTGAACATTTCTAAGGGATCCCAACAGGGGAAACCTGCACAACTCGTCTCCCTAGAGATTTGATAAAAATGCACCGAAATGCTGTCGAAATTTATATTTTGATTATGCTTGATTTCATGCATTCTTTTCTTTGTTAAGAGATTCTATCTTGGAATCAAAGGATTAAAGAGGATGTAATGAACTCAGAATAAACAAAATTGGTAAATATTCCCTTTGTTCTATTCTTATCGATGTTAAATAAGAAATTCTCCTGAATCAAATACATTTTCATTTCTAGTCAAAACAAAATGGCAACTCTGTTGGGGACGTTCTCTTATTTAATGTTGATTTAAGGATAACTTAGGGGATTTTATCATTGTTTGGCATCTTATAAGATGCCAAAATGGCAACTCTCAGTGGAAACATCCTCCCTTTCATCTCCCAAATAGAATCTATTTATAAATAAGCACCAACTGAAATCGCACATGATCTCTGATAGATGCGTGCGCTTTCAAATTACAATAGAAGAATGGGTGACCATTATCCTCTTGAACGAATGGGTAAAGTTGTGATGGTCACATTACATTACGAAAAAAGAGTAAAGAGTCCCTATAGACAAAACGCAGAGGTAATAAGGAAAGAGGTACACGAAGAGGTCCATGACCGTATCAGAGAGAAGGGGAAAGATAAGGTGGAAGGGGTGGCCTATGATGTGGTTAATCATTTAAAAGACATACCGGCTCGGCTAAGCATATATGATGCGCTGTGATTATTAGAAGATTCTAGAAACAGTCTAATATAGGGCCTATCAGATAATAACGTCAGGAGAGCATTGCTTACAGAGATGGAACACGACGAATGAAACAATTATATGCCAATCATTTCTTTCTTTGATGAGGACTTAATCTATGGTGAAGATCATAATAGACCACTGATGGTTAAAGGCCATGTTGGCAGTAAGCAAATAAAATGGATAATGCTAGATAATGGGTTTGTAGTGAATTTGCTACCATTAATGATGTTAAGTGAACTCAGATACCGTTGCTCTCATTTGCGTTCCGGTGGGATGATGATACAAGGGTTCAACTAAGATGGACAAAGAGCGCTCGGCAAAATCACGTTGACATTGGAAATCGGGGGACTGATAACGGATGTTGTTTATCATGTTATTGATGCAATAACAGCATATAATTTCCTTTTAGGAAGACCCTGGATGCATCAATATGGCATCGTGCCGTCAACCCTTCACCAATGTTTTAAGTATTGTAAAGACGGGATCCAGTGTAAAGTGAGGGTTGATGCAAAGCCATATATGGAGGCAGAATCTTTCTTCGCTGATGCCGGATATTATGACAAATTCGCCACATGAAATAATGAGAGAAGTAATAACAATGAAATGATGAAAGATAGCGTTATCACAGCACAAGACGGAGTTGCAAAGATAGCAATGTTAGAGAAAGAGAAGGTGAAACAAAAATTCTATTTTGTATTGAAACATTTAAGACGACCAGGACAACCCTCGCTAATATTATTGTCGCTCGAGTAGTTATAAATTTTGCAAGCAAATTACACAATGCCTCTACTGTAAGTCAAAGGAAGAAACCATTCCCAGTTATGCATAAAAGGTTCCATGTTGAAGCCAATAATAAGAACCCTGAACCTATCGACTTCTACGTAGCGTCAGATGGGGAGATAGAAGTATGGGGGATAAGAAGATGAAATTTGCAAAGTTGACACCCGAAGATCTGGAAAGGTACAACTCTGCTAGCAAAAGAATAATGAGGAATATGGGTTTAAATTGTGAAGTGCCAGTTGGTTTGAACGGTGGAAAAGGTATTTTAATCCCTGTTGGGGTTGATGAGAAGAAACAGGAAGGATTCTGTGGGTTGGGAGGGGAATCCTTAGTAAACACAATCACTGTAGAGGCGACAGAAGAAGAAGAAATTGAAATGATTAAATATCCCGAGGTGGCCCCCAAGCAAATAGAAGATGGGGGGCAACCGATGATTGATAGCTTGCGAGAAATAAACATAAGGATAGAAGAGGAACCCCAGAACATATTCATAAGTGCCGATCTTTTTGAGCAGGAGGCCAATTAGTATGTGAGACTTTTAAAAGAAAATAAAGATGTATGTGCCTGAACATATGCTGATATGCCGGGCCTAGAACCATTGGTGGCAGTGCATTAGTTAAATATTTCCAAAGACAAGAGACCAATTAAGCAAGCTCAATGAAGATTTCATCTAGAGCTAGTTCCTCTGATTGAAGAAGAAGTGGGCAAACTCATCAAAGTTGGGTTCATCAGGGAAGTCAAGTATCCCAAGTGGATATTGAATATCGTCCCAGTGAAAAAGAAGAGTGGACAAATTAGAGTATGCATCAACTTCAGGGACTAGAATGAAGCATGTCCCAAAGATGACTTTCCACTGCTAACTATAGAGCTGTTAATCGATAGTACAATGAAATATGCTATCATGTCCTTCATGGATGGTTACGCAGGATATAATTAGATAAGAATGTCTTTGGAAGATGAGGAAGCTACGACATTCAGAACCTTGTTGGGAATTTACTATTACAAAGTCATGCCATTTGGTCTCAAAAATGTTGGTGCAACATATCAGAGAGCGATGCAAAACATATTCCAAGATATGATGTAGAAACATGTTGAATGTTATTTAGACGATTTGGTGGTTCGATCAAATGGACATGAAGAACATTGTGAACATCTAGTTTCAGTATTTTGTCATCTCAGAAAGAAGCAACTGAAGATGAATCCATCTAAATGTGCATTCGGTGTTTTGTCAGGGAAGTTTCTCGATTTTGTCGTTAGACATCAATGAATTGAAATCGACCCAGGAAAGATCAAAGCCATATAGGAAATGCTGCCCCCAAAAACACTGAAGGAACTAAAATGTTTACAAGGAAAGTTGGCATATATTCGATATTTCATGTCAAACCTTGCAGAAAGGTGTCAATCATTTTCTCATCTGATGAAGAAAGGAGTAGAATTTGCATGGGACTAGTCATATTAGAATGCATTCGATTCAATAAAAGAATTGCTGAAACATCCCCCAGTATTGGCAGTGCTTGTGAAAGGTAAACCCCTTATTCTCTGTATTTTTGCATCAGAAAATTCGTTAGGGGCTTTGCTAGCATAAACGAATGAGCAGGGGAAGGAAATCACACTATATTATTTGAGATGAACTTTAGTGGGAGCTGAATGTAACTATGCGCCTATCGAGAAAGTGTGCTTAGCTCTTATCTTTACAGTTCAGGAGTTAAGATATTACTGTCTCTCCCATGATATAATCTTGATTTCGTGAGTGGATCCAGTGAAATTCTTAATGACAAGGTCGATGCTATCTGGGAGATTGGCCAAGTGGATGCTTTTACTGCCAGAATATGTAATAACATATGAATCGACAAGAGCAATAAAAGGACAAGAAGTGAGGAATTTCTTGGCAGCCCATCCTGTATCGGATAGTGAAATGATAAACGATGATTTTCCATATGAACAGGTGATGATGACAGAACTGTGTTGCCCGTGGTAGATGTATTTTAATGGTGCTTCCAGAACTTTAAGAACTAGTACTAGGGTAATATTCATTAGTCCCCAAGGTGATCTATTGCCATATTCTTTCACATTAGGGGCAACATGTACCAATAATGAGGTTGAGTATCAGGCCCTCATGATAGGGATAGAAATAGCCTAGGAAATGAGGATAAGAGCATTGCAAATTTTCCGTGATTCTAAGTTGGTAATAAACCAGCTCATGACAGAATTCGAAGGAAGCAAGAACTCCCGTATTATCATCGCGTGCAACAGCTTTTAGAGCAATTTCAGGATGTTGAAGTCAAACACATACCCAGATCAGAGAATGCAAGAGCAGATGCTTTAGCCAGTCTGGCTACAGCCTTAACTTGTTCTAATCGGAGCCCTTTACAAGTAACAATCGAAGAAAGAAGGTTCTTACCACTTACTGATGATGTCGAGGTGGCTGAGGTACTGCCCATATCATGTTTAGAGATCACAATTAATGATTGGCACCAGCCTTTTGTAGATTATTTTAAATATGATATCCTACCAGAGGATCCCGCACAAAAGATGCAGATAAGGCAAAGAGCAAAGAAATTCATTATGTGCAATGAGGAACTTTATAAGAAGTCCTACAACGAGGTGTCGCTGCGATGTTTGGATACAAAAGAGGCAAATCAAATATTGGGTGAAGCACATTCAAGAGAATGTGGAGCTCATCAGGCTGGTAGAAATTTGTTTCATCAAATACGTCGAATGGGGTATTACTGGCCAACGATGTTCAAGGATGCAATTGACTATGCATGGCGATGTCATGAATGCCAAATACATGGTGATATAATACATGTACCTCCTGAAGATTTGTATCAATTAGTGACTTCTTGGCCCTTCGCAGCATGGGGGCTTGATGCTATTGGACCCATAAATCCATCGTCATCTAGAGGGAAACATTATATCTTAGCAGCAATGGATTACTTTTCCAAGTGGACTGAAGCTATTGCATTGAGAAGTGTTAAAGAGAGGGACGTTGTGAATTTCATATGACATGCAATTATATACTATTACAGTATTCCAAAAAATATTGTCATTGATAATGAGACGCCATTCAAGAATAAGGGAATGGAAAGATTGTGCCAGAAATATGATATTCAACATTTGTTCTCAACGCCCCATTATCCACTAGCTGGTGGATTAGTTAAAGCTTTAACAAAACAATTGTGAAAATATTGAAGAAAACTGTTGCAGGGAACAAATGTGATTGGGACTAGAAGTTGCAAGAAGCTTGTGGGCTTATAGAACCACTTATCATACTCCACAAAAGCGACGCCATACTCTCTAGTCTATGGGATTGAAGCTGTTATCCCTATAGAGATGCAAGTTTCCTCGCTCAGAGTGACAGTACATTAGTCAATGACAGATGATGAGAACGCTAAGATCAGATTGGTTGAATTAGATCTGATGGATGAAAAGCGGTTAGCAGCTCAACAGCGATTACAGTTGTATCAAGCAAGAATCTCCGCCGCTTTTGATAAAAGGGTTAAGTATCGTTCTTTAAAAAGGGTGATACGGTATTAATGCTGAAAAGACCGATAGTGGTTACCCACAAGACAGGAGGCAAATTTGACCCCAAATGGAATGGCCTATATATATATATATATATATCTGAAGTGTATTTTAATGGGGCATATCGGGTAGTGGATCAAGACGGATGGGGTATAAGTATACCGGTGAACGCCCGTTTTCAAAAAATATATCGTCCATGAATATGCATATAGTTTGATTCAGAAGACCTGCGGCTTAATTCCATATTTCTTCTCAATAAAAAAGGGACGGACAAGAGTGCAATAAAGATAGATCTCTATATTCCTTTTTAGTACTGTATTTTCTTTCTGCGAGTATTAATGAAATGCATATTTTTAAGGTGTATCAAAAGCATCAGCCATTTCGTCAGGTGAAAAGTGCCAAATATGTATATGTTGCCAATTGCCAAAATGCCAATGATAAAGCCGATGATTATCGCAAATGGTCAGCACCACTGAATTATCATGAGAATAGGTCGTTGGATGAAAAAGCTAAATGCAAAGATTACAACGGACCATAATAGCAATAATAATCTGCCATGTATGATAGCAAGAAAGTGTTGCTATAAAATTAAACTATGCGACCGAGTCAAGACCAAACAGCGATGATAAGTGTCAAAAATCGATGGATATCGCCATAATCGCTAAAATAAGCCTATCTTATCAAAATTGCTATCATCATCAAGCTAATATTATCTTAAATATAATATGAATATTGGTAAAACACTATCAGCAATGATGAAATATCAATTATTGATTTATATGGCTAACCACATGTAAAGTCAATGATGACGATGGCAGCAGCGATGGTAGCTTATCATTTAAGGTAGTTTAGTCAACCTTATGTAGTCAACTACGAAGAAGAGTTATCATTTTCGGCAACATATATGTATCATTCTAGCAGCAGTGGAGTCTTTGGCCCTAAAAAGCCCATAAAGAGCTTCATATGCATGTAACGCCCTGAAATTCGAGGGTCGAGCATAACTCAGCTCCCGAGTTCCAAAACATCACTTATGCAACATATTGAATGATGGATGTATGTTGTCTGTATTAGTGCATAAAACATGGGATAGATTAAGCCAAACTGCAAATATAATTCAGGGATAAGTGAAGAATAAAAGCAGAAGACTTATAAAAATATATGTGAACATGTGCAAATCCCTGAAATACATATACATACCAGGTCGTAATACAAGTGTTACTATCAAAATTACAAGTATCAAATTACATCATTTAATTCCCAAAAGAAATCCCAGCATCTCTCGCATCAGAACAAGGCTCACTAAAACCCATCTGAAAACTGCATAAAAGAGAAAGCAGCCTCATCATCATCAATCTCCAGCTCTGCCTTAAAGGTTGCATCAACATATGTAACATCAGCAACTAAGACAGAGTCTGGTGGGTGTTTAACACCGCCCCAGAACGTGGGAGTGAGTGATCAACTCAGAGGAACAATAAAGCAAAGGTTAACATGTTATCAGTTCAATCAAGCAGTAATGATAAAGCAGAACAATTAAACATGTCCTAAGTACTCTTGTTAATGCAAAGATGTATGCAGAATGATGCGTGCCCTCACGCATACACCCTCAGCGTCTTCATCTTACGTTACGCATGACATCGCCTCAAAGTGCGCCATGTCTACAAAGCACATGCAAATGCGGTGCATGAACATGATTACCAAGTTGTTATTAGTCCTTTTCATACAGCAGGATTGGGAAGCTAAGGTACCTTCCTCATATCACCATCCAAACAGTGATCCATTCCAGGGTCGTCAGTCCTAGACATCTCATACGATCATATGGTTTTAGGTCGTTGCAAAGGGCTCGTCACCAATCAATGCATGCCTATCATACCTTCGTTACTACACTAAGGCTCGTCACCTCAATGCGGTATCCAGGTATGCTCGAGGTCACTACAAAGGGCTCGTCACTGATCAATGTAGGCCGACAGCGCGAATATAGTGTCCCATACCACTATAATCGGCTCATGAGTTTGATTGCTCACTGGTCACTAGGGGGAGGCTCATCACCCCAGCGTAGGCCGACAGCTCGACCACGGTGTCCCATACCACCATGTCCGGCTCATGAGTCTTAGCGGATCAAGGTACCATGGTTATCAGGATTTCATTGGTAAGTTCGGTACCCTAGATTCAAACACTAGCGTCCATACATGGTGAACATACATCGGACAATCGGGTTACTTAACGAACTCGACTAGCATGAGCGCACGTTGGGTTGAACGACATAGAGTGCGCAAACACTCCACGTGGCCAAACCACCGCCGACAACTCTAATACGACTCGGGTTCGTCTAATCACGTCTTATGTTACGAAAGCAACCTCAGCCACGAACTTAAGGCCGATTACCGATTTCCTGGACTATTCATAGTCCCAAACATATTCCACTACAACAGATATTCATATCTAAAATCTAGAATAGTAATGGAACAACAGCTCAAATCATATGGTATGTAAGCTTCTGAAGAATATCAACTTAACATGGATTTAAGCATAAGTAAGACTTGAAATTAAACAACAAGGAATGTAACTTGCATGAAGGAAAAGCATACACACTAGTGGGAGAGTTGAGAATCACTTCTCGACGCCCCTACTAGGTTGATATATCACACTTTAGATCATTCAGACATTTCTACAAACACTTATAATACATAATATAACATACATGATGTATATTGAAATACGCGCATTTGGACAATTCCTTCTGCCAAGGAGTTGTCACACATACATCTAGCATAAATACACGACAAATAATCATGGCAAACACATGTGCATATCTTATACGTATACGGTACTTCCTACATATACATAGAATACACAAATCTCAATATATCACATGCATATCAGGAACGCAACATAAACATAACATTTGACATGTGAAATCTTATCTATAATAAGAATAAACCATTAGCTAATATTGAAAGCCTTGAAAACCATAGCCTATACAATTAAAGTCTGCACCTTAAACCAGAAAAGAACACCGAACTGATTTCAGATGATTTGTCTTCGTCAACGGCGACAAGATAACCTAAGGCAAGAATAGAAATGAGCTACAACAACACAAGGACTATTCTAAGCTCTAAAACAGATTAGGGTTAGGTTAACTTACCCAAAGATGAACTCAGAATCGCCGAAATAACGATTCAAAAGTGAAGGTTTAAGGATGAAGAAGAACAAGAAAGAATCTAAGATGATTCACCAACTTTCTCTCTCACTTTCTCTCTCTTTTCCTCTCTCTTTCTTAGCTAGGGTTAGGAAATTCGTATGGAAAAGAGAGCTAGGGTTTTAAGGTCTATAAATAGGCCTAACATTGATGAAAATAACCCTAGGGCCAAGGTATACTTAGGGTATAACCAAAACAAGCCTCTCTCGATCCAACGGAGCACTTTTGGTGAGCCTATTACCACGAAAGGTCGGACTTAAGCTCACTGACCATGGATCTAGGTCAAGCTGAGTTTTCTTACCGATCGGATCTTTAGATCAGCCGTGGCGGACCACACTCAATTCAACGGTCACCGAATGTCGATCAGGTCCACAAGCACAAGGACATGCCTGGGCCACCTTTCCTGATCAGAGGGTGAAATTGGGTAAGAATCCAATGCCCAGATTGCTTAAAATCATCGCGCAAGCGACACGACTCAGATTTCATAAAATCTTATTAAATTTCCAACCGTTCTCACACTCTTCACTCCGAACTCAATCAAATCGACCTAGAACATCACATGGACTTGATTTTTGAGGTGATGGCCAAGTCCAACATGGTGACCGTAACAGCCTAAGATCATCGCTATCGGACTTTCGACGCGCGGTCCATGCCCGATCCAGAAGTTCTAAAAATTCCCAAGAGCAACTGGCCTTAGCGATGAATCCCAGATTTCAGAGTAACATAGCGCTAATGATACTACAGGTTTAGAGTCATGCAGATCCAATTTAAAGTGATTGATGCAAATTTCACAAGCAATCGAGTTAAGCGCTAATTACCCCAAAAAGCTACTAAGGAAAGAATAGAGGTAATCTCGGGTCTTGGTACAAAATTTTTCGGGTCATTACAATCTGCCCCCCTTAAACTATGATGCGTCCATAGCACCTTCACAAGAGGGATAACCTTGCTACGCAATACCTTCTCCTTCCTGTCCAGAATACGCGTCGGTCGCAGTACATATGTGGCATCCTCGCTCAACTGCACCTGCTCCCAACTGATAATATGCGAAGGATCGGGAACGTACTTCTTCAGCATAGAAACATGAAATACGTTATGCACACCCGCAAGAGGTGTGGGCAAAGCAAGGCGGTATGCTACCGCTCCCACTCGATCTAGAACTTGAAATGGACCAATAAATCTCGGTGTAAGCTTCCCCTTCTTACCGAACCGCAGAACTCCCTTCATAGAAGACACCTTCAGAAAAACATGGTCTCCAACCTCAAACTCAAGCGGTCGCCGCCTCGTATCATCATAACTCTTCTGCCTACTCTGGGCTGTCAGAAGTCGATGTCAAATGATGTCAACTTTCTCTGAAGTCGCCTGCACCAACTTCGGGCTAATCAAAGTACGCTCGCCAACTTCTGCCCAGCAATGCGGTGCTCTGCACGGGCGACCATACTCGCCTAGAAACTGTTATTATACCCGAATTCTGCATATTGGAGACAATCATCCCAACTGTCCTTGAAATCCAAAACACAAGCTCGCAACATGTCTTCCAGGATCTGATTCACTCGTTCCATCTGCCCATCTGTCTGTTGATGAAACGCGGTGCTAAACTTCAATTTCACACCCATTGGTTCCTGAATACGAGTCCAGAAGATAGATGTGAAACGCGTGTCTCTATCAGACACAATCTCCAAGGGAACTCCATGCAGACGTACAATCTCCTTGATATATAGCCTAGCCAACTCGTCTGCAGAGTTTGTGACTCTGATTGGTAAGAAATGAGCCAACTTCGTCAATCGGTCGACGATCACCCAAATAGAGTCATATCCCTTCCTCGTTCTCGGCAACCCAGAAATAAAATCCATAGAGATGAAGTCCCACTTCCATTCTGCTATGGGCATGGGCTGAAGCAACCCAGGAGGTCGGCGATGCTCTGCCTCGACCTGCTGGCACGAGAGACAACGAGAGACAAACTCAGCAATATGGACCTTCATGTTGTCCCACCAATAAGATCTCCTCATATCCTGATACATCTTCGTGCTACCTGGATGCATCGCAAGCTTAGAACTATGGGCTAACTCGAGAACCTCCCGTCTCAAGTTAGGGATGTCAGGAACACATAACCGGCCACGAAATTGTAGGCCCCCGTCAGAACTAACACTCCAGTCGGAGTTCTCATCTGTACCAACCCGCTTTCTCATCTTCACCAAAAGCTCATCATCTGTCTGAGCTGCAACGATCTTCTCGTCGATAAGGGGCTGTATACGAATGTGTGCGATACCTCATACGGCTCTTCCACCGTAAGCTTCTGCTCAAAGTCTCGCACAAACTCTAACATATCCCACTTTGCTATCATCAGCGGAGCCGCAAACTCAATAGCCTTCTTGCGACTTAACGCATTTGCCACAAGGTTCGCCTTGCCCGGATGGTAAGAAACATCGAACTTAAAGTCTTTCAATGTTTCTATCCATCGATGCTACCTCATATTCAAGTCACGCTGCGTGAAAATATACTTAAGGCTCTTGTGGTCGCAAAAGAGCTCGAACTCCTCTCCATAGAGGTAATGTCTCCAGAGCTTTAATGTAAAAATGACAGCTACTAACTCCAGGTTGTACGTAGGGTAATTCTCTTCGTGTTTCCTCAATTGACGCGAAGCATAAGCAATCACCCTGTCCTTCTGCATAAGGACACAACCCAGACCAACGCGAGAGGCATTAGTATATATAATATACTTAACCCCTTGCTCTGGCAATACTAGCACAGGGGGGGACGTCAACTTGTCCTTCAGCTCTTGAAAAGCTTCCTCTGCCCTCTCATTCCAAGCAAACTTCAATTCTTTCCGTGTCAACTGCGACAACGGTCTGGCAATCTTCGAGAAGTCTTGAATGAAGCGTCGATAATAGCCTGCAAGACCCAAAAAGCTCCTTACCTCAGTAACTGAACCAGGCTGCTTCCAGTCCTGCACTGCAGCTACCTTGGCAAGATCGACAGCTATCTCTTCCTTGGACACCACATGTCCCAGGAACTTGACTTTCTCTTTCCAGAAATCACACTTCTTGAACTGCGCAAAGAGCTGATTCTTCCCGAGAGTATCCAAAACCGCTCTTAAGTGCTCCTCGTGCTCTTCCCGGCTCGCAGAATATATCAAGATGTCATCGATAAAGACAATGACGAATCGGAATAAGAATGGCCGAAACACCCTGTTCATCAGATCCATGAACACAGCGGTGCGTTCGTAAGACCGAACGACATCACAAGGAACTCATAGTGACTGAAGCTAGTCCTAAAAGCGGTCTTCTGCACGTCCTCATTCTTGACGCACAACTGATGATATCCTGACTACAGATCAACCTTCGAAAAGTACCGTGCCCCCTTTAATTGATCAAACAGATCATCAATCCTAGGCAAAGGGTACTTATTCTTCACAGTTACCAGATTCAACCTGCGATAATCAATATATAATCGCAAGGAACCATCTTTCTTCTTCACAAACAAGACAGGTGCTCCCCAAGGAGACACATTAGGCCGAATAAAGCCCAAATTCAGCAAACCATTTATCTGCTTCCTCAATTCCTCCATTTCACTCGGAGGCATACGATAGGTGGACAAAGAAATGGGCGCCGCACTCGGCATGAGATCGATAGTAAAATCAATCTCGTGCTGAGGAGGTAATCCAGGAATCGACTCAAACACATCTTCAAACTCCCGAACTACCGGCGTGCTATCAAACGTCGATTCAGCCATACTCTCCAACAGAGATGTATAATAATCAAGACGAAAAGGGTAACTGACCTGAACTGGGCAAGTAACTGTCTCGCCCTCAGGTCCATGGATTGTCACCAACCTTACTTCACAATCAATCTCTGCTTGCATCCTCATGAGCCAATTCATACCCATAATAACATCGTAATGATAAAGAGGTGCGACAAAGAAATCAACACGGATCGATCCACTTCATAGATCAACCAAACAATCCATACAATGCTTGTTCATAGCAGAGAAAATCCCCGTAGCAGTAGTAAGCGTCACTCCTTGCATAGAAACAATGCTTAAACCCAAACGCCTAACTGCCGCATATGATATAAGAGAGGTAGTGGACCCTGTATCCACCAACATAGAAACGGGAATACCTTCAATGTGCGCTGTAATCTCGAAGGATATCGGCACCAAGTTAGACATAGGCGCTTCAGCTGAGAGCGCATGAACTCGAGCTTGCTGCTGACGATTCGGTGGAGGAACCATGGGCCGCTGAGGTAGCCTGAAGCTAGGTACTGCAGGTCTGAAGGATGGATGAGCTGGCGCTGAACGAAGAGGTGGAGGAGAAATAACCTGAGGCATCGGACGACTAATCCTCTACAGTGGAGTAAAACCACTGGCCCACATATGCAAAAAGTAAAAACGATACAAATGCCCCATCTTCCCATAATACGAACAGCGAAGATCAGCTCGCATCTGCTGAGCAGGCGGCGCTGAACGCCTAGGAGGAGAATCTGCCCGCGGCCTCTTGCCGAGGAAAGGTGCACCCTGAAAGTCAGGTCGCGGCCTAGGAACCAAAGGTGCTCGCATACAAGACGACCTGTCCCCGTCCTGCTCTACTTGCAAGGACATGCTCACCAACTCCGCATAAGAAGAAATGCTAGCACAGCATATCTTCGATCGGATCTCAGGCCTCAATCCCTCAGAAAAGCGCCGCATCCTCATCGGCTGATCGCCTAGAATCAAAGGAACATACCGACCTAGCTCAGTGAACCGGTTCTCATACTCTGTCACCGACAGCCCTCCCTGGCGGAGGCGAAGGAACTCACTCTCCTTCTCATGTCGATACGTAACCGAGAAATACTTCTCATGGAAGCGTGCCTCAAATGCCTACCACGACCACTCAAATCCTTCCTCGACAGTGCGAAGAACACTGTCCCACCATAGACTGGCCTCCTCAAACATGAAGGAGGCAAGCTCGACCTGCTCAACCTCAGAGCAGTGCAGTGGTCTCAGTATCTTAGAGATGCAATCAATCCAATACTCGGTCTCCTCGGGTCTATGAGAACCCGCAAATGTAGGAGGTCGTAAGCGCTGGAATCGCTCAAAAGTGTCGCTCGCACTGGCGCTCCCAGATGGGGGCATAGGTGAAGTAGGAGGAGTCGCCCCCACTAAGATGCCAGCCATGGAAGATAGAAACTGCTGCTGCTGGTGCTGCTGCTGCTGATGAATCTACTGTTGCTGCATCATAGCATCATCTGCTCAAACCCATCAGACGGTGGAGCAGATGAAGGTGCACGGCTCAGCTCAGGAACCGAAGGCGTGACTGGAGGAGCCATAGGTGTCGGCCCAACACCGGCATGAGACGGACCCGTCTGTGGATCCGTCTGGCTATCGCTCAGGGGAGGAACCCTAGCAAGCGACTCAACCAAGGAGAGACGGGCCGAAGTCTTCGAACCCTTAGGAGGCATACCCTACATTCAACAGAGGATGCAACCTGTAAGATTCTACGTCCACATAATCCATCCACACAGCATTCACAACACAACTTCAAAGATAAAAAACATGCATTCCATTTAACAAAATTTGTCGCAATACAAGTAGTGCAGCATTACATGATTCATGACAGGAAAAGCATGTGAACTACAACATCTAACACTTCAAACAACAACAAACAACTACAAACAACTACAAACAACTCCAAATACAAAGCCAACAACGGCTACACACAGAAAGAAACAATAAACAAAGCAAAGGATGACTACGACGACAACTACTCGTCAAAATCAGGAGATGGAGACGGGGCACCCTTATCCTGCAAGCAACACAGGATAGACTTCAGAGTTCAAGTCACCTTCTTAAACTTATGCTTCACAAGGCCTCGAAGATCCATAATATCTTGGCGTAGAATAGACTGCCCTTCATCAAGTCGAGCAATACGGGCATCTGTGGGAGCCTGATCTGCACTCTGCTCTGGTGCCACAGGAGGAGAGCTCTCACTTGTATCCTGTGCCTCAACCTCTTCCTCGTCCTGCTCTGTTTCTTCTTCAATCTCAGCACCACCTTCAGCATAACTCTCATCTTCATCACTCTCTGACTCATCCTCACTCTCTGAGGCCTGTCGACGAGGACCAATCTCTATTTGCTTAAGGGTCGTCAGATTAATATGACGAACAAGAATCGACTTCTCTGCTCCAAGCCTATAGCCAAACTCATGTGCAAGCTTACAAATGAGGTGGCCAAAAGGAAGCGATTTGGTCCTCCTAGTCGAGCGAGCGATAAGGATAATCTGACACAAGATGTATGTCGGCACACACAACTTTGCTTCTTGCCCCACCTGATACAGAAAATCTACCATCAGGCGTGTACACTCACTGCGATTGCTCCACCTTGGATATACATTGAACTATACATGTGGTGAAGCAAGCGAAAGTCGTCCGTCATGTTGGTAGCCAGAAGACTTCTATTCAGCTGCCATTCGACCAGACGACCACACAAGAATTCGGTGCGACGATCCCTCTCACGCATACTGTTCAAATTCTTCTCACTGGCATACACTTCACCAAATGGCACATTCAGGAGTCGGGATATCAAAGCGACGTTGACCGTGGCCTGCCGACCGCTACCACAAGGAATCTTGAACTGCAGAGGCTCCAGCAAAGGATCATGAATGTTGGCATAAAAAGCTCGAACAGTACTTGCATTCTCGCGATACTGGCCCTCAAACAAGGGACACCAACCAACTTCTTCCAGGCGTTCCAACAACAGAAACTCACCATATAGCCACGGATCAACATGAGCCTCAAAAAGGACCCTACGGCCTTCATAGACTCCATGTGATAACTCCGCCAACAGGGTTCTACCAATGGGGGCTCGAGGATCAAGGTCCCACTTGGTCTGGAATTCACGAGCGGCGGTCGTGCTCGCGGCGGCACCTCTCGGCCTCCGTGCACGGGTTGGGCGGCTAGTCCCGACTTCATCCATGAGTGCTCTCTTCTTCCCCATTAAAGAAAGAAGGGCCATACACTCGTCGGCCCGAGTCGGCCCTCTGATCGGCGAGGCCTCGCTGAATCAGCAAGGACATTGCCGGTCTCTGGACCGTCTGGCAATGCCTCGCCATTTGGGCGAGGTCCTCCTGGTCTCTTATGCTCTAAAAGATGTGGGTCCCCCCCAGGGCCCCACTGGAAATGCCCCGATCGGCCCCTTTGCATGATTCGACGCCTATCGGGCCATTCAGGCAGAAATCTGATACAAATAGAGATTTCTTGAAGATTGAAGGGTTGAAATGGGATGATAAACCATCTAGACTCATTAATAGATGGTCTAGAGGAGATTTCGGGTCGCTGTGTGTGATCAGGAGAGAGCACAGACTCGATCTCGGCGATCATTTTCTGTAAACTTTCACCGATAGAAGCAACAGAACACAAACACACAACCTACGATAAACTTGCACCCAAATACACTAAAGTGGTGATAGCGTGTGGTGTGTGACCATAACCCAGGTCCGGTTTAATCCAATTCATTCTCTGATACCAACTTGTAACGCCCTTAAATTCGGGGGTCGAGCATAACTCAGCTCCTGAGTTCTAAAACATCACTTATGCAACATATTGAATGATGGATGTATGTTGTCTGTATTAGTGCATAAAACATGGGATAGATTAAGCCAAACTGTAAATATAATTCAGGGATAAGTGAAGAATACAAGCGAAAGACTTATAGAAATATATGTGAACATGTGCAAATCCCTGAAATACATATACATACCAGGTCGTAATACAAGTGTTACTATCAAAATTACAAGTATCAAATTACATCATTTAATTCTCAAAAGAAATCCCAGCATCTCTCGCGTCAGAACAAGGCTCACTAGAACCCGTCTAAAAACTGCATAAAAGAGAAAGCAGCCTCATCATCATCGATCTCCAGCTCTACCTCAAAGGTTGCATCAACATCTGCAACATCAGCAACTAAGACAGAGTCTGGTGGGTGTTTAACACCGCCCCAGAACATGGGAGTGAGTGATCAACACAGAGGAACAATAAATCAAAGGTTAACATGTTATCAGTTCAATCAAGCAGTAATGATAAAGCAGAACAATTAAACATGTCCTAAGTACTCTTGTTAATGCAAAGATGTATGCAGAATGATGCGTGCCCTCACGCATATACCCTCAGCGTCTTCATCTTACGTTATGCATGACCTCGCCTCAAAGTGCGACACGTCTACAAAGCACATGCAAATGCGGTGCATGAACATGATTACCAAGTAGCCTTTTCATACAGCAGGATTGGGAAGCTAAGGTACCTTCCTCATATCACCATCCAAATAGTGATCCATTCCAGGGTCGTCAGTCCTAGACATCTCATACGATCATATGGTTTTAGGTCGTTACAAAGGGCTCGTCACCAATCAATGCACGCCCATCATACCTTCGTTACTACACTAAGGCTCGTCACCTCAATGCGGTATCCAGGTATGCTCGAGGTCACTACAAAGGGCTCGTCACCAATCAATGTAGGCTGACATCTCAAATATAGTGTCCCATACCACCATAATTGGCTCATGAGTTTGGTTGCTCACTGGTCACTACGGGGAGGCTCGTCACCCCAGCGTAGGCCGACAGCTCGACCACGGTGTCCCATACCACCATGTCCGGCTCATGAGTCTTAGCGGATCAAGGTACCATGGTTATCAGGATTTCATTGGTAAGTTCGGTACCTTAGATTCAAACAGTAGCGTCCATACATGGTGAACATACATCGGACAATCGGGTTACTTGACGAACTCGACTAGCACAAGCGCACGTTGGGTTAAACGACATAGAGTGCGCAAACACTCTGCGTGGCCAAACCACTGTCGACAACTCTAATACGACTCGGGTTCGTCTAATCACGTCCTACGTGGCGAAAGCAACCTCAGCCACGAACTTAAGGCCGATTACCGATTTCCTGGACTATTCATAGTCCCAACATATTCCACTACAACAGATATTCATATCTAAAATCTAGAATAGTAATGGAACAACAACTCAAATCATATGGTATGTAAGCATCTGAAGAATATCAACTTAACATGGATTTAAGCATAAGTAAGACTTGAAATTAAACAACAAGGAATGTAACTTGCATGAAAGAAAAGCATACACACTAGTGGGAGAGTTGAGAACCGCTTCTCAACCGCCATACTAGGTTGATATATCACACTTTAGATCATTCAGACATTTCTACAAACACTTATAATACATAATACAACATACATGATGTATGTTGAAATACACGCATTTGGACAATTCCTTCTGCTAAGGAGTTGTCACACATACATCTAGCATAAATACACGACAAATAATCATGGCAAACACATTTGCATATCTTATACGTATACGATACTTCCTACTTATACATAGAATACACAAATCTCAATATATCACATGCATATCAAGAACGCAACATAAACATAACATTTGACATGTGAAATCTTATCCATAACAAGAATAAACCATTAGCTAACATTGAAAGCCTTGAAAACCATAACCTATACAATTAAAGTCTGCACCTTAAACCAGAAAAGAACACCTAACTGATTTCAGATGATTTGTCTTCGTCAACGGCGACAAGATAACCTAAGGCAAGAATAGAAATGAGCTACAACAACACAAGGACTATTCTAAACTCTAAAACAGATTAGGGTTAGGTTAACTTACCTAAAGATGAACTCAGAATCGCTGGAATAACGATTCAAAAGTGAAGGTTTAAGGATGAAGAAGAACAGGAAAGAATCTAAGATGATTCACCAACTTTCTCTCTCACTTTCTCTCTCTTTTCCTCTCTCTTTCTTAGCTAGGGTTAGGAAATTCGTATGGAAAAGAGAGCTAGGGTTTTAAGGTCTATAAATAGGCCTAACATTGATGAAAATAACCCTAAGGCCAAGGTATACTTAGGGTATAACCAAAATAGGCCTCACTCGATCCAACGGAGCACTTCCGGTGGGCCTATTACCATGAAAGGTCAGACTTAAGCTCACTGACCATGGATCTAGGTCAAGCTGAGTTTTCTTACCAATCGGATCTTCAGATCAGCCATGGCGGACCACACTCAATTCAACGGTCACCAAATCTCGATCAGGTCCACAAGCACAAGGACATGCTTGGGCCACCTTTCCTGATCAGAGGGTGAAATTGGGTCAGAATCCAACGGTCAGATTGCTTAAAATCATCGCGCAAGCGACACGACTCAGATTTCATAAAATCTTATTAAATTTCCAACCATTCTCACACTCTTCACTTCGAACTCAATCAAATCGACCTAGAACATCACATGGACTTGATTTTTAAGGTGATGGCCAAGTCCAACATGGTGACCGCAACAGCCTAAGATCATCGCTATCGGACTTTCGACGCGCGGTCCAGGCCCGATCTAGAACTTCTAAAAATTCCCAAGAGCAACTGGCCTTAGCGATAAATCCCAGATTTCAGAGTAACATAGCGCTAATGATACTACAAGTTTAGAGTCATGCAGATCCAATTTAAAGTGATTGATGTAAATTTCACAAGTAATCGAGTTAAGCGCTAATTACCCTAAAAAGCTACTAAGGAAAGAATAGAGGTAGTACTCGGGTCTTGGCATAAAATTTTCCAGGTCATTACAATGCACCCATGTGGGTGATTGACGAAGTAGTCATGTAAGACCTATGCTATCTGTATAGTTTCAGAAAGCGTCATGAGGATAGCCAGAGAGCGCCCCTTGTGAATGGGTTTGACCTTGCAGGCGAAGGAAAAGTGAGTTTCCGAAGCAGGATAGCTTCTCAGATTCTGGGTTTGATTTCAGTAGTAACGCATGGGGGCAAGTCTCTAAAGCAGGAGACCTTCCACTGATGGGCTGACAGGCTTGGATTTAGTACCTTAATGTTGCACGCCCCGTGAACTCTAGAGAGTTACTATGGCCAACCCTGTGCATAAATCCTATCGAGTCCATAACCCTGATAGCTTCACTGGGCCCCTTTGATGGATAATGATTTGTGAACTCCCTGGCCACGATAAGCCCCGCGAACTCTAGAGAGTTACAGTGGCCATTTGTGTAAGACCAACTCCGACTACTTATGAGTGTAAACTATGGTTGCTCCAACTACTTATGAGCCTAAACTGTGTGTGCAACTAATTGGAATTGAAACTTAGTCCCACCCATTTTGGATATCATTTAGGCAATGTTATTCTAACCATTATTATAACTTATCACTCAAGTTCCACATATCTATCAAATATACTTATGAGAATCGCTCAAGTTCAAAATGATGCATTGATAAGATAAATATATGCCTCATGAAGATATGACATTAAGATAGATAAGTTTCATATAAGGTATAAAAAAGAGAGAGTCATATTTCCTGTTCAAAATGTACTCCCGTTAAACTTAACTAAATGTATTTACTATTGTTTTATTCCGAAGAGGATAAGCTTTCAATGATGATATGCTTGTTCTTTCGAAGAGAACGATGGTGCTTTTCTGTCCCTTGCCTTCTTGACGCCTCAGGAATAATGTCTTTCACAACTTGTAAAGGAGGAGGAGGATGAAATTGCATAGAATTATCGTCTTCTTCTGAAAAGTTTTGGGATTCATGAGTACTTTGCAGAGATATTCCAAAATCTATCCAACCTTCAAGGGTATCGGCCAATGGTACCTCATGAGAAGTGTGTTCCAACGGAATCGTTGCACAGAATTAACCAAAACAGGGAGAATGGTTAGTCTCCCTGTAATAACCAATGCCTTGGTCTTCTTGATAACCTGTTAGTCGAGGCAGAGGAATGAATATGGCATGTTTAGCTGAATGATATCTGCGCACCAAATAGTATTGGTGGACCCACCAATGCATCCAGGAATAGGAAGAGTGAACTGGGTATCCTTGGCTCGAGAGTATAAAGCAAGACCTAGTGTTAACACTCAAGAGTTGCCTCCATATCAAGGCCCAATTATACGGTCCAATGCCATAATTCCTCATAGATCTAGTAACAATATCACAAGTCACTGGTACAGTTTGGTCAAACCCAAACTGATGAGCAAATCTATTTGGATAATGGGGTTCATGCCAAAACATGATGCCTTCTCATAAGGGAAGAATACCCGATCTGATGGAGACAAGGAATGAGTGCTCACCATGAGAGATGGAGTCATTATCAGTAGCTTCTATGCCTTCTAGATGAATAGTGAAAGGAAAATGATAAAAGTCAATAGGATCACCATCTTTTATTTTACAAGTTATCCAACCGTTTGATTTTTTGACCATCTTCCTCAGTTGGTAGTATTGGAGAGGGAGCCGATGAGGATCTAAATATACTTTCGGTGGGTCATCAAAAGTCCAAGGGAAGTATATTCCCAGCCAACCTATAAAGAAATGCCAAGGAGCATAGATTGGGAAAGGTTTAAGTGATGAATTTATGGGCCCGGAAATTATATCACTAAAAGCATGATATAAGGAACATACAACGAAAGGAGCTAATGAATGCTTTTGACCCTCAGCCATAGTGCCAGCAGCTACGAAAAGGGATGGTCTGATGACTTGTTCTAAACCAAGGAATATTAACAAATTTAACCAATAAGCTAGGAAGGTAGCTAATTCACAAGAGTGACTGTATTCGGTAATGCTTGTAATATTCTCACGAATGGTTTTAAGATTCTAATGGTTATAACCTGCAAAGCTATCATGGTAAAATAACAAGGTTATTTTAGAAGCAAGATGAAGATTTAAGGAGAAAAGAATTAAGAAAAGAGAAGTATACCGTAGTTTGCGAGAAAAATGAGCCAACCATTCAAGAATGATACGTTCAAGATGGGGAAAATTAACCAATTCACTGAAAAGTTCCAGAGTAGTTTTTAAAATCTTGGATTTATTATTTTCCATAGAAGCACAAGACAATTCTTCATTTGAAGGGATATAAATGTCAAGGATGTCGCCCATGATAGGAAGACCTGCTATACAACAAAGATCCCACAAAGTAATACTCATCTCACCTAGAGGAAGATGGAATGAGTTGGTTATGGGTGACCAAAGTAAAGAAAGCCTCTGAAGATAGTTGTGTTTCCATAAAAATGCTCTGATGTGGCTATAATAACATCATAAAGATTAACTTGTTCCAAAATGACCGTATGTTTTCGGGCAACAGCACAGGCCCAAGCGTTATAGAAATCTTGAGGAGACAGGAGACCCTTGACTATGAAACCATTTGTCCTCTAGGGAGCACGATTGATAAAGAAATGTTGATGAGCAGTCTCAAAGAAGTGAGTAAAAAAAGGTTGATGAGAATCATGGCAATGTTGTATAAATCGCATTTTGTATATCATGCCAGCTTTCTGATACGAATCCTTTCCTTCTATCCAGCCTTCTAAGATTCAAGGTTCTCTCATAATCTAATAATCTATGAAGGTAAGGTAGCTTTGGTGCCTAGAAGGTTCGGTATGACGGATTGACCAATGCCGTTGAAGATTCATGGGATAAGAGATAATTTTATCCAAGTAGGGGTGGTGAAATTTCAGTAGTTTTTCATTAATCTCCACACATGTCCAAGTATGACGAGGGAATTGTTCGAGTATGGAAGAAATTAAAGGATTCCCTTTTCTTGAGGTTGAAGCTTTTGAAGGATTCATGGTGATAAGGAGAGAAGAGTTAAAGGAATTTCTACAGAGTTTTGAGACAGAGATTTATCGCACCAAGGGCGAATGAGTTACACGGACGAGTTATGCGATCGAGTTGCGCGTCACATTAGCGCGGGTAGTTTGCGCACAAGGAGAGTTTAGTTCGAAGATGGAGTTTTAAAGTGAGGAATAGTTGAATGGACCAGTATTTATATGCTTAAGGCACCACCAAAGAGTTGCACGGGTAAGAAAGTCACGCGAGTGAGTTACGCGGAACCGTGCAAGTTAGATTCTTCATGGCAGAGTTTGATCCTTTAAATTGATTCGGGAAAATCAAATTTTGGATCAAGGGGACATCTGTTGGGGCACCAAAAATGATCAAAGAAAGGAAAAATACAAGCTACGCAAGACCTGAGTTGCGTGGTATATGAGTTGTGCCAGTCCACTTAACTCGCTTGAGTTATGCTATGATGCGTAAGTTTCATCAAAGGAATCAATGATGCGAGGTGGGGTCCATGGCACAGGAATTGAGGGCTCACATGTGTGAATGCCTATAAATACCCCCTCACCCCCTCATTTGAGAGATTGGATATTCAGGAGATTAGTCTCTCTGACAGGTATTGAGGGTAGAGAGAAGGGAGGAAAGAAGGCGCACAACTCACACCAATTGCGTGGGTCGGCACAAGTCACCAGTCACACAACTTTGGTATGAGTTGCGTGGATTATCATTGAGGGTGGCCATTATGCTAAAATTTATAACAAATGATCAAGTTATTTCGAACATTTCTAAGGGATCCCAGTAGGGGAAACCCGCACAACTCGTCTCCCCTGGAGATTTGATAAAAATGTGTCAGAATGTTGTCAAAATTTATATTTTGATTATGCTTGATTTCATATATTCTTTTCGTTGTTAAGAGATTTTATCTTGGAATCAAAGGATATAAGAGGATGTAATGAACTCAGAATAAACGAAATTGATAAATATCCCCTTTGTTCTATTCTTATTGATGTTAAATAAGAAATTCTTCTGAATCAAATACATTTTCATTTCGGGTTGAAATAGCTTCAAAAGAGCAATATGGTTCTGGATAGTCATCTTATTATCAGCAAAAGTCTTCAATTGCTCTCGCAAGGATAACTGTTCTTGGTCATGACGAGAGATGATTGGAGTAATTTGAGAAACTTTGTCTCGGGAAGATGTTAACTGTCTCCCATATTCCAAGATTTTCGGCAGAACAACCATAGTTTCAGGTGACTTTAGAGCAACTATCAAATTATGAAATCTCAAGAGAGCATCGCGCACAAGAAACATTGACTTTGGCCATCCTTGCAACACTATCTAGAACATCTATAGCAACTGCTAGATCCGACCATTGATCGGGGTCTTTAAACATTTTGCCAACTGCCGACATGGATTTCCTAATCAATGTTAACTTGTATGTAGGGATCTTCCCAAAAGATAACATATCTGACAAAGTAGCAACGGAACCAAAACTTGCTGTGTCGCTCTGAGGTAAGTTCCCTATTAAGAAATGAAAGGGTAAAGTTATAACAAAACTATAAATATGAATGATAGGAGAAGCACAAATGAAGAAAGGAATATACCTTCTGTTAGCACTGGAACAGTAGGAGATTGCATTTCTTCAGTAGGAGGAGGACCAAGTCTCACCATCTCGACAAAAGGAGCTCTAGTCTCGGTGCTTGAATCTATGGTAACGGGAGTTAGCAGATCAGTTGGCTCCACCGGAAAAATAATTCCATAAGCTGAAAGAGCCCTTGTTTGTCAATTAGCGTGAGCGTTGAGTCAGTTGGACAAAGGAGCCCCATAGGAAGATTGATTAAGCGTCTGCCTCAATAGGATGTGTGCCTGAACTCACCACAGGTAAATCTTAGCCTCACATCCCATGTCCCAAAACACCAGGTAATTAAAACCCTTAAAATTAAACAGAACACCTTAGGGTTTTTTGGCTAGAAAACTTTTTCAAACTTCAGGCAAATCTTTAAGTTTTCTACCTTTGTCGATTTATCGACAAGTGGTTCGATAAAATCGAACACTATTGTCAATGCCCTCGAAGCTCACTCAATCTTATCAAAATGAGGACTAAAGATGTCCAGTAACCACAAAGATATCTGACTGAATTATTGATGAATCGATGGACTCATCGATATTATCGAAGTTTGAATCTCGAGTCCATCGAGACGACTCGATAAAATTGACATTTTGTCTGTAGTGTCCAAAGTATTGCTAAGGCAAAACATGTAATCCTCGATATATCGAAGAGCTCCTCGATATCCTTAGAATTCAAATCTCGATGATATCGGAAGCCCTTCGATGATATCGGTTTGGGACATTAATCTATCTAGCAAGTTTTCAGGTTATTTTTTTTAGATCAAGAGTTACTCGATAAAATTGATATTCAAATATTGATCATATCGAGGTAGGGTCGATGTCATCGGAAGTGGACATAAACTGTCCACCAAGCTTATAGGAAAATTCCTTGGAATTATCGATGAATCGATACTGTCCTCTATATCATCAATATTCAAATTCTGATGATATCGAGTGATGCTCGATCATATCATATACCTGAAACATTTCAAAGGCAAGTGCTCTCACATTTTCAAATGTCGAGGAATCAAAGCTCGTGTCGATGAAATTGGAGTTCAAAATCCGATGACATCGATGCTAGTTCGATTTCCTCGACTAGTTGGTAAAAGGTTTCAAAAGCGTTTGATAGTTGAGTTCGTGTCATCGAGCGGCTAGTCGATGCTATCGAGAGTATACGCTCGATGATATCGAACTCTGAAAAAAATGTGACCCTTTTATATCCATTAGAACCTTTTGCCTATTTATTGAGAGCTTGCCCTTGGTTGTTGGTAGAGAAAACAAAGAGTGCTTTTGAGTGTTTAACCCTAGATCATATACCCTAAGCCTTTTCTCTCATGGAAGTACATCCTCCAATCCACCCTCATCATTAACATTCAATAGAGTGGATTGGGGAATGAACTTCTGCATTTAAGGATCCTACAGCTACTACCTTAATGGAAAATCATTAAGTTGGGATGCCTTGAATGCATAAATGATTAGAATCACTCTATCTTCCTTATACGAAAACATTTAATAGAGTAGGATTCCATCATAACCTTGACCCAACCCGTCGCCATGTATTGGTACATCTTCTAAGTTGCGGTTCAAGGGAACTGAAGATTCTCATCATCAAAGGAGGAGATCTTCATCAACGCACTGAATGAGGCTCATCTACTTATCTGTAAGTCATTAGAGTTTAAAGGACCCTTGCGATCATTCCTTCTATAGGATTGGGTCTAAGGTGTTTCTCATCCCTTGCAAGTCCTCATAGGAGGCCTTTGGCGGGAGTGTACACGGGAGTGCTTTGTGTTGACCCTTACTCTGTGGAGAGCATAAACTCTTAGGTCCTTGTGTAGGTCCTTGACCTGTGTGGTCTAAAACTTGGGTACTTTATGTTGACCCTTGCTTAAGAGAGCATAAACTAGTAAGGTTCCTTGAGTGGATCCTTGGCCTGTGTGGCCTAAAAGTCGGGTGTTGTGTGAGCATAAAATGTGCCGTGTAGACACGTTGCGTCCGCTTAGGTGTAGGTTGTACGGGTTAGAGGTGAACCTGATTTAAAACCTCCAGTTTGAGGTGAACCTGTTGTGAAACCTCCTTTAGTGAGATTCGATACACTCAAGGGTTGAGTGCATCCACCAGAAGTGGAGTAGACAAGTAGTCGAACCACTATAAAAATGATTGTGTTTAAGATTGTTATTATCTTCTGTTGCTTATGTGATTTCCCTAAATGCTTTCATATTTGATTATCTGAGATCACATCCCACACATAGTCACATCTATCATAAATTGATTTGCATCTTGTTTATCCTTCAAATAGTTTTATGATTGGATCCTCTATTTGGCTCAGAAGCCATTAGAATTACTTTGAAGTAATCCTGTTGCATGCATATTTACGCAGGATAAGATTGATAGGATTTTAAATAATCATAGAAATTAAAAAGTCCTATTCACCCCCTCTAGGACATATTGGCATATTCTCACTTCAGCTAAAGTCGTCATTATCACAATTTCACAAGTCACTGTCCTTGGGGGCACTAAAGAGGCCAAAGAGACCATCGGGGAAGCTATTGTTACAGTAGGAGGAAAATCCACAAGGGAAGTACACTCCATCCTAGCACTGGCAACATATGCACCTAAAATGGAATACATAATAATAAATAAGAAAAATGATGATGGAATAAAGAAAAAGTAAGTAAAGAATTATAAATTTTTTCTTACCCAGCGAATATCCATATTCCCCATAGCCCAGGGGTTCGACTTCTCCTTCCTCCACCATTGGTGAAGTCAGTGTAGGGATAGCGGTATTAGGAATAACTACATAAGTTGAAGGAACTTGTTCTTCATTGGCAAAAACACTCTCCATAGCAATATCTTGTTCTTCATTGGTAAAAACACTCTCCGAAGCAATATCTTCTTCGCCATCAATGTCAAATTCTCCTTCCTCATAGTCATCATCTTCATTCTCCCCTTCATTCTCATATTCACTAGAAGTGGTATTTTAAGATGAGGAGATAGAGCCCTCATCCTCTGAATCTCCTTCGATTGCTTCTTCAATTACAACCTGCTTCCCTTTGGAGAGAGGAGACTGACTGCTCCCTGGCTGAAAAGCTGCATTGACTAAAGTCGGGGAAATAGAAGCAACAATCCCTTCTTGAGGTGAAGGAAGAGAGGCTTGGGAGTGCGTCCGAGACCTTGTCATCGGTGATGAAGGATAGGGATGGACAGTCCTGGGGGCAAGAGAAGAAATTGGCTGATCTTGAGGATTGACTGAAGAAACTGGCTGATCCAGAGGATTGGCAACATCTTCTTGAATTGGAGAAGCAACTCCCGTTGTCTCCTCAACTGTCCTCTCAAGGTGGCCTCGAGGAACTCCTTCAAAATCTCGAATGACTCCATAGGCTACCCATCCTTCCAGAGTATTATCAGGTCTCAGTTCGTGAATAGGGTCGTCTACGGATACCTTAATGCAGAGATGACCAGAAACGGAGGCATGACTTGTTTTTGGTATAAAGCCTACCCCTTCTTCGATTGAACGACCCCTGAGCCTAGGTGGTGAAAGCCAGATAGGCTTAGTCACTAGCAAACCTTTCCTTACTAAATAAGATTAGTGAACCCACCATCTCATGTGACTGTATGAGGCCCGAGGGGTACGATCATGGCCTGAAATAATGAAGGAAGAATTGACTCAGCCACCTAACAATTGCTTCCATATCATCGCCCAGTTATATGAACCAGTCCCATAACTCCGTAACCGTCTGGTCACTAATCCACAATCTTCCAGAACTGCTTGGTCAAAACTGAATTGACGTGTGAAATGGCTTGGGTAATATGGTTCTCTCTAAAATTCTGTTCCTTCCCTCAGCGGAAGACTACACTACCGGATCGACAAAAAGAACGCTCTTTCCTCTGAGAAATTGCGTCTTTCACCCAATCACAGGACCTCTTCTCCATAGTTCTTTTCTGAAAGAACCAGAGCGGAATTTGGGAAGGATGAATGTAAGCTTTCTCAGAAACTTCAAAAGTTTAGGGGAAGTACACACCAAGCCAACCAATGAAGTAGTGCCATGGAACGTAGGTGGAGGCAGAGCGAACGGAGGCACTTTTCACATGACAAGTGATCTCTCCAAAAGCTCTATAAATTGAACACAGGACGGGAGGAGTAAGGGAGTACTTGAATCCTTCGGCCATAGCACTAGCAACCACAAATACCGAGGGACAGATGGCATCCGCCCACTTTAAACTAGGTAAGACCACTATGCTTAGCCAATAGGCGAGGAATGTTGCAACCTCCCTATCAAGAGAATATTCAGGATGCTCTTTTATATTTTTGCGGAGACTTTCCAGTTCTCGCGAGTGATTACCATTGAACCTAAAAGTTGAAGGAAAGATGGGTGATACAAGATATATGTATATTAAGATGTGGTGAAAACTGTTGACTTGAAAAGAAAGAGAAGTTACCATAGAGCCCTGCTAAAGTGCGCGAGCTACTGCATGGGAGAGATCTTGTGAATCTTTGAAAACGTGGACATCTCCTTGAAAAGTTCGATAGTTGTTTTTAGAATGGAGGTAAGGTAGTCAGGTGAAGAGACATAGGCTAATTCATCATTGGTTGGGACAAATTCATCGTAGATTTTTCTAGTTATCAGGAGACCGACAATTTGGTGAATGTCCTAAAGAGTGAGGCTCATTTCACCTCCATGAAGATCAAAAGAATTGGTGGAAGGGCACCTGTAATTGAGAAAGCCCTTCAAGATAAAAGATTCCTTGTAAAAAGGTTGCGACATAGCCTCAATCACAGTATAAAGGCCTATCTTGGACAAAATCTTCAAATGCTTCACCATAATCGTTATAGCCCATTCAGTATAATAATTGAGGGGAGTCAAGAGACCCTTTGTTCTGAATTCCTCAGGGTTCCAGTTGAATCGACGTTCGCTAAAATGCTGTTGAAGCGTCTCGTAGAAATGGGTTGGATACAAGTTGTGAGGATCGTGAGATGGAGTGAGGAAGATTATGGAGTGAATATCACCCAACTGTTGCCTTAGCTTCTTTGGCAGCAGAATGCCTTACAGAATTCTCGGTTCTCTGAACGACCTAAAATTTTGTTAAAGACTACTTTAGTGGAAGTGGGAATAGGTCAAAGTGTCCTAGAGGGGAGTGAATTAGACTTTATAAAAATTTTATGATGATTTAAAATCCTATTATCATAACCCTGATTTAATGAACTCCTACCATGATATCCCTAATTTAACTCTAATGGCTTCCAAGCCAAATAGAGGATCCAATCATAAGACTGCCAAGTATTTGAACAATATGTACTCTTAGCCTATGATGAATAAATGATGTGACTGTGAGTGTGTGTGGAATGTGATTCTTATTAATTCTAAATAATCATGTTAGCATGCTTTATGAAAATGTTTAAAGAAAACATATAAGAGTAATGCACAAATAACAATTCCAAACACAGTTGTTTTATAGTGGTTCGGCTATGTGCCTACTCCACTTCCGTCGGACGCACTTAACCCTTAAGTGTACCAGATCTCACTAACGGAGGTTTTAAATCAGGTTCACCTCTAACCTTCACAACCTACACAAGGTCGACTCTAAGACCTACATAAGGAAACTGGACGTGTCTCCACAAGACACAAGTTTATGCCCCACACAGGGGTAAGGGTCAACACACAACACCCAGGTTTTGTGCTCTACACACGAGCAGAGGATCCATATAAAGAACCTAAGGTTTTAGGCCACATAGGCCAAGGATCCACACAAGGAACCTAAAGTTTATGTCCCACACAAGAGCAAAGGTTAACACATAGCACCTAGGGTTTTAGGCCACACAAGCCAAGGTCCTACACTAAGAACCTAAGTTTATGCTCACCAAGAGCAAGGGTCAACACACAACACCCACATGTATTCTCCCATTGTGGGTATTCTCCCATTGGACACCTCCTATGAGGACTTAAAAGGGTTGAGAATCACTTGTGATCCAATCCTACACATAGGAATGATCAGTAGGGTCTCTGGACTCTAATGACTTATAGATAAGTAGATAAGCCCCATTAAGTCCATTGATGAAGATCTCCTCCTTTGATGATGAAGAATCTTCAGCTCCCTTGATCCGCAAAACTTATGATGCTCCAATGTAAGGCGACAGGTTAGGTCAAGGTAATGTTGAAATCCTACTCTATTAAATGTTTTCCTATTTTAGAGACGAAGTGATTCCAAGCATTTACGCATTCAAGGTATCTCAGCTCAATGATTTTCCATTAAGGTGGTAGCTGGATGATCCTTGAATGTGGAAGTTCATTCTCCAATCCACTCTATTAAATATTAATGATAAGGGTGGGTTGGAGGATGAACTCTAATGAGAGAAAGAGCTTAGGGTAAGTAGTATGCAGGACTCTCTCAGGGCTCTCTTTATTTTTTCTCACTATACCAACCAAAAGTAAGCTCTCCTTAAATAGGTAAAGAGATCTAACGGTAATAAAATAGTCAGATTTTAGATAGAGTTTGATATCATTGATCTATCTTCGATATCATCGAACATATACTTTCAAAGACATCGAAGGACAGATGATGATATGAACTCTTCTGACAATTATAGTTGAATATCTTATACACAGATCGATCATATCGAGCATTCTTCGATGTCATCGAATTTCGAACTCTGATTTCATCGAACCATGGTTCGATTTCTTAATTATGAAGATCAAGAGAGAGTTAAATATGAGCATATGGTTTCAATATTATTGATCCTCCCATGATGTCATCGGATTTCAAATGTCAATTATATCGATATTGAGTTCGACTCATCAATCTTATATAGAAGATTTTCCTATAAGCTTGCTGGACATTCCATTGTCCGAATTCGATGATATTGACCTAGATTTGATATGATCGATATTTGAATATCGATATTATCGAGGGAGTCTCGATTCCTTGAATCATTTACAGAAGGTTTTCCTAAAAAGCTTGTAGGACAGATTTGGTCCGAAATCGATAACATCGAAGGTCCATCAATATCATTGGAGTTTGAATTTCAAGGATATCGAGGCTTCCTTCAAGTCATCGATAAATGTATGATTTGCCTTAGAAGTTTGCTGGACACAAACAGATTAGAATTCGATTATATCGAGCCGTCTCGATGATCTCAACATTTGAATGTCGATGATATCGAATGTTCCATCAATTCATTGATAATTTAGTCCAGAGATCAATTTGGTTGCTAGACACAAGTGGTCCTCAATTTGATGATATCGATTACATTTCGAGGACATTGATAACTGGTGTCCGATCTCATCGAGCTTCTCTCAATATATCGACAAAGGTTGAAAACTTGAAAATTTTCCTGTTTTGCAAGATAGTTTTCATAATTTAACCCTGTGTTGTTCTATCTATTTTTTAAGGGTTTTATATACCTGCGTGTTTTGGGACATGGGATGTGAGGCTAAGTTTACCTTTAACAAATTTGGGGCACGCATTCAGTTGAGGCAGAAGCTTGAAAGATCTTCCTATGGGGCTCACTTGTCTTGCTGACTTAACACTCACACTAAACGACAAACCAGAGCACTTTCAATCTCCCCCTTTGTCAAATACATGACAAAACACCTGAAATCCTAGAATAACATGTAGACCAACACCATAAATTGTGTGTACATGAACTTTACATAATTTTACAAATATGTTATTGAGTTCACACACAAGATTGTAGCATTCAGTAGTAGCTGCTCCCCCTAACACCTGCACCACCATACATACATAGATACACAATTTTCTCCATGGTGAGATTTGTTCTCCCCCTTTTTGTCAGTCATTGGCAAAGGGTAGTATATCAATATGTGTTGATTGAAGTTGAAGCATAAAGACATGAGAGAATCGAGGTTAAAGGAGAGCTGGGATTTCGCAAAAAGATAACAACATTACTAGAAATCATAACTTAGTTCACAAGAACTATGGACAGAGAATGATTTGCAGACGAAGAAACATCATTATCAGAAAATGTTGTAAATATTCTTACTTAGCAGAAGATATGCATCAAGTATGTATGAATGTGTGTGTGTGTGTGTGTGTGTACATTATCGATCAGCCATCAAAAATCCAAAATAAAAACTGCCCAAGCTTGGCAGTATTTCAACATCCATCCCAAACCAGCCCAACCAAATATCTAGCCCAACCATGGGCATACCAAATATACAAGTATTTTCCTCATTTAGAGGATATCCATAAACCACAAAAAAAACTTGTTAGACTTTTCATGTTAGTGAGTCACCACATACACTCATAAGAATGCTGGGCATTCAAAAAGATACCGATGCCCGTACATGCAGATGAGTAGTTGGTGTATGTGGTAGCAGGAGAGCTATTGACTCTATGATGTTAGTGTCGATGATGATGGCACCGTGTCATCTCACTAGCATGTCAGCAAATCAACGAGCTGCTAGACCGTGTGCTGCACTCTGACACCATTTTCTCTAATGCCGAGAGCCACGCATCATGCCTTTCTAGCTTGTCCTCTATTCGAGCCAATCCACGCTACATTGCCGCGGCCCTATCTTGATGAAATTTGAATCATTGGGTCTCAGCGGGAATCGGTCGGAGTTGGAACTTGTTGAGGCTCTTGTGGATCTCCTCCTGGTGGCACTGCTCCTTCTCCCATCTCCCCTTCTCAATAAATTTCTTCCTCAGGTTGGCCTTCCGGATATGGATGAAATTTAAGGTCCAATTTTCGAATATTGATCCTGTTAAAATGCTATAGAGAATGCTCAGGATCTTCTGTTAGAGGAAGACCGATTGTATCGCATATCACATGAATGATGTGAGGAAAAGGCAGATGGACTTCTCTTGACATGTGGATGACACTTGCCAATTGGTGAAGAATCAAGGTAGGCAGACACAACTTAATTCCAGTGGCAACACAATACATAACCATGACCATGAACCAGGTAAGATCTGCTCGATTGGGTCCTTAAGGGTAAGTGTTGGAGTAGAATATTCTGTGCAGTACTTGATATTTAGGGTGCATATATTTACCTTTCAATGCATTCCCTTGGTACCATGGGATATCTCTGTCCTGATACAAGAATTTTGTGATTGTAGACCAAGTGATTGGGTTCTCAAGGTCAAGATCAAACAACCTGACTGGAGACAAGGTCAGACCGAAAGTGCTAGCAAGGATTCCATAGTAATGTCAATGTTATCATCCCCGACTATGACAGTAATGGATGGTGGATCTAGGACTGAAGAATGACAATATGCAAGAAAACGGTAAGTCCGCTCATCATGACATGGACCCCTGAAATCAAGAAGGGGCAGTGAGTCGATCGTATCCAAGAGAGGTTCCAAATTATAGGGTTTGATGCATTCCCTGTCAATTCTATGTTCATGCACCAAGCACCTCCCTGTGTATTTTTCAAGAATATATGGAGGAGGGTCCACAACAGTATGTGAGGATGCTAGTGCAGCAGCTGGAGCCTCACCATGCATTGTTTGTCTACTCCGATGGCATGTAGAGGACCTCTGGACTGGTGCCTTAGCCCTATTCTTTGGGGCTAGAGTTTTCTGCTTGGTGGGTCTGGAAGATTCCTCAACAATAGGTGCTTTCCCTTTCTCTTTACTCATTTGGACAAGGATACAAAAAAATGACAGAGGGAAGGGTTTAGACAAGAGACTGAAAGATAGGGGCTCCACCAAGAGAGTTCTCGATTGAAATCGGTCAATCAATCTAGAATAACCCAAACCACTAGTGTAGAACTTAAGGAATCAAGAGTATGTGTAAGAAATTACTTGATTCGAACCACCCTAGACAACTTGCTGTCGACAAAGGAAAGAACAAAGAAAAATGACCAGAGAAGATGAATAGTTAAGAGAGGAAGCAAAATAAAATTTTCCCGCTCGCCCGCTTTTTATCGGGCCGTGACCATCGATATCATCGAGTATGGTTTCGATGATATTGATATGCCTCATTCGATATTATCAAAATAGGAGTTCGATAACAGATCCTTTAGTTTGACATTTCTGATTTTGAGAAGCCACCGATGATATCGATGTGTGGTCGATGATATCAACCGGTCATTCGATTTGACAATTAATTTATCAATGAGAAGAATAGGACATTTTATCTTCAGATTTTGATAGTCAGACAGACATGCATATTGCACATAATATTCTTATCAGCTTGTATACCATGCAAAATTTGTACAAACGGTTGCGACACCAAATTATAAACATCATTCATGCTTATACACAAACAAAATTTTTAAGGTATAAAACCCTCAGATATATTATGATAATTACCAAGGATGCATCATTTCACACATCCATCTAGGTTGAGATGCCATGACCTGGACATGTTTTCCATGCTCAATTGTTACTAAGCATTTGGATCAACCTTTCCATTGCCTTTGATGACATAACAGTGGTCACTGGTGCGAAGACCCTCCATAGCAGATTTTCCTGATAAGTCTAGGATCTTGCACTTTAGTTTGTCAAAAGCAACCACATGTTTGTTGTCACATATTTGAGAGATGCTTAGAAGATTGTGAGTCAGTCCTTTTATGAAAAAAACATTCTCATTTTTAAGCATCTCCATTCCTTCTATGGTTCCACTCCCTACTACCTCAGTGATGCTTCCATCACCATAAGTAACTATCCCATCATCAAGATTTGAGTAATTTGAGAGATGGGATTTGTCACCCCTAACATGTCTTGAGCACCCACTGTCTAGGTACCATTTAGTACTATTGCTTGTTGAATGATTTGAGTGAGTAACAAGACAAATTTTCTTTTCTTTCACTACCCATGTTGTGACAGATTTTCTTGAGGATGTTCCCTTTACTTTGTCAGGAACTTGTCTAGGTATGTTAGGTAACTGAATCATTTTCCTTGTTTCATTAGATCATTTGTTTTTTGGATTTAGGTTAGCCACTTAACTCAATAGCTCCTTCATTCTCTTGGTCATTCTGGGTGGAGATGGATGTTTTTTACCTCTTGTCATATTGTTTAGTGGACTCTTCGCATTCTATACTGTTTTTTTGATTTGTCTGTATTTACCAATATGATTCGGACTGGAATTAGATTGAGTCCACCTAGGCACAATACATTCAAATTAAAAATGGCCTGAGTCTCCACATGAATGACAGATAGAAGTAGCTTTTGCTTTACTTCTTGATGCAGCTAATTTCTCAATCATTGGTGCTACATTTTTGGAACTTGGTTTGAATTTTTCATATCTTAATCCACTCTTGTCTTTTCCTTGTCTTCCCATCCCTAAGAGTTTTTCTAATTTTTCACTACTCTGGGAGAATTTGTAATTCAGTTCGACAGACTTCCTAGATTGTTCTGCATCAAACCTAAGTGTGCAGTTCTCATTCTTAAGATGCATATTTTTATCTTCCAATAGTTCAATCTGTTTAGTCAGTTTTAAGGATTCAGATTTGAGGGATAAATTAATTCTTTCCAACCTATCATTTTTAGAGTGGTATTGCTGAAGATCATTGATCAAGTGAGTATTGATTTTTGAAGTTTTATCCAGATCCATTTACCACAATGTATTTTTAGTTTTATTCATCTCAAGTCTTTTAAGGATATGGATGCTATGTGTATAAAGTTGATTATAGGCATCATGTAATTTTTCCTTCTCTTCCTCTTCTTCTTCTTTCTCATTATCTGATGAAAATGTCTCTTCAATCCAAGGTTCATTAATTTCCTCAAGTATCACTGGAATGTTTGTAGATGTGGAGGCCATGAGTATTTTCAAGGACTTTTGGTCTCCATCACTTTCTGAATCACTAAGGTCAGAGTTTAAATCTTCAATGTTATCCCAGGTGGCAGTTGTTGAAGCATAAAAAATATGAAGAAAGATTAGAAGGAAAGCAGATCAAAAGGGAATTGAAGAAGTGAGAAAGGAAGAGAGAAAAGAACTATATTCAGTTGTTTCTCTGATCACACAACAGATGACTAAGTTACAGGGATCGCGCAACTAGTCTTTCTGTTACCTAGATGACACAATCAGTCCTCTCCATTGCACATGTCACGCAATCGATATCAGAGAATAGTTTATTCTAGACAGTCAAATCTGATGCAAAGTGGGCCCTATGGCACAAAGATTGAGAGTTCACATGTGTGAAGGACTATAAATACCCCACTCCCCCTCTCATTTGAGAGAGAAGAATTTTGGAAGAGGAGCAGAGCACTGAAGGAAGCCTGAAGGTGAGAAGGGGAAGCAGTTATTGGTTGCGCGGGCCACGCAATCAGTAACTTGTTGTGCGGGTCGCACAACCAGGCCATTATATGACCAGTTACAAAAAGGGCCAAAGTGCTGCTGAAATCGACCAGTTCGATCTTCGTCGCTCCAAGCTCTCCTTTTGCACAAGAGACAAGCTCAAAAAGGAGGAAAGATTGAATGATCAAATTAGCACAAATTCCTCCTAAGGAGATGACTGAAGCAGATGTCGAAATGATGCCGAATTTGAGATTCGATATTCAAACTTTGTCAATTTCAATTCGCGTATCTCAAATGATCTATCTTAGAATCAAGGGATATTAGAGGAAGTAAATGAACTCAGCACTATTAATACAATGATTGTTTTGCATGTTCTTTCTTTGTTATATTCTAATAAGATAATTCCCTAAATCGAATGCATTTGTTTCTTATTCGAAACAGTAGCCATGGCCTTTCCTTTGGTTTTTTTGTTAGGGCATTCAGTGGACAAATGTCCAAATTTCCTACAGTTGTAACACTAAGGTTCTCTTGATTTTTTAGAAGGTTTGCCTATATTGTGCTTGTTGTCCATCTGTTTGCCTCTGTATGGCTGACCATGATTTTTGTTGAAAAATCTTTTGAACCTTTGAGCTAAGAGAGCCACTTCCTCATCCTCATTATCCTTTTCACTTTCCTCTTCCTCATTAGTAGTGTGTTTTGAAGTTCTGAGAACAGTATTCTTGGTTTTAGGAGTTTGCTTGAAGTGTAGTTCAAATGTTTGTAGGGAACCTACTAGTTCTTCTACTTTCATTTTATCCATGTTTCTACATTCTTCAATGGTTGTAACTTTTGAGTTGAACCATTCCTGTAAGGATCTAATAATTTTTCTACAGATTTTTGGGACTGGAACGTTTTCTCCTAATCCACTCATGGAGTTACAATGATGTTTAGTTTTGTGAAGAGCTCCATGAAGGTCTCATGCTCTTCCATTCTGAGACTTTCAAACTGTGATGTTAGGAGTTACAGTTTGGATCTCTTCACTATGCTAGTTCCCTCATGAGTTGGTTCTAACAAGTCCCATGCTTCTTTAGCTGTTCCACACATACTATTTTGATTAAAGGCTTCTTAGGACACAGCACAATAGATAACATTCATTGCTTTAGCTTCAGAAGTTTGCATTTCTTATTGAATGCTGTCCACATTTCTTTAGATTTTGGTTTGGAGATAGTTGTGTCATTTTCAAGTACTATTTGTTCGGTTGGCGGCACATATCCTTTTTAAACAATGTCCCAAACATCATGATCCAAAGATCTCAGAAAGTAATGCATCCTAGCCTTCCAATAAGCTTAATTTGATCCATCAAATACATGAGGTCTAGTTACAGATGAGCCCTCTCTTTTGGTCATATTACCAACTTCAGTCAAGATCACTCTCTAGGCGATGAAGCCCTTAAGAGAGACCCTCTCTGATACCAATTGAAATTTCGGTAAAGACCACTTTAGTAGAAGTGGGATTAGGTCAAAGTGTACTAGAGGGGGGTGAATAGGACTTTATAAAAAAAAATTGATGATTTAAAATCCTATTATCATAACCCTGATTTAACAAACTCCTACCATGATATCCCCAATTTAACTCTAATGGCTTTCAAGGCAAATAGAGGGTCCAATCATAAGACAACCAAGTATTTGAACAATATGTAGTCTTAGCCTATGGTGAATAAATGATACGACTGTGAGTGTGTGTGGGATGTGATTCTTATCAATTCCAAATAATCATGTTAGCAAGCTTTATAAAAATGTTCAAAGAAAACATATAAGAGTAATGCATAAATAATAATCCCAAACACAGTCATTTTATAGTGGTTCAACTACATGCCTACTCTACTTTTGGCAAACGCACTCAACCCTTGAGTGTACCGGATCTCACTAATGGAGGTTTTAAATTAGGTTCACCTCTAACCTTCACAACCTACACAAGGTCGACTCTAGGACTTATACAAGGAACCTAGATGTGTCTCCACGAGACATAAGTTTATGCCCCACACTAGAGTAAGGTTCAACACACAACAGCCGGGTTTTGTGCTCTGCACACGAGCAGAGGATCCACACAAGGAACCTAGGATTTTAGGCCACACAGGTCAAGGATCCATACAAGGAACCTAAAGTTTATGCCCTACACAAGAGTAAAGATCAACACATAACACCTAGGGTTTTAGGCCAAACAGGCTAAGGACCTACACTAAGGATCTAAGTTTATGCTCACCAAGAGCAAGGGTCAACACACAACACTCACACGTATTCTCCCGTCGGAGGCCTCCTATAAGGACTTGAAAGGGTTGAGAATCACCTGTGACCCAATCCTAAGCAAAGAAATGATTAATAGGGTCTTTGGACTCTAATGACTAATAGATAAGTAGATGAGCCCCATTAAGTACGTTGATGAAGATCTCTTCCTTTTATGACGAAGAATCTTCAGCTCCGTTGATCCGCAACACTTATGATGATCCAATGTAAGGCGAAAGGTTGGGTCAAGGTTATGTTGGAATCCTACTCGATTAAATATTTTCCTATTTTAGAGATAGAGTGATTCCAAGCATTTAAGCATTCAAAGTATCCCAGCTCAATGATTTGCCATTTAGGTGGTAGCTGGATGATCCTTAAATGCGAAAGTTCATTCTCCAATCCTCTCTATTGAATATCAATGATGAGGGTGGGTTGGAGGATGAACTCCCATGAGAAAAAGAGCTTAGGATAAGTATTATGCAGGACTCTCTCAAGGCTCTCTCTATTTTTCTCACTATAGCAACCAATAGCAAGCTCTCCTTAAATAGGCAAAGAGATCCAACAATAATAAAATAGTTAATTTTTTGATAGAGTTTGATATCATCGATCTATCTTTGATATCATCGAATGTGTACTTTCGAAGACATCGAAGGACAGATCGATGATATGAACTTTTCTTATGATTACAGTTGAATATCTTATACATCGATCGATCATATTGAACATTCTTCGATGTCATCGGATTTCGAACTCTAATTTCATCGAACCATGGTTCAATTTCTCCAAAATCAAGATCAAGAGAGAGAGTTAAATATGAGATAGATGGCTTCGATATTATCGATCCTCCCCCGATGTCTTCAGATTTCAAATGTTGATTATATCAACACTGATTTTGATTCATCGATCTTATATAGAAGATTTTCCTATAAGCTTACTGGACATTCCATTGTCCGAATTCGATGATATCGACCAAGATTCGATATGATTGGTATTTGAATATAGATATTATCGAGAGAGTCTCGATTCCTCGAATCATTTATAGAAGATTTTCCTAAAAAGTTTATGAGACAGATTTGGTCTGAAATCGATAACATCGAAGGTCCATCGATATCATCGGAGTTTGAATTTTGAGGATATCGAGGCTTCTTTTGAGTTATTGATAAATGTATGATTTTCCTTAGAAGCTTGTTGGACACAAACAGACTAGAATTCGATTATATCGAGCCATCTCGATGATCTCAAAATTTGAATGTTAATGATATCAAATGTTCCATCGGTTCATCAATAATTTAGTCCAGAGATTAATTTGGTTGCTGGACACAAGTAGTCCTCAATTCGATGATATCAATTACATTTCAAGGACATCGATAACTGGTGTCTAATCTTATTGAGCGTCTCTCGATATATCGACAAGAGCTGTAAACTTAGAAATTTTCTTATTTTGCAAAATAGTTTTTATACTTTAACCTTGTGTTGTTCTATCTATTTTTTAATGGTTTTATATACCTGGATGTTTTGGGACATGGGATGTGAGGCTAAGTTTACCTTTGACGAATTTGGGGCACAATCTAGTTGAGGCAGACGCTTGAAAGATCTTCTTATGGGGCTCACTTGTCTTGCTAACTCAACACTCACGCTAATAGATAAACCTGGGCACTTTCACGACCAAGACTCTGTGTAAGCCATCTTCTCTCTGTCCATCTGATCCCTAGGCTCATAGTTCAAGATGGAATGGTGGTAATGAAGGCTCACTGGATTCACCATTATACCTTGTTTATAAGGGTTATCGAATTTCATGATACCCTCAATTGCTCGAACTGATTCCCAAAAATTTGACAACTTCTTGTTATGTTCCTTGATCTTCTCCTGGAACTCCTGAGCCTTGTTTCATTGGGTCTTCTTTGAGCGAGCAGGGGCAGAGTGTCTTCCCTAGCAGGGGGTTTCTGGCTGATGGTTTGAAGATGAGCCGTTGATTTCAGTCATTCCTCCCAATTATATTTGCAACTGTGTTTAGGAGGCCTTTCGAGATCACCTGTGGAAATGACTTTGAGAATTGGGGACGGGAGTGTATTGATGCGGTCAGCAAAGTCAAATGTAGGAAGTACTTGCTCTTTAATATCGGCGGGGCGCTTGATAGTCATTTTAAAATGCTTGCGCGAAGGTTGGGCTGGAGATGAAGGAGACTCTCTGGCTTGAGAAGGTGATGGGTTAGGTAATTCTCGATGGGAAGGATGTTCAATGGGGGGATCAACATGAATGTATGTTCATTTTGTGCGGGCGATGATGAGAAGGTTCAAGTCCTGAAAGAATTAGGTTGAGAAAACAAGTTGAGTCAGGAAAACAAGCCAAGTTGGAGAGAGAAAAGACTAAGTCTAAAAAATGGCTAAGGGTCAGTTAAGCGGGTCGCGCAACTGAAGTTTGCTTGTGGGTGAAAAAGTGAGACAGAGCTTCACTATAGGAAGTGGGAAGTGAGAGAATGAACTAGGACTAGCTATTTATAGAGGACGGGGCCGAGTACGGTACACGTGCCCCTGTTACACGGGTCACGCAACCACTTCAGTAATTCAAAAGTTTGAGCACGTTGATCCTAATTCTTTGATTCAAAATGAATAAAGAACAGATCAAGGGGGGCATCTGTTGGAGCACAAAAAAGCTGATGAAGATTGAAGGGATAAAAAGATTTTGAGGGAAAAATGAAGAAATGAGAAAGAAAGAAGAAAATAAAATATCATAGTAAGTGGTTGCGCGGACTGCGCAACCAATAGTTGGTTGCGCGAGTTGTGCAAACGATTTGATGAGGTGAGCAACAAATACTTGGTTACGCGGGTTGTACAAACAACTTCATGTGTTCCGCGGGTCGTGCAACCAAGATCGAAAGCAGTCTGTTATGGATGGTTGGATTTGATACAAGGTGAGCCCCATGGTACAAAGATCGAGGGTTCGCATGTGTGGAGGCCTACAAATACCCCACTCCCCCTCTGATTTGGGGGTCTGAAGAATTTTGGAAGAAAGTCAAAGCTTTAGAATAAGTTGAAGGTAGGAGAAAGGAGAGAAGTTAGTTGCGTGGACCACGCAACCAATAGTTGGTTGCATGGGTCCCGCTGCCAGGTTGTTATATAGCAAATGAAGAAAAGGACCGAAATGCTGCTGAAATTGTCAAGTTCGATCTTCATCACTTTAAGTACTCCTTTTGGACAAGGGATAAGCTCGAAAAGGGAAGATCAGATGATCAGACCTGCACAACATTCCTCCTAGGGAGATGATCAAAGCACAAGTTGAAATGCTGCTGAATTTGATATTTAGATTCGACATTCGAACTTTGTTAATTCCTATATTTTAAATAATCTATCTTAGAATCAAGGGATATTAGAGGATGTAAATGAACTCAGTATTAATAAGGCAATGATTGTTCGTCATGCACTTTCTTCGTTATGTTCAAATGAGATAATTCCCCCAAACTGAATGCATTTGTTGCTTGTTTGAAACATGCATACTTGGCACTTACTTACACCACCCTCTAAGCTTTCTATAAGCTTATGCACGATCGTTGCGCTAGGAGGCCACAACAGCATTGAGATTGGAGCGTTCTACTATCTTTTGGAGCTTTTGATATTGATATTGTATTTCCCTTCTGCATTGTACTTAAAGTTTTTTTTATCATAGTGGATTTTTTGATGGTGTTCTTGTTATTATTCATGGGTTATGCTTATTATAAAAAAAAATTCATGTTGAAAATCCTCCTTGCAGGATCCCAAGATCGGAACCTAGTATATGGGTGTCAGGAACCGAGAATGGGGTACTACGGAGGCTGTCGGCATCGGATTCGGCGATCGGGAATTTTATGAGCTTGGTTTCCAAGTTTGGGGCATGAAAGGAGTTGGTATCAGAGCATAACTAGGGAATAACTGAGAACAACATTTCATATCTACTATGAGCTTAGGATAATTAGGTCTCGAGTGCATAACCTTCTGGTTTAGTTCTGTAACGTATGAGCCTTCGATGGTTCTCAAGGCTGATAAGCGCCTTTGTTCTTTTCTGTAGACCATGCCGCCTAAGTGAGGAACCTGAGGCACCCAAGGTACCTAAGCGACCCAAGTGACCCGAGTGGCTCCCACTCCACCTCCCGCAGTTCCTATTCCTCCACCTGAGCCTCCTGTTCCCACACCCGAGATTCCTATAGATCCTACCATCCATCACATCAATAATCAATTACAAGTCAAGTACACAACCCACCCCTCTCTTACACAAGCCATCCCTAAAGTCAACTCTCTCTCTCTCCACCCATCCCAAAATTCAACCAAGCTCATACCCTTCATGTCATTCTTCTTACAACATCCATCCCTCTCATCCCATCCATCTTACAACACCCTCTCCTCTCTCATTCTCTCTACCATTTCCCAAGCTTCCAAGAGAGAAAATCCTAAAGAGAGAAAAGATCAAGGCCCACTTCCTACCCCCCTTATCTCCCCATCCAACCCTTCAATCTTCATCATCCTCCATCAAAGGGAGAGCTTAGGAGCCAAGGATTCCAAAGAGCTAAAGAAGAGAACAATCGGTGGGTGATCTTAAGATTTCCACAGTTAAATTTTATGATTTGAGGGCCTACATGTGGTGGGACCCATCTTGATGTATGCATTATATCATAGAAGGGAGCTCATAGTGTTGGAGCTCCCTCCATCACCACCGTCTCTATTTCTCTCTCTCTCTCTCTCTGTCTCTTTGTGATGGGTGTGGCCCACCTGATCCAGCCGTTCACATGTTGGGCCCCGCCTTGCTGCCTATCCGTTTGGATAAGCTTAGATGAAGGAAAAATACAAATATCAGCTTAAATCCAATGCTGGTGGGCCCCACACGTGTGGACCCACCTGATGTGTGCCTTTCATCCATGTTATCCACCATCTAGTGAGGGACGGTGGGGCCCTGACCTGATATATGTGTTTATCCCCACCACGTGGGGCCTACCATGATTTATATATCCACACCGTCTACTGTCTGGAAGGTGGAAATCCACTTGATGGGAGTGATGTATGGGTTTTATCTTAACCGTGCGTCCCTTGCAGGGACATGGACCCCACTTGTGCACGTGTGCAACATCCACGCCATCCATTCATGTGGGCCCCTGCATGATGTAATTGTCTCGTCCCACTGTCCACGTGGATGATGGGGCCTGGCCATGATTTATGTGTGGTGTCCAAACTGTCGAGACGTTGAACGGTGGGACCCACCCTACACGTGGGGTCTACCTTGATGGAAGTGGATTGGCTGGAGTACCTCTCACCAGCAGCTATAGCTACTAGATTGATGTTAGCAAGTTCTGTGGGCCCTACACTGGCATGTGTTATATCCAAACCATCCATCTAGATGGTGCAGCCACATAACAACTATTTGACTTTAGCAAGCTCTGTGGACCTCATGATGTATGTGTTATATCCTAGCCATCCATTCATCTGGACGTGGACCCCACTCCAGCTATATAGCTACTATTAACATTAGCAAGTTCTGTGCGTCTAAATCATGAAGTATGTGTTATATCCTAACCATCCATCCATCTGAGCATGGATGTGGGACCCACATTGATGTATATGTTGTATCTGTACCATCCAGCAGGATGGTGGGATCCACTGTAATGTATGTATTTCATCTACACCGTCCAGCTGGGACGGGACCCACTATGATATATGTGTTATATACATGCAGTCCATCTTTTTTTGGGGGCCATGGGCCGCCCCATGAGGCCTATAGGATGTGGCCTATTGAGATGTATTTGAGGCCCAGGATATGGCCCATTGATGAGGCCCAATATGATGTTTTTATGGCCCATTAATGAGGCCCAATATGATGTATTTGTGGCCCATTGATGAGGCCCAATATGATGTATTTGTGGCCCATTTGGTGAGGCCCAATATGATGTATATGAGGCCCATATGATGAGGCCTGATGTGATGTATATTGGCCCATATGATGAGGCCTGATGTGATGTATGAGAAGCCCATGGATGTGGCCCATTATGATGTATTCGAGGGCCATGGGACGTGGCCCATAGTGATATATTTAAGGCCCATGGGATGTGGCCCAATGCGATGTATATGAGGCCATTGTATGAGGCCCAATGTGATGCATGTGAGGCCCATGAGTGAGGCCCAATGTGATGTATGTGATGCCCTTGTGCGAGGCCCAAAGCGATCTATATGAGGACCGATGTGGTGTGTGATTCTACCATGATGTATGTAATGATGTTTATGATGGGCTATGCCTTGAGATCAATGATGGTTAAATGTCCACATTGTAACTCTCCCTAGGGCCCATTGTTAGGCCCATTTTCACCTCCCCTTAGTGTGCTAATCCAAACCGTTAGGCCCCCATGATTGTTAGGCCCATTCTTAATATGAGTAGGTCATCTAGACCCATCCTTGATATGAGGAGAGTACATCACCATCATATAACATGCTTAACATAGCTTCACGATACATGCCCACGCACATCATATGTATGCTTGATATGAGGAGTGATTGATCATAGCACATGCCATTGGACGGATTATTATGGGACTCCCTAATAGGAGTTGCCCACATGTGGGCGCTGTACCTGCAGGATTGCTGCATGACTGGATAGTATGATTTATGCATCTCGCATTTTTGTGATGTGATTTCTATACACCGTAACGACATCAGGACCATAGCCTTCACAAGCATATCATGGATAACAGGATTGGACACTGAAAATATTATTACTAGCATTGGGGAGCCATATATGTCCCTGGGTGAAAATCCCTAAACTCGATGGGACCAGAGGATGAGTCCAATATCGAGACTGAGTGGATACATGAGCGCACGAGGGCCGAATACCAGGAGGCCACGTCTCCCACTATGTCATGGTCGGTTGGAAGAGGGTGTGGCCTTACCCGGCCGATGGTAGGGGGCAATTACTAGGCTGAGTCTGACCAACTCATAATAGGTCAGCTATCGACATGCTAGATAGATATTGGTAGGGTATTAGCCAGGCGGATAATGAGGTTTTTTTCACTCACTTGGATTGTGCGCATGGGGCAGGGACAGTGCCATTTGGAGTGTACTAGACCCTAGTGATTATCCAGAGTGAGAATTGTACTAATATTTGATGCTTCAGTGATGAGTTGCATTGATATGTGGATTCAGATGAGGATTGGTATGCTTAAGTTGCACTTGCATCGCATGGCCTTGGTATGGCTGACATCATTCATGCCTTGCATCGCATGGCCTTGATATGGCTGATAGAATTCATGCCTTGCATCGCATAGCCTTGGTACGGTTGATTGCATTCATGGACTTACCAGTATATTCTGCATTATTACGTATTGCATTTTTAACATGCTTATATTGCACACACACCTTCACCACCCTCTAAGCTTTCTATAAGCTTATGCACGATTGATGCATGCAGGTGACGATAGACCATAGTTAAGGAGGAGCAGGAGCGTGCCATAGAGCTTTTAGAGTTTTGTCATTATTATTAATGTATTACCTTTTATGTGTATTGTACTAAAATTTTGATCATAGTGGATTTTTGTGATGGTGTTCTCGTTATTATTCATGGGTTATTCTTATTACGAATCAAATTCACATTCAAAATTCTCCGTGTAGGATCCCAAGATCGGAACCTAGTATATGGGTGCCGGGAGCCGAGAATGGGGTACTACGGATGCTATCGGCACCGGATTCGGTGATCGAGAATTTTGTGATCCCGGTTTTCGAGTTTGGGGAGTTACACATCGTGGACTGGTTTAACCGGCAGTATTTCCTTAATCACATTCGTTAGCAGCTTGCGCTGGAGTTCAAGACTCTAGTACAGGGAGATATGACTGTGGCTCAGTACATGGCTCATTTTGTGGCGCTTTCTAGATTCACATCGTACTTAGTTGATGATGAGGGGCGAAAGGCTCACCGTTTCGAGAACGGCTTGCGTTATGGTCTTCGAGGCCATGTTATTGGCCAGATGCTCCAGACCTTCAAGGAGGTTGTTTACAGGGCTCAGGTTTTTGAAGCTGAGTGGGCTAGCACGTGTTGTGTTGAGGGTTAAATATTGTATATTATCCCCCATTTATTCCTTGGTTTTACAAACATAATATGGCTTAAAGGTATACTTTACATGTATTTGTGTTGGTGAATTTACGAGCTTGGATTGAAAAGAATGCTAAAAGCATGGATTTAATGCTCAAGAATCATCAAGTAAAGAATGGATCTTTGGAGACCAAGATGGAAGATTTTAAGACCCCAAGATTCAATAAAATCAAGTGGAAAAGGAAAGAAGTGTAGAAAGTAGTGCAAAATTGCTGTAGAAATTCACAGGATTTGAGCCTAGATGTCATCGAAGGCCTTAAATGACATTAAAGGCTAGTCAATGACATCGAAGAATTAGAGAAAAATTGAGTTGGTTGTTGGATATATTGGGTGCTCTTTTTGATCCATCGAAGGCAGTTCGATGACATCAAAGCCAGTCTGTTGATGACATCGAAGGCCGTTCGATGACATCAAAGAATTATAGGGAAAATAAGTTTAGTCACTGGACAAATTGGATACATTATTCGATGACATCAAAGTGAGTATGTTGATGGCATAAAAGGTTGTTCGATGACATCGAACCGGTTACATAGAGTGTGAAAATTTAATCTGGTTTTGCAATTTTGCAGAACTTTGCCTATAAATATGGGTTCCTAGGTATTTTTTGGGATATGTAGGGTTTGGAGGAGTAGAACAAAAGGGCTGACCGCTTCCCAAGAGTTTTTCTTCCCTTCTTAGTTTTTAATGCTTTCTTCTAGAGTTTTTAATCTAATCATGTGTATAGTTGGCTAAATCCCTTAGCTAAGGCTAAGGGGTGAAGCTTGTAGCACGGTTGGGATGTTTGCTTTGTTTTGATTCATGTTTGTTGAACTCTCTTGGATTCTAGTTTGATTATGAAGGAATATTTTTAGTTTTTAATGGTTTGTTGTGACAAATTAGAATAGATCTGCAATAGCTTGAGATATCTTCTTTTCCTGTATTGAGATTGTGAAATTAGCAAGTCCCGTTGTTCACCATCATCCCTTGGGTATGGTAGGGTGATGAAATCCTTCCTAACTTTCACAATTCTCTTTTGATTGGTTGTGGGATTGGTAAATCCTATTATTTGCCTTGTCTCCTGGGCATGGTTAGGTGACAGAATCACTTCCAAATCTTCACCACATGCATCCATTGATGATTAGATCCATGAGAAGTTCAGAGATCTGACAAATCTTTTCTTATTAACTGGATAAGATAGGACTTTGATTCCAATTGTGTCTTTGAATCATGCAAGGTAGCCTTAATTGCCACAATTTGATCCTTTGATTCCAGGATAGAGTCTCTTAATAAAGAGAAAATACACAAGTCAAATATAATTAAAATGTAAATTTTGGCAGCATTCCGGCATGTTTTCATCAAATCTCCAGGGGAGACAATTTGTGCGGGTTTCCCATGCTAGGATCCCTTGGAAATATCTGAAATAGCCTGATCATCTAACAGAAATTTCAGCATAACGACGAGTTGTGAGGGCCCGCGCAACTTGCTATGAGTAGCATGGCCCTCCTTCCTTCTCTCTGTCTTTAATACCTATCAAAGGGACTGACTGAAAGTACCCTGGTTTGTCAATTAGTGTGAGTGTTGAGTTAGCAGCCCCATAGGAAGATCATTCAAGCGTCTAAGTCAACTGGATGTGTACTCCAAACTCCTCAAAGGTAAATTTAGCCTCACATCTCATTTCCCAAAACACCCAGGTATATAAATTCCCTAAAAAAGGATAGAACAACATAAGTTTTAAAGTATGAAAACTATTTTGCAAAATCAGGAAAATCTCTAAGTTTTCAGCTTTATCGATATATCAAGACCACCTCAACGAGATCGAACACCAGTTATCGATGTCCTCGGAATACAATCGATATCATCGAATGAGGACTACTTGTGCCCATCAACCAAATTGATCTCTGGACTAAATTATCGATGAATCGATGGAACATTTGATATCATCGACATTTAAATTTTGAGTTCATCGAGTTAGCTTGATATAATTGAATTCTGGTCTGTTCGTGTCCAATAAGCTACTAAGGCAAATCATACATTATCAATAACTTAAAGGAAGCCTCGATATCCTCGGAATTCAAACTCCGATGATATTGATGGACCTTCAATGTTATCGATTTCAGACCAAACTGTCCAGTAAGCTTTTTAGGAAAATCCTCTTTAAATGATTCGAGGTATCAAGACTCCCTCGATACAATCGATATTCAAATATCGATCATATCGAATCTATGTCGATATCATCAAATTCGGACATTGGAATGTCTAGTAAGCTTATAGGAAAATCTTTTATAAAAGATCGATGAATCGAACAAGTTATCGATATCATCGAATTTGAAAATCGATGATATCATGTGAGGATTGATAATATCGAAGCCTACTGTCTCAATTCTTAGCCTACTCTCTTGTTTTTCATTATTGAGGAATCAAACCATGGGTCAATAAAATTGGAGTTCAAAATTCGATGTCATCGAAGCATGTTCGATATGATCGATTTGGGTATAAGAGTTTCAACGGTGATTGTTAGAAGAGTTCATATCATCGATTCGTCTCTCGATGTCTTTAAAAGTGTACGTTCGATGATATCAAAGATGGCTTGATGATATCGAACTTTGTAAAAAATCTAACTATTTTATTACCGTTGGATCTCTTTGCCTATTTAAGGAGAGCTTGTTATTGGTTGCTAAAGTGAGAAAAATAGAGAGAGCCTTGAGAGAGTCCTGCATACTACTTACCCTAAGCTCTTTTTCTCATGGGAGTTCATCCTCCAACCCAACCTCATCATTGATATTCAATAGAGTGGATTGGGGAATGAACTTCTGCATTGAAAGATCATCCAGCTACCACCTTAACGTCAAATCATTGAGCTGGGATACCTTGAATGCTTAAATGCTTGGAATCACTCCATCTCTAAAATAGGAAAACATTTAATAGAGTTGGATTCCAATATAAACTTGACCTAACCCGTCACCTTACATTGAAGCATCATAAGTGTTGCGGATCAAGGGAGCTAAAGATTCTTCATCATCAAAGGAGGAGATCTTCATTAATGTACTTAATGGGGCTTATTTACTTATCTGTAAGTCATTATAGTCCAGAGACCCTGCTGATCATTCCTTTGTGTAGGATTGGGTCACAGGTGATTCTCACCCCTTTCAAGTCCTCATAGGAGGCCTTATACGGGAGAATACGTGTGGGTGCTGTGTGTTGACCCTTGCTCTTGGTGAGCATAAACTTAGGTCCTTAGTGTAGGTCTTTGGCCTGTGTGGCCTAAAACCTAAGTGATGTGTGTTGACCTTTGCTCTTGTGTAGGGCATAAACTCTAGGTTCCTCGTGTGGATCCTTAGCCTATGTGGCCTAAAACCCTAAGTTCCTTGTGTGGATCCTCTGCTCGTGTGTAGAGCACAAAACCTGGGTGTTGTGTGTTGACCCTTACTCCTGTGTAGGGCATAAACATCTAGGTTCCTTGCATAGGTCCTAGAGTCGACCTTATGTAGGTTGTGAAGGTTAGAGGTGAACCTGATTTAAAACCTCCGTTAGTGAGATCCGGTACACTCAAGGGTTGAGTACGTCCACCGGAAGTGGAGTAGGCACATAGCCAAACCACTGTAAAATGACTGCATTTGGGATTGTTATTTGTACATTACTTTATATATTTTCTTTGCACGTTTTCATAAAGCATGCTAACATGATTATTTATAATTGATAAAAATCACATCCCCCCCCCCACACACACACACAGAGTCGTATCATTCAATGCTCATAGATTAAGCCTGCATACTGTTTAAATTCTCAATAGTCTTATGACTGGATCGTCTATTTGGCTTAGAAGTCATTGGAGTTAAATTGGGGTCATCTTGATAGGAGTTTGTTAAATCAGGATTATGTCAATAGGATTTTAAATCATCATAAAATTTTTATAAAGTCCTATTCACCCCCTTCTAGGACACTTTGACCTATTCCCACTTCGATTGAAGCGGTCTTTACCGCAATTTCACTAACCTCATGAACGTCTGATCTCTCAAATGAAGGGATGAGAGGGTATTTATAGGCATCTGCACGTGTGAGCCCTTGATTCTTGTGCTATGGACCCCACTTCGCACCAGTAACTCCTCCCTTTCTAGCCAGACTTGCGCGACCAAGTGAGACTTGGGTGAGTTGCGCGGATCCTTGGGTCCCGTGCAATTTGTACTGCTTTCCCTCTCTCTCTCTTTTCATACCTCTCTCTAACTTCCTCTCTATAATCAATTTTTGGTACCTCAACAAATGCCCCCTTGATCCAAAATTTGATTTTCCTAAATCAATTTTGAAGGATCAAACTTACCATGAAGAACTCGAATTGTGCGGTTCCGCGCAACTTGCTGACCCGGGCAACTCTTTGGCGGTGTCTCGAGCCTATAAATATCAACTCCTTCTAATCATTTCTTTCTTTCAGTCTCTTTATCTTCCAGTGATTCCCTTTTCCACACTACACTCCCGCGCAACTTGCCCGCAAAAGTCTTTCGTGCAACTCATCTGGACTTAGTGCGGTAAATTCTTGCCCCGAAACTCTGCCGAAATTTCTAACTTTTCTAGACTTAACCATTTTTTGAATTTGCCAACTATGGCTCACACTAAGAGAACTTTTTGTGCAATAGAACCACCCACAGATCGTCCCTCTCATGATGGCCTCCCAAACTCTCCTCCAACTTCTAATCCTTCACCAACTCCTACAACTCAAGTGGCCCCTTCTTCTCTTTCAACCTAAACAACTACACCTACTTCCCTAGCTCAAGCAGCTGCTCCTTATTCCCTAACTTATGAATGTCCACCACGTAAGCGAGTTAAGGTGACCAAGAAACAACCCGCGTATATAAAGGAGCTGATCCTACCTGTCCTTGACTTCTTCGACAGAGTCAAGTTACTATCATGGTCAATATGTCAGGCAATCATCTCATCACTTCCAAAACAAGGTCAAGAAGTCGACTAGGAGACTTGGCTGGAATCAACAACCAATTTATGCACAAACATCGTTTGATTGCCAATAAGAGAAGACACACCACCACCCACTCTTTCTCAAAAGAAGCGGAAGAAGTCAAAGTAACAGATACTCCAAGAAAAGATCCGGAACACAAAAAGAGGAAACTTTCGAATTCCTGGGACATGCTAAAGGTTCATGATGGCTTCATAAAATTCAACAGCCCTCTTAGGAATGAGCTGGTGCCAATTCCATTGAACATTCGACGACATCAGTCTATTCTTAAAAGCGAGCCAACGGATCGAACCTTGCAAAGTTGTATGATGTATACTCCAAACTGGTCGATTCGAGAGCCCCGAATGCTAGAGGGCATTCTTTCAGAGAAAGGATCAAAACAATAATTGGTGAAGTATACCTGATGCGATTCCTGGTTCCTTTACAACCCCCATGCACGGCTTTCTACAGGTTTTTTTACGAGATGATATGCCAACATTTCAGAGAGAAAAGATCGTTGTGGGGATCTGAAGAATTTCGTACACGAGGCTTCTTGATGTCTCGTAAATATTACACCGATTAGGCCAAGGCTATCCTTACTAAACATTCCTCAACATTGATGCATGTTGGCCTCGATGGTGATATTGAAGCAACTTCTGAATACTTTTACGAGGATCACATGATTTATAATGGTTTTCTAAGCTATTGGTGTCCCATCACAAACTCTTTTCATCTTCCTTTGGGTGAAGTCAGCATCACTTTGTGGGATCTTCACAAGATGGCAGGTTTACCTGTGACAGGTCATTTCTATGATGAATACGTTCCTACTAATGAAGAATTCTCACATTTTTCTTCTTCTAAAAGATAAGCACTAGTATCAAATGCTGCTATCAACCTTTTCAGGGGGATGTCCAAATTTCCCGACACCGACAAAATTTCTCATTTCCTTTGGCTGGCTCATTTCTACCAAGAGTTATACGTTCATTAATCATCATTTTTACTCGTGATTGCCCTTCCTTGGCAGGTTTAAGAACAACAATTCGGATGAACTAGAAAACACACGTCACAAAATATGAAACCCGTCAGAATTTTCATCTAAGGGTGAATTAGCGGCTTTCTTAACATACTGGCTGAGTACGGTAACGCTTCCAAGTTCCAAATGGGTAGACGCTATCAAACCATCTGTATTTATCATTGCAGGTGGATTGGTAGAAGGACAAAAATATTCATTAGTGCCCCTATACTTTGCTCATTGTACCGAGTCTTCGGAGAAGTTGCTACACATTGCCAAAACTCGTCTGTCGGGGCCAGTTCAGCATTCACCCCGTGGCACTACTTTTTTGGATGGCTGGGTATATATTTTCCATGGACATATGATGACCCAGAAAAAGCTTATGTTCATCCCTCCCGACTCCCCTTATGCCATTATCAAAGGAGGGTTATGCCAAAATGAATGTATGAATGGGTCATCGATGCCATTGAGTCAACGACTTCTATTGATTTTTTACCATTTCTCATTTGCCTAATATATTATAGATAACGAAGCCATCGATGATGACAAGCTCCCTTCGGCTAAGTGAGCATTTTTCATATCAATACGATTTAACAGCCTACCTTTACAAGAAGGCAATGAGTTTTGGATAGAACCATATTACCCCAACCAATTTGTACGACATTTTGGATATGATCAGACCATTCTTGACCATTCACAAGAACTCGCAACATGCACTGTTATGGTACAGGGCCGTTCAACTGGGGCTTAATCTGGAGACAACTTCTCACAACCCTCATCAACTCAAAGTTCATTATACTAGGTTTTGGTTGTTTTGTTCACACGACTTATCCGTGGACACGGTGGTGGGCACATCAATCATTCCTCATTCGCTGATGCTTGTTAGTAAATTCACCGATATGGATCCCCACCCCTCAACTAAGGAAACGCGACAGAAGAGATGGGATAGGCTATACTGTCAAACATGATCATGCCGCTGCTCCTGGTGATATTTGCATAAAGATTTCTGTAGGAGAACACATTCGTGAAGCTAAACCAGCCAACATTCTTGAAGGCTGAATTGCTCATGGGTTTCCATTAATGCATTTTAAATCTCAGAAAAAGACTACGACTAAGGAAAATGCCCTCATAGACGTCGATGAAGAAAGTACCCTTGTTAGGGAAAATGCCCACACAGACGTTGACGAAGAAAGTGCCCCTGCCGACGTCACCGAAGCACCTCATATTCCAACTTCTAGAGATCCTATTCCCACCTGAGAAACTATAGGGCCTTCAGAGCCCCAAGAAGTACCTTCGTCTGTCCCAAATCCACCTCCTCGTAGAGAATCCTCATCGCCTATGACCTGGTCACAAATGCAAGCAAGATCTTCTACCTCCCCCATGGCTATTGTTATAGAAAACCCAGCCTCTACAGAAAGGAGGGAATCTATACGGAAGGAAAAAAAGCAATTACCGAAGAATCTCCCCTGAGATCGTCATCATGTTCATCGTCTTTTGAGGAAGAAGAAAAAGAGTTTGTCTCTTACTGTAACGCCCTGAAATTCGGGGGTCGAGCATAACTCAGCTCCCGAGTTCCAAAACATCACTTATGCAACATATTTAATGATGGATGTATGTTGTCTGTATTAGTGCATAAAACATGGAATAGATTAAGCCAAAGCACAGATATAATTCAGGGATAAGTGAAGAAAGCAAGCGGAAGACTTATAGAAATATATGTGTACAAGTGCAAATCCCTGAAGTACATATACATACCAGGTCGTAATGAAAGTGTTACTATCAAAATTTCAAGTATCAAGTTACATCATTTAATTTCCAAAAATAATCCCAAAATCCCACGCATCAGAACAAGACTCGCTAGAACCCGTTTAAAAACTGCATATAAGAGAAAGCAGCCTCATCATCATCCATCTCCCGCTCTGCCTCAGAAGTCGCATCAACATCTGCAACATCAGAACCTAAGACAGAGTCTGGTGGGTATTTAACACCGCCCCAGAACGTGGGAGTGAGTGATCAACTCAGTGGAACAATATAACACAGGTTAACATGTTATCAATTCAATCAAACAGTAATGATAAAGCAGAACAATTAAACAAGTCCTAAGTACTCTTGTTAATGCCAGGATGTATGCAGAATGATGCGTGCCCTCACGCGTATACCCTCAGCGTCTTCATCTTACGTTATACATGACACCACCTCAAAGTGCGCCACGTCTACAAAGCACATGCAAATGCGGTGCATGGATATGATTACTAAGTTGTTATTAGTCCTTTTTCACACAGCAGGATTGGGAAGCTAAGATACCTTCCTCATATCACCATCTAAACAGTGATCCATTCTAGGGTCGTCAATCCTAGGCATCTCATACGATCATATGGTTTCAGGTCGTTGCAAAGGGCTCGTCACCAATCAATGCACGCCTATCACACCTTTATTACCACAGTTCGGCTCGTCACCTCAATGCGGTATCCAGGTATGCTCGAGGTCACTACAAAGGGCTCGTCACCAATCAATGTAGGCCGACAGCACGAATATAGTGTCCCATACCACCATAATCGGCTCACGAGTTTGGTTGCTCACTGGTCACTACGGGGAGGCTCGTCACCCCAGTGTAGGCCGACAGCTCGACCACGGTGTCCCATACCACCATGTCCGGCTCATGAGTCTTAGCGGATCAAGGTACCATGGTTAATAGGATTTCATTGGTAAGTTTGGTACCCTAGATTCAAACAGTAGCGTCCAATACATGGTGAACATACATCGGACAATCGGGTTACTTGATGAACTCGACTAGCACGAGCGCACGTTGGGTTGAACGACATAGAGTGCGCAAACACTCCGCGTGGCCAAACCACTGCCGACAACTCTAATACGACTCGGGTTCGTCTAATACGTCCTACATGGCGAAAGCAACCTCAGCCACGATCTTAAGGCCGATTACCGATTTCCTGGACTAATGCATAATCCCACACACATTACCACTACAACAGGTATTCATAACTACAATTTAGAATAGTAATGGAACAACAACTCAAATCATGTGGTACACAAGCATTTGAAGAATATCAACTTAACATGAATGTAAGAGTAAATAATGCTTGAACTTAAACAACAAGGATTGTAACTTGCATGAAGGAAATCATACACACTAGTGGGAGAGTTGAGAATCGCTTCTCAACGCCCATACTAGGTTGAAATATCACACTTTAGATCATTCAGACATTTCTACAAATACTTAGAATACATAATACAACATATATGACAGATGTTGAAATACACACATTTGGACAATTCCTTTTACCAAGGAGTTGTCACACATACATCTAGCATACATACATGACAAATAATCATGACAAACACAAGTGCATATTTTATACGCATACGGTACTTTATACATACACATAGAATACACAAATCTCAATATAACACATGCATATCAGGAACGCAACATAAACATAACATTTGGCATGTGAAATCTCATCCATAACAATAATAAACCATTCACTGGCATTGAGAGCCTTGAAAACCATAACCTATACACTTAAAGTCCGCACCTTAAGCCAGAAGAGAACACCGAATTGATTTCAGACGAGTTGTCTTCGTTAACGGCGATAGAATACCCTAAAACAATAATAGGAATGAGATACAACAATACCAAGACTATTCTAAGCTCTAACACAGGTTAGGGTTAGGATAACTTACCCCAAGATGAACTTAGAACCGTCAGAATAACGATTCAAAGTAAAGGTTCAAGGATGTAGAAGAACAGGAAAGAATCTAAGATGATTCACCAACTACTCTCTCACTTTCTCTCTCTTTTCCTTTCTCTTTCTTATCTAGGGTTAGAGAAAATTCGTATGGGAAAGAGAGCTAGGGTTTTAAGGACTATAAATAGGCTTAATATTGATGAAAATAACCCCAGGGCCAAGGTATACTTAGGGTATAACCAAAACCAGCCTCTCACGATCCAACGAAGCACTTCCGGTGGGTCTATTACCACGAAAGGTCGGACTTAAGCTCTTTGACCATGGATCTAGGTCAAGCTGAGTTTTCGTACCGACCGACTCTTCAGATCAGCCATGGCGGACCACACTCAATTCAACGGTCACTAAATCTCGATCAGGTCCACAAGCACAAGGACATGCCTGGGCCACCTTCCTTGATCAGAGGGTAAAATTGGGTCAGAATCCAACGATCAGATAGCTTAAAATCGTCGCGCAAGCGACACGACTCAGATTTCATAAAATCTTAAATAATTTCCAACCATTCTCACACTCTTCACTCCGAACTCAAACAAATCGACCCAGAACATCACATGGACTTGATTTTCGAGGTGATAGTCAAGCCCAACATAGTGACCGCAACAGCCTAAGATCATCGCTATCAGACTTTGGATGCACGGTCCAGGTCCCATCTAGAACTTCCAAAAAATCTCAAGAACAACTGGATTTAGAGATGGATCCTAGATTTCAGAGTAACTAGCGCTAACTAATCTACAGTTTTGAGTCATGCAGATACAATTTAAAGTGATTGATGCAGATTTCACAAGCAATCGAGTATAGCGCTAATTACCCCAAAAACAACTACTAAGGAAAGAAAAGCACAAAAGTTCCAAGGTCATTACAATCTACCCCCCTTAAAGAAAATTTCGTCCTCGAAATTCATACCTTCTCATATTCCTCAAGGATCTTAGGGTAGCTTTTCCTGACCTCAGCTTCAGATTCCCAAGTAACCTCCTCCTCACTATGATGCGTCCATAGCACCTTCACAAGAGGGATAACCTTGCTACGCAATACTTGCTCCTTCCTGTCGAGAATACGTGTCGGTCGTAGTACATAAGTGGCATCCTCACTCAACTGCACTTGCTCCCAACTGATAATATGCGAAGGATCAGGAACGTACTTCTTCAGCATAGAAACATGAAATACGTTATGCACGCCCGCAAGAGTTGTGGGCAAAGCAAGGCGGTATGCTACCGCTCCCACTCAATCCAGAACTTGAAATGGACCAATAAATCTCGACGTCAGCTTCCCCTTCTTACCGAACCGCAAAACTCCTTTCATAGGAGAGACCTTCAGAAATACATGGTCTCCAACCTCAAACTTAAGCGGTCGACGCCTCGTATCGGCATAACTCTTCTGCCTACTCTGGGCTGTCAGAAGTCAACGTCGAATGATGTCAACTTTCTCTGAAGTCACCTGCACCAACTTTGGGCCAAGCAAACTACGCTCACCAACCTCTGCCCAGCAATGTGGTGCTCTGCACGGGCGACCATACAATGCCTCATAGGAAGCCATGCCGATACTCGCCTGGAAACTATTATTATACGTGAACTCTGCATACTGAAGACAATCATCCCAACTGTCCTTGAAATCCAAAACACAAGCTCGCAACAAATCTTCCAGGACCTGATTTACGCGCTCCGTCTGCCCATCCGTTTGCGGATGAAACGCGGTGTTGAACTTCAGTTTCACACCCATCGCTTCCTGAATACGAGTCCAGAAAATAGATGTGAAATGCGTGTCTCTATCAGACACAATCTCCAGGGGAACTCCATGTAGACGTACTATCTCCTTGATATACAACCTAGCCAACTCGTCTGCAGAGTTAGTGACTCTGATCGGTAAGAAATGCACCTACTTCGTTAATCGGTCGACGATCACCCAAATAGAGTCATATCCCTTCCTCGTTCTCGGTAATCCAGAAATAAAATCCATAGAGATGAAGTCCCACTTCCATTCTGCTATGGGCATGGGCTGCAGTAATCCAGGAGGTCGGCGATGCTCTGCCTTGACTTGCTGGCACGTGAGACAACGAGAAACAAACTCAGCAATCTGGACCTTCATATTGTCCCACCAATAAGATCTCCTCATATCCTGATACATCTTCGTACTACCAAGATGCATCACAAGTTTAGAACTATGGGCTAACTCGAGAACCTCCTGTCTCAAGTCAGGAATGTTAGGAACACATAACCGGCCACGGAATCGTAAGCCCCCATCAGAACTAACACTCCAGTCAGAGTTATCATCTGTACCAACCCGCTTCCTCATCTTCACCAAAAGCTCATCATCTGCCTGAGCTACAATGATCCTCTCGTCGATAAGGGGTTATACACGAATGTGTGCGATAACCTCATACGACTCAACCACCGTAAGCTTCTGCTCAAAATCTCGCACGAACTCCAACATATCCCACTCTGTTATCAATAGCGGAGCCGCAAACTCAATAGCCTTCTTGCGACTCAACGCATCTGCCACAAGGTTCTCCTCACCGGAATGGTAAGAAACATCAAACTTAAAGTCCTTCAATGTTTCCATCCATTGGCGCTGCCTCATATTCAAATCACGCTGCGTGAAAATGTACTTAAGGCTCTTGTGGTCCAAAAGAGCTCGAACTACTCACCATAGAGGTAATGTCTCCAAAGCTTTAATGCAAATATGATAACTGCTAACTCCAGGTCGTGCGTAGGGTATTCTCTTCGTGTTTCCTTAACTGACGTGAAGCATAAGCAATCACCCTGTCCTTCTGCATAAGGACACAACCTAGGCCAACGCGAGAGGCGTCAATATATATAATATACTTAACCCCTTGCTCTGGCAATACTAGCACAGGGGCGAACGTTAACTTGTCCTTCAGCTCCTTAAAAGCTAACTCCGCCTGCTCATTCCAAGTAAACTTCAAATCCTTCCGTGTCAGCTGCGACAATGGTCTGGCAATCTTCGAGAAGTCTTGAATGAAGCGTCGATAATAACCTGCAAGACCCAGAAAACTCCTTACCTCAGTAACTGAACCAGGCTGCTTCCAGTCCTGCACTACAGCTACCTTGGCAAGATCGACGGCTATCCCTTCCTTGGACACCACATGTCCCAGGAACTTGACTTCCTCCTTCCAGAAATCACACTTTTTGAACTGCGCGAAAAGCTGATTCTTCCTCAGAGTATCCAAAACCGCTCTTAAGTGCTCCTCGTGTTCTTCCCGGCTCGCCGAATAAATCAAGATGTCATCGATAAAGACAATGACGAATCGGAACAAGAATGGCCGAAACACCCTGTTCATCAGATCCATGAACACGGTTGGTGCATTCGTAAGACCAAACGACATCACAAGGAACTCATAATGACCGAAGCTAGTCCTGAAAGCGGTCTTCTGCACGTCCCCATCCTTGACGCACAACTGATGATACCCTGACTGTAGATCAACCTTCGAAAAGTACTGTGCCCCCTTCAATTGATCAAACAGATCATCAATCCTGGGCAAAGGGTACTTATTCTTCACAGTTACCAAATTCAGCCTGCGATAATCAATACACAATCGCAAGGAACCATCTTTCTACTTCACAAACAAAACAGGTGTCCCCAAGGAGACACGCTAGGACGAATAAAACCCAAATTTAGCAAACCATCTATCTGCTTCCTCAACTCCTCCATTTCACTCGGAGGCATATGATAGGTGGGTAATGAAATGGGCACCACACCAGGCATGAGGTCGATAGCAAAATCAATCTCACGCTGAGGAGGTAATCTAGGAATCGACTCAAACACATCTTCAAACTCCCGAACTACCGGCGTGCTAACTAACGCCGATTCAGCCATACTCTCTAACAGAGAAGAATAATAATCAATACGAAGAGGGTAACTGACCTGAACTGGGAAAGTAACAGTCTCACCCTCAGGTCCATGGATCGTCACTGATCTAGCTTCACAATCAATCTCAGCTCGCATCCTTGTGAGCCAATCCATACCCATAATAACATCGTAATGATAAAGAGGTGCGACTAAGAAATCAACATGGATTGATCCATTTAATCCATCCACACAGCATTCACAGTACAACTCCAAAGATAAACAACATGCATTCCATTAAACAAAATTGTCGCAATACAAGTAGCGCAGCATTACATGAATCACGACTAGGAAAGCATGTGAACAACAACATCTAACACTTCAAGCAACAACAAACAACTACAAACAACTCCAACTACAAAGCCAATAACGGCTACACACAGAAAGAAAACAACAAACAAAGTAAAGGATGGCCACAACGATACTGCTCGTCAGAATCAAGAGATGGAGGCGGGGCACCCTTATCCTATAAGCAACACAGGATAGACTTCAGAGTTCGAGTCACCTTCCTAAACTTATGCTTAACAAGGCCTCGAAGATCAACAATATCCTGGCGTAAAACAGCCTGCCCTTCTTCAAGCCGTGCGAGACGGGCATCTCTGGCAGTCTGCTCTTTGCTCTGCTCTGGTCTGGCGCCACAGGAGGAGAGCTATCACTCGAATCCTATACCTCATCCTCTTCCTCGTCCTGCTCTGTTTCTTCCTCAATCTCAGCACCACCTTCAGCATAACTCTCTTCATCATCACTCTCTGACTCAGCCTCACTCTCTGAGGCATGTCGACCAGAACCAACCTCCATCAGCTTAAGGGTCGTCAAACCAATATGACGAACAGGAACCGGCTTCTCTACTCCAAGCCTATAGCCAAACTCATGAGCAAGCTTACAAATGAGGCGGCCAAAAGGAAGCGATTCGGTCCTCCTAGACGAACGAGCGATGAGAATAATCTGGCGCAAGACGTACGTTGGTACACACAACTTCGCTTCTTGCCCCACCTGATACAGGAAATCCACCATCAGGCACGTACACTTGCTGCGATTGCTCCACCTTGGGTATACATTGAACGTACACATGTGGTGAAGCAAACGGAAGTCGTCCGTCATGTTGGTAGCCAGAAGACTACTATTCGGCTGCCATTCGACCAGACGACCACACAAGGATTAGGTGCGACGATCCCTCTCGTGCATACTGTTCAAATTCTTCTCACTGGCATGCACCTCACCAAGTGGCACATTTAGGAGTCGGGATATCAAAGCGACATTGACTATAGCTTTCCGACCACTACCACAAGGAATCTTGAACTGCAGAGGCTCCAGCGAAGGATCACGAATATTGGCATAAAAAGCTCGAACAATACTTGTATTCGCGCGATACTCGCTCTCAAACAAGGGACACCAACCAGCCCCTTCCAGGCACTCCAACAACAGAAACTCACCATACAGCCGCAGATCAACATGAGACTCAAAAAGGACTCTACGGCTTTCATAGATTCCATCCGATAACTCCGCCTACAAAGTTCTACCAATGGGAGCTCGAGGATCGAGGTTCCGCTTGGTCTGGAATTCACGAGTGGCGGACGTGCTCGCGGTGGCACCTCTCGACCTCTGTGCACGGGTTGGGCAGCTAGGCCCAACTTCATCCACGGGCGTTCTCTTCTTCCCCATCAAAGAAAGAAGGGAGGAAATGGAAAAGATGGCCGTGATAATCTCAAAGAGGGCCATGAGCAATGAGAGAAAGAGAGAAATGGGAAGATGGTGGAACTTCCACACACTAGAGATCTCAAAAGGGAATGGGAGAGCTCAAATGAGTGAGGGTTTTGAGATGGCGTGATGGGGTTTGCACGAAAATGGAAGAAGAAGAAGATTTGGAAGGGATTTGGAGAAGTTTGAAGAGAAGCTTGAAGGAAAAGAGAGCTTGGGAGGGAGAGTTATGAAGGAAGTAGGGTGTAGGAGGTGTTTAAATCAACGAACCATGGAGGGGTGGGCCACACAAGGCCTAAAATGCATCGGCCCGCGCCGGCCCGCCCGGCCTGGCCCGTTGATCGGCGGTCTCTGGACTGTCCGGCAATGCCTTGCCATTTGGACGAGGTCCTCCTGGTCCCCCATGCTTAAAATGATGTGAGTCCCCCCTCGGGCCCCACTGGAAATACCCCGATCGGCCCCTTTGCTTGGTTCGACGCTTATCGGGCCATTCGGGCAGAAATCTGATTCAAATAAAGATTTCTTGAAGATTTAAGGGTTAAGATGGGATGATAGACCATCTAGACTCATGAATAGATGGTCTAGGAAAGGTTTCGGGTCGCTCTGTGTGATCAGGAGAGAGCACAGACTCGATCTCGGCGAACGTTTTCAGGAAACTTTCGCCGAAAGAAGCTACGGAGCACAAACACAAAATCTACGATAGACTCGCACCCAAATACACTAAAGTGGCAACAGCGTGCAGTGTGTGACCATAACCCAGGTCCGGTTTAATCCAGATCATGCTTTGATACCAACTTGTAACGCCCTGAAATTTGGGGGTTGAGCATAACTCAGCTCCCGAGTTCCAAAACATCACTTATGCAACATATTTAATGATGGATGTATGTTGTTTGTATTAGTGCATAAAACATGGAATAGATTAAGCCAAAGCACAAATATAATTCAGGGATAAGTGAAGAAAGCAAGCGGAAGACTTATAGAAATATATGTGTATAAGTGCAAATCCCTGAAGTACATATACATACCAGGTCGTAATGAAAGTGTTACTATCAAAATTTCAAGTATCAAGTTACATCATTTAATTCTCAAAAATAATCCTAAAATCCCACGCATCAGAACAAGGCTCACTAGAACCCGTCTGAAAACTGCATATAAGAGAAAGCAACCTCATCATCATCCATCTCCCGCTTTGCCTCAGAAGTCGCATCAACATCTGCAACATCAGAACCTAAGACAGAGTCTGGTGGGTGTTTAACTCCACCTCAGAACGTGGGAGTGAGTGATTAACTCAGTGGAACAATATAGCATAGGTTAACATGTTATCAGTTCAATCAAACAGTAATGATAAAGCAGAATAATTAAACAAGTTCTAAGTACTCTTGTTAATGCCAGGATGTATGCAGAATGATGCATGCCCTCACGCATACACCCTCAGCGTCTTCATCTTACGTTACGCATGACACCACCTCAAAGTGCGCCACGTCTACAAAGCACATGCAAATGCGGTGCATGGATATGATTACCAAGTTGTTATTAGTCCTTTTTCACATAGCAGGATTGGGAAGTTAAGATACCTTCCTCATATCACCATCCAAACAGTGATCCATTCTAGGGTTGTTAATCTTAGGCATCTCATACGATCATATGGTTTCTGGTCGTTGTAAAGGGCTTGTCACCAATCAATGCACGCCTATCACACCTTTATTACCACAGTTCGGCTCGTCACCTCAATGCGGTATCCAGGTATGCTCGAGGTCACTACAAAGGGCTCGTCACCAATTAATGTAGGCCGACAGCACGAATATAGTGTCCCATACCACCATAATCGGCTCACGAGTTTGGTTGCTCACTGGTCACTACGGGGAGGCTCGTCACCCCAGCGTAGGCCGACAGCTCGACCACAGTGTCCCATACCACCATGTCCGGCTCATGAGTCTTAACGGATCAAGGTACCATGGTTAATAGGATTTCATTGGTAAGTTCGGTACCCTAGATTCAAATAGTAGCGTCCAATACATGGTGAACATACATCGGACAATCGGGTTACTTGACGAACTCAACTAGCACGAGCGCACGTTGGGTTGAACGACATAGAGTGCGCAAACACTCCGCGTGGCCAAACCACTGTCGACAACTCTAATACGACTCGGGTTCGTCTAATACGTCCTACGTGGCGAAAGCAACCTCAGCCACGATCTTAAGGCTGATTATCGATTTCCTGGACTAATGCATAGTCCCACACACATTAGACTACAACAGGTATTCATAACTACAATTTAGAATAGCAATGGAACAACAACTCAAATCATGTGGTACACAAGCATTTGAAGAATATCAACTTAATATGAATGTAAGCGTAAATAATGCTTGAACTTAAACAACAAGGAATGTAACTTGCATGAAGGAAATCATACACACTAGTGGGAGAGTTGAGAATCGCTTCTCAACGCCCATTCTAGGTTGAAATATCATATTTTAGATCATTCAGACATTTCTACAAACACTTAGAATACATAATACAACATATATGACATATGTTGAAATACACACATTTGGACAATTGCTTTTACCAAGGAGTTGTCACACATACATCTAGCATACATACATGACAAATAATCATGACAAACACAAGTACATATTTTATACGCATACGGTACTTTATACATACACATAGAATACACAAATCTCAATATAACACATGCATATCAGGAACGCAACATAAACATAACATTTGGCATGTGAAATCTCATCCATAACAATAATAAACCATTCACTGGCATTGAAAGCCTTGAAAACTATAACCTATACACTTAAAGTCTGCACCTTAAGCCAGAAGAGAACACCAAATTGATTTCAGACGAGTTGTCTTCGTCAACGGCGATAGAATACCCTAAAGCAAGAATAGGAATGAGATACAACAACCAAGACTATTCTAAGCTCTAACACAGGTTAGGGTTAGGATAACTTACCCCAAGATGAACTTAGAACCGTCAGAATAACGATTCAAAGTAAAGGTTCAAGGATGTAAAAGAACAAGAAAGAATCCAAGATGATTCACCAACTACTCTCTCACTTTCTCTCTCTTTTCCTTTCTCTTTCTTAGCTAGGGTTAGAGAAAATTCGTATGGAAAAGAGAGCTAGGGTTTTAAGGACTATAAATAGGCCTAATATTGATGAAAATAATCCCAGGGCCAAGGTATACCTAGGGTATAACCAAAACCAGCCTCTCACGATCCAACGAAGCACTTCCGGTGGGTCTATTACCACGAAAGGTCGGACTTAAGCTCTTTGACCATGGATCTAGGTCAAGCTGAGTTTTCGTACCGACTGGCTCTTCAGATCAGCCGTGGCGGACCACACTCAATTCAACAGTCACTGAATCTCGATCAGGTCCACAAACACAAGGACATGCCTGGGCTACCTTCCCTGATCAGAGGGTGAAATTGGGTCAGAATCCAACGGTCAGATAGATTAAAATCATCGCGCAAGCGACACAACTCAGATTTCATAAAATCTTAAATAATTTCTAACCGTTCTCACACTCTTCACTCCGAACTCAAACAAATCGACCCAGAACATCACATGGACTTGATTTTAGAGGTGATGGTCAAGCCCAACATAGTGACCGCAACAGCTTAAGATCATCGCTATTGGACTTTCAACGCGCGGTCCAGGTCCGATCCAGAACTTCCAAAATATCCCAAGAACAACTGGATTTAGCGATGGATCCCAGATTTCAGAGTAACATAGCGCTAACTAATCTACAGGTTTTAAGTCATGCAGATACAATTTAAAGTGATTGATGCAGATTTCACAAGCAATCGAGTATAGCTCTAATTACCCCAAAAACAACTACTAAGGAAAGAAAAGCACAAAATTTCTAAGGTCATTACACTTACAGCTCTACTTCTACCAGTCAGGCATCCTCTTCCAGTGGTTCGGGAGAAGAAGGTGAATCGGATGCTGATGCAAAAGAAGTCGAGGTCATAAAAGAAGCGGAAGAAGGGGAAGTGGATATTGGTGAGGATGATAGAGTTGGAGCAACTATTGGAATTGAGGAAGAGCTTCCCCAAGCAGACATTCCTCAGGTCATCACCGAAGATGCTGGTGAGGGAGAAGAACTCCTGGACTATGGGGACTATGAGGATACAGCCGGAGTTGACTTAACTATATCTTTTAGCAGCAATTATTCTCCCCTCCCGAGTGTAGTGCCTTCAAATCCTTTGACTGATATTGTGACATCAACAGAGATTCTCTCGGTTCCTGTGGATATGGCTTAAGTTACTCTTCCCACCTCTGGCTCCGATAAGTGTTTTGCTAAAAAGAAGAGAGAACCTCCCAAACTTCCCATCAAGACTAGCAGAGCATTTCGTGGCATAACTTTCCAAACAGAACCTGCTACTGTTACGACCCCAACTACTGTGGCATCCAGTACTGAACTCAGAGCTCCATCTTTAGCCAACATGGCGTCGGACTTACTTGAACCTCCCATGGAGGAAAGGCAATCTATAAAAGCGATAACTCTAGCTCCATCTCCTTTGGCAGTCGCTGGTATACTTTAATTTATTTCCCTACTTCATATTAACTTTATTGTAATATATATCCCTTAACTTATGCATTTTACTTGTATTTCACAGTTTACGCTGTCTTTAGTGGCTTTATAAGCTCAAATTCTGTCATCACTGTATCAAATATCATATCTTTGGAAAAGATTTCTCCTCCAGCGTTATCTTTATTACAAAGCTCCATATCAGTAGCCATTTACATCTTTAATGATCCATCTCAATGGTCCGATTTAGAGATAGTGCTATCTTCTTTGGAAAATGCCGTGCGAATTGTTAGGCTCAATATTTCTCCCTTGCGCGAGTCTTTATCCCATTTTTATGAGTCCGTCCGCAAATCAGTGGATGTCCACAATATGACTATCGCACCAGAAATTCTTGCTCAATAATAGGAATTATTGTAGCTTAAAGAGAAAATTTCAAAGGCAGCGGCAACAATTTTTATTTATGATAAGGAGTTTTATTCTTTGGAGGAGAAAGTAAAGGCTACCAAGCATTCCTCGGTGATAATAACAGTAAATCTTAAGCAGCAAATCTTACATTTGGAGGCTTAGCAATGCGAAATAAATTCAAAGGTGAGCCAGCTTGAGGCTGATATTGAAGTCAATAGGTGGATAGCCGATCTGGAGTGGCTGGAAGTTTCAAAAGGGGAGGAGGCGATAAATTCCTTAGAGCGGGAGCTGATCGATACTCCAAACCAGGCTAGGCTTATCATTGAGGCTAAAGTTGAAAGTGCAACCGCCGAAGTTCAACTGAGAGATGACCTACGTCGTTACATGCTTGCTCTAGGAATTTCAGATGACATATGAACTTTCTTTTTATCTCTCTCTTTTTAATATTTATCCTATCTTGTTTTCGCATTTGTTATCTCTTCTGTTGACATTATAGAAAAACTTTGATGAGTCATGCATGCTTATCATAAACAAATATCATGCTTGAACATAATTGCTAAATATCATGCTTGATCAGTCAATTTTCCCCTTTTTTGTTCATAAGTTACTTTTATGTTACATTTTTATTATTAATCATATAGTGTTGTCCATATGGTGTTATTTCGTGTGGACAGTGCTAAGTTCTGGTTTCACTTAGTAGCATACATAGTTTAAGCTCATAAGTAGTTGGAGTAACCACAATTTAGACTCATAAGTAGTTGGAGTTAGGCTTATGCGAATGGCCATTGTAACTCTCTAGAATTCACATAGCTTATTGTGGTCGGGGAGTTCACAAAACGCAATCCATCAGAGGGGCCCAGTGAAGCTGCCGAGGTCATGATCTCAATAGGAGTTACTCACAGGGTTAGCCACAGTAACTCTCTAGAGTTCACGAGGCACGTAAGGGTACCGTAGGGTACCAAATCCAAGGCCGCCAGTCCATTAATGAGGGGCCTTCTGCTTCAGAGAATTGCTCCTATGTATTACTACTAGGATAAACCAGGGATCTGGAGAGTTATCCTTCTTTGGAAACTCACTTTTCCTTCACCTGCAAGGTCAGACCCATTCATGAGGGGTGTTGTCTGGCTGTCCTCGTGACACTACCTAAAGCTGTACAGACGGAATGGGTCTTATATGATTACTTCGTCAATTGCCCACATGGGTGCACATGAAGCTCTCCATGGACTTTTTAGGGCCATAGACTCTACTGTCGCCCAAATAATATATATGTTGCCGATGATAGTAGGTCTTATGCATAGTTGGCCATATATGGCTTGGCTAAGCTGCCATCGTTGTCGTCAACTTTATATGTGGTTGGCCATATAATCTTATCCCACTACCAAAAATGGTGAATCAATAATTAATATTTCACCATCTCTGATAATGTTCTGCCAATATCCATATTATATTTAAGATAATATATCAGCTTGGCGATGATAGCAATTTTGAGAAGATAAGCTTGTACGAGTGATTAATGATGACAGTGATAATCATCGGCATAATAATCATTGGCGATAATCATCAACGTGAATCAATAATTGATATTTCACCATCACTGATAATGTTCTGCCAATATTCATATTATATTTAAGATAATATATCAGCTTGGCGATGATATCAATTTTGATAAGATAAGCTTGTACAAGTGATTAATGATGACAATGATAATCATCGGTGTAATAATCATTGGCATAATCATTGGCGACCTGCATTCCATTCATCTACATTCTATTTATTATTTTTACTACCTATCCTGCCCCCTTTTGGGTTTGAAAGGTATGTCATCAATACCTTTTATAACCAAAATCATTGTCACTCTATAGGCTGGCTTGTTATTGACAAATCAGACATAGGAGTTTGTGTGGAAAACACTTCACACCTTTCTCCTTGCTCCTTTTCTTATCAGGGTATTCAGGCTATAACACTCTGACTTTCTATTATTAGGCATTCCGAGTATAGATGCCCCTAAGATTTTCTTTTAATTAATAAATTGCCTCACTTGTTCATTATTTTGGCCGCTGATAGAAAATAGATTTTCTGAATTAGTCTCTCTAGCCGGTATCACTGACGATCTTTTTACAGTTGTTAGATTTGTTGTCACCTTTCGTTGTCCTTTCTCAGGACGATCTCTCCTCATCTTATCATTCTTTACAGTATATTTTTCAGTGTGAAGCAGTCTTCTGTTTGATGTCTCAAACAACAATGATAATGACAATAATTCCTCTCCTTTGTCATCGCAACTTACTCCAGGTATCTTGGTGAGGGCAGTCTGATAGTTCCAATGGCCAATAATTGTTCCATCATTGGCAATACATCCTCTTTTTCAAATGCATACTCTTCATGTGAATCGTATGGCCGTGGTCATTTATTGTTCTTATAATCTATTCACCGGTCTGATCCTTCTCTTCCTTTCATTTCCTTCTTATCACGGAATATATTTTTCCTTTTATTCTGATCGACAACATTTACCACTGCCCTATTCGGCCCTCTTCTTTCAGTTCTAGCTTGGAATGCAGGTATCTTTTTAGTCATTAACTCCAACGCATGTGATTTGGTGGCCAAATCTCAAAAATTCTTTATATTAGCATTGGTAAGTCCAAATATGATTCCTGTATCCATGGAGCTTAAGCACATTTTTACTTGTTCCTTCTCTTCAGGCAACTGAAGGCATGTTGCTCCTAAAGTTTTCCATCTACTGATAAATTTCTCCACTGATTCATTTTTCCTTTACCTTACAGATGCTAATTTTGCTATGCTAACATTGCGATCCGATGAAAAGAAATTTGACATAAATGCATCCTGCATTTGTTCTCAAGTTTGTATTGACTCCAGGGCTATACTTGAATACCAGCGAAATGCTTTGTCTGTCAAGGAAGACCCGAATAGGCGTAGGTAATATTGGGGAACAACAGAGAAATTTCTCATAGATGTGATGAAATGCATCAGGTGTTCATCAGGAGATCCGTTCCCATTAAATTTTTAAAAACTGGGGTGTTTAAAATTAGTAGGAAAGGGCACATCCTCTACTTCTTTTAGATATGACGTTCGATACTGGAACCTTATCGTACTATCATGCTCTCTTATAGCTTCCACAACCACTTGTCGCACTTCTTCCTATGTTAAAATTCTCATCACCAGAATGGATCCATGAGACCCTACTTGAGGCAGTTGGGAGCTTGCAGGTTGTTGTTCCCGTTCATTTATAGTAGCCATCATCAGAGGTGATATTATTTGGGCTACATTATGTGCGAGAGTAGCCAGAGCTTCCAGAAAATTCTTACATTCGTCCATCAATGCCTTTTATGCTTGAGCCATTTCAACTAACATATCCTCAGTGGTGGGTGGAGGATCTTTACTTGTCCCAGCCATACATATTGCGGCTTCTCTACTTCCTGGTGAAACTGTTACTAGGATAGAGCAAGAATAGGATAGCATGAAAAGACTTATTGAAGAGAGAGTTCTGCTCGACCCTTCTGTGCTTTCATAAAGTTTAACTAATTGTGGTGAAAGACTTTAAGGTGATGTGTAGATTGGCGAATCCTCCATACATGATTTACCCTTTTATTTTTTAGTCCATCGAACTCTCACTGCGGGTAGGGCCGGAAGCTCTTGGAGCGATGATGAAAATGAAGCTTTTTCTAGATATATTACTGGGGGAGCGAGTTCAGGGTTTTTCTTTACTACATTTCGTGTAATGGGTCCTCTAGTAATTGGTATCGACAGGCTTATCCTGATCTCCTGTGCATCACTACTATCTAATCATTCTCATTTTCTTGTGCTATTGGGGAGACTATTACGATCCCAACAGTGACTTCAAGTTTATTTTTCCTATTTTATGTAGGCTGCTTTTACTGAGTGTGATGTTGATCAGATACATACTCAACTACAAATTTTGTCGGTATGAAGTAGAAGGTTGTCTTTCTTGCTAAGAGCGCCATATCTCCTAATATCTTAGAATTTGAATGTGTATGTTCCTATCAAATGTCATGTGCAATATTAGCCAGTTTTTATCTGTAGATAAATTCTATCTTGAAGATGAAAGGAAGGATGTTTCCACTGAGAGTCACCATTTTGGCGTCTTATGAGACTCCAAATAATGATAAAATCCTCTAAGTCATTCTTAAATCAATACTAAATAAGATTCCCCAGTGGAGTCGCCATTTTGTTTAGACCAGAAACGAAAAGCATTTAATTTGGGAGAATTTCTTATTTAACATCAATGAAGATGGAATAAAGAGAATATTCATCAATTTCATTTATTCTGAGTTCATTAACATCCTCTTGATCCTTTGATTCCATGATAGAATCTCTTAATAAAGAGAAAACTACACAAGTCAAATATAATCAAAATGTAAATTATGGCAACATTCTGGCACTTTTTCATCAAATCTCCAGGGGAGACAAGTTATGCGGGTTTCTCATGCTATGATCCCTTGGAAATGTCTGAAATAGCCTGATTGTCTGACAAAAATCTCAACATAATGACTGTTCTTAAAGATTACCCGCGCAACTCATATAGGAGTTGCGCAGCTGACGAGTTACGCGGGCTCACGCAACTTCCTATGAGTAGCGCGGCCCTCCTTCCGTCTCTCTATCTTCAATACTTGTCAAAGGGACTAACCTCCTGAACATTTGATCTCTCAAATGAGGGGGTGAGGGGGTATTTATAGGCATCCGCACGTGTGAGCCCTTGATTCCTGTGCCATGGACCTCACTTCACACCAACAACTCCTCCCTTTTTGGCCAGAATTATGCAACCTGGAGCGACTCGAGTGAGTTGCACGGATCCGCGCAACTTGGGTCCTGCACAACTTGTGTCCCACATAACTTGTACCGCTTTCCCTCTCTCTCTTTTCATGCCTCTCTCTAACTTCCTCTCTATAATCAATTTTGGTACCCCAACAATGTGAGGCCCTTGTGTGAGGCCCATTGTGATATACATGAGGCCCATGTGTGAGGCCAAATATGTTGTATGTGAGGCCCATGTGATGAGGCCCAATGTGATGTATGTGAGGCCCTTGTGTGAGGCCCAATTGTGATGTGTGATCCCACCATGATGTATGTGATGATGTTCATGATATCCGTCCATTTTCCTAGTTAGTATAAGGACCATGGTCTCCATTATGGGATAGGTACTAATGGGCCACACCTTAGGAGCAATGATGGTTAAATGTCCACATTGTAAGAATAATTATGGTTAAATGTCCACATGTAATCCTCCCTAACACCCATTATTAGGCCCATTCTCATCTCCGCTTAGTGGGCTAACCCAAACCGTTGGGCCCCCATTGATCCTAGTAGTACTATCTAACGTTGAAGCCCACCTTGAGTGTTACCAGGCCTCCATGGCGAAGCCCAATTCATGACATGATAGAATAAATGAGGAAGCTCATCCCTTATTCTTAGGCCCATACTTGATATGAGTAGGCCATCTAGGCCCATCCTTGTTATGAGGAGAGTACATCATCATCGTATAACATGCTTAGTATAACTTCATGAATCATGCCCATGCACATCATATGTATGATATGAGGAGTGATTGATCATAGCATATGTCATTGGGCAGATTGTTTATGAAACTCTATGATAGGCAGAGTTGCCCTACATGAGCACGTGGTACGTGCAGGATTGATGCAAAACTGGATAGTGTGACACATGCATCTTGCATTGTGTGTGACATGATTACTATATGCCCTAGCGATCTTAGGACTGTGGTCTCCATAGGCATAACATGAATGTCAAGATTGGATATAAAAAATACTTGGTTCTAGCATTATGGGCACTAGGGATGTCCTTAGGTGAAAGTCCCATAACCCTTATGGTACCAAGAGGATGCTCCAACGTCGAGACCGAGTGGATACATGAGCGCATAAGGGCCATATACCAGTAGGAGGTGTCTCTCACTGTTTCATGGTCGGTTGGAAGGGGGTGTGGCCTTATCCACCCAAGTGAGAGGGCTATAAGCTAGGCTGAGCTTAACTAGCTCGTAAATGAGTCCGCTACCAATGACCCGAACATATATTAGCTGACTACTGTCAGGCGGGTAGTGAGGCCTCTTCCACTCACTTGGCTGCATGGATATGGAGGTGGTAGCTAGTGTTGAGTGTACTAGACCCTGGTGATATCCAGAGATGAGTTGTATTGATATGTGGATTCAGATGAGGATTGGTATGCTTGAGTTGCATCTCGCATATGACATTAACCATGTAGGCCCTACATCGCATACCCTTGGTATGGCTGACAGCATTCATGCCTTGCATCGCATAGCCTTGGTATGCTAACAAAATTCATGCCTTGCATAGCATAGCCTTGTTACGGCTGATAGCATTCATGGACTTAGCAGCATGTTTCTGCATTACTCTGATATTGTATACATGGCACTTACCTTGTGCACATACTTGCACCACCCTCTAAGCTTTCTATAAGCATATGCACAATTGTTGCATGCAGGTGATGCTAGGACGCTACACAAGCATTGAGATTGGAGCATGCAGCTATCTTCTAGAGCTTTTTATATTGATATTGTATTTCCCTTATGCATTGTACTTAAAGTTTTTTATCATAATGGATTTTGTGATGGTATTCTTGTTATTGTTTGTGAGTTATACTTATGGTTATGCTTATTATGAAACAAATTTATGTTGAAAATCCTCCTTGTAGGATCCCAGGATCAGAACTTGGTATATGGGTGTCGGGAACTAAGAATGGGGTACTACGGAGGCTATCGTTGCCGGATTCGACGATCAGGAATTTTGTGAGCCCGGTTTTCAAGTTTGGGGCATGACATAACCTATCAAAACCAAGTTGCGATGGCACACTTGAATATATTTGAGATAGAGAATAGTATTAAGATAATTTTTTAGTAATATTGACAAGTTAGATGTACGTTATCGAATCTCGTGGGTGAGATTCTTCTTTAAGGGAGGTAGATTATCACAACCCCAGTCCTAGTAGTCAGTTGTGGACACTTGTGCATATAAATATTCTTCGTGGCGAAAGTGGTGAATCCTTAAATGCATGGAAAAATGGATTGTAAGGTATGAGTGTTGAATTTTGGGGACAAAATTCTCTTTAAGGGGGGTAGATTGTAACACCCCATACTTTTTAGTACACGAGTGTTACCATTAATACTAGAGCTAGTGTAATTATGAACCTAATTGATAAATGGTTTTGACTTAAACCAAGACAGTGAGAAACCTTCAACTGCTCGACGGGACCGTTCATCAACACCTAAATAAGAACTAATACAATTATGACCGTCCCAAGTGAGCTAGTGAATAGCTAACTAATCAACCACTATCACTTAGGGTCCTGTATGACCATTGAATAGCAATTTTAAACCAATCTAGTCATGAAATTATTAAGAATCTACTATAAAGGGTCAAGGATCACGTAGTGCGACCCACCTGAGCCTTAGATATGGCCGACCTCTGACCAAGGGCCCTGATTGTGGCCATACAAAATGGCCGAAATAGATCTCTCATAGACATCATTGTGGGCCCCACCTTCATGGCACGTGTGCACCTGAGACGTGCACCCACCACGCACTGAAACTGAGGCCCACCATCGTGATCAGAATCGTCCATCTTGACCGAACGACAGATCCAATCGGAGCTACGATGATCGTGCAAATCCATGCATCTATGCATGTACCTTAACATTGACACAACGAGAGCGTGCAGTGTCTTTTTCTGAGAACTGAGCTAGGTGGCTTCCACAGCAGCAATCTGAGGCAGTAGCCACCTTCAAATCCTAGCCATTCGCAAGGGATGCATCTCAGTGTCTCCTTCAATGCTAAAAAAGGACATATAAGAATTGGGAGGGGAGGACGTGTGGGAGACAATTCCATTTTTAGAAATCCTACTTGCGCAATCCGGGCCTCTCATAGCGCCATGTGGAACGATCCCTGCCTTCCCCAATAGGGTAACAACGACTCCCTCAGAAGAACCTTCTTGTCTGACGAGAAAAATGTTGGAGTTAGAAAAACTCATGAGATGGATGAAACTACAATGATTGTTGGGAAAAGTGGGGCCCGCAGTGATCAACAGTCCCATCTAGATTGTTCAAACGGATCGGATCACTTGGTTAGAACGTAGATAAAAATCAGCCATTAATGGCCACATCATCTTGCCCGTTAAAATAAGAAACCCACTAGAATGGCATGGGCCCCACTTGTTGATCCAGAATGCTTTTCCAGTGGGCCACGATGAGCAAAATCCATCCCTTGGAATGGATTCCCCCCATGCAACCAAGGAGGGGAAGTAGGGGTGTGTGCACGGTTAGCCATCTCGACCATTGGAGGAACGATGCGAGCGTCCCTCACAGCTATAAATGAAGGGCGCCCATCTTGGGATTCTCACTAAGGAATTTGGAGAGAAAACATGAGAGAAAAGAGGAAGGGAGAGAGAGAGAGAGAGAGAACGAGTGCAAATGTTGGTGTGAACTTGGTGCCGCACTGAGTCCACCCGGTTAGTTCGTATCGAGTTGGGTCAGTGCAGACCAGCAACACCTCTGTTAGGAGAAAGAGGGAGAGAAAGAGGGAGATCCTAAGGAAGGTGAGAGTGAAGCTCATGATCATCTGCCCCGGCGAGATCGAATGGTCCAATTAGCTGAGCTGCAAAGTGCGACTTAGTCCCTGAGCACCTTGTGGCTGTCTCCATTTTGAGTTCAGGTGCTAAACAAGCAAAACGAGCTACTGCCATCAGGTAACGGAGCAGACAACTCGGTCTCTTTCCATTAACTCACTAAACCATGCATGGTTTTGACTGTTAGAATCAAAATGCATAGGTTTAACGTCAGCTAGGACATCACAGCGACTCTGAGTCAACTCAGAGACCACTCAGAATGGTCCAGGTAACCTCCTAACACCCCACTACATTAAATAAACCACTTAAAAATCATGTTAATAATGCTGTCTAGGGACGCCTTAAAAGACGACCAAACTAGTCCGATCAGCTGGGTGAAAGAAGGATGGTCTAGGCCGGTGCGGTTGAGTTGGGGGAAGGATCGTCTCAGCCAACTCGGTTGTCCAATGAGTCTGAGCTAAGTTAATCTGAACTCAGTCCTAGGAACCAACCCAGCTGGGGTGTTGTTTTCCATAGCTCGTGGGCCCAGACGCTACTGACGTTCCAGCTAGGACTTGGGCCCACACCAACCCAAGTCGAGGCATTCCCACCATTCAGCCGTGGAAGAAAATGAGAATGGGCGATGATTCAGGCCGAGTCAACTCAAGTTGGGCCGACTCAAGGGGCCGTGTGAACCAACCACCGGTTCAGGTTAATGTCCATTTAGGACTACCCACCTTGGTAGCCTCACGCCACCAACGTAGAATGTATGGTTTAAGAGAGAGAGAGAGAGAGAGAGAGAGAGAGAGAGAATTTGTTCGTTCTCGACTCGAGGGTGGCAAAACCCGACAACTCGCTGAGTTCAGCTCGTTTTAGAGACGAACTAGCTGGACCGTGTACATCTCTATTGTACATGGCCTAATCTCTGGGTTAAGACATTGTCCCACCAGTTTGTGGCTGTAATCGAGTTCAACCAGATTCAATGACTCAGGCTGAGTCATCTCGGGTTGGCTTGGTTAGGTTCCTCTTAACCAGAATTGCAAATCATTAAGGTTTGGGATCATGCCATCATTTAGACCATCAAGTAATTAACCAAGCAGCTTATAGTTAAGTCTCACTCCAATTTGGAGTAGAGGATCTGTCAATCACCCTTGGGACATTTAACTATAAACTAGTGATAATTATTAACCAAGGATGAATTAACTCTCTAACCCCCAGAGGAAATCAATTGATACTTAAGTCGCGCCTCTCTTTTCTCCTCAGTTGCGGAGCTGCCGCGACATGTTAGGGGACTATTCTTCTTGGACAGGGTGGGTTTGGGGGCGACTAGAGGTCATGATGGCAGGTCTTAGCCTTTGTAATTAGTGTTTGATTTTTTAGTTTTTTTGTGATCACGCTAAGTTTGCCTGGTTCTTTTTTCCAGGATCCCTAAATGTAACTCGGTTGTTTTGTGAATGAATAGAAAGATCTTCTTCTTTTAAAAAAAATTGATACTTAAGCTTGGTTAGCCTTAAACTTATGTACATGATAGGTGACCAAACTTTCCTAAGTGGTAAGTAGCTTAGAAGTCAGAGCCATCCCTCCAAAGGTGATGACTTCTTCCCCTTAAGCTTTCCACTTCCTAATTAGTCTAAGGGATAGTTTTGTTGAATTATAGTTGCTATCTTATAACTTGTGATTACTTACACTAATTATTAAATCTCAAGGGTTAGTTTACATTTGAATAATAGCTGATAGCTTGTTTTACATGTTAGTTTCCATCTAAACTCTAATTGATAGCTTATATTTAATTTATGATTTATTGTGATAGTTACGAACTTAATGATTAACATATATTTTGCATGTTGTAACCACACATTTTTTATCTATCAATGAATTGTTGTAAGTCACTTGGAACTCAATTCACTACACCTACTAGTGGAAAATTTCCACTTGTGTATGTGAGTCCACACTTAGGATATAACAAGATGGAATGTGTTAAGGATGGACCCTCGACTTGGAGGTTATTTAGGATGTGGAATACCAATGTGGGTCTACCATCCATAGGTTGTCTTGCCTTCATTGCCTTAGGAATGACTTCTTTACTGCTCTGATTTAACATTGCCCTACATAACATCCTTACCATTTCGATTTAGTATTTACTTTGTGCAACCTTTTACCGCTTCAATTTAAGTAATTGTCCTATGATTTGATATTTTCCCTCCGTGGCTTCAATGGTTCATTCCCATATAACCATGTGGTAATTCCCACATATTGAATTTGATTGGCCACTAGTCGATGGTCATCCATTAAACATTCTAAGGTGGGAAATCTCATGAGCCGGAGATAGTGGTCATAGGACATTATGCCGAGCTGTCGGCCTACGTTGGGTGACGAACTCCCTAGTGACCTTTGAGTTTACCTAAGTTAGTTGGTTGTAATTAGAATAATAAAGGTTTGCCTAATCATGCATTCATGGCATACGGGTGATGACGGGTGGCTAATTCTGGATGCTGTAGCACGTGCCCTTAGGTTTAGTGGGGTATTGTTTCACTAACTCCCAGACCATCGACTACCGACCTATGTACGTGATGTACGATAGCCTAGTCATTATGTTATACGTGATGTACACACGTGATGTGCTACACTGGTGACCGGTCTTATGCATGGGTGATGAGCCCAAGTCCGACTGGATGAGCATCCCTAAGTCGATGTGCATTCACATATCCATGCATTTAAATAAGACTGTATCATTTATTGTTTTGAATGCCTTGTTGTTTTTAATTATGCTTAGCTTAAGTGGCGATGTGTAATCTTCAAGGAAATTTGCACTGAGTTGGCCACCAATTCATCGAATATATAACCATACAGGTAATACAATGGCTTAAAAGATATTCATGCCCAGATTGATAAAAAGTAGAGTACAATTATCAGGGATGCATGGTTGTAACTGCCAAGAGAAGCTCAGTGATCTTACAGCTCAAGTTTATATGAATTTTATTATTTCTCATGTGTAAATTGTCAAATTCTTGTATTTGTTAATATAGAGACATTGGTTTGTATAAGACATTATGGGCAGCCGCTCATATATTCTGAACGTAAGTGCAAATTTTCTTTTATGTTTGATTTGTCCATCTTCCACCAACTCTAAAAGAAAAAGAAAAGAAAAAAATATGTGAATTTGACTATCTTTAAAGGTTAACACTCGGGTTTTTAGAGAACGAGTCATATACTCGTGTTCTGAAAACTCAGGGCGTTACAAAAAAACTTGAGAAAGTTAACGATGCCCACAAAATCAATCTAATTGACTCATTCGTGGAAGATAGAGCTATCCTGATTCTATAATCTAATTTTCTAGAGATGTGCTTGACTCACTCCCCTTATTTGGATAATGACATGATTATGGAGATGGATTCCTTGCTTGATGCGACGCCGGTACTTAAGATTGATTGGTGGAGGCTATAATTTGAAAAGTTGCCCCTTAATGAGATAAAGCCTCGACTGTCAAGCATCAAGGGACCAAAGCTTGACCTAAAACCATTGCCGACTGATCTAAAATATGCTTACGTAGGTTAAGATGAGACACATTTGATGGTGATATCTTCTCATTTGGATGAAGAACAAGAGATTATGCTCATGACTACTTTAAGAGAACACAAAGGAGCCCTTGGATGGACCATCATGGACCTCAAGGGAATAAATCTTTCAATTTGCACTCACCACATTCACCTTAAGAATGATGCGAAAATGTCTAGATAACCACAATGAAGATTAAATCTAAATATGAGAAAGGTGGTTAAAGCAAAGGTACTAAAGTTAATGGATGTGGGTATCATATACCCAATATCAGATAGCCAATGGGTGAATCCAACTCAGGTGGTTCCTAAGAAGTTCGGGATCACGATCGTAGCCAATGTCGATAATGAACTTATGCCAATTAGAGTCATAACTAGTTAGAGAATGTGTATTGACTACTGAAAACTAAATATCGTCACTAGGAAGGACCACTTTCCTTTGACATTCATTGTCCAAATTCTAAAAAGGTTAGCTAATCATTCCTATTACTATTTTCTGGACGGTTATTCGGGCAATCACTAAATTAAGATAGACCCTGAAGACCAAGAGAAGACAACATTTACATGTCCCTTTGGCACTTTTACATACCAAATAATGCCATTCAGACTATGTAATGCCCCCACCACTTTCCAACAATGCATGTTGAGTATCTTCTCAGACATTATGGGGTAATTTTTAGAGGTCTTCATGGATGACTTCTCTATATTTTGTTCATCATTTAGCATTTGCATTAAAAATATAAAATAAATGTTGAAAATATGAGAGGAAAAGAACCTTGTGCTTAACTCGGAGAAATGTCACTTCATGGTTCGCAAGAGAATTGTGCTTGGACATATTATATCGTCTAATGAAATCGAGGTGGATAAAGTAAAAAATTGATCTTATCTCTAACCTACGTCACCCTAAAAGCATTCGCGACCTACATTCTTTTTTAGGACACACCGACTTCTATAGAAGCTTCATAAGGGACTTTAGCCACATATCTCGTCCATTATGCAATCTACTTCAAAAGGAAATCCCATTTGAGTAGTCTAAAGAATGCGACAAAGCTTTCTCTAAGCTTAGAGGCATGTTGACTAGCACTCCAATCATGAAGCCACTTGACTGGAGCCTTCCTTTTAAGATCATGTGCAATGTAAGCGATTATGCCATTGGGGTGGTATTAGGTCAGAGAAAAGATAAAAATATACATGTAGAACTCTAAACTCTACCCAAATGAATTACTCTACTACAGAGAAGGAACTCTTAGTCGTAGTCTTTACACTGGACAAGTTTAGGTCCTACTTGATCGGATCCAAGATCATGGTATTCACGGACCACTTGGTGCTGAAGTATCTTTTTTCTAAGAAGGATACTAAGCCTTGATTGTTGAGATGGATCCTCCTACTCCAGGAATTTGACATAAAAATCAAAGATAAGAAGGGAATAGAGAACATAGTGGCCGATCACTTGTCTAGGATACTTATCTCTAATTCCATTGAAACGATGCATATTAATGACATGTTCCCTGATGAACATTTTTTCCATCTCCTAATTACCCTGGTTCTCTAATATTGCTAATTATCTTATTGTAGTAATCATGCCGACATATTGGACCAAGCAAGATCAAAAGAAATTTTTCTCTGAAGTGCATAAGTATATATGGGATGACTCGTACTTGTTTAAATATTACCCAAATCAGATAATTAGGAGATGTGTCCTTGATAGCGAACATGAAAGTGTCATCTCCTTTTATCACTCTCATGCCTGTGGTGGCCACTTCTCAGCTAAGAAAACCAAAGCGAAAATTCTTCAATGTAGCTTTTATTGGCCAGCTCTATTCAAAGACACAAATGAGTTTCATAAGGCTTGTGAGCATTGTAAAAAATTGGGAGGGTTATCCCGTCAAAATATGATGCCTCTTAACCCCATTCTTACCATTAAAGCATTCAATTGTTTGGGCATTGATTTCATGGCACCGTTCTCATAATCTTTTGGAAATATATATATATATATATATATATATATATATATATATATATATATATATATATATTGCTCGTATTGGAATATGTTACGAAATGGGTCGAATCGATCCCATGCTGAAATAATGACCATCGCACGGTCATTAAATTTATAAAAGAAAACATTCTTTCTCGGTTCGACACGCCTCGACTCATTATTAATGACGGTGGGCCACACTTTTGTAATAGGCCGTTTGAAACCCTAATAAAGAAATATGGCATTACACACAAGATGAGTGCCCCCTATCACCCACAAACAAGTGATCGGGCTGAGATCTCTAATAAGGAAATCAAACAATTTTTGAAGAAGACGGTAAATCCTAACCATAAGGATTGGTCAATTTGATCGACTAATGCTTTATGTGTAACACCTCGAATTTTCACAGCCAGAGTTTATACTCGTGTCCGAGAAAACTGGGTGTTAATAATTAAATGAATTGAATGCTTTAAAAATTGTACCATTTTTTTCATTTAGATCACATCCAGTTACATTTATAAATGTAACCATTCACAAGAATTAAATCAATTGTATTTATTATTTCATTAGAGTAAAAGAGTTCAACGAATTATCAAATGCCCTCTCAATGGTAACTTATTATATTATCGAGTTCACAGCGGAAATATAAAACTAAATCATAAAACTATCTTTTTATTCATTCAGTATAATCTTCCATAGGAGATGGTTCTTTAGGTCTTCAATTTATATATCACTTGCATCATTTGTATGACTGGAGAGGATCAATGCCCTACTCATAGTGATGGTCATCCTTTAAGATTAACAATAATTCAAGATATTCATAAAAGTAATGTAAGGGTTCTGATACATCACGTACTCTACCACTATGATAAGTATCAGTATGAGCAATCAATCTACATGAATTCATGCTGAACAAAGTGTGTGTGACTCATCATACGTGTGATCATCATAATCTGGAATATAATTTATAGAAACCTGGCTCGCCCCGTATCCCATAACTATGGAGATTCACCGGTGTGTCCAACATTAACATGGATTTATGTGAACATCTTAAGATGATACAACAACATGGTTGGGGGATTTACATGACATGATGTGTTCATGGAGAGACTGTTTGCGACATCCAATCCCGAAAAGTGATATAATATGCATGATGATTTACTTACATTGATTGTGTACCATGCCAACCAACCCACAGAATTACATGCTGACCAAGAGGGCTGCTACCCATAACCATTAGGCCAACGATAAATATTTGAATCACTAGTTGTGATACCTTTAATACATCACTTGCATAAATAGAGAGATAATTCAAATTATGGGAGTTTTGGAATTCCAAGGCGCAAGCCCAAGACATAAAGTTAAATAGCACACGACTAATAAATTGAGGAGGAGAGTAGTGTTGAGGGTCAAATATTTCATATTATCCGTCATTTATTACTTAGTTTTATTTACATAATAATGTTTAATGTTCTATTTTAATCATGTTTGTGTTGCATGATGAATTTAAGAGCTTGGATTGAAAAGGATGTTAAAAGCATGGATTTAGCGCTCACGAATCACCAAGGCAAAGGAGGGACCTTAGGGACCAAAAATAGAGAATTCTCATGCTTAAGATCCAAGGAAACCAAGTACAAAGGATGGAGAAAATATTGGTAAGAGCACAAGTAAAACAACAGAAAAACAGCCAATTTTGGTACTACCTAAGCGAACTTCGGTAGTTACCTAAAGTGCATAAAATAGTCCAGCAAGAAAACAACTTAATTCGATGCTACCTAAGCTTAATTCAATACCACTAAAGCCAATTTCAGTAGCTACCTAAGCAATTTCGATAGCTATCTAAGCACTCTGCACATACAATTTCAGGTGCGACAAATTTCATATATAACTTCGGTGCTACGAAGCCAGCTTCGATGCTACTGAAATTGCATAGAGTTGTTGTGCAGGGCTGATGCGAATTGCATAAATTGAGGCCTTTCGCAAGCGATTTTTGAAAATTTCAAGTCAGTGCCTAAGAGGGGGATGCATAACTATAAATAGGAGTCCCTACGACATTCCTAGGCATCTTTTAGGGTTCAAGGAGTGGAGAAAAAGGGTGGAGCCGGCGCTCGGGATTTTTTCTTCTTCTTCCTTAGTTGGTCGTTTTGTTTTGTTTAAGAGATTTTTGTTCAATCATGTCCATGGTTAGCTAAACCTCTTAACTGGGGCTAAGAGGTGAAGCTTATAGCATGATTAGGATGTTTGCTTTGTTTTGATTCATGTTTTGTTGAACTCTTTTGGATTATAGTTTGATTATAAGAAATATTTTTAGTTTTTAATGGTTTGTTGTAATAAATTACAATAGATTTGCGATAGCTTTGAATATCTTCTTTTCCTAATTTGAGATTGTGAAATTAGCAAGTCCTGTTGTTCACCATTGTCCCTTGGCCATAGTAAGATGATAGAATCCTTCCTAACCTTCACAATTCTTTTATGATTGGTTGTGGAATTGGTAAATCTTGTTGTTTACCTTATCTCCTGGGCATGGTTAGGTGATGGAATCACTTCCAAATCATCATAACTCTCATCCATTGAGGATTAGATCTATGAAAAGTTCAAAGATCTAACCAATCTCTTCTTACCAATGGATAAGATAGGACTCTGATTCCAGTTGTATCCTTGAATCATGCAAGGTAGCATCATGAGATCCTGCAAGTGGATCCATGGCACCCTAGTTACTACCTTTAAATTTATAAGTTTCAATTACCTTATTTAAAATCACTTTCTCAAATATTTTAGATTTAGGTTTATATCTTCTTCTAGTTCTAGTTCTAGTTACTTTCAGAATACACACGAGATTAGTCCCGGTGGATTCAACCTCAGTCTCACCTAGTTATTACTACATCGTGACCCTACACTTGGGGTTGTGAATAAGTAGCAATAACTAACTCAATAGAGAGGAGAGTGACAATGGCCAACTCAACAAAGAGGAGAGTAGCAATGGCTAACTCAACAAAGAGGGGAGCAGTAAGGGCTAATTCATCAAAATTGGTAAAGGTAAGGGCAAGGCTTGTATTCATCACCCCACATAAAAATAATGAAGATCACTTGTAATTAACATCATACCATAATCCCGAAGGGTAAAAATAATTGTTACTGGTAAATTAAACATTTACATAGAGGGGGTCATAGTAACATGAGAACAGGTAAAAGGTAAGATAATTCATATCAACTTAAATTAAGGTAAGCTTAAAGAAATCCCACATAAATTCAGAAAGATCATGTATAATTAACATCACACCTTAACCATAATTCCTAAAGGATAAATAATTGATGGGATAAATTAAATATTTGCATGAAGGATTCAAAGCGTGTGAGGGAACAAAATAATTTATATCAACTCAAGTTAATATAAACTTAAAGGAATCCCTCACCTTAGCAACCCTAGGTAGATATCCATATAAAAAAGTTTCTACATGAATCACGACATTGCTTGAGCAAGAGAGAGATATTAGATATTTAGAGAAGGAAGCGGATGATGGATGTGAAGGCTTCTCTTTCTCTCTCTTTCTCTTTCTTTCTTTTCCAAATGTTTAGAGAAGGAAATGGATGATGGACGTGTAGGCCTCTCTCTCTCTCTCTTGGATGTTTGAGAGGTGGGCATGTGAGTGGAGAGAGGAACACACGTCCCCTTCTTAAAAGGGAGTGGGCATATGAGAAGGGCATTTTTCACATCACACTTGGATTAGGTTTCTCCAGTTTTTCCTTTTCTCATGATCTTTCTTTAAATCTAATTCATTCATTGTGTCAGGGTCATCGAATAGAGCTGAGGTATATGATTTTCTTGGTGATCCAAAATTTAGATTGACCAATTTTGAAAATTCTCCTAAGATGTGTCAAAATGAACTTGATCTTAATTAACAGTCCACACTTAAAGATTAGGGCCCAAATTTGAGGAAAATGTGTAGACAGGATAGGCAAATGGTTGGGCAAAATTTGGTGGTTAATCGATGGTGGAAAAGGCCTAGATTTAAAATATCACCTTTTACATCAAAATAATGGAACTGGCTTCAGGGGTCGACGGTACAGGATCATAGATCAATGTCTAAATTTTGTATAACCTCATAATCATATGAGACCAAAGTGTGGTCCAAATTTGAGTTGTGATGGATAGAAGGAAGTGGTTAAATTAAAAAAATCCATATTTACAAGGAGTTGATAGGAAAAAGATAACTTTGCCCTTAAGGAAAAGCCTACCAAAGTGAGGTCTTCATATTTCACATTTGGTCCATATTATGGGCAATCGAAGTTGTTCATATGAAGGGTAATATGTTACTACAACTACTAATGAGGTTTCTTCACTCGATGAACACCAAAATCAATAGTTAAGGGGCTGATTTGTCAATTAGGTCACTTTTACAATGATCTAAGGGCTAAAATTTGACATGTATGGTTAATTTATGGTACACAGGTATGATATAAAATTTCATATCAAACGGATTGTGGGAATCATATGATCTAGAATTCAGGGGTCTGTGTTAATGGCATTTTCATAATTATTGCTGACATGAGAGTTTTAAGAAATCTAATGATTCTACATGGTTATAGGCACATTTCTAAGTAATTCTTACAAAAGGACTTATATCTAAATCATTATGAATAAAGATTTATTCACCAAATTAATTAGGGAATATGCATATATTAAACCACACAATGGATGGTCAGATGACATGTTTAAAATAGGAAAACTTGATGGTTGATACTCTAACAGTGTATATAGGTATATGTATGACTAGTTTTGTAAATGAAAGAACACAAGAGTTTCTAAAGTGATTGGGGGTAGAACATGTGTATCGTTAGATTCAAGTGTCTTGTTCACATGTGTAAGTTTCTCAGATTGTAGTTCTGATGGTAGGTTAAACATATTTATAGGTGATGAATAAGTTAAATGGATCAGAATATTAACTTGATGTGTGTACAAACGATGTAGAGATCAACTAGCTAGTTTACTACGATTGTGTGGTCCAAAATCAAAGTAGACGGTTAGATGTCTCTATCTGGTAGTGCATATTTGACTGAGTGGTTGGTTATGATAGATAAGTAAAAATATTTAGGTATATGATGATTATAAGACCTGTATCGTAGACTGTACTATTCCATAGGCTTCTACGGTCCTCTCGGTCAAATTCTGGCGACCCACGATCTGTTATCGGCGTTTGCGTTTGATCCTGAGTCGTGTCCCGTATATCAGAGTCAGCTCGACTCGAAACTTGTATCCTTGCAACCGTGCTATCGCCGCGTCTCATGCGCTGAAGCGATACCCGGGCCAAAAGATGTGGGCTCGCGTTCAATTCGAGGAAAATGTCACGCGTTGCAAATCCCTAGAGAATATATCCCATCAAATGTCAAGTATATACCCCATCACTCCCATCATTCACACCCATCCCCAAGTACCATACCCATCCCCAAAGTCAACTTTCCATCACTTCTCTCATCCCTCTCCCCATCACTCCATCACTCACATCACCTCTCATTTTTCTCCCAAGCAACCATGAGAGGTGGACGTCCAAGCTCTCCATGAGAAAGAGCTAGGTGTGGCCCACCTTCCTACCACCCAATCCCACCATCCAAAGTCCATATCAACCGTTGAAATCGTTCCCTTGGAGCTCTAGAGGCTATAGGCGAAAGAAGGAAGAGGAGATCAAAGGTGGGTGTTTTTTTTTTAGGTTTTGATTTGTGTGATTTCGATGTGATAGGGCCCAATTGTGGTGAGACCCATCTTGATGTATGCATTGTATCAAAGAGGGACCTATAGTGGCGGGGTCCCTCCCATCTCCACGTTTTTTTCTCTTTCCAATCTTTCTTCTCCCTATTTTGATGGCCCACCTTGATGAAATATTGCATCTACACCATCCAGCAGTTTGGAGTGTGTGAGACCCACCTGATGCATGTGCGTATATCCATGTCATCCATTCCTTGGAACGTGGGGCCCGCTATGATGTATGTTGAAGATCTACACTGCCTAGAACGTGGCCCACATGATGTTGGTATTTCATCCACGCTGTCTATCCAGCGAGCAGGACCCACCTGCCTGTCCATTTGGACAGGTCTGAATGGAGAGAAAATATAAATATCTCCTTGATCTAATCAAGTGGGCCACATGTACGTGGACCCCACCTAATGTATATGTTGATCTACACCGTCCAGATGCCCTGGACAGTGGGCCCAACTTTACAGGTGCTATTGGACGTCAAAAGTGTTGTGGGTCTTGCCAACTCCATTGCTAGATTGACATCAACAAGTTCTGTGGGGCCCACCATGCGATATGTGTTATATCTAGACCGTCCATCATCTGGACGGTGGGCTAGCCCACCCAGCGACGTCATCAAGTTTTGTGGGTCCCATATGGAATCCACACCTAGACCGTCTATCAATGGACGTCCAGGTCTGGATGTTTAATAAATATAATATATATATATATATATATATATAAAGAAGTGGGGTGGCCCACCTACGTAGAACCCACCTTGATGTATGAACTCATCTAGGCCGTCCCAGGCCTAGACGCTGCTATCTAATCAAACACAAACACACACACACACACACATATATATATAATATTAGATGTTATAAACATATCTGGTGACCATCTACGTGGGACCCACCTGATAAGCGGATTAGATGGCGTACCTCACACAGCGCTGGATGCTGTGAGGTTGATGTCAGTAAGTTCTGGTGGGACCCATAATAGCTTTATGTGTTTCATCTGCACCGTCCATCTAGATGGTGCCATGTACGCCTCGTCATGATGGACATTTTGCATCATTCAAACCGTCCATCCATCTAACGTGTTCGTGGGCCCCACTCTAATGGATGTGTTCCATCCAAACCGTCCATCCATCTGACGTGCTCGTGAACCCCACCCTGATGTATTTATTTCATCCATTCTGTCCAGATTGTATTGGACAGTGCTAGACAGTGTTTGGATGGTGTTGATTTACATAGACAGTGTTTGGATGGTGCTGATTTACATAGACAATGTTTGGGCGGTGCTGATCATCATTAGAGTGCCATGTGCCCCATAGAATGATAATGTACAGTGATACACATGTTGCACCTACAATATTGAAATGATTTTAGACGTAATCCAAACTCCCACTTGAGGCCCACTTTGATATACTTGTGGCCCACTTGTGAGGCCCACCTTAATATATTGTAGCCCATCTATAAGGCCCATTAGTGCGACCCATTGATGCAGCCCACTTGAGCGTATATGAGGCCCATTGGTGTGGCTTGTTTATGCGGCCCACTTGGCGTATATGAGACCCATATGATGAGGCCCAACTTGATGTACACGAGGCCTATTATGATGTGTATTAAGCCCTTATCGTGTAGCCCATTGTGACGTGTATTAGGCCCATGACGCATGGCCCATTTGATGTATTCGAGACCTATATATGTGGCCCATTTGATGCATACGAGACCCATGTGTAGGGCCCACATGTTATGTATTTGAGGCCCATGAGCAAGGCCCGCCTGTTGTGTATATGAGGTCCATTGGTGCGGCCCATTGGTGCAGCCCACTTGTTGTATTTGAGGCCCATGGGTTGCAGTTCATCATGATGCATATTAGGCCCATGTGATGCGGCCCACCATGACATGTATTAGGACCATGTGATGCGGCCCATAGTGATGTGTATGTGGCCCTTGTATGAGGCCCATTGCGATGTATATTAGGCCTTTGTGTGAGGCTATGGGCCCACTTTATGTTTAGCTCTATGTGGGCCACTCCTTGGGAGCAATGTTGGTTGAATGTTCACATTGATAGGCAATGATGGTTAAATGTCCACATTATGACCTTCCCTTAGGCCCTTTGTTAGGTCAATTGCCGATTCTGATTGTCAAGGTTGATTCTGATTATTGAAGTTGATTCCGATTGTCAAGGTTGATTCTGATTATTGAGGCTGATTCCGAACGTTGAGGCCGATTCCAATTGTTAAGGCCGATTATCGAGGTTGATTCTAATTATCGAGGTCGATTATCGAGGCTGATTCTAATTATTGAGGTCAATTTTGATTGTCAAGGTTGATTCCGATTATTGAGGTTGATTCCAATTGTCGAGGCCGATTCTGATTATCGAGGCCAATGCCAATTATCAAGGCCGATGCTGATTATCGAGGCCGATTATCGATACCGATTATGAGTATGTGATAGCATAGCATCATGATACATGCTCATATGCATCATTTACATGTTTGTTATGAGATGTGATTGACCATTACATATGTCATTGGGTAGGTTACTATGAGACTCCTTGATAGGCAGAGATTATCTCACATGAGTGATGGCATACGCAGGATTGATACATAACTGGATTGTATGAATCATGCATCTTACATTGTGTATTGTGATTACCATACACCCTAGCGACATCAGGGCTGTAGCCTCCACAGGTATATCGTGGATGGCCAGATGGGACACCGGAAATATGTTATTAGCAACGGCTGCTATAGATGACCCTATGTGAAAATCCCTAAACCTCTGAGGCTAGGAGATGCCTCAACATCGAGACCGAGTGAATATATGAACGCACGAGGGTCGTATACCAGTAGGCCGGGTCTCCCACTATGTCGTGGTTGGTTGGGAGGGGGTGTGGCCTTACTTGCCTAAGGGTAGTGGGCATAACTAGGCTGAGTTTGACCAGCTCGATCGATGAACCAGGTAGTATTGGCTAACTACTGGCCAGGCTGATAATGAGGTCTCGTCCACTTGCATGGTTGCGCGTCCAGTGGGTGGCGATTGCATGTAGAGTGTACTAGACCCCGATGATGATCTTAAAGATGTACAATACTAATTTGTAGAGCAGGAGTTGCATATTCATTCATTCATTCATTCACTATCCACTCGGGCTGGTGGTGCGCAACTATTTGTTAGTGTACCTTCATAATGGCCATGATTTCGGTTGGGGTGCGCGACTAACCTGAGATCAGGAGTTTACCACATTGAGTCTGACAATCTCAATTAGGTATGGGACTGGTTTGGATAGAAGTCCCTTGTGATGGACCCCATAGCCTGCGATATTACGTACTATCATCCCGACTTCACACTCCAGCATGGTCATTCCATTCACACCGCATATTGCATTACATCCTCGGCATCTGATATTTGGCTCTTTATGACTCCTCATTTGCATAGCTGATCTGTATTGCGTACTCTTATATCGTATGATTCATGATCTTACCAGTATTTTCGATATTGTATGATTATGGCATTATATTGAATACTTGACACTTACCTTGTGCACACACTTACACCACCCTCTAAGCTTTCTATAAGCTTATGCACGATAGATGCATGCAAGTGATGTTAGGTTGTAGCAGCGTGGAGCTTGGAGCATGTAGCTGACTTCTGGAGCTTTGATTTTGACATATGTATTTCCCTTTCAGCATTGTATTCAAATGTTTATATTAGTGGATATGTGATGATGATGTTGCCTTTGTGATTTGGGTAAACTTGTGGTTGTGCTTATTACGAGTAAATGTATATTGGAAAATCCTCCTTGTAGGATTCCAGGATCGGAATCTGGCATATGGACACTGGGAGCCGAGAATGGGATATTATGGAGGCTGTCGGCACCGGATTCGGTGATCGGAAATTTTGTGAGCCCGGTTTTCGAGTTTGGGGCGTGACAATGATCCTATTTTAAAATCAACGATTAGATAGCTTGATCTATGAATAGTGATTATTCCCCACGGTCAGATTCGTGATGGAGAATAGATGTAAGGTCAGGATGTTGAGACTCAAATATTGCATACTTTCCCCCAGTTATATCTTGGTTTTATGAACATGATACTCCTTAATGTTCTATTTTAATCATGTTTATGTTGCAAGGTGAATTTAAGAGCTTGGATTGAAAAGGATGCTAAAAGCATGGATTTAACGCTCAAGAAACACTAAATCCAAGGATGGATCTTATGAGACCAAGAATTAAGAATTCAAATGTCAAAGATCCAAGAAAATCAAGTGAGGAATGAAGAGCATTGAAGAGTTGAACTGAAGAAGAGGAACCCCAAAAATCTGCATCATTCAACTAGTCTAAGCCCATCTTCGACTAGTTGAAGGCTCCTGCTTGGCTAGTCGAAGATTCTTCGACTTGAACTCCAGTGACAAAATCCACTAAATTCCCGTCATCCTCAACCAGCCAAAGGTGACCCTCGACTAGTCAAAAGTAACGCAAACAGTACACGGACTGCTTAAATTTGAGGCAGTTTTCAGATTTTTCCAACTCGGTACGAAAGTTAGAGTTGCAAAACTATAAATAGGAGTCCCTAGGGTGTTCCTAGGCATCTTTTAGAATTTGAGGAGTGGAACAAAAGGGTGGAGCCAACGTCCGGGAGTTCTTATTCTTCCTCTTTAGTTGGTCTTTTTGTTTTGTTTAAGAGTTCTTAGTTCAATCATGTTTATGGTTGGCAAAACCTCTTAGCTATGGCTAAGAGGTGAGCTTGTAGCATGATTGGGATGTTTGCTTTGCTTTGACTCATGTTTTGTTGAACTCTCTTTGATTCTAGTTTGACTATGAAGGAATAGTTTTAGTTTTTAATGGTTTGTTGTGACAAATTACAATAAATCTACGATAGCTTGAAATATATTCTTTTCCTGAATTGAGATTCTGAAATTAGAAAATCATGTTGTTCACTATTGTCCCATGGGCATGGTAAGATGATGGAATCCTTCATAACCTTCACAATTGTCTGAAGATTGGTTGTGGGATTGGTAAATCCTATTGTTTGCCTTGTCTCCTAGGTATGGTTAGGTGATGGAATTGTAAGTGTTATGTTGTAATTTAAGCGCCCAATATTAACAAATTTTGTTGTGCTAAACCATTTGGAGTCAGTATCTTGTTATGATAAGATGGAAACTTCAAGATCATCATTGTCAACTCTTCTACATTTTCAAGTTGAAGAACTTGGCCAAAGATCCAACATAAGCTCAAGTACAAGAACACAAAGTCTATCAAGCTCAAAGCTTAAGTTCAAGTTCATTACCTCTAGCTCAAGTCTTAAGTACTCAAGCTCATATTTCAAGATTGTTACCTCAAGCATAAGATCACAAGCTCAAGCTCAAGCTCAAGAATACGAGGTCAAGCTTCATGTGCTTCGATATAGATGATCTGATGTTTCAATATTTCACACTCACATTTAAGGTATGGATGACCCTAGAATGACCATAGGTTAGGTCATATTAATTGCATATTGAATTTAGGTTAATGTATAAGTTTATAGGCTTTTCTTCGACTAGTCCTAGTCATTATTCAACTAGTCCAAGCACTGGCTCGACCAGTCTAAAGTGTTTCTCAACCAGTCTAAGATTTGTTGAGAATTTTTGAAAAATTTTGGTTGCGGCTTGACCAGTCGTGCACACTGCTCGACGAGTCGAGTGAACAGTCTCGACCAGTCGAACAGTGCTCGACTCAAACTCCAGCTACTTAATTTTTATTCACTCGACCAGTCAAGTGCATTGCTTGACCAGTCGAGCAGGCCACTTGACCAGTCGAGTAACGAGTTTATCTTGTCATGCTAAAAATTTTGAAAATTGGTTGGTGCTTCGACAAGTTGAACCAACCCTTAGACCAGTCAAGGGAATAGAATTTTTACCTATAAATAAAGGATGAATCTCAGAGTTTTTCATTCATTCCAAGCCTAATCAAGCCATCACTCTAAGAGATGAGTTCCTTTAATTGTGAAGTTATTACTTATTCATTTTAGATTCTTTTATAACTTTTTGTATTTGATTTTGAGATCTCATTATTCAATTCTATTCTATTAAAGGGGGAATTTTGGTTTATCCTTTTAAGATCAAAATCAAATCAAGCTAGCCCCAGGTTAATTTAATTTAAAAATCATTTAGACTTAGAACCCTTTCATTTGTGAGATTAGACATTGAACATCTACGTCTACATTAAATTGGTTCTACTGGGCTACATCATAAGAAGAATCTTCAGATAAGTACAACGTCATTTTCTGCATTTTTGATTTGTGAGATTCAACCAAGAAAAACTCATTGTGGGGTTTTTGTAATTGTGTAAGCCCATTTGAAAAACACAATTGTGAAGGTTTTAAGGTGAACCTTGGAAAACCTTATTTCTTAGTGAAAGCCAATATCCCATGGGTGTGAATATTATTGGGAGTGGAGTAGTTGTGTGACTATTTGCGAACAGTTAGTGTACACACACGAACCACTATAATTCTCGGAGTTTGGATAATGGTTATCATGTATGTGTGGTTCTGAATGTTGTAATTTTCTTTATGCGCTTGTGGTGAATGTTATAATAATTTAGCTTATTTCCTTCACCTCATTCTCAGTTTGAGTTTTTGATACTTACCAATGTTCTAGACATCAGGTTGTCCTACCATAAACCTTAGTTTTTGGTGAAAGGTTGTCCTTAGAACTCAGTTTGTATCGACCTCTTGAGACTGGTGCATTTGAGGTTGTTATTTAATTGTGATATCTGTCTTTATATTTTGCATTTATATTTTATTTGGCATAGTCCTATTCACCCCCCCCCCCCTAAGACTTAGAGCTTGGTCTTTTCAAGTGGTGTCAAAGCTTAATAACTCATTCATTTGGATTCATTTCCTAAGCTAAGCGATCTTGAGCTTTTAATATGTCAAATTTTGATAGCCTCTCTATTACTAAGCCTCCACCTTTTGATGGATTCAATTATGCTTATTGGAAAGCTAGGATGAGAATCTTTTTGAGGTCCATCAATGAGAGTGTGTGGCAAGCCACAGTGACTAGATGGAATCCACCCACATCATGTCTGAAGTTCTAGGCTGTAACGCCCTGAAATTCGAGGGTCGAGTATAACTCAGCTCCCGAGTTCCAAAACATCACTTATGCAACATATTTAATGATGGATGTATGTTGACTGTATTAGTGCATAAAACATGGGATAAATTAAGCCAAAACACAGATATAATTCAGGGATAAGTGAAGAAAGCAAGCGGAAGACTTATAGAAATATATGTGTACAAGTGTGAATCCCTGAAGTACATATACAAACCAGGTCGTGATGAGAGTGTTACTATCAAAATTACAAGTATCAAGTTACATCATTTAAATCCCAAAAATACTCCCAGAATCCCGCACATCAGAACAAGGCTCGCTAGAACCCATCTGAAAACTGCATATAAGAGAAGGCAGCCTCATCATCATCCATCTCCCGCTCTGCCTCAGAAGTCGCATCAACATCTGCAACATCAGAACCTAAGACAGAGTTTGGTTAGTGTTTAACATCGCTCCAGAATGTGGGAGTGAGTGATCAACTCAGTGGAACAATAAGGCACTGGTAAACATGTTATCAATTCAATCAAGCAGTAATGATAAAGCAGAACAAGTAAACAAATCCTAAGTACTCTTGTTAATGCAAGGATGTATGTATGCAAAATGATTCGTGCCCTCATGCGTACACCCTCAGCGTCTTCATCTTACGTTACGCATGACATCGCCTCAAAGTGCGCCACATCTACAAAGCACATGCAAATGCGATGCATGAATATGATTACCAAGTTGTTATTAGTCCTTTTCGTACAGCAGGATTGGGAAGCTAAGATACCTTCCTCATATCACAATCCAAACAGTGATCCATTCTAGGGTCGTCGATCCTAGACATCTCATACGATCATATGGCTTCAGGTCGTAGCAAAGGGCTCGTCACCAATCAATGCACGCCTTTCATACCTTCGTTACTACACCAAGGCTCGTCACCTCAATGCGGTATCCAGGTATGCTTGAGGTCACTACAAAGGGCTCGTCACCAATCAATGTAGGCTGATAGCATGAATATAGTGTCCCTTACCACCATAATCGTCTCACGAGTTTAGTTGCTCACTGGTCACTACGGGGAGGCTCGTCACCCCAGTGTAGGCCGACAGCTCGACCACGGTGTCCCATACCACCATGTCCAACTCATGAGTCTTAGCAGATCAAGGTACCATGGTTAATAGGATTTCACTGGTAAGTTCGGTACCCTAGATTCAAGCAGTAGCATCCATACATGGTGAACATACATCGGACAATCGGGTTACTTGACGAACTCGACTAGCACGAGCGCACGTTGAGTTGAACGACATAGAGTGCGCAAACACTCCACGTGGCCAAACTACTGTTGCTAACTCTAATATGGCTCAGGTTCGTCTAATTACATCCATTGTAGCGAAAGCAATCTCAGCCACAACCTTAAAGCAGATTACCGATTTTCTGGACTAATGCATAGTCCCACACACATTACACTACAACAGATATTCGTATTAAATGTAGAACAGTAATGGAACAACAACTCAAATCATGTGGTACTCAAGCATTTGAAGAATATCAACTTAACGTAAATGTAAGCATAAGAAATGCTTGAATTTAAACAACAAGGAAAGTAACTTGCAAGAAGGAAATCATGCACACTAGTGGGAGAGTTGAGAATTGCTCCTCAACGCCCATACTAGGTTGAAACATCACACTTTAGATCATTCAAACATTTCTACAAACACTTAGAATACATGAAACAACATACATGACGTATGTTGAAAAACAAGCATGTGGACAATTCCTTTTACCAAGGAGTTGTCGCACATACATCTAGCATACATACATGACAAATAATCATGGCAAACACAAGTGCATATTTTATACATATACGGTACTTTATACATACACACAAAATACACAAATCTCAATATAACACATGCATATCAGGAACGTAACATAAACACAACATTTGGCATGTGAAATCTCATCCATGACAAGAATAAATCATTAACTGGCATTGAAAGCCTTGAAAACCATAACCTATACACTTAAAGTCCACACCTTAAGCCAGAAAAGAACACCGAACTGATTTAGACGAGTTGTCTTCGTTAACGGCGATCGAATACCCTAAAATAAGGATAGAAATGAGACACAACAACACCAAGACTAATCTAAGCTCTAACATAGGTTAGGGTTAGGTTAACTTACCCCAAGATGAACTCAGAATCGTCAGAATAACGATTCAAAGTGAAGGTTCAAAGATGAAGAAGAACAGGAAAGAATCCAAGATGATTCACCAACTTCTCTCTCACTATCTCTTTCTTTTCCACTCTCTCTCCAAGCTAGGGTTAGAGAAAATTCGTATGGAAAAGAGAGCTAGGGTTTAAGGACTATAAATAGGCCTAACTTTGATGAAAATAACCCCAGGGACAAGGTATACTTAGGGTATAACCAAAACCTAACTCTCGCGATCCAACGAAGCACTTCTGGTGGGCCTATAACCACGAAAGGTCGGACTTAAGCTCACTGACCATGGATCTAGGTCAAGCTGAGTTTTCGTACCGACCGGCTCTTCAGATCAGCCGTAGCGGACCACACTCAATTCAACGGTCACAGAATCTCGATCAGGTTCACAAGCACAAGGATATGCCTAGGCCACCTTCCCTGATCAGAGGGTGAAATTGGGTCAGAATCCGATGGTCAAATTACTTAAAATCGTCGCACAAGCGACACAACTCAGATTTCATAAAAGCTTAATAAATATCCAACCGTTCTCACACTCTTCACTCCGAACTCAATCAAATCGACCCAGAACATCACATGGACTTGATTTTCGAGGTGATGGTCAAGCCCAGCATAGTGACCGCAACAGCCTAAATTCATCGCTATCGGACTTTTGACGCGCGGTCCAGGTCTAATCCAAAACTTTCAAAAAATCCCCAGAACAACTGGATCTAGTGATGGATCCTGGATTTCAGAGTAACATAGCGCTAACTAATCTACAAGTTTTGAGTCATGCAGATCGAATTTAAAGTGATTGATACAGATTTCACAAGCAATCGAGCATAGCGCTAATTACCCCAAAAACAACTACTTAAGGAAAGATTAGCATAAAATTTCTAGGGTCATTACATAGGCACTGATGGAACTAAATCTATTAAAGTTACACCTTATTATTTATGGACCACTCTTCAGAAAAAACTGAGAGTAGTGCCAATGCCAAAGCTTTAAATGCAATCACTTGCGCACTATCACCAGATGAATTCAAAAGAATTATATCTTGTGATACTACAAAGCAAGCCTAGGATATCTTAAAAATGACACATGAAGGTACGACTATCGTCGAAAAGTCAAAACTTCAAATCCTCACCACTAGGTTTGAGGAAATATGTATGGAAGAAAGTGAAACATTCATGGACTTCTATATTAAATTGAATGACATAGTCAACTCAATGTGGGGTCTTGGAGATAACATCCCAGAAAGTTAAGTTTGTGCAAAGATACTGCGCTCATCGCTTGAAAGGTTCAATTGTAAGGTGACTGCCATTCAAGAACTTTGTGACACGGATAATATGAGGGTTGAAGAACTTGTTGGTTCTTTACAATCCTACGAGTTAAATTTCAAGGTTCCTAAAGGTAGGTCCATAGCCCTTAAGTCATCTAAATGTATTTCTCAAGATAATTCTAGTAATTCTAATTGTGAAAATTCAGAGGATGATATTGTACTATTAGCCAAGAAGTTTTATAAAATTTTCAAAAGAAAAATGAGAGTTCATTTTCAAAAACCCTCTGAGAAGAAAAAGGGTAGATCTAAAAATTGGAAATCACTTAAAGATAGCCAATGTTTCAACTGCCATGAATACGAGCATTTAGCAAATAAGTGTCCAAAAAGGGACAAGCTAAAGAGAAAAGGCATGTTGGCCACATGGGATGAATTGTCTTGCTCGAAAGCCTCTTTTGAGTCAAATGATTCAGAACCCGAATCAACTAATGAAGTCAAGGCCTTAATGACTCTAGCTAGCGTTACTTCCACAAATAGTTGTGATTCAACTTTTGATGAAAATCTGAGGGGTGACCCTGAAAACGGTGAAGATTTACAAGATGCCTATAATGCCCTATATAGGGAAAGTTGAAAGATAGCTGTAAAACTTAAACTTCAAAAAGAAAAGCTTTTAAAGTTAAAAGAGGATTTTGAAAACTTAGTTTTAGAAAAATCACATCTTTCTAATTTTATTGAAAAGACGAAATGTGATTTAGATTTCAAAACATCTCAAGTTGAAAATCTAAAATCAGAAAATGAAAAACTAAAACTAGAAGTCTCTTCTCTCTTGAGTTTAAAGGATACTTGGAGGTATGCCCAGGGTGATCCTAAACTAGAAAAATTGCTAACCAGATCAAGAAAATGTGGAGATAGATCTGGTCTAGGCTATGATAAAAATATGCCTCTAAAAAATAAGATTACTCCTCCTAAGTTTGTTAAAGGAGAGTCCTCCAACTCAAAAGGGAAAAATGTAAATCAAAATGGTTTTAAAAATTCTAAAACTTTTCAAACCACAAAACCTAATGTTAACCATATCAATCATAGAAATCAGAATTATAACCCCTTAGCTGAGAATATTGTGAATTTAGTCAAGGAGCTTCTGAAATCTAAATCGAATAGTAGAACTTATAACAACCACAAGCATAGAAAAACCAACAGTGTTCTAAAACCCAAAATGGTAATGAAATGGGTCCCTAAAGTTACTTGTCTGGTTGCCACAATGCTTTCAAGGCTTCAAGTCAATCAAAGTGGTACCTAGACAGTGGTTGCTCTAGACACATGATAGGTGACAAAGATTTGTTCACCAACTTCAAAGATATGACTGATGGTTCAGTCACATTTGGTGATGGTAGCAACTGTAGAATAATTGGCCAATGTACAGTTCAACTCTTCAATCTTCCTCCTTTTGTGCATGTTTTGTTTGTAGAAGGTCTTAAACTTAATCTCTTAAGCATTTCTCAAATCTGTGATAATAAATATAGCGTTAAATTCACTAACCAAGGATGTGAGATTTCTAATGAGAAAGGTTCTGTGATATTAACTGGTCGCAAAACATCTGAGAATTGCTATATAGTTAGTAACTCTAGCACGTCTAAATTATCATGCTACATGGTCCAAACCAATGAGACTGAATTATGGCATAAACGCCTTGGACATGTACACTACCAAAATTTATATAGGCTGAGCAAAGCCGAGTTAATAAGAGGTCTACCCAAACTAAAGAAAATGGAGAAAATTTGTGGCGAATGTCAACTTGGTAAACAAACTAGGAGTAGTCACAAGAAAGTGAACTCCAGGGCCACATCTAACCCCTTGAACTTCTCCACATGGATCTCGTTGGACCTACTAGAATGGATGACTTTACTAGATATACTTGGGTGGCTTTCATGAGAGAGAAGTATGAAACTCTTGATGAAGTGAAAAGGATACTCAAGCGTATCCAAATTGAAAAGGAATCAAATGTTTCAAAAATCCAAAGTGACCATGAATCGAAATTTGATAATAGCAATTTTGAGAAGTTCTGTAGCGATCATAGGATATCGCATGAATTTTTTACACCTAAGACACCTCAACAAAATAGAGTTGTTGAAAGGAAAAACTATGTGCTTCAAGAAATGGTCAATATTATGTTAAATAGCATGAAATTACCTAAAAATCTATGGGATGAAGCTGTGAACACTGCATGCTTTATAATAAACCGTGTTTATTATACAAAATCAAATGATAAGACTGCATATGAACTGTGGTTCAATAAGAAGTCCACAATCAAATACTTTCGAGTTTTTGGCAGTAAGTGCTATATTTTGCATGACCTCGAAAATTTAGGAAAGTTCGACATTAAAAGTGATGAAGGGATTTTTCTAAGGTATGCTCTAAATAGTCGAGCGTATCAAGTTCTTAACAAGAGAATCGGTGTTATTCTAGAGTCCATTAATGTGGTTATAGATGATCACCTAAATACACCTATCTCAAGTTTGGAAGATGATGAATTCTCTATATTTGATAAACCAGACTCTTCATCCTGTCAAAATGACACTAAACTGTGGTCAGTTAAAGACCATCTAACTGATCAAATTCTTGGGAACCCTCTCACTAGTGTGAGCACTCATAAACAATTAGAAAACTATGCTCTGACTTAATGGATAAAGGATTTATTTGATCGGTTGCTTATGTGGTTCGGCTCTAGGTTTTCAACAATTCACTTTCTCATCTTAAGTCTAATCATGTATACTTAATACACAAAAGATTATTTTCTGAAAAAGGTTGAACATTACGCATTAAACTTATTTTTCACATACTTTACTTGGGATTAACAAAATGCTGGTCGAGGATTGTGTTGAGGGTCAAATATTGCATATTGGACCCCAATTATTCCTTGGTTTTATGAACATGATAATGCTTAATGTTCTATTTTAATCATATTTGTGGTGCAAGGTGAATTTAAGAGCTTGGATTAAAGAGGATGTTAAAAGCATGAATTTAATGCTCAAGAATTACTAAGACCAAGAATGAAGAATGCACACACTGAATATCCAAGAAAATCAAGTCAAGAATGAAGAAAACCAGAGTTTTTAAGTGAATTTGTGTAATCCTCAACCAGTCCTGGCTCCGGCTCGACTAGTCCTGCATACGCTCGACCAGTCTTAGACTCTGCTCGACTAGTTGAGCTGCCTCGAGTCAAACTCCAGCAACTAAAATTGCTAAAATTAGGTCATCCTCGACTAATCAAAGAAAATCCTCGACCAGTCGAAGATGCCCTCGACTAGTCCAAGGATTTCCTCGACTAGTCCAAGGTTACGTGGACAGCACACAAAGTGCGAAAATTTGATGTGATTTCTAGATTTTTCCAACTCGGTACAAAAGTATAAGTTGCAAAACTATAAATAGGGGTCCCTAAGGCATCCCTAGGCATCATCTAAACTATGGGGAGTGGAGCAAAGGCGTGGAGGAGCTATCAGCAAGAGTTTTTCTTCCTTTTCCTTAGTTATTTTTATGCTTTTATTAAGAGATTCTAGTTCAGTCATGTCTATGGTTGGGTAAACCTCTTAGCTAGGGCTAAGAGGTGAAGCTTGTAGCATGATGGGATGTTTTTATTGCTTTGATTCATGTTTATATTGAACTCTCTTTGATTCTAATTTGATTATAAGGAATACTTTCAGTTTTTAATGGTTTGTTGTGACTCAAATTACAATGGATCTGCGATAGCTTCGAGTATGTTCTTTTCATGTATTGAGATTGTGAAATTAGGAAATCCTGTTGTTCACCATCATCCCTTGAGCATGGTTGGGTGATGGAATCCTCCCTAACTTTCACAACTCTCTCAGATTGGTTGTAGGATTGGTAAATCCTGTTGTGAGCCATTATCTCATGGGCATGGTTTTGTGATGGAATCACTTCTAGTTCTCACACCTCTCTTCCATTGGGAATTAGGTCAAAAGAAGTTCAGATTGATTTTACTGAGATATCTTCCAATTGGATAAGATGGGACTCTGATTCCAGTTATGTTCATGAATTAAGCATAGATCTCCCTGATCTCTACAAGTGAATCCTTGGAAACCCTAGTTTCCCACCTTTAAATTCATTGGTTTTAATTACTTTAATCACAATTACTCTCTCAAATATTCTAGATTTAGGTTTTCATCTTTTTCTAGTTCTTCTTCTAGTTGCTTTCAGAAAACACACAAGATTAGTCCTTGTGGATTCAACCTCGGTCTCACAGAGATTATTACTACAACGCAACCCTACACTTGGGGTTGTGAACAAAGATCGATCCTATGATGCTGGGGCTGAGTTCGATGGAGATATTTCGTCATGTCGGCACATCAGCAAGTCCATGATGTGCTGAGTGATGTGTTGTAGTGCAACAATCATCTGCTCAAGGCCTGAAAGCCACTCCTCTACACATCCTATTTGCTCCTCCTGTCTGTCAAAACGGTCCTCAAGCAGTGTAAGGCCCGTATCGTAGACCATACCATTCCATAGACTCCCACAATTCTCCCTATTGAATTTCGGCAACTCGTGACATATAATCGGCATTTGTATATGACCCTAAGTCGCACCCTGTATATCTATGTCAACCCGACTTGAAACTTGTACCCTAGTGACCGCGTCGTCACTGCATCTTGTGCACCGATGTGATACCCAGGCCAAGAGTTGTGGGCTTACATATATTCCAAAGAAACACCACGTATTGCGGATTCCGAGAGAATCTCTACCCTAAACATCACATCAATCAATCACCTTAAGAAAGTACCTAGCCCATCCCTCTTCCATTCCCAAAGTCAACTCTCTCTCTCTCTCTCCACCCATACCTCTCCATCCCATCTCTTACACAAACCACTTCACCCATCACTCACTTTACATCACCTCTCTCTCTCTCTCTCTCTCTCTCTCTCTCTCTCTCTCTTTCTCAAACCATTTTTCCAAGCAACCAAGGAGAGGACGTCCAAGCTTCCCATGGAGAAGCTATGGTGTGGTCCACTTCCTACCCCCTATCTCCCATCTCCACCCTTCAATCTCCATCATCTTCCATTTAAGAAGGAGCTTAGGTGATTAGCAATCCAAGGAGCTAAAGAAGAAGGCCAATTGGTGGGTGATCCACCGTTGATTTTCATTTGAGGGCCCACTTATGATGGGACCCACTTTGATGTATATGTTATGATCTAGGAGGGGCCCATAATGGCGGGGTCCCTCCACTACACCGTCTTCTCTCTATATCTCTCTTTCTCTCCATCTCTTTCATTTCTTGATGGTGATGTGGCTGTGTGGCCCACTTGGATGGACCCCACTATGAGGCATGTATTATATCCATGTTGTCCATATGTTGGACCCACCCTATTGGACTGTCTAGTAGCAGGCCCGCTAACCTGTCCATCTTGACAGGCCTAGATGAAGGGAAAAGAAATCAAATATTAGCTTGATATTATGGTGGGTCCCACATGTGTGGACCCACCCCATCCATGAAGATCCACACTGTCCATCAGCTATTTAGCTACTGGATTAATGCCACCAAGAGGTGTGTTACACCGTCCGTCCACTTGGCTCGTGTGGGGCCCATCCCACACATGCAATATGGGCTGGGGTGAGGCCCACCTAACATGTAATGTATATCTAGGTTGTCCATACATGGACGGTCCTGTGGGATGCACTCAAGGTATGCGTTAAATCCATACCATCCAGCCAATTGAAGAGATCATTTTATGGCATTCATGGGACACACCCACATGTGCCACACAAGTGGTGTGGGCCCACCTTGATGAATGTATTCTAATCCAACCGTATGTCCAGCATCCAGGCCTAGACGCTGGACCCCCTTTTCAAACAAAAAAATAAAATAATAATATATAATATAATAATAAAATATAATATTATATTATATATATCATATGCATATATGGTGGGCCCCACGTGGGACCCATCTTGCTGTATATATTATGTACCATCCATTTGGATGGTGCTGTGTATCACCCACCATGATGTATATTTTACATCTGCACCATCCATCTGGATAGTGCTGTGCGACGCATACCGTGATGTATGTGTTGTGTGAAGCCCACCAGATGATGTATGTGTTTTATTCATCCATTCATCTAGACGGTGGTAGGTGAAGCCCTCCTTGGTGTATGTATTGTATATCCACACCATCCATCTAGACGGGTGGTGTGAGGCCACCTTGATGTATATGTTACATCTAAACTGTCCATCCAAATGGTGAGCTTGTCTTGAGGCTTGAGACTAAAAATAAGACAGATCTGTATATCAGGTGGACCACACTGCAGAAACTAATGGAGGATTGAACGCCTACCATTGAAACCCGTTTTGGGTTCCAGAAGCTTTGGATCAAAATGAAATTCATTTTTCTCTTAATCTGGGTCTTTGTGACCTTATGATCAGATTGGATGGAAAATAAACGTTATGGTGGGCCTGGAAATTTTAAACGGTGAAAATCATTATCTTCAGTGTTATTTGTGGTATGGTCTAGATGATCTTTTAATCATCATCTCTGCCGTTATTTGGAGTGTGGTCCAGATGATCCGTCGATATGATTCTTTTTTTATAGAAATGCTCTAAGATGATATTTAAAATAGATGAATGGTGTAGATGGTGCGGCCCACTAGATGTATATGAGGCCCATGTGATGCGGCGCACTTGATATATACGATGCCTATTTATTACGACCCACATGATGTATCGAGGCCCATGTGATGTGGCCCATTTGATGTAGATGAGGCCCATTGGTGCAGCCCACGTGATGTGGCCCATTGTGATGTATATGCGGCTCGTATTTCAGACTCATTGTGATGTATATGCCGCCTGTACTTGAGGCTCATTATGATGTGTATGAGGCCCGTATTTGAAGCCCATTATGATGTATATATGGCCCGTGTAATGAGGCTCAGCGTGATGTATTCGAGGCCCATGAGATGTGGCCCAATGCGACGTATATGAGGCCCATGAGTGTGGTCCAATGTGACGTATATGAGCTCCTTGTATGAGAGCCATTATGATATATACTAGGCCCATGTGATGCGGCCCATTATGATTTATTTGAGGCCCATGTGAGGCCCATTATGATGTGTATTATGCCCTTATGTGAGGCCATGGACCCATTATATGTTAGGCTCCATGTGGGCTACTCCATGGGAGCAATGTTGGTTAAATGTCCACATTGATGGGCATTGATGGTTAAATATCCACATTGTGACCTTCTTTTAGGCCTTTTTTAGGCCTATTCCTATCATTCTCTAAGTGAATTGACCTTAATCATTGGGCCCCATTGATGTTTGCATGACCCACCTATTCATATTGGGTTAACCCATAATGTTGGGCCCCCATTAGTTGCTCGTAAGATTATTTCCTTTTAATCTTGGAGTCTATCTAGGACTTATTTGGGCCCCCTAGGGCATTTAGCGGGCCATATGATAGTATGACGAAAGAAGCCCACCTGGATCCTTAGGGATATAGGTAGGCCACCTAGGCCCAACCTTGATTTGAGGAAAGTACAACATCACCATAGACAAAGGGATCCGAGTTATCTGATTTGGTATATTGAAAAGGCCGAGCTAAGAGTCCTAGAGGGGGGGGGGGTGTGAATAGGACTATGCTAAATTAAAAATAAACTGTAAAATTTAAACAAATATAAATAAAGATAGCACTAAACAATCCCACAATGCAGAAATGTAAAACAACCTCAAGTGTACAAGTATTGAGAGGTTGATACAGATGTTGTTATAAGGACAACCTTACACCAAAAACCAATGGCTTATGGTAGGACAACCTGATTCCTAGAACGGTCTGTGTATCAAAAACTCAAACTGATATAGAGGAATAAAGAAATAAATAGCAAAGAAAGAAACTAAGCTATTACAACATTCCCACACTTGCATAAAAGAAATTACAACATTCTCCACAAATGCATAAAGGGAAATTACAACATCCACAAAATAAAATAATCAATCAATCACCACAAAACCAGAAATTATAGTGATTCTCTTGTGTGTACACTAACTGTTTAGAAAAATAGCCACACAACTACTCCACTCCCAATATCCTCACCAGTGGATATTAGAGTTCACTATGAAATAGGTTTTTCAAGGTTCAGCTAAAACCCTCACAATTGTGTCTTTCAAGTGGGCTCACACAATTCAAAAACCCACACTGAGTTTTCTAGATCGCCTCAGACAAACCAAAAGAAAGAGATTTTTCTGGCACAATCTCAAAGAAACCAAAAGAATGAATTTACAAAAACTGTAAAATACTTATCTGGATATTCTCCTTTTGATGCAGCTCGGAAGAACCAATTCGGAGTAGAAGTTCAACGTAGATGTTCAATGTTCACACTCACTTATGAAATGGTTCTAAGTTCTAAATTGATTTTAGATTAAAGCACCTTGGGCTAGCTTGATTTGATTTTGATTCTAAGAAATGGGAAAACTTCAATCCCTCTTTCAAATAAAATTGGAATGCAGAATACAAAATCAAATGCAGAAAGCTAATTAAAAAGAATATAAAATGAGCACTAAATAGCTTAAGAATATCACTAACTTATCTCTCATAGTGGTGTCTTGATCTTACTTGAATTGAATATCAAACTCTGAAATTCATGCTCTATTTATAAGTGCAGAAATTGCACCTTCAACTACTCTAAAGGTCAGCTCGACTAGTCGAAGGACCAACAAACTTTTAAAAATTTGGGCACGATAAGATAAGACCGTTCCATGACTGGTCAAAGGGCTTGCTCTACCTGTCGAGTGGTCTCCACGACTGGTCAAGTCCTGTCCACGACTAGTCGTGTGGGACCATTTTTATTTGCTGGACTTTGAGTCGAGCCTGCAGGACTGGTCGAGCAGTCTCCAGGACTGGTCAAGGCATTAATAAAAAAATCCTGAAAATAAGTAACAAACTTAGGACTGGTTGAGACAATACTAGGACTAGTCGAGAAAATAGTCTACGCACTTATAAAATGACCCAATTAAATTATGTGATCAAAATGACCTATCCTATGGTTAATTTAGGGTCATCCATACCTTGTAAGTAATATATGAACATTGAATCTTCTTTTGCTTTAGTTGATAGTTGTTCTTTAAAATTCACGAAGCTTAAGATCTTGACATATGATGAAGCTTGAACTTGAGACTTTTGAAGCTTGAATTTGACTAACATGGAAGCTTCAGCTTGAGGTTCAAAGTAAAGAACTTTGTCTTGACTTGGACGAAGCTTTGAAAACTTCAACTATTGAAGCTTGAAAGATTGAATTAACACTTGGTGTTGTATTTGAACATGAACATGTAATCTTGCATTTGAAGTTCTTGAGGTAAAGACCTTTGTTCTTGTACATGAGATGTACATTCTTAAATATGTAGATGTGATACATGAGACACAAAGTCCAAAAGGTTTTAGCACTACAAAATTTGACAATCATAGGAGCTAGAAACCAAAGCACTTACATATATTCACTGTCGAGGACCGATCCTCATATTATGGATTAGATCTGCTGTCCATCTATGGACCTCGCCATATATATAGGCCGATCCTCAATTACGACTATGTTGGTATACGCACTGAGTATGTGTTAGCATAACATTGTGATTGTATGAAGCCCATCGTGACCATCTAGGCCCATTGTGATTACCTGAGGCCCATTGTGATTGTATGAAGCCATCGTGACCATGTAAAGCCCATTGTGATGGTATGAGGCCTATTGTGTATGTATGAGGCCCATCATGATGTGTGAGGACCATTGTGTTGTGATGGTATGAAGCCTATTGTGAATGTATGAGGCCCATTGTGATTGTATGAGACCCGTTGTGACTAGATGAGGCCCATTGCGATGTAAGAGGCCCATTGTGATTGTGTGAGATCAATCATTATTATGTTCGATAATGATGCATAACATCATGTTACATGCCCATATGCATCATCTGCATGTTTGATATGAGATGCGGTTGACCACTGCATATGCCATTGGACAGGTTATTTATAGGACTCCCTGATAGGCGGAGTTGCCCCATATGAGAGCGCAATACTCGCAGGTTTGATGCATGAATAGATGGTATGACTCAAACATCTCCCATTTTGTAATATAACCACCATACACCCTAGTGACATCAGGGTTGTAACCTCCATAGGTATATCATGGATGACCAGATGGGACACCGGAAATCTTTTCTACATGGGGTGCCATAAATGTCCCTAAACCCTTTTGGTACCAGATGACACCCCAACATCTAAACCGAGTGGATATATATGAGCGCATGAAGGCCATATACCAATAGGCCACGTCTCCCACTATGTCGTGGTCAGTTGGGAGGGGGTGTGGCCTTACCCACCTGAGGGAGTAGGCAATGTTAGGATGAATCTGACTAGCTCATAAATGGGTCTACTATTGACGAGCTGGGGCCGATATTGGCAGGCGGATAGTGAGGTCTCTTCCACTTACCCAATTGTGCGCTTGATGGGGTGGCAGGTGGCGTAGAATGTACAAGACTCTGGTGATGATCCCAGAGATGTACGGTACTGATATGTGGACTTATTGAATAGGAGTTACATACTCAACAGTTTACTCATCCACTCATTTGTTCACTGTCCACTCGGGTTGATGGTGCGCAACTAATTTGATATGTGTACCTTCGAAATGGCCAGGATTTCAGTTAGGCGCACGACTAACCTGAGATCAGGAGTTTACCACATTAAGTCTACCTATCCAAATTTAGGTATGGGACTAGTTTGGATAGAAGTCCCTTGTGATGGACCCCACTGAAAAGGCCAAGCTATATGTCCTAGAGGGGGGGGTGTGAATAGGACAATGCCAAATAAAAACTAATAACATCGGAATAATAAAGAAAATGATAGCCAAATTAAATAACAATGCAGGAAAGAAAAACAACCTCAAAATTCAGATCTTGAGAGGTTGATACAAACGTTATTCTAAGGACAACCTTACACCAAAAACAGAGTTTATGGTAGGACAACCTTATTTCTAGAAAGGTCTTTGTATCAAGTCTCAAATCGAAGAGGAATACAGAATTAAATATAAACTGAAATGAAATAACTTGTAATTAAAAATGTATTATTCTAGGGACAGCCATACACCATAAAAATGGCAGGGCAACCTTGCTGGAACAACTTTCAAATGAAATTGAAAATCAAGCTTATAAAGGAATAGCAGAAAGTAAATTCTAAGCTATTACAACATTCTCACAAAGCTTGAAATAATTACAACATTCACCACCATACATACATCCCACAAAAATTAATTAAAAGATTAAAAGAATAAATCAATCAACCACAACTCAAGGGATTATAGTGGTTCGCCTATGTGTTCACCAACTGTTATACAACAGCCACGCAAAAAGCTACTCCACTCCTAATATCCTCACACAGGGGATATTAGCGTTCACTAAAAATAGGTTTTCCCAGGTTCACCCAAAACCCTTACAATTGTGTCTTTGTATGTGGGCTTACACAATTAAAAAAACCCCACTTCTGAGTTTTCCTGGCTTTCCTCAGATAACCAAAATAACAAGATTTTTCTGGCAAATCTTGAAAGAAACCAAAATAATAGAAAGGAATTTACAATATGTAAAATACCTGAAAATCTCCTTCGTTGTAGCGGCCCGGTAGAACCAAATCAAAGTAGATGATTGAATGTCCAAGTTCAATGTCCAGTACTCGATTACAATGGTTCTAGTTCTAATAGATTTTAAATTAGACCAAATAGGGCTTGCCTTAATTGATTTTGATTCCAAAGAAAGGGAATAATAATTCCTCTTTATCAAATCAGATTGGAATATAAGAAACAAAATCAATTAAAATAAAGCTAAGGAAAGAGAATATTAAATAAGCACACTTAGCTTAGATGGAGCAAAGAATTATCTCTCAGAAGTTCGACGAAGATTGGCTTGAATACTTTAATTAAATCGATGACTTCTTCTGAGATTCGTGCACTATTTATAGGTGAGAAGATCGGGTCTTCGACTGGTCTAGAGTGCTCTTCGATTAGTCGAAGCCACAACAGATATTTGAAAAATTCGGCGGGATATGCTCAGACCGTTCTACGACTGGTCGTATCCCTCCTACGACTGGTCGTAGGTCACCTACGACTGGTCGTAGGTCACCTACGACTGGTCGTAGGTTTCCTTCGACTGGTCGTAGGTCCTGCAAAGACTCGTTGGACTTCGAGTCGTAGATTGTACGACTGGTCGAAGATCAGTCGACACTGTTCCTACGACTGGTCGAACAGATTCCAGGACTAGTTGAAGGCTAACAGATTTTATCCGGAATTTGTAACAAACTTACGACTGGTCGAGGAATATCTTAGACTGGTCGAAGCAAGTCTAGGACTAGTCGAAGAAGGCCTAGGACTAGTCGAAGAACAGACCAATCACATGTAAAAATAACATTCGACTTATGTATCCGAAATGACCTACTTCTAAGGTCAACCTATGGTCAAACAAACCTCAATCATGAAGTATGGACATTGAAACAAGAAACCATGAAGAATGAGCCTTGAAGTCTTGATGTAGATTAAACCTTGAAGTAGCTCAATCTTGAAAGTGGCTTGAGTTTCAGCTTGAGTCTTGAGTTCAGCTTGACTTTCAACATGAGTCTTGAGATCAGCTTGAGTCTTGCCTTGTACTTTCTTTTCAGCTTGAGTCTTGTTTTGTGAGCAGTGCTTGTGTTCAAGAGTCTTGTCTTGTGAGCAGTTCTTTCATTCAAGATCTTGAGTCTTGTACTTGAGAGCTTTGCTTGTTGTGAGCTTAGCTTGTTAATGAATGTTGATCCTTGAGAAAGCTTCACTTATGCAAGTTATATATAACAGAGTATAATAGTGATTTTGGCACTACAAATTTGACAACAAAGAGGGATAGAAACTATAGCACTTATAGCCACGGCTTGCGATACTATGTACTATCATCCCGACTTCACATTCTAGCTTGGTCATTTCATTCACACCACATATTGCATTGCATTCTTAGCACATAGCATTGGTTTACTATGCTCATGTATTGCATATTCTGAATGAGGTTGATGGTATTATGGATTCTCCAGGATTTGCATATTACATTACATCCGCAACATATGGCATTTGGGTCATTATGTTTCTACATTTATATGGCCTAGATGAGACTGGTAGTATCCGTGGATTCGTCAGGATTTGCATATTGCATTGCATCATTAGTATATGATATTTGGCTTACTATGTCTCCGCATTACATAGTTGATCTACATTGCTTCCTCAGTATATGATATAGGCTTATTATGGACTTATCGGCATGTTTTTTCATTACTCTGATATTTAATGACTTATAGTCTTACCAGTACTCCGCTTATGTTAATATTTGTGTGCTTGACACTTATCTTGTGCACTGTAACGCCCTGAAATTCGGGGGTCAAGCATAACTCGGCTCCCGAGTTCCAAAACATCACTTATGCAACATAATTAATGAGAGATGTATGTTGACTGTATTAGTGCATAAAACATGGAATAAATTAAGCCAAAACACAGATATGATTCAGGGACAAGTGAATAAAGCAAGCGGAAGACTTATAGGAAATTATGTGTACAAGTGTAAATCCCTGAATTACATATACAAGCCAGATCGTAGGAAAGTGTTATGTAACAAAATCCGAGTATAAATTACATCATTTCAGTTCCAAAAATATAAGCCCAGAGATCCCGCGCAACAGACCGAGGCTCACTAGAACCCATCTGAAAACTGCATATACGAGAAGGCAGCCTCGTCGTCATCCAGCTCCCGCTCTGCCTCAGACGTCGCATCCACATCTGCAACATCAGAGCCTAAGACAGAGTCTGGCGGGTGTGTAACACCGCCCCAGAAACGTGGGAGTGAGTGATCAACTCAGTGGAACAATAAGGCACTGGTTAACATGTTATCAGTTCAATCAAACAGTAATGATAAAGCAGAACAATTAAATAAATCCTAAGTACTCTTATTAATGCAAGTATGAATGCGGTATGATGCGTGCCCTCACGCGTACACCCTCAGCGTCTTCATCTTACGTTACGCATGACATCGCCTCAAAGTGTGCCACATCTACAAAGCACATGCAAATGCGGTGCATGGATATGATTACCAAGTTGTTATTAGTCCATTTCACACAACAGGATTGGGAAGCTAAGATACCTTCCTCATATCACCATCCAAACAGTGATCCATACTAGGGTCGTCAATCCTAGACATCTCATACGATCATATAGTTGAGGTCGTAGCAAAGGGCTCGTCACCAATCAATGCACGCCTTTCATGCCTTTACTACCACAGATCGGCTCGTCACCTCCTTGCGGTATCCAGGTATGCTCGAGGTCACTACAAAGGGCTCGTCACCAATCAATGTAGGATGACAGCACGAATATAGTGTCCCATACCACCATAATCGGCTCACGAGTTTAGTTGCTCACTGGTCACTACGGGGAGGCTCGTCACCCCAGCGTAGGCTGACAGCTCGACCACAGTGTCCCATACCACCATGTCCGGCTCATGAGTCTTAGCGGATCAAGTACCATAGTTAATAGGATGTCACTGGTAAGTTTGGTACCCTAGATTCAAGCAGTAGCGTCCATACATGGTTAACATACATCGGACAATCGGGTTATTTGACGAACTCGACTGGCACGAGCGCACGTTGAGTTGAGCGACATAGAGTGCGCAAACACTCCGTGTGGCCAAACCACTGCCGACAACTCTAATACGACTCGGGTTCATCTAATACGTCCTACGTGGGGAAAGAAATCTCAACCACGAATATAGGGTCAATTACCGATTTCCCGGACTAAGGCATAGTCCCAAACACTTTACACTACTACAGATATTCATATGGAATGTAAGACAGTAATGAAACAACAACTCAAATCATGGTACACCAGCACTTGAAGAATATCAACTTAACATAAATGTAAGCATAGGTAATGCTTGAATTTAAATAACTTGGAATGTAACTGCATAAAGGAAATCATGCGCATCAATAGGAGTATTGAGAATCACTTCTCAACGCCCACAATTAGTGTAATCAGTTACACTTAGATCATTCATGCATTTCTACCAACACTTAGATACATGGAACAACATACATGGCGTATGTTGGAATACATGCACTTAGACAATTCCTTTTACCAAGGAGTCGTCATACATGCATCTAGCATACATACAGGACAAATAATCATGGCAAACACAAGTGTGTATTTTATACGTATACGGTACTTTATAAATACACTTAGAATACACAAATCTCAATATAGTACATGCATATCAGGAAAGCAATGTAAACACAACATTTGGCATGTGAAATCTCATCCATAACGAGAATAAATCACTAACTGGGATTGAAAGCCTTGAAAACCATAACCTATACACTTAAAGTCCGCACCTTAAGCAAAGAATGAACCACCGAACTGATTTAGACGAGTTGTCTTCGTCAACGGTGCTAGAATACCCTAAAATAAGGATAGAAATGAGATACAACAACATCAAGACTAATCTAAGCACTAACACAGGTTAGGGTTAGGTTAACTTACCCCAAAAGAACTCAGAATCATCGGAAGAACGATTCAAAGTGAAGGTTCAAAGATGAAGATGAACAAGGAGGAATCCAAGGTGATTCACCAACTTATCTCTCTCACTTTCTCTCTCTCTTTTCCACTCTCTTTCCAAGCTAGGGTTAGAGAAAATCGTATGGAAAAGAGGGCTAGGGTTTAAGGACTATAAATAGGCCTATTCTTGATGAAAATAACCCTAGGGACAAGGTATACTTAGGTTATAACCAAAGTAAGCCTTCCTCGATCCAACGAAGCACTTCTGGTGGGCCTATAACCACGAAAGGTCGGACTTAAGCTCCTTGACCATGGATCTAGGTCAAGCAGAGTTTTCATACCGACCGGCTCTTCAGATCAGCCGTGGCGGACCACACTCAATTCAACGGTCACGGAATCTCGATCAGGTCCACAAGCACTAGGATATGCCTGGGCCAACTATCCTGATCAGAGGGTGAAATTGGGTCAGAATCCAATGGTCAGATAGCTTAAAATTGTCGCCCAAGCGACACGACTCAGATTTCAATAAAAGCTTAATAAATTCCAACCGTTCTCACACTCTTCACTCCGAGCTCAAGCAAATCGACCCAGAACATCACATGGACTTGATTTTCGAGGTGATGGTCAAGCCCAACTCGGTGACCGCAACAGCCTAAGATCATCGCCATCGGACTTTCGACGCGCGGTCCAGGTCCGATCCAGATCTTCCAAAAATTCCCCAGAACAACTGGATTTAGCGATGGATCCCAGATTTCAGAGTAACGTAGCGCTCACTAATCTACACGATTAGAGCCATGCAAATACAATTTAAAGTGATTGATGCGGATTTCACAAGCAATCGAGTAAAGCGCTAATTACCCCAAAACAACTACTTAAGGAAAGATTAGCACAAAAATTCCAAGGTCGTTACAATCTACCCCCCTTAAAGAAAATTTCGTCCTTGAAATTCATACCTTCATATAAGCCTCAAGGATCAGAGGGTAGGTCTTCTTGACCTCAGCTTCAGATTCCCAAGTAGCCTCTTCCACACCATGATGCGTCCATAGCACCTTCACAAGAGGGATAACCTTGCTACGCAACACCTGCTCCTTCCTGTCGAGAATACGCGTCAGTCGCAGTACATAAGTGGCATCCTCACTCAACTGCACTTGCTCCCAACTGATAATATGCGAAGGATTAGGAACGTACTTCTTCAGCATAGAAACATGAAATACGTTATGCACGCCTGCAAGAGGTATGGGCAAAGCAAGGCGGTATGCTACCGCTCCCACTCGATCCAGAACTTGAAATGGACCAATAAATCTCGGCGTCAGCTTCCCCTTCTTACCGAACCGCAGAACTCCCTTCATAGGAGAGACCTTCAGAAAAACATGGTCTCCCACTACAAACTCAAGCGGTCGACTATCGCATAACTCTTCTGCCTACTCTGCGTTATCAAAAGTCGACGTCGAATGATGTCAACCTTCTCAGAAGTCACCTGCACTAACTCTGGGCCAAGCAAACTACGCTCACTAATTTCTGCCCAACAATGTGGTGCTTTGCACGGGCGACCATACAACGCCTCATAGGGAGCCATACCGATACTCGCCTGGAAACTATTATTATACGCGAACTCTGCATACTGAAGACAATCATCCCAACTGTCTTTGAAATCCAAAACACAAGCTCACAACATATCCTCCAGGACTTGATTCACGCGCTCCGTCTACCCATCTGATTACAGATGAAACGCGGTGCTGAACTTCAGTTTCACACCCATTGCTTCCTGGATACGAGTCCAGAAGATAGATGTAAAACGCGTGTCCCTATCAGACACAATCTCTAGGGGAACTCCATGCAGACGTACTATCTCCTTGATATACAACCTAGCCAACTCGTCTGCAGAGTAAGTGACTCTGATCGGTAAGAAATGCGCCGACTTCGTTAAGCGATCGATGATCACCCAAATAGAGTCAAATCCCTTTCTCATCCTCGGCAACCCAGAAATAAAATCCATAGAGATGAAATCCCACTTCCAATCAGCTATGGGCATGGGCTGCAACAACCCAGGAGGTCGGCGATGCTCTGCCTTGACCTGCTGGCACGTGAGACAACGAGAAACAAATTCACCAATCTGGACCTTCATATTGTCCCACCAATAAGACCTCTTCATATCCTGATACATCTTCGTGCTACCTGGATGCATCGCAAGCTTAGAACTATGGGCTAACTCGAGAACCTCACGTCTCAAGTCAGGGATGTCAGGAACACATAACCGGCCACGAAAACGTAGGCCCCCATCAGAACTAACACTCCAGTCGGAGTTCTCATCTGTACCAACCCGCTGCCTCATCTTCACTAAAAGCTCATCATCTGCCGAGCTGCAACGATCCTCTCGTCGATAAGGGGCTGTACACGAATGTGTGCGATAACCTCATACGGCTCAACCACCGTAAGCTTCTGCTCAAAATCGCGCACGAACTCCAACATATCCCACTCTGCTATCATCAGCGGAGCCGCAAACTCCAAAGCCTTCTTGCGACTCAACGCGTCTGCCACAAGGTTCGCCTTGCCCGGATGGTAAGAAACATCGAACTTAAAGTCCTTCAATGTTTCCATCCATCTGCGCTGCCTCATATTCAAATCACGCTGCGTGAAAATATACTTAAGGCTCTTGTGGTCGCAAAAGAGCTCGAACTCTTCACCATAGAGGTAATGTCTCCAAAGCTTTAATGCGAAGATGACTGCCACTTCAAGTCGTGCGTAGGGTAATTCTCTTCGTGTTTCCTTAAGCGACGCGAAGCATAAGCAATCACCTTGTCCTTCTGCATAAGACACAACCGAGACCAACGCGAGAGGCGTCGGTATATATAATATACTTAACCCCTTACTCTGCCAATACAGCACAGAGGCGGACGTCAACTTGTCCTTGAGCTCCTGAAACTAACTCCGCCTGCTCACTCCAAACAAACTTCAAATCCTTCCGTGTCATCTGCGACAACGGTCTGGAATCTTCGAGAAGTCCCGAATAAAGCGTCGATAATAGCTGCAAGACCAGAAAACTCCTCACCTCAATAACCGAACCAGGTTTCCAGTCCTGCACCGCAGCTACCTTGGCAAGGTCGACGACTATTCCTTCCTTGGACACCACATGTCCCGGGAACTTGACTTCCTCTTTCCAAAAATCACACTTCTTGAAATGTGCGAAAAGCTGATGCTCCCTAAGAGTACCCAAAACCGCTCTTAAGAGCTCCTCGTGCTATGCCCGGCTAGACGAATAAATCAAAATTTCATCGATGAAGACAATGACTAATCGAAACAATAAAGTCCGAAACACCATGTAAATCAGATCTATGAACATGGCCGCTGCGTTCGTCAGACCAACCGACATCACAAGGAACTCATAATGACCAAAGCTGGTCCTATAAGCGGTCTTTTGCACGTCCCAATGCTTGACGCGCATCTGTTTATACACTGACTGTAGTTCAAACTTCGAAAAGCATCGTGCCCCCTTCAACTGATCAAACAGATATCAATCCCGGGCAAAGGGTACTTATTCTTCACGATTACCAGTTCAACTGCGATAATCAATACACAATCGCAAGGAACCATTCTTCTTCTTCACAAACAATACCAGTGCTCCCCAAGGAGACACACTAGGCGAATAAAACCCAATTCCAAGAAACCATCTATCTGCTTCCTCAACTCCTCCATTTCACTCGGAGGCATCCGATAGGTGGGTAAAGAAATGGGCGCCGCACCAGGCATAAGATCGATAGCAAACTCAATCTCACGCAGAGGAGGTAATCCAGGAATCGACTCAAACACATCTTCAAACTCCTGAACTACCGGCGTACTAACCAACGCCGATTCGGCCGAACTCTCCAACAGAGAAGAATAAAAATCAATACGAAGAGGGTAACTGACCTGAACTGGGAAAGTAACAATCTCGCCCTCAGGTCCATGGATCGTCACTGATCTCGCTTCACAATCAATCTCCGCTCGCATCCTCGTGAGCCAATCCATACCCATAATAACATCGTAGTGATAAAGCGGTGCGACTAGCAAATCAACACGGATCGATCCACTTCCCAGATCAACCAAACAATCCATACAACGCTTGCCCAAAGCAGAGGACATTCCCGTAGCGGTAGTAAGCGTCACTCCTTGCATAGGAACAGATCTCAAACCTAAACGCCTAACCGCATAAGAAATAAGAGAAGTAGTGGACCCTGTATCCACTAACACGAAATGGGAATACCTTCAATATGCGTTGTCCCTCCAAGGACCTCGGCACCAAGTCAGACATAGGCCTCTGCTGAAAGCGCATGAACACGAGCTGCTTGACGATTGGACGGAGGAACCATGGGCCACCGAGGTGGCCTGAAGCTAGGTACTGCAGGTGAAGGATGGATGAGCTGGCGCCGATCGAAGAGGAGGAGGAGAAATAACCGAGGCATCGGACGGCTAACCCTCTGCGGTGGAGTAAAACCACCGGCTCGCATACGAGAAGCAAAAACGGTCCAAGTGCCCCACCTTCCCACAATAAGACATCTCAGATCAGCTCTCAGCGGGCGGCGCTCAACGCCTCGGAGGAGAATCAACTCGCGGCCTCTTGCCAAGGAAAGGTGCACCGAAAGTCCGGTCGCGGCCTAGGAACCATCGGTGCTCGCATGCGGGACGCTCTATCTCCGTCCTGCTCGCAAGGACATGCTCACCAGCTCCGCATAAGAAGAAATGCTAGTACAGCAAATCTTCGATCGGATCTCAGGTCTCAGTCCCTCAGAAAAATGCCACATCCTCATCGGCTGATCACCCAGGATCAAAGGAACATACCGCCCCAACTCAGTAAACCGGTTCTCATACTCCGTAACCGACAACCCTCCCTGGCGGAGGCGAAGGAACTCACTCTCCTTTTCATGTCGGTACGTCACCGGGAAATACTTCTCATGGAAGCGCGCCTCAAACGCCTGTCATGACCACACGAAGTCCTCTTCGACAGTGCGAAGCACACTGTCCCACCACAAACTGGCCTCTTTCTCAAACATGAAGGTGGCAAGCTCAACCTGCTCGACCTCAGAGCAGTGCAACGGTCTCAACATCTTAGAGATGCGGTCAATCCAATACTTGGCCTCCTCGGGTCTATGAGAACCCGCAAAAGTAGGAGGTCACAAGCGCTGGAAACGCTCGAATGTGTCGTTGGCACTAGCACTGACACTGGCACTCCCAGATGGAGGCATAGGTGAAACAGGTGGAGTCGCCCCCACAGACTGAGTAAAGATGCCAGCCATGGAAGAGAGGAACTCCTGCTGCTGCTGCTGCTGCTGAATCTGCTGCTGCTGCATTAACAGCATCATCTGCTCAAACCTATCAATAGGTGGAGTAGATGAAGGTGCACGGCTCGGCCCAGGAACCGAGGGTGTGACTGGAGGAGCCATAGGTGTCGACCCAACACCGGCACAAGATGGACCTGCCTGCGGATCTGAATGGCTATCGCTCAAGGGAGGAACCCCAGCAAGCGACTCAATCAGAGAGAGACAGGCTGAAGTCTTCGAACCCTTAGGAGGCATCCCTACATTAAATCAGAGGATGCAACCTGTCAGATTCTAAGTCACATAATCCATCCACACAACAACACAGCACAGCACAACTCCAAAAACAAACAACATGCGTTCCATTAATCTAAATCGTCGCAATATAAGTAGTGCAGCAATACATGAATCACGACTAGGAAAGCATGAAAACAACAACATCTAACACTTCAACAACCACAAACAACTACCACAACTACAACACTTCAACTACAAGCCAACAACGGCTACACACAGAAAGAAAATACCAAACAAAGCAAAGACGGCCACGACGATGCTACTCGTCGGAATCAGGAGATGGAGGCGGAGCACCCTTATCCTCCAAGCAACACAGGATAGACTTTAGAGTCCGAGACATCTTCTTAAACTTATGTTTAACAAAGCCTCGAAGATCCACCATATCCTGGCGTAAAGCAGATTGCCCTTCTTCAAGCCGTGTAAGACGGGCATCTCTGGCAATCTGCTCTGCACCCTGCTCTGGCACCACAGGAGGAGAGCTATCGCTCGAATCCTATGCCTCAATCTCTTACTCGTCTTGCTCTGCTTCTTCCTCAGACTCCGCACCACCTTCAACATAACTCTCATCATCACCGCTCTCAGACTCAGCCTCACCCTCTGAGGCAAGCCGACCAGAACTAACCTCCATCAGCTTAAGAGTCCTCAAATTGATATAACGAACAGGAACCGGCTTCTCAGCTCCAAGCCTATAGCCAAACTCATGTGCGATCTTGCAAATGAGGTGGCCAAAGGGAAGAGACTCGGTCCTTCTACTCGAACGAGCGATGAGAACAATCTGGCGCAGGACGTACGTCGGCACACACAACTTCGCTTCCTGCCCCACCTGATATAGAAAATCCACCATCAGAAACGTTCACTCGTTGCGGTTGCTCCACCTTGGATATACATTGAACGTAAAGATGTGGTGAAGTAAACGGAAGTCGTCCGTCATGAAGGAAGCCAGGAGACTCCTATTCGGCTGCCATTCAACTAGACGACCACACAAGGATCGGGTGCGACGATCCCTCTCGTGCACACTGTCCACATTCTTCTCGCTAGCATGCACTTTACCAAGTGGCACTCTCAGGAGTCAGGATATCAAAGCAACATTGACAATACCAACCCGACCGCTACCACAAGGAATCTTGAACTGCAGAGGATCCAGCGAAGGCTCCAGAATGTTGGCATAAAAGGCCCGAACAGTGCTAGCATTCGCGCGATACTCGCCTTCGAACAAGGGACCCTAACCAGCCCCTTCTAGGCCCTCCAACAAGAAGAACTCACCAAAGAGCGACGGATCAACATGAGCCTCAAAAAGGACTCTACGCCCTTTATAGACTCCATGCGACAATTCCGCCAACAGAGTCCTACTGACGGGAGCTCGAGGATCGAGGTCACGCTTCGTCTGGAACTCGCGCGTGGCGGACGTGCTGGCGGCGGCACCTCGCGGCCTCCGTGCACGGGTTGGGCGGCTCAGCCCGGCTTCATCCACGGGCGCTCTCTTCTTCCCCATCAAGGAAAGAAGGGAAGAAATGGAAAAGATGGCCGTCACAATCTCAAAGAGGGCCATGAGAAATGAGAGAAAGAGAAAAATAGGAAGATGGTGAAGCTTCCACACAACTATTAGCCAAAAAGGGAATGAAAGGGCTCAAATGGGAAGGAAAGAAAGAGAAATCAGCAATGGGAGGGAGGATTTAAAAATGGGGTGATGGGTTTGCACGAAAATGGGAGGAAGATGAAGATTTGGGAGAGATTTGAGAGAGTTTGGAGAGGTTTTTGAAAAAAGGGAGAGCTTGGGAGTGGGTTTTGTGAAGGAAATAGGTAAAAGAAAAAGATATAAGGGCAAAACCGTGGAGGGGTGGGCCACACAAGGCCTATGGACGATCGGCCCGCGTCGGCCCGGCCCGCCTAGCCCGCCGACCGGCGATTCCTCGCAGAACCGGCGATGGCATCACCGGTCTCTGGACAGTCCGGCGATGCCTCACTGTTTTGGTGAGGCCCTCCTAGTCCCCCTTGGTCTGAATAATGTGGTCCCCCCTGGGCCCCACAGAAAATGCCCCGATTGGCCCCTTGCATAGTTTGAAGCCTATCGGGTCATTTTGACAGAAATCTGATCCAAATAACGATTTCTGAAAGGTTTAAAGATAAAAAAAAGGGAAGATAGACCATCTACACTCATTAATAGAGGGTCTAGGAAAGGTTTCGGGTCGCTGTGTGTGATCAGGTAAGAGTACAGACTCAATCTCGGCGAAGGTTTTCAGGAAACTTTCGCCGATAGAAACTACGGAGCACAAACACAAAACGATGATAGACCCGCACCCAATTACACTAAAGTGGCGACAACATGTACTGTGTGACCATAACTCAGGTCTGGTTTAATCCAGATCATGCTCTGATACCAACTTGTAACGCTCTGAAATTCGGGGGTCGAGCATAACTCAGCTCCCGAGTTCCAAAACATCACTTATGCAACATAATTAATGAGAGATGTATGTTGGCTGTATTAGTGCATAAAACATGGAATAGATTAAGCCAAAACACAGATATGATTCAGGGACAAGTGAATAAAGCAAGCGGAAGACTTATAGGAAAATATGTGTACAAGTGTAAATCCCTGAATTACATATACAAGCCAGATAGTAGGAAAGTGTTATGTAACAAAATCCAAGTATAAATTACATTATTTCAGTTCCAAAAATATAAGCCCAGAGATCCCGCGCAACAGACCGAGGCTCGCTAGAACCCGTCTGAAAACTGCATATACGAGAAGGCAGCCTTGTCGTCATCCAGCTCCCGCTCTGCCTCAGACGTCGCATCCACATCTGCAACATCAGAGCCTAAGACAGAGTCTGGTAGGTGTGTAACACCGCCCCAGAAATGTGGGAGTGAGTGATCAACTCAGTGGAACAATAAGGCACTGGTTAACATGTTATCAGTTCAATCAAACAGTAATGATAAAGCAGAACAATTAAATAAATCCTAAGTACTCTTATTAATGCAAGTATGAATGCGGTATGATGCGTGCCCTCACGCGTACACCCTCAGCGTCTTCATCTTACGTTACGCATGACATCGCCTCAAAGTGCGCCACATCTACAAAGCACATGCAAATGCGGTGCATGGATATGATTACCAAGTTGTTATTAGTCCATTTCACACAACAGGATTGGGAAGCTAAGATACCTTCCTCATATCACCATCCAAACAGTGATCCATACTAGGGTCGTCAATCCTAGACATCTCATACGATCATATAGTTGAGGTCGTAGCAAAGGGCTCGTCACCAATCAATGCACGCCTTTCATGCCTTTACTACCACAGATCGGCTCGTCACCTCCTTGCGGTATCCAGGTATGCTCGAGGTCACTACAAAGGGCTCGTCACCAATCAATGTAGGCCGACAGTACGAATATAGTGTCCCATACCACCATAATCGACTCACGAGTTTAGTTGCTCACTGGTCACTACGGGGAGGCTCATCACCCTAGCGTAGGCCGATAGCTCGACCACGGTGTCCTATACCACCATGTCCGGCTCATGAGTCTTATCGGATCAAGCACCATAGTTAATAGGATGTCACTGGTAAGTTTGGTACCCTAGATTCAAGCAGTAGCGTCCATACATGGTTAACATACATCGGATAATCGGGTTATTTGACGAACTCGACTAGCACGAGCGCATGTTGAGTTAAGCGACATAGAGTGCGCAACCACTGCCGACAACTCTAATACGACTCGGGTTCGTCTAATACATCCTACGTGGCGAAAGAAATCTCAACCATGAATATAGGGTCAATTACCGATTTCCCGGACTAAGGCATAGTCCCAAACACTTTACACTACTACAGATATTCATATGGAATGTAAGACAGTAATGAAACAACAACTCAAATCATGGTACACCAGCACTTGAAGAATATCAACTTAACATAAATGTAAGCATAGGTAATGCTTGAATTTAAATAACTTGGAATGTAACTGCATAAAGGAAATCATGCGCATCAATAGGAGTATTGAGAATCACTTCTCAACGCCCACAATTAGTGTAATCAGTTACACTTAGATCATTCATGCATTTCTACCAACACTTAGCATACATGGAACAACATACATGGCGTATGTTGGAATACATGCACTTAGACAATTCCTTTCACCAAGGAGTCATCATACATGCATCTAGCATACATACAGGACAAATAATCATGGCAAACATAAGTGTGTATTTTATAGGTATACAGTACTTTATAAATACACTTAGAATACACAAATCTCAATATAGTACATGCATATCAGGAAAGCAATGTAAACACAACATTTGGCATGTGAAATCTCATCCATAACGAGAATAAATCACTAACTGGGATTGAAAGCCTTGAAAACCATAACCTATACACTTAAAGTCCGCACCTTAAGCAAAGAATGAACCACCGAACTGATTTGGACGAGTTGTCTTCGTCAACGGCGCTAGAATACCCTAAAATAAGGATAGAAATGAGATACAACAACATCAAGACTAATCTAAGCGCTAACACAGGTTAGGGTTAGGTTAACTTACCCCAAAAGAACTCAGAATCGTCGGAAGAACGATTCAAAGTGAAGGTTCAAAGATGAAGATGAACAAGGAGGAATCCAAGGTGATTCACCAACTTATCTCTCTCACTTTCTCTCTCTCTTTTCCACTCTCTTTCCAAGCTAGGGTTAGAGAAAATCGTATGGAAAAGAGGGCTAGGGTTTAAGGACTATAAATAGGCCTATTCTTGATGAAAATAACCCTAGGGACAAGGTATACTTAGGTTATAACCAAAGTAAGCCTTCCTCGATCCAACGAAGCACTTCTGGTGGGCTTATAACCACGAAAGGTCGGACTTAAGCTCCTTGACCATGGATCTAGGTCAAGCAGAGTTTTCATACCGACCGGCTCTTCAGATCAGCCGTGGCGGACCACACTCAATTCAACGGTCACGGAAACTCGATCAGGTCCACAAGCACTAGGATATGCCTGGGCCAACTATCCTGATCAGATGGTGAAATTGGGTCAGAATCCAACGGTCAGATAACTTAAAATCGTCGCGCAAGCGACACGACTCAGATTTCAATAAAAGCTTAATAAATTCCAACCGTTCTCACACTCTTCACTCCGAGCTCAAGCAAATCGACCCAGAACATCACATGGACTTGATTTTCGAGGTGATGGTCAAGCCCAACTCGGTGACCGCAACAGCCTAAGATCATCGCCATCGGACTTTCGACGCGTGGTCCAGGTCCGATCCAGATCTTCCAAAAATTCCCCAGAACAACTGGATTTAGCGATGGATCCCAGATTTCAGAGTAATGTAGCGCTCACTAATTTACACGATTAGAGCCATGCAGATACAATTTAAAGTGATTGATGCGGATTTCACAAGCAATCGAGTAAAGCGCTAATTACCCCAAAACAACTACTTAAGGAAAGATTAGCACAAAAATTCCAAGGTCGTTACATGCACACACATACACCACCCTTTAAGCTTTCTATAAGCTTATGCATGATAGATGCATGTAAGTGACGATAGGACGTGATCGAGCTGAGGCAGGAGCATGCAGCAAAACTTCTAGAGCTTTTGGCATTTACCTTGTATTCCCCTTTCAACACTATATTCAACTATTTATATTAGTGGATATGTGATGATGATGTTGCCTCTGTGATTTGGGTAAACTTGTGATTATGCTTCTTACGAGATAAATGTACATTGGAAAATCCTCCTTGTAGGATCACAGGATCAGAATCTGGCATATAGGCACTGGGAGCCAAGAATGGGGTACTATGGAGGTTGTCGGCACCGGATTCAGTGATCAAAAATTCTGTGAGCCCTATTTCTGAGTTTGGGGCGTGACAAGCAGCACCAGTCCTCGTAGAGTTGCCCTGACACGATCCTGATGCCACTTTTGATATTGTGTATGTTCGGAGTCAGGAGTGTTCGGAGTAATTCTTGGTCCCTGTGTCTCGCCTTCTAGTGGTGTCACTGCCTCTCCTATCTCAGTCTCGCTCTGTGTTTCTTCCTTGTCCTGTGCTCCAAGGAGTGGATGGAACTTGAGGTCCATCTTCTAGATATTTACCTTGTTGAAGTGTTACAGGGGACACTAGGGATCGTCTGTCAAGGGTAGCCCTAACTCATTGCTCAATACATTAACAATATGAGGGAACGGGAGATGAGTGGTTCCGGACATGTGGACAACGATCATTAATTGGTGAACTATCAAGGAGGGTAGACATAGTTTTACACCAGAAGCAATGTTATATAGTACAAGGACCATGAATGAGGTTAAGTCGACTCTAGTGGTCCCCTTAGGATATACGTTGGTAGAAAAAATCCCATGTAGAACTCAGTATTTTGGGAGCATATATTTTGTCTTGAGAGCATTCCCTTAATACCAAGGGATGTCTCTACCATAACATAGGAATTTTTTTGCTAGGGACTGGATCGTGGGGTCATCAAGATTGAGATTAGATAGACCGACAAGGGAGAAAGTAAGGCCAAATAGATTTGTAATTGTGTCGGCTATGATTTCTACACTCATGTCCCCGACAGTGACTGATAAAGAAGGAGGCTGAAGAACCGGAGAGTGGCAGTATGCAAGAAAATGGTAGACTTTCATCGTGGCATGGCCCACCAAAGTCCAAAACAAGAGCACAATCTACAGCTGACAATAAGGGTTCTATTTTAAAGACCCATATGCACTCCTTATCCACTTTTCGTTTATACACAAGTTGTCTCCCCATGAATTTTTACAAGATGTTGGCATGGGGAGGCGGAATCATTGGTGCAGTAGGAGGTGTCAAAGCCATAGGCGAGGCCTCACTGCATGACGACTATCGAACAGTGGCGCCTCGTCGACGAGCAAGGGATGCTTGATCCGGTGTCCTGGCTCTTTCTCAAGGGGCCAAGGTTTTTCTCCATGTTGTTCGAGATTATTCTCCTTTGGCCGGAGCTTTCCCTTTATCCTTGGCCGTGTAATATTAGGCAAAAGGTGCAAGAGAATAGAGGAAAGGAAGGTCAAGTAGAGGATTAAGACAATGAAGAACCAAAAAAAATTCCCAAAATTTCCTCTAACAACCTAGGATAACTTGATTTACCTTGAAGGAGTGACAGGTTTTACCTAAGAATCTTTGGATTTGAGTTGTAGAGGACCGCCACCAATGTTAATGGAGCGAAGGAGAAAAAACGGAGAAGATGAAGAAAAAAACTTTTTCCCTCTCATTCGACTTTTTATAGGGCAGGCATCTTCGATGTCATCGAAACAGATTCGATGACGTCAAGAGACTCGAAAAGATGTCACAAAGAGGTGTTCGATGATAGTCTGTAATGTTCGACACTTCAGATTCTGTGAGTTCTTTGATAACATCAAACTTTGCTCGATGTCATCGAAGAGTCATTCGATTCATCGAATGACTCATCAAAGTAATAAATTTTGGCATTGATCTGGGTACTTTGATAGAATCTTAGAGATGTATATCATTAAATATTTCCTTTTTAGCTTGTATACTTAGCAAAATTTGTATAAAATATTGAGAAACCCAAAATTATAAACACATTTTTTATGTTTATGTTCAAAAAGGATTTTGAGGTATAGAAACCTCAGATATATCATGATAATCACAAAAGTGCATCATTTTACACACACATCCAAGTCTAGATGCCATGACCTAGACTTATTTTCTTTGCTCACGTGATATCAGGCAGATGGATCGTTCTCTCTATTGCCTTTAATTGACATAGCATTGGTCACTAGTGCGAAGACCCTTCATAATTAATTTACCTGATAAGTCCGAGATCTTGCACTCACGTTTGGAGAATGTCACCACGTGCTTATTGTCACATATTTGAGAGATGCTTAAAAGGTTGTGTTTCAACCCTTCTACGCAAAGAGCATTCTCATTTTTGAGCATTTTCAGTCCAACTATAGTTCCATGCCCTATTACCTTAGCGGTGCTACCATCTCCAAAAGTGACTATCCCATCATCAAGTTTCAAATAATTTGAGAGAAGAGATTTGTCACCTATTACGTGTTTTGAGCAACCACTATCAAGGTACCATTTAGCACTATTGCCTGTATTAAGAGAGGAATGAGTCACTAGGCAATTTCTCTTGTTTTTCACTACCCATTTTGTGACAATTTTTCTCGGAGAATCTGTTTTTACTTCACTATGGGTTTGTCTAGGCATATTGGGCAACTAAATCATATTTCTTTATTTCATTAATTCCTTTGTTTTTTTAATTCAGCTAAGCCACTTGACTCAATAGCTCCTCCAATCTTCTTGTCATTCTAGGTGCAGACGGATGTTTCTTACCTTTTGGTATGTACTTTAGCGGACTCTTGACATTCTGCATTGTTCTTCCGATTGGTTTGTATTTACCAGTAAAGTTCAAACTGAAAGTGGAGTGAGACCTTCCAAACGTAAGACATTCAAACCTATAATGTCCTAACTCTCCACATAGATGACATATAGGGATCTCTCTAGTATTTCTTCCAGATGCCATATTTTTCTTAATCATAGATGGTGTAGGAAAGGAGTTTGATTTGCAAGATTCATAGCATAAGCCTCTCCTATCCTTCCATGTTCTTCCCATTCCTAAAAGTTTTTCCAGTTTTTCACTACTTTGAGAGAATCTATGACTAAGTTCAACAGGTTATTTTGATTTACCCAAATCAAAAATAAGCTTATGATTTTCATTCTTTAGGTGTATATTTTCAGTTTCCAGGAGTTCAATCTGTTTGTTTAATTTTATCATTTCAGATGTGAGGGAAGCATTTTTCCTTTTTAGTTTGTCATTTTTAATGTGGTGTTGCTGAAGATCATTTATCAAGTGGGTATTGATTTCCTGATTTTTGTTCACCTCATCTTGTAACAGTTTGTTTTCATTTTCAGCAACACCAAGTTTCTTAAGGACACTGATGTTATGAATATAAAGTTGATCATAAGCATCATGGATGTCATCCTTTTCTTCTTCTTCTTCTTTTTCATCATCCGAGGGAAATGTCCCTTTAGCTTGTGGTTCTTCAATTTCCAAGGGAATATTGATAGATGTGGAGGCCATAAGTATTTTCAAAGATTTCTGGTCTCCATCACTCTCCAAATCATTGAATTCTGAGTTTGATTCTTCAGTGTCATCCCATATGGCTGCCATGGCCTTTCCCTTAGTTTTTTTGGTGGGACATTCAGTGGGTAAGTGCCCAAATTTTTGGCAATTGTAACACTGAGGCTCTTTGGACCTTTTAAGGGGTTTGCCTATATTGCGTTTGTTGTTCAATTGTTTGCCTTTGTAGTTGTATAGTCGGCCATGGTTTTTGTTAGAAAATTTCTTAAACCGCTGAGCCAAGAGAGCCACTTCCTCATCTTTATTTTCTCTCTCACTTTCCTCCTCATTAATGGTGGTGTGTTTTACAGCTTTGAGGGCATTACTTTTGGATTTGGGGGTTGGTTTGAAGTGTAGTTCAAATGTTTGTAGGGAACCTACTAGTTCTTCTGCTTTCATTTTGTCCATGTTTTTACACTCTTCAGTAGTTGGTACTTTGGAGTTGAAACATTCCAGTAGGGATCTTATAATTTTCCTACAAATTTTTGAGACTAAAATTTTCTCTCCCAATCCACCCATGGAATTGCAGATGATGTTCAGTTTTGTAAAGAATTCCATGAATGTCTCATGTTCCTCCATTCTAAGGTGTTCAAATTATGATGTTAGGAGTTGCAACTTGGATCTTTTCACTGTGTTGGTTCCCTCATGGGTTGTTTCCAACAAGTCCCATGCTTCTTTTGATGTATCGCACATACTGATTTGATTAAAGACTTCTTGGGAAACAGCACAGTAAATAACATTCATTTCTTTTGCTTCAGATGTTTGCTTTTCTTTGTCATACGTAGTCCACATTTCTTTGGATTTAGGTTTGGAGATAGTTGTGCCATTTTCAAGTACTATTTGAATAGTTGGTGGCACATATCCATTTTCAACTAGCTCCCAAACTTCATGATCCAGAAATTTCAGAAAATAGTTCATCCTTGCCTTCTAGTATGCATAATTTGAACCATCAAATACAGGAGGTCTGGACATAGATGAGCCCTCTCCTTTGGCCATGATTCCCAACTTTAGTTAAGATCACTCTCTATGCGGTTAAACCCTTAAGAGAGACCGGTTCTGATACCAATTGAACTTGTGGTATAGACCACTATAGTAGAAGTAGGAATAGATCAAAGTATCCTAGAGGGGGGTGAATAGGACTTTATAAAATTTTATGCCAATTTAAGATCCTATTATCCTAATCTTGATATATTATGCAATAATTAATATATACTCATGTTAACTCTAATGGCTTCCAAGCCAAGTAGAGGATCTAAGCACAAGACTACTAGACATTAAGCAAAGTTAACAATTTATCTATGATGGATGATGTGTATGAGTGTGTGTGGGATTTGATTCTTATCAGTTCTAGATATTCAAATAATCATGCTTTATATGAACATTCAAGATAAACAGAAGCAAAAGAATATGCAAGCAACAATCCCAAATACAATCATGTATAGTGGTTTGGCTATGTGCCTACTCCACTCCCGGCGAACGCACTCAACCTTTAGTGTACCAGATTTCACTAATAGAGGTTTTAAATCAGGTTCACCTCTAACCTTTACAACCTACACAAGGTTGACTCTAGGACCTACATAAGGTACCTAAACATGCCTACATAAGGCAAGGGTCCTACACAAGGACACGATAGCTTATGCCCTACACAAGAGCAAAGGTCCTACATAAAGCACCTAGGTTTTAGGCCACACAGGCCAAGGATCCACACAAGGAACTTGGGTTTTAGGCCACACAGGCCAAGAATCCATACAAGAAACCTAGTTTAGGCCACACAGGCCAAGGATCCACACAAGAAACCTGGTTTAGGCCACACAGGCTAAGGACCTACACAAGGACTTAAGTTTATGCCCTACACAAGAGCAAAGGTCCTACACTAAGCACCTAAGTTTATGCCATACACAAGAGCAAGGGTCCTACACTAAGCACCCAAACGTACTCTCTTGACGGAGGCCTCAAATGAGGGCTTGAAAGGTTTGAGTACACCTATGACCCAATCCTACACAAGGAGTGATCAGCAGGGTCTTTGGACTCTAATGACTTATAGGTAAGTAGATGCACCCCATTCAACACGTTAATAAAGATGTTCTCCCTTAATGATAGAGATTCTTCAGCTCCCTTAATCTACAACACTGATGATGCTCCAACGTAAGGCGACGGGGTTGGGTTAAGGTCTTATTGGAATCTACTTTAATGAATATTAATCATTGAAGAGACGGAGTGATTCCATGGTCTTTAGCATTCAAGGGATCCCAATTCAATGATTTGTCATTAAGAAGGTAACTAGATGGTCATTGAATGCGAAAGTTCATTCACCAATCCACTCTATTGAATATCAATGATGAGGGTGGATTGAATGATGAACTCCCATGAGAAAAAGGGCTTAGGGTTGGTGATAAGCAATAACTCTCTCAAAGCTCTCTCTCTTTTTTCTCAATACAGTAACCAAGAACAAGCTCTCCTTATAAAGGCAGAAAGCTCTAACGGTAATAAAATAGTTAGTGTCTAATTGAGTTCAATGTCATCAAACCTAATTTGATGTCATCAAACGTATACTTTCGATGATATGAACTCAACTTAAAAACACTGCTGGAGATTTTTTACATGAGATTGATCTCATCGAACCTTCTTCAATGTCATCGAGATTTGAACTCTGATGACATCGAAATATAGTTTGATTCCTTGACATTCTATGTGATATTACACAAGAGCTTGCTGGACAAGTTTGAGGCTGTCTTCAATGTCATCGAGCCTAACTTGATGTCATCGAATTTCGAAGTTCGATATTGTGAGGCTCGTATCCATCATACGATCATTAGACTCATACGATCCTTACGTCAAATTTCGATGACCGCGACCCGTAATCGGCTTTTGCGAGCGACCCTAAGTCGCATCCCGTATATCTAAGTTGACTCGACCCAAGACTTGTACCCTAGCGACCGCACTGTCGCTGTGGTCCAACGTCGCGTCTTACGCTCCGATGCGATACCTAGGCCAGGAGCTGTGGGTCCAGGTTTATTTCGAGGAAAATGCTGCACATTGCGAATCCTGAGAGAATCTCTACCACCTTTCACATCAATCAATCAAGTACATATCTCATCACTAGCCCATGGTTTCTTTCTCCTCAAGATAAGCAACATACCCCCTAAGTCAACTCTCATGTCACTCACACCCATCACTCATCATGTCACGCCCCAAACTCGAAAACCGGGTTCACAAAATTTTCGATCGTCGAATCTGGTGCCAACAGCTTCTGTAGTACCCTATTCTCGACTCCCGGCACCCATACACCAGGTTCTGATCCTAAGATCCTACAAGGAGGATTTCAAACATGATTTTGATTCAGTATAAGCATAACAATAAGCATAACCCATGAAGAATAACCACAAGAACACCATTACAAAATCCACTATGATAAAAAAACTTTAAGTACAATGCATATGAAGGGAATTACAAGATAATGATAATAACAGAAACTCCAGAAGCTCGACCGCACACTCCTACTGCGGTGAGGCTACGACTACGTCCTGGTGTCACCTGCACACATAAATCGTGCATAAGCTTATAGAAAGCTTAGAAGGTGGTGTAAGTGTGTGCGTAGTATGAATGTGCTCAGAATGCAATGCTAGAGTAATATAGAATCATTCTGATGGGTACATGAATGTAATTAGTCGTACCAAGGCTATGCGGTGCAAGATATGAATGTTATCGGCCATATCAAGACCATGCGATGCAAGATGCAATTCAAGCATGCCAATCCTCATCCAAATCCATATATCAATACAGCTCATCAAATATCAGTACAGTTCTCTTTTTGGATAATCATCGGGGTTTAATGCACTCTAAATAGCACTGCCCCTTTTCCAGCTGTGCAGTCTAAGTGAACGTAAGAAACCTTACTATCTACCTGGCCAATAGTCTGCCAATACCTATCCAGCACGTTGATAGTGGACCCATTCACGTGCTGGTCAAACTAAGCCTAGCAATGCCCCTTCCAACCGATCATGACACAGTGGGAGACGCGACCTCTAGGTATTCGGCTCTCTTGCGCTCATGTATCCACTCAGTCTCGACGTTGGAGTCATCCTCTGGTACTATTGGGTTTAGGAATTTTCACCCAATGACATCTATGACTCCTCGATGTTAGAAACAGTATTTTCGGTATCCAATTCGGCCACCCATGATGTGTCTGTGGAAGCGACAGCCTTGATGTCGCTAGGGCATACAGTAATCACAATCACACAAATGTAAATGTGCATGAGTCACGCAGTCCAATCATGCATCAATCCTGCATATATCGTGCGCTCATGTGGGGTAACTCCGCCTATCAGGGAGTCCCAAAAATCACCTGCACTATGGCATATGCAATGACCAATCACATCTCATAACAAAATACAAATGATGCATATGGGCATGTATCATGATGTTATGCTGTTACAAACTCATAATCAGTAACGGTAGTCGGTATCGACAATCAGCACTGATAATCAGCATCGGTAATCAACCTCAATGCAAGGCGGGGTCCATAAATGGATGACTGATGATGGACCAATTAAAATCAATGGGGCCTAAGCGTTTAGGTTAACCCACGAGAGAATGATGAGGAAGGGCCTATCAAGGCCTAAGGGAAGGTCACAATGTGGGTGTTCAACCATCATTACCCATCAATGTGGTCATTTAACCAACATTGCTCCCAAGGAATGGTGCTCATAGGACCAATCGGATAAGGGCCCATGGCCTAACACAAGGGCCTAATATACATCATCATGGGCCTCAATTACATCAAATGGGCTGATTAAATGGGCCGAATCAAATGGGCCGATTCAAATGGGCCAATTCAAATGGGCCAATTCAAATGGGCCAAATCAATGGGTTGTGTCAAGTGGGCGAAGTCGAATGGGACGAGTTGAATGGGGCGAGTCGAATAGGTCGAGTTGAATGGACCGATCAAATGGGTTAAGTCAAGTGGGCCGCTCCAATGGGCTCGTATACATCAAATGGATCGCATCATGAGGGTCCAAAATACATCATATCGGTCCTTATCAAGTGGGCCCAAAATACATCACATGGGCTGCATTAACGGGCCATACTGTTACCCCATTCATCTATTATTAGAGATCTTTTTAGAGTATTATGAAAAAATATGAATCATATCAAGAGATCATCAGGACCATACCACATATAATAACAGTGATAGTGATTCCCATTGTTAAAATTAAGAGGGCCCATCAAAGTATTTATTTTTCATCTAGTCAGTTCATATGGTCATAAAGACCTAAACTTAGAGGAAAAACAAATATCATATTGGTTCAAAACTTCTGTAACCCAAAGGGTTTTAATGGTAGGCATTCAAACCACTATTTTTGCAGTGTGGTCCGCTTGATACTAGATCCGTCTTATTTTTAGTCTCAAGCCTTGAGATGAGCCTGCCAAATGGATGGATGGTTTAGACGTAACACATATATTAGTGGGCCCCACAGAATTTACTGACTTTAATTACAGCGGCAAGATGCTGCTAGAGCTGGGCCATCCATCAGATGAACGACATGGACACAATATATACATCACCGTGTGGCCCATGTTGTAACTATATCACATTGGGGTGTCCCCACCGTCCTGACCTTTACATCATGGTAGGGTCCTCAGAACTTGGTGACATCATTGCATCCCACTGTCCAGGGGATGAAACACATAAACGGTGGGGTCCACAGAGCTTGGTGATGTCAACAATGCAGCTGATTAGCTGATGTGATACACACTAGCCAATCCATGTCTCATGTAAGCGGGTCCCACGTGATGGGCCACCCACTACAGCTTCCACCATATATATAATATAATATAATATTATATTATATTATATTTATAATATATATATATATATATAATATAATATAATATATCATAATATTGTATTATAACATTATAACACCCAACGTCTAGAGAGTTTGGACGCTGGGCTTCACGGTCAGCAGGGTGGGTCCATGTGGAGTGGTCCACCGTAAATATTGCTTGGTTGATATCTGTGTTTTGCCTACGTGCAACACATATATATGGTGGGGTCCACACCAGTGGGCCACTCCACTGATCAAGCATATATTTGTGTCTTCCCATCATTAGGCCTACCTAAAGTCATCCAGCAAGGTGGCTACTATTAATAGATGGTGTGGATCTACTCAATTCATCAAGTGGCCCACACATCAAAGAGAGAGAGACAGAGAGGGAGGGAGAGAGAAAGAGAGAGAAGGAGAGAGATCGGCGATGACGGAGGGGCCCCACCACTATGGGTCCCTCATGGATACAAGCATACATTAATGTGGGTCCCATCATATGTGGGCCCTTGAAACACAAAATAAAATGAAAATGTGGGTCCAAGATCACCCACCTTCCACTTCTTCTTGGCTCCTTGGAAAGGTAGTCGCCTTAGCTTCGATCTCAACGGAAGATGACGAGGTTTTGATGGTTGAGATGGGAGGTGAGAGAGAGGGAAAATGGGCCACACTTGTTTTGGGAGAGAGCTTGGATGTTGGAGGCTCTCATGAGAGATGCGAGGTTACTTAGAAAATGAGAGAGAAAGAGAGGTGATGGATTGATATGGGATGGGTGGAATGGGTGTTGTAAGGAGAGGTATGGGTTTGTTGGAAATTTTGGTAAAAGAGGGATGGGTAGGGAGAGAGAGAGTTGACTTATGGAGAAGAGGGAGTGGATTTTTGTACTTAGGATAGGGTGAGTTGGGATTGAGGTATGGTGGTGTACTTGGCTTGATTTGATTCGACGGGTCGTAGAGATTCTCTCAGAATTAGTAATGTGCAGCATTTCTTTGGAATGAATGCGGGCCCATATTTCCTAGCCCGGGTATCGGATCAGTGCATGAGTCGCGATGTTGGAACCGCGGCGATGGCGCGGTTTCCATGGTACAAGTTTCCATTCGAGCCGACTTCGGTATGCAGGACTCGGCTTAGGATCGTGCGCAAACGTCAGACACAGGTTGAGGGTTACCAAAATTCAACCGGGAGGACCGTGGAAGCTTACTGAATGGTACGTTCTAGGATATGTGTCTTACACATCACCTCTCTCTTGCTTCACCCTCTCCTCTCTCATTTCCTCTACCATTTTCCAAGTAACCAAAGAGAGGGTAGACGTCCAAGCTTTTCAAGAGAGAAAGAGCCTAATGTGTGGCCCACTTCCTACCCTTAAACTCCCATCTCCACCCTTCAATTCTCATCTTCTACCATTAAAGTTGAAGCCAAGGACCTTAACATTCCAATGAGCCTAGAAGAAGTGGAATCGGTGGGTGATATTAAGATTTTCACACTTAATTTCTATTTGAGGGCCCACTGGTGGTGGGACCCATTTTGATGCGTGTGATGTAAACCGAGAGGAGCTCATAGTGGCGGAGCTCGTCCCTTCACCACACCGTCTCTCTCTCTCTCTCTCTCTCTCTCTCTCTCTCTCTTTTGTGATGGAGTGTGGCCCACCTGATCTAGACCGTCCATGTGTTGGGCCCCACCTTGTTGTTTGTCCATTTAAATAGGCCTGGATGAAGGGAAAACACAAATATCAGCTGATCCAGAGCTATGGAGGGCCAACATGTGGACCCACCTTGATGTGTTGTATCCGATGTCATCCTTCCAGGCTTGGCCTGGTAAATGAGGCAGATTCAAATCTCTGGTGGGGCACACCATCGTCCAGCACGTAAGACAGTGGGTACCACCCATAGTGTATGTGTTTTATCTACATCGTCCATATGTGGGACCAGCCCACTGATGTATGTGTTGCTCCCACACTATCCAGCAAAGGACATGCTAGGCACCTTAATGTAAGTGTTTTATCAACGCCATTCATCTGTGGGGTCCACCATGATTTATGAGTTTTATCTGCACCGTCCAACTTGTTAGATGGTGAGATCCACCTTAATGTATATGTTTTATATCTATGTCGCCCTTGTATAGCACACGAGGCCCACCTTGATGGCACGTGCAGCCTACATCCATGTGGGACCCACTGTGATATATGTATTTTATCCCACCATCCATCTAGACGGTGGGGGACCACTAGCCTTATAGCTTCTGAATTGACGTCAGCAATGTTTTTTGTGTCTGATCATGAGGTATGTGTTATACCCAAACTGTCCATCCACCTTACAGTAGCTATATTGTTGCTGTCATGACGTCAACAAGTTCTGTGGGTCTTATCACAGGTAAGTGTTATACCCACCGTGATATATGTATTTAGATGGTGGGGACCACAGTGATGTATTTGTTATATCTACACCGTCCGTCCATTTCCTGGACGTGGGCCCACCATGCTGTATGTGCTTTAACCGTGCCGTCCGTCCATTTTCTGGACGCGGACCCCACCATAACGTATGTATTTTATCTGCGCCGTCCAGCAATAATGGGGTTCACCTGATGTGTTTCATCCATGCGGTCCAGTAGACTATAGGGGCTAACCTATAAGGCCCACCTTGATGTATATGTTATGTATGTTGCCCATCCATTTTACTAAATCACGAGCTGCCCCATTAGGCCCAATATGATATATGTGAGGTCCATATGATGCGGCCCAATGTGATATATTTGAGCCCCATATGATGCCGCGCATTATGATGTATTTGAGGCCCTTATGATGAGGCCCATTGTGACGTATTTGAGGCCTAGGTATGAGGCCCATTGTCATGTATTTGAGGCCCTTATGATGAGGCCCATTGTGATGTATTTGAGGCCCAGGTATGAGGCACATTGTGATGTATTTGAGGCCCATGGATGTGGCCCATTATGATGTATTTGTGACCCATTGTGATGTAAATGTGGCACGTATATGAGGTCCATTGTGATGAATATGCGGCCCATGTTTGAGGCCTAATGTGATGTATATGCAGCCCATGTAATGAGGCCCATTATGATGTATATACGGCCCATGTAATCATGCCCATTGTGATTTATATGCAGCCCTTATATGAGGCCCAATTGTGATGAGTGATTCCACCATGATGTATGTGTTATATTCATACTGTTCATCCATTTCTCTAAGACCATGGGCTCCATTGCCTTAAGAGGCCTACCCTGATTTATGGGCAATATGCCCACCATGGGGCTGCCTTGTGAGGCCCATCATGATGTATCTGTTACATACACGATGTCCATCCATTTCCCTAACTTGTATAAGGGTCGTGGGCCCCATAGAGAGTTAAGTGGACCACACACTAGGAGACAATAGTGGTTAAATGTCCACCATTGAAATCCTCCCTAGTGCCCATTGTTAAGCCCATTATCTTGGGAGCGATGATGGTTAAATGTCCACGTTGTAATCTCCCTAAGGCCCATTGTTAGGCCCATTCTCATCTCCTCTTATTGGGCTTACACCAAACTGTTGGGCCCTCATTGATGCTAGTAATACCCATCTTTCCCTTGATTAGGCTATCCCAATCCGTTGGGCCCCCATTTGATAATGATGCTTTCCACCATACCCTGTAGGACCACCCAAGCCTTGGAGCCTATCTTATATTTGTACCAGGCCTTCTATAGGGAATGTGGCCAACATAGATGCATGTGTTTGTCCAAGCTTAGTAACCTAAGCCTGAGGCCCACTTAGATGATAAGCAGGACTGTTTGTAGGGTTATGTAGTCCTGGATGTGTGGATTCTACCAAGGGCCGCCTTATATTCGTAACGTGCCATCATAGGAAAGCCTAGTTGTCATGGTAAAGAGAGTGAGGAAGCCCACTTGTTTGTATACCCGCTTGAATCACCCCGTGAGATGTATCCTACCATGTAATCAATTGTTAGGACCATATGTTATGTATGTATCATCCACACTAACCATTTGCCTTTTGAGATAAGTGTAAGGCCCATCCTTAACATTATTACATCATCATCACCTCCTTGCTATAGATGGAAGAATATGTGGTATAAGGTGTATAGAACCTATCTCGACAAATAGGTCAGGCCCACCGTCCCCATCTTGGATTATATAGAGCCCCGGGAAGGCTAATGTTAGACATGTTGTATGGACTCCTATAGCTGTAAAGGGAGTATGTTGCTTGATTTATACTTTTTATGTGTGACCTGCTGGAGAAGGTCGATTGTGGATTATTATCGTATTCCTTATAATCATGCCTATGTACTTTATTACATCATGATATATGCCCATACACATCATATCTATGCTTGTAATGAGGAGTGATTAATCATAGCATATGTCATTGGGTTGGTTTATCATGGGACTCCTTGTGAGACGGAGTTGCCTCACATGAGCGCATGGTACGTGTAGGTTTGATGCATGACTGGATGGTATGACTCATGCATCTTATATTTTGTGATATGACCACCGTATGCCCTAGCGACATCAGGGCTGTGGCCTCCATAGACATAACGTGGATGGATAGATGGGACACCGAAAATCCTTTTTTTACATGGGGTGCGATAGATGTCCCTGAGTGAAATTCCTTAAACCCTCATGGTACATGAGGACGCTCCAATGTCTAGACCGAGTGGATATATATGAGCTTATGAGGGCCGTATACCATTAGGCTGCATCACCCACTATGTCGTGGTCGGTTGGAAGGGGGTGTGGCCTTATCCGCCTGAGTGAGAGGGTTGTAAGCTAGGCTGAGTTTGACCAGCTTATGAGTAGGTCTGCTACCCATGAGCCGGCCAATATTGGTAGGTGGGCGGTGAGGTCTCTTTCACTCACTTAGTTGAGCGACTAAGAAGGCAGTGGCCAATGTGGAGTGTACTAGACCCCGGTGATGATCTCATAGATGTACGATACTGATATGTGGACTTGCTAAGCAAGAGTTGCATACTCAACACTTAGCTCATTCATTCATTCATTCATTATCCACTCAGTTTGGTGGTGCATAACCAAATTATTATGTGTATCTTCATAATGGCCAGGATTTCGATTGGACATGCAACCAACCTGAGATCAAGAGTTTACGACATTGAGTCTAGCTATCCAAATTTAGGTATGGAACTGGTTTGGATAAACGTCCTTTGTGATGGACCCTACAGCTTGCGATACTACGTACTATCATCCTGACTCTACACTCCAACTTAGTCATTTCATTTGTACCGCATATTACATTGCATCCTCAACACTTAGCATTTGGTTTACTGTGCTTCAGTATTACATAGCCTGAATAAGGTTTATGGTATTATGGACTCACCAGGATCTACATATTGCATTACATCTGGGGCATATGACATTTGGGTTGCTATGTTTCTGCATTTATATGGCCTAGATGAGGCCGATAGTATTCATGGCTCGTCAAAATTGCATATTGTATTTCATCCTCGGTATCTAATATTTGGCTCATTATGATCCTGTATTGCATAGCCGATCTGCATTGCATACTTTGATATTGAATGACTTATAAACTTGTCAGTATTTCCGCTTACTCTGATATTTGTGTGCTTGGCACTTATCTTGTGCACACACTTACACCACCCTCTAAGCTTTCTATAAGCTTATGCACGACCGTTGGGTGTAGGTGATTTTAGGTCACAGCAACATTAAGGCGGGAGCTTGTGGCAGATCACTTTGAATTTTTTGTTATTTATGTATTTCCCTTCCAACATTGTACTCGAATGCTTATATTAGTGGATATGTGGTGTTGATGTTGTTCTTATGATTTGGGTACACATGTGGTTATGCTTCTTAAAAAAAGATCATACTAAAAATTCTCCTTGTAGAATCTCATGATTAGAATCTGGCATATGGGCACTGGGAGCCGAGAATGGGGTACTACAGCGGCTATCGACACTAGATTTGGCGATCGAGAATTTTGTGAGCCTGGTTTCCAAGTTTGGGGCATGACAGATATCATCGAATCCCAGTTCGATTCATCAATCTTTTCAGAAGATATTCCTTGAAGATTTGCTAGACCCTTCTTTGTCCAATTTTGATGTCCTTGAGGCTTCCTCGATGTCATCGAAGTTTGAATTTTTAATGTCATCGAGGATAACTCGATTCCTCGAACATTTCAGTTTCATTTTCCTTTCAAGCTTGTTGGACACAGACTTGTCCATTTTCGATTTTATTGAGACTTCATCGATGTATCAAAGTTTGAATTTTGATGATATTGAGTTTATCTCGATTCCTCAAATATTTCAGTTGATTTTCCTTTGAAGCTTGTTCGACACATACTTGTCCATATTCAATGTCATCGAACCTAATTTGATGTCATCAGAGTTTGAATCTCAATGACATCGAAGCTCGTTTGATTCCTCGAGCAATGTTAGAATATTTTCCAAGAAGTTTTATTGGAAAAAGCTCTAAGTTCTGCGAATATCATCGAATCACCCTCGATTTCATCGACAACGTGTATTCGATGTCATAGAAGGTATGTTTGAATAATCGAATATTCTGTCCAAATACTTATGTGGTTGCTGGACATAAATGGTCTCATTTCAATGTCATTGAAGCCTGTTCAATGTCATCATACATGAGTGTTTGATTTCATCGACCTAAGCTCGATGTCATCAATTGAAGCAGAAAACTTAAAAGATTTTTCCATTTAAAAATAAGTTTTTAGACTTTTTAATACCTCTGTTGTTCTAAGATTTTTAAGGAGTTATTTACCTGGGTGTTTTGGGACATGGGATGTGAGGCTTAATTTACCTTTGATGATCTCGAAACACACATCCGGTTGAGGAAATAGCTTTTATGATCTTCATATAGGGCTCACTTGACTTACCGACTCAACCCTTACGCTAATTGACAAAACATGACACTTTCACAATGGACTCTAATACATGTTAGTGAGTGAGCATTGTTTTAGCACATGTTGATGAAGATCTTCCTATTGATGAAGTTTCTTCAGCTCTCATAAATCACAACCACTTGTAGATGCTCCAATTGAGGGTACCGAGGTTTTTAGGTTAGGGTTTGGTTCGATCTACTCTAGTTAATGATGGGTCTTTAAAAGCAAGAGAAGATTCCCAAAAGTTAAGCATTCAAGGATTTCGGCATAATGATTTTCCATTAAAAAGTGTTGCTAGATTATCAATGAAAGCTGGAGTTCATAGTTCAATCCAAGCTATAAATATACCAATAAATGCCTTTAAGTCATGGATTGAATGAGGAACTCCTATGAGAAAGAGGGCTTGAGATAAATGGTATTAACATAGAAATCACTATCTCAAAGCTCTCTTTAATGCTCGCTTAAAGAGCCAAAAAGCAACCCAAATGATATATAAAGTCAAATCTCAATGATAAAAGAACGGGTAGAAATCTGTCATTGTCGATGCCATCAAAGGGTCTTCAATGCCATCGAAGTTTCCTTTGATGTCATCGACTTCCTGCACCAAGATTTTCAAATAGGTGATGGATAGATTATGTCTGATGCAAAGATGGCTCGATGCCATCGAGATTTTCCTTGAAATATACACTTTGGTTGCTCGACTGTTTAAACACTTTTTTAATGCCATCGAATAGCCTTTCGATGTCATCAATTACAGTTTAAAGCCATCGTGAATAACTTGATTTTCCTGTAAAAACTATTTGGACAATTTTATCCATATTTTGATGTCATCGATTAGACTTTTAATGTCATTGAAAGGTCTTCGATGCGATCAAGAATTATCGGATCTTCCTTAAAAGCTTACTAGACAAACTAGTTCAAATTTCAATGCTATCGAACCGTGTTCGATGCCATCGATAACTTACTTCGATGCCATCAAAAGAGGTTCGATTGCATCAAATACACTTAGACTTTTCAAAGTTTGTTGGAGATAAATGGTCATATATTGAGGTCATCGAAGTGGGTTCGATTAAGTTTCGATGTCATCGAACTTCTTTCGATTCCATCAAATATATCCAGTATTTTCACAGTTTGATTGCTAGACTGTTAGGCCATTGTTTCGATGTCATTGATTGCACTTCGATTGCAATCGACAGAACATGAATTTTTGCCAATTGATCCATTCTGCACAAACTTTAAACTAACCTTAAATCTAAGCTTGCCAAGGGTTTTGCAAACATGATTTTGGGGGAATTTTAGACCATTTTAAGTGGGACATTTACTTGATAGGGTTTGGTTATGGAAGTGAGGCTTAATATACCTATGTAGTGCACTCGAATCTCTTCAACTTGGTGAGTCTTAGGTCTTGTAATCTTCATATGGGGCTCACTTGACTCCTGACTCAACTTACATGCATATTGAAAAGCAAGGGTACTTTCAAATCATATAGATATGGATGAAGGAAAAAAAATCATATTGATCCAAAACTTGTGTTTTAAGAAGTTTTCAGCGTTCAGTTCACACTATTTCCTGTAGTGTGGTCTACTTGAGCATTGGATGTGCTTCAATTTTGGGATCATGTATTGAGTGTCAAATATTACATATTTCCCCTTGTTTATACTTTGTTTTTATGAACATAATAGCACTTAATCGATTTATTTATGCGTGTTTGTCTTGCGAGGTGATTTTGAGAGCTTAAGGTGAAGAGAATGATAAAAGCATGGATTTGATGCTCATGAATTGCCAAAACAAGGATTGAATATTTGGTGACTAAGATTAAAGATTTCAAGAGTCTAAGATCCAAGGAAACCAAGTGAAGATGGACGAAAATCGAGTTTGCAAAGTGAAGAATTCAATAGTTGCTAAAATTAACTATCGATGACATCAAACACACTTCGATGCCATCGAAAGTAAGTGTTCGATACCATCGAAGGAGGCTCAATCACATCAAAAAATCAGAGGAAATCAAGTTTGGTTGTTGGATTATTAGAGGTAAATTTTGATTACATCGAAGACCCTTCGATTCCATAAAAGATAAGGCTCAATGTCATTGAAGCCAGTTCGATGACATTGAGAATTTGAGGATTTTAAAGCTCAACTCGCTGGGTAGTTCTGGACCATTTCCAATGATTTTGAGGAGTTGTCCAATGATATCGAAGCCTATTCGATGACATCGATGGCTATGCATTGTGAAAGGGCGTGCAGTTCGAATTCAATTGGGTTTCACACCTTCGATGACATCGAAGTGACATCGATGATGACATCAAAGGTTGCGTAGAGTGCATAAATTTGAAGCAGTTTCTAAAGTTGTCCAGACAAATCCTATATATTGAGGTTCTCCAAGGTATTTTAAGAACTAATTAGAGCTAAACGAGTAGAGCCATGGTGTAGAATCTTTCAAGGAGTTCTTTCTTCATCCTTAATTAGTTTGTCATGCTTTTCTTTATGAGTTTTAACTTAATCATGTCTTTTGTTGACTAATCTCTTAGCTAAAGCTAAGAGGTGAGGCTTGTAGCTTATATTGATGATTATTTTACTTTGATTCAAGTTTATGTTGAACTTCTATTAATTATTGGTTTGAATGAAGGAATATTTTCAGTTTTTATGATTTATTGTGACTGAAATTACAGTAGATGCTTAGGAAGCTTTTAATACCTTCTTACCTGTTTTACAATCATGTGATCTATAAAATTCGCGATCCACCATCGTCTATGGGCATAGTTTATGCATGAATTCCCTATAATCATGGGATTGGTGCTTCATGTGTGAACTAATCCAATAAAGTTCAACACCACATTATGTTTTAATTGCTCCATCATCCGACTGGATAGAATAGGACTTTGATTCCATTTGTGCTTTGGTTGAATTAAGTAAAGTCTCATCTTAATAAGTATTAGTGAATCCTTGATGCTCTAGTTTTCATTACATTGATAGATTTAATTCACAACGATTTCTCTCTAAATTTTCAGATTTTATATTCTAGTTCTAATTCTAGTTAATTCAGAATACATACAACTAAGTGCTTGTGGATTCGACCTTAGTCTCATTGAGATTATTACTACAGTGCAGCCCTACACTTGGGATTGCCAACATCATGCTTTGAACTTATCTAGTAAAATGGATGGACAGAGTGGAAAAAAGACATAAATCATAGTGTGCCCCACGCAGTTTACCCAATACTCTTAGTGTAGTGAGTTACTTAGTACACAATTTGCTTACATTTAGAAAGGGACTTGGATTGTTCCTACCATCAAAAGCTAGGTGAGGCTCGTGATAAGAGAAAGTAGGTAGGGGAATGTGGATGCAACTTACCTATGAAACCCTTTTGCATAAAGTTACTACACGTAAAAGCTAAACGAGGCCCACAGTGATGTTTTTGAGAAATTCATCTTGTTCATCCATTTTTTCACATCTTGTTAAGACAAGAGCCCAAAAATGAGGCTGATCCAAACCTTAAGAGAGCTACACAAAAGGAAACAATGAGGATTGAATGTCCATCATTGAAACATTAGTTGGGTCATAGAAGTTTTGGATCAAGCTAATATTTTTTTTTTCAATATATAACTATAGGAATGACCCACCGAACAGTTTGGATGCGCCTTGAGGAGATTTCAATGGTAGACATTTCTTTACCCACTTTTCTCCCTGTTGAACAGGCCTACTTGTCTTTTAGATCTGCCTCTCATGTCCTAACACGTTCTGGAAAACTAGATGGATGGGGTGGATTTCTCACAAATCTCATTGAGGGCCATACCTAGCTTCTGAGTGCAGGAACTCTTCGATAGTCCCCGTCTAGAAAATTTCAACCATTGAAACCTCCTTAACCTCCTTAGCTCCACCCTGATGTAAGATCATTCCTACTAGGATGAACGAAAACACCAGCATATTAGGCAAGTCCAAAACATCTATGACTCTGTGAATGTTTTAACCGTGGATGTTCAATATTTTGTATTTTCTATCACACAACTCACTTGTGTTTTAGATCTGCTATATTTTTGGACTTTCTGTAATAAAACAAAAGCAAAGAGTGAATTTTTCACAAGCATCATAATAATAGCATACCAGGTGGCCTAATCAAATCCTGCCACATTCGTCACCAGGCGCCAAGTAATCTTCTTTCCTTTTGTAGGACATCAGTACCTTTAAAGTTGGATACCACGCAATGAAGATCACTTGACAATAGAATAGGACAGTCAACTCATCAGATGGACCATGCCTTGGACCCAACAGAGAACCAACGATTTGACTCAACATATACGATTGGCCCACCAAGCAAGCAAATCAACCTAATTTTCAAGAAAGGTCGTTTTCTTTGAACCTATTATTTTCATATGGTACTGATTTCTTAAACAGTTGCCATGTTGGTAGGAAAGGGACAGTGCCACACAAGTTGTAGTGGAGATGTTGTAAGTGACGAATTCTCTAGGGGTACACACCAACATAGACTTATGTGCCAAATCTAGTGCCAAATGCAGGCCACTTATTAGGTTGGTTGAATATAGGCTGTCTGATAGTGTTGTAACCTATATTTTACTATTCTTGAAAAACTGAATTGGAATGGATACATGTTATAGCAAGGCAAAAATATAGTATAATAAATATCTTTAAAGATATTTAGAGTGCCTTTTACAGAATCACAACTAGCAAGATGATAAGACAGGGAGCGATTGATAGATATTCGAAAGCAAATTAGGTGGCTCATAGTCATTCAGAAGACATGGCTGAGAGGTATTTAAAATCAAATCAAGTGGCCAAGTGGTGTCCAAAAGTAGATCAAGCGGTCGAGAGTCGTCTAGAAGTGAAACTAGTAGTTGAGAGGTGTTTAAAAGCAGAATGAATAGAGGAACATAGGATAAAAGATAAGAATTTGAAAGACTAAGTGGCAATGGTTCATCTGCCATATTAAATAGAAAGATATGTAAAAGAATTAATACTACACATCGTCGGATGACCGACAAAAGCATTACGCCCGATGTGTAGTCGATGAATGATTAGCGACTAAAGTAGAGCTTGGTCAAGAGAAGAAGAATAATTAAAAAGAAGAAATGTAACATAAAAAAGGATTTAGAGAAAGATTTTTCAACTACCATAACCATTACAGTAATGTAAGAAGTATCTGAAAGAACAAGCAACAAAAATATTCCATAAATAGAAGATGAAAACAAACCTATCAATTTATCTTTTACCTCAACTTATCCTAGGCGTAGCGATAATCTAGTAGCAGTAATTATTAGCTATAAGTTTTAGTTGTAGTCCAAATCTATGCTCATACATTAGATTTGTTTTCTATCCAATATCACGCAATTCTTTCAAGAAACACATTCTTGCAGTCGCTTCCAATGACTAATTGTGATTTTTTCTTTTTGTTTAATTGCATTGGTATTCTAAAAAGTCCTTTCTTGTGGAAAGCATAAAGTAACCCATCTTCGAAGGAACCTCACCACCTGATTATCATATGATCATTATAAATTTATGCAAGTTTCTGAGTAACAAAGTGATCATCTCATAATCTGGTCATATATGGATGTATCTGCTTATTTCAGTACTTGGGGTCATAGTTGATTGGTTTTTTAACATCCAATTTTTCACGGCCAAAGTTTGTACTCGTGCTCGAGAAAATTGGGTGTTAATAATGTATAAATTGGATGCCTTTAAAAATTACACTTTTTTTTTTCATTTAGATCACACCTAGATACATTCATGAAGGTAACATTCACGAGAATAAAATCGACTGTATTGATTATTTCATTAAAGTAAAAGAATTTAGTAAATACTCAAATTCCCTCTCAATGGGACCTTATTATATTTATCGAGTTCGCAGCAGAAGTATAAAACTATCTTTTTATTCTTTCAGTATAGTATTCCATAGGGAGATGGTCTTTTAAATCTTTAATCTGTACATCACCTGCATCATCTGTATGGTTGGAGAGGGTCAACACCCTACTCATAGTGATGGTTATCATTTAAGATTAACAATGATTCAAGAGATTCATAAAAATAATGTAAAGGTTCTGATACACCTCGTATTCTACTACTACAAGGGATATCAGTATGCACAAACAACCTACATGAGATGCATGCCTAGCACAGTGTGTGTGGCTTATCATATATAGTGATCATTACAATATGGAATACAATTAATATACAACCCGGATTGCCCCACATTCTCACACTACGGAGATTTACCAGCATGTTCGATGCTACCGTGGATTTACGTGAATACCTCGAGGTGGCACAACACATGAGTCAAATAAATTATGTGACATGATTTTTTCATGGAGCAACAATTTGCAACATTCAATCCCGAAAGTGATGTAACACACATTGCGAATTACTTACATCAATTTGTGCAACACTACCTAAAAACTCATGGAATTACGTGCCGACCATGAGGGTCTCTACCCAGAGCGCATTACATCCATGATAAAATACTTGAATCACTAGTTGTAATACCTCTTAAAACATCACTTGCACTTATAGAGAACATAATTCGAATCATGGAGGTTCTGGAATATCAAGACACATGCCAAAAGGCTTAAAGGTAAATAACACAAGGCTAGTAAAGTAAGGAAGAGAGTAGCAATGGCTAACTCATAAAGAGGAGAGTGACAATGGTCAGCTTAATAAAAGGAGAGTAGAAATGGCTAACTCAACAAATAGAAGAGTGGCAATGGCCAACTCAATAATAAGGAGAGTGGAAATAGCTAACTTAATAAAGAGAAGAGTAACAAGGGCTAACTCAATAAATTGATAAAGGCAAGGGCACAGCCTATATCCATCGCTCCACATAAATTCATAAAGATCACCTGTAATCATATCATAATTTCCAAAATGGTAGATAATTGTTAATGATAAATTAAATAATTAGAGAAAGAAAATCATAGCAACATGAAAACATAGTATGTAATAGGTAAGGCATATTAGCTTAGATTACTGTAAGCTTAAAGGAATAAAACCCTCACCTTGATTATTCGATGTCTGATAGTAAGGTTAAAGGCCTCGAGTAATCCTAGGATCAGAACCCACTCTCTTGTCCTAACTTATGCGAATTGAATGATAGGGTTAGTTCCTATTTTATGACATCAATATATCTCACCTAAGTTTAATGGTCGTGAAAGGTGTGGATTACATTCAACTTCTTTATTGTGAAAGGAATTATATCCCACCTTTATTGAAGTGAAGGGATGGGAGAATCTAAAAAGAAAAGGAGGAAACTGGGTTGGACCTAAACTGAACTCGACCTATAATCTAGGGGACTTGTGAGGCCGACTGCATCTCTACATTTCTAGTTTTCTTTCTTTCTCTCTTTCTGTTTCTTTTATAAGTGCTATAATGTGTAAAGCACATCTTGTTTGTCAAATTTCATTTAGAAAAAACAACTTATTAAGTAGCGTTCAAGTCAAATGGATTAAGATGAAAAGTTCAAGTCAAGTGGATTAAGATGTTAAGTTCAAGTTCTACTAAAGTTCTAGTAGAAGATTAAGCTCCATCTAGAAATTTAAGCTCTATTGAAGAATCTAGTAGAAGATCAAGTTCTATAAAATTCAAGCATCTAATCTACTTCAAAGTTCAGTCATTTCAGGTATTATGAACCCTAGAAAGCCCTTAGGTTTAGGTACTTTCAAAATCTACTTTAAATGAGTTTTTATGCTTATAGTTGACTAAGGTTCGAGTAGCCTAAGTTGTGGCTTGACTAGTTTAAGAATTTTTTGACTAGTCATAGTACAAATTGAAATAAAACAGATTTTTTGTTATACCTTCGACCAGTCGAGGAAGCTGCTCGACTCATTGAATGTGGGCCTTTGACCAGTTAAGGAAGCTGCTCAACTCGTCAAAGGTGAGCCTTCAACCAATCGAGGGTTGCTCAACTCGAAGTCCAGCAACTGAATCAGTTCGGATTTTTAGCACCCTCAACCAATCGAAGACCATGCTCGACCAATTGAACAGGGCCCTCGACCAGTTGAGCAGGGCCCTCTACCAGTCAAAGATCTGTTATATCTTATCCCTCTTAAATTTAAAAATTTGTTGGAATGAAATTCGGTTCTTAAACTCCTTGAAGACTATCTTAGACGAGTCGAAGCAACAAATTTTTTGCCTATAAATTGAAGCTTTCTCTCAATCCGATCATACAATTCAAGTCTATCAAATCCTTCTACAAGAGAGAGAAAAGCCTCTGTTATATTCAAGCTATTGTATGGTATTTATTAAATATTTTAATAGCTTTTTATTTAATTCCTTAATCTCTTATTCTGTTAATTTTTAATACTCTTCTTTTTGAGATCTTAAAGGAATTCAAACAAGTAACCATTGGTTTGAATCTATTTAAAATCAATCTAGAACCTTGAACCCTTTTCTATATGACTGAACATTAAACGATTTACATGAAAGTGCCTTTATTTGTCAATTAGCGTGACAGTTAAGTCAGTAAGTCAAGTGAGCCCCATATGAAGATAATACAAGATGCTGCCTCAACTGGATGGGTGATTTAAGAACGTTAAAGGTAAAATAAAACGTCACATCCCATGTCCAAAATACCCAGGTATATAATTCCCTTTAAAAATCATAGAACAACAAAATAATTTAATACTTGAAAACTTATTGCAAATAGGTAAATTTTGTAAGTTTTCTGCATGTCACTTCGAGTCATCGAGCTTGGGTCGATGACATCGAATATGGTTCGATAACATCGAAAAGTGATCCTTATATGTCCAGCAACCACATATATATTTGGACTGAAAATTCGATTCATTAAAAATACCTTCGATGACATCGATGGTGATTCGATGACTCGAAGAACTTAGAGTTTTTGTCCAGTAAACTTCTTGAAAAATCTTTTGGAAAATTCGAGGAATCGAACTAGACTTGATGTCATCAAGATTCAAACTTCGATGACATTGAAAAAGGACAAGAAAATGTCTAGCGAGCTTCAAAGGAAAATGTAAGTGCTATGGTCTAATGCTCCTTTGATTGTCAAATTTTGTTATGCCAAAACCTCTATCTGTGTCTTGTGTTTATATGTTGTTATATATATGATCAAGACACTGTATCACAATGGTTCAAGACATGTACGGTGCTCTGCTTCAAGAAATGTAAAGTCATGTACTTTAAGCATCTATGTTCAAAGCTACATCGATAAGAAGAGTATGTTTCATAACTCAAGTTCATTTCAAGACTCAAGTACAACTAAAGATGAAGTTTAAGTTCAAGCTTTCGAAGATCTCAAATCAAGCTACATCAAGATAGAGATCTTAAGCTTCATAAGGTTCAAAGGTCATCCTACATCTGAAAGGATGAAGTTCAATGTTCATACTTCATGTCCCATGTATGATAGACCTTAGATTGACCTTAGGGTAGGTCATTTCAGATACATAATTCAAACTATATGTTTATATATGAATTTGGTCTGTTTTAAGACTGGTCCTGAACCTTGTTCGACTAGCCCTAGCACTGGTTCGACTAGTCCAAGAAATTCCACGACCAATCCTAAGTTGATGAAGATTTTCAGAATTTTTTGGTTACTCTACGACCAGTCCTGGAGACTGTTCGACTAGTCGTAGGGAGGGCACAACTCGACCTTCGACCAGTCCTATAACTATGACTCAAACTCCAGCAACCAAGCCTGGTTGTCTACAACCAGTCCTGGGTCAGCTACGACCGGTCGTAGGTGGTCTATGACCAATCGTAGACTCCCTAAGACTAGTCGTAAAACTGTTTTAAAAGATCGCGCTTAAAAATTCAAAATGTCGTTGAGGCTACGACTAGTCGAAGGGTTCCTAAGACCAGTCGCAGACGTGATCTTTTCATCTATAAATTAAACACAAATTTCAGAGTTTTTCATTAATTAATTTCAAGAAAATTCATGCCTCCACTCTGAGATAAGTTTGTTCATTTTAATCTACGCTGTGCATATTTAATATTCTTTTTGGTAGCTTTTCTTATTTGATTCTATTCATATATTCCAATCTTATTTGAAAAGAGGAATTGTTGTATTCCTTCTTCTTGGAATCAAAATCAAATAGAGCTACGCCCATTTGATTTAATTTAAAATCAATTAGAACTTAGAACCATTATAAAGTGAGTATTGGACATTGAACGTTGATTTAAACATCTACTCTGATTGGTTCTACCGAGCTACTACAAAAAAGGAGAAATTCATGTATTTTACGTTTATATAAAATTTCTATTCTTTTGGTTTTTGTTTGAGATTCGCCAGAAAAATCTCATTGTGTAGTTATCTGAGAAGAGCCAAAAAACTCAGACAGTGTGGGTTTTTAGATTGTGTAAGCCCAAGTTAAAAAGACACAATTGTGAAGGCTTTAGGTGAACCTGTGAAACCTATTTTGTCAGTGAACGCTAATATCCCCTATGTGAGGATATTAGGAGTGGAGTAGCATTCTGTGTGGTTGTTGTTGAATAGTTGGTGTACACACAGGCAAACCACTATAATTCTTTGTCTCATGGTTTGAATGCTTGCTTAAGTTTTATATCTTTTATCATTCAGATTTATGGAATGTATGTATGGATGTGAATGTTGTAAAATTTACATTTTAAGCACAGTGGGAATGTTGTAATAATTTAGATTTAAACTCTTGCAATTTATTTCAATTCCTTGCTATTTATTTATTCCTCTCCAGTTTGAGTTTTTGATACAAAGGACGTTCTAGAAATAAGGTTGTCCTGCCATAAACCCTTGGTTTTTATGGTGTAAGGTTATCCTTAAAACTGAATTCGTATCAACCTCTCAATTCTTGTTTATTGAGGTTTCTTTTGTTTCATCATTGTGAATTGATTTATTTTATTTGGTTATCATATTCGTTTAATTCTGCTATCATTATTTTATTTTGGCATCGTCCTTTTCACCCCCCCCCCCCCCCCCCCTCGAGGACGTATAGCTAGGCCATTTCAAGTGGTATCAGAGCCTAATAGCTCATTTTTAAATTCTTTATTTTTGGATTCATTTCCTAAGCTAACGATCTAAGCAATATTTAAGATGTCAAATTTTGATAGCCTTTCAGTCACTAGGCCTCCACCATTTGATGGCTCCAACTATGCCTATTGGAAAGCCAGGATGGGGATTTTCCTCAAATTAATGGATGAGAGCGTGTGGCAAGCCACAGTGACTGAATGGACCCCTCCGACCATGGAAGTAACTAGTGTCGATGGTTCAAAATCAATAAAAATTTCACCTTATTTCTCTTAGACCACACTTCCGAAAAGTGAGAGTAGTGCCAATGCAAAAGCACTAAACGCAATCACTTGTGCACTATCACCGGATGAATTCAAAAGAATTATATCCTGCGATACTGTAAAGCAAGCTTACGATATATTAGAAATGACACACGAGGGTACATCAATTGTTAAAAAATCTAAAATCCAACTCCTCACAACCAAATTTGAAGAAATTCACATGGAGGAAAATGAAATGTTTATGGACTTTTATACAAGATTAAATGACATTGTAAACTCTATGTGGGGTCTTGGCGACAAAATACCAGAAAGTAAAGTATGTGCAAAGATACTATGCTCACTTCCTGAACGGTTCAACTCTAAGGTAACCTCGATCCAGGAACTTCGTGATACAGATAATATGAGGGTAAAAGAACTAGTTGGTTCTTTACAAACCTATGAGTTAAACTTTAAAGCTCCTAAAAGTAAATCTATCACTCTTAAATCTGTTAAATGTATTTCTCAAGAAAATTCTGATTCTGAAGATGATATGGCTCTTTTAGCGAAAAAGTTTTACAAGATTTTCAAGAGTAAAAAGTGGGTTGATTTTCAAAAATCAAATGGTAAGAAAAGATCAAAACCTAAATCTAAAACTTGGAAGTCTTTGAAAGATAGTCAATGTTACAACTGTCAAGATTATGGGCATTTAGCAAACAAATGTCCTAAAAAGGACAAACCCAAAAAGAAGGGTATGTTGGCTACTTGGGATGAATCATCTAATTCTGAAGCTTTTTCTGAATCAGAAGATTCTGAAACCGAGTCGGGCAGTAAAGTTAAAGTCCTTATGACTCTAGCCAAATTCACTTTTTAGATCATGATGATTCAACTAGTGAAGAAAATCTGAATAGTGATCATGAAAATGATCTTCAAGATGCTTACAATGCCTTATACAAGGAAAGTTGTAAATTTGCTGTCAAACTTAAACTTCAAAAAGAAAAGTTTTTTAAACTCAAAGAATGTTTTGAATCTCTTATTTTACAAAAATCCCAAATTTCAGATTGTTTTGAAAAATCAAAATGCGATTTAGAATTCAAAACCTCCCTAATTGAAAATCTGAAATCTGAAAATGAGAAACTTAAAAATGATGTATCTTCTCTTCTGAATTTAAAGGATACATGGAGGTATGCCCAAGGAGATCCAAAGTTAGAAAAACTTTTATCCGGATCTAGAAAATGTGGTGACAGATCCGGGTTGGGCTACGATAAAAATGTTCCTCCTAAATAAAAGTATACTCCTCCTAAGTTTGTGAAAGAAGAGTCCTCTAACTCGAAAGGGAAAAATACTAGTCAAGGTTTTTCTAAAAATACAAAAGCTTTTCAAAAATCTAAAAGCAACTATGTCAACTTCAAAAATCAGAACAAAAACCCACTAGCTGAAAAGATAGTTGATTTACTCAAGGAGCTCTTAAAATCTAGCTCAGTAGGTCATTCTTATAACAACAGAAAGAAGAAGTCCAACTATACTCCTAAACCCAAAACAGTTCTGAAATGGGTTCCTAAAGTTACCTGCTTGGTTACCCACACTGCTTTCAAAGCTACAAGTCATTCAAAGTGGTACCTAGATAGTGGATGCTCCAGGCATATGACAGGCGACAAGACTTTATTCACTGATCTTAAAGACATGACCGATGGGTTAGTTACTTGGTGATGGAAGCAATTGCAAGATAATTGGCCAAGGTACGGTTCAACTCTATAATCTTCCCTTATTTAAGAACGTTTTATATGTTGAGGGGCTAAAACACAACCTGTTAAGCATATCCCAAATATGCGATAACAACCATAGTGTGAAATTTTTGACTCAAGGTTGTGAAATCATAAATAAAATGGTTTCTGTAATATTAACTAGTCGCAGAACTTTTGAAAATTACTATATTGTAAGCGATGGTAGTTCATCTAATCAACAGTGTTACATGGTCCATACCGATGAGACAATTATGGCATAAACGCCTTGGACATGTACACTACCTGAATTTATATAGATTGAGCAGAGGAGAACTAATAAGAGGTCTACCTAAATTACAAAAAGTAGATAAAATATGTGGTGAATGCCAGTATGGCAAGTAAACAAGGAGCTCTCACAAAAAGGTGAACTCCAATGCCACATTAAGACCACTCGAGCTACTCTACATGGATCTTATAGGACCTACAAGGACGGAGAGTCAAGGTGGCAAAAATACATCTTGGTAATTGTGGATGATTTTACCAGATTCACTTGGGTAGCTTTCTTAAGAGATAAATCAGAAACCCTTAATGAAGTGAAAAAGATTATCAAACGGATCCAGACTGAAAAAAGTTCTCAAGTCTGTAAGATCCGTAGTGATCATGGATTTGAGTTCAAGAATAGCAGTTTTGAAAAGTTCTATAGCAATCAGGGAATATCGCATAAATTCTTTATACCCAAAACACCATAACAAAATGAAATTATGGAGAGGAAAAATAGAGTACTTCAAGAAATGGGAAACGTAAATAGTATGAAGCTCCCTAGAAATCTTTTGGGCTGAAGTAGTGAATACCGCCTGCTATATTATTAACCGAGTTTATACTTGTAAATATAATAATAAAACAGCTTACGAACTTTGGTTTGATAAGAAGCCTACTGTCAAATACTTTTGAGTTTTTGGCAACAAGTACTATATTTTACATGACCGTGAAATTTTGGGAAAGTTTGACACTAAGAGTGATGAAGGGATCTTTTTAGGATACTCTTTAAATAGTTATGCGTATCGTGTACCGAACAACAGGACCGGTGTGATTCAAGAGTCCATTAACGTAGTCATTGATGATTAATTAAATACACTTGCCCCAAGTTCAAATAATGATGAAGTTCTTTTAATTGACAAACCAGATACTTCATCAAATCTAGAAAACTCTAAACTGAGGACTATCAAAGATCATCCAACCACTCAAATTCTTGAAAACCCTCTCACTGGTGTGCGCACTCGTAGACAATTAGAAGACATATGTAATTACGTGTGCTTTACTTCCCAGATAGAACCAGTGAACATAAAAGAAGCTCTTTCTGACGAAAACTGGATAGTTGTCATGCAAGAAGAACTTAATCAATTTGTTCGTAATGATGTCTGGTATCTTGTTCCTAAACCTAAAGATAAACACATTATCAGAACAAAATGGATTTTCAAAAATAAGTCTGATGAACTTAGAAATATAATTTGAAACAAGGCAAGACTGGTTGTACAAGGGTACACTCAAATTGAAGGCATCGATTACGATGAAACCGTTGCTCCAGTTGCTTGCCTTGAACCAATCAGACTTTTTGTATCTATTGCATGTTATAGAAAATTTAAGATTTATCAAATGGATGTAAAGAGTGCTTTTTTAAATGGCGATTTACATGAAGAGGTATATGTTGAACAACCTACAGGGTTTGAAGACCCTAAGTTTACTGATCATGTATACCGTCTTAAAAAGGCTCTCTATGGTCTAAAACAAGCTCCTAGAGCATGGTATGAGAAATTGAATAAGTTTTTACTAAGTCATAATTTTCAAATGGGTAGTGTCAATAAGACGCTCTTTGTTAAGAAACATAACGATGATATCTTATTAGTTCAAATCTATGTGGATGATATTATTTATGGATCAACATATACTGACATGACTGTTGAGTTTGCAGATTTAATGAAATCTAAGTTCTAAATGAGCATGGTTGGGGAGTTAAACTATTTCCTAGGGTTGCAAGCAAAACAACAACCTGATGGAATTTTTATTTCTCAAACTAAGTATGCCTTGAACTTGATTAAAAGATTCAGATTTGATAATGGTAAGAGTTTTGAGATTCTTATAAGTACAACTCTAAGACTCTCAAAGGACTTTACAGATAAATATGTGAATCCTAAATTGTATCGTAGCATGATTGGTAGTTTGCTTTATTTAATTGCTAGTAGACCTGATATTGCTTTTAGTGTTGGTATTTGCGCTAGATATCAAGCTAATCCTAAAGAATCACATCTAACTGCTGTTAAACGAATTATTCAATATGTTGCATGTTCTGCTAATTTAGGTCCTTAGTATCCATATGATACTAGTGTTCAGTTGGCTGGGTACACTGATGCTGATTGGGCTGGGAATATTGATGATAGAAAATGAACCAGTGGTGGTTGTTTTTATTTTGGAAATTACTTGGTTTCTTAGTTTAGCAAGAAGCAGAGTTCTATATCGCTCGCAACTGCTGAGCCTGAATACATTGCAGCTGGAAATGCATGTACTCAGCTTGTTTGGATGAAATGTATGTTAAGCGATTATGGAATTGCACAGGACTCAATGGTTTTATATTGTGATAATTCTAGTGCAATAAATATTTTTAAAAACCCAATCTAGCATTCACGTACCAAGCACATTGACATTAGGTATCATTACATTCATGAATTAGTGGAAGAAAAAATAATATCTTTGGAATATATTCCTACTGAGACTCAACTTGTGGATATTTTCACTAAACTACTTGACAAAAGTAGGTTTAATAAATTAAAGTTTGATCTTGGTATGTGCAATTTAAATTGAATATTCTTGCATTATTGTATCATGTTATATATATGTTTATTTATCTTTTTGGTTGAATTTTAAAATTAGTTATAAAATGTAATTTTTGGTCGGTACACGACCAGTCGTGTATGTACACGACCGATCTTGGTACGACTGGTCGAGCACATCCACGACCTGTCATGGAACTCGATGGTGCTTTTAAAATTTGGAAAAATTTTCATCTTCTTCATTTCCTTTTTCCTCTCCAACGAGCCGTGGCCCGACCAGTTGAACCCACCTTCATTTTCCTTCAAGGTTAGTGGTTCTTTTGCATTTTTCTTGTAGAATTTTGCTTATTGTATCTCATTTTTCACTCTTGTGTACTTTATTTGGTCTTTTAGTGTAAGATTGGGGTCTTCTTTTCAAAAAATCTGATCTATCAAAACCCATTCCATATTTTTTTAATCTAGTTGTTTTCTTGTATTTAGTATTGCAAATGGATCCTAAAGGGAAAAAGAAATCTTCTCGTGGTCCATCCTCTTCTAGATCAACTCCTATCACACAGCGCCATCTTGGGTCTCCCAAAAATGATCCATCCGATGTACGGGATTTGCGTATGTGCAATGTCATCGTTGAACGTCCAGTTGATCTTAACCACATTGCTCAATTTGGTATCCTACCTCTATTCCAATCTGTGGGTTAGGATAACATCTTACATTGGGGAGGGCATGCATACCAGTATATTGCTCAATCCATGTTAGCATGCATCTCTGATTTTTCATATGAGAATTTAACATTTAAAATTGATACTAGAGAAGGTCTATTTGAAGTAGATCGACATTTAATAGCTGGTCTCATGGAAATCCCTAGTAATGATGAGGGTATTCCCATTCATATATTATCTGAAAAACCCTTTGAATTAGAAAAACAGATGATCACTAGAGATTTATGTAATATGGAATTGTAATGGACCCATAAAGGAAATACGCTCCCCTTAAGGTATTTGTTAGCCAGATACAGGGTTCTTCATAGAATCTTTATCTCAAATCTGTATCCGCGGTCTGGCAACAAAATAGAACTAACCGCCTTTATGGTTCGTGTTTTGCATTGTGTCATTACTGGTGTAAAGATTTGTCTACCTTCTTTAATTTGTCATTCCATCATTCAGTTTTGAATCCATCCTGGTCATAGTAACCTTCCATTTGCCTATCTTATGACTGTTTTAGTTACTCACATGCTCATGGCTATGCCTGTTGGAGAGGCCCCTATTCATCATCTTATTTTTAACAATACAAATATTAACAAGATAAAATTGGGATTGGCTTCTGGCCAAGTGGATGTTGGTGGTAGTGGTACTGAAGATGGGAATGAAGCGGAAGATGTTGGCAATCTTCCTGATGATGTTGATATGAATGATATTTTCGATGAACTTGATTCAGATTCTGGAAATGATCCTGACTATGAGTCATCTAAGTTTGATGCTCATCTTCGTGCTCTAGAGGAGAAGGTAGAGAATATGAATGTTACCCATGATCTTCAGTTTAAATATATGCGCAAGTATCTTAGGCGCTTCAACAAGGGGATGCATAAACTTGATCCTACCATTCCTGCTCCATCTTTAGGATCTGATTGAGTTATTTTAATTCTTGGTCTGTATTAACTTTCATACTTATGTTGGATTGTGCACTTTAGCTGGTTTGCTGACTTTTTAGTTAAATTGGTAAATGGATTGTGAACTTTTACTTGCTTATATATTGTCGATTAAATCCATCTATTACTCCATCTTTTAATCCTTTACATTGTTTCTTCCTTTGTCATTTTGTGACGAAAAGGGGGGAGAAGGCTTTTGGAAGCTCTTTTGGAAGCTTTTGGTTTGATTGCTTATGGATATGAGTAGTACTATGTGTAACAATCATTACAATCATTATATTTTTCATATGTGTGCTGCTACTCAGGGGGAGTAAGTATAGATGAATGTTGTGTGCTTGTTAGTTTATGAAAACTGGTGTATGATTCTTTATTATGCATGTGGTACTTCTCTTATTTTTATATGAGTGTGTTTTGTCACAAATTTGACAAAGGGGGAGATTGTAAGTGCAATGGTCTCATGCTCCTTTGATTGTCAAATTTTGTTATGCCAAAACCTCTATCTGTGTCTTGTGTTTGTATGTTGTTATACATATGATCAAGACATGGCATCACAATAGTTCAAGACATGTACGGTGCTCTGCTTCAAGAAATGTAAATTCATGTACTTTAAGCATCTATGTTCAGAGCTACATCGATAAGAAGAGAACGTTTCATAACTCAAGTTCACTTCAAGACTCAAGTACAACTAAAGATGAAGTTTAAGTTCAAGCTTTTGAAGATCTTGTAAGTGCTATAGTTTATATCCTTGTTTGTTGTCAAATTTGTGGTGCCAAAATCACTGTTATGTTATATATAACCTGCTTAAGTGAAGCTCTCTCAAGGATCAACATTCATGACTCCATGACCAAACTAAGCTCACAACAAGCAAAGCTCACAAGACAAGACTCAAGCTGCAAGACTTCAAGAAGAGTTCAAAGCAGTTAATACACTTTCAAGATTGAGCTACATCAAGGTTTGATCTACATCAAGATTACAAGGCTTATACTTCAAGGTCTCAAGTTTCGAATGTTTCAGTGTCCATACTTCATGTTTGAGGTTTGATTGACCATAGGTTGACCTTAGAAGTAGGTCATTTCGGTTACATAAACCGAATGTTTATTTTACATGTGATTGGTCTGTTCTTCGACTAGTCCTAGGCCTTCTTCGACTAGTCCTAGACTTGCTTCGACCAGTCTAAGATATTCCTCGACCAGTCGTAAGTTTGTTACGTATTCCGGATAAAATCTGTTAGCCTTCGACTAGTCCAGGAATCTGTTCGACCAGTCGTAGGAATAGTGTCGACTGATCTTCGACCAGTCGTACAACCTTCGACTCGAAGTCCAGCGAAGGTTTACAGGACCTACGACCAGTCGAAGGAAACCTACAACCAGTCATAGGTGACCTACGACCAGTCATAGAATGGCCAAAGCTTATTCCGCCTAATCTTTTAAATATCTGTTATGGCTTCGACTAGTCGAAGAGCACTCTAGACCAGTCGAAGACCCGATCTTCTCACCTATAAATAGTGCACGAATCTCAGAAGAAATCATCGAATTAATAAAAGTATCCAAGCCAATCCTCGTCGAACTTCTGAGAGATAATTATGTGCTCCATCTAAACTAAGTGTGCTTATTTAATATTTTCCTTCCTTAGCTTTATTTTAATTGATTTTGTTTCTGCTATTCCAATCTGATTTGATAAAGAGGAATTATTATTCCCTTTCTTTGGAATCAAAATCAATTAAGGCAAGCCCTATTTGGTTTAATTTAAAATCTATTAGAATTAGAACCATTGTAATCGAGTACTGGACATTGAACTTGGACATTCAATCATCTACTTTGATTTTGTTCTACCGCGCTGCTACAACGAAGGAGATATTCAGGTATTTTACATATTATAAACTCCTTTCTATTATTTTGGTTTCTTTCAAGATTTGCCAGAAAATTCTTGTTATATTGGTTATCTGAGGAAAGCCAGGAAAACTCGGAAGTGGGGTTTTTTTAATTGTGTAAGCCCACGGACAAAGACACAATTGTAAGGGTTTTGGGTGAACCTGGGAAAACCTATTTTTAGTGAATGCTAATATCCCCTGTGTGAGGATATTAGGAGTGGAGTAGCATTTTGTGTGGCTGTTGTTTAACAGTTGGTGAACACACAGGCGAACCACTATAAACCCTTGTGTTGTGGTTGATTGTTTTATTCTTCTAATTCTTTATTCTTGTGTGGGATGTATGTATGGTGGTGAATGCTGTAATCATTTAATTCAAGCTTTTTGGGAATGTTGTAATAATTTAGAATTTATTTTCTGCTATTTCTTTATTAGCTTAATATTTTAATTTCATTTGAAAGTTGTTCCAGCAAGGTTGCCCTGCCATTTTTATGGTGTATGGCTATCCCTAGAACAATACATTTTTAATTACAAGTTATTTCAATTCAGTTTGTGTTTCTTTTTATATTCCTCTTCGATTTGAGACTTGATACAAAGACCTTTCTAGAAATAAGGTTGTTCTACCATGAACTCTGTTTTTGGTGTTAGGTTGTCCTTAGAACAACGTTTGTATCAACCTCTCAAGATCTGAATTTTGAGGTTATTTTAATTTACTGCATTGTGATTTACTTTGGCTATCATATTCTTTATTATTCCGCTGTTATAAGTTTTTATTTGGCATTGTCCTATTCACCCCCCCTCTAGGACATATAGCTTGGCCTTTTCAAGTGGTATCAGAGCCTAATAGCTCCTTTTTAATTCTTGGATTTAATTCCTGAGCTAACGATTTAAGCTATTTAAGATGTCAAATTTTGATAGCCTTTCAGTCACAAGGCCTCCACCCTTTGATGGCTCCAACTATGCCTATTGGAAAGCCAGAATGAGGATCTTCCTTAAATCAATGGATGAAAATGTGTGGCAAGCCACAGTGACTGAATGGAATCCTCCTATCATGGAAGTTACTGGGGTTGACGGTTCAAAATCAATGAAAGTCACACCATATTACCAATGGACCACACTTCAGAAAAGTGAGAGTAGTGCAAATGCTAAAGCACTAAATGTAATTACTTGCGCACTATCACCGGATGAGTTCAAAAGAATCATTTCCTGTGATATTACAAAGCAAGCTTGGGATATATTAGAAATGACACACGAGGGTACTACAATTGTCAAAAAGTCTAAAGTCCAACTCCTCACAACCAGATTTGAAGAAATTCATATGGAGGAAAATGAAATGTTTATGGACTTTTACACTAGATTGAATGACATTGTAAACTCAATGCGGGGTCTTGGCGATAAAATCCCAGAAAGTAAAGTGTGTGCAAAAATATTACGCTCACTTCCTGAACGGTTCAATTCTAAAGTAACCGCGATCCAGGAACTTCGTGATACGGATAATATGAGGGTAGAAGAACTAGTTGGTTCACTACAAACCTACGAGTTAAACTTTAAAGCTCCTAAAGGAAAATCTATCGCACTAAAATCTTCTAAATGTAATTCAGAAGATGCTGATTCAGAAGATGATATGGCTCTTTTAGCTAAAAAATTTTACAAGATTTTCAAAAGCAAGAAAAGGGTTGATTTTCAAAAATCAAATGACAAAAAGAAGTTTAGACCCAAATCTCGAAAATCTTTGAAAGATAGTCAATGTTACAACTGTCTAGAATATGGGCACTTAGCAAATAGATGTCCTAAAAGGGACAAACCCAAGAAGAAGGGTATGTTGGCTACATGGGATGAATCATCTGATTCTGAAGGTTCTTCTGAATCAGAAGATTCTGAAACTGAGTCGGGCAATGAGGTTAAAGCTCTTATGACTCTAGCCAAATTCACATTTTCAGATAATGACTCAACAAGTGAAGAAAATCTGAATAGTGAATGTGAAAATGAAGATGATCTTCAAGATGCTTACAATGCCCTATATAAGGAAAGTTGTAAAATTGCTGTCAAACTTAAACTTCAAAAAGAAAAGTTTTCTAAACTCAAAAATTGTTTTGAAACACTTGTCTTAGAAAAATCACAAATTTCAGATTGTTTTGAAAAATCAAAATGCGATTTGGAATTCAAAAACTCACTAATTGTTGATTTAAAATCTGAAATTGAGAATCTTAAAACTAAAGTATCTTCTCTTCTGAGTTTAAAAGACACATGGAAATATGCCCAAGGTGATCCAAAGTTAGAGAAACTTTTATCCGGATCAAGAAAATGTGGCGATCGATCCGGGTTGGGCTATGATAAAAATTTACCTCCTAAACAAATGTATACTCCTCCTATGTTTGTTAAAGGAGAGTCCTCAAACTCAAAAGGGAAAAGTACTTATCAAGATTTTTCTAAAAATTCAAAAACTTTTCAAAAACCTAGAAGTAGTCATGTCAACTTTAATCAGAAACGAAATCCACTAGCTGAAAAGATAGTTGATTTACTCAAGGAGCTCTTAAAATCTAACTCTACAGGTCATTCCTACAAATATACACAAAAGAAGACCAACTATGTTCCTAAACCCAAAACAGTTATGAAATGGGTTCCTAAAGTTACCTGCTTGGTTGCTCACACTGCTTTCAAAGCAACAAGTCATTCAAAGTGGTACCTAGGCAGTGGATGCTCCAGGCATATGACAGGTGACAAAGCTTTATTCACCGATCTGAAAGATATGACTGATGGTTCAGTCACATTTGGTGATGGTAGCAACTGCAAGATAATAGGCCAAGGTACGGTTCAACTTTTTAATCTTTCGGTGTTTAAAAATATTTTATACGTTGAAGGCCTAAAGCACAACTTGCTTAGTATATCACAAATATGTGATAATAACCATAATGTTCGGTTTTCTAATCAAAGCTGTGAGATATTAAATAATAAGGGTTCTGTAATATTAACTGGACGTAGAACGTCTGAAAATTGCTATATTATTAGTGAATCCAGCTCATCTAATCAAACATGTTACATGGTCCATACAGACGAGACTGACTTATGGCACAAACGTCTTGGACATGTACATTATCAAAATTTATATCGATTGAGCAAACGAGAACTTGTAAGAGGTTTACCCAAACTTCAGAAATTAGATAAAATATGTGGTGAGTGCCAGATAGGCAAACAAATAAAGAACTCACACAAAAAGGTGAATTCAAATACCACATCAAGACCACTCGAACTTCTCCACATGGATCTGATAGGACCTACCAGAACGGAAAGTTGTGGTGGGAAAAAGTATATCTTGGTAATAGTTGATGACTTTACCAGATTCACTTGGGTAGTCTTCTTAAGGGACAAATCTGAAACCCATGAAGAAGTAAGAAAAGTTCTCAAAAGGATTCAAACTGAAAAATCTTCTCAAATCAGTAAAATTCGTAGTGATCATGGATCTGAATTTGAGAATAGCGATTTTGAGAAGTTCTGTACCGACCAAGGAATATTACATGAATTCTCTGCTCCCAAAACTCCACAACAAAATGGAATTGTAGAAAGGAAAAATAGGGTGCTTCAAGAAATGGCTAATGTCATGTTGAATAGCATGAAGCTCTCTAAAAATCTTTGGGCTGAAGCAGTCAACACCGCTTACTATATTATTAACCGAGTCGACACTAGAAAAGATAATAATAAAACGGCTTACAAATTGTGGTTCAATAAAAAGCCTACTGTCAAATACTTTTGAGTTTTTGGCAACAAGTGCTATATTTTACGTGATCGTGAAAATTTGGGAAAGTTCGATACGAAGAGTGATGAAGGTATTTTTTTAGGATATTCTTTAAACAGTCGAGCTCATAGGGTCCTGAACAAAAGGACTGGTGTGATTCAAGAATCCATTAATGTTGTCATTGATGATCATTTAAACACACCAACTTCTAATTCAGATAATGATGAAGTACTAATCATTGATAAACCTGATACTTCATCGAATCAAACTGATTCTGAGTTGAGGACTGTTAAAGATCATCCAACCACACAAATTCTTGGAAACCCTCTCACCGGTGTTCGCACCCGTAGATAACTTGAGGATATATGTAATTATGTATGTTTTACATCCCAAATTGAACCATCAAACGTAAAAGAAGCTCTTGTTGATGAAAACTAGATTGTTGCGATGCAAGATGAACTCAACCAATTCATAAGAAATGATGTTTGGTATCTCGTACCAAGACCTAAAGATAAACACATCATTGGAACAAAATGGATATTCAAAAATAAGTCTGACGAATGTGGAAATATATTTAAAAATAAGGCTAGACTAGTGGTACAAGGTTATACTCAAATTGAAGGAATTGATTTTGATGAAACCTTTGCACCAGTAGCACGTCTTGAATCTATCAGACTATTTATATCCATTGCATGTTTTAAAAAGATAAAGATCTATCAGATGGATGTGAAAAGTGCTTTTCTAAATGGCGATTTACATGAAGAAGTCTATGTTGAACAACCAATGGGATTTGAAGATTCCAAAAATACTGATCATGTATATCGGCTTAAAAAGGCACTTTATGGATTAAAACAAGCACCTAGGGCATGGTATGAGAAACTAACGAAATTTCTTTTAACTCATAATTTTCAAATGGGATCTGTTGATAAAACTCTGTTTGTTAAAAAACATAATGATCATATCTTAATGGTACAGATTTATGTTGATGATATCATTTATGGATCAACTTGTACTAACTTGACTACTGAGTTTGCAGATTTGATGAAATCACTGATTGAAATGAGCATGGTTAGGGAATTGACTTATTTCCTTGGATTACAAGTAAAGCAACAATCTGAAGGAATATTCATTTCTCAATCTAAGTATGCCTTGAATCTAATCAAGAGATTTGGATTTGAGAATGGCAAGAATTTCGATACTCCTATGAGTACTACCCTGAAACTATCAAAAGACTCTAATGGTGAAAATGTTGACTCAAAACTTTATCGGAGTATGATTGGTAGTTTGTTATATTTAATCTAGTAGACTGATATTTCTCTAAGTATTGGTATTTGCGCAAGATATCAATCGATCCAAAAGAATCTCACTTGATTCTTTGTCAAGCGAATTATTAGATATATTACAAGTCCGTAAATCTTGGTCTCTGGTATCTTCATGAAACCAATGTTCAATTAGTTGGGTACTCTGACTGGGGTGGTAATCTAGATGATAGAAAATCAACCAGTGATGGTTGTTTTTACATTGAAAATTGTCTAGTTTCCTGGTTTAGTAAGAAACAAAATTCTATATCACTTTCAACAGCTGAAGCTGAGTATATTGCAGCCGGTAATGCATGTACACAGCTTGTTTGGATGCAACGAATGCTAAGTGATTATGGAATTAAACAGGATTCTATGTTATTACACTGTGATAATTCCAGTGCGATAAATATTTCAAAAAATCCTATTCAGCATTCTCGTACTAAGCACATTGACATTAGATTTCATTATATAAGGGAATTAGTAGAAGAAAAAGTTATATCTCTAGAATATATTCCTACTGAAGATCAATGTGTTGATATTTTCACAAAACCTCTCGATAAAAGTAGGTTCAAAAAAATGAAATTTGATCTTGGCATGTGCATTTTAAATTGATAATTTATGCCTTCTTGTATAATATTGTATATATTTGCTAGATTAAATTCCAATTTTTGTTTAAATTGCAAGAAAATTGAATTTTTGGGGTTTGTACGACCAGTCGTGAGTATACACGACCAGTCGTACTACGACCGGTCGTAGATACCCACGACCAGTCGTGGAACACGGGTTTCACTTAAATTGGGGCGTTTTCTCTTTCTTCCTCATTTCTTCTTTCTTCTCCTTGGAGCCGAACTTCGACTTGTCAAACCCATCTTTCAAATCCTTCAAGGTTAGTGCTCCAAATCCTATTTTTCTTGCATATTTGTTTCAAGATTGTTTCCTTTTCTCTCTTGAAGCTTTCTATTTTGAAATTCATTGAGATTTGGGGTTTGGATTTTGAAAAATCTGTATTAAGAAAACCCACTTCTCAATCCTTTGCAACTTCCTATTTTCTTGAAATCCTTGTTGCAAATGGCTTCTAGAGGTAGAAAAACTACTTCCTGTGGTCCATCTTCTTCCTCCAGGTCGACCGCTATCTCTAAACGTCATCTTCTTGTTCCTGATGATGATCCATCATATGTCAGGGACATTAGATCTCATAATGTTATCGTTGAACATCCTGTAGATGTTAATCATATTGCACCTTTTGACATCCTTCCTATGCTTGAAGCTGTAGGTTGGGTTAACTTATTGCATTGGGGTGGGCCTGCATACCGGTCCATTGCCCAATCCATGTTTACATGTATCAGTGCATTTTCACAGGATAATTTAACTTTTCAAATTTCTACAAGAGAAGGGCCTTTTGACGTTGATCGTCATTTAATTTCGGCCCTTTTGGAAATTCCTGTGAATAATGAGGGTATTCCAATTCATAACTTAACCGATAAACCCTCAATGGCTGAAAAATGCATGCTAACTAGAGACTTGTGCAACATGGATGTTCAATGGACTCAAAAAGGGAATGCGCTCCCCGCAAGGTATTTGTTACCCAAATACAGAATTCTTCACAGAATCTTTGTGTCTAATCTGTATCCTCGATCGGGTAATAAATCTGACTTGACTTCATTTATGGTTCGTGTTATCCATGCTATCTCCAATGGTACTCAGATTTTTTTGCCTTCCTTAATCTGTCATTTCATTATTCAGTTTCGACTCCATCCTGGTCATAGTGATATTCCTTTTGCCTATTTAATGACTGTATTGACTACTCATATGTTAGTCGATATGCCTGTTGATGAGGCACCTATCTATCATCTGATCTTCAACAATATTAATATCAATAAGATGAAGTTGGATCTGCTTCCTGAACAAGGTGGTGGTGTTGGTGGTGGTCCTGAAGAAGCTGGTGGTGATATTAATATGGATGATATTTTTGAGGAACTGGATTCTGACTCTGCTAATGATCCAGATTTTGTACCATCTGATGTTGATGCACATTTGAGTGCATTAGAGGGTAAAGTTGAGAATATTAATGCTAAGTTGGAAAACATGTCTGTTGCTCATGATTTGCAATTCAAGTACATGCGTAAATATCTTAGGCGCTTGAACAAAGGCATGCACCAACTTGACCCTTCTATTCCTGCTCCTTCATCAAGTTCTAGTTCTGGCTAGTTTTTATGAGACTTTTTGGTCTGTAATAACTTTATTACTTAGCACTTGTTTGCTTAGGTATGAGTTGGATTCTATTTATGTTTTATGCTGAATATTTATTCTTGATGTAATGCTGGATATATGTGATGCTATCTTGAGTTCCTCTTACTCTCTTACTTCCTCATATTTCCTCTCATGACTTCCTTTCTTTAGTTCTTCTTTGTCATATTGTGACAAAAAGGGGGAGAATGGTTTGTTCTTAATGTGATTGTGAGGGGAGTAGCAGTGGTTATGTTACCCAGGGGGAGTTAGGGGGAATATATGTTTGATCTTGAATATATGTTTGATCATGAAACTGGTTGAATGTTAAATGTTGAATATTGATTTGCATGTATTAACCAGTTATTTTACTTTTGTTTGGTTATGTGTTTTGTCACTAATTTAACAAAGGGGGAGATTGTAAGTGCTATAGTTTATATCCCTGTTTGTTGTCAAATTTGTGGTGCCAAAATCACTGTTATGTTATATATAACCTGCTTAAGTGAAGCTCTCTCAAGGATCAACATTCATGACTCCATGACCAAACTAAGCTCACAACAAGCAAAGCTCACAAGACAAGACTCAAGCTGCAAGACTTCAAGAAGAGTTCAAAGCAGTTAATGCACTTTCAAGATTGAGCTACATCAAGGTTTGATCTACATCAAAATTACAAGGCTTATACTTCAAGGTCTCAAGTTCCGAATGTTTCAATGTCCATACTTCATGTTTGAGGTTTGATTGACCATAGGTTGACCTTAGAAGTAGGTCATTTCGATTACATAAACCGAATGTTTATTTTACATGTGATTGGTCTGTTCTTCGACTAGTCCTAGGCCTTCTTCGACTAGTCCTAGACTTGCTTCGACCAGTCTAAGATATTCCTCGACCAGTCGTAAGTTTGTTACATATTCCGGATAAAATCTGTTAGCCTTCGACTAGTCCAGGAATCTGTTCGACCAGTCGTAGGAACAGTGTCGACTGATCTTCGACTAGTCGGACAACCTTCGACTCGAAGTCCAGCGAAGGTTTACAGGACCTACGACCAGTCGAAGGAAACCTACAACCAGTCGTAGGAGACCTACGACCAGTCGTAGGATGGTCAAAGCTTATCCCGCCTAATCTTTTAAATATCTGTTATGGCTTCGACTAGTCGAAGAGCACTCTAGACCAGTCGAAGACCCGATCTTCTCACCTATAAATAGTGCACGAATCTCAGAAGAAATCATCGAATTAATAAAATTATCCAAGCCAATCCTCATCGAACTTTTGAGAGATAATTCTGTGCTCCATCTAAGCTAAGTGTGCTTATTTAATATTTTCCTTCCTTAGCTTTATTTTAATTGATTTTGTTTCTACTATTCCAATCTGATTTGATAAAGAGGAATTATTATTCCCTTTCTTTGGAATCAAAATCAATTAAGGCAAGCCCTATTTGGTTTAATTTAAAATCTATTAGAATTAGAACCATTGTAATCGAGTACTGGACATTGAACTTGGACATTCAATCATCTACTTTGATTTGGTTCTACCGGGCTGCTACAACGAAGGAGATATTTTACATATTGTAAATTCCTTTCTATTATTTTGGTTTCTTTCAAGATTTGCCAAAAAAATCTTGTTATATTGGTTATCTGAGGAAAGCCAGGAAAACTCAGAAGTGGAGTTTTTTAATTGTGTAAGCCCACATACAAAGACACAATTGTAAGGGTTTTGGGTGAACATAGGAAAACCTATTTTTAGTGAACGCTAATATCCCTGTGTGAGGATATTAGGAGTGGAGTAGCTTTTTGTGTGGCTGTTGTTTAACAGTTGGTGAACACACAGGCGAACCACTATAAACCCTTGTCTTGTGGTTGATTGTTTTATTCTTCTAATTCTTTATTCTTGTGTGGGATGTATGTATGGTGGTGAATGTGTAATCATTTAATTCAAGCTTTTTGGGAATGTTGTAATAATTTAGAATTTATTTTCTGCTATTTCTTTATCAGCTTGATATTTTAATTTCATTTGAAAGTTGTTCCAGCAAGGTTGCCGCATCATTGGAACAAAATGGATATTCAAAAATAAGTCTGACGAATGTGGAAATATATTTAAAAATAAGGCTAGACTAGTGGTACAAGGTTATACTCAAATTGAAGGAATTGATTTTGATGAAACCTTTGCACCAGTAGCACGTCTTGAATCTATCAGACTATTTATATCCATTGCATGTTTTAAAAAGATAAAGATCTATCGGATGGATGTGAAAAGTGCTTTTCTAAATGGCGATTTACATGAAGAAGTCTATGTTGAACAACCAATGGGATTTGAAGATTCCAAAAATCTGATCATGTATATCGGCTTAAAAGGCACTTTATGGATTAAAACAAGCACCTAGGGCATGGTATGAGAAACTAACGAAATTTCTTTTAACTCATAATTTTCAAATGGGATCTGATTGATAAAACTCTGTTTGTTAAAAAACATAATGATCATATCTTAATGGTGTAGATTTATGTTGATGATATCATTTATGGATCAACTTGTACTAACTTGACTACTGAGTTTGCAGATTTGATGAAATCACGGTTTGAAATGAGCATGGTTGGGGAATTGACTTATTTCCTTGGATTGCAAGTAAAGCAACAACTGAAGGAATATTCATTTCTCAATCTAAGTATGCCTTGAATCTAATCAAGAGATTTGGATTTGAGAATGGCAAGAATTTCGATACTCCTATGAGTACTACCACGAAACTATCAAAAGACTCTAATGGTAAAAATGTTGACTCAAAACTTTATCGGAGTATGATTGGTAGTTTGTTATATTTACTGCTAGTAGACCTGATATTTCTCTAAGTATTGGTATTTGCGCAAGATATCAATCGATCCAAAAGAATCTCACTTGATTCTTTGTCAAGCGAATTATTAGATATATTACAAGTATTGTAAATCTTGGTCTCTGGTATCTTCATGAAACCAATGTTCAATTAGTTGGGTACTCGGACTGGGCTGTAATCTAGATGATAGAAAATCAACCGGTGGTGGTTGTTTTTACATTGGAAATTGTCTAGTTTCTGGTTTAGTAAGAAACAAAATTCTATATCACTTTCAACGGCTGAAGCTGAGTATCATAGCTGGTAATGCATGTACACGGCTTGTTTGGATGCAGCGAATGTTAAGTGATTATGGAATTAAACGAGGATTCTATGTTATTACATTGTGATAATTCCGGTGCGATAAATATTTCAAAAAATCCTATTCAGCATTCTCGTACTAAGCATATTGACATTAGATTTCATTATATAAGGGAATTAGTAGAAGAAAAAGTTATATCTCTAGAATATATTCCTACTGAAGATCAACGTGCTGATATTTTCACAAAACCTCTCGATAAAAGCAGGTTCAAAAAGATGAAATTTGATTTTGGCATGTACATTTTAAATTGATAATTTATGCCTTCTTGTATAATATTGTATATATTTGCTAGATTAAATTCCAATTTTTGTTTAAATTGCAAGAAAATTGAATTTTTGGGGTTTGTACGACCAATCGTGAGTATACACGACCAGTCGTACTATGACCGGTCGTAGATACCCACGAACAGTCGTGGAACACGGGTTTCACTTTAAATTAGGGCCTTTTCTCTTTCTTCCTCATTTCTTCTTTCTTCTCTTTGAAGCCGAACTTCGACTCGTCGAACCATTCTTTCAAATCCTTCAAGGTTAGTGCTCCAAATCCTCTTTTTCTTGCATATTTGTGTCAAGATTGTTTCCTTTTCTCTCTTGAAGCTTTCTATTTTGAAATTCATTGAGATTTGGGGTTTGGATTTTGAAAAATCTGTTTTAAGAAAACCCACTTCTCAATCCTTTGCAACTTCCTATTTTCTTGAAATCCTTGTTGCAAATGGCTTCTAGAGGTAGAAAAACTACTTCCCGTGGTCCATCTTCTTCCTCCAGATCGACCGCTATCTCTAAACGTCATCTTCTTGTTCCTGATGATGATCCATCATATGTCAGGGACATTAGATCTCGTAATGTTATCGTTGAACATCCTGTAAATGTTAATCATATTACACCTTTTGACATCCTTCCTATGCTTGAAGCTGTAGGTTGGGTTAATTTATTGCATTGGGGTGGGCCTGCATACCGGTCCATTGCCCAATCCATGTTTACATGTATCAGTGCATTTTCACAAGATAATTTAACTTTTCAAATTTCTACAAGAGAAGGGCCTTTTGACGTTGATCGTCATTTAATTTCAGCCCTTATGGAAATTCCTGTGAATGATGAGGGTATTCCAATTCATAACTTAACTGATAAACCCTCAATGGCTGAAAAACGCATGCTAACTAGAGACTTGTGCAACATGGATGTTCAATGGACTCAAAAAGGGAATGCGCTCCCCGCAAGGTATTTGTTACCCAAATACAGAATTCTTCACAGAATCTTTGTGTCTAATCTGTATCCTCGATCGGGTAATAAATCTGACTTGACTTCATTTATGGTTCGTGTTATCCATGCTATCTCCAATGGTACTCAGATTTATTTGCCTTCCTTAATCTGTCATTTCATTATTCAGTTTCGACTCCATCCTGGTCATAGTGACATTCCTTTTGCCTATTTAATGACTGTATTGGCTACTCATATGTTAGTCGATATGCCTGTTGATGAGGCACCTATCCATCATCTGATCTTCAACAATACTAATATCAATAAGATGAAGTTGGATCTGCTTCCTGAACAAGGTGGTGGTGTTGGTGGTGGTCCTGAAGAAGCTGGTGGTGATATTAATATGGATGATATTTTTGAGGAACTGGATTCTGACTCTGCTAATGATCCAGATTTTGTACCATCTGATGTTGATGCACATTTGAGTGCATTAGAGGGTAAAGTTGAGAATATTAATGCTAAGTTGGAAAACATGTCTGTTGCTCATGATTTGCAATTCAAGTACATGCGTAAATATCTTAGGCGCTTGAACAAAGGCATGCACCAACTTGACCCTTCTATTCCTGCTCCTTCATCAAGTTCTAGTTCTGACTAGTTTTTATGAGACTTTTTGGTCTGTAATAACTTTATTACTTAGCACTTGTTTGCTCAGGTATGAGTTGGATTCTATTTATGTTTTATGCTGAATATTTGTTCTTGATGTAATGCTGGATATATGTGATGCTATCTTGAGTTCCTCTTACTCTCTTACTTCCTCATGTTTCCTCTCATGACTTCCTTTCTTTAGTTCTTCTTTGTCATATTGTGACAAAAAGGGGGAGAATGGTTTGTTCTTAATGTGATTGTGAGGGGAGTAGCAGTGGTTATGTTACCCAGGAGGTGTCAGGGGGAGTATATGTTTGATCTTGTTGAATGAAGCTGGTTGAATGTTGAAACTGGTTGAATGTTAAATGTTGAATATTGATTTGCATGTATTAACCAGTTATTTTACTTTTGTTTGGTTATGTGTTTTGTCACTAATTTGACAAAGGGGGAGATTGTAAGTGCTATAGTTTATATCCCTGTTTGTTGTCAAATTTGTGGTGCCAAAATCACTGTTATGTTATATATAACCTGCTTAAGTGAAGCTCTCTCAAGGATCAACATTCATGACTCCATGACCAAACTAAGCTCACAACAAGCAAAGCTCACAAGACAAGACTCAAGCTGCAAGACTTCAAGAAGAGTTCAAAGCAGTTAATGCACTTTCAAGATTGAGCTACATCAAGGTTTGATCTACATCAAGATTACAAGGCTTATACTTCAAGGTCTCAAGTTCCGAATGTTTCAATGTCCATACTTCATGTTTGAGGTTTGATTGACCATAGGTTGACCTTAGAAGTAGGTCATTTCGATTACATAAACCGAATGTTTATTTTACATGTGATTGGCCTGTTCTTCGACTAGTCCTAGGCCTTCTTCGACTAGTCCTAGACTTGCTTCGACCAGTCTAAGATATTCCTCGACCAGTCGTAAGTTTGTTACATATTCTGGATAAAATCTGTTAGCCTTCGACTAGTCCAGGAATCTGTTCGACCAGTCGTAGGAACAGTGTCGACTGATCTTCGACCAGTCGTACAACCTTCGACTCGAAGTCCAGCGAAGGTTTACAGGACCTACGACCAGTCGAAGGAAACCTACGACCAGTCGTAGGAGACCTACGACCAGTCGTAGGATGGTCAAAGCTTATCCCGCCTAATCTTTTAAATATCTGTTATGGCTTCGACTAGTCGAAGAGCACTCTAGACCAGTCGAAGACCCGATCTTCTCACCTATAAATAGTGCAGGAATCTCAGAAGAAATCATCGAATTAATAAAAGTATCCAAGCCAATCCTCATCGAACTTCTGAGAGATAATTCTGTGCTCCATCTAAGCTAAGTGTACTTATTTAATATTTTCCTTCCTTAGCTTTATTTTAATTGATTTTGTTTCTGCTATTCCAATCTGATTTGATAAAGAGGAATTATTATTCCCTTTCTTTGGAATCAAAATCAATTAAGGCAAGCCCTATTTGGTTTAATTTAAAATCTATTAGAATTAGAACCATTGTAATCGAGTACTGGACATTGAACTTGGACATTCAATCATCTACTTTGATTTGGTTCTACCGGGCTGCTACAACGAAGGAGATATTCAGATATTTTACATATTGTAAATTCCTTTCTATTATTTTGGTTTCTTTCAAGATTTGCCAAAAAAATCTTGTTATATTGGTTATCTGAGGAAAGCCAGGAAAACTCAGAAGTGGAGTTTTTTTAATTGTGTAAGCCCACGGACAAAGACACAATTGTAAGGGTTTTGGGTGAACCTGGGAAAACCTATTTTTAGTGAACGCTAATATCCCCTGTGTGAGGATATTAGGAGTGGAGTAGCATTTTGTGTGGCTGTTGTTTAACAGTTGGTGAACACACAGGCGAACCACTATAAACCCTTGTCTTGTGGTTGATTGTTTTATTCTTCTAATTCTTTATTCTTGTGTGGGATGTATGTATGGTGGTGAATGCTGTAATCATTTAATTCAAGCTTTTTGGGAATGTTGTAATAATTTAGAATTTATTTTCTGCTATTTCTTTATCAGCTTGATATTTTAATTTCATTTGAAAGTTGTTCCAGCAAGGTTGCCCTGCCATTTTTATGGTGTATGGCTGTCCCTAGAACAATACATTTTTAATTACAAGTTATTTCAATTCAGTTTGTATTTCTTTTTATATTCCTCTTCGATTTGAGACTTGATACAAAGACCTTTCTAGAAATAAGGTTGTCCTACCATAAACTCTGTTTTTGGTGTAAGGTTGTCCTTAGAACAACGTTTGTATCAACCTCTCAAGATCTGAATTTTGAGGTTATTTTAATTTACTGCATTGTGATTTACTTTGGCTATCATATTCTTTATTATTCTACTGTTATAAGTTTTTATTTGGCATTGTCCTATTCACCCCCCCTCTAGGACATATAGCTTGGCCTTTTCAGATCTCAAGATCAAGCTACATCAAGATAGAGATCTCAAGCTTTAAAAGGTTTAAAGGTCATCCTACATATAAAAGGATGAAGTTCAATGTTCATACTTTATGTCCCATGTATGATAGACCTTAGATTGACCTTAGGGTAGGTCATTTTGGATACATAATTCAAACTGTATGTTTATATATGAATTTGGTTTGTTTTAAGACTAGTCCTGAACCTTATTCGACTAGTCTTAGCATTGGTTCAACCAGTCCAAGAAATTCCACGACCAGTCCTAAGTTGTTGAAGATTTTTAGAATTTTTTGGTTACTCTACGACCAGTCCTGGAGACTGTTTGACCAGTCGTAGGGAGGTCATGACTCGACCTTCGACCAGTCCTAGAACTACGACTCAAACTCTAGGAACTAAGCCTAGTTGTCTACGACCAATCCTTGGTCAGCAACGACCGGTCGTAGGTGGTCCACGACTAGTCGTAGACTCCCTAAGACCAGTCGTATAACTTTTTTCAAAGATTGCGCTTAAAAACTCCTATGACCAGTCAAAGGGTTCCTAAGACCAGTCATAGACGTGGTCTTTTCATCTATAAATTGAACATGAATTTCAAAGTATTTCATTGATTAATTTCAAGAAAATCCAAGCCTCCACTCTGAGATAAGTTTGTTCATTTTAAGCTACTCTGTGCATATTTAATATTCTTTTTGTTAGCTTTTCTTATTTGATTTTATTCCTATATTCCAATCTTATTTGAAAAGAGAAATTGTTGTATTCCTTCTTCTTGGAATCAAAATCAGATAGAGCTACACCCATTTGATTTAATTTAAAATCAATTAGAACTTAGAACCATTGTAAAGTGAGTATTGGACATTGAACGTTGAATCGAACATCTACTCTGATTGGTTCTACCAGGCTACTACAAAAAGAAGAAATCTAGGTATTTTACGTTTATATAAAATTTCTATTCATTTGATTTTTGTTTGAGATTCACCAGAAAAATCTCCTTGTGTGGCTATCTGAGGAGAGCAAGAAAAGTCAGACAGTGTGGGTTTTTGGATTGTGTAAGCCGAAGTTAAAAAGACACAACTGTGAAGGTTTTAGATGAACCTGTGAAACTTATTTTGTTAGTGAACGCTAATATCACCTGTGTGAGGATATTAGGAGTGGAGTAGCATTCTGTGTGGCTATTGTTGAACAGTTGGTGTACACTGAAAAGGCCAAGCTATATGTCCTAGAGGGGGGGGGGGGGGGGGTGAATAGGACTATGCTAAATTTAAAATAATGACAGCGGAATTAAATAATGTAATAGCCAAATTAAAGAAATCAATTCACAATGCTTAAAAGGAAAGCAGCCTCAATAATCAAGTATTGAGAGATTGAAACAAATGCAGTTCTAAGGACAACCTTACATCATAAAAACCAAGGGTTTATGGCAGGACAACCTTATTTCTAGAACATTCTTTAAATCAAAAAATTAAATCGAAAAGGAATAAATAAATAGCAAGGAATTGAGATAAATTGTAAGAATTTAAATCTAAATTATTACAACATTCCCCACTTTGCTTGAAATGCAAATATTACAACATTCACATCCACACATACATTCCACAAACTTGAATGATAAAAGATAAGAATTTAAGCAGACATTCAAACCGTAAAACACAGGAATTATAGTAGTTCACCTGTGTGTTCACCAACTGTTAAACAACAGGCACACAGCTACTCCACTCCTAATATCCTCACACAGGGTATATTAGCATTCACTGTCAAAATAGGTTTCACAAGTTCACCTAAAACCTTCACAATTATGTCTTTTTAACTTGGGCTTACACAATCTAAAAACCCACACTTTTTGAGTTTTCTAGCTCTCCTCAGATAACCAACACAATGAGATTTTTCTGACTCAATCTCAAAAGAAACCAAAAGAATATAAATTACATAAAAATAAAATACCTGGATTTCTCCTTTTTGTAGTAGCCCGGTAGAACCAATCGGAGTAGATGTTCGAATCAACGTTCAATGTCTAATACTCACTTTACAATAGTTCTAAGTTCTAATTAATTTTAAATTAAATCAAATGAGAATAGCTCTATTTGATTTTGATTCCAAGAAGAAGGAATACAATAATTTCTTTTTTCAAATAAGATTGGAATATAGGAATAAAATCAAATAAGAAAAGCTCACAAAAAGAATATTAAATATGCACAGCGTAGCTTAAATGAACAAACTTATCTCAGAGTGGAGGCTTGAATTTTCTTGAAATTAATCGATGAAAAACTCTGAAATTCGTGTTCAATTTATAGATGAAACGATCACGTCTACGACTGGTCTTAGGAACCCTTCGACTGGTCGTAGAACCATCGACATTTTGAAATTTTTGAGCGCGATCTTAAAAACCGTTCTACGACTAGTCTTAGGATTTCTATGACTGGTCTTAGACCACCTACGACCGGTCGTAGCAGACCCAGGACTGGTCGTAGACAACCAGGTTTGGTTGCTAGAGTTTGAGTCGTAGTTCTAGGACTAGTCGAAGGTCGAGTTGTGACCTCCCTATGATTGATCGAACAATCTTTAGGACTGGTCGTAGAGTAACTAAACAATTCTAAAAATCTTCAACATCTTAGGACTGGTCATGGAATTTCTTGGACTGGTCAAACCAGTGCTAGGAGTAGTCGAACAAGGTCCAAGACTAGTCTTAGAACAACCCAATTCATATAAATAGATTCATTTTGAATTAAGTATACAAAATGACCTACCCCAAGGTCAATCTAAGGTCTATCATACCTAGGCATGAAGTATGAACATTGAACTTCATCCTTTCAGATGTAGGTTGACCTTTGAACCTTATAAAGCTTGAGATCTCTATCTTGATGTAGCTTAATCTTGAGAATTTTCGAAAGCTTGAACTTAAACTTCATCTTGAGTTGTACTTGAGTCTTGAAACGTACTCTTCTTATCGATATAGCTCTAAACATTGATGCTTAAAGTACATGACTTTACATTTTTTGAAGCAGAGCACCGTACATGTCTTGAACCATTGTGATACAGTGTCTTGATCATATATATATCAACATATAAACACAAGACACAAATAGAGGTTCTGGCACAACAAAATTTGGCAATCAAAGGAGCATGAGACCATAGCACTTACAATCTCTCCCTTTGTCAAATTTGTCACAAAACACACTCATATAAAAATAAGAGAAGTACCACATGCATAATAAAGAATCATGCACTAGTTGTCATAAACTAGCAAGCACACAACATTCATCTATACTTACTCCCCCTGAGTAGCAGCACACATATGAAAAATATAATGATGTAGCAGCACACATATGAAAAATATAATGATTGCTACACATATTATAGTACTACTCATATTCATAAGCAATCAAACCAAAAGCTTCCAAAAGAGCTTCTAAAAGCCTTCTCCCCCTTTTTGTCATTAAATGACAAAGGAAGAACTGATGTGAAGGATTAAAAGATGGAGTAATAGATGGATTTAATTGATAATATATAAGCAAGTAAAAGTTCACAATCCATTTACCTGTTTAACTAAAAAGTCAGCAAACCAACTAAAGTGCACAATCCAACATAAGTATGAAAGTTAATACAGACTAAGAATTAAAATCACTCAATCAAATCCTGAAGATGGAGTAGGAATGGTAGGATCAAGTTTATGCATCCCCTTGTTCAAGCGCCTAAGATACTTGCGCATATATTTAAACTGAAGATCATGAGCAACATTCATATTCTCTACCTTCTCCTCTAGAGCATGAAGACAAGCATCAAACTCGGATGGCTCATAGTCAGGATTATTTCTAGAATCTGAATCAAGTTCATCAAAAATATCATCCATATTCACATCATCAGAAGGAAGATCACCAGCTTCTTCATTCCCAGCTTCAGCTCCTCCACCACCAACATCCACTTGGCCACGAGCCAATTCCAATTTCATCTTGTTAATATTCGAATTGTTAAAAATAAGATGATGGATGGGAGCCTCTCCAACAGGCATAGCAACTAGCATGTGATTAGCTAAAACATTCATGAGATAGGCAAAAGGAATATCACTATAACCTGGATGGAGACGAGACTGAATAATGGAATGACATATCAATGAAGGAAGGCAAATTTTAGTACCAGAAATGACAGAGTGTAAAACACGAACCATAAAGGCAGTTAATTCTGTCTTATTACCAGAACGAGGATACAGATTAAAAATAAAAATCCTGTGAAGTACCCTGTATTCGGGTAATAAGTACCTTAAGGGGAGCGCATTCCCTTTATGAGTCCATTGCACATTCATATTACATAAATCTCTGGTTAGTATACGCTTTTCAGATTCTGAGGGTTTTTCAACTAAAGTATGAATAGGAATACCCTCCTCATTAACAGGTATATCTACTAACCCTGCAATCAGATGACAATCAACCTCAAATGGACCTTCTCTAGTATCAATTTTAAAAGTTAAATTCTCAAAAGAGAATTCTGAGATACATGCAAACAAGGCCTATGCAATAGATTGGTATGCAGGCCCACCCTAATGTAAAATGTTATCCCATCCTACAACTTGGAGGAGTGGAAAGATACCAAAAGGAGCAGTGTGTTCAATGGATACTGGTCTCTTAACAATGACACTACGTATACGCAAATCCCGCACATCAGAGGGATCATCTTTAGGAGACCAAAGATGTCGCCGAGTGATTGGAGTTGATCTAGAGGATGATGGACCTCGAGAAGTTTTCTTTTTCCCTCTAGCATCCATTTCCAAGAAAAACACACGGAAACAAGAAGATTTAATAGATTTGAAATGGGGTTTTGATATATCAGATTTTTCAAAAGGAAACCCCAAAATTATATTGAAAGATCAAATAGATTACTCCAAGAGTGAAAATGGAGTACTATTAATAAGAATCTATAAGAAAAATACAAAAGAACCACTAACCTCGAAGAACAATGAAGGTGGGTTTGATTGGTCGGGCCTCGGCTCGTTGGAGAGGAAAAAGGAAATGGGGAAGATGAGATTTTCTCCAAATTTTAAAAGACCCAATGCACTCCATGACCGGTCTTGAGATGTCCTCGACCGGTCGTACCACAACTGGTCGAGTACATCCTCGACTGGTTGTGTACCGACTAAAATATGCAATTTTCATAAAAATTTGAAATTTAAACACATAAATTATCAAATATAAATACACTATGATACAAGTATGCAAGAATATTCAATTTAAATTACACATACCAAGATCAAATTTCAATTTACTAAACCTGTTTTTATCAAGTGGTTTAGTGAAAATGTTAGCAAGTTAAGTCTCGATTGGTATATATTCCAAAGATATTATCTTTTCTTCCACTAATTCACGAATGTAATGATACCTAATGTCAATGTGTTTGGCATGTGAATGCTGGATTAGATTTTTAGAAATGTTTATTACACTAGAATTATCACAATATAAGACCATAGAATCTTGTGTTATTCCATAATCACTTAACATACGTTTCATCCAAACAAGCTGAGTGCATGCATTTCCAGCCGCAATGTATTCAGCCTCAGCAGTTGAGAGTGATATTGAACTTTGCTTCTTGCTGAACCAAGAAACTAAACAATTTCCAATATAAAAACAACCACCACTAGTTGATTTCCTATCATCGATATTTTCAGCCCAATCAGCATCAGCGTACCCAACCAACTGAACACTAGTATCATATGGATACCAAAGACCTAAATTAGCAGAACTTGCGACATATCGAATAATCCGCTTAACAGCAGTTAGATGTGATTCTTTAGGATTAGCCTAATATCTAGCGCAAATACCAACACTTAAAGCAATATCAAGTCTACTAGCAGTTAAATAAAGTAAACTACCAATCATGCTACGATACAATTTAGGATTCACATCTTTACCAGTAGAGTCCTTTGAGAGTCTTAGAGTTGTACTCATAGGAATCTCAAAACTCTCACCATTCTCAAATCCGAATCTTTTAATCAAGTTCAAGGCATACTTAGTTTGAGAAATAAAAATTCCATCAAGTTGTTGTTTTACTTGCAACCCTAGGAAATAGTTTAACTCCCCAACCATGCTGTAACACCCTGAAATTCGGGGGTCGAGCATAACTCAGCTCCCGAGTTCCAAAACATCACTTATGCAACATATTTAATGATGGATGTATGTTGTCTGTATTAGTGCAAAAAACATGGAATAGATTAAGCCAAAACACAGATATAATTCAGGGATAAGTGAAGAAAGCAAGTGGAAGACTTATAGAAATATACGTGTACAGTGTAAATCCCTGAAGTACATTCACCAACCAGGTCATATGAAAGTGTTACTTAACAAAATTATAAGTATCAAGTTACATCATTTAAATTCTCAAAAATACTCCCATAATCCCACGCATCAGACCAAGGCTCGCTAGAACCCGTCTGAAAACTGCATATAAGAGAAAGCAGCCTCATCATCATCCATCTCCCGCTCTGCCTCAGAAGTCACATCCACATCTACAACATCAGAACCTAAGACAGAGTCTGGTGGGTGTTTAACACCGCCCCAGAACGTGGGAGTGAGTGATCAACTCAGTGAAACAATAAGGCACTGGTTAACATGTTATCAGTTCAATCAAGCAGTAACGATAAAGAAGAACAATTAAACAAGTCCTAAGTACTCTTGTTAATGCAAGGATATATATAAAATGATGCGTGCCCTCACGCATACACCCTCAGCGTCTTCATCTTACGTTACGCATGACACCACCTCAAAGTGCACCACATTTACAAAGCACATGCAAATGCGGTGCATGAATATGATTACCAAGTTGTTATTAGTCCTTTTCATATAACAGGATTGGGAAGCTAAGATACCTTCCTCATATCACCATCCAAACAGTGATCCATTCTAGGGTCGTCAGTCCTAGATATCTCATACAATCATATGGTTTCAGGTCGTAGCAAAGGGCTCGTCACCAATCAATGCTCGCCTATCATACCTTCGTTACTACACCAAGGCTCGTCGCCTCAATGCGGTATCCAGGCATGCTCGAGGTCACTACAAAGGGCTCGTCACCAATCAATGTAGGCCGACAGCACGAATATAGTGTCCCATACCACCATAATCGGCTCACGAGTTTGGTTGCTCACTGGTCACTACGGGGAGGCTCGTCACCCCAGCGTAGGCCGACAGCTCGACCACGATGTCCCATACCACCATGTCCGACTCATGAGTCTTAGCGGATCAAGGTACCATGGGTAATAGGATTTCATTGGTAAGTTCAGTACCCTAGATTCAAACAGTAGCGTCCATACATGGTGAACATACATCGGACAATCGGGTTACTTGACGAACTCGACTAGCACGAGCGCACATTGGGTTGAACGACAAAGAGTGCGCAAACACTCCGCGTGGCCAAACCACTGCCGCCAACTCTAATATGGCTCGGGTTCGTCTAATTACGTCCGTTGTGGCCAAAGCAATCTCAACCACAACCTTAAGGCAGATTACCGATTTTCTGGACTAATGTATAGTCCCACACACATTACACTACAACAGATATTCGTATTGAATGTAGAACAGTAAAGGAACTACAACTCAAATCATATGGTACTCAAGCATTTGGAGAATATCAACTTAACATAAATGTAAGCATAAGAAATGCTTGAACTTAAATAACAAGGAATGTAACTTGCAAGAAGGAAATCATGCACACTAGTGGGAGAGTTGAGAATCGCTCCTCAACGCCCATACTAGGTTGAAATATCACACTTTAAATCATTCAGACATTTCTACAAACACTTAGAATGCATGAAACAACATACATGACGTATGTTGAAAAACAAGCATTTGGACAATTCCTTTTACCAAGGAGTTGTCGCACATATATCTAGCATACATACATGACAAATAATCATGGCAACCACAAGTGCATATTTTATACGTATACGGTACTTTATATATACACACAGAATACACAAATCTCAATATAACACATGCATATCAGGAACGTAACATAAACACAACATTTGGCATGTGAAATCTCATCCATAACAAGAATAAATCATTAACTGGCATTGAAAGCCTTAAAAACCATAACCTATACACTTAAAGTCCGCACCTTAAGCCAGAAAAGAAACACCGAACTGATTTAGATGAGTTGTCTTCGTCAACGGCGATAGAATACCCTAAAGCAATAATAGAAATGAGATACAACAACACCAAGACTAATCTAAGCTCTAACAAAGGTTAGGGTTAGGTTAACTTACCCCAAGATGAACTCAGAACCGTCAGAATAACGATTCAAAGTGAAGGTTTAAGGACGTAGAAGAACAGGAAAGAATCTAAGATGATTCACCAACTACTCTCTCACTATCTCTCTCTTTTCCACTCTCTCTCCAAGCTAGGGTTAGAGAAAATTCGTATGGAAAAGAGAGCTAGGGTTTAAGGACTATAAATAGGCCTAACTTTGATGGAAATAACCCCAGGGACAAGGTATACTTAGGTTATAACCAAAGCAAGCCTCTCTCGATCCAATGAAGCACTTCTGGTGGGCCAAATACCACGAAAGGTCGGAATTAAGCTCACAGACCATGGATCTAGGTCAGGCTGAGTTTTCGTACCGACCGACTCTTCAGATCAGTCGTGGCGGACCACACACAATACAACGGTCACGGAATCTCGATCAGGTCCACAAGCACAAGGATATGCCTGGGCCACCTTCCCTGATCAGAGGGTGAAATTGGGTCAGAATCCAACGGTCAGATAGCTTAAAATCAACGCGCAAGTGACACGACTCAGATTTCATAAAAGCTTATTAAATTTCCAACCGTTCTCACACTCTTCACTCTAGACTCAATCAAATCGACCGAGAACATCACATGGACTTGATTTTCAAGGTGATGGTCAAGCCCAACATGGTGACCGCAACAGCTTAAGATCATCGCTATCGGACTTTCGACGCGCGGTCTAGGTCCGATCCAAAACTTTCAAAAATTCTCCAGAACAACTGGATTTACTGATGGATCCCAGATTTCAGAGTAACGTAGCGCTAACTAATCTATAGGTTTTGAGTCATGCAGATCGAATTTAAAGTGATTGATACGAATTTCACAAGCAATCGAGCATAGCGCTAATTACCCCAAAACACCTACTTAAGAAAAGATAAGCACAAAATTCCCAAGGTCATTACACATGCTCATTTCGAACTTAGATTTCATTAAATCTACTAACTCAACAGTCATGTCAGTACATGTTGATCCATAAATAATATCATCCACATGGATTTTAACCAATAAGATAGCATCGTTATGTTTCTTAACAAAGAGCGTCTTATCGACACTACTCATTTGAAAATTATGACTTAGTATAAACTTCGTCAATTTTTCGTACCATGCTCTAGGAGCTTATTTTAAACCATATAGAGCTTTTTTAAGACAGTATACATGATCAGTAAACTCAGGGTCTTCAAACCCTGTAGGTTGTTCAACATATACTTCTTCATGTAAATCGCCATTCAAAAAAGTACTCTTTACATCCATTTAATAAATTTTAAACTTTCTAAAGCATGTACTGGATATAAAAAGTCTAATTGATTCAAGGCGAGCAACTGGGGTAAAAGTTTCATCGTAATTAATGCCTTCTATTTGAGTGTACCCTTATACAACCAGTCTTGCCTTGTTTCGAATAATGTTACCAAGTTCATCAGACTTATTTTTGAAAATCCATTTAGTTCTGATGATATGTTTTATCTTTAGGTCTAGGAACAAGATACCAGACATCATTTCAAATAAATTGATTAAGTTCTTCCTGCATAGCTACTATCCTGTTTTCGTTAGAAAGTGCTTCTTTTACGTTCACTATTCTATTTGGGAAATAAAGCACACGTAATTACATATGTCTTTTAATTGTTTATGAGTGCGCACACCAGTGAGAGGGTTTCCAAGAATTTGAGTGGTTGGATGAACTTTGACAGTCTTCAATTTAGAGTTTTCTTAATTTGATGAAGTATTTGGTTTGTCAATTAAAAGAACTTCATCATTATCTAAACTTGGGGCAGGTGTATTCAAGTGATCATCAATGACCACATTAATGGACTCTTGAATCACACCAGTCCTGTTGTTCAGCTTGAAATGGCCAAGCTATATGTCCTAGAGGGGGGGTGAATAGGACTATGCCAAATTTTAAGATAAATATAGCGGAAATATAGAAAGATAAAACTGAATAAATAAATCAATTCACACTACTGAATGCTAGCTTAAAATATTAATAGTTCTAAGGACAACCATGCACCATAAAAATGGCAGGGCAACCTTACTAGAATAAATAGAGAAACTGAAGCTCAAAGTAATAAAGAGATAGTAAAAATATAATGCTGAAATGTAAATCTAAATTATTACAACATTCCCCACTGTGCTTGAAATGTAAAATTTACAACATGCACATCCACACATACATTCCACAATTTTGAATGATAAAAGATAGGAAATATAAATCACACATCCACAACACAAAGAATTATAGTGGTTTGCCTGTGTGTTCACCAACTATTAAATGATAGCCACACAGAATGCTACTCCACTCCTAATATCCTCACACAGGGGATATTAACGTTCACTATCAAATAGGCTTTCACAGGTTCATCCAAAACCTTCACAATTGTGTCTTTTTTAAAGGGCTTACACAATTCAAAAACCCTCAGTTTTGAGTTTTCGGGCTCTCCTCAGATAACCAACAACTTTGAGAATTTTCTGGCTTAACCTCAAATAAAATCAAACAATGTAAATTACACAAATTGTAAAATACCTGATTTTCTCCTTCATTGTAGCAGCCTAGAAGAACCAAGTCGAAGTAGAGATTTGAATATCAAAGTTCAATGTCCAATACTCACTTTATAATGGTTCTAGGTTCTAATAGATTTTAAATTAAAACAAAAGGGCTAGCTCTAATTGATTTTGATTCCAGAAAAAGGAAAACAATAATTCCTCTTTTCAAATTAGATTGGAATACAGGAAACAAAATCAATTAAGAAAGCTAAATAAAGAGAATATTAAATATGCACACTTAGCTTATATGGAGAACCGACTTATCTCTCAGAAGGCCGAATAATTTATCTTGAAGTTCTTTAATTTTCCATTTATAAATCTGAGATTTGTGTTCTATTTATAGGTGAACAAATCATGCCTTCGACTGGTCTAAGGACCTCTACGACTGGTCGTAGAGCCAACAAATATTTGAAAATTCAGGAGTGATAAGATTTGGTAGTTTCACGACTGGTCGTAGGTTTCCTTCGACTGGTCGTAGGTCTCCTTCAACTGGTCATAAGATCCCTTCAACTGGTCGTAGGTGGCCAAATTTCAATGTCGTTCTTTGAGTCGTAGGTCTACGACTGGTTGAAGATGCAGTCGAGACTGTTCCGACGATTGGTCGAACAGTCCCCAGGACTAGTCGAAGCCTAATAGAAAATTTCTGATTTTTGTAACAAACTTACGACTGATCCAGGAAATGTTTAGACAGGTCGAAGCAGTGCTAGGACTAGTTGAACAAAGTCTAGGACTAGTCTTAGAATAGATCAAACTCACTTATATAAAATATATGAATTATGTATCCAAAATGGCCTACTCTAAAGGTCAACCTAAGGTCAGTCATACCTCAATAGTGAAGTAAGGACATTGAAACTTTAGAGACAAGTGACCTTTGAAAGTAATGGAGCTTGAAGTCTTGATGTCGTTTAAACTTGAGAGATTTTTGAGATCTTGAGATTGAACTTGAAAGCTTCTTGAGATCTTGAGGTTGAACTTGAAAGCTTCTTGAGATTCTTGACTTGTCAATAGTGCTTGTCAACCTAAGTTGATCTTGAGTAGAGCATTATTCTTCACAGATGCAAGCTTCATAACAGTGTCTTTAGCACCACAAATTTGACAACACAAAGGGCTATAAACTATGGCACTTACAATCTCCCCCTTTGTCAAATTAGTGACAAAACACACTTTCAAGATATGTTACATAACACAGAATATTTGATTAAAGAATCATGCACCAGTTGTTATCAACCGGCATCCTACAGACTTGTAAATCAATATTATTCAACATACAGTCCACCTTTGAACACCTCTGCTCACACCTCTGCACATACTCCCCTTGAGTAACATACTTATAAAAACCATACAATACAATGTTGCTCCCTCCTCATGACCACACCCATATCCATATACATATCCATAATATTCATAACATATCCATACTCCCCCTTTTTGTCACAATAGGACAAAGGAAGAACAGAACAGATGGCTGAGGAGAAATAATCAATGAGAAATATAAGAGGTAACTTGTCAAGATATGAGAACATAGCATAAGCAACATACATAATTCATAGACTGAGCTAATTTAAAGAGAGTGACAAACTCAAAACTAGTTAAGAGTACTAAAGTTATTATAGACCAGTAATCTCAAAAATACTAATCTAACCCAGATGAAGGAGCAGGAATGGAAGGATAAGTTGATGCATGCCTTTGTTCAAGCGCCTAAGATATTTGTGCATATATTTGAACTGTAAATCATGGGCAACAGACATGTTTTCCATCTTAACATTTAGATTCTCAACTTTATCTTCCAATGCACTCAGACATGCATCAAATGGAGAAGGCTCATAATCTGGATCATTTGTAGAATCGAACTTAAGTTCTTCAAAAATATCATCCATGTTAATATCATCAGGAGGAAGATCACCAGCTTCAGCACTGCCAACACCATCACCATGGCCAGGAAGGAAATCCAGCTTCATCTATTGATATTGAAATTGTTAAATATTAGATGATGGATAGGGGCCTCTCCAACTGGCATGTCGACTGACATATGTGTAACCAGCACAGTCATCAAATATCCAAAAGGAATGTCACTGTGATCAGGATGGAGTCGAAACTGAATGATGAAGTGACAAATCAAGGATGGTAAACAAATGTTAACACCTCTGACAACAGAATGAAGAATATGAACCATGAAGGACGTCAATTCAGATTTATTACTTGACCAAGGATACAAATTAGATACAAAGATTTTGTGAAGAACTCTGTATTTAGGTAACAAATACCTTGAGGGAAGCACATTCCCTTTATGCGTCCATTGTACATCCAAATTACATAAGTCCTTAGTCAGCATACGTTTTTCAGCAACAGAGGGTTTATCAGATAAAGTAAGGATGGGAATACCCTCATCATTCACTGGAATATCCATAAGGGCTGAAATCAAATGACGATCAACTTCAAATGGCCCTTCTCTTGTGGAGATAGAAAAAGTTAAATTTTCTAGTGAGAAAGCACATATGCATGCAAACATGGATTGGGCAATGGACCGGTATGCTGGCCCACCCCAAAGCAATAATTTATTCCAACCTACAGATTGGAGCATAGGAAAAATATCAAAATGAGCAACATAATTAATATTAACTGGATGCTCAACAATAATATTACGCAATCTGATGTCCCGAACATAAGATGGATCGTCCTCAGGAACCCTAAGATGACGCTTAGTGATAGGGGCCGATCTGGAAGAAGAAGACGGACCACGGGACATTGATTTTCTTCCTCTAGAAGCCATATGCAACAAGGATTTCAAGAATATAAAGAGTTGCAAAGGATTGAGAAAAGGGTTTTCACAAATTAGATTTTTCAAAAGAAAAACCCCAAATCTCAACTAAATTCAAAATAGACAACTTCAAGAGAGAAGTAGAAGCAATCTAGACACAAATCTACAAGAAAATACAAATGAAGCACTAACCTTGAAGATTTTGGAAGATGGGTTCGACTAGTCGTGTGTCGACTCGTTGGAGAGTGAAGTTGAAATGAAGAAGAAGATGATTTCCCCAAAATTTTAAGTGAATCCACGCGATTCACGACTGGTCATGGATATACATGACTGGTCGTGGATACTCACGACTGGTCGAGTACAGGCCAAAAAATCTGATTTTTGTATATTTTTCAAGATTTGAAAACTAAACTAGCAAATATATATACTATGATATAAATAGGCGTAATTAATCATTTTAAAATGCACATGCTGAGATTAAATTTCATTTTGTTAAACCTGCTTTTGTCGAGCGGTTTAGTGAAAATATCAACACATTGATTCTCGATAGGGATATATTCCAAAGATATAACCTTTTCTTCAACTAATTCCCAAATATAATAAAATCTAATATCAATGTGCTTAGTACGAGAATGCTGAATTGGATTTTTTGAAATATTTATGGCACTGGAATTATCACAATATAATAACATAGAATCCTGTTTAATTCCATAATCACTTAGCATATGTTTCATCCAAACAAGTTGTATATACGCATTACCAGCTGCGATATATTCAGCTTCAGTTGTTGAAAGTGATATATAACTTTATTTCTTACTAAACCAAGAAACTAAACAGATTCCGATATAAAAACAACCACCACTGGTTGATTTTCGATCATCAAGATTACCAGCCCAGTCAGCATCCGAGTACCCAGCTAATTGAACACTAGTCTCATGAGGATACCAGAGACCGAGATTAACAATACTTGTGACATATCGTATAATCCGCTTGACAGTAGTCAAGTGCGACTCTTTAGGTTCAGACTGATATCTAACACAAATACCAACACTTAGAACGATATCGGGTCTACTAGCAGTTAAATACAATAGACTACCAATTATACTCCGATATAATTTCGGATCCACATTTTTACCTGTAGAATCTTTTGAGAGTTTCAAGGTTGTACTCATAGGAGTATCAAAGTTCTTACCATTCTCAAATCCAAATCTCTTAATCAAGTTCATAGCATATTTAGATTGAGAAATGAACATTTCATCAAGTTTTTGTTTTACTTGCAACCTGAGGAAATAATTCAATTCCCCAACCAAGCTCATTTCAAACTGAGATTTCATCAATTCTGTAAACTCAATAGTCATGTCAGTACAGGTAGATCCATAAACGATATCATCAACATAGATTTGCACTAATAAGATATGATCCTCATGTTTTTTAATAAACTGAGTTTTATCAACACATCCCATTTGAAAATTATGGCTTAGTAGAAACTTTGTTAGTTTCTCATACCATGCTCTAGGAGCTTTTTTTAAACCGTAAAGTGCCTTTTAAAGATGATACACATGATCAGCATTTTTGGGGTCTTCAAAACCCATTGGTTGTTCAACATAAACTTCCTCATGCAGATCGCCATTTAAAATGCACTTTTCACATCCATTTGGTAAATCTTAAACTTTCTAAAATATGTAATGGATATAAAGAGTCTGATTGATTCAAGACGTGCTACTAGTGCAAAGGTTTCATCATAGTCAATACCTTTAATTTGAGTGTAACCTTGTACCACTAGTCTAGCCTTGTTTCTAATTATATTGCCAAGTTTGTCAGACTTATTTTTGAAAATCCATTTAGTTCCAATGATGTGTTTATCTTTAGGTCTAGGTACAAGATACCAAACATCATTTCTCACAAATTGGTTAAGTTCTTCTTGCATCGCAACAATCCAGTTTTCATCAACAAGAGCTTCTTTTACGTTAGATGATTCTATCTGGGATGTAAAACATATGTAATTGCATATATCCTCAAGTTGTCAATGGGTACGAACACCAGTGAGAGGGTTTCCAAGAATCTGTGTGGTTGGATGATCTTTAACAGTCCTCAGTTCAGAATCAATCTGAATAGATGAAATATTAGATTTATCAATTACTAGTACTTCATCATTATCTAAATTTGAGACTGGTGTGTTTAAGTGATCATCAATGACCACATTGATGGATTCTTGAATCACACCGATCCTTTTGTTCAGAACCCTATAAGCTCGATTGTTTAAAGAGTATCCTAAAAAGATCCCTTCATCACTCTTCATATCAAACTTTCCTAGATGTTCACGATCTCATAAAATATAGCACTTGCTGCCAAAAACTCAAAAGTATTTGACAATAGGCTCTTTATCGAACCACATTTCGTAAGCCATTTTATTATTACCTTTACTAGTGTAAACCTAGTTAAAAATATAGCAAGCTATATTACTGCTTCAACCCAAAGATTCTTAGAGAGCTTTATACTATTCAACATGACTTTAGCCATTTCTTGAAGCACTCCATTTTTCCTTTCAACTATACCATTTTTTTTGTGGAGTTTTGGGTGCTGAGAATTCATGTAATATTCCCTGGTCATTACAGAACTTCTCAGAACCGTTATTCTCAAATTCAGATCCATGATCACTACGAATCTTACTAACTTGAGAACCTTTCTCAGTTTGAATCCTTTTGAGAACCTTTTTTACTTCTTCAAGGGTTTCTGATTTGTCCCTTAAGAAGACAACTCATGTATATCTGGTAAAGTCATCTACTATTACCAAAATATATCTTTTGCCACCTCGAGTTTCCATCCTGGTAGGTCCTACTAGATCCATATGGAGAAGCTCGAGTGGTCTTGATGTGGTATTAGAATTCACCTTTTTGTGTGAGTTCCTTGTTTGTTTGCCAATCTGGCATTTATCACATATTTTATCTAATTTTTGTAGTTTGGGTAGACCTCTTATAAGTTCCCATTTGCTCAGTATATGTAAATTTTGATAGTGTACATGTCCAAGACGTTTGTGCCACAAATCAGTCTCGTCTGTTTGGACCATGTAACATGATTGATTAGATGAGCTGGATTCGCTAACAATATAGCAGTTTTCAGATGTTCTACGTCCAGTTAGTATTACTGAACCCTTGTTGTTTAGAATCTCACAGCTTTGATTAGAAAACCATACACTATGGTTATTATCACAAATCTGAGATATGCTTAGAAAATTATGTTTCAGTCCTTCAACATACAACACATTTTTAATCAAAGGAAGGTTATAGAGTTGAACCGTACCTTGGCCCATAATCTTGCAGTTTCTGCCATCTCCAAATGTGACTGAACCGTCAGTCATGTCTTTGAGATCAGTGAATAAAGCCTTGTCGCTTGTCATATGCCTGGAGCATCCACTATCTAGGTACCACTTAGAATAGCTTGTTGCTTTGAAAGAGGTGTGGGCAACCAAGCAAGTGACCTTTGGAACCCATTTCATAACCATTTTGGGTTTAGGAGGATAGCAGGTCTTCTTTCGATTGTAAGAGTTATAAGTATGACCTAGTGAGTTAGACTTTAGAAGCTCCTTAAGTAAATCAACTATCTTTTCTGCCAAAGGACTTTGGTTTTGCTTTTTATAGTTGATATGTCTTTTAGGTCTTTGAAAAGATTTAAAGTTTTTAGAAAACATTTGATCTTTCCCTTTTGAGTTTAAGATCTCTCCCTTTACAAACGTGGGAGAAGTATTCTTCGGTTTAGGAGGAACACTCTTATCATAGCCCAGACCGGATCGATCACCACATTTTCTCGATCCAAATAAGATTTTTTCTAATTTAGGATCACCTTGGGCATATTTCCAGGTTTCCTTTAAACTCAAGAGAGAAGAGACTTCATGTTTTAATTGTTCGTTTTCAGATTTAAGATTTTCAAACTGGGAGGTTTTAAAATCTAATCTTTTCAAAATAGTCTAAAATATGGGACTTTTCTAAAACAAGAGATTCATAAATTTCTTTGAGTTTAGAAAATTTCTCTTTTTGAAGTTTCAATTTCACAGCAATTTTACAACTTTCCTTATAAAGGGCATTGTAAGCATCTTGAAGATCATCTTCATTTTCATATTCACTATTCAGATTTTCTTCATTAGTTGAGTCATCATTATCTGAAAAAGTGAATTTGGCTAGAGTCATAAGGGCCTTAACATCACACCCTGACTCAATTTCAGAATCTTCTGATTTAGAAGAGACTTTAGAATCAGAGGACTCATCCCAAGTAGCCATCATACTTTTCTTTTTTGACTTGCCCTTATTAAGACATTTGTTAGCCAAATGCCCATACTCATGGCAGTTGTAACATTGACTGTCTTTTAATGATTTTCTAGTTTTAGGTTTAGGTTTTTTTTTTATCAAATGCTTTTTGAAAATCAACCCTCTTTTTACTTTTAAAAATTTTATAAAATCTCTTTGCCAAAAGAGCCATATCATCGTCAGAGTTTTCTAAATTAGAGTTTAAATCATTTTCATGAAAACCATTTTTAGAAGTTTTTAAAGCAATAGATTTACCTTTTGGAGCTTTAAAGGTTAACTCATAAGTCTGTAATGAGCCAACTAATTCCTCAACCCTCATATTGTCTGCATCACGAAGTTCCTGGATTGCGGTTACTTTAGAATTGAACCGTTCAGGAAGTGAGCGTAGTATTTTAGCACATATCTTGCTTTCAGGAATTTTATCGTCTAGACCCCACAAATTTAGTTGAACCGTTCACGAAGTGAGCGTAGTATTTTAGAGTTTACAATGTCATTTAATTTGGTATAGAAATCCATGAACACTTCATTTTCTTCCATACGTATTTCCTCAAATTTAGTTGTGAGGATTTGTATCTTAGATTTCTTGATAATTGAAGTACCCTCGTGTGTCATTTCCAATATATCCCAAGCATGTTTTACAGAATCACAGGATATAATTCTTTTGAATTCATCCGGTGATAGTGCACAAGTAATTGCATTTAGTGCTTTAGCATTTGCACTACTCTCAGTTTTCTAAAGTGTGGTCCAAGAGAAATACGGTGTAATTTGCATAGATTTTAAACCATCAATCCCGATTACTTCAATGGTAGGAGGGGTCCATTCATTTACTATGGAAAGCCACACACTTTCATCCATGGATTTGAGGAAGATCCTCATCCTAGCTTTCCAATAGGCATAGTTGGAGCCATCAAAGGGTGGAGGCCTAGTGACTAATAGGCTATCAAAATTTGACATCTTTTATATAGCTGAGATCGTTAGCTCAGGAATTAAATCCAAATAAAAAGCAATAAGAGCGAGTTATTAGGCTCTGATACCACTTGAAATGGCCAAGCTATATGTCCTAGAGGGGGGGGGGGGGGGTGAATAGGACTACGATAAATTTTAAGATAAATATAGCGGAAATATAGAAAGATAGAACTGAATAAATAAATCAATTCACACTGCTGAATGCTAGCTCAAAATATTGATAGTTCTAAGGACAACCATGCACCCTAAAAATGGCAGGGTAACCTTACTAGAACAAATAGAGAAACTGAAGCTCAAAATAATAAAGAGATAGCAAAAATATAATGCTGAATTGTAAATCTAAATTATTACAACATTCCCCACTGTGCTTGAAATGTAAAATTTACAACATTCATATCCACACATACATTCCACAATTTTGAATGATAAAAGATAGGAAATATAAATCACACATCCACAACACAAAGAATTATAGTGGTTCGCCTGTATGTTCACCAACTGTTAAACAACAGCCACACAGAATGCTACTCCACTCCTAATATCCTCACACAGGGGATATTAGCGTTCACTATCAAATAGGTTTTCACAGGTTCACCCAAAACCTTCACAATTGTGTCTTTTTCAAAGGGCTTACACAATTCAAAAACCCTCACTTCTGAGTTTTCTGGCTCTCCTCAGATAACCAACAACTTTGAGATTTTTCTGGCTTAACCTCAAATAAAACCAAATAATGTAAATTACACAAATTGTAAAATACCTGATTTTCTCCTTCGTTGTAGTAGCCCAGAAGAACCAAGTCGGAGTAGAGATTTGAATGTCAAAGTTCAATGTCCAATACTCACTTTATAATGGTTCTAGGTTCTAATAGATTTTAAATTAAAACAAAAGGGCTAGCTCTAATTGATTTTGATTCTAGAAAAAGGAAAACAACAATTCCTCTTTTCAGATTAGATTGGAATACAAGAAACAAAATCAATTAAGAAAGTTAAAGAAAGAGAATATTAAATACGCACACTTAGCTTATATGGAGCATCGATTTATCTCTCAGAAGGCCGAATTAATTTAGTTTGAAGTTCTTTAATTTTCCATTTATAATTCTGAGATTCGTGCTCTATTTATAGGTGAGCAAATCACGCCTTCAACTGGTCTAAGGACCTCTACGACTGGTCGTACAACCAACAAATATTTGAAAATTCGGGCGCGATAAGATTTGGCAGTTTCACGACTGCTCGTAGGTTTCCTTTGACTGCTCGTAGGTCTCCTTCGACTGGTCATAGGATCCCTTCGACTGGTCATAGGTGGCTGAATTTCAATGTTGTTCTTTGAGTCGTAGGTCTATGACTGGTCGAAGATGCAGTCGACATTGTTCCTACGATTGGTTGAACAGTCCCCAAGACTAGTCGAAGCCTAAGAGAATTTTTTTTATTTTTGTAACAAACTTACGACTGATCAAGAAAATGTTTAGACAGGTCAAAGCAGTGGTAAGACTAGTCAAACAAAATCCAGGACTAGTCTTAGAACAGACCAAAGTCACTTATATAAAACATATGAATTATGTATCCAAAATGACCTACTCTAAAGGTCAACCTGAGGTCAGTCATACCTCAATAGTGAAGTAAGGACATTGAAACTTTAGAGATGAGTGACCTTTGAAAGTAATGGAGCTTGAAGTCTTGATGTTGTTTAAACTTGAGAGCTTTTTGAGATCTTGAGATTGAACTTGAAAGCTTCTTGAGATTCTTGACTTGTGAACAGTGCTTGTCGACCTAAGTTGATCTTGAGTAGAGCATTATTCTTCACAGATGTAAGCTTCATAACAGTGTCTTTGGCACCACAAATTTGACAACACAAAGGGCTATAAACTATGGCACTTACAATTCAGTACACGATATCTTAAAAAGATCCCATCGTCACTTTTAATGTCAAACTTTCCTAAATTTTCATGGTCACGTAAAATATAGCACTTGCTACCAAAAACTCGAAAGTATTTGACAATATAAGCTTCTTATCAAACTAAAGTTCATAAGCCGTTTTATTATTAGATTTACAAGTATAAACCCGGTTAATAATATAGCAGGCGGTATTCACTGCTTCAACCCAAAGATTTCTAGGGAGCTTCATACTATTTAACAATACGTTTCCCATTTCTTGAAGCACTCTATTTTTCCTTTCTACATTCCATCCAATTTATGCAATATTCCATGATCACTACAGAATTTCTCAAAACTTCTATTCTCGAACTCAGATCCATGATCATTACGCATCTTACAGACTTGAGAACTTTTTTCAGTCTGGATCCGTTTGATAATCCTTTTCACTTCATCAAGGGTTTCTGATTTATCTCTTAAGAAAACTACCCAAGTGAATCTGGTAAAATCATCCACAATTACTAGGATGTATTTTTTACCACCTCAACTCTCCATCCTTATAGGTCCTATAAGATCCATGTGGAGTAGCTTGAGTGGTCTTAATGTGGCATTGGAGTTCACCTTTTTGTGAGAACTCCTTGTTTAATTGCCGTACTGGCATTCACCACATATTTTGTCTACTTTTTGTAATTTAGGTAGACCTCTTATTAGTTCTCCTTTGCTCAATCTGTATAAATTACGGTAGTGTACATGTCTAAGGTGTTATGCCATAATTCTGTCTCATCGGTATGGACTATGTGGCACGATTGATTAGATGACTACCATTGCATATAATGTAGTAGTTTTTGGAAGTTCTACGACCAGTTAATATTACAGAACCCTTTTTGTTTATGATTTCACAACCTTGATTAGAAAATTTCACACTATGATTGTTGTCGCATTTTTGAGATATGCTTAACAGATTGTGTTTTAGTCCCTCAACATATAAAACATTCTTAAATAAGGGGAGGTTATAGAGTTGAACCGTACCTTGGCCAATAATTTTGCAGTTGCTACCATCACCAAAAGTGACTGATCCATCGGTCATATCTTTAAAGTCGGTGAATAAAGCCTTGTCGCCTGTCATATGCATGGAGCACCTGCTATCAAGGTACCACTTCGAATGACTTGTTGCTTTGAAAGCGGTGTGGGCAACTAAGCAGGTAACCTTAGGAACCCATTTCATAACTGTTTTGGGTTTAGGAGTATAGTTAGTCTTTTTATTTTTGTAATTGTAAGAATGACCCACTGAGTTAGATTTTAAGAGCTCCTTAAGTAAATTAACTATTTTTTCCGCTAAGGGGTTTTGGTTTTGATTTTTATAGTTGACATAGTTGCTTTGAGGTTTTTGAAAAGATTTAACATTTTTAGAAAAACTTTTATTAATACTTTTCCCTTTTGAGTTTGAGGTTTCTCCTCTTACAAACTTAGGAGGTGTATTCTTTTGTTTAGAAGGTCTATTCTTATCATAACCCAATCCGGATCTATCGCCACATTTTCTAGATCTGGATAAAGTTTTTCAAACTTTGGATCTCCTTAGGCATACCTCCATGTATCCTTTAAACTCAAAAGTGAAGAGTTTTCAAGCTTAAGTTTATCATTTTCAGATTTAAGATCTTCAATCTGGGAGGTTTTGAATTCTAAATCACTTTTTATCTTTTCAAAACAATCTGAAATAAGGGATTTTTCTAAAACAAGTGAATCAAAATTTTCTTTGAGTTTTAAAAACTTTTCTTTTTGAAGTTTCAGTTTTACGGCAATTTTACAACTTTCCTTATATAGGGCATTGTAAGCATCTTGAAGATCTTCTTCATTTTCATGATCACTATTTAGATTTTCTTCACTAGTTGAATCATCATGATTTTAAAAAGTGAACTTGGCTAGAGTCATAAGGGCTTTAACTTCATTGCTCGACTCAATTTCAGAATCTTCTGATTCAAAAGAGGCTTCAATCCCAGAAGATTCATCCCAAGTAGCCAACATTCCTTTCTTTTTAGATTTGTCCTTTTTAGGACATTTATTTGCTAAATGCCTATATTCTTGGCAGTTGTAACATTGACTATCTTTCAAAGATTTCCAAGTTTTAGATTTAGATTTAAATCTTCTCTTATCATTTGATTTTTAAAAGTCTACCCTCTTTTTACTTTTGAAAATCTTGTAAAACTTTTTTGCTAAAAGAGCCATATCATCTTCATAATTTTCTAAATCAGAGTTTTCTTGAGAAATACATTTAGAAGATTTAAGAGTGATAGATTTACCTTTAGGAGCTTTAAATTTTAACTCATAGGTTTGTAAAGAACCAACTAGTTCTTCTACCCTTATATTGTCTGTATCATGAAGTTCCTAGATCGCGGTTACCTTAGAGTTGAACCGTTCAGGAAGTGAGCGTAGTATCTTTGGACATACTTTACTTTCTGGGATTTTGTCGCCAAGACCCCATGTAGAGTTCACAATGTCATTTAATCTTATATAAAAGCCCATAAACATTTCATTTTCCTCCATATGAATTTCTTCAAATTTGGTTGTGAGGAGTTGGACTTTAGATTTTTTAACAATTGATGTACCCTCGTGTGTCATTTCTAATATATCCCAAGCTTGCTTTGCAGTATCGCAGGATATAATTCTTTTGAATTCATCCGGTGAAGTGCGCAAGTGATTGCGTTTAGTGCTTTTGCATTGGCACTACTCTCACTTTTTTGAAGTGTGGTCCAAGAGAAATAAGGTGAAATTTTTATTGATTTTGAACCATCGACACCAGTTACTTCCATGGTAGGAGGGGTCCATTCAGTCATTGTGGCTTGTCACATGCTCTCATCCATTGATTTGCAGAAATCCTCATCCTGGCTTTCCAATAGGCATAGTTGGAGCCATCAAATGGTGGAGGCCTAGTGACTGAAAGGCTATCAAAATTTGACATCTTAAATATAGCTTAGATCATTAACTCAGGAAATGAATCCAAAAATAAAGAATTTAAAAATGAGCTATTAGGCTCTGATACCACTTGAAAAGGCCAAGCTATATGTCCTAGAGGGGGCGGGGGGTGTTGAATAGGACTATGCCAAATTTAAAATAATGACAGCAGAATTAAAAAATGCAATAGCCAAATTAAAGAAATCAATTCACAATGCTTAAATGAAAAGCAGCCTCAATAATCAAGTATTGAGAGATTGAAACAAATGCAGTTCTAAGGACAACCTTACACCATAAAAACCAAGGGTTTATGGCAGGACAACCTTATTTCTAGAACGTTCTTTGAATCAAAAACTCAAACCGAAAAGGAATAAATAAATAGTAAGGAATTGAGATAAATTGCAAGAATTTAAATCTAAATTATTACAACATTCCCCACTTTGCTTGAAATGCAAGTATTACAACATTCATATCCACACATATATTCCACAAACTTGAATGATAAAAGATAGAAATTTAAGCAAACATTCAAACCACAAAACATAAGGAATTATAGTGGTTCGCCTGTGTGTTCACCAACTGTAAAACAACAGCCACACAGCTACTTCACTCCTAATATCCTCACACAAGGGATATTAGCGTTCACTATCAAAATAGGTTTCACAGGTTCACCTAAAACCTTCACAATTGTGTCTTTTTAACTTGGGCTTACACAATCTAAAAACCCACACTTTCTGAGTTTTCTAGCTCTCCTCAGATAGCTAACACAATGAGATTTTTCTGGCTCAATCTCAAAAGAAACCAAAAGAATGTAAATTACATAAAACTAAAATACCTGGATTTCTCCTTTTTATAGTAGCCCGGTAGAACCAATCGGAGTAGATGTTCGAATTAACGTTCAATGTCCAATACTCACTTTACAATGGTTCTAAGTTCTAATTGATTTTAAATTAAATTAAATGAGCGTAGCTCTATTTGATTTTGATTCCAAGAAGAAGGAACACAACAATTCCTCTTTTCAAATAAGATTGGAATATAGGAATAAAATCAAATAAGAAAAGCTTACAAAAAGAATATTAAATATGCACAGCGTAGCTTAAAATGAACAAACTTATCTCAGAGTGGAGGCTTGAATTTTCTTGAAATTAATCGATGAAAAACTCTGAAATTCGTGTTCAATTTATAGATAAAAAGATCACGTCTACGACTAGTCTTAGGAACCCTTCGACTGGTCGTAGAAGCAACGACATTTTGAAATTTTTGAGCGCGATCTTAAAAACCGTTCTATGACTAGTCTTAGGATTTCTTCGACTGGTCTTAGACCACCTACGACCAGTCGTAGCAGACTCAGGACTGGTCGTAGACAACCAGGTTTGGTTGCTGGAGTTTGAGTCGTAGTTCTAGGATTGGTCGAAGGTCGAGTCGTGACCTCCCTACGACCAGTCGAACAGTCTCCAAGACTGGTCATTGAGTAACCAAAAAATTCTGAAAATCTTCAACAACTTAGGACTAGTCGTGGAATTTCTTAGACTGGTTGAACCAGTACTAGTACTAGCCGAACAAGGTCCAAGACTAGTCTTAGAACAAACCAATTCATATAAATAGATTTATTTTGAATTAAGTATATGAAATGACCTACACTAAGATCAATCTAAGGTCTATCATACCTGGGACATGAAGTATGAACATTGAACTTCATCCTTTCAGATGTAGGTTGACCTTTGAACGTTATGAAGCTTGAGATCTCTATCTTGATGTAGCTTGATCTTGAGATCTTCGAAAGCTTGAACTTAAACTGCATCTTGAGTTGTACTTGAGTCTTGAAATGTACTCTTCTTATCGATGTAGCTCTGAACATTGATGCTTAAAGTACATGACTTTACATTTCTTAAAGCAGAGCATCGTATATGTCTTGAACCATTGTGATGCAGTGTCTTGATCATATATATATCAATATACAAACACAAGACACAGATAGAGGTTTTGGCACATCATAATTTGACAATCAAAGGAGCATGAGACCATTACACTTACATACACATATGCGAACCACTATAATTCTTTGTCTTGTGGTTTGAATGCTTGCTTAAGTTTTATATCTTTTATCATTCAGATTTGTGGAATGTATGTGTGGATGTGAATGTTATAGAATTTACATTTCAAGCACAGTGGGAATGTTGTAATAATTTAGATTTAAATTCCTGCAATTTATTTCAATTCCTTGCTATTTATTGATTCCTCTCCGGTTTGAGTCTTTGATACAAAGGACGTTTTAGAAATAAGGTTGTCCTACCATAAACCCTTGGTTTTTATGGTGTAAGGTTGTCCTTAGAACTGAATTCGTATCAACCTCTCGATTCTTGTTTATTGAGGTTACTTTTGTTTTCAGCATTGTGAATTAATTTATTTTATTTGGTTATTATATTCGTTTATTCCATTGTTAAAGTTTTATTTTCGCATCGTCCTATTCACCCCCCCTCCTCTAGGACGTATAACTAGGCCATTTCAGAAAATCTTCTAAAAAGTTCAGGGAATCGAACTAGATTCGATGACATCAAGATTCAAACCTCGATGACATCGAATAAGGACACGAAATTGTCCAGCAAGCTTTGAAATAAAATCATGCATAAATTCAAAGAATCGAACTAAATACGATGACATTGAAATTCAAATTTCGATGACATCGAATCAAGTTCGATGACATCGAACACAGTCAGATTCTGACAATTATGTTACCATTAGACATATTGCCTTTATAAACAGAAGCTTAGTTCTAGTGTTTGTTTTGAGAAAAAGAGAGTGTTCCAAGGGGGTAACTTCTTACATACCATTATTAATCCTTCTCATTGAAGTTCATTCCCCAACCCTTTCTTATTCATTGAATAATCAATAGATTAGATTGGAGAATGAACTTCACCATTCAAGGATCTTCTAGCAACTTCTTAATAGCAAATCATTAGGTTGGGATCTCTCAAATGCACAAACCCTAGAATTACTATGTCTCTTAAAAGATCTACATTTAATAGAGTAGATTCCACCAAACACCTTAACCCAACCCCAGCTACTCATATTGGAGCATCTTCAAGTGTTGCGGTTCAAGGGAGTTGAAGATTCTCCATCGTCAAGGGAGATCTTCATCATGTGCTAAACGGGGCTCACCTACTTACAAGTAAGTGTTTAAGAGTTCACAGAATCTGGGGATCCTTTCTTGTGTAGGATTGATCTTCAGGTTGTGTTTCACAAACCTACTAAGACCTTTTACAAGCCTCCGACAAGAGAATACATATAGAGTCCTTGTGTAGGACCTATTGTACCTTGTGTAGGCATTGATTGTTTGCCTTGTGTAGGTATGTCTGATTGCCTTATGTAGGCATGATTAGTTGTCTTGTGTAGACACATTTGAGTGCCTTGTGTAGTGTTGAGGGTCAAATATTGCATATTGGACCCCATTTATTACTTGGTTTTATGAACTTGATAATGCTTAATGTCTTATTTTAATCATATTTATGTTGCAAGATTAATTTAAGAGCTTGGATTGAAAAGGATACTAAAAGCATCGATTTAACACTCAAAGATCACCAAAGCAAAAGATCCAATAAAACTAAGTTAAGAATGAAGAAAATTAAAGTTTTGAAGTGAATCTACATAATCCTCGACTAGTCCTGCCTCCTGCTCGACTAGTTGAGGATTCCACGACTTGAACTCCAGTGGTTAAATCTCCTAAAATCAGTTCATCCTTGACCAGTCAAAGGAAACCCTTGACCAGTCGAAGGTGACCCTCGACCAGTCGAGGGTTATGTAGATGTTGCGCTGACTGCATAAATTTCAGACAATTTACGAAAATTTTCAACTCAGTGTGGAAGGAGGTGATACAAAACTATAAATAGGGGTTGTCAGGGCATCCCTAGACATCATCTAGGGTTTGAGGAGTGGAGTAAAAGCATGGAGAAGTCATCGCCAAGAGTTTTTCTTCCCTTTCCTTAGTTGTTTTTATACTTTTCTTAAAAGATTTTAGTTCAATCATGTTTATGGTTGGCTAAACCTCTTAGCTAGGGCTAAGAGGTGAAGCTTATAGTGTGATAGGATGTTTTTTATTGCTTTAATTCATGTTTAAGTTGAACTATCTTTGATTCTAGTTTATTATTTAAGAAGTACTTTTAGTTTTTAATAGTTTATTGTGACTTGAATTGCAATAGATCTACAATAGCTTTGAGTATGTTCTTATCATGTTTTGAGATTGTGAAATTAGGCAATCCCGTTGTTCACCATCGTCCCATGGGCATGGTTGGGTGATGGAATCCTACCTAATCTTCACAATTCTCTTATGATGGGTTGTGGGATTGGTAAATCCTGTTGTTTTCTTTATCTCGTGGGCATGGTCTTGTGATGGAATCACTTCCAGTTCTTACACCTCTCATTTATTGAGAATTAGGTCAAAGGAAGTTCAGATTTAGTTTTACTGAGATATCTTCCAATTGGAGAAGATGGGACTCTGATTCCAGTTGTGTCCTTAAATCAAGCATAGATCTCCTTGATCTCTATAAGTGGATCCTTAGAAACCCTAGTTGCTACCTTTAAATTCATTAGTTTTAATCGCTTCAATCACAATTACTCTCTCAAATATTTCCAAATTTAGATTTTCATCTTCTTCTAGTTCTACTTCTAGTTACTTTCAGAAGACAGACGAGATTAGTCCTTGTGGATTCGACCTCGGTCTCACTGAGATTATTACTAAATTTCTACCCTACACTTGGGGTTGTGAACAAGTTTTTGACATCGTTGGCGGGGATTAATGGCAGTGTTTTTCTGAGATTAGCTAGTTTTGGAATTGGGTTAAGATTAGGGTTTTTCCACTTTCTATTTTTAGGTTAGGGTTTTTTTCTGAATTTTTTAAAAAATAACTTAGCTTTGTAATTCTAGGTTTAGAAAATTTCTTTTTGTTTTTAGAAACTACTTTCTAATTTTAGGTTTAGAAACTTTCCTTTTCTGTATTTAGAAACTTTCCTTTTTAGAAACTAGTTTACTTTCCTAATTTATTTTTAGAAAGTAACTCATCTTTCTATTTTTGTTTTTTTAGAAACTTTCTAATTTCATATTTTTATTTTATTTTATTTTTTTGTTTTTAAAACTGACTTTTTTTTTTTTTTTTTTTTTTTTTTTTTTTTTTTTTTTTTTTCAGTTTCTTAAATTAGGAACTTCTAATTTGGTAACTTCTTTGTAATTCCCTCTCTCTTTATATTTCCCTTCTTTCTTTTAGGTTTTGATTAGAATTTGAAATTGAGGGCTGAGAGTGTTTCACGCCCAAGTGGGTCTGTGACAACACTCAACGTATTTTGAGTGAAGGAGGATTGGTTGAGGGGTTATCTATCCATCACAGGATTAGACACCACTTGAGATCCTCAGAGTTAATTGAGGTTATGGCTGCCAATCAATTGAGAAGACAACCTCAACCTAGGGTTGAGGAGGTCCAGGATGAGAATGAGGTGCATCAAGCACCACCACCTCATACTTTGCGAGACTATTTATAACTGGCAGGGGTGAGCACACCTTCCTGTATGGTTTTTCCAAAGAATACAAGAAACATGAAAATCAAGCCTGGAGTGATCCAACTCCTTCCAAAGTTCCTTGGACTTGAATCTGAAAGTCTATACTTACATTTGAAAGAATTTGATGAGGTGATAGCCACTTTATACTTTCCTAACGTGTCTGAGGACACGGTCAGGCTGAAACTCTTTCCTTTCTCCTTAAAAGAGAAAGCTAAGACGTGGTTGCACTCACTACATCCGTGATGTATTGGCATATGGAATGACATGATGAAGGAGTTCATAAAAAAATCCTTTCCATACCATAAGACGAACACCGTCAAGAAGTCGATCATGAACTTCGCCCAGAAGGAAGATGAAACATTCTTCCAATGTTGGGAACGGTTCAAGGATCTCGTCAATTCATGCCCACAACACGGTTTTGAAACATGGTGCATAACAACTTTCTTTTATGACGGACTGACATCTTCTATGCGCCAATTCTTTGAGACAATGTGCAATAGGGAGTTCATGAGCAAAAATGTCAATGAGGTGTGAGATTACTTTAACAAAATTACTGAAACTGTACAATCATGGGACATCTCCTCAAAATCAAGCAACACCTCTAGGCCCACTCAATCAAAGGAGAGGGGCAGAATATACCTTCTAAAAGAGGATGATGATATTAATGCTAAAGTGGCTAATCTCAAAGGAAATTTGAGGCCATGAAACTAAAGAAGGATAAGGCTAAGGAAACTATTTGTGGTATTTGTGCTTGCAACGTTTACACAAATGAAAATTGCCCAACAATATTTTCTTTACAAGAGGTACTGAATGAGCAATTTAATACCGTGAATAGTTACCAAAGACCTTTCAATGGACCCACCTCCAATACATATAATCCTAGTTGGAGAAATCATCCAAATTACAATTAGAGGAATGGCCAAACGTCTACTCCTCAAGGATTCCTTAATCAAATTCAAAATCAAGGGAAACCTCAAGAGGAACCGGTTCAAAATTTCACACAAATTCAAGAGCTTACTCAAGCAATATAAGAACTTATAAAATTTATGCAATAGATGGATTCACGCATTACAGTTATAGAGGGGGGATGATTCCTGCTTAACCTCTCCCCAATCCTAAACTGCAATACAAAATAAGTGATCCAAGCTCTTCAAATCAAATTGAGCAAGCTAAGTCTATCACCACTCTTAAGAGTGGGAAGACCATTGAAAGAACTATTCTGGTTAGGACTAAAAAGCCTAAGGACCCAGAAGAGGTCAATGATGATAAACATAGCACTACTCCACAAGAATTAGAATCGAAACTTTAAGGCAAGCCGATTGCCCTATTTCCCCAATGGTTAATAGCACTAAAACCTCTCTCTAACTCTCAGCCCATTCTAGAGGTGCTTAAGCAAGTGAAGGTCAATATTCTTCTACTAGATGCGGTAAAACAAATTCCTTTATATGCCAAATTTTTGAAAGACCTATGCACGACTAGGAGGCAACAAAGTATTAAAAAGAAAATTTTTCTGACAGAAAAAGTGAGTGTCATCCTCAAGCAAGATGTGCCATAAAAATATAAAGACCCGAGTAGCCCAATCATCCCTTGTGTAATTGGGAATTACCGAATTGAACACGCACTTCTTGACTTAGGAGCGAGCGTAAATCTGATTCCTTACTCAGTCTATGAATAGCTAGGTTTAGGTGAATTGAAACTCACCCGAACCACATTACAACTTGCTAATCACTTAATCCGTGTACCGAGAGGGATAATCGAGGATGTGTTCATCTAGGTTGAGAGATTCTACTATTTGGCAGATTATATCATCTTGAATACTCAACCCATCATGGACATGAGCACTGAAATTCCCATCATTCTTAGTCGCCCATTCCTTTTCACATCAAATGCAATTATTAATTGTAAGAATGGGGTCATGAGTTTGTCTTTTGGAAATATGACATTAGAGTTAAATATCTTTTTCAATATGGGTAAATAGTAAGAGGATGATGATGATTTCCACAACATTAACATGAATGACTCTTTCGTGGAAGATATATATACTTTTAACCTTATCCTCTGACCCTCTAGAGACGTGCCTGGCCCACTCCCAAGATTTTGATGATGATATTCTTAGGGAGATGGGTGTCATGCTTGATACTATGCCAGTACTTGGAATTAACCAGTGGAGGCCACAATTTGAAGAATTGCCCCAAGCTGATTTGGTGCCTCTACCGTCTAACCTCAAGGCACCGAAGCTTGGCCTAAAACCTTTGCCCTCTAATTTAAAATATGCCTATTTAGGTCAAGATGAGACATACGCAGTGGTGATTTCTTCTCACCTTGAGCAAGAACAAGAGAGTATGCTCATCTCTACTCTCATAGAGCATAAAGGAGCCCTTGGATGGTCGATTGCGGACCTCAAGGGAATTGACTCTTTGATTTGTACTCACTGCATTCATCTTGAGGATAATACGAAGACCTCATGATAACTATAACGCAGACTAAATCCAAACATGAAGGAAGTGGTTAAAGCCAAAGTTCTTAAGCTATTGGATGTGGGTATCATATACCCAATATCTAATAGCCAATGGGTGAGTCCAACTCAGGTGGTTCCCAAGAAGTCTGGAATCACCATATAGCCAATGCCAATAATGAGCTCATGCCAACTAGGATCACTACTAGTTGGAGAATGTGCATTGACTATTGGAAGTTAAATACCGTCACAAGGAAGGACCACTTTCCTTTGTCATTGATCGATCAAATTTTGAAAAGGCAAGCTAGTCACTCTTACTATTGCTTCCTTGACCGTTATTCGGGCTACAATCAGATCGAGATAGCTCTTAAAGATCAGGAAAAGACCACATTTACATGTCCTTACGGCACCTTTGCTTACCGAAGGATGCCATTTGGGCTATGTAATGCCCCCGCCACTTTTTAGCGATGCATGTTGAGTATTTTTTCTAACAAGGTGGGGCAATATTTAGAGGTATTCATGGACGACTTCTCGGTCTTTTGTCCATCCTTCAGCAAATGTTTGGAAATTTTAAAAAACGTGCTGAAGCAATGTGAGGAAAAGAACTTGGTACTGAATTAGGAAAAGTGTCACTTCATGGTTCGTAAGGGAATTGTCTTTGGACACATCATCTCGTCCAAGGGAATTGAGGTAGATAAGGCTAAAATTGATCTTATCTCTAACCTACCCCCACCCAAGAACATACGAGACGTACGATCCTTCCTAAGACACGCAGGGTTTTACAGAAGATTCATAAAGAACTTTAGTCACTTGTTTTGTCCTCTATGTAATCTACTTCAAAAGGATGCACCATACAAGTGGACTGAGCAATGCGAGGAAGCTTTTACTAAGCTCAAAGGCATGTTAACCACTACACCTATCATGTAGCCACCCGACTGGAACCTTCCTTTTGAACTTATGTACTATGCGTCTGACTATGCTCTTGCGGCAGTTTTAAGCCAGAGAAAATAGAACTCTAAATCCTACCCAAGTAAACTACTCGATACAAAAAAGGGACTCTTAACCATAGTGTTCACTTTGGACAAATTTCGGTCCTACTTGATCGAATCTAAGATCATCATTTACATAGATCATGCGACACTCAAGTATCTTCTTTTAAGAATGATACTAAGCCCCGCCTGATAAGATGGATCCTTCTACTCTAAGAATTTGATTTGGAAATAAAAGGAGTAGATAATGTAGTGGTTGACCATCTTTCCCACCTTGATCCCTCTGATTCCCTTAGGACGACACATATAAATGACATGTTCCCTGACAAATAATTGTTCAAAGTCTCCCATTCACCTTGGTTTACTAATATTACTAATTATCTTGCCATAGGTTTCACACCGACACATTGGACTACGCAAGATAAGAAAAAAAATTCTTCACCGAGGTTCATAAGTTCTTCTGGGATGATTCATACTTGTTTAAATATTACCCAGACCAAATCTTAAGGATATGTGTATCAGATAATCAACATTAAAGTGTCGTCTCCTTCTATCACTCTCAGGCTTGTGGTGGTCAATTTTCTTCTAAAAAGACCACGACCAAGATTCTGCAGTGTGGCTTTTACTGGCCCACTATGTTTAAGGACACTCATGAGTTTTGCAAGGCTTGTGAGCGTTGTCAAAAGTTAGGAGCATTATTCCATCGAAATATGATGCCTTTAAACCACATTCTCAATATCGAATCATTTGATTGTTGGGGCATCTATTTCATGGGACCATTCCCCCAATCTCATAGAAGTTTATACATTCTATTAGTCATAGACTATGTCACTAAATGGGCCGAAGCGATTCCATGCCGGAACAATGACCATCAAAAGGTCATTAAATTCTTAAAAGAGAACATTCTTTTCCAGTTTGGAACGCCTTGAGCCATCATTAGTGATAAGGGCTCACATTTTTGCAATAGGTCATTCGTGAAATTAATGAAGAAATATAGCATCTCTCACAAGGTTAGCACTCCATACCACCAACAAACAAGTGGGCAAGCTGAGATTTTCAATAGGGAGATCAAACATATTTTGGAGAAAATGGTTAACCCTGATCGAAAGGATTGGTCAATCCGATTGACTAATGCTTTTTAGACTTACCGTACTGCATTTAAGACCCCTATTGGAGTATCTCTCTTCAGACTTGTCTATGGGAAGGCTTGCCACTTACCTATGGAGTTAGAACATAAAGCCTCTTAGGCTATTAAAGATCTGAATTTCAATTTGGACAACGTTGGCTCACTACACGAACTTTAGTTAAATGAACTTGAAGAAATCCGAAACGATACATATGAGAACTCGAGAATTTACAAGGACAGGATGGAATTGTTTCATGATCAACACATTCTTTGAAAATCATTCACACCAGGTCAGAAAGTCCTTTTGTATAATTCTCAGTTATATCTTTTTCCAGGAAAGCTCCAATCTCGTTGGTGCAACCCTTTCACTATTACAAATGTCTATCCCCATAGGGCTGTTGAGATAAAGAATCCGAACAATGGTAATAAGTTTAAAGTAAATGGACATCATTTAAAGCCATTTGTTCAAAAATTTAATTCAGAGGACATGTTCATACCTCTAATTGATCCTATATTCCAGGTTTGATCTCCTAGTCTGATGGAGGTATAGTTAGGTTTACTGCTTTCATGTTATGTTTAGGATAGTTTGTTTTATGCTATTTAGGATATTTGCTTTCTGTTGTTTTAGGATAGTTTACTTTTTATTGGTTTAACTCTTGTACTAACCCATCTTCACACTGAGACCATTAGAAAAGTCTCAAAATTCCTTTTTCAGGTAATACCTTTCCATCACTTCCCTTCATTACCTCTTGTGTATTACATGCCTAATTCTTTTACATTGAGGACAATGTAATTTTTTCAATTGGGAATGGGGGATTAGGTGAACTAATCAATGTTTTCTTAGTCTTGAGCAAAATTTTTAAAAAATTTCAATGTTTCAAGTTGAAATCTGTTTGGGAAGCAATGAATTGTGTACTTACGAATGCTTTGGGTATGATAAGATAGAGATTGAATTTTGCATTGTTAGAGTCTAATCATCTAATTAACTTATCACTTAAGTGCTTGTGTTCAATTGATTAAGAGGTAGTTTAAATATCATGTTAAATCACAAGACATTCAATTTGCCTTCTATAGGACATACTAGAATTTCTGAGTGTTAGTATGTGAATCATTGATGGATAGTGAGAATCGAGTCTAGAGAATTGTATCCACCTTAAAAGAAGAAAAGAACCATTTAAAAAACAGGAGATCGACAAAGAGGTCATGAAAAAGAATGAAAAGAATGAAAAATATAGAAAAGAATGCAAAAATAAAAAGAATGAATAAAAACTGACCGTTGATATAAAATCAAAAACTGGAAAAAGAAGTAAAAAGGGATAAGTTCAGAATTAGTACATGAGTTTCAAACTGATCTTGAAGTGATGAGCATAGCTAACATGTTGAATTGATAATACTCGTACGGGAAGTAAATTGACTTTCACTAAGCATATTGAAAACTTAACTGATTGGTTGCTTATGTGATTGTATGACATCTCAGAAAAATCCATACGAAGACACGAGTACCACCTCAGGCAGAAATCCCTAAGGACCGTATTCTATAAAAAATAGGCAAAATTTAGTTAAATACTAAACTAAATAATCAGTGGATTTAGCTTAAACCACTGTTTATATAAATGGCAAGACCTAAAACCATCAAAATAACTAACTCAACACTACTTAAAAACCTAGGGGAAATCCCAAATGCCTGTTGCTCTTGGGAGTACATTGACACTTCATATTGGACCTGGACCACACATCGAATGTCTGATGACTGCGAAACTATAGGGTTATATCCATCTTATTGGGCTTAACAACCATTGCGAGAATCGAGCACAGATAGTATCCAAAAATGTACAACTTGAGCCTTGAGCGAAGTGTGTGAGAAACGCGAATATATTTAGAAAACATAACGAAACTTAAGTAAATTGGGTCGTTTGCTTACGCACGAAATTGAAGATTTCAGACCGTTAGTTTTTTACCGAACTTCACCCCTGGATCAGGGAAATTTCCTTACATATATTTGTATACTTGTAGCCCTGATCGAGTGACAACGACCATTGATCTGATACAGGTCCTTCACGGTCGATCGGCCTATCCAATCACGTTGAAACCACATTATAGCATAGATCCATCATCAGAGAACTTACCCTATGCCGTAAGTGAGTAGTAGACCTCTAGATGAACCCTGCCTGCCCGAAACAGACTCCCTTTGGTTATAATTTAAGTATACCATAGCCCTGGGGCCATTTTCATCAGTATTGGGTCTATATAAAGCCCTTAAACCACCCTATTCCTATCCCATACGAATTTTCTCTATCCCCAGGAGAGAGAAGAGAGAAAGGAAGAGAAAAGAGTAGGGAATGAGGGGAAATCTTTGGAGTTTGCTGCTGTGATTCTTTCTCACGACTCCACGCATTAAATCGCCTTTACATCTAGCTAACCGATCCATTCCAACTATGATTTAGGTAAGAAATACTAACCCTAATCATGATTTAGAAAGTCAGATTGAGTAATCGGTAAACTATCTAACCTATTTTATGATTTAGGTACCGTTGTTCCATTTTTGAGAATGTAGAATTCGAAACAAGTTCGAATCGAGTATTCCGACGAAAGGTGCGGACTATAAACATTTAGGTTATGATTTTCAAGGCTTTCAATGTTAGTTAATGATTTATGTCTGACTTGATTGCTACCATATGGTCTTAGTTATGATGTTTTCGATAAATTATATGTGTGTGAACTATGTTGAATATAAGATGCATTCCATGTGTTTGTTGAAATGTTTGAATGAATATGAAATTGTGATTTGTGCTTATCATGACTACAAATCTAGGATTCATGCTTGTTGTATGTATCACGACCTCTTTGTGTAACAAATTGCTATGGATCATGTCGTAACTAATCTAGTCTATGTATTTAGAATGTGTAGCCTAAGTGTTTGATAAAATATCTGTATGAGAAATTGTTGATGATTTGTATTTATTAAGTGTATTAAGATAGGATTCTCAATTTCCTTAATCATATGTATAGTTTCCTTCATGTAATCATATTTGTCGTTATGCAATTTATGGATAAAATGCAAGTGCTTGGTAACATGTTCAATGTGTTTGATGAAATGCCCATATGAGAGATCTATTTGGAATGTCATTTAAATGTTGATATGATTATCACGTGTCTATATATTGCATCTGAGTAAGGTTGGGACTACAATGTAGTCTAGGCAATCGATAACACTTTCGATCTGGGTGGCTGAATTAGTCTCGCCACATTAGGTAACTCGACAAATCCGAGTTGCGTGACGATTATCAACAGTGGTTAGGCCACAAGGGGTGCTTATGTGCTCCATGTCGATCAAGTCTGCGTGTGCTCATACCAATCAAACTTTTCAAATAACCGGTTATCCTATTTTGTGTTTACCATATATGGACATCACTACTTGAATCTAAGGTACCACTTACTAATGTAAAAGCCCGCTTCAACCATGATACCACAATCCGCTAAGACTCATGAGCCGGGCAAGGTGGTATAGGACACCGTGGTCAAGTTGTTGGCCTACGCTGGAGTGACGAGCCTCCCCGTAGTGACCAGTGAGCAACCCAATACTCGTGAGCTGAATATAGTGGAATGGGATACCGTATTCGAGCTGCCGGCCTACGTTGAGGTGACAAGCCTCCCGTAGTGACCGCAAGTATAAGCTCTTGAATTTTCCTATCCACTGCTTTTCATTAGGGGTGATGCCCTACGACTTGCCTATTGTATGTGAATAACTAGGACTGACGATCCTAAATGGATCTTTGGTTTGGGTTTATGATATAAAGGGAGGTACTTAGCTTTCCAAATCTACTATATGAATAAGCTTAATTAAGTACTCGGCTAACACGACCATGCACCGCATTGCATGTGCTTTGGTGAGGAAATTGCACTTTAGGGAGGTTGTCATGCACGAACTCGGTTGTTGGAGTCGCTTGTGAGGGAGCTTTGTATGAGGGCATACATCATTACTGTATATCATTCCTACATGAACAAGAGTAGTTAGGAAATGATTGTTGTACTGCTTTATCATTACTGCTTGATTGAATTGACAACATGTTAACCTTTGCCTTATAGTACAATTGAATTGATCACTCACTCCCACCTTGGGATGGTGTTTTAAAACACCAACCAGACTCTGGTTTAGATGTAGGTGATGATGAATCCTATTCAGTAGAGTTGGACTTCATAGACGAGGAGGAAGAATTCTCCTACGTTCATCTCTTAGGCGGGTCTATATAGACCCCGCGTTGATTCGACGAGATTACCTGGACATATAGATTAGTAGAACACTTTAGATTTTGATATTTTGTCTATTTTGAAACAATACATGTATATATTCAGCCCGGTTACATAATCATACTCTGGAGGTTGTGAAACACTTACCTATTCAATTATATATGTTTCAGTCTTTCGCTTGCTTAATTACATTATCTCTGGAGTATGATATGCTATTTTGGTATATTCCTGCTCATGTTTAACTCATTAATATGGAAGAAATCTGAACATCATTATCCATGTTGCATAAGTGATGTGCTGGATCTCGGGAGTAGAACTTTGCTTGACCCTCGAAATCCGGGGCGTTACAAGTTGGTATCAGAGCATGATTTGGATTAAACTGGACCTAGGTTATCGGTCACACAATGCACTCTAAGCACGATCTGACTTATGAAGGGGGTAATGAAATATAGAAATGATCGTAGGATCTTTAAGTTTCACCGACAGGTGAAATTGGTTATTGTAGCGTAGCCCATATGCGTCCAAGATCATGCAAATTGATCTCAGTCCCTTTTAGGCCGTCAATCGATGGGTTTAAACAATAATTTGGTGAATCCCACACTTAACACAATCTAAAAAAGCATGAATACGTGCTTGTTAGACTGAGAAAATGCATCACACGGGCATAGTGGCCCAAATCACAAAATCTAGTGGGACCCAGGGGGTCCCCCACACATGCACAGCACCCCATGAGGGGGTGGCCACTGCCCCAGGATGGAGCCACCACCAGACACCCTAGTAGGGCACAGCGGCACTGCCCGGCTCCACAGTGGGCCGTGGTGGCACCATGGCAGAGGCGGCGCGCCACCCACCAACTGACCATGTGGGGCCCACCCACTTGTGGGATCACCTATTTGACTCCCCTTTTGCCCCTCATTCTCATTCCATCCTATTTCAAACCTCTAAACCCTCCAAAACCCCACTTTCTCTCCTAAACCCTTATTTCATAAACTTAAAGCCACATTTTCTTCTACATTTCACACCCATCTTCCACCACTCTCAAAAATACCATTTTCATTTCTCAATCTTTCCTATTTCCACTTATTAAAGCACCAAAAATCCTCTTTTTATGTCTCATATTTCCCATATCCTCAAATCCACTTCACTCTCCAAGCTTTTCCACTTCCATGGCTCTCTTCGTGCTTGTCACCACCATCTTCTCAATCTCAATGCTCCTTTCCCTTGTGGGAAAGAGAAGAGCGGCCCCGAATGAGGCCGGGCCGAGCTATCCAAGCCACTCGAGGAAGAAAGCGAGCGCCAAGGCTAGTATAAGTGTCAAACGAGAGCGAAGATCGAAATGGGATCTCGATACTCAAATTCTGCTCAAAAGATCTCTACCGACGGGCATCAGACTTGGTAAGTTTCATAACCACAAAGTCGTATTTGAAGCACATATTAATGAGAGACTATTTGGATTGTATCTGGTTATTGACCTTCTATTGGAGACCGGGTGGGGTCCCAGTTTGAAAGGAAGGCTCATGCAAGTGAAGGCACTGTACGAGCCTTCTATGCCCATATACGGAACCAACTACTCGAGCCTCTTCGGTTTACCATCCCCCTAGGGAGGCAAGAAGCCATAGTCAATGTAGATGTGATGGCTCGTATCATGGGGATTGAGCATGGTGTGGTACATGCTAGTGCATCTCATCTCACTAGTAGAAGGGAAAAAGATTGCCGCACATGTTTTCTTTGTGGCCGACTAGCTCATTGGAGGTGAGACAATAACCTCCCATCGACTAAAATGATGGCAGTCTTCCACCTACTCCACCACATTTGCATATACAACGCGTATCCTAGGTCGAGCAACCACATAATGCACTCGTTTGATGATGGATTTCCTGTATAGAGCTGGACAGGGAGACAAGCTGTGCTTGCCTACTTTCGCTTTATCACAGATAATCAGGACCGCATGCTCTACTCAGGGAGACACCACACTCCCATTCGGCCGACTTATTTGCAAGATTGCTCGCAATTTTAGTTTCAGACTAAATATGAATAATCTTATACCCATCCACTTCATCAGTGAGACTACACTCAACAATATGGGGATTGGCCCTAGGCAATGCCAAGCCTGACTCGATGAGTATGGGGATGAAATAAAGAAGAAAGTGAAGAGGAAGAAAGTAGTGAAGATGAAGAAGGAAATGAAATAGAAGAAGGCAGTGAGGAAGGAGTGAGAAGCAAGAGCAGGAAGAGGAGGAGGAGGAGGAGGCCCAAGTCTCAGATGGAGGACCTCCTTCTACACATGAAGACCGCCGTGATCGGGCTGCCTTGGAAGTCCACATGGCTAGGATTGAAGAAAACCAAGCTACCCTGAAACAGGAGTTCAAGGAGAATTAAGCTTATCTGAAATAGAAATTCAAGAGAATGTCTCACACCTTAAAGACTCTCCTGTGCTATATGCAGGATAAGGGTGCGACTCTACCTTCACCAGAGTCAGAGGACTAGTCATGTGTTACAGTCATTTTCATGTTTTCTTGTTGCCTGTTTTTCTTTGGAATAGTCTTGGTTGGCTTAGTTGGATGTTAGAGTAGCTAGTGTTACAGCTTTTGCTAGATTAGCTCACATGCATTCTCTGTCATGATTCATGTAATACTACATCTCATATATTATGACAAATTTTGGCTAAATGGAATGCATGAAGCTTCTTTTGATTTGGAATGTGTAAAATGTTTAGAAAAGTGGGTAATATTATCCTAATCTCACACATGTTGCACCCTATATTGTATATAGGGAATATCTCCTAAAAACACTCGGAACATGGCACGTCTTTCACTTGGCAGATCGATTGACGGTGCATCTCACCTAAGCAATAGCCATACGGACCCCAATTTGGGCCTGAATAGTGACACAATGCCGGATTCACAACCGGCCACTGGCCCCACCAATGGGCCAACACCTACTGCACCACCGGTTCTGGACAGAACTGTGCATCTACATCAATTCCACACATGCCTCAGGCGACTTCTCCTCCTGATAGGTTGGAGAAAATGATGTTCCTGATGCAGCAACAGCAGAAGTTTTTTATCACTATTGTAGAGGCCATTGCCTAGAACATGAATATGGTCCCGCCTATGCCACCCGTGCAACCCACTGGGACTATGATTGCCAGTGGCTTGTTTGAGTGCTTCCACCCTCCTACATTTGCAAGTACTCACCGACCTGAGGCAGAGTATTGGTAGGATCGTATATCCAGGATGCTGAAGCCGTTGCACTGTATTAAGGCAGAGCAAGTGGAACTTACTAGTATATGTTTGAGAAGGAGGCTAGTCTGTGGTAGGACAACATCCTACGAACCGTCCCCGCAGGATATGTGTGGATGTCGGACGTGTTTGAAACTCATTTCCACGGAAAGTACATCCCCCTCACTTACAGTAATGAAAAGGTGGGTTAATTTCTTCACCTCCTACAATGGGGTATGACAGTGGCTAAGTACGAGAACCGCTTCACAGAGCTGGCCAGATATGCTTCATTGATCCTAGCGGATGAGCCGATGAGGATGCAGTGATTTTCAGAGGGTTTGCGGCCTGACATCCACACTAAGATGTGTTGCGTTAGCATTCATAATTATGCTGAGCTAGTAAACATGTCCCTGCAAGCTGAGCAAGATGGAGACAGATTGTGCCGGACACATATGCCCATGGGCCCAAGGCCTTGGCCTGAATTACCGAACTGACCATTCCTTGACAAGAAGCCTCGTGAAAATTAACCTCCCAGGTTAATGGCTCCACCAGCCCAGCAGAGACGATCAGATCTTTGGTGCGTCCACTATAAGAATAAGGGCCATAACGAGCCCTTTTGCTTTACCAAGATGAGGGACAATGTTTTTATTCCACCTCAGAAGCTCAATCATCAGCCACCACAAGTTATATCAACTCCACCTCTACGATTAGCACCGCCAGCACAACATTTTAATGACCACCCGTACCTCAAAATAGGCTACCTCAATGACCTATGGCAGTGTAACCAAATCGTCCACAACAAGCTCGTGTACATGCCCTAGCAGCTGGAGCATCTGAAATAGCAATTGTAGAACCATTAGCTTTCGAAGTCAGTGCCCATATCCAAGGTGTACCAGTTTTCCTATTGGTGGACACTGGGTCCACCATTTCGATAATATCATGCTCAGCAGTCAAGTGACTAGGGTTGGATACTACCCCTATGGTTGGGGTGAGAGTCCTTACCGCAACAGGGACCTTCTCCAATGCTACTAAGCTTTGTAAAGATTGCCCGATAGACTTAGGAAGCAGAACGGTGTGCATTGACCTAATCGTCATCACACTGTATCATTATGACGTCATCCTTGGTATGGATTGACTCATCGAAATGAAGGCCGAGATCGACTGCGATACCAGATTGATGATAGCCCATGGACCCGAGGGCACGACATTTACTTTCCCAGTTCAGGTCAGTTGGCCCTACCGCATAAGTTATTATGCTTCCTTATTTGAAAATGTTGATGGTCCAACACTTGGGGACATGCCTATTGTCCAAGATTTCATGAACGTATTTAGAACGATACCTGGACTACCTCCTAAGTGCGAGATTGACTTTACTATCGACCTTGTGCCTGGTGCGACGCCCATTTCCTTACTAACACACCGCATGCCTCTATGTGAAATGGAAGAATTGAGGAGACAGATAGATGATCTGCTGGATTCAGATTTTATAAGGCTTAGCATATCTCTTTGGGGAGCACCTGTATTGTTTATAAAGAAGAAAGATGAATTGTTGTGATTTTGTATTGATTATCGCAGGATGAATTACGTCATGATCAAGAACAAGTATCCTCTACCTAGGATAGATGACCTGTTTGACCAGTTGAAAGGGGTACAGTATTTCTCTAAGATAGACTTACAGCTCGGGTATCATTAGTTGCGCGACAGGGATGAAGACGTGCAGAAAACAACATTCAGAACCATTTTTAGGCACTATGAATTCCTTGTGATGTCGTTTGGACTTACAAATGCACCAGCTGTGCTCATGGATCTCATGAACCAGGTGTTTCAACCGTATCTGTATCGATTCGTCATCGTATTTATAAATGACATTTTAATATACTCTAAAAGTTGGAAAGATCACGAAGAACACCTGCGAGCAGTCTTCGATATTCTCATGAAGAATCAGTTGTTTGCACAATACCGAAAATGCGATTTCTGGAAAGAAGAAGTCATGTTTCTGGGGCACGTGGTGTCCAAGGAAGGAATTGCCATAGATCTTGCCAAGGTGGCTGCGATACAGGACTGGGAATAGCCTGGTTCAGTAACAGAAGTGAGGAGTTTCCTCAGACTTGCCGGTTACTATCACCGATTCATTAAAGACTTTTCCAAGATAGCCAAATCATTATCTCAACTCACTCGGAAGGATCTTAAGTTTGTCTGGAGCGAGAAATCAGAAGCAGCCTTTCAGGAATTAAAGGATAAGCTGACGTCCGCACCCATGCTAGTATTGCCAGAGCAATGGGTCAAATATAATATATACACCGACGCATCTCGAGTCAGTTTGGGATGTGTACTTATGCAGAAGGATAGGGTGATCACCTATACCTCGTGACAGTTGAGGAAACATGAGGAAAACTACCCCACGCACGACCTGGAATTATCGGCGGTCATTTTCATATTAAAGCTCTAGAGACATTACCTTTACGGAGAGGAGTTCGAGCTCTTTTGTGACCATAAGAGCCTTAAGTGCATTTTTACATAGATGGACCTGAACAAGAGGCAACGACGCTGGATGGAAACCTTGAAAGACTTTAAGTTTGAGGTCTCCTACCATCCTGGTAAGGCCAACCTTGTGGCTGATGCATTGATCCACAAGAAGGCAATATAGTTTGCAGCTCCACTGATGATAGAAGAGTGGAATATGGTAGAGTTTGTGTGAGACTTCAAACATAAGCTTACAGTAGAGGATTCATTCGAGAGCATCGCACACATCCACGTATAACCACTTATTGATGACTGAACCATTGTGGCTCAGAAAGAAGATGAACTGTTGGTGAAGATGAGAGAACGAGCAAGTGACATTGAAGAATCCGAATAGAGAGTCGGCTCGAACGGAGGTTTACGATATTGTGGCCGCCTATGCGTCCCAAATCTCCATGACTTGAGGAGAGAAGTTCTAGAAGCTACCCATAATTCAAATATGGTGATGCATTCGGGTAGTATAAAGATGTATCGAGACATGAAGCGTTCGTTCTGGTGAGATAATATGAAGGCCCAGATAACAGACTTCATGTCCTGTTGTCTCACGTGCTAGTAGGTCAAGGCCGAACATCACCGACCCCCTAATTTACTTCAGCCCATGCCCATAGCCGAGTGAAAGGGGATTTCATTTCCGGGTTACCGAAGACGAGAAAGGGGCATGACTCCATTTTTGGTGATTGTGGACCGATTGACGAAATCAGCTCATTTCCTCTCGATTAGAGTTTCAAACTCAGTAAAGGATTTATCCAATGTACTGCCCCGAAAATCAGGGGTCAAGCAGAAGCTTAACTCCCGAGTTCCAATGCATCACTTATGCAACATCAATAATGATGATTAAATGTTGTTCGTATTAGTGCATTAAACATGAATGAGATTACACTAAATCAACATCTAATACTCCAGAGATGCTTAAGTTAAGCAAGCGAAAAATTATGATAGATATATAAAGTATATAAGTGGTTATAACCCCTAGAGTATAATCATGTTACCAGGCTGAATATATACATGTTATTCCAAAATATACAAAATAACAAAGTGCAATGTCCAAGTAGTTTGTATCCTTAAAATCCCGTCGATCAGTACATGGTCTACATAGACCCACTTGATAGATGCATATTGGAGAACTCCTCATCGTTGTAGAAGTCAGGCTCCGCTTCATAAGCCTTACCATCATCTGCAGCTAAAACAGAGTTTGGTTGGTGTTTTAAAACACCATCCCAGAGTGGGAGTGAGTGATCAACTCAGTGGAGCTATAAGGAAAAGGTTAACATGTTATCAATTCAGTTAAGCAGTAATGATAAAGCACTACAACAATCATATCCTAAGTACTCTTGTTAATGCAAGAATGATATGCTATAATGATGCATGCCCTCACCTGCACTCCCTCAGTGACATCATCTCACGATTGTGCATGGCAAACTCCCTAAACGTACGCTTCCTCCCCAAAACACATGTAATGCGGTGCAAGGTCTTGTTAGCCAAGTAATTTATTAAGATTATTCATACAGTAGATTCGGGAAGTTAGGTACCTCCCTTTATATCATTTACCCAAATGATGATCCATCTAGGGTCGTCAATCCTAGTTAATCACATATGATAGGCAAGTTATAAGGCAACATCACCTCTAATTGAAAAGCAGTGGATAGGCAAGTTCGGGTCGCTACAGGAGGCTCGTCACCTCAACGTAGGCCTAGTTTATACTCAAGGTCACTACACAAAGGCTCGTCACCTTAGCGTAGGCAGACAGCTCAAATACAGTGTCCCATACACCACTATATTCAACTCATGAGTTTGGGTTGCTCACTAGTCACTACGGGGAGGCTCATCACCCCAGTGTAGGCTGACAGCTCGGCCATGGTGTCCCATACACCACCATGCCTGGCTCATGAGTCTTAGCGGATCTTGGTACCCTGGTTGAAATGGTTTTTACATTGGTAAGTGGTACCTTAGATTCAAGCAGTAGCGTCCATACATGGTAAACGCACATTAGGCCAATCGGGTTACTTGATAAGTTCAATTGGTATGAGTGCACGTTGAATTAATCGATATGGAGTGCATAAGCACTCCTCGTGGCCTAACCACGTCGTCAATCACTGTACGGCTCGGATTCACCGAACGTATCCCTTGTGACGAGACTAGTTCAGCACTCGATCAGAAACCGTTACCGATTGCCTGGACTATGTAGTAGTCTCAATCACACTTAAATGTAACAGGTAATTACATGTGATAGTCATAACAGCATTTAACAACCAATTCATATATGATTCTCATTTGAGCATTTTAACAAACATATTGAACATGTTATCATACATATGCATTTCATATATAAATCACGTATTTGAAATTTAGGTTACTTGAAGGAATTTATACATATAGGTAACGTAGTTGAGGATCCTATCTCAACACCCATAATAATTACAATCCATCAAACATTTACTTATTCAGACATTTTATCAAACACTTAGCCTACACATTAATACATACATGACCTAACTTAGTTATAGCATATATTATAGCAAATCCTTTCGCAAAGGAGTTGTTCTACACACAACAAACATATAACCAAGATTTATAGTCATGGCAAGTACAAATCATAATAGCACTTTCATTTAAACATTTCAACAAACACATGGAATGCATTATATATTCAACATAGTTTATACATGTGTGATACATGGGAAGCATCGTATCTAAGTACATGTGACAGCAATCAAGTTAGTCATAAATCATTAACTGACATTAAAAGCCTTGAAAACCATAACCTAAATTTTTATAGTCTGCACCTTTCGTCAGTACGCTCGTTACGAACTCGGTTCGTACACCACGTCTTTGTTTACGGCACAATGGCCACCTAAATATTGAAATAAGTTAGCTATTTCATCGGTTTCTCTATTTGGATTCCTAAAACAGATTAGGGTTAGAATTTCTTACCCAAAAATGGAGTTGAAATGAGTTGAGTAGCTAGACGTAAAGGCAATTCGATGAGTGGAGTAGCAAAACAAGAGCATTGCAGCAAACCCCAAAGGTTTCCCTTCGATCTCCACTCTTTTCTCTTCTTTTCTCTCTTCTCTCTCCTAGGGTTAGAGAAAATTCGTATGGAATGAGAGAGAGGTGGGTTTAGGGCATTATATAGGCCCAGAAGTGATGTCAATGGCCCCATGGCCATGGTATACTTAGGCTATAGCCAAAAGGCGTCTGTTTCGAGCTAACGGAGCTCATCTGGAGGTCCATTGCTCACATACGGTCTGAAGAAAGTTCCCTGATAATGGATCTATGCCAGGTTAAGGTTTCGGTCCGATTGGATTAGTGGATCGATCATAGAGGACCCGTTTCAGTTCAACAATCATCGTCACTCGATCAGGGCCACAAGTATACCAATGGGTGCACGAAAATTTCCCTAATCTAAGGGTGTAGTTAGGTCAGAATATGACGGTCTGAAACCTTAAATTTGTCCTGCAAGCAAACGGCCCAATTCACTTAAGTTTGAGTTCATTTTCGAAAGATATTCGCGTTTCTCACACACTTCACTCCAGGCTCAAGTTGTGCGTTTCTGGATACTGCTTGGACTCGATTCCCATGATGGTTGTCAAGCCCAGTAAGGTGGTCATAACATTATAGTTTTGCAGTTATCAGACTTTCGATGTGCGGTCCAGGTCTGATATGGAGTTTCAATCTGCTCCCGAGAGCAACTAGGTTTTGAGACTGATCCTAGGTTTTTAGGAAATGTTAAGTTAGTGATTCTAATAGTTTTGGATCTTGCAGTTCATATAAAAAGTGGCTCGAGCTAATTTGATGATTAAGTCAGTTTAGTACTTAATTAATTTTTGTCTAATTTTTAAAGGATTCGGTCCTTAGTGATTTCTACCTGAGGTGGTACTCAGGTCTTTGTACGGATTTTTCTGAGACGTTACAATCTACCCCCTTAAAGAAAAATTATGTCCTCAAAATTAGTACCTTTTTGTACTCCTCGAGAATCTAAGGGTAGTTTTTACGGACCTCGGCTTCTGTTTCCCAAGTATCCTCTTCCTTAGTGTGGTGTGTCCACAGTACCTTTACAAGCGGGATAACTTTACTGCGCAGCACCTATTCTTTTCTATTTAGAATACCCGTCGATCGCAGTACATAAGTAGCATCCTCACTTAACTGTACCTGCTCCCACTTAATAATATGGGAAGGATCAAGAACGTATTTCTTAAGCATCGATACGTGAAATACGTTGTGCATGCCTGGGAGTGGTGTGGGCAAAGCAAGGTGGTATGCTACCACACCCACTCGGTCTAGAATCTGGAACGGCCCAATAAATCATGGCATGAGTTTCCCCTTTTTACCAAATCGGAGGACTCCCTTTATGGGGGAAACCTTAAGAAACACATGGTCCCCAACTTCAAACTCTAGCTGTCTTCGTCTAGTATCGGCGTAACTCTTTTGTCTACTCTGTGTTGTAAGAAGTCAACACTTGATAATGTCGATCTTCTCTGAGGTTGCCTGTACCAAATCTAGGCCAATCAAACTCTTCTCACTAACTTCTGCCCAGCAATGCGGTGCTCGACATGGTCACCCATATAGTGCTTCGTAGGGAGTCATGTCAATACTCACTTGAAAGATGTTGTTATAAGCGAACTCAGCATAAGGAAGACAGTCATCCCAACTATCTTTGAAATTAAGCACACATGCCCGTAATATATCCTTTAGCACCTGATTGACTCGTTTCGTCTGCTTCCGTCTGTGGGTGGAACGGTTCTGAACTTCAGTTTTACACCCATTATTTTTTGGATACGAGTCCAGAAGATATATGTGAATCACGTGTCTCGATCTGACACGATCTCCTTAGGCATTCTACGTAGATGTTCTATCTCCTTGATGTACAGCCTGACCAAATCGTCTGCTGAGTTTGAGACTCTAATCCGGAGGAAATGAGCTGACTTCGTCAATCGTCCACAATGACCCAAATGGAGTCATATCACTTCCTCATCTTTGGTAACCTAGAAATGAAATCCATAAAGATGAAATTCCTTTTCCATTCAGCTATAGGCATGGGCTGAAGTAAACCAGGAGGTCGGCGATGCTCAGCCTTAACCTGCTGGCACGTGAGGCAATGAGACACAAAGTCTGTTATGTGGAGCTTCATGTTGTCCCACCAGTATGAACGTTTCATATCTAAATACATCTTCATACTATCAGGATGCATCGCCATCTTCGAATTGTGAGCGGCTTCAAGAACTTCCTTTCTTAAGTCATGAAGGTTTGGGACGCATAGGCGGCCATAATAACGTAAACCCCATCTGACCCAACTCTCTATTCAGAGTCTTCATCGTCACTAGCCCATTTTCTCATCTTCATCAACCATTCATCTTCTCTCTAAGCCAAAATGATCGGGTCGTCAATAAGTGGCAGCAAGCGAATGTGTGCAACGCTCTCGAACGGCTCCTCTACCGTAAGTTTCTGCTCAAAGTCTCGCACGAATTCCACCATGTTCCATTCTTCTATCATCAGCGGAGTTACAAATTCTATCATCTTCCTGTGACTCAACGTGTCTGCCACAAGGTTGGCCTTCCCAGGATGATAGGAGACCTCAAACTTGAAGTCTTTCAAGGTTTTTATCCATCATCGTTGCCTCATATTCAGGTCTCTCTGTGTGAATATATACATGAGGCTCTTGTGGTTGCAAAAGAGCTCGAACTCCTCTCTATAGAGGTAATGTCTCCAGAGCTTTAATGCAAAGATGATAGCCGCCAATGTCAGGTTATGCGTAGGGTAGTTCTCTATGTGTTTCCTCAACTATCGCGATGTATAGGCAATCACCTTATCCTTCTATATAAGAACACAACCCAAATCAACGTGAGACGTGTCGGTGTATATCATATATCTAACCCCTTTCTCTGGTAATACTAGCACATGGGCGGATGTTAGCTTGTCCTTCAATTCCTGAAAGGCTACTTCTACCTTCTCATTCCAGGCAAACTTAAGATCTTTCCGAGTGAGCTGAGACAACGGTTTGGCTATCCTGGAAAAGTCCTTAATGAATCGACCATATTAATCTGCTAGGCCAAGGAAGCTCCTCACTTCAGTAACCGAATTGGGTTGTTCCCAGTCCTGAACTGCGGTCACCTTAGCAAGGTCCACAATTATTCCTTCCTTGGACACCACATATCCGAGGAACTTGACTTCTTCTTTCTAGAAGTTACATTTCTTGTACTGAGCAAACAACTGGTTCTTCCTGAGAGTATCAAAGACTACTCACAGGTGCTCCTCATGATCTTTCCGACTCTTGGAGTATATCAGGATGTCATCTATAAATACGATGATGAATCGGTACAGATACGGCTGAAACACCCGGTTCATAAGGTCCATGAATACGGCTGGTGCGTTCATGAGTCCAAACAACTTCACAAGGAACTCGCAGTGCCCAAAGATGGTTCTGAACGCTATTTTCTACACGTCCTCATCTCTAACACGCAACTGGTGATACCCTGACTGTAAGTCGATCTTTGAAAAATAATGTGCCCCTTTCAACTGGTCGAACAGATCATCAATCCTGGGCAAAGGATACTTGTTCTTCACTATCACTTGGTTCAACCTGCAATAATTAATACACAATCGCAGCGATCCGTCCTTCTTCACAAACAACACGGGTGCTTCCCAAGGAGATACACTTGGTCGTATGAAGCCTACATCCAACAATCATTGATCTGTCTCTTAGTTCCTCCATCTCAAACGGAGGCATGCGATACGTCGGTAGAGATATAGGTGTCACACCTAGCACTAGGTCGATGGTAAAATCGATCTCGCACTGAGGAGGTAATCCAGGTATCTTTCTGAACACGTCCATGAATTCTCGGACTACAGGCGTGTTTCCAAATGTTGGACCATCAACATTCTCTAGCAAGGTAGCATAACAACTAATAGGATAGTACCAACTGATCTGAACTAGAAAAGTAAAGGTCGTGCCCTTAGATCTATGGGCTATCACCACTCTAGTATCGCAATCAATCTCTACCTTCATCTCGATGAGCCAATCCATACTGAGGATGACATTATAATGATACAATGGGGTGACAATCAGGTCAACGAGTACTGTTCTACTTCCTAAGTCTATTAAGAAACCCTTACAAATCTTGATAGTGTCTGAGAAGGTCCCTGTGGAGGTAAGGAGTCTCATCCGAAACATAAGAATAGTTTTTAATACTAGTTACATGACTGCTGCACACGATATTATTGAAATAGTGGACACTAATAGGAAGACTGGTTTACCCTCGATATGTGTTGTGACTTCGAAAGCCAATGGTGCTGCGGTTACTATCTCAGAAGCCTCAGCTGCAAGTGAGTGCACCTGAGCTTGTTGAGGATGATTTTACTGCACTACCATAGGTCATTGAGGCTGCCTAAATCGAGGTGCAGGTGGCTGGTAAGATGGCTGTGCAGGCGGTGCTGATCATAGAGGTGGAGCTGAGATAGATTGTGGCATCTGATGGTTGATTTTCTAAGGAGGCATAAAGCCATTGTCCCTTGTCTTGGTAAAGCAGTAAGTGTCAGTATGGCCCGACCTTTTGCAGTAGGTACACCACAGATCTGATCGCCTAGGCTATGTCGGTAGAGCCATAAGCCTGGGAGGCAAATCTGCATGTGGCCTCTTAACGAGGAACGGTCTGCTCGGCAAATCAGGTCGAGGCCTAGGACTCATAGGCACATGTGTGTGGGATAGTCTATCCCCATCCTGCTCAGTTCGCAGAGATATGTTCACTAGCTCAGCATAGTTGGGAATGCTAGTACAAGTTCAGGTCGCTACGGGAGGCTCGTCACCTCAACGTAGGCCTGGTTTATATTCGAGGACACTACGAAAAGGCTCGTCACCTTATCGTAGGCTGACAGCTCGAATACAGTGTCCCATACACCACTATATTCAGCTCATAAGTTTGGCTTACTCACTGGTCACTACGGGGAGGCTCGTCACCCCAGCTTAGGCCGACATCTCGACCACGGTGTCCCATGCACCACCATGGTCAGTTCATGAGTCTTATCAAATCTTGGTACCATAGTTGAAATATGTTTTACATTGGTAAGTGGTACCTTAGATTCAAGCAGTAGCGTCCACACATGGTAAACACACATTAGGCTAATCGGGTTACTTGACAAGTTCGATTGGTATGAGCGCACACTGAATTAATCGACATGGAGTGCATATGCACTCCTCATGGCCTAACCACTGTCGACAATCACTGTATGACTCGGATTCACCGAACGTATCCCTTGTGGCGAGACTAGTTCGGCCACTTGATTAAAAACCGTTACCGTTTGCCTAGTAGTCTCAATCACACTTAAATGCAACAGGTAATCACATGTGATAGTCATAATAGCATTTAACAACCAATTCATATATGATTCTCATTCGAGCATTTTAACAAACATATTTAACATGTTATCATACATATGCATTTCATATATAAATCACATATTTGAAATTTAGGTTACTTGAAGGACTTTATACATGTAGGTAAGGTAGTTGAGAATCCTATCTCAACACCCTTAATAATTACAATCCATCAAACATTTACTTATTCAAACATTTTACCAACACTTAGCCTACACATTAATACATACATGACCTAACTTAATTATAGCATATATTATAGCAATTCCTTTCGTAAAGGAGTTGTTCTACATACAACAAACATATAACTAAGATTTATAGTCATGACAAGCACAAATCATTATAGCACTTTCATTTAAACATTTCAACAAACACATGGAATGCATCATATATTCAACATAGTTCATACATGTGTGATACATGGGAAGCGTCGTATCTAAGTACATGTGGCAGCAATCAAGTCAGTCATAAATCATTAACTGACATTGAAAGCCTTGAAAATCATAACCTAAATGTTTATAGTCCGCACCTTTCATCGGTACATTTGTTACGAACTCGGTTCGTACACCACGTCTTTGTCTATGGCACAACGACTACCTAAACATTGAAATAGCTTAGCTATTTCACCAGTTTCTCTATTTGGATTCCTACAACAGATGAAGGTTAGGATTTCTTACCCAAAAATGGAGTTGAAATGAGTTGAGTAGCTAGACATAAAGGCGATTCGAAGAGTGGAGTAGCAGAACAGGAGCACTGCAGCAAACCCCAAAGGTTTCCCTTCATTCTCCACTCTTTTTTCCTCTTTTGTCTTCTCTCTCCTAGGGTTAGAAAAAATTCATATGGAATGAGAGGGGGAGGGGGGAGGTTAGGGCATTATATATGCTCATAAGTGATGTCAATGGCCCCATGGCCATGGTATACTTAGGCTATAGCCAAAAGGTGTCTGTTTCGGGCCAACAGAGCTCATTTGGAGGTTCATTGATGACATACGGTCTGAAGAAAGTTTCCTGACAATGGATCTATGCCAGGTTAAGGTTTCTGTCTGATCAGATTAGTGGATAAATCATGGAGGACCCATTTTAGTTCGACGGTCATCGTCACTCAATCAGGGCCACAAGTATACTAATGGGTGCATGAAAATCTTCTTGATCCAAGGGTGTAGTTGGGTCAGAATTTGAAGGTCTGAAACCTTAAATTTGGCCTACAAGCGAATGACCCAATTCACTTAAGTTTGAGTTCATTTTTTAAAGATATTCGCATTTCTCACACACTTCGCTCCAGCCTCAAGTTGTGCATTTCTAAATACTATTTGGACTTGATTCCCGCGATGGTTATCAAGTGCAGTAAGGTGGTCATAACCTTATAGTTTCATAATTATCAGACTTTCAATGTGCAGTCTAGGTCCGATACGAAGTTTTAATGTGCTCTCGAGAGAAACTGGGTTTTGGGACTGATCCTAAGTTTTTAGGAAATGTTAAGTTAGTGATTCAAATAGTTTTGGGTCTTGCAGTTCGTATAGAAAGTGGTTCGAGCTAATTCATCGATTAATTTAGTTTAGTACTTAATTAATTTTTGTCTAATTTCTAAAGGATTCGGTCCTTAGTGATTTCTGCCTGAGGTGGTACTCGGGTCTTTGTACGAATTTTTCTAAGACGTCATAGCCAAGCTATATATCAAGGAAATTATACGGCTACATGGAGTTCCTATGGATATTGTATCGGATCGGGACATGTGATTCACGTCTATTTTCTGGACTCGAATCCAAGAAGCAATGAGACTACAACTGAAGTTCAGTACCGTGTTCCACCCACAGACCGATGGGCAGATGGAATGGGTAAATCATATATAAGAAGATATGTTGTGAGCATGTGTACTTGATTTCAAGGATAGTTGGGATGACTGTCTCCCCTATGCGGAGTTTGCTTATAACAATAGCTTCCAAGCGAGCATTGGCATGGCTCCCTACGAAGCTTTGTATGGGCACCCATGTCGAGCTCCACATTCTTGGACAAAAGTTGGTGAGAAGTGTTTAGTTAGCCTAAATTTAGTACAGGCGACCTCAGAAAAGATTAATATTATTAGGCGGCAACTTCTTGCAACCCAGAGTAGACAAAAAAGTTACGCTGATACCAGATGGCAACAACTAGATTTTGAAGTTAGGGACCATGTATTTCTTAAGGTTTTGAAGGAAGTCCGTCATTTTGTCAAGAAAAGGAAACTTACACCACGATTCATTAGCCCATTCCAGATTTTGGATCGAGGGGGTGTGGTAACATACCATCTCACTTTGCCCACACCACTCACAGGTGTGCACAATGTATTTCACGTATCGATGTTGAAGAAATAAGTTCCTGATCCTACTCACATTATCAAGTGGGAGTAGGTACAGCTAAGTGAAGATGCTACCTATGTACTGTAACTAACACGAATTCTTGATAAGAAGGAACAAGTGCTACGTAACAAAGTTATCCCACTTGTGAAAGTATTATGGACACACCACACTGAGGAAGAGGCTACTTGGAAAATAGAAGTCGAGGTCTATAAGAACTACCCTCAGATCCTCGAGGAATACGAGAAGGTACTAATTTTAGGGATGAAATTTTTCTTTAAGGGGGGTAGATTATAACATCTCAGAAAAATCCGTACGAAGACCCGAGTACCACCTCATGCAGAAATCCCCAAAGACCGTATTCTGTAAAATTTAGGTAAATTTTAGTTAAATATTAAACTAAATAATCGGTGGATTTAACTCAAACTACTATTTATACAAATGGCAAGACCTAAAACCATCAAAATAGCTAACTCAATACTACTTAAAAACCTAGGAGAAATCCCAAAAGCCTGTTGCTCTCGGAAGTACATTGAAACTCCATATCAGTCCTTAACCACGCGTCAAAAGTCCGATGATTGCGAAACTATAGAGTTATATCCGTCTAATTGGGCTTTACAACCCTCATGGGAATTGAGCCCAGATAGTATCAAAAACACACAACTTAAGCCCTAAGCGAAGTGTGTGAGAAATGTGAATATCTTTAGAAAATGTAACGAAACTTAAGTAAATTGGGCCGTTCGCTTACACACCAAATTAAAGATTTTGGACCGTCAGTTTTTGACTGAACTTCACCCATGGATCAGGAAAATTTTCCTGCATGTATCTGTATACTTGTGGCCGTGATCGAGTGACAACGACCGTTGATCTGATATAGGTCTTTCACGATCGATCGGCCTATCCTATCACGTTGAAACCACATTCTAGCATAGATCCATCATTAGGGAACTTACCTTACACCGAAAGTGAGTAGTGGACCTCCAGATGAACCCTACCTGCCCGAAACAGATGCCCTTTGGTTATAATTTAAGTATACCATGGCTCTAGGGCCATTTTCTTCAGTACTGGGCCTATATAAAGCCCTTAAACCACCCTATTCTTATCCCATACGAATTTTCTCTAACCTTAGGAGAGAGAAGAGAGAAAGGAAGAGAAAAGAGTAGGGAGTGAGGGGAAATCTTTGGAGTTTGCTGTTGTGATTCTTTCCCATGACTCCACGCACTAAATCACCTTTACATCTAGCTAACCGATCTGTTCCACTACGATTTGGGTAAGAAATCCTAACCATAATCTTGATTTAGAAAGCTGAATTGAGTAATTGACAAACTAGCCAACCTATTTCATGATTCAGGTACCCGTCGTTCTGTTTTCGAGAACGTAGAATTCGAACCGAGTCTGAATCGAGTATTCCGACGAAAGTTGTGGACCATATATGATTAGGTTATGGTTTTCAAGGCTTTCAATGTTAACTAATGATTTATGTCTGACTTGATTGCTGCCATATGATCTTAGTTACGCTGTTTTCGATAAATTATACGTGTGTGAACTATGTTGAATATAAGATGCATTCGTGTTTGTTGAAATGTTTGAATGAATATGGAATTGTGATTTATGCTTGTCATGACTTCAAATCTAGGATTCATGCTTGTCGTGTGTATCACGACCTCTTTGTGTAACGAATTACTATGGATCATGTCTTGACTAATCTAGTCTATGTATTTAGAATGTGTAGCCAAAGTGTTTGATAAAATATCTGAATGAGAAATTGTTGATGATTTGTATTCATTAAGTGTATTAGGATAGGATTCTCAATTCCCTTAATCATATGCATAGTTTCCTTCATGTAATCATATTTGTCGTTATGCAATTTATGGATAAAATGCAAGTGCTTGGTAACATGTTCAATGTGTTTAATGAAATGCCCATATGAGAGATCTATTTGGAATGTTTGTTAAATGCTGATACAATTATCACACGTGTCTGTATATTGCATTTGAGTAAGGATGGGACTACAACATAGTCCTGGCAATCAGTAACACTTTCGGTCTGGGTGGCTGAATTAGTCTTGCCACATTAGGTAACTCGATGAATCTGAGTCACACGACGATTGTCGATAGTGGTTAGGCTACAAGGCATGCTTATGCGCTCCATATAGATCAAGTATGCATGTGATCGTACCAATCGAACTTGCCAAATAAACCGATTAGCCTATTGTGTGTTTACCATGTATGGACATCACTGCTTGAATCTAAGGTACCACTTACCAATGTAAAAGCCTGCTTTAACCATGGTACCATGATCTGCTAAGACTCATGAGCCGGGCATGGTGGTATGGGACACCGTCGTCGAGCTGTCAGCTTATGCTGGGGTGACGAGCTTCCCCGTATTAGCTAGTGAGAAACCCAACACTTATGAGACGAATATGGTGGTATGGGACACCGTATTCGATCTGTCGGCCTACGTTGAGGAGACGAGCCTTCCATAGTGATCGCGAGTATAAACTCTTGAATTTGCCCACCAACTGCTTTTCATTAGGGGCGATGCCCTATAACTTGCCTATCGTGTGTGAATAACTAGGACTAATGACCCTAGAAGGATCTTCAGTTTGGGTTAATGATATAAAGGGAGGTACCTTAGCTTCCCAAATCTCCTGTATGAATAAGCTTAATTAAGTACTCGGCTAACACGACCATGCACCGCATTGCATGTGCTTTGGTGAAGAAGTTACATTTTAGGGAGGTTGTTATGCGTGAACTTAGTTGTCGGAGTCGCTTGTGAGGGAGCTTTGTACGAGGACATACATCATTACTGCATACCATCCCTGCATTAACAAGAGTAGTTAGGAAATGATTGTTGTATTGCTTTATCATTACTGCTTGATTGAATTGATAACATGTTAACCTTTGTCTTATAGTACCACTGGGTTGATCACTCACTCCCACTCTGGGACGGTGTTTTAAAACACCAACCAGACTTTGGTTTAGATGCTGGTGATAATGAAGCCTATGCAGTAGAGTTGGACTTCATAGACGAGGAGGGAGAATTCTCCGACGTTCAGCTCTCAGGCGGGTCTATGTAGACCCCACATTGATTTGACGAGATTACCGGGACATATGGATTAGTGGAACACTTTACATTTTGATATTTTGTCTATTTGAAACAATACATGTATATATTTAGCCCGGTTACATAATCATACTTTGGAGGTTGTAAAACACTTACCTGTTCAAATATATATGTTTCAGTCTTCTGCTTGCTTAATTACATTATCTCTGGAGTATGATATGTTTTTTTAGTATAATCCCACTCATGTTTAATCATTAATATAGACGAAATCTGAACATCATTATCCATGTTGCATAAGTGATGTGCTGGATCTCGGGAGTAGAGCTTTGCTCGACCCTTGAAATTGGGAGCATTACAGATTGGGTTATAAGTTTTCAAAATCTCACTTTCTTATCTTAATTCTACCCATTCATCCTTCAGTGCACAAAATATTGTTTCCTGAAAAAGATTTCTGATATTAAGCATTGAGATTTATTTTTCACATACTTTGCTCGGAACTAGCAAAATGTTAGTTAGGAATTGTGTTGAGGGTCAAATATTACATATTGGACCCCATTTATTACTTGGTTTTATGAACATGATAATGTTTAATGTCTTATTTTAATCATGTTTGTGTTGCAAGGTGAATTTAAGAGCTTGGATTGAAAAGGATGTTAAAAGCAAGGATTTAACACTCAAAGATCGTCAAAGCCAAAGTTCTAAGAAAACCGAGTCAAGAATGAAGAAAATTAAAGTTTTGAAGTGAATTTGCATAATCCTCGACTAGTCCTAGCTCCTGCTCGACCAGTCGAGGATTCCTCAACTCGAACTCCAGCGGCTAAATCTTCAAAAATCAGTTCATCCTCAACTGGTCAAAGGAAACCCTCGACCAATCGAAGGTGACCCTCAACCGATCGAGGATGGTCCTTGACCAGTCGAGACTTACGTAGATGTTGCATGGATTACGTAAGTTTGAGACGATTTTCAAAAATTTCCAACTCAATGCGAAAGGAGGTGATGCAAAATTATAAATAGGCGTTGTCAGGGCACCGCTAGGCATCATCTAGGGTTTGAGGAGTGGAGTAAAGGCATGGAGAAGCCATTGCCAAGAGTTTTTCTTCCCTTAGTTATTTTTATGCTTTTCTTATGAGATTTTAGTTCAATCTAAGGCTAAGAGGTGAAGCTTGTAGCATGATAGGATGTTTTCTATTGCTGTGATTCATCTTTAAGTTGAACTATCTTTTATTCTAGTTTATTATTTAAGAAATACTTTCAATTTTTAATGGTTTGTTGTGACTTGAATTACAATAGATCTACAATAGCTTTAAGTATGTTCTTTTCATGTATTGAGATCGTGAAATTAGTCAATCCCGTTGTTCACCATCGTCCCATGGGCATGGTTGGGTGATGGAATCCTACCTAATCTTCACAATTCTCTTAAGATTGGTTGTGGGATTGTTAAATCCTGTTGTTTGCCTTGTCTCATGGGCATGGTTTTGTGATGGAATCACTTCCAGTTCTCACACCTCTCATCCATTGAGAATAAAGTCAAAGGAAATTCAGAATTAGTTTTACTGAGATATCTTCCAATTGGATAAGATGGGACTCTAATTCCAGTTGTGTCCTTAAATTAAGCATAGATCTCCCTAATCTCTACAAGTGGATCCTTGGAAACCCTAGTTACCACCTTTAAATTCATTAGTTTTAATCACTTCAATCACAAGTACTCTCTCAGATATTTTCATATTTAGATTTTCATCTTCTTCTAGTTCTACTTCTAGTTACTTTCAAAAGACACATGAGATTAGTCCCTGTGGATTCGACCTCGGTCTCACTGAGATTATTACTACATCGCAACCCTACACTTAGGGTTGTGAACCTGTAGGCACTGATGGCCTTGTGTAGGCATGTGTGGTTGCCTTGTGTAGGCATCCTTAAGAACCTTATGTAGGTCCTAGTGTCAACCTTGTGTAGGTTGTAACCGTTTGAGGTGAACCTGATTCAATACTTTTGTTAGTGAAATCTGGTACACTCAAGGGTTGAGTGCGTCCACCGAGAGTGGAGTAGGCACATAGCCGACCCATTATATATGATTGTGTTTGGGATTGCTATTTGCATACTCATTTGATCATGCTTATGTTAAATGCTTAAAACGATGCACGTGAATGGTTGGAACTAATAGGAATCACATCCCACACACTCATACATTCTACATAGACTAGTTGCTTAAATTATTCAACCTAAGTAGTCTATTGTTTGGATCATCTACTTGGCTTGGAAGCCTATAGAGTTAAAGTTGCTACATCTTGATTAATTGCATATCAGATCAAGATTGATGAATTAGGATTTTAAATTGGCATAAATTTTATAATGTCTTATTCACCCCCCTTCAGGACACTTTAACCTATTCCATACTTCTACTATAGCAGTTTAAACCACAATTTCACTACATTTAAGAGAAGTAGTTCTACGGCTACATTGACAGATACGTCTTTAAAGGTAAATATAAGTATATAATTCTTTTATATTTTAGATTTATTGAGATAGCCATAAAATCTCATTGTTGGTTTTCTTGAGATAGTCAGAAAATCTCAGCGAGGGTTTTTTTTGTGATAGGCCGCTAAAAGCACAACTGTATCAGGTTTTAAGGTATTCCTGTGAAAACCTTATTTATAATAAAAGCCAATATCATGTGGAGAGTGATTATTGGGAATGGAGTAGGTGTAGCTATTTGAGAACAGTTGTTGACACACCGAACCACTATAATTCTTAGTGTTGTGGTGAATGCCTTTAATGTTTATGTGGTGAATGGTTGTAATCTGTTTAAGTTAAAGTGGTGAATGCTTGAAAAAATTTAGCTTTTATTGACTCTTACTTAGTTTGAAATTTTAATTTTTACGAGTTTCGTGAAATAAGGTAGTCCTACCTAAACTTGTTTGGGTGAAGGTTGTCCTACGGATTAGTTTAAATCAACATTTCAATACTAGTACAATTAAGACCTCTTATTTATTTATTATTTCTACACTTTAATTATTTGGCATAGTCCTACTCACCCCCCCCTCTAGGACTGTTCAAGCTCTCCTTTTCAAGTGGTATCAGAGCTAAGTTGCTTATTTATTTTGTTTGGATTAAATTCCTTAAGTCCAAAGATCTAGAGCTTTATCTTGTCAAATTTCGATAGTTTGTCTACTATTAGGCCACCACCTTTTAATGGCTTTAACTATGTATACTAGAAAGCCAGAATGAGGATTTTTCTAAAATCCTTAGATGAAAGTGTGTGGCAAGCCACTGTAACAAAATGGAAACCTCTTATGACTGAGGTAGTAGCTGAAGATGGAACCAAATCTATGAGAGAAATTGCATTCTACTTATGTACTGGAACTCAAAAAAGTAAAAGCAGTGCTAATGCTAAGGCCATAAACGCCATAACTTGTGTTTTATCGCTTAATGAATTCAAAAGGATTATTTCATGCAATATTGTTAAGTAAGCTTGGGATATTCTTGAAATGACACATGAAGAAACTACTATAGTCAAGAAATCAAAAGTTCAAATCCTCACTACTAGATTTGAGGAAATTCATATGGAAGAAAATGAAACTTTCCTTGACTTCTATAAGAAACTAAATGATATACTAAATTCCATGTGGGGTCTAAGAGAGAATCCCAAAAAGCAAGGTCTATGTAACAATATTGCAATCTCTTCCTGATAGATTCAATTCTAAGGTTACTGCCGTTTAGGAATTAAGAGATACTGATCATATGAAGGTTGAGGAGTTAGTTGGCTCTCTCTAAACATATGAGTTGAATTTTAAGGCTCATAAAGGTAAGTCTATTGCTCTTAAATCTTCTAAATTTATTTTTAAAAAAATGGTACTAATTCTAATTTTGAAGAAACTGAAGATGATATGGCAATGCTAGCTAAGAAATTTTATAAAATTTTTAAAAACAAGAAAATAGTCAATGTTTCAACTGTCATGAATACGAGCACTTAGCAAATAAATGTCCTAAAAGGGATAAGTCAAAAGGAAAAGGCATGATAGCTACTTGGGATGAATCATTTGGCTCTAAAAGTTTCTGAGTCTGATGGATCATAATAAGAAAATGCAAATGATGTGAAAGCACTTATGACTATAGCCGAGTCACCTCCTCAGATAGCTATAATATATCTGACTATGAAAATCTCAGTAGTGACCCTAAAAATGAAATGAAGATGATCTTCAAGATGCCTACAATGCCCTATACAGGGAAAGTTGCAAAATTGTTGTCAAAATAAACATTCGAAAAAAGAAATATGCTAAATTAAAAGAAGAACTTGAAAATAATATTTTAGAAAAATCTCATCTTTCAGACTGTCTTGGAAAAACTAAATTATATTTAAATCTCAAATCATCAGAGTTACAAAAACTCAGAACTGAAAATAAGAAACTAAAACTCAAAGTTTCTTCCCTTTTAAGTTTTAAGGATACTTGGAGATATTGAAAGGGCCAAGCTAAGAGTCCGAGAGAGGGGGGGTAGGGGAGGGGGGGGGGGGGGGGGTGAATAGGACTATGCCAAATTAAAATATAAATGCAGAATTAAGAAAGAATTAGAAAAAGATAACACTTACCAATCCCAAATAGCAGAAATAAATAGCAACCTCAAATGCACAAGTATAGAGAGTTTGATATTTGATACAGATGTTGTTCTAAGGACAACCTTACACCAAAAACCAATGGCTTATGGTAACACAACCTGATTTCTAGAACGGTCTGTGTATTAAAGTCCCAAACCAATACAGAGGAATAAAGAATAAAACAGAAATAAATATCTACTGCTATTACAACATTTACCGCATGTGCAGAAAATAAATTACAATCATTCACCACAAATGCACAATAATAAACATTCACCACAACTCCAGCAATTATAGTATTTCGCTTGTGTGTACACCAACTGTTAGAAAATGGCCACACAACTACTTCACTCTCAATATCCTCATCCATAGGATATTGGCTTTCATTACGAAATAAGTTTTCCAAGGTTCACCCAAAACCTTCATAATTTTGTTTTCAAAGGGCTACCACAATTAAAAACCCCACTCACTGAGATTTTCTAGCTATCTCAGTCAAAACAAAAAATGAAAGATTTTCTAGCAATCTTATAAACTAAATATAGAAAATTGAAATTATACTTATCCGAAGAAAGTACTTCATTGTAGCCCAGTAAAACCACTTCTTTGGAGACATAGAATGTTCAATGTTCAATCTCTCAAATGATAGGATTCTAGGTCTAAATGAATTTTAAATTAAATCTAACCTTAGGCTACTTTGGATTCAACTTCTTGGATCTCACAAAAGGGTTAAATTCAAAATTCCCCTTTTAATATCAAATAGAATGGAATCAAGAGATCAAAGAATTGAATAACCAAAAAAGCCCTACCTCACAATAGCTTCACAATAATGGATACTGAGTTCTTAGAGTTGTGACTTTAATATCTTTCGAATGAGTTATGAAACTCTGAAAATCGTCCTCAATTTATAGGTAAAAATATTGTTCATTCGACTGGCCTAATGGTCAATTCGATTGGTCGAAGGACTAACAGCATTTCAAAATTTCTGGCGTGATAAGATAAGATCGCTTCTCGACTGGTCGAGTGGCTTGCTTGACTGGTCGAGTGGCCTGCTCGACTGGTCAAGCACTGCACTCAACTAGTCGAGTGGGACTTAGAAATGTTTCTGAACTTTGAGTCAAGCCTGCACAACTAGTCGAGCACTATTCATTCGACTGGTCCTGTAGTCTCCAGGACTAGTAGAGGGTCCAATAGAAAAATCTGAAAATACACAACAACCTTAGACTGGTCGAGAAAATTCATAGACTGGTCGATCCAGTGTCTGGACTAGTCAAACTATGACTAGGACTAGTCGAAAAATGACCTGTAACATTATTAAATGACTTATGATATAAGTGCAAATTGTATGACCTATCCTAAGGTCAATCTAGAGTAAAAAAAACCTTACTTATGAGATTGAATCATCATATATCATTCTCTTGAAGTAATTGAGGCTTAAAGACTTGATCTAGTACTTGAACTTCTTGATGTTCTTCTTGAACCTCTTGATCTTATACTTAGATGTAGACAAGATTGACAAGGATGACATGAAGTTGATCTTACAATAACAACTAAACAAGATACAGATTCCAAGAGGTTTTGGCACTATAAAATTTGACAAACCTAGGAGCTAGATAGATAGCATTTACAATCTCCCCCTTTGTCAAATTCATGACAAAATAAACCAAGACCAAGGAATCATGTACCAGTTGGATCAATAAAGAATCATGCACTAGTTAAATCATTAGATCAATAAAGAATCATGCACCAGTTAGATCAATAAAGAATCATACACCAGTTAAAAACTGGCCAGCAAAAATCAGCAAACCAATACTCCCTCTTAATACATTACTCCATATAATCTAAGAGAAGAGAAGAAATTGCTTGTAGTACCTATATGTGAGCAAATACAGATCCAAAAAAAAATAACCACTTCTCCATATCTTCCACTCCATAGAATCCAATATCATTAAATAGATGTACCAACACAAATTCTCTCCCTTTTTATCACAATATGGCAAAGGAAAGAACATATAAATGATAGAAATATAAGAGTATAATAAGAGCAATGAGTAATGAGAGTAAGAAGTAAGTTCAAGATAACATAAACATTGTCAAGATAACTATTAAAAACATGTCCACAAGAACAAGAAAACATGTCCAAGCATATAGAGTCAAGAGAAATCCAAGTATAAAAGTTATTACAAATTAGAAATTCAACACTAATCTAAACCAAAGGAAGGAGTAGGTATGGAAGGATCTATTTGATGTAGTCCCTTGTTAATGCGCCTAAGATATTTGCGCATGTATTTAAATTGAGTTTCGTAGGATACATGCATACCCTCTACCTTCTCCTCAAGAGATTGCAAACACTCATCAAAGTCACAAGGCTGAAAATCAAGATCAGCCGTAGAGTCTGACTCAATCTCATCAAATAAATCATCCATATTTATATCATCTGGAGGCAAAGCATCATCCTCTTCAGTTACTTCAGCTGCTCCTCCAGCACCCACATCAACTTGGCCTGGAGCCAACCTCAAATTTATCTTATTTATATTTGAGTTGTTAAATGAAAAATGGTTAATGGGAGCTTCTCCAACAGGCATAGCCACAAGACTATGGGTGGCTAATGAATTCATAAGATAGGTATATGGTATATCACTATGACCTGGATGGAGATGGAACTGAATAATAATATAACAGATAAGAGATGGAAGACAAACAGAGACACCAGTAACAATAGAATGAAGGATACGAGTCATGAAAGTAGTAAGCTTAGTCTTGTTACTAGACCTAAGATAGACTTTTGAAATGAAAATATGATGTAGAATCCTGTATTTGGGTAACATAAATTTAGAACTAAGCATATTCCCAAAACTCCATTCCACATTCATATTGCATAACACTTAGTGAGCATTCTTTTCTCAGATTTAGATGGTTTTGCTACAAGAGTATAAATAGGAATACTGTCATCATTAACTAGAAGATCCATCAATCCAGAAATTAAGTGACGGTCCACATCAATTGGACCTTCTCTGGTTGTAATAGTAAATGTCAGATTCTCAGTAGAGAAGTCACTAATGCAAGCGAACATGACTTGCACAATGGAACGGTATGCGGAATCGCCCCAATATAAAATGTTATCCCATCTTATAAATTGCAGGAGTGAAATAATATCAAAAGGTGTCAAATGATTAGTGTTAACCATCTGTTCAACTATCACGTTACGTAAGCAAATATCTCTTACATACTCGGGATCTTCTTCGGGTGACCGAAGATGGCACACCGTGATAGGAGCAGAACGAGAAGAAGAGGGACCACAAGATCCTTTCTTCTTATTTATACTCTCCATTGCAACAAGAAAAATAAGGAATACAAGGAATGTAAAAGAGGAAAGAAGGGTTTCAAGTAAATCAAATTTTTAGCTAGAAAACCTAACAAACCACCATAAACCTTGAAGTAAACAACAAAAACAATGAAATGGAAGTGCAAAGAACTCAAATTTATAAGGAAATAAAAAAATGATGCACTAACCATGGAGAAATCGAAGGTGGGTTCGACCAGTTGTGCTAGGGCTAGTTGGGAAGATGAAGCAAATGAAAAAAAAAAGCTTTTTAGGCACTAAAAACCCCCAAACCCAAGCGGGTCGACTGGTCAAGTGTGTACTCGACTGATTGTGCACCTCAAAAATTTAGCATAATTTCATATATTGAAATTTAGAAAATTTGCAAAAATAAAATAAAATACAAACATGCAATATAGTACAAATAAACATAAATATTTCAGTTCATATTGCACATACCCATATCCAATTTCAACTTAGCAAACCTGTTTATGTCAAGTGGCTTTGTAAATATGTCAGTAAGTTGATTTTCAGTCTAAATATAATACACTGAAATAATCTTACCTTCAACTAATTCATGAATATAATGATATCTAATGTCAATATGCCTAGTTCGTGAATGTTGAATTGGATTTTTAGAAATGTTAATTGCGTTAGAATTGTCATAATAGAAAACTATAGTATCTTACGCAAATCCGTAATCACTTAATATTCTCTTCATCCACACAAGTTGGGTACAAGCATTACCGGCTACAATATACTCAGCCTCAGCTGTGAAAAGAGATACAAAACTCTATTTCTTACTATGTCAAGAAACTAGGCAGTTCCCGACATAAAAACATCCACCACTGGTAGACTTACAATCATCAATATTACTAACCTAATCAGCATCCGAATAACTGGCTAATTGAAGATTAGTATCATGATGTTTCGACCAAAAATGAAATGCATTTGATTTAGGAGAATTTCTTATTTAACATCGATAAAGATAGAATAAAGGGAATATTCAACAATTTCATTTATTTTGAGTTCATTACATCCTCTTAATCCTCTAATTCTAAGATAGAATCTCTTAACAAAGAAAAGAATACATGAAATCAAGTATAATTGAAATGTAAATTTTGACAGCATTCCAGCACATTTCCATCAAATCTCCAGGGGAGACAAGTCATACATGTTTCCCCTGTTGGGATCCGTTAGAAATATTCAAAATAACTTGATCATTTGTCAGAAATTTCATCATAATGGCTACCCTCAAAGATAATCTGCACAACTCATATAAGAGTTGCATGGCTGGCGAGTTAGGCGGACTCGCGCAACTTGTATGAGTTACACAGCCTTCTTTCCTCTCTTCTCTTTACCCTCAATACCTGTTAGAGGGACTAATCTCCTAAATATCCAATCTGTCAAATGAGGGGGTGAGGGGGTATTTATAGGCATTCGCATGTGTGAGCCCTCAATTCTTGTGCCATGGGTCACACTTCGCATCATCAGATCCTCTTTCCCTAATAGAACCTGCGCGCTCCAAAGCAATTGGGACAAATTGCGTGAATCGACGCAACTCAGGTCCCGCACAACTTAAGACTCACGCAACCCTGGTCCTACGCAACTTGCTCTCTTCTTTCATACCTTTCTCTTACCTCTTTCTCTTTAATCATTTTTTAGTGCCCTAACAGATGCCCCCTTGATCCGAAATTTGATTTTTTGAATCAATTTGAGGGATCAAACTGTGTCATGGAGAATCTGATTTACGCGACTCTGTGCAACTCTCTCTCCCGCGTAACTCTCCATTCCGCACAACCTCTCTAGTGACACCTTGAGCCTATAAATACTGGTCAACTTAGCTATTTCTCACTTTAAAATTTAATCTTCTAACCAAGCCCATCTTGTGCGTAGACTATTTGCGTTACTGTCACATAAAACTCAATTGCGCAACTCATTCGTGCAACTCATTTGCCCTTGGTGCGATAAATCTCTGTCTCGAAACTCTGCCAAATTTTCTTTAACTCTTCTTTTCCTTATCACCATGAATCCTTCAAAGGCTTCATCCTTGAGAAAAGGGAATCTTTCTGTTTCTTCCGCACATGAACAATTCCCTCGTCATATTTGGACATGTATGGAGATTAATGAAAAACTACTAGAATTCCACCACCCCTACTTGGATAAAATTATCTCTTATCCTATGAATCTTCAATGACACCGGTCGACCCCTCATAGCGAACCTTCCACCTACCAATGCCACCTTGTCTTCATAGATAATTGGATCATGAGAGAACCCCGAATCCTAGAAGGCTGAATAGAAGAAAAGGATTCACATCAAAGCTGACATGATATACAAAATGTGATTTCTACAACCTTGCCATGATGCTCATCAGCCTTTTCCAACTCATTTCTTCGAGACTGCTCATCAACATTTCTTTATCAATCGTGCCCCCTGGAGGACAGATGACTTCATAGTCGAGGGTCTCCTATCTCCTCAAGATTTCTATAGTGCCTGGGCCCATGTAGTTGCTCAAAAACATGTAGTCATTTTGGAACGAATTAATCTTTGTGATGCCATCATAGCCTCATCAGAGCATTTTTACGGAAACATAGCCATCTTCAGAGGCTTTCTTAACTTTTGGTCGCCCATAACCAACTGATTCCATCTTCCTCGGGGTGAGATGAGTATCACCTTATGGGACCTTTGTTGTATAGCAGGTCTTCCTATCATGGGTGACATCCTTGATATTTATATTCCTTTGAATGAAGAGTTGTCTCGTGTTTCTACAGAAAATAGTAAATCCAGGGTTTCAAAAACTACTCTGGAACTTTTCAGTGAATTGGTTAATTTCCCCCATCCTAAACACATCACTCCTCTTGAATGGTCGACTCATTTCTCTCGCAAACTACGGTATACTCCTCTTCTCTTGATTCTTTTCTCTTTAAATCTTTATCTTTCTTCTAAAATAACCTTGTTATTTTATCTTGAAAACTTTGTATGCTATAACCATCAGGATCTTAAAACCATTCATAAGAAAATTACAAGCACTACCAAATACAGTCACTCTTGTGAATTAGCTTCCTTCATATCTTATTGGTTAAGCTTGGTAATATTCCCTGGTTCAGAACAAGTCATCAGACCATCCCTTTTTATAGTTGCTGGCACTATGGCTAAGGGTCAAAAGCATTCATTAGCTCCTTCAGTTCTTTGTTCCTTATATCATGCTTTTGGTGATATAATTTCTGGGCCCATAGATTCATCACTCTAACCTTTCCCAATCTATGCTCCTTGGCATTTCTTCATAGGTTGGTTGGGAGTATACTTCCCTTGGACTTTTGATGACCCACCGAAAGCATATTCATATCCTCATCGGCTCCCTCTCCAACACTATCAACTGAGGAAGATGGTTGAAAAATCAAATGGTTGGGTTACTAAGAAAATAGAAGATGGTGATCCTGTTGACTTTCATCATTTTCCTTTCACTATTCATCTGGAAGGCATAAAAGCTATTGATAATGACTCCATTTCTAATGGTGAGCACTCATTCCTTATTTCTATTAGATCTAGTACTCTTCCCTTAAGAGAAGGCAACATGTTTTGGCATGAACCTTATTATCCAAGAAGATTTGCTTGTCAGTTCGGTTTTGACCAAACTGTGCTGGCGACTTGCGATATTGTTACCAAATCTATAAGGAACTGTGGCATTGGACCGTATAACAGGGCTTTGATATGGAGGCAACTCTTGAGTGTTAACACTGGATCTCGCTTTATACTCCCGAGCCAAGGATATCCAGTTCACTCTTCCTATCCCTAGATGTGTTGGTGGGTCCACCAATACTATTTGGTGTGCAGATATCATTCAGCTGACCATGCCATTTTCATTCCTCCACCTCGACTGAGGAGTTATCAACAAGACTAAAGCATCAGTTATTACAGGGAGGCTAACCATTCCCCTTGTTCTGGTCAATTCTGTATAATGATTTCCTTGGAACACACTTCTCATGAAGCACCATTAACTGATACTCTTGAAGGTTGGATAACTTTTGGAGTATCTCTGCAAAGTACCCATGAATCTTCAAATTTTTCGGAAGAAGATGGCAATTCTATGCAATTTTGTCCTCATCCTCCTTTGCAAGTTGTGAAAGACATTATTCCTGAAGCGTCAAGAAGACAAGAGACAAACAAGCAGCGTCGTTCTCTTTAAAAGAACAAGCATATCATCATTGAAAGCTTATCCTCTTCGAAATAGAACAATAGTAAATACATTCGGTTAAGTTTAGCAGGAGTACATATTGAACAGGAAATATGACTCTCTCTTTTTAAACTAATATGAAACTTATCTATCTTAATGTTATATCTTCATGCGATATATATTTATCTTATCATTGCATCATTTTGAACTTGAGTAGTTCTCATAAGTATTTTTGACAGATATGTGGAGCTTGAATGACGAGTTATAACAATGGTTAGAATAACAATGCCTAAATGATATTCAGAATGGGTGAGACTAAGGTTCAATTCCAGCTAGTTACGCACATAGTTTAGGCACTTAAGTAGTTGGAGCAACCATAGTTTAAACTCACAAGTAGTTGGAGTTAGTCTTACGCGAATGGCCACTGTAACTCTCTAGAGTTCGCGGGGCTTATCATGGCCGGGGAATTCACGAACCGTGATCCATCAGAGGGGCCCAGTGAACTACCAAGATTGTGGACTCGATAGGATTTACGCACAGGGTTGGCCACAGTAACTCTCTAAAATTTACAGGGCACACAAGGCTACCATTGGGGTACCAAATCCAAGGCCGCCAGTCCATCAGTGAAGAGTCTCTTGCTTCAGAGACTTGCCCACATGCGTTAATACTGAAATCAAACCAGGGAACTGGGGAGCCATCCTGCTTCGGAAGCTCACTTTTCCTTCGCCTGCAAGGTCAAACCCATTCACAAGGGGCGCTCTCTGGCCATCCTCATGACACTGCTTAAAACTATACAGACAGCATGGGTCTTACATGACTGTTTCATCAATTGCCTAAATGGGTCCATATGAATCTCTTTATGGGCTTTTTAGGGCCATAGACTCCACTGCTGCTCGAATGATATATATATATATATATATATGTCACCGATGATGATAGATGATAGGTCTTATGCGTAGTTGAGGCTTGTCATCAATTTCACCATCGCCAATAATGTTCTATCAATATTTATATTTCATTTAAGATAATATCAGCTTGGTGACAATAGCAATCTTGGCAACTGTGGTGATAGCCATTGACTTTTGGCACTTATCATCGGTGTTTGATCTTGACTTGATCGCATAATAGTAATAGTTCAATTTTATAGCAATGTTTTCTTACTATCATACATGACAGATCATCATTGCTACTATAGCCCATCGTGATCTTTACATTTATCTTTTTCATCTAACAACCTATTCTCATGATAATCATTGGTGATGATCATCGGCGTTATCATTGACATTTTGGTGATTGGTGACATATATATATTTGGCGCTTTTCACCTAATGGTATGGCTTGATGCAGTATGGCTGATGCTTTTAATATACCTCGAAAGTCTGCATTTCATTAATACTCAAAGAAAGAGAATACATCACTGAAAAGGAATATAGAGATCCATCTTTATTGCACCCTTGCCTACCCCCTTTTTATTGAGAAGAATTACGGAATTAAGCCACAAGTCTTCTAAATAAAAACTACACACATTCATGGACGGTATATTTTTAAGAAACGGGCGTTCAATGGTATACTTATACCCCGTCCGTCTTGATTCACTACCCGATATACCCCATTAGAATATACTTCAAATATTATATACAGGCCATCCCATTTAGGATCAAATTGCCTCTTGTCTTGTGGGTGACCACTTTCGGTCTTTTCAGCATTAATACCATATCACACTTTTTGAAAGAACGATGCTTAGCCCTTTTATCAAAAGCGGCGGAGATTCTTGTTTGATACAACTATAATCGCTGCTGAGCTGCTAACCGCTTTTCATCCATCAGATCTAATTCAGCCAATCTAATCTTAGTGTTCTCATTATCTGTCATTGACTGATATATTGCCACTTTGAACGAGGCAACTTGCATCTCTATAGGGATAACAGCTTCAACCCCATAAACTAGAGAGTATGGTGTCGCTTTTGTGGTAGTACGATGAGTAGTTCTACAAACCCACAAAGCTTCTTGCAACTTCTTGTCCCAATCACGTTTGTTCCCTGTAAAAGTTTTCTTCAATATTTTCACAATTGTTTTGTTAAAAGCTTCAGCTAATCCACTAGCTGGTGGATAGTACGGTGTCGAGAACGAATGTTGAATATCATATTTCCGACACAATCTTTCCAGTCCCTTATTCTTAAATGGCATCCCATTATCAGTGACAATCTTTTTCAGAATACCATAGCGGAATATTATTGCATCTCGTATGAAATTTACGACTTCCCTCTCTTTAACACTTCTCAACATAACAACTTCAGTCCACTTGGAAAAGTAATCCGTTACTACCAAGATATACTATTTTCCTCTGGATGACAATGGATTTATGAGTTCAATAACATTAAGTCCCCAGGATGCAAAGGGCCAAGAAGTCATTGATTGATGCAAATCTTCAGAAGGTACATGTATTATATCACCATGTATTTGGCATTCATGACATCGTCGTGCATAGTCAATTGCATCCTTAAACATCATTGGCCAGTAATACCCCATTCGACGTATTCGATAAAATAAATTTCTACCAACCTGATGAGCTCCACATTCTCCTGAATGTGCTTCACCCAATATTTGATTTGCCTCATTCGTATCCAAACATCGTAACAACACCTTGTTGTAGGAGTTCTTATAAAGTTCCTCATTACACATAAAGAATTTCTTTGCTCTTTTCTTTATCTGCATCTTTTATGCGGGATCCTCCGATAGGATATCATATTTAAAATAATCCACAAAAGGCTGGCACCAATCATTGTGATCTCTAAAAATGATAGGAGTAGTACCTCGGCCATCTCGACATCATCAGTAAGCAGTAAGAACCTTCTTTCTTCGATTGTTACTTGTAAAGGGCTCCGATTAGAATAGGCTAAGGCTGTAGCCAGACTGACCAAAGCATCTGCTATTGCATTTTCTGATCTGGGTATGTGTTTGACTTCAACATCTTAAAATTGCTCCAAAAGTTGTTGCTCGCGGTGACGATATGGAAGGAGTTCTTTCTTCCTTACATCAAATTCTATCATGAGCGAGTTTATTACTATAAGTGCTATGATTTCTTGCTCCTATAATTGTCAAATTTTGTAGTGCCAAAACATCTTGGAATCTGTCTTGTGTAGCGCATCAATATATTCAAGACCATGCAACGACAATGGTCAATGGTCTTTACTTCAAGATCTTCAAAATACAAGATTACTTGTTCATGTTTAAGTATAATATCAAGTATGAATTCAAGCTTTCAAGCTTCAAAAGTTTAAGTTTTTCAAGGCTTCGTACAAGTTAAGAAAAAGTTTTTATACTTTGATCCTCAAGCTCAAGCTTCAATATGTCACAAATTCAAGCTTTAGAAGTCTCGAGTTCAAGCTTCTATGAATGACAAGATCTCAAGCATCATGAACTTCAAAGAACATCTATCAACCGAAGGAAAAGAAGTTTCAATGTTCATACATCATGTATAAGGTATGAATGACCCTAGATTAACCATATGGTAGGTCATTTTGTATGCATAATTTAAATTGAGTCATTTAATAAGTGCATATACTGTTTCTCGACTAGTCTTGGACTATGTTCGACTAGTCCTAGCACTAGCTCAACCAATCCAAGAATTCCTCAACCAGTCATAAGTTTGTTACTGATTTTCAGGAATTTTTGTTAAAGCCTCGACCAATCTTGGAGACTGCTCGACCGGTCATGTGAACAGTGCTCAACTGTGCTTGACCAGTCTTGTAACCTTGACTTAAAATCCGGCAACTAAATATGGTTCCACATGACCAGTCGTGGACAATACTCGACTGGTCGTGAAGGCCACTTGACCGGTCGAGCAGAGCCTATGACCAATCGTGGAACGGCTATCCTATCGTGCTCAAAATTTCAAAAATTTGTTAGTCCTATGACCAATCATGCTGACCTCAGGACCAGTCGAAAGTGCGATTTCTACAATTATAAATAGAGCACGAATTTCAGAGTTTTACATTCAATTCAAGCTAAATCAATACATCACTCTGAAAGATAAGTTAGTGATATTCTTAAGCTATCTATTGCTCATTTTATATTCTCTTTAATTCGCTTTATTTGTATTCTGCATTCCAGTTATATTTGAAAGAGGGATTGAAGTATTCCCATTTCTTGGAATCAAAATCAAATCAAGCTAGCCCAAGGTTCATTAAATCTAAAATCTATCTAGACCTTAGAACCATTTCATAAGTGAGTGTGGACATTGAACTTCTACGTTGAACTTCTAATCCAATTTGGTTCTTTCGGGCTGCATCTAAAGGAGAATATCCAAGTATTTTACATTATTGTAAGTTTCTAACTTTTTGGTTTCTTTGAGATTGTGCCAGAAAAATCTCTTTGTTTTGGTTTGTCTGAGGTGATCCAGAAAACTCAAAGTGTGGGGTTTTTTGAATTGTGTAAGCCTAGTTGAAAGACACAATTGTGAGGGTTTTAGGTGAACCTTGAAAAACCTATTTTCATAGTGAACGCTAATATCCACTGTGCGAGGATATTAGGAGTAGAGTAGTTATGTGGCTATTTTTCTAAATAGTTGGTGTACACACAAGCGAACAACTAGAAGTTCTTGTATTATGGATTGATTGTTTATTTCTTTTTGTGGATGTTTGTAATTTTCCTTTTTTCATTTGTGGAAAATATTATAATTTCTTTTATGCAAGTGTGGGAATGTTGTAATAACTTAGATTTCTTTCCTTGTTATTTGTTTCTTTATTCCTCTATATCAGTTTGAGTTTTTAATACACAAACCTTTTTAGGAATCTGGTTGTCCTACCATAAACCTTTGGTTTTTGGTGTAAGGTTGTTCTTAGAACAACATCTGTATCAATCTCTCAATACTCATACATTTGAGGTTGTATTTAATTTCAGTATTGTGAGATTGTTTATTACTATCAGTATTTATATTTGTTTAAATTCCGCTATTAATTTTTAATTTGGTATAGTCCTATTCAACCCCCCCCCCCCCCTCTAGGACTTACTAGCTCGGCCTTTTCAATTACCAACTTAGAATCGCTAAAAATTCGCAATGCCCTTATCTCCATTTCCTGGGCTATTTCCATCCCTATGATGAGGGCCTGATACTTAACCTCATTATTGGTGCATGTTGCGCCTAATGGGAAAGAATATGGCAATAGATCACCTTGAGGACTAATGAATATTACCCCAACACCGGTTCCTAAAGTTCTGGAAGCACCAACAAAATACATCTGCCACGAGTCGCACAGTTCTGTCATCATCACCTGTTCATCTGAAAAATCATCGTTTATCATATCACTATCCGATACGGGATGGGCTGCCAAGAAATCCTCTACTGCTTGTCCTTTTATTGCTCTTGCCAATTCATATATTATTGTATATTCTGACAGTAAAAGCATCCACTTGGCCAATCTCCCAGATAGCATCGGCCTTGTCATTAAGATTTTTAGTGGATCCACTCGCGAAATCAAGATTATATCATGGGAGAGACAATAATGTCTTAACTTCTGAACTACAAAAATCAGAGCTAGGCACACTTTCTCGATAGGCACATAGTTGCATTCGACTCCCACTAAAGTTCTACTTAAATAATATAGCGCGATTTCCTTCCCCTGCTCATTCATTTGTGCTAGTAGAGCCCCTAATGAATTTTCTAATGCAGAAATATAGAGAATGAGAGGTTTACCTTTCACAGGCGCTGCCAATACTGGGGGATGTTTCAGCAACTCTTTGATTGAATCGAATGCGTTTTGACATGATTGGTCCCACGCAAATTCTACTCTTTTCTTCATTAGATGAGAAAATGGTTGACACCTTCCTGCAAGGTTTGAAATGAAATGACGAATATATGCCAATTTTCCTTATAAAATTTTTAATTCCTTCAGTGTTTTTAGGGGTGGCATTTCCTGTATGGATCTGATCTTTCCTGGGTTGATTTCAATTCCTCGATGTCTAATGACAAAACCGCGAAACTTCCCTGATGAAACGTCAAATGCACATTTAGGCGGATTCATTTTCAATTGCTTCTTTCTGAGATGACGGAATACTAAAGTTAAATGTTCACAATGTTCTTCATGGTCATTTGATCGAACCAGCAAATCATCTACATAACATTCGACATACTTATACATCATCTCTTGGAATATGTTTTGCATCACTCTCTAATACGTTGCACCAGTATTTTTGAGACCAAACGGCATAACTTTGTAACAGTAAATTCCTAGCGAGGTTTTGAATGCCGTAGCTTCCTCATCTTCTAGAGCCATTCTTATCTGATTATATCCTGCGTAACCATCCATAAAGGACATGATAGCTTATTTCATCATACTATCAATCAACAACTCTGTAATTGGTAGTGAAAAGTCAACCTTGGGACATGCTTCATTCAAGTCCCTGAAATCGATGCATACTCTGATTTGTCCACTCTTCTTTTTCACTGGGACGATGTTTGATATCCATTTGCGATACTTGACTTCCCTAATGAACCCAACTTTGATGAGTTTACCCACTTCTTCTTCAATCAGAGGAACTAGCTCCGAATGGAATCTCTGTTGTGCTTGCTTAATCGGCCTCTTATCTTTAGAAATATTTAACCGATGCACTGCCACTAATGGTTCTAGGCCCGGCATTTCAGCATATGTCCAGGTAAATACATCTTTATTTTCTTTTAAAAGTCTCACATACTTATTAGCCTCCTACTCAGAAAGACCAGCGCTTATGAATATATTCCGGGGTTCTTCTTTTGTTCCTATGTTTATTTCCCGCAAGCTATCAATCGTTGGTTGCCCACCATCTTCTATTTGCTTGGGAGCCACTTCGGGAAGTTTAATTATTTCAATTTCTTCTTCTTCTGTCGCCCCCACGATGATTATGTTTACTGAGGATTCCCTCCCAACCCGTGAAAATTTTCCTGTCTCTTTTCATCAATCCCAACCGGGATTAAAATACCTTTTCCACTGTTCAAACCAACTGGCTCTTCACAATTGAAGCCTATATTCTGCATTATTCTTTTGCTAACAGAGTTGTACCTTTCCAAATCTTCAGGTGTCAACTTTGCAAATTTCATCTCATTATCTCTCTTTGCTTCTATTTTCCTCTTTGACGCCACATAGAAGTCGATAAGTTCAAGATTCTTCTTATTGGCTTCAACATGGACCCTTTTAGGCATAGCTGAGAATGGTTTCTTCCTTTCGACTTGCAGTAGAGGCATCGTATAATTTGCCTGCAAAATCTCTAACTGCTCGAATGATAATAATATTATTGGAGGTTATCCTATCCGTCTCAGATGCTTTAGTACAAAATAGAATTTCTTTTTCACCTTCTCTTTTTCGAACATTGCTATCTTTACAATTCTGTTTTGTGCTGTGATGGTACTATCTTTCACCATTTCACTATTATTGCTTCTCTCATTATTTCCTGTGGTGAATTCGTCATAATAACTGGCATCAGCGAAGAAAGATTCTGCCTCCATATAGGGTTTTGCATCAGCCATCACCTTACATTGAATCTCGTCTTTACAATACTTGAAGCGCTGGTGGAGGGTTGACAGTATGATGCCATATTGGTGCATCCAAGGTCTTCCCAGCAGGAGATGATATGTTGTTACTGCATCGATAACATGATAAACAACATCCGTTATCAGTTCCTCAATTTCCAATGTCAACGTGATTTTACCGAGTGCTCTTTATTCATCTTGATTGAACCCTTGTATCATCATCCCACTGGGGCACAGATGAGAGCGGCGATATCCGAGTTCACTTAGCATCATCAATGGAAGTAGATTCACTGCAGACCCATTGTCTAGCATTATCCATTTTATTTGTCTACTATCGACATGGCCTTTAACCATCAGTGGCCTATAATGATCTTCTCCACAGATTAAGTCTTCATCAGAGAAAGAAATAACCGGCATACAATTGTTTCGCTTTTCATGTTCCATCTCCGTAAGCAATGTTCTCCTGACGTTATTAACAAAGAGGGCTTGTATTAGACCATTTCTAGAATCTTTTGACAATCGTAGTGCATCATATACGCTTAGTCGAGCTGGTGTGCCTTTTAAATGACTCACTACATCATATGCCACCCCTTCCACCTTATCTTTCCCTTTTTCTCTGGTACTGTTATGGATCTCTTCGTGTATCTCCTTCCTTACTACCTCTGCATTCTATTTGTAAGGACTCTTTACCCTTTTTCCGAAACGTAATGTGACCATCGTAGCTTTACTCGTTCATTCAAGGGGATAATGGTCACCCATTCTTTTACTATAATTTGAATCCGTACATTCCTGTCAAATATCATATGCAATATTAACTGTTATTTACCAAAAAATAAATTCTATTTTGGACATGAAAGGGAGGATGTTTCCATTGAGAGTTACCATTTTGTTTCGACCAGAAACGAAATGCATTTGATTTGGGAGAATTTCTTATTTAACATCAATAAAGATAGAGCAAAGGGAATATTCGTCAATTTCATTTATTCTAAGTTCATTACATCCTCTTTATCCTCTGATTCCAAGAAAAGAATACATGAAATCAAGTATAATTGAAATGTAAATTTTGATAGCATTCTGGTGCATTTCCATCAAATCTTAGGGGAGACGAGTTGTGCGGGTTTCCCCTACTGGAATCCCTTAGAAATATTCAAAATAACTTGATCATCTGTCAAAAATTTCAGCATAACGGCTGCCCTCAAAGATAATCCGTGAAACTCATACAAGAGTTGCGCGGCTGGTGAGTTGCACGGACTCGCACAACTTGTATGAGTTGCGCAGCCTTCTTTCCTCTCTTCTCTCTGCCCTCAATACCTATCAGAGGGACTGATCTCCTAAACATCCAATCTGTCAAATGAGGGGGTGAGAGGGTATTTATAGGCATTCGCATGTGTGAGCCCTCAATTCTTGTGCCATAGGTCCCACTTCGCATCATCAAATCCTCTTTCCCTAATAGAACTTGCACGCCCCAGCGCAACTGGGACGAATTGCATGGACCCGGGCAACTCAAGTCCTGTGCAACTTAAGACTCGTGCGACCCTGGTCTTGTGCAACTTGCTCTCTTCTTTCGTGCCTTTCTCTTACCTCTTTCTCCTTAATCATTCTTTGGTGCCCCAACACATGAGGATACCAAAGGCCAAGTGTGGCCGAACTTGCGACATATCTTAAAATGCGCTTTACAACACATGAGGATACCAAGGCCAAGTGTGGCCGATTGATATCATGCACAAATTCCTATGTTAAATGCAATATCATGTCAGCTCGCAGTTAAATATAATAAACTGCCTATCATACTACGATATAACTTAGGATCTACACTTTTACCTGTAGAATCCTTAAAGAGTTTAAGTGTCATACTCATATGAGTATCGAAATTCTTACCGCTCCCAAATCTAAATTTTTTCACTAAGTTTAGAGCATACTTGCTTTGAGAAATAAATATCCCATCAGCAAGTTGTTGCACTTGTAGACCTAAAAAATAGTTCATTTCTCCTACCATGCTCATTTCAAACTTGGACTTCATTAATTCTACAAACTCAACAGACATGTTATCACAAGTATATCCATAGATAATGTCTTCAACATATATCTGCACTATTAGAATGTGATCATTGTATTTCATTACAAACAGTGTCTTATCAACACTTGCCATTACAAAGTTATGACTTAGTAGAAACATAGTCAACTTTTCGTACAATGCCCTAGGAGCTTGTTTTAAACCATAGAGTACTTTTTCAGATGATAAACATGGTTAGAATGTTTAGGGTCTTCAAAACCTTTAGGCTGTTTTACATATACTTCCTCATGTAAATCACCATTCAAGAAAGCACTCTTGACATCCATTTGATAGATTTTAAAATTTTTGTAACAAGCAATGGATATGAATAGTCTGATAGATTCAAGACGAGCTAATGGGGCAAAGGTTTCATCATAATCGATGCCTTCTATCTGAGTGTACCCTTATACAACCAGTCTCGCCTCATTTCTTATAATGTTACCTAATTCATCAGACTTATTTTTAAAGATCCACTTGGTTCCAATTATATGTTTATCATTAGGTCTAGGAAGCAAATGCCATTCATCATTTTGAACAAACTAATTGAGCTCTTCTTGCATTGCAACAATCTAGTTTTCGTCAGAAAGGGCTTCTTTTATGTTAGCTGATTTTATCTGATATGTAAAGCACACATAGTTTCACATGTTTTCTAATTGTTTACGAGTGCATACACCAATGAGAAAGTTTCTAAGGATTTGATCAGTTGGATGATCTTTAACTAATCGTAGTTCAGTGTTATTATTTTGACTGGATGAAGAGTCTAGTTTATCAATTAATGAGATTTCATCGTCTTCTGAACTAGTGGTAGATGTATTCAAATGATCATCTATGACAACATTAATAGATTCCTGAATTACACCGGTCCTCTTATCAAGAACCCGATGTGCTCGAGTATTTAGAGCATACCCTAAAAATTTCCCTTCATCACTTTTGTTGTCAAATTTATCCAGATTTTCTCGGTCACGCAAGATGTAGCACTGCCAAAAACTCGAAAGTATTTGACAGTAGGCTTCTTATCAAACCACATTTCATAAGCAGTTTTACTATTTGCTATGCAAGAAGAGTTAAATCAATTTGTCAGAAATGATGCTTAGTACTTGGTCTTAGACCTTCTAATAAACATGTAATTGAAACTAAATGGATCTTTAAGAACAAATCTGATGAAATGGGGAATATCATTAGAAACAAGGCACAACTAGTTATACAAGAATACACTCAGATAGAAGGTATTGATTATGATGAAACCTTTGCACCAGTTGCATGCCTTGAATTTATAAGATTATTTATTTCAATTGCATATCATAAGAAATTCAAAATATATCAAATGGACGTCAAAAGTGCGTTTCTAAACGGTGATCTGCATGAGGAAGTATATGTTGAACAACCTAAGGGTTTTGAGGACCCCAAACTTTCAAATCATGTGTATCATCTTAGAAAGGTACTTTATGGTTTGAAACAAGCTCCCAAGGCATGGTATGAAAAACTAACTGAATTCTTACTTAGTCATGACTTTATCATGAGAAATGTTGATAAAACCTTATTCGTCAAGAAATATAACGATCATATATCGATAGTTCAGATCTATGTTGACGATATTATTTATAGATCTACATGCACTAACTTGTCTATTAAGTTTACAGATCTAATGAAATACAAGTTTGAAATGAGTATGGTTGGAGAACTAAATTACTTTCTTGGATTACAAGTAAAATAACATGAAGATGGTATATTCATCCCACAAACCAAGTATGCCTTAAAACTTGTAAAGAGATTTGGGTTTTAGAATGGAAAATAGTTTGATACTCCTATGAGTACAACTCTCAAACTCTCTAAGGATGAATTAGGTAAAAGTATAGACTCTCATCTATATCGAAGTATGATTAGTAGTCTTCTATACTTAACTGCTAGTAGACCTGATATTGCTTTTAATATTGGAATATGTGCAAGATATTAATATGATCCTAAGGAATCACATCTAATCATTGTTAAACGGATAATCCGATATGTTGCAAGTATTATTAACTTAGGTCTATAGTATCGGCATGATACAACTATACAAATTACCAAATATACCGATACAAATTGGGCAGGAAATATTGACGATAAAAAATCTACCAGTGGTGGATGTTTCTAGGTAGGGAATTGTTTAGTTTCCTGGCTCAGTAAGAAACAGAACTCTGTATCTCTCTCAACAACTGAAGTTGAATATATCGCAGTTGTTAATTCATGCACCCAGCGATATGGATGAAAAGAATGTTAGCTGATTATAGTTGTCACGCCCCTAACTTGGAAATTGGGCTCACAAAATTTTCGATCGCTGAATCTGGCCCTGACAGCCTCCATAGTACCCCATTCTCGACTCCCGGCACCCATACACCAGGTTCCGATCCTGAGATTCTACAAGGAGGATTTCAAACATGATTTTGATTTGTAATAAGCATAACCATAAGCATAACCCATGAACAATAACCATAAGAACACCATCACAAAATCCACTATGATAAAAAAACTTTAAGGTACAATGTGTATAAAGGAAAATACAAGATAATAATAATGGAAACTCCTGAAGCTCGACTGCACGCTCCTACTGCGGCGAAGATACGACTGCGTCCTGGTGTCACCTGCACGCATCAATCATGCATAAGCTTATAGAAAGCTTAGTGGGTGCAAAATATGAAAGTGCTCAGAATGCAATATCAGAGTAATGCGGAATCATGCTGATGAGTACATGAATGCAATCAACCGTACCAAGGCTATAAGGTGCAAAATATGAATGTTATTGGCCATATCAAGATATGCAATGCAAGATGCAACTCAAGCATGCCAATCATCATGCAAGTCCACATATCAATGCAGCTCATCACTAGATCATCAAATATCAGTACAATTCTCATTCTGGATAATCACCGGGGTTTAGTACACTCCAAATGATATTGCCCCTTTCCCAGGCGCGCAGTCCAATTGAGCGTAAGAAACCTCACTATCCACCTGGCCAATAGTCTGCCAATACCTATTCGGCATGTCGATAGTGGACCCATTCATGAGTTGGTCAAACTCAGCCTAGTAATGCCCCCTACCCTTAGGCGGGTAAGGCCACACCCCTTTTCAAGTGACCACGACACAGTGGAAGACACAACCACCTAGTATTCAGCTCTCGTGCGCTCATGTATCCACTCGGTCTTGACGTTGGAATTATCCTCTGGTACCATTGGGTTTAGGAATTTTCACACAGGGACATCTATGGCGCCACAATGCTTGTAACAATATTTTCGGTGTCCGATAGGCCACAACCCTGATGTCGCTAGGGTGTACAGTAATCATAATCATACAAATGTAAAGTTCATGAGTCATGCAGTCCAATCATGTATCAATCCTGCATATATCGTGCACTCATGTGGAGTAACTCTGCCTATCAGGGAGTCCCATAAACCACTTGCACTATGGCATATGTAATGGCCAATCACATCTCATAACAAACATACAGATGATGCGTATGGGCATGTATCATAATATTATGTTGTCACAAACTCATAATCGACAATGGTAGCTGGTATTAGCAATCGGCACTGATAATCGGAATCGATAATCAACCTCGACGCAAGGCGGGGTCTATAAATGGATGGCCGATGATGAATCAATTAAAATGAATGGGGCCCAAGCATTTGGGTTAACCTACTAGAGAATGACAAGGATGAGCCTAACTAGGCCTAAGGGAAGGTCATAATGTGGACTTTCAACCATCATTGCCCATCAATGTGGTCCTTTAACCAAGATTACTCCCAAGGAGTGGCCCACATTGGGCCAAACATAAAGTGGGCCCACGACCTCGCATAAGGCCCTAATATACATCATCATGGGCCTCAATTGCATCAAATGGGCTGATTTAAATGGGCTAAATCAAATGGGCTGAATCAAATGGGCCGATTCAAATGGGCCAAATCAATGGACTAAATCAAATAGGCTGAATCAATAGACCGAATCAAATGGGCCTATTCAAATGGGCTGAATCAATGGACTGAATTAAATGGGCAGAATCAAATGGACCGAATCAAATGGGCCGAATCAATGGGCTGAATCAATGGACGGAATTAAATGGGCCGAATCAATGGGCCGAATCAAATGGGCCAAGTCGAATGGGCCAAGTTGAATGGGCTGAATCAAATGGGCCGAATCGAATGGGCCACAACAACTACACCATTCATCCATCTATAGAGATCATTTTAGAGCATTTTCCAAACAAATGAATCATGTCAAAAGATCATCTGGACCATACCACAAACAACAGTGGTGATAAGGATTTCCACTATTAAAATTTAGAGGGGCCCACCATAGCGTTTATTTTCCATCTAGTCAGTTCATAAGGTCACAAAGACCTGAACTAAGAGGAAAAACAAATATCATATTAGTCCAAAACTTCTATAACCCAAAGGGTTTCAATGGTAGACGTTCAATCCCACTATTTTCTGTAATGTGGTCCACTTGATAACTAGATCTGTCTTATTCTTCTTCCCAAGCCATAAAATTATCTCTCAAAATGGTTAGACGTTGTAGATACAACACATGCATCATGGTGGGTCACTACATGAATGGTGTAGATGTAGAGCATTAGGGTGGGCCGTACATGACACCATCTAAATGGATAGTGCAAATGAAACACATAGATCAAGGTGGGGTCCATGAGTGTGGCTCAACATGGCGAGCAAGCCAAATGGATGGACGGTTGGATGAGATCCATCCATCAGCGATGAGTGCCACCATCCAGACCTCTGGACAGTGAGGATTTCACCTTACGTCGGTTGCAGCTGACGTTAATACAACTGTTATATAGCTGTCGTAGGTACGGTGGGTCCCACGTGGGAGTGGCCCACCATATCATTTATCTAATATAAAATACTATATATATATACATGTGTGTGTGGAAGGGTGGGAGTGTCAGCGCCCAGTGTCCAGAGACATTGTACGGATGACCTGATGAAACACATCCATCATGCTAGGCCCCACATGAATGAACAGTCTGGATGTCACACACATCCATCATGGTAGGGCCCACATGAATGGACGGTTGCACACATGCAACAAATGGGGCCCACGTGGTGGCCCACCATAGCTATGGATTGGCTGAAATTTACTTTTTTGCTTCATCCAATCCAAGCTTGTCCATTGGACAGGCAGCGAGGTGGAGCCCAACACATGGACGACCTAGATTAGGAGGGCCACATACATCATTATCACACAAAAAAAGAAGAGAAAAGGCGAGAGAGAACAACATGAAAGGGGAGGGACCCTGCCACTAATGGGCCCTCCCTTATACAATGCCTACATCATGAGGGTCCCACATCAACTGGGCCCTAAAATTTAAATCAACAGTGGATCACCCACGTTAGGACTCATTTTTTTAGCTCCTTGGACTCCTAGGCTCCTTGCCTTCAATTTTGATGGAGGTTGATGGAGATTGGAAGGTTGGGATGGGAGATGAGAGGGTAGGAAAATGGGTCACACTTGGATTTGAGAGGGAGCTTGGACGTTGGGTGTATGCTCTAGGGGTTGGAGTGTGAAGATAGAAATGAGAGAGAGAGAGAGAGAGAGAGAGAAATGATGGATGAAAAGGGATGGATGGAGTGGTTATTGTAAGGGATGAGAATAGGAAAGCATGGGTTGGGTTGAAATTTGTGTAAAGGTGGAATGGGTGGGGAGAGAGAGAGTTAACTTAGGGAAAAGAGGGAATAGGTGCTTGTACTTGGGATAGGATGAGGTGAAATTGGAGTATGGTTGGTGTACTTGACTTGATTGATGGGACATGTTGTAGAGATTCTCTCAGAATTCATAACGCGCGATTTTTCTTTGGAATGAACGTGGGCCCACATCTCCTGGCCTGAGTATCTGATCGGTGCGCGAGTCATGGCATTGTAACCATAGCGATGGTGTCGTCACTAGGGTACAAGTTTCGGGTCGAGCCGACTTCGGTATGCAGAACTCGGTTTAGGATCGCGCACAAACGTCAAATACAGGTTGAGGGTTGCCAGAATTCGATAGGGAGGACGACGGAAGCCTATGGAACGGTACAGACTATGATACAGGCCTTACAGCTCTCTCCTCCAAATAAAAATTTTTACCCTCGAAATTTACGCTATCATTGCAAGTAAATATAACTCATAATAGAAGAAGAAACAAAGCATCATCATATAAAATTGGGGACAGCATACAAGATATAACATATAATCAATCATCAAAGACATAGAGATAGCGCTCTCGAATATCGGCCTCGCACTCTCAAGACACCTCATCAATGGAATGGTGATCCCACTGAACCTTCACCAAGGGAATGACCTTGGTCTGGAGGACCTGCTCCTTCCGATCAAGGATACGAACTGGCTGCTCAATGTAAGAAGTGTCCTCACGAACCTCCAGCAGCTGTCAATCAATAACAGGAACTATATCTGACCCACACTTCTTCAGCATAGAGACATAAAAAATATTGTGGACGCCAGACAACTAAGATAGTAAGGTAAGCCGATAGGCCACAGCGCCAGCGCACCCAGTGATCTTGAAAGGTCCGATGAATCTCGGGGCAAGCTTACCCTTTGCTCCAAATCGAACTACGCCCTTCATGGGCGAGACCTTAAGATACACTCTGTCCCCAACAGCAAATTCTAAGGGATGACGCCGGTGATCAGCAAAACTCTTCTGCCGGCTCTGAGCTGTGCGCATCCTCTGCCTGATGATATAGATGGCCTCTGACGTCTGCTATACAAGATTGGGACCTAAGAGACGCCGCTTTCCGACCTCAGTCCAACAACTCAGAGATCTGTACAGTCTGTCATATAATGCCTCGAAAGGAGTCATTCTAATGGTCACCTGATAGCTGTTGTTATATGCGAACTCAGCAAATCGTAGATGCTCATCCTAGCTACCCGAGAAGTCGATCGTGTAAGCTCTGAGCATATCCTCAAGGATCTAGTTGACCCTTTTGGTCTGCCCATCAATTTGTGAATGATACGCGGTGCTGAATCATAAGGCACACCCCATACCCTCTAAATGCTCCCCCAAAACTGAGATGTGAACTTCGGGTCTCGGTCTGAAACGATCGAGACTAGAACATCGTGTAGTCTCACAATATCGTCAACAAATAGCTTGGCAAGCTGGTCCGAATGCTAAGTCTCACGAATCTCAAGAAAATTTATCGACTTCGTCAGACGGTCCACGACAACCCAAATGACATCATGACCGAGGTGAGTCCTCGGTAAACCCATGATAAAATCAGTAGATACATGCTCCCACTTCCACATCGGGACACTCAATGGATACAATGGACGAGGGGGTCTCTGATGATCGGCTTTGACATGGTGGCATGTGTCACACTCGGCCACAAAACTGGCGATTTAGCGCTTCATCCCTGCCCAAAAATACTGCCTCCTCATATCACGATACATCTTCGTTGAGCCAGGATGGATAAAAAACCGTGATCAATGTGCCTCAGCTATAAGATCTCTACGTAACTTAGGAATATCCGAGACACACAATCAGCCTCTAAAGCAAAGTCCACCATCAGAACCAATCTGCTAATTTGTCTGAATCTCAGATGCTGCCTCTGCTTGGTAATCGTGTAACGACTCTTCTATCTGCTGAGCCTCGATCACCTTCATGAAAAGAGAGGGTTGAATCGACAGGCTCGATAGCTAAATGATTAAAGATTGTAGACCAAACTTAAAGTCATACTCCGTTATATCCTCAAGCATCTTTCACTCCTGAATCATCATATGTGCCACTAGGCCCCGTGGCTGATGGCTAAGGGCATCCACCACCATGTTTGCCTTGCCTGGGTGGTACCGGAGATCAAAATTATAGTCCTTTAGGAGGTCCATCCAGCGTCTCTACCTCATGTTCAGCTCAAACTGAGAGAATGGATACTTTAAGCTCTTGTGGTCAGAGAAGCGCTCGAACCTAAGCCCACAGAGGTAGTGCCTCCACACCTTCAGTGCGAAGACGACTGTTGTTAGCTCCAAATCATGCATAGGGTAGTTTAACTCATGGACCTTGAGCTGGCGAGACACGAAGGCCACTGGTCTCCCGTGCTGCATCAGGACAGCACCCAAGCTAATACGCGAAGCTTTAGTAAATACAACAAATCCATCACTCCCAGAGGGAAGAGTGAGGACAAGAGCGGATGTGAGGTAGTCCTTCAGCTCCATAAATACTCACTCACATGCGTCGCTCCAAATAAACTCTGCGCCCTTCCGAGTTAACTTGGTCAATGAAACGCTGATAGTAGCCCGCCAAACTAAGAAAAGTGCGGATCTCAGACACAGTCATGGGCTGGCCCCACTAATGCACTGCCTCAACCTTCGAGAGGTCCACTGTGACACCCTCCCTCAACACCACGTGACCGAGAAACTTAACATCCTCCTGTCAGAACTCGCACTTCTCTAGCTTTGCATACAGCTAGTGGGCACAGAGGGTCTGCAATGCAATCTCTAAATGCTGCACATGCTCCTCACGGGTCCTCTAATAGATCAGAATGTCGTCGATGAATACCACAACAAAGTTGATCAAGATACGGATGGAAGACCTCGTTCATCAACTGCATGAATACTGCTAGCGCATTGGTCAATCCGAAAGACATGACCTGAAACTCAAAATGACCATAACGCGTCTGAAAACCGTCTTCAGGATGTCCTCCTCTCAGACCCGAATCTGATGATAATCGGAACGTAGGTTAATCTTCGAAAAGAATTGTATACCCTGCAGCTGATCAAACAAATCATCTATCCTCAGGAGTGGATACTTGTTCTTAATCGTGACCCGGTTGAGGTCGCGATAATCCATGCAGAGCCTCAACGAACCATCCTTCTTCCTGTTGAAGAGTACCGGTGCTCCCTAAGGCAAACTACTCAGACAAATGAATCCCAACTCACGTAACTCATCCAACTGAAGCTGCAGCTCCCTCAACTCCATCGGTGTCATACAATACGGGGCCTTCAAAATAGGCATGGTACCGAGCACAAGATCGATCTGGAACTCAATATGCCGATGAGGTGCCAACCCTAGAATCTCCTGGAACATGTCGGGGAAATCATAGACAATCATCAACTGATCAATACATGCGGCAACAGACTCCTCAACAGCATAGGACATCAAATATGACAATAGCTCTCCTCTCGGCTAGGCAACGAACTAAAACTGCAATAAGATTGGTATACAGAACCTGACTATCCTCGTGAAACAGTTCAAGATGGCGTGGTACTCGGTAACCCAATCCATGCCCAAGATAACGTCAAAATCTGACATTGGCAGTATGTACAAGTCAGTGGGCAAGAAAATCTCTCCCACTAACATGGGACAAGACGAACAGAAGCAGCCTAATATTGTAGTCTTCCCTAAGGGCATCGATACGATCAACCCATCTTGACCAGACTCTATTGACAATCCAGTCAAACGGCAGAATCCCTCAAACATAAACGAGTGTAAAGCATTGGAATTAAATAAAACTCGAGTGATACATGCAGAGACTGGAAGTATACCCTCAACGACTCCTCCGGAGGACTACGGGTCCTACTTAGCAGTGTAGAACTTAGCATAAGCTGGCTGGTGAGGTGCTTGTCCCCTTTGAGGTCCCTAATGTTGCTGCTGCTTCTGTAGCGGTCTGTACTGCTATCTCTACTGCTGTTGGGACCTCGGCGGCTGAGGTGGCTGCAGTCGCTGCTGATGGGGTGGAGGCTGTTGTGGCCCTCTCGGCTGCTGCAGATGAGGGCGGGGGCACTCATACACGGGGTGCACTGTCCCACTACATCCATAATAAGTCCCTATACACAGCTGCTAAGGTGGGGTTGGAGGTGCCGCTGGTGCTTCTTGTGCTCTGGCAGATGGGTGGCACTTATGCCTCTATGGCCGTCAATGTTGTTGGGAGCTACTGGAGGGGGCTTGTCTCTTCCGACCTCTCCTCTGATCTCGATCGTTGTGTGTACTAGCCCATTCAGTCTCATAATCTGAGCCCTCTGTACTACTACATGAAAAGTCAGGAGCTCATGCCCAATAACACAGCCTCGAAGACCGTAATGCAAGTCGTTCTCAAAATGGCGGGCTTTTCGCCCCTCGTCTCAACCAAATATGGTGTGAACCTTGATAGCGCCACAAAACGAGCCGCATACTATGCCATAGACATGTATCCATGCACCAAGGTCTCGAACTCTAATGCTCGCTGCCAATGAATGTGGTCGGGGAAGTACTACTGCTCGAATCAGTCTACAAAATCCTCCCATGTCCAGATGAAATCAGGCCCTGCAACACGAGTAACAGAGGTCCACCAGTGCTTGACCTCACCCTGGAGAAGAAATACTACCAAACAGACTCGCTGCTGGGTCATACATGCCATAGTGTCAAAAATCTTCTCCACATCGGAGCGCCACCTCTCGGTTGCTGTCGGATCTGGATCGCCCTGAAAACGCGGAGGATCGAGCTGTCTGAACTCTCAAAGAAGGGCACTCACACGCTCTTGCTCTACCCGAGCTGGCGAAACAATAGGGTGCCTACCGTGTCCCTGAAGCACAGTCATCATAATAATATTACGCAAGATAAATGACATTATACTGTGATAACTCAAGCGCAATTAATATTTCAAGAAATCCTATTCAACATTCTCATACGAAACATATCGATATTCGATACCTTTATATTCGATAATTAGTTGAGGATAAGAGTATTACATTAATCACAAAACCGCTCGACCAGAATATATTTTCCAAATTAAAGCATAATATTGGTGTAATCATTTTTTTAAAATTATTATATGTTTATAATGTTTAAATGCATAACATGTAAATAAAATTAAATTTTTAAATAATTTTTTCAAATTTGTGGCCTGCTCGACAAGTTGAGTATATGCTCCTTCGGTCGAGGATCGTGGGTTTGCACAATAAAGGGGGGAAAAATCACTTTTCATTTCATTTTCTACCTTCATCTTTGACTAGCCTACGCTTCTCTCAATGAACCCATCTCCCAATCTTCATTGTAAGTGATCTTTTTTTCATTTTCCTTCTAGATTTGGGTTGATCTTTGCTAGTTTATCTTGTATTTGTGGTGTATTTGTGATTTCCAACCTTTATGTAGTGGGTTTTGAGTAAAAATCTAATCTAGACTCAACCCATCTACTTTCCTTAATCTTCTCTTGTACAATCACTAAATGCAGCATTGTACTAGGAGGAAAACAACTCGCAAGGGCCATGATGGATCTTCCTCTAGGTCAACTCCCATTAGTGTAAGAACCCTAAGGGGCCCCGAAGAAGATTCAAAGCATGTTAGGGATTTCCACACTAGAGAGATTATAATAGAAAGGATTGTAAATGTTGAACACATTGCACTATTTCATCTTGTGCCTATCCTTAACAATATATGTTGGAAAAATATTCTTGGTTGGGGCGGAATGGCTTACCGTTCCATTGTGCAAGCCATGTACGCGTCCATAAGTAACATGTCCCTTGAAAATCTTACTTTTACAATTAATTTTAGAGAAGGGACACTCACTATTGATAGCCACTTGATTTCAGCTTTAACTTAAATAGCCATCACTAATGATGGCATTCCCATTGCCAGTCTCACCGATAAAATGACTCATACTGGGCAACGGGCGATCACTCGTAGACTATGTCGCTTTGATGTTGAATGAAAATCTGGTAATACTCTTCGTGTTAACCAGATGCTTCCCAAATATCGTGTCTTGCATCAAATTTTTACATCCAATGTTTATCCAAGATTTGGGAATAAGTCTGACCTTACTTTCTCCATGACTCATGTCCTTCATTCTATAGAAACTGGTATTCCAATATGTCTTCCTTCTTTAATGTGCTACTTAATCATTCAATTCCATATTCATCCTAGTCATGGTTCGATTCCTTTCGCCTATATCATGACTTGCATTGCTCTTCATTGCAATGTCATCATAACTTCGACCGAGGCACCGAAATCGCAATTACCTTTTAATAATGTAAATTTGAACAAAATGATTCTGGAATTTCTTTCGGGCCAACGAGATGAAGAAGAGGAAGTGCCCGCACCAGAGGACACGTCGATGGATGATATATTTATTGAGCTTGATGAGTCAAATGATCCAGCTGATCTAGACTTTCAACCTTCTCAGGTGGATGATTGGCTCAAATCTTTAGAGGAGAAGGTTACTGAGTTGAAGGTCTCTAAAGACAATCTAGCGCAAAATCAAAAATCTACATGCAAAAGTACTTTCATCACATCACCAGAAGTTTGCACCAGATTGATCCTTCTGTGCCTCCTCCCTCTTCCTTTAGATCCGACTAAGTTAATATAAGTTTTTAAGTTATTACTCTATAAAACTTATACTTTGTGTGTTTGCTTGATGACTTTTTCTTATACTCTCCTAATCTCCTTGAATGCTTATTTCCCTTAACTTGACATTTTCATATGCTTATAAAACGCCTCAGATTTCGAGGGTCGAACAAAGCTCAACTCCTGAGATCTAGCACATCACTTATGCAACATGGATAATGATGTTTAAATGTTGTCCATATTAATATATTAAACATGAGTGGGATTATACTAAAACAGTATATCATACTTCAGAGACAATAAAATTAAGCAAGCGGAAGATTTAAATATATGTATTGAAATAAGTAAGTAGTTCATAGCCTCCATAGTATGATGATATATCAAGGTTTAATTTATATAAGGTTTATTTCAAAATATACAAAATGTCAAAATGTAAGCGTCCAACTAATCCATGTATCCCTGTAATCCCGTCGGATCAGAACGAGGTCTACATAGACCCGCCTGATAGATGAACATAGGAGAATTCCTCCTCCTCATCTATGAAGTCCAACTTAGCTACATAGACTTCATCCTCATCTGCATCAACAAGAGAGTTTGTTTCGTGTTTTAAAACACCGTCCTAGAGTGGGAGTGAGTGATCAACACAGTGGTACTATAAGGCAAAGGTTAACATGTTATCAAGCCAATCAAACATTAATAATAAAGCAATACAACAATCACTTCCTAGCTACTCTTGTTAATGCAGGAATGGTGTGTAGTAATGATGCATGCCCTCGCACAAAGCTCCCTCAAAAGTGACTCCAACAACCAAGTTTGCGCATGACAAACTCTCTAAAGTGCAACTTCCTCACCAAAGCACATGCAATGCGGTGCATGGTCATGTTAGCCGAGTACTTAATTACGCATATTCATATAACAAGTTCAGGAAGCTAAGGTACCTCCCTTTATATCATTTACCCAACCGAAGGATCCATCTATGGTCGTCAATCCTAGTTATTCACATACGATAGGCAAGTTGTAGGGCATCACCCCTAAAGAAGAGCAGTGAATAGGTAATTTCAAGAGTTTATACTCGCAGTCACTACGGGGAGGCTCGTCACCTCAGTGTAGGCCGACAGCTGGAACACGGTGTCCCATACTACCATGCCCAGCTCACGAGTTTAGGTTGCTCACAGGTCACTACGGGGAGGCTCGTCACCCCAGCGTAGGCCGATAGTTCAACCACAGTGTCTGATACCACCATGCACGGCTCATGAGTCTTAGCGGATCGTGGTACCATGGTTAAAACAGGCTTTTATATTGGTAAGTGGTACTTTAGATTCAAGCAGTGATGTCCATACATGGTAAATACACAATAGGTCAATTAGTTTATTTAGTAAGTTCGATTGGTACGAGCACACGTTGACTTAATCGACATAGAGTGCATAACCACCCCTTATGGCCTAACCACTGTCGACAATCGCTGTGCGACACGGATTCGTCGAGTTACCCAATGTGGCAAAACTAATTCAGCCACTAGTACAAGGATTGTTATCAATTGCATGGGCCACGTTGTAGCCCCAATGTTACTCAAATGCAATAGATAGACACATATGATAAGCATATCAGCATTTAACAAATAATCCAAATAAATACCTCATTTGAGCATTTCATCAAACACATTGGACATGTCACCAAACGGGTGTATTTCATCCATAAATTACATAGCAGCAATTATGATTACATGAAAGAGACTATACATATGATTAAGGTAATTGAGTCTCTTATCTTAATGCACTTAATAAATACAATTCATCAGTAATTTCTCATTCAGACATTTAATCAAACACTTAGACTACACATCACTAAATACATAGACTAGATTAGTTATGACAAATATTATAGCAATTCCTTACACAAAGAGATCATCATGCATACAACAAATATGTTGTAACACCCCGACATTTCAGGAACTGAGTACACGACCCGTTTGCCAAAAACCCAAGTGTTAACCTTAAAGGATGGTCAAATTCGAGTTTATTTTTTTTCAACTATCAGAGTAAGCAGATGAGCGTAGAAGGGACAAATCATACTAATGAAAATTTTCATTTACATTTAAGATGTACAAGAAGTTGCCCATAATAACGTATACAAACCAATGTCTTAAACTTATAATTACAAAGTGAAATGATATTACATGTAAACAAAGCAAATTGTAACAAATCTGGAACTGTAAAATCAAGTAGCAACTCTTGACAATACAATCATGCATCTTCACAGTGGTACTTTGCTCCTCATCAGTCTGAACTTAAAAATCAATTAAGCCACCTGTGCGACCTATACGGTTGTATATTTGATGGATGAGTGGCCAACTCAGTGTGAATTTCCCTCAAGATTACACACCACCGCATTAGCTAAGAAATTGTATAAAACATTCAGGCAGCCAAAACAGAGTAAATGAAGTCTTATTATATGCATGAATGCATGAATGCAATCATTGTTCTGGGTAAAACATCCAGATGGACATTGGGCTCGTCACCCATGCGATCATCAACCCGGGTAAAACATCCAGACGGTTTGTACCCCAGGTAAAACATCTAGACAGGCAAATATGTACGATGACAATAGATGATGGTTTATATCCCGAGTAAAACATCCAGTCAAGTGAATCCGTATGTCACGTATGACAGCAATAGATGTCGGTCTGTGTTATGCATACATGATTAGCCAATCCGTTATTAGTCTAATTACAACTAGCTAATTTAAATAAGCTCACGGTCACTATGGGGAGCACACGGCCCAGCGTAGGCCAACTGCTCGGGCATAGTGTCCCACGACCACCATCCCCGGCCCATGAGACTACCATCTTAGGATGTTTAATGGAAACCCATCGACTAGTGGCCAATCATATTACAGTATATGGGGCTTACCATCGCATGGTTGCATAGTATAAAACATCAAACCCATATAGGAAAAATATCAAAACAAGCCACATAGTGCGAGTATCAAAATAAACCACATAGGGCGAGTATCAAAATAAGCCACATAGGGCGAATATCAAAACCATGCGATAAAAGACCATTTTCGAAAACCATTGGGCACAACCACCCTGGATGGTAGGCCCATATCATTGATCAATTTAAACCACCACTCAATAACTACTAAGTCGAAGGTCCATTACGATCACAACCAGTTGAGTTACATCCCAAGTATGGGTGAACATTTACAAGTGGGGGTTTCCCACGAATGTACCGGTTTAAGTTCCAGAAGTAATCCACAAACATAAGAAGATATACAGGATAAACATTAAGCATGTTATGTAGCAACTCAATTCCAACAATTAACATGTGGTTATAGAATGGAGATATCAATTATAAATTGAAATAAAAACTATAACTTAAACTAATGGGGAAATGGAAAGGTCAAGGGGAAGAATCATCACCTTATACTTTGAATTGCCTCTTAGTATCACTAAGTGCTTGCGCCCTTAGAATCTGGTCCTATCATGAATTATGAAATTGTATAGTTAGATTAAGTTCTACATACTTTTTATGGTTGAGATTATAACTTAGGGTTTAGATTACTTATTCTTAGGGTTTTGATGTGAAATTAGGATTTTTACCATAGAGTTTAGTCTTAAACTTAGACTTTAGGATTTGAATCCTAAATTATTAATAATATTATTATCATTATTATTGTACAATGGATTGAGTAATATTCCTATTAGGAGTATTAATCTCTCAGTATTAATAATGATGGTTCGTATGTCCACATTTAGATGTACCAACATTATCCAATATTCTTATAATGACCAACCATCTTTTAAATAATATGGGTAATAATAATGGAATATTTACCAGTGAAAATATAATAGGGGCTAATACTAATAATTATATTAACAAGTATTATACTAATCCCATAAGGGAAATTATGAATATTTTCTAAGGCTAATATTAATTGTTATTATTAATGAATCCAGATATTAGGATCTACCATGAATTATGACATTCTACAATTAGGCCCAAAGCTTAACTTACTATTTATATTTTAAGTATAGGTCTAGGGTTTAGATTAATAAAGTCTAGGAAAAGTTATAGGATTTAATATGCCAATTAATGTACGATTATTCACTATACTAATGATATTGATAATCGCAAAACCGCCATTGGTTCTAGCGATTATCATTAGCTAACATGACCCCAATAACTGTTATGATATTAGGTATCATGGTACACTATTAATGCTACTATTTAAGGGCGATAACTACAACAATACCACGTAAATTACAGTCTTGCTTATGATATCTAGTTTGCGCATAAATAATCTAACATTGGCTAACTATTTCTAAAATTCATAATCTTAATAAAATGGTGGCAATAATGATAACAATACACTGACATGGGTTTGGTTTAGGAAGAAAGTGCTGATCACCTTGACTTGGTTCGAGTCAAGTCAACTCGGCTCAACACAATTGGCAACCATACTCACCCTCATTTGCTTCCTTCTCGATTCCCTGAATAACCACAACTAGAAACTTGCTAGGCCCAACCGACTCACAGAGTTAATGAGTCAAAGCTCAGTTGACTCAGCAACAACTAAGGCCTCAACCCCCATCTCCTTTCACTATCTTCTTCTTCCTTCTTCCTCTCTATTTCTTCTTCTACTGTTGGACTATGCCAAGCTTACCCTCAGCTGAACCTGAACTCAGCTCAAACTCACCAGTGAGTCAAACTTGGCTTGGTTTGAGTCTAGTCAGTGCAACAATGCACACTTTCCCTCTCTGTCTCCTCTCTCCTCCTCTCCTCGTCTCCTTCTCTTTTCCCTCCATTTCTCTTCTCCTTGCTAGAACTCCAGCAACCCCCAGACACAACTAGATCTAAGCCAACTCGGCTCAACAGTGAGTCAAGTTACTACCCAAACCCACCATCTCTCTTTCACTGCCCTTCTCTTCTTCCCTTTTCTTCTTCTATTTCTTTCTTCTTTTCTATTTCTTTTCACTGCTTTCCTCACAATAGGACAACAGGTTAGACCCGCACTATGATAGTCAAACGGTTCACCGCACGTGACTCGGCCCAGCAACTCGACAGACTCGGATCGAGTCTTGGTGAAGCTAGGGGCTTGATCACCCTCCCATGTCTCTCCTTATTTCTTTCTTTTCTTTCTTCTAGCACCAGGGACATCATCCGACAGTGAAAGCTAGAGAAACAACACGCCCGAACCATTCTAACTTAGTTTGAAGTGGCGGGGAAGACAACCCGGCTTTAATGGTGGATCACCGTCAGACGAGTTTTCCTCCAAAACGAGACTTCAGGGTGGTTGGATGGGTTTGGACGGAGGAGAAAAATGGTTGGTTTTGGATCCTTTTATTGTGGAGGAAACCCTAGATCGCCTAGGTGGAAATGGACAGCTAAGAATGCTCTATTTGGGATGGCCTAGATCAGCCATTGCTGGCTCACGTAGATCGCCAAGCTGGCGTGCAGACGGTTTCCATTTTTGGAAACTTGTGTTTGTAGGCTCTTCTTACGCCAAGAAATGTGTGCCCATACGTACATGGAAACCTATTGTGAAAGATGGGTTTTGGTCAAGAACACGGCCTGAGTTAGATGGACGGATCAGATCGGCCTTCCGATCATTTGTGGTGGGCCACATCTCAAAGAGATGGACACGCCCGACCATCCATTGTTAAAACCAAGGAGAGAGAGAGGTCTCTCTTTTTAAGGAAAATGAGGGTCAGCCCGCTTTGACCGGGTTGCCCGGGCTGGTGCATAGAGAGTGCACGCTCCCCCTGTGCACTCGCACTTCAAGGTGGGGTCCACCATGATGTTCGTGGGAAATCCACTCCATCCATTCCACTTTGGAGGCCCCAAACAGGGTCCTTGATCAAAGATCAAGCTGATGAAATGCCTAGGTGGGGCCCACAATGTGATTTGTAGTCATATGGTGGTTTCTCGTCAATCTAGTAGTCGGATGATTCCGAAGTTGGACGTCAATGTTTAAAAGATCCTAATGGGCCATTTGTAAGGCTTTTGTCATATATTACTAACCGATACTAGTATTAATATAATTTTTATTATTTTTGTATATTACTTATAATTAAAATATTTAAAATCTCATACATATATATAAATAAAATTTTAATATTAACAAACTACTAATTACATGATGTTGTTCACACATTCGTTAATATACATAATTCATAATATACAATATCATATTACATGTATAAATGAATTGAAGATTGTACAATATCATATTTAATCAAAATTATATTTGTATTTGATAATATTATTAAATAATATTCAATTCCATTAAAGTATCTAATGATTTTTATATACATACTTATGAAAGATATTCAATGCTACATTATTATTTATAATTTGATTTTTATGTTGTAAAATTATTATTCATTATGTTCATTTAATATAACATAATTTTCATAATATCTTATATACACTAAATGCATGCAAATCACTATATTACAATACATTGTCATACATTATTATTATTTTTTGATAAATAAATTATCAAAATACATCCATAATCTTTTGATACATGTTTGTGTAAAATTTATAATATGATAAATAGATAAGATAATATACTTAGCATATATTATTTGACTACCGGATGGTTTGATATGTGGATAGGGATCACCTTCGACGGTCAGATTTAAACTAGGATGTACGTGAATTTTCACTAAGATAGGTTTGCATCCTACTAAGTCAGTTTATATACTAACACTCAAGAACGAGAAAGTACAGGGTGTTACACATGTATTCTAGGTTTACAGTCATGATAGCCACAAATCACGATTTCATGTTCATTCAAACATTTCAACAAACACATGGAATACATCTTGTATTCAACATAGTTCACACATGCACAATATATTGAAAATGTCGTAACTAAGATTATATGGTAGCAATCAAGTTAGATATAAATCATTAGCTGACATTAAAAGCATTGAAAACCATAACCTAAATGTTTATAGTCCACACCTTTCGTCGGAATACTCGATTTGGACGAGGTTCGAATTCTACATTCCTGAAAATGGAACGTCGGGCACCTAAGCAATGAAATAGGTTAGATATTTTATCGATTACTCTCTTTGGATCTCTAAATCAAGATTATGGTTAGGTTTTCTTACCCAAATCGAAGCCTAAAATGATTGTGTAGCGAAGTGGAAGGGTGATTCAGTGCATGGAGTAGCGGGGAAGAAGCACAGCAATGATCTCCCAAACCTTCCCTTCTCTCTTCACTCTTTTCTCTTCTTTTCTCTCTTCTCTCTCCTAAGGTTAGAGAAATTCGTATGGAATGAGAATGGGGTGGTTTAAGGGCTTTATATAGGCCTAGAACTTATGCAAATGGCCCCAGGGCCATGGTATAGTTAGTTCATAACCAAAGGGTGTCTATTTTCGACAAATAGGGCTCATCTGGAGGCCTATTATTCACTTACATTGTAGAGGAAGTTCCCTAATAATGGATCTATGCTAGGATTATGATTTTGATGCAATTGGATAGGCTGATCGGCCGTAGAGGACCTGTGTCAAATCACGGTCGAACTTGCTCAATCGGGGTTACAAGTATACGGATATAAGCAAGGAAATTTTCTTTTTCCCTAGGTGAAGCTTAGTCAGAAATTGACGGTCCGAAATCCTCAATTTCATGCGCAAGTGAACGGCCCAATTTACGTAAGTTTCAATACATTTTCTAAAGATATTCGCATTTCTTACACACTTTACTCAGGGCTCAAGTTGTGCATTTTTGGATACTATCTAGGCTCAATTCCCATGTTGGTTATCAAGCCCAGTAGGATGGACATAACGCTATAGTTTCGCTGTCGTCAGACTTTCAACGTGCGGTCCAGGTCCGATATAGAGTTTTAATGTATTCCTGAGATTGACAAGCTCGTGGGATTTCTCCTAGGTTCTCAAGTAGTGTTGAGTTGGCGATTTTGATGGTTTTGGGTCTTGCCATTTGTGTAAATGGTAGTCTGAGCTAATTCCACTGATTAATTTAGTTCAGTACTTAATTAATTTTCGCCTAAAATTCTACAGAATACGGTCCTTAAGGATTTCTGTCCGAGGTGGTACTCGGCCTTTATATGGATTTTTTCGAGATGTTACAGCTAATCTCCTAATATATTCATATCCTTATATATTCTTCTACTTTCATTGATATGGTTATTTGAATGTTTTAGTTTCTTAGTAGTTAACTATTCTTTTCCTTGTCAAATTGTGACAAAAAGAGGGAGAGGATTCGTTATTACTTATAGAATGAAGAATGATGATGCATATAAATAATAGATGATGCATGATATGAATGATACATGATTATATGCTTGGAGAATGCTTTGGAATGGAATAGTGTATGTCATAATATAGGGGAACCTCAAATTGAGGGGGAGTAGTAATTTTTTTTCACTAGTTCATCAAAGCTGCAACAAACCTTCTACAACATGGGATCAAGAATACAAGACTTCATTCTAATTGTTGTAATAATAAGTGTTTCGTGACAAAATTAACAAAGGGGGAGATTATAAGTGCTATAATGCATAAAACACATCTAGTTTATCAAATTTCATTTAAACAAAACAACTTATTAAGTGGCGTTCAAGTCAAATGGATCATGATGGAAAGTTCAAGCTTTACTAAGATCAAGATGGAAAGTTCAAGCTTTACTAAGATCAAGATGGAAAGTTCAAGCTTTACTAAGATCAAGATGGAAAGTTCAAATCAAGTAGATCAAGATGTTAAGTTCAAGTTCTACTAAAGTTCTAGCAGAAGATCAAGCTCCATCTATAAATTAAAGCTCTATTGGAGAATCTAGTAAAAGATCAAGCTCCATCTAGAAATTAAAGCTCTATTGAAGAATCTAGTAAAAGATCAAGCTCCATAAAATTCAAGCATGTAATCTACTTCAAAGTTCAGTCATTTCAGGTATTATGAACCCTAGAAAGACCTTAGGTTTAGGTACTTCCCAAATCTACTTTAAATGGGTTTTATGCTTATAGTTGGCTAAGGTTCGACTACCCTAAGTTGTGGCTCGACTAGTCTAAGAATTTTTCAACTAGTCCCAGTACAAATTGAAGTAAAACAGATTTTTTGTTACACCTTCAACCAGTTGAGGAAGTTGCTCGACTCGTCGAAGGTGGGCCTTCAACCAGTCGAGGATTGCTTGACTCGAAGTCCAGTAACTGAATTAGTTCGAATTTCTAGCACCCTCAACCAGTCGAAGACCATGCTCGACCAGTCGAACAGGGCCCTCGACCAGTCTAGCAGGGCCTTCAACCAGTCGAAGATCTATTATATCTTATCCTGTTTAAATTTGAAAATTTGTTAGAATGGAATCCGGTTCTTAGACGAGTCGAAGACTATCTTAGACAAGTCGAAGCAACAACTTCTTTACCTATAAATTGAGGCTTTCTCTCAATCTGAATATACAATTCAAGTCTATCAAATCCTTCAATAAGAGAGAGAGAAGCCTCTGTTATATTCAAGCTATTGGACGGTATTTATTAAATATTTTTAATAGCTTTTTATTTAATTCCTTGATCTCTTATTCTGTCAATTTCATTTTATAAAGAGAGTAAATACTCTTTTTTTTAAAAGATCTTAAAGGAATTCAAGCAAGTAGCCATTAGTTTGAATCTATTTAAAATCAATCTAGAACCTTGAACCCTTGTCTATATGACTGAACATTAAATGATCTACATTCAAGAGAAGTGGTTCTACGGCTACATCGACAGATACGTCTTCAAAGGTGAAGATAAATATATAATTCTTTTGTATTTTGGTTTTATTAAGATAGCCATGAAATCTCATTGTTAGTTTTCTTGAGATAGCCAGAAAATCACAGTAACGGATTTTTTTGTTGGTGATAGGCTACTAAAATCACAACTGTATCAGGTTTTAAGGTATTCATGTAAAAACCTTATTTATAATGAAAGCTAATATCACGTGGAGAGTGATTATTGGGAATGGAGTAGGTGCAGCTATTTGAGAACAGTTGTTGACACACTGAACCACTTTAATTCCTAGTGTTGTGGTGAATGCCTTTAATGTTTATGTGGTGAATGGTTGTAATCTGTTTGAGTTAAAGTGGTGAATGCTTGTAATAGTTTAACTTTTATTGACTCGTGCTTGGTTTGGAATTTTAACTCTTACAAGTTTCGTGAAATAAGGTTGTCCTATGAATCAGTTTGAATCAATGTTTTAATACTAGTGCAATTGAGACCTCTGATATATTTATTGTTTCTGCACTTAATTATTTGGCAGTCCTATTCATCCCCCCTCTCGGACTGTTTAAGCTCTCCTTTTCACTTTTTCTTTCTCTCTCTTTCTTTCTCTTTTCTCTCTCTTTCTATTTCTCTTTCTTCTTTTCTCTCTTACTGGTGTGTTTTCCATGTTGGGAGTGGAGTATTTATATAAGTCTAGGATCCTAGAACATTTCTGTGTATAACAATACACAGGACGTGTCTTGTGCGACCGGCTGCGTAAGCTGGTGCGAAGGGTTGTTTGGATACGCTTCTCCTTCTATCCTCCCTTATTTTCTGATGACAAGGGGTACTCCTTGGCTGGGCTCACTAATGGAAGGCTGAGTTTACATTTCTTTAAGTGTAAGATCGTGTGCATGGTGGTCCTGCGAGGAGATCTGTTCGAACGACAATTCTGTTTTTGCGGCAGCCTTGTTTGGAAGACCGAGGAATATCACTCTCATCAGAACCTTTCTTTCTTTTATGTTAATGTGGGCACCATCGAAATTCCCTCTTCCCAACTTTGGACGATCCAAATCAGGGCAGAAGGATTTTCTTTGGGCTTGTTATGGTGGAATTTGAATTGGTAATGGGATTGGATGTCGTGTGCGAACAGGAATGTGGACAAGTGTTAATATTTTCGTTCTTCTTTCTTTCGAAAGACGTGGAGGTGGCCGGAACTTCATCCTCTTTAATTTGGATGGCTTGGATTAAAGTCTGGCTCTATGTGCGGTTCGTCTTATGTGTGGAAGTCGGACTGCTTCCGGTTTCTCCACTGTTGTGAAAAAAGAGTGAAAGGAATTTCTATTTCTAAAATTGTGGAGGATTCTCTGAGTTTTTCAGTGATCCTGGTTGGGGTCAGATTGCTGGGATGGTTTTATCTAATGACTAGTGTAGATCATCATCAAGGTGAACCGAGATGTTCCGTTTCCAGATGTTTCCTTCCACGATCAATCCAACTAAGATTGGGTTTGTGCCCTCATTATCTATCATTTTTATATGTATTAGCTTGGGGTTTGTTCGAAACTAACCTAGATACTGAATGGACAGCTTGGATCATCCATATGGATGGTGATGATGGCCCACTATTTACCGCAACGGTGGGTTGTCCGACACTAGTGAAAACAATGGAAAGAGAGAGAACTCTCCTTTTTTTAGTTTTCTTTGGGTTAATGCTGTTTTGACCAGCTCTAATTTTGGTGTGCCGTAGGAGTGTACACATATGAAGGGAAATGTCCCACTATGACTATATACGAGGTTTCTTCACTCGACGGACACCAAAATCAACGATCAAAGGCTGATTTGTCAATTGGGTCACTTTTATAATGATCTAAAGGCTGAGATTCGACATGTATGGCTAATTTATGATACATAGGCATGGTGTAAATTTTCACATTAAATGGATTGTGGGAACATGTGATCTAGAATTCAGGGGTCTAAGTTAATGGCATTTTCGTAATTATTGTTGATCTAAGAGTTTTATGAAATCTAATGATTCTACCTAGTTGTAGGCATGTTTTTAAGTAATTCTTATAAAAGAACTTATGTCTAAATCATTATGGATGAAGGGTTATTCATTGATTTAATTAGGGGAATGTATATGTATCAAATCATGTGATCAACGGTCGGATGACTTGATTTATGGATGGAGACTATTCTCATGGGTTAGATTCGTGTCAAGGAATGGATATAAGGTTAGTATAGTTAGATTTGAATTGTACGCAAGTACATATTATGTTTTTTTTACATGGTAACACTCGAGAACTTCCAATAGTCGGGTATTGAAATGTTCGGGGTGTTACAGGTTTAGATTGAGCTACTTTATTGAGTCAAGAACGCCCACACATAATATACATGATAAAAAATAAACCAAAGTACCAACATTTTTTACATGCCCAATGGGACAAAAAACTACTTGACTCTCATTAATATTCATTTTGCACCGCCCATGCAAAAAATATTATTTTTAACATGCCCAATGGAAGTACAAACTATTTGAATGCTATAAATATACATTATGCATTAGTAGTTGAGGTTTAAACATTGCATATTATCTCCCATTTATATCTTGGTTTTATGAATATGATGCTGCTTAATGTCTTATTTTACCCATGTTTGTGTTGTAAGGTGAACTTAAGAGCTTAGATTAGAAAATGTGCTGAAAGCATGGATTTGTCGCTCAAAAATCACCAAGGCAAAGAATGGATCTTAGGAGACAAAGATTGAAGATTTCAAGGTCCCAAGATTTAAGAAAACTGAGTGGAGAAGGAATGAAGTCAAAAGAACAAGTGCATAATTCATATTGACTGTGTCATTGATCACCATTAAATGATATCGAGGACACATTCGATGACATCGAACACAAGTCGATGACATTGAATTTATAAGAGAAAATCAAATTGATTGCTAGACAAATTGACGACATTTTTCGATAACTCAAAGCCTTTCTCGATGACATCGAAGCCAGTTTGATGACATTGAATTTTCTGTGGATTTTTGGCAAACCTCGTTGGACTATTCTGGACACATTATCGATTCCTCGAATAACGCTCAATGACATCGAAGACACCTTCGATGACATCAAAGACAGGTTTAATGACATAGAAGATTACATAGTCTGGACAAAGTTACGCAGCGCAGAAAAAACACGTATAAAAGTCACCTTACTTCGATGTCATCGAACCACTTAAGCAGAATTGCACAGAATTACGCGGAGTGCATAAATTTGAGCCAGTTTCTGGATTTTTCCAAGAAGGTGCAAAAGGAGGTGCTACACAACTATAAATAGGAATCCATAGGGCATCCCTGAGCATCTACCTAGGGTTTGGAGGAGCAAAGCACAAGGGCGGAGAACCGTTGCCAAGCGTTTTTCTTCTTTCTTCCTTAGTTTTTCATTTTTCTTCTAGGGTTTTAGATCTAATCATGTTTATGGTTGGAAAAACCTCTTGTAAGGCCCATATCCTAGATTGTACCATTCCATAGACTCCCGCAATCCTCCCCATTGAATTCTAGCAATCTCTACCTAATCCATCACATCAATCAATCAATCACAAGTCAAGTACATCCCATCACAACCCATACCTAACCCATCCCCTTCTCATCAACAAGGCATGACACCCATCCCTCTCTCACCCAAAAGTCAACAACACCCATGTTTTCCATCCCATCTCTTACACAACAACACTCCACCCATCATTCACTCCATTCTCTATCTCATTCTCTACCCAAAAATCCCAAGCAACAAGAGAGAACATCCAAAGGAGAGAAAAGAGAAGGCTCACCTCCCTACCACCCAATCTGACCATCCAACCCTTCAAAATTCATCATTCACCCTTAAAGTTGAAGCCAAGGAGCCTAGAAGAAGTGGAATCGATGGGTGTTTTGTAGTACTAGATTGTATTTTGAGGATGGGCCAAGTGGGGCCTATCGATCGATGGTATGAATCTCACTTCGGACCCTTAGGTGTGGTCGATGGCCTACCATGATTCATATGATCATCCCATGATGGGGCCATTCTCCATAGACCCCATCATGATGTTTATTTTTGCATTTATGGAAAGGTCATCTACACCTTGTATCTTTTGGTGAAAAGGGATCTCCACCGTTGATTTTTATGATTTAGGGCCCACATGATTTGGGACCCATTTTGATGTATGTATTGTATGTATATGACTCACCTAGGGAGGACTCATAATGGCGGAGCCCCTCCCCTCCATCGCACTTTCTCTCTCTTTCTCTCTCTCTCTCTCTCTCTCTCTCTCTCTCCCTCTCTCTCTCTCTCCCTTGATGGTATGGCCCACCCATGATGCAAGTATTTTAACCATTGTCTGATTGTGAGGCCCACCTTGCTGCTACCCTTTTTTAAGCTGGCCTTGGATGAGGGAAATCACAAATATCAGGTTGATCTAATGCGTGTGGCCCAACCATGTGGGACCCACACATGATGTAAGTGGCCCAACCATGTGGGACTCACACATGATACATGTGTCTTACATCCACACTGTCCGTGGAATCTTGGATGGTGGGGCATGCTGCACGTGTGGCAGTCCACACCATCTAGTCCAGTGGATGGTGGTTGCTGGCTATGACAGTCAAAAATAAAAAAAAATTAAAAAATAAATAAAATAATAATATATTATATTATATGTTGTGGGCCCCACGTGGGACCCACCTGATGTTCTAGTTAATTGGCTGGAGTACCTTCACCAGCTATATAGCTGTAGTGACGTTAGCAAGTTTTGTGGGTCCAATCATGAGATGTGTTATATCCCAACTATCCATCTACGTGGGCCCACCATGATGGATGTGTTTTATCTAGGCCATCCATCCACGTGGGACGTGTGGACCCCACCACGATGTATGGGTTTTATCCTTACCTTCCATCTATTTGGCAGAACGTGGGAACCACCCCACACGTGTTGCACGTGTGGAGATGGGGCCCACATTGATGTATGCATTCTATATTCACGCCATCCGCCCAGACCATGGGTCCCTCGTGAGGTATGTGTTATACCCATATCGTCCAGGTCAGGGGTCCCCACCATGATGACGTGTGATATCCACACCGTCTATCATGTGTAGGGCCACCATGATATGTGTTTCATATCCACATGTGTGGACCCCATAATGTTGTATGCTTTGATCCACACCGTCCGCACCGTCCTGGGACGGTGAGACCCTCTATGATTTATGTGTTTTATCAACACCGTCCATTTGATGGGGCCAACCGTGATGTTTAGGAGTGATCCACACCGTCCAGTCCATGAGACGTGGACCCCACCATGATTTATATATCTCATCCAGATCATCCATATCATGTGGGGTCCTGCCATGATGTAAGTATTGTATTCAACACCGTCCATCAAATTTTTCATATCATTTTAGGCCATGGGCCAGGAAATGGGACAGATCTAAACCTCAAGTGATCCACACCGTAGGAAGCAGTGGGCTAACGTCCATCACTGAACCCCTCTTAGGCCCACTGTGTTGTTTATGAGAAAGCCCAGCTAGGGGCTATGAGGCCCAATTTGATGTATATGGGGCCCTCTTATAAGGCCCAATGTGATGAATATGAGGCCCATGAGTGAGGCCCAATGTGATGCATGAGAGGCCCTTGTATGAGTCCCAATGTGATGAATGTGAGGCCTTTGTGTGAGGCCCGATGTGATGTACATTAGGCCCATATTGATGCGTGATTCCACCATGATGTATGTAATGATGTTTGTGATGACCATTCATCTTCCTAGTTAGTTCTGAATGGGTCATGCCTTGGGAGCAATGATGGTTAATGTCCACATTGTAACCCTCCCTAAGGCCCATTGTTAGGCTCATTCTCATCTTCCCTTAGTGGGTTAACCAAAACCCTTGGGCCCCCATAATTGTTAGGCCCATTCTTCATATGAGTGGGTCATTTAAGCCCATCCTTAATATGAGGAGAGTACATCATAATCATAAAGCATGCTTAGTATAGCTCCATGATTCATGCCCATGCACATCATGTTATGCTTGATATGAGGAATGATTAATCATAGCATATGCCATTGGGCGGATTATTACGGGACTCCCTGATAGGAGGAGTTACCCACATGAGTGTGCAATACACGTAAGATTGTTGCATGACTGATAGCATGATTCATGCATCTCGCATTTATATGACATGACTACTATACGCCCTAATGACATCAAGGTCGTAGCCTCCATAGGCATATCGTGGATGGAAGGATTGGACGCTGAAAATCTTTTTTTACATGGGGTGATATAGATGTCCCCAGTTGAAATTCCTTAAACCCTCTTGGTATCAGAGGATGCTCGAACGTCTAGACCGAGTGGATACATGAGCGTCGAATGCCGAATACCAGTAGGTCGCGTCTCCCACTATGTCATGGTCAGTTGTGAGAGGGGTGTGGCCTTACTCGCTCGAGGGAGTAGGCAATGACTAGGTTGAGTCTGACCCAGCTTGAGGAACAGGTCCACTATCGACGAGCCTTGCCGATATTGGCAGGCGATGGTGAGGTCTCTTCCACTTACCCAGTTATGCACTTAATGGGGCAACAAGCTGGCGTATAGTGTACTAGACCCCAGTGAAGATCCCAGAGATGTACGGTACTGATATGTGGACTTACTGAGAAGGAGTTGCGTACTTAGTATTTGATTGATTCATTCATTCATTCACTATCCACTCGGTCTGGTGGTGCGCAACTAGTTCGTTATGTGTACCTTTACATTGGCCAGGATTTTGTTTAGGACGCGCAAGCAACCTGAGTTTAGGAGTTTACCATATTGAATCTAGCTATCCAAATTTAGGTATGGGATTAGTTTGGATAGAAGTTCCTTGTGATGAAACCCACAGCTTGTGATACCACATATTATCGTTCTGATTACACACTTTAGCTTTATCATTTCTTTTACATTTACATATTGCACTGCACCCTCAGCTTATAACATTGGGTTTACTATGATTTTGTATTGTACCACCTAGATATGAAATTTGGCTTACTATATCTCCGCATTACGTAGTTGATTTACATTGCTTCTTCAACATATGACTTTTCCTTATTATGTCTTTGCATCACATAGTCTGTATAAGTCTGATGGTGTTGATGGAATTGCCAGTATTTCCACTTACTCTGAAATTTATATGTTTGGCATGTGCATTGCACACACATACACCACCCTCTATGCTTTCTATAAGCTTATGCACGACCATTGCATGCAGGTGACGTTAGGTCGCAATAGCATTGAGGCAGTTGCGTGGAGGCCGAGCTTTGTGGAGATTTTATTATATTCATGTATTTCCTTTCAGCATTGTAATCAATGATTTATATTAGTGGATATGTGATGATGATATTGCTCTTGCGATTTGGGTACACTTGTATTTATGTTCCTTTACAAAAAATTTTACACTGAAAATCCTCCTTGTAGGATACTAGGATCAGAAATCTGACGTATGGACGCTAGGTGCTATGAATGAAGTACTACGGAGGCTGTCGGCGCTGGATTCGGCGATTGAAAATTTTGTGAGTCCAGTTTCCGAGTTTGGGGCATGACAAAAGTTAGCAATACATGAGGATAACATCATATATCTACTGATAGCTACCCTTCACTGTGTGATTGTTACAAACTTAGAATGATTAGATCCCCACGCTCGAATAACTTAGAAATTTCTTGATATAGCTCCCTATCATGTGTGCATTCGAGAGTGCTCAAGGATAATAGTCCCTTGTTCCTTCCTGTAGGACATGGTGCTTGAGAGAGCTAGCCAAGTGGCTCTCACATCCGAGACCAGTACAGTCCCGACCATATCAATGAGCATGGATCAACTCCAGTAGATGTTACATGCGAAGATAGCGGTTCTTCAGGGGCAGGGTAGGCGACCTACAGATACACCCTCCCAGGCTAAGCAAGAGCGCGCGAGCTCCCTTCTATGTGACTTCAGGCAACCTAATCCCCCGTGTTTCCAGAGAGGAGGCTAGTAGAGGAAGGTCCCTTCCAGTAACTCCTGGCAACTGCAGTGACGGGTGCGGAGGCACAAGAGTCATCCACCCTTTTAAGCACCTCCATCACCACCAACAGGACAGTTCCTAGGAGCTTACTTTGGATGCGGTGTGATAGGATATCATAGGCACGAGTGTCCCTATCCATAATAGCAACGATAGCAACACCTGCCTCTTAGGCCCTAACAGTAGCAACGACAGCAGCCACAACAACCAGCGAGACCTCCCCCACAGTAGCAAAGGCAGTAGTTCAGACCACCATAGCAGCAGCAGCAGTAACCGCAGAGAGGACGTACACCTCCCTAGTACACTCAGGGCAGATTTTATGCAGCCCAGCAGGATCCTCAGGCATCAGGAGGAGTCGTCGACGATTCGTGGGACCAGGCCTTAGGACCGTCTTATTAAGTTAGTCATTGATGAGATTGTAAGGATGCTTAGTATCCTAATTTCAATAGTTTCGGATCAGGATCCAAGGTTCAATAGGGTCATCATAGTGTAGATAAGGCATCTTGGGAGCAAGAGGCTAAGATTCGCGAGTGTTATCACCATCTCTTCAATGTTTGATTATATATTATACCTTGTGCATTGTTTCCAATTTTATGTGATGATGCTATGTTTTATCTTCTCTTATGAGTTATGTCTAATTGTGTAATAGTGTGAATTTCGAGGATAAAATTTTTATTAGGAGAGGAGAGTTTTAAGGCTCGTATCGTAGACTGAACCGTTCCTCAGACTCTCGCGATCCTCCTCGTCGAATTTCGGCAACCTGCAACCTGTAATCAGCATTTACGCGCGACCTTAAGTCGCATCCTATAAATCTGAGTTGACTAGATGCGAGACTTGTACCATTACGACCGTGCCATCACCGTGGTTCCAAGCTGCGTCTTATGCACCGATACAATATGCAGGCCAGGAGTTGTGGGCCTATGTTCATCTCAAAGAAAATGCCACGCGTTGTGAATCCCGAGAGAATCTCTACCCAATCCATCACATCAATCAATCAATCACAAGTCAAGTACATCCCATCACAACCCATACCTAGTCCATCCCTTTCTCATCAATAAGGCATGACACCCATCCCTCTCTCACCCAAGAGTTAACAACACCCATGCTTTCCATCCCATCTCTTACACAACACCACTCCACCCATCATTCATTCCATTCTCTATCTCATTCTCTACCCAAAAATCTCAAGCAACAAGAGGGAAAATCCTAAGGAGAGAAAAGAGAAGGCTCACCTCCCTACCACCCAATCTCACCATCCAACCCTTCAAACTTCATCATCCACCCTTAAAGTTGAAACCAAGGAGCTTAGCATTCTAAGGAGTCTCGAAGAAGTGGAATCGGTGGGTGTTTTTCTAGGATTAGATTGTATTTTGATGATGGGCCAAGTGGGGCCTACCGATCGATGGTATGGATCTCGCTTTAGACCCAAGGTGTGGCCGATGGCCCACCATAATTCATATGATCATCCCATGATAGGGCCATTCTCCATGGACCCCATAATGATGTTTATTTTCCCATTTATGAAAAGGTCATCTAGACCTTGTATCTTTCGGTAGAAAGGGATCTCCATCATTGATTTTTATGATTTAGGGCCCACATGATTTGGGACCCATTTTCATGTATGTATTGTATATACATGGCCCACCTAGGGAGGGCTCATAGTGGCGGAGCCCCTCGCCTCCATCGCACATTTCTCTCTCTCTCTCTCTCTCTCTCTCTCTCTCTCTCTCTCTCTCTCCCCCCCTGATGGTATGGCCCACCAATAATGCAAGTATTTTAACCATCGTTTGATTGTGAGGCCCACCTTGTTGCAACCCTTTTTTTAGCAGGCCCTAGATGACATATCATGGTGGCCCTACACGTGATAGACGGTGTGGATATCACACATCATCAATGTGGGCCCCACCACTACACGTGTAGCACATGTGGGGTGGTTCCCACATCCTACCAAATGGACGGATGGTAAGGATAAAACCCATACATCATGGTGGGGTCCACACGTCTCATGTGGACGGATAGCTTGGATAAAACATATCCAGCATTGTGGGCCCACGCAGATGGATAGTTGGGATATAACACATATCTCATGATCAGACCCACATAACTTGCTGACGTCACTACAGCTATATAGCTGGTGAAGGTACTCCAGCCAATCAACTACCACATCACGTGGGGCCCATCACATATAATATAATATATTATTATTTAATTTATTTTTTTATTTATTTTTGAATGTCATAGCCAGCAACCACCATCCAGTTGACTGGACGTTATGGATTGCCCACATGTAGCAGGCCCCACCATCCAAGATTCCATGGACAGTGTGGATGTAAGACACATGCATCATGTGTGGGTCCCACGTGGTTGGGCCACACGCATTGGATGAACCTGATATTTGTGATTTGTGTTTCATATCCACATGTGTGGACCCCGTCATGTTGTATGCTTTGATCCACATCGTCCTGGGACGGTGGGACCCTCTATGATTTATGTGTTTTATCAACACCATCCATCTGATGAGGCCAACCGTGATGTTTGGGAGTCATCCACACCGTCCAGTCCATGAGATGTGGACCCCACCATGATCTATATATCTCATCCGACCATCCATATCATGTGGGGGCCTGTCATGATGTAAGTAGTGTATTCAACACTGTCCATCAAATTTTCCATATCATTTTAGGCCACGGGCCGGGAAATGGGACTGATCTAAACCTTAAGCGATGCACACTGCAGGAAGCAGTGGGCTAACGTACATCATTGAACCCCTCTTAGGCCCACTATGTTGTTTGTGAGAAAGCCCAGCTAGGGCTATGCAGCCTAATGTGATGTATATGGGCCCCTTGTGTGAGGCCCAAAGTGATGTATATGAGGTCCATGAGTGAGGCCCAATGTGATGTATGAGAGGCCCTTTTATGAGTCCCAATGTGATGAATGTGAAGCCTTTGTGTGAGGCCCGATGTGATGTACATTAGGCCTATATTGATGTGTGGTTCCACCATAATGTATGTAATGATGTTTATGATAACCAGTCATCTTCCTAGTTGGTTCTGAATGGGTCATGCCATGGGAGCAATGATGGTTAAATGTCCGCATTATAACCCTTCTTAAGGCCCATTGTTAGGCCCATTCTCATCTTCCCTTATTGGGCTAACTTAAACTGTTGGGTTCCCCATAATTGTTAGGCCCATTCTTCATATGAGTAGGCCATCTAGGCCCATCCTTGATATGAGGAGAGTACATCATCATCATAGAGCATGCTTAGTATAGCTGCATAATTCATCCCCATGTGCATCATTTGTATGCTTAATATGAGGAATGATTGATCATAACATATGTCATTAGGCGGATTATTATGGAACTTTCTAATAGGAGGAGTTGCCCACATGAGCGCGCGATACATGTAGGATTGTTGCATGACTGATAGCATGATTCATGCATCTTGCATTTGTATGACATGGCTATTGTACGCCCTAACGACATCAGGGTCATAGCCTCCACAGGCATATCATGGATGAAAAGATTGGACATCAAAAATCTTTTTCTACATGGGGTGCTAAAGATGTCCCTGGTTGAAATTCCTTAAACCCACTTGGTATTAGAGGATGCTCAAACGTCTAGACTAAGTGGATACATGAGCACCAAGTGCCGAATACCAGTAAGTCACATCTCCCACTGTGTCGTGGTCGGTTGTGAGAGGGGTGTAGCCTTGCCTGCCTGAGGGGGTAGGCAATAACTATGCTGAGTCTGACCTAGCTTGAGGAATGGGTCCGCTATCGATGAGCCGGGCCGATATTGGCAGGCGATAGTGAGGTCTCTTCCACTTACCCAATTGTGCACTTGATTGGGGCAGCAAGCTGGCATAGAGTGTACCAGACCCAGGTGATAATCCTAGAGATGTACTGTACTAATATGTGGACTTACTAAGCAGGAGTTGCATACTCAGTATTTGATTGATTCATTCATTCATTCACTATCCAATTGGGCTGGTGGTGCGCAACTAATTCGTTATATGTACCTTCACAATGGTCAGGATTTCGGTTAGGGCGTGCAACCAACCTAAGTTCATGAGTTTACCACATTGAGTCTGGCTATCCAAATTTAGGTATGGGACTGGTTTGGATAGAAGTTCCTTGTGATGAACCTCATAGCTTGGGATACCACGTACTATCATCCCGATTACATACTCAAGCTTTATCATTTCTTTTGCATTTGCATATTGCACTACACCCTCAGCTTATGACATTGGGTTTACTATGATTCTGTATTGTATGGCCTAGATATGACATTTGGCTTACTATATCTTTGCATTGCGTAGTCGATTTACATTGCTTCCTTAACATATGACTTTGCCTTATTATGTCTTTGCATCATATAGTCCGGATAAGTCTAATGGTACTGATGGAATTACCAGTATTTCTACTTACTCTGATATTTATATGCTTAGCACATGCAGTGTACACATACACCACCCTATAAGCTTTCTATAAGCTTATACATGACTGTTGTATGCAGGTGACGTTAGGTTATAGTAGCATTAAGGCAGGAGCGTGGCGGCCGAGCTTTGTGGAGATTTTATTATATTCATGTATTTCCTTTTAGCATTATAATCAACAATTTATATTAGTAGATATATGATGATGATGTTGCTCTTGTGATTTAGTTACACTTGTGGTTATGTTCCTTGACAAAAATATTTACACTGAAAATCCTCCTTGTAGGATCCCAGGATCGAAAATCTGGCGTATAGGCATTGGGAGCCATGAGTGGGGTACTACGGAGGTTGTCAGCGCCGGATTCAGCAATCGGGAATTTTGTGAGCCCGGTTTCTGAGTTTGGAGCATAACACCTCTTAGCCCTAGCTAAGAGGTGAAGCTTGCAGCGTGATAGGATGTTTCTATTGCTTTGATTCATGTTTATGTTGAACTCTCTTTGATTCTAGTTTGATATTTAAGGAATACTTTTAGCTTTTAATGGTTTGTTGTGACTCAAATTATAATAGATCTACAATAGCTTTGAGTATTTTCTTTTCATGCCTTGAGATTATGAAATTAGAAAATCATATTGTTCACCATCGTCCCTTGGGCATGGTTGGATGATGGCATACCTTCTAATCTTCATAATTCTCCTATGTTTGATTGTGGGATTGGTATATCCTGTTGTTTTCCATCGTCTCTAGGGCATGGTTAGGTGACGGAATCACTTCTAATCCTCACAACTTTCATCCACTAAGAATTAGGTCAAAGAACGTTTAGATTTGGTTTTATTGAGATATATTCCAATTGGATAGGATAGGACTCCAATTCCAATTGTGTTCCTTGAATCAAACATAGTATCACCCTAATTGCTCCAAGTGGATCCTTGGAACCCCTAGTTCCCACCTTTGAATTCTTAAGTTTCTAATTACAAACTTTACAATTATCCCTTTAATTCCAGATTTAGATTCACATCTTCTTCTAGTTTTATTTCTAGTTACTTTTAGAATACACATAAGATTAGTCCCTGTGGATTAGACCTCGGTTTCATCGAGATTATTACTACATCACCACCCTACACTTGGGGTTATGAACAAGTTTTTGGTGCAGTTATCGGGGACTAACGGTTTCATTTTTTTAAGATTAACTAGTTTTGAAATTAGTTTAAGATTAGGATTTTTCTACTTTCTATTTTTAGGTTAGGGTTTTTTTTTTGAATTATTTTAGAAACTAACTTAGGTTTCTATTTCTAGGTTTAGAAACTTTCCTAATCTGTTTTTAAAAACTAATTTCCTTTTCTAATTTGTTTTTAGAAACTAGCTTTTTAGTTTTTTAGAAACTTTCTTAATCTGTTTTTAAAAACTAATTTCCTTTTTCTTTTTAGAAACTAGTTTACTTTCCTTTTTCTTTTTTAAAAACTAGTTTGCTTTCTTATTTATTTTTTAGAAACTAATTCACTTTCCTTTTTCTTTTGTCGGATCCCAATATAGAAACTTCTATTTTGGTAACTTCTTTCTAATTCTCTCTCTTTCTATTTTTAGATTTCTATTTCCCTTTTTCTTTTTAGGTTTAGGTTAGATTCTGAAATTAAGGGTTGAAAGTGTTTCATGTCCAAGTGGGTCCGTGATAATACTCGACGTCTCTTGAGTGAAGGAGGATTGGTTGAGGGGTTATCTATCCATCACAGGATTAAACATCACTCAAGATCCATAAAGTTAACTAAAGTTATGGCTGCCAATCAACCTCAAAATCCAGTCCAAACTAGGGTGGAGGAAATCCACGATGAAAACGAGGTGTATCGAGCACCCCCGCCTCATACTTTAGGAGACTATTTACAACCGGCAAAGGTGAGCACCCCTTCCTATATGGTCTTTTCAAAAAATACAAGAAATATGGATATCAAGCCAGGGGTGATCCAACTCCTTCCAAAGTTCCTTATACTTGAATCTGAAAATCCATATCTACACTTGAAAGAGTTTGACGAGATTAAAGCCACTTTACAAGTTCCTAATGTGTTTGAGGACACGGTCAGGCTGAAACTCTTTTCTTTCTCCTTCAAAGAAAAAGCTAAGATGTGGTTGCACTCACTACATCCACAATTTTCTAGCACATGGAATGACATGATAAGGGAGTTCATAAAGAAATTTTTTCCACATCATAAGACGAACACCATCAGGAAGTCGATAATGAACTTCGCCCAAAAAGAAGACGAAACATTCTTCCAGTGTTGGGAGCGGTTCAAGGATCTTGTCAGTTCATGCCCACAACCCGGTTTTGAAGCATAACGCATAACAATTTTCCTCCATGAAGTGCCGACATCTTCCATGCACCAATTCATCGAGACAATGAGCAATGGGGAATTTATGAACAAAAATGCTGATGATGTGTGGGACTACTTTGATAAACTTGCTAAAATCGCACAATCATGGGACATCTCAAAATCTAGCACCACTTCTAGGCCTACTCAATCAAAGGAGAAAGGTAGAATATATCTTCTGAAAGAAGATGATTATATAAATGCTATAGTGCCTAATCTCATAAGAAAACTTGAGGCCATGGAACTAAAGAAGGATAAGGCTACAGAAACTCTTTGCGGTATTTGTGCTTGCAACATTTGCACAACTGAAAATTGTCCAACAATACCTGCTTTTCAAGAGGTGTTGAATGAGCAATCTAATGCCGTGAATAATTACCAAAGACCTTTCAGTGGATCCACTTCAAATACATATAATCCTTGTTGGAGAAATCATCCAAACTTCAGTTAGAGGAATTGAAAAACTACTCCTCAAGGATTCCCTAATTAAATTCTAAATCAAGGGAAACCTCGAGAGGATCCGGTTCTAAAGCATCTTCAAAATCAAGAGCTTTTCAATTAGGGTATGCTACAAGCCTTTCAAGACCTTACAAAGGTCATACAAGGGCTTGAGACAAAAAATGTGATTAGGGAGAAATGAAGCCTTCCAGCTCAACCTCTTCCCAATCCAAAACAACAATATGAAGTTAGCAACTTAAGCTTTTCAAATCAAATGGAGCAAGTTATATCTATCACCACTATTAGGAGTGGGAAAACAATCGACAATCTATTCCGGTAAGGGTTAAAAAGTCTAAGGACCCGAAAATAGATGAATCTGATAAATTTAGAAGTACTCCACAAGAGTTAGAACTGGAACCTCAAGGCAATAGTTGATTGCATCAAAACCTCTCTCTAACTCTCAGGACATTATAGATGTGCTGAAACAAGTGAAGGTCAACATTCCGCTACTGGATGTTGTTAAACGAATACCTTCATATGCCAAAATTTTGAAAGACTTATGTACGACCAAAGACAGAAAAATATTCAAAAGAAAATATTTTTAACAGAAAAAGTGAGTGTGATCCTCAAGAAAGATGTGCCACAAAAGTATAAAGATCCTGGTAGCCCAACCGTCACTTGTGTAATTGGGAATTATCGAATTAAGCATGCACTTATTAACTTAAGAGCGAGCGTAAGCCTGATCACATACTCGGTCTACGAACAACTGGGTCTAGGTGAATTAAAACTCACCCGGACCACATTACAACATGTTGATTGCTCAGTTCATGTACCAAGAGGGGTAATTGAGGATGTATTAGTCCATGTTGACAAATTCTACTATCCAGTAGATTTTATCGTCTTGGACACTCAACCCATCATGGACATGAGCACTCAAACACCCGTCATTCTTGGTCGCTCATTCCATGCCACATCAAATGCAATCATTAATTGTAGGAATGGAGTCATGAATTTGTCTTTTAGGAATATGACATTAGAGCTCAATATCTTTTTTAATATGAGCAAATAGGAGGAGGAGGATGACGATAACCATGATATTAACTTGATTGATTCTTTCGTGGAAGATAGAACTCTGATGATCTTATCATCTAACCCTCTAGAGACATGCTTGGCCCACTCCCATAATTTAGATGATGATATGATTAAGGAGATGGGTGTTATGCTTGATATTGTGCCGGTACTTGAAGTTAACCGGTGGAAGCCATAATTTGAAAATTTGTCATATAGTGCCTCTACCATCTAACCTCAAGGCACTAAAGCTTGACCTAAAATATTTGCCCTCTGATTTGAAATATGTTTATTTAGGTGAAGATGAGACATACCCGGTGGTGATTTCTTCCCACCTTGAGAAAGAACAAAAGAGTTGGCTTATTTCTTCTCTCACCGAGCACAAAGGGGCCCTTAGATGGTCGATTACGGACCTCAAGGGAATTGACCCATTGATTTGTACTCATTGCATTTATCTAGAGGATAATGCGAAGACCTCCTGGCAACCACAACATAGGTTAAATCCAAATATGAAGGAAGTAGTTAAGGCCGAGCTACTTAAACTATTGGATGTGGGTATTATATACCCTATATCAGATAGTCAATGGGTGAGTCCAACTCAGGTGGTTCCTAAGAAGTTCGGAATCATAATCATAGCTAATGCCAACAATGAACTCATGTTAATTAGAGTCACTACTGGTTGGAGAATGTGCATTGACTATATGAAATTGAATAATGCCACGAGGAAGCACCACTTTCCTTTGCCCTTCATTGATCAAATTGTGGAAAGGCTAGCTGGTCATTCCTATTACTGTTTCCTTGACGGGTATTCGGGCTACAACCAGATAGAGATAGCCCCTGAAGATTAGGAAAAGACCACATTCACATGCCCCTTTGGCACCTTTACTTACTAAAGGATGCCATTCAGAATGTGCAATGCCCCGCCACTTTTCAACAATGCATGATGAGTATTTTTTCTAACATGTGGGCAATATTTAGAGGTTTTCATGGATGACTTCTCTGTCTTTGGTCCATCCTTCAACGATTGTTTGGAGAATATTAAATGTGTGCTGAAACGATGTGAGGAAAAGAATTTGGAATTAAATTGGGAGAAGTGTCATTTCATGGTTTGTGAGGGAATTGTCCTTGGACACATCATCTCGTCTTAGGGAATTGAGGTAGATAAGGCTAAGATTGATCTTATCTCTAACTTACCTCTACCCAAGAACATACGAGACGTGCGATCCTTCCTAGGACACACCAAATTTTACAGAAGATTCATAAAGGACTTTAGTCACCTTTCTTGGCTTTTATGCAATCTACTTTAAAAGGATGTACCATACGAGTGGACTAACCAATGCTAGGAGGCTTTTTCTAAGCTAAAGGGCATGTTAACCACTGTACCTATCATGTAGCCACCTGACTAGAACCTTTCTTTTAAAATTATATGTGATGCATTGGAGTGTTCACTTTAGACGAATTTAGGTCCTACTTGATCGGATCTAAGATCATCATCTACACAGATAATGCGGCGCTCAAGTATCTTCTTTTTAAGAATGATGTTAAGCCCCGCTTGATAAGATGGATCTTCCCGCTCCAAGAATTTGATTTGGAAATAAAAGATAAAAAGGGAGTAAGTGGGCACCACCTTTCCCGCCTTGATCTCTTTGATTCCATTGAGACAACACATATAAATGACATGTTCCCTGACGAACAATTATTTAAAGTCTAAAATTCACATTAGTTTGCGGATATTGCTAATTATCTTGCCATAAGTTTCACGCCAACACATTAGACTACACAAGATAAGAAGAAATTCTTCGCCAGGGTATGCAAATGCTTTTATGATGATCCATATTTATTTAAATATTTCCCAGACCAGATTTTAAGGAGATGTGTGTCAGACAATGAACACCAAAGTGTCATCTCCTTCTATCATTCTCAAGGCTGTGGTGGCTAGTATGATGAAAAGATAGTATATATGGGAAGTAAGTTGATTTTTACTGATCACATTGAAAAACTTGATATGCAAATTATGCTTCAATTTAATGGACAAAGAATTTACATGATAGGTTGCTTATGTGATTTGGCTTTAGGTTTTCAAAATCTCACATTCATTTTTTATTTCTACTCATTCATACTTGAGTGTACAAAAGATTATTTTCTGAAAGAGGTTTTAGACATTGAGCATTGAGATTTATTCCACACATACTTTGCTCGGGACTAGCAAAATACTGGTTGGGGATTGTGTTGAGGGTCAAATATTGCTTATTATCCCCCATTTATATCTTGGTTTTATGAATATGATGCTGCTTAATGTCCTATTTTACTCATGTTTGTGTTGCAAGGTCAATTTAAGAGCTTGGATTGGAAAAGGTGCTAAAAGCATGGATTTGTCACTCAAAGATCACCAAGGCAAAGAATGGATCTTAGGAGACAAAGATTGAAGATTTCAAGGTCCTAAGATTCATGAAAACCAAGTGGAGAAGAAACGAAGTCAAAATAGCAAGTGCATAATTTATATTGACTGTGTCATCGATCACCGTTCGATGACATCGAGGACACATTCGATGACATTGAACACGGGTCAATGACATAGAATTTATAAGAGAAAATTAAGTTAGTTGCTGGACAAATTGAAGACGTTTTTCGATGACTCGAGGACTTGTTCGATGACTTGAAGCCTTACTCGATAACATCGAATTTTCTGTGGATTTTCGGTAAAACTCGTTCGACTGTTTTGGACGAATTATTAATTCCTCGAACAATGCTCAATGACATCGAAGACAAGTTCGATGACATAGAAGATTACGCAATCTGGACGAAGTTATACAGTGCAGAAAAACACGTATAAAAGTCACCTTACTTCGATGTCATCGAACCACTTACGCAAAGTTGCGCAGAATAACGCCGAGTGCATAAATTTGAGGCAGTTTCTAGATTTTTGCAAGGAAGTGCAAGAGGATGTGTTACACAACTATAAATAGGAGTCCCTAGGGCATCCCTGGGCATCTACCTAGGGTTTGGAGGAGCGAAGCACAAGGGCGGAGAGCCATCGCCAAGCATTTTTCTTCATTCTTCTTTAGTTTTTCATGTTTTCTTCTAAGGTTTTAGATCAAGTCATGTCTATGGTTGGCTAAACCTCTTAGCTAGGGCTAAGAGGTGAAGCTTATAGCATGATGGGATGTTTTTATTACTTTAATTCATGTTTATGTTGAACCCTCTTTGATTCTAGTTTGATATTTAAGGAATACTTTTAGATTTTAATGGTTTGTTGTGACTCAAATTACAATAGATCTGCAATAGCTCTGAATATTTTCTTTTCATGCTTTGAGATTGTGAAATTAGGAAATCTTGTTGTTCACCATCATCCCTTGGGCATGGTTGGATGATGGAATCCCTTCTAATCTTCATAATTCTCCTATGTTTGATTGTGGGATTGGTATATCCTGTCGTTTGCCATCATCTCTAGGACATGGCTAGGTGATGGAATCACTTCCAATCCTCACAACTTTCATCCATTGAGAATTAGGTTAAAGGAAGTTCAGATTTGGTTTTATTGAAATATCTTCCAATTGGATAGGATAGGAATCCAATTCCAATCGTGTTCCTTGAATCAAGCATAATATCACCCTGATTGCTACCAGAGGATCCTTGGAACCCCTAGTTCCCACCTTTGAATTCTTAAGTTTTTAATTACACACTTTACAATTATTCCCTTTAATTCCAAATTTAGATTCACATCTTATAGTTCTATTTCTAGTTACTTTCAGAATACACACAAAATTAGTCCCTGTGGATTCGACCTCGGTCTCACTGAGATTATTACTACATTGCGACCCTACACTTGGGGTTGTGAACACTAGCCGTGCAACAATTTTGGCGAGTGCCAATATTTTTCGCACGCCCAGTATGACTATAAGTAATAGGTTGCCATAAATATTCATTGTGTAATGGTTGTGCAATAATTTTGGCAAGGGCCAAACATTTTTGGGACGCCTGGTGGAACTCTAATTACAATCATACATACCGGTGCATTAATTTTGAGAAATCATAATCTAAAGACAACTTCATCAAGCACCTGAGTAGTTAGATTTGTTACCGAATTTGGTATCCTTTCCATTAAATCTGGATAGGGCATCCTCATCTCAGGCTGAGCCTCTTGAGATTTTGTTAGCCGAAATGCTCAATATGCAAAGAGAAATTCAACATTTTACTGAACAATCATGGGTTCAGGCTGAAACTTTAGGCAGATAGATGGCCAGTAATGCCAAAAACATGAATTAGATGATGACTCTCTTTTTCAAAAGAATACCTATGGCGCCTCAACAACTGGTCGATATTAATTATGTTAGAAATTTGGCATCAACACTACTAGTACATGCCCATGGCCCCAACACCACAGCCGACACTATGGATATCTCATCCGTAATGGAATGCACTTCTTCTAGTACAGGAAGTGTAGAATCTTCCGCCACATTTTGAGTTTAGTCGATCAAAATGGGAGGTCAAGAATGTTATTCCTAAAGAAAGAAACCAGGGTATACCTACGGGGGCAATCCTTGGGAATCCATTGTATTATGAAAGACAAAACTAGGTAGGCCCTAAACCACCTCTAATTGTCGAATCTCGTCATTTGAATCATCACCAAATTATTCAAATGGTTTAGAAAGTAGCATGCAATTTCTTGACCATATTATTACCTCGGCCAACCATAAGCCCTATTCAAAATGGATTGATCGACAATCTCCATTATCATGGCCGACTTTGCCATTTTTCAATCAGGACGGCCAAGTTCGACTAAGACGACCAAATTTACTGTCTCTCGATCGATATGGCTTAGTTCAACCAAGACGGCCGAGCTTGTTGTCTCTCGATCAAGATGGACGAGTTCGACCAAGGTGGTTGAACTTACCGTCTCTCGATCAAGATGGCCAAGTTCGACTAAGACGGTCAAACTTGCCATCTCTCAATTAAGATGGTCGAGTTTGACTAGGATGGCCGAATTTGTCGTTTATCAATTAAGATGGTTGAATTCGATCAAGACATTCGAATTTGCTTTTTGACGACCACGATAACCAAATATATCGTTGTTCGACCACAACGGCTGAGTTAGACCAAAATAGCCTAATTTGTTGTTTTTCAACCATGATGGGCAAAATTTTCATTTTTCGACTAAGACGGCTGAATTCGACCAAAATGGCCGAATTTACTGTTTTTCGACCAAGATGGTCAGGTTCAACTAGGATGGCCAAATTCGATGTTTTTCTTGAATTTGACCAAGTAGCCTGATTTAATGTTTTTAAAACCAAGATGGCCGAGTTCGGTCAAGTCGGCCGACTTTAATGTTTTTATGATCAAATGGTCGAGTTCGACCAATATAGTCGAGATTAATGTTTTTACATAGCTAAACAGTAACTTTTATTACACCAAATAATAAATAAATATCGCATTCACCTTTTATCGAAGGTGAAGTGTCACGCCCCAAACTCGGAAACTGGGTTCACAAACTTCCTAATTGCCGAATCTGGCGTCGACAGCCTCCGTAGCACCCCATTCTCGGCTCCTGGCACCCATACACCAGGTTCTGATCATGGGATTCTACAAGGAGGATTTCTAACATGATTTTGATTCACAATGAGCATAACCATAAGCATAACCCACAAACAATAACCACAAGAACACCATCACAAAATCTACTATGATAAAAAACTTTGAGTACAATGTGTATGAAGGGAAATATAAGATAATAATGGAAACTCCTGAAGCTCGACTGCACACTCCTACTGCGGCTAGGATACGGCTGCGTCCTGGCATCACCTACACGTATCAATCGTGTATAAGCTTATAGAAAGCTTAAAGGGTGGTGTAAGTGTGTGCGTAATATGAACGTACTCAGAATGCAATATCAGAGTAATGCAAAATCATGCTGGTGAGTACATGAATGTAATTAGCCGTACCAAGGCTATGTGGTGCAAGATAAGAATGCTATCGGCCATATCAAGACCATGCGATGCGAGATGCAAATCAAGCATGCCAATCCTCATCCGAGTCCACATATCAATGCAGCTCATCACTAGAGCATCAAATATCAGTATAGTTCACACTCTGAATAATCACCAGGGTTTAGTACACTCAAAATGACACTGCTCCTTTCCCAAGCGCACAGTTCAAGTGAGCGTAAGAAACCTCATTATATGCCTAGCCAATAGTCTGTCAATACCTATCCAGCATGTCGATAGCAGACCCATTCACGAGCTGGTCAAACTCAGCCTAACAATGCCCCCTACCCTCGAGCGGGTAAGGGGACAGCCCTTTCCAACCGACCACGACACAGTGTGAGACACGGCCTCCTAGTATTCAGCCCTTATGCGCTCATGTATCCACTTGGTCTCGAAGTTGGAGTCATCCTCTGGCACCATCGGGTTTAGGGATTTTCACCTAGGGACATCTATGGCGCCCTAATACTAGAAACAGTATTTTCGATATCCAATCCGACCACCCACGATGTGTCTGTGGAGGTTATGGCCCTAATGTCGCTAGGGCATACAATAATCACAATCACACAAATGTAAAGTGCATGAGTCATGCAGTCCAATCATGCATCAATCCTGCGCATACCGTGCGCTCATGTGGGATAACTCTTCCTATAAACCACCTTTACTATAGCATATGCAATGGCCAATCACATCACATAACAAATATACAGATGATGCGTATGGGCATGTATTATAATGCTATGCTGTCACAAACTCATAATTGGCAACGGTAGCCCGTATCGGCAATCGGCATCGATAATCAGCATCAATAATCAACCTCGACGTAAGGCAGGGTCCACAAATGGACAGCCGATGATGGGTCAATAAAAATTAATGGGGCCCAAGCATTTGGGTTAACCCACTAGAGAATGATGAGAATGGGCCTAACAAGGCCTAAGGGAAGGTTACAATGTGGACATCCAACCATCATTGCCCGTCAATGTGGACCTTTAACCAACATTGCTCCTAAGGAATGCCGCTCATAGGGTCAATCGTATAATGGTCCCACGGCCTCATACAAGCGCCTAATACACATCATCATGGGCCTCGCTTAAGGGGCATATACGTATCACAATGGGCCTCACTCATAGGCCAATATATATATATATATATATATATCATCGGGCCGTATCAAATGGGCCAAATCAAACTGGCCGAATCAAATGGGCCAATTTAAATGGGCCAAATCAATAGGCCGAATCAAATGGGTCGAATTAATAGGCCGAATCAAATGGGCCAAATCAATAGGCTAAATCAAATGGGCTGATCCAAATGGGCCAAATCAATAGGCCGAATCAAATGGGCCGATTCAAATGGGCTGAATCAATATGCCGAATTAAATGGGCCGAATCAAATGGGCTGAATCAAATGGTCCAAGTCGAATGGGCCAAACCAATGGGCCATAACAACTACACCATTCATTCATCTATAAAGATCATTTTAAAGCATTTTCCAAACAAATGAATCATGTCAAAAGACCATCTGGACCATACCACAAACCACAGTGGTGATAATGATTTCCACTGTTAAATTTTAGAGGGGGCCCACCATAGCATTTATTTTCCATCCAGTCCATGCATAAGGTCACAAAGACCTGTACAGGGAGGAAAAATAAATATTATATTGATACAAAACTTCTGTAACCCAAAGGGATCTCAATGGTAGACGTACAACTCCTCTGTTTTTTGTAGTGTGGTCCACGTGATACTAGATCTGTCTTATTTTCAGTCTCAAGCCTTGAGACAAGCTCGCTAGTTAGATGGATGACTTAGCTGGATCACATACATCAAGGGTGGGGTCCATGTACGTGGCTCACCAAAGATGTGAATCTGCTTCATTTTTAGTCTCGAGCTATGATGAGCTCCCCAAATGAATGGACGGTGGTGTGTTGGCCCCCACACATTCAACAGATGAACGGTAGGGATACAACACATGCATCATGGTGGGGTCTAGGAGCGTGGCTAGCATGTCAGAATGATGGACAGTTTTGATATGGCAAGTCCCTCATGTGCGGCTCACAGAACTCGCTGGCATCATGCATCAATGCTGCTGGACTGCTGGGCCAGCAGCCCAGCGTCCAGCGAATGGACAGTTAGGTGATCAAACCCCAGGATGGCATCATCAATACAGCAACACTATAGCTGCTGTATAAAATCACAGCTGTTTGGCTTCCCACAGAGGTGGGTCCTACGTGGGGCCCACCTAACATACAATATATATATATATATATTACACACATATATATACATATATATTATATTAATATATTTCATATATTATACATCCACTCCAGCATCCAGATGGACGGCCTGGATGGATGGATACATTACATACATTTCAAGGGGCCCATCATCCAAAGATCTAGGCGGTGTGGATAACATAGACATCACCGTGGGTCCACTTGAGTGTCGCCCATCAGTGGATTAAGCTAATATTTCTGTTTTCCCATCCTTCGAGCCTGCCCAAAGCCATCCAACAGGTGGATAACAAGGTAGCTGCACTGATGGATGGTGTGGATCTACTCAGTTCATCAAGGTGGGCCACACATCAAAGAGAGAGAGAGAGAGAGACGTGAAGGGGAGGGACCCCGCCACTATTGGGCCCTCCCAAATATAATGCATACATCAAGTGGGTCCCACAATAAGTGGGCCCTTAGAAATTAAAATCAACGGTGGATCACCCACCTATATCACTCCTTTAGCTCCTTGGACTCCTAGGCTCCTTATCTTCAATCTTGATGGAGGTTGATGAACATTGGAAGGTTGAGATGGGAGATGAGAGGGTGGAAAATTGGGTCACACATGTTTTTGGGAGAGATAGCTTTGGACATTGGAAGCTCTCATGGGAGTTAGGAGATTACTTAGAGAATGAGAGAGAAAGAGAGAGGAATGATGGATTGATAAAGAATGGTGGAATGGGTGTTGTAAGGAATGGGAATGGGAAGGTATGGGTTTAGTTGAAAATTGTGTAAAAGAGGAATGGGTAGGGAGAGAGAGAGAGTTAACTTTGGGAAAAGAAAGAATGGGTGCTTGTACTTGGGATAAGGTGAGGTGGCATGGGGTATGGGTGGTGTACTTGACTTAATTTGATGTGACGGGTCGTAGAGATTCTCTCGAAATTCGCAACGTGTGGCGTTTTTCGTAATGAAAGTGGGCCAACATCTCCTAGCTCGAGTATCGGATCAGTGCGCGAGTCATGGCGTTGGAACCGCAACAACAACGCGGTCACTACGGTATAAGTTTCAGGTCAAGCCGACTTCGGTATTCAGGACTCGGCTTAGGATCACGTGTAAACAACTGATACAGGTCAAGGTTTGCCAAAATTTGACCAAGAGGACCCCGGAAGCCTAAAGAACGGTATGGTCTAGGGTACGGGTCTTACAGCTCTCCCCTCCAAATAAAAAATTCATCCTTAAAATTTACACTATCATTGCAAGTAAACATAACTTATAATAGAAGAGGAAATAAAGTATCGTCATATAAAAGTGGAGACAGCATACAAGATACAACATATAATCAATCATCAAATAGATGGGGATAGCGCTCTAGAATCTTAGCCTCATGCTCTCAAGATGCCTCATCAACAAAATAGTGACCCCACTGAACCTTCACCAAAGGAATGACCTTGGTCCAAAGGACCTGCTCTTTCTGATCAAGGATATGAACTGGCTGTTCAATGTAAGAAGCGTCCTCACGAACCTCCAGCGGCTGCCAATCAATAACAGGAACTATGTTTGACTCACATTTCCTCAGCATAGAGACATGGAAAACATTGTGCACACTAGACAACTGAGATGGAAAGGTAAGCCGATAGGCCACGGCGCCAATGCCCCCAGTGATCTCAAAAGGTCTTATAAATCTCGAGTCAAACTTACCCTTTGCTCTAAATCAAACCACTCTCTTCATGGGTGAGACCTTGAGATACACTCTGTCCCCTACAACAAACTCCAAAGGACGACGCCGATGATCAGTAAAACTCTTCTGTCGACTCTGAGTTGTGCACATCCTCTACCTGATTATATGGATTACGTCTAACGTCTGCTGCACAAGCTCGGGACCTAAGAGACACCGCTCTCCAACCTAGGTCTAACAACTCAGAGATCTGCACGATCTATCATATAATGCCTCAAAAGGAGTCATCCAATGGTCGCCTGATAGCTGTTATTGTATGCGAACTCAGCCAATCGTAGATGCTCATCCTAGCTACCATAGAAGTCAATCATACAGGCCTGAAGCATATCCTCAAGGATCTAGTTGACCCTCTCGGTCTGGCCATCAATTTGCGGATGGTACATGGTACTGAGCTGTAAAACAGTCCCCATCGCTCTCTGAAAGCTCCCCCAAAACTAAGACGTGAACCTCGGTCTCAGTTAGAAATGATTGAGACTGGAATGTCGTGCAGTCTCACAATCTTATCGATGAATAACTTCGCAAGCCTGTCCAAAGACCAGGTTGCACGTATCGCAAGAAAATGTGCCGACTTCGACAGGCGATCCACGACAACCCAGATGGCATCATGACCACACTGAGTCCTCGGTAAACACATAATAAAATCTGTTGATATGTGCTCCCACTTCCACGTTGGGACGCTTAATGGCTGCAATGAACCAGGGGGTCTCTGATGATCAACCCTAACACGCTGGCATGTGTCACACTCGGCCATAAAACTTTGCAGCAATGGTTGTGCAATATTTGCACACATGGTTATTTAATATTTGCACACATGGTTATACACAAGAGGTGGCGTCCAGGCTTTTGTCAAAGAGGTTACGTGGAACCACGCAACGCATTCTTCCTTAACTTCAATTATGTAGAACCGCGCAAAGGACCTTAGGACAACATTCCACAATAGGTGGCGCCCTCCTCTGCAAGTGCTTCTTGATGTTCCGCTCAACCACACAAAGGACTTCCTCTAGGCCTCCTTGAAAAGTGGCGCAAGGCCCTCTCTCCACTTTCATTGTGTGGTTGCGCACAAGCAACTTCAGTTGCGAGCAGGCAACTTCAATTGCGCGAGTGCATGCAGGGATTCCCCTCTCTCCCTCTCCTATCTTGCTTCTCTCCCATTTTCTAGCCCACTAACTGACCAAACCCTTAAATGAGGCATGACGAGGGGTATTTATAGGCCCCACTCTCTTACATAGTGGTGATCACCACCACTTGCCCTTCGCATAATATCCATCTCCCCCTCTTAAACAACGGTGCCACCAAGCTCTCCTTTAAATGGTGGTGTACAATCACTTCTTCATTAAAATGACACCTATGCACCCTTTTTTACCAAAACACCCTCTTTACTGCCTTTTACTAAAATACCTAAACTACCCTTGGACATTGATTTTTACTAAAATACCTAAACTACCCCCGAACACTGATTTTTACCAAAATACCTAAACTACCCCTGGACACTGATTTTTACTAAAATACCTAAAATACCCCCAAACACTGATTTTTACCAAAATACCCCTAGAGACTGATTTTTACCAAAATACCCAAAATACCCCCGGAGACTGATTTTTACCAAAATACCCCCGAAGACTGATTCGTACCAAAATACCCTCAGAGATTATTTTCACCAAAATACCCTCGGAGACTGATTTTCACTAAAATACCCAAAATAACCTCCGAGACTGATTTTCACCAAAAACAGAGTGCACAAGCTTAGGAAAGATCCGTACCATGGAATTCTCTAACCAATGCAATGAAATATTTTTTGTGCCTCAGCAGATGCCCCCTCAATCCTTCTTTGATTGATTCACAAAATCAAATGGAAGATCAATCTTCTTCTGACCAAAGAACTGAATGAACTGCGACTAAAGGATGACTGAATGATCATACTCGCATGGAAGACTGGATGATCGTGCTCAAACGGAAGACTTGAATGACGCATTTGAACGGAAGAGTGGATGATCGGGTTTGAATGAAAGGCTAGAATGATTGCGTTCGAGCGGAAGAGTTGAATGATTACTCTCAAACAAAAGACTTGAATGATTGCGCTCAAACGGAAGGCTTGAATGCCCCCTGCTAGCAGTGTGGAGCAAATGCTTCACTAGGGAGAACTATCTTGGTCATCAAAACTTGTCACTGTAATAGTTGTGGTGACTCCATCTTTGACCAACTTGATTAGAGAACTTTCTTTCAACACCGCTACTCCTGCAACGGTCTCTTTGATCAACTCTAACATCTCTTTCCTTCAACTTATATCTAGGGTGTTGTTCATTAATGCTGCTCCTACCGCAACAACTTTTCGATTGTTTCCTTTATTCATGATCTGCATAACCCAAGCTTTCGAATGATAGTCTTTCCTACCAAATTAATTAGAATTAATATCTCAATACATTATAATATTTCAATTTAGCTTTATGAAGCATTGATAATTGTATAAATATATTAAAAGCTTCTTCTCTCTTTAAGTTGATTATGATATTTTCTCCGTCATCATGCTTCGCATTGCATTTTTTACTCATTATATTGCACTTTTGGAGATTTCATCTTTAGCTCCAAAGGTTCAACCGCTGAGTCTTTTTGCTGAGTTGTTTCTTCATTCCTTGGATCTTTGCTAATTCTGAAAAATAAACAAGACTTCTTTTAATTTCCATTTAATAACTTTTCAAAGGTCATAGAAGTTACTAATGATGATTCCATTTGTTCTGTCTCCATCAGATCTGGTACTTGAAGTCTTGCGATATTATTACTCATAATTCTTGGCATATGAATTTCTCCACCATGTATAAGAAATTATCAGAAAGACCAAGGCCTAGATTACTTTAGAGAAATATATCATGCCCCCTCTCTAGGTCAATCTTCGCGTAATCTTTAACGAACCCAAATAATATATCTGAATCTTTATATTGTTCGGAAGAGAATGATAATTCTTCACTAGTTTATTCTCTGCCCCCCTTTTGAGAATCCTGTGCGATAATATTTCTTTATCATCAAGAAGGCATTTGCTGCTGCTGTAATTTGAACCTGATTCAAGAGAAACACATTTTTGTATATTGTTTACTCAATATTTAAAATTTTCATTAGGCAATTGTATATTTAAGCATATCTAAAGTGAAATATGTATCTGCCACATTTTTTTACTCAATATTATGCTTTTTTTAGCAGTGGAGCTAGTGTACTTTTGACTAACCATACTTTAACTGGACATGACTTGACTTGACTGGACTTTACTGAACTTAACTCGACTAGATTTGAGTGAACTAGACGACCAGATTTGACTGAACTGGACTTAACACTGGGCTCAAAGAGAAAGATAGTTTATCACCAGTTTCAGGCTGGGCTTAAGGAGCAAAGGCTCAAGAGAGCAGGGCTTAAGAGAGCAAAGGCTCAAGAGAGCAGGGCTCAAGGAGCAAAGTAGTTTACCGCCAATTTCGGGCTGGGCTCAAGGAGTAAAGGCTCAAGAGAGCAGGGCTCAAAAGAGCAAAGGCTCAAGAGAGAAGGGCTCAAGGAGCAAAGTAGTTTACCGCCAATTTTGGGCTGGCCAATTTTGGGTTTTTTAAATCGTTGAAGCTTTGTAGGTCTTATGAGTAGTTGGCCATATAGGCTTGGCTAGGCTGCCTTAAATGATAAATTGTTGTCACTGACGTAATAGTTGATCGTACAAGCTTTGCTGAAGATAATAGATCAATAATTGAAGATGACAGATCGATGATTGATATATCACCCCTGCTACTGTTGATGATATCCCAAACGGAGTTTCAGCTTGGTAATAATATCAATTCGGATAAATTTCGATAATAGAATAATCTTTACATCTGCGATATGGAGATGACAATGGTAGTTTTAATAATCTAATCCAGCAACCATCATCAGTGTTTGAAAGTCTATCTTTTCTTTATGGCATCAGACTTCTGAGACTTTGACATTCCTGAGACTTTGGTTTCCGAGACCTTGGTTTATAAGACTTTGGTTATCTGAAACTTTGGCCTTCTTAGTATTCTTCTTATCTTACGATGCCCCCTTTTAATTTAAAAGTATTATGTCAATAATCTTCAAAATCAAAACTATAGTTTATCTTCAAGGATAACGTATTTTGTATGCTTTTATCTGCCGCCTAAATAATTACGACGTGTAGCTTTTAAGTTAAAATACAGCGAATCTTCTTGGTATTCAGGAATGATATATTTTGCTGAACTGGCAAATATACTGATGGAAATTTGCCCCTATGATGAATATACTCGGCTTGGTTTCTTCTTGCCTGTTCTTTTTTTCTTCTTTGCTTTATTTCCTTTAATACTTTAGCCTTGGCAATTCGACTTTCTCTGTAGCTAGTAATCATAAAGAGTATGTCGTCTTCTTTGCTTGAATTATCTGAACACTTTCTTTACTTTCTTATTTGTAAAATCTTTGATGTTCTCTTTAGTGGAATTTCAACTCTTTACCTTTGACAATCCTTTGTTTCACTTTCTTTCTTCAGCAGTATCTGCTGTTACTCTCTTAAGACTTTCAAATAGCTGATTCATATGAGAGTTGAGCAACTTCACTTTAACTCTTTTCAAATCACAAATTTAACTTGCTTTTCTACTCGGGCAAGTTGTGACAATGCCCCCAGGGTTCTCTATTCACCGATGAATTCATTAATTCATTAATTGATTCGTCTACTTGTTGGTGAGCAATGCCTGATTCAATTGAAATTAACTTCTCAGCTGAAGGTTTTCCTTAGGGTTCACTATTGCTTACGGTAGTCACTGTTGAAAAGTTGGGGATTTCTTCAGCAACATGCTATTCTGGTGAAGACTTTGAATGTACTGATTTCCTGTTTTCTTACACACTTCGAATGTACTGTTATCCGTACTTGGTAGGATGATATTCCTTGTAAAAGAAGATCGAACCCTTCATTTTTCAGATATCACTATGTTTCATTTTTTTAAAACTCCAAACGTACGAACTCTTGATATGCATGCCACGGGCCCACCTTTCATCAAATCCCAGCCGTCTCCGTCAACTTGATCGAATCACCATTGTCTTTATACGCACAATACCCTCTACCCTTTGCGCGGGTCTACTCAACCAATCATGGTTTGTGCAAGTTAGCGTAAAGGTCTCAACACACTTGTCAGTCCGATGTTGCACAAGTGCGTGTGACCTCCTATACCATTTGCGTAGTCCGGCTGGTCATAGCTTACGCGAGCCGACGCAAACGCATGAATTCCTACTTTTTACTTCATTCTTCTTTACGTATTCCTTCTTTCTAATCTTCTTTCTTCTTTCTTCCTTATCTTTGATATCTTCTCATCTCTCAAAATCAATGCATGATAGAAACTTTGTACACTTTTGTGCATTAACACACTATCATCCATCTTTCATCATCTCACCGCGCTACTAATGAAGCAGAAACTGCTTTGGACATTACCTGACAATGTCTATCTTTGATCACAACTGATTTGATCTTCTCTGATACTTTTTGGTGGAAATCTATTAGATGTGAAGTGGACAACTATGTTAGTCGGGAGAAAGGTCATTGCAGTATACCTGCCATTCGGAACAGAGTGTTAGTTGTTTTAATTAAATAAAAATGTACTTTGTTTTTAGAGATGAAGGGGAGGATGTTTCCATTGAGAGTCACCATTTTGGCATTTATACAGATGCCAAAAAGTGATAAATGTTCTCTGAAATTTTTTTAAGCTACCATTGAATAATAAAATCCCCAGTGGAGTCGTCATTTTGTTTCGACAAAAAATAAATGCATTTGATTTGGGGATTTATTTAATGATAACAAAGAATTCAATGAGAGAACAATGATCACATTTATTATGAGTTCATTTACATCCTTGGGGTCCCTTGATTCTGAAAATAAAGTACAATCAATCAAAGTAATGAATGAAATAGAACATGGTCCGATGGCAATTTCGGCAGCATTTCGACGCTTTTTTATCACATCTCTAGGGGAGATGGGTTGTGCGGGCTTGAAACCCTTGATCTGACCGTTGAGATCAATTCCGATCATCTATCCGTTCGTTCTTCCTTGATCTGACCGTTGAGATCAATTCCGATCATCCTTTCGTTCATTCTTCCTTAATCTCTTGAAATGTGGAGCGATCATCATCATTCCTTGAAATGTGGAGCGATCATCTTCATTCCTTGAAATGTGGAGCAATCTGTATGAGGGTAGGAGTACACAGGCAAGGTGGCACATAGAGTTTCCTTTAAGACAACATCAGGCTTGTCTAAGGACAAACTCCTCTTAATGTGGCGCATGGAATATGTAAGTGCTATGGTCTCATGCTCCTTTGATTGTCAAATTTTGTTGTGCCAAAACCTCTATCTGTGCCTTATGTTTGCATGTTGATATGTATATGCTCAAGACACTGCATCACAATGGTTCAAGAAATGTACGGTGCTTTGCTTCAAGAAATATAAAGTCATGTACTTTAAGCATCTCTGTTCAAAGCTACATCGATAAGAAGAGTACATTTCAAGACTTAAGTACATTTCAAGACTCAAGTACAACTAAAGATGAAGTTTAACTTCAAGCTTTCAAAGATCTCAAGATCAAGCTACATCAAGATAGAGATCTCAAGCTTCATAAGGTTCAAAGGTCAACCTATATCAAAAAGGATGAAGTTCAATGTTCTTACTTAATGTTCCAGGTATGATAGACCTTAGATTGACCTTAAGGTAGGTCATTTTGTATACATAATTCAAAATGAATCTATTTATATGAATTGGTCTGTTTTAAGACTAGTCCTAGACCTTGTTCGACTAGTCCTAGCACTGGTTCGACCAGTCCAAGAAATTCCATGACCAGTCCTAAGTTGTTGAAGATTTTCATAATTTTTTTGGTTACTCTACGACCAGTCCTGGAGACTGTTTGACCGGTCGTAGGGAGGTCACGACTTGACCTTTGACCAGTCCTAAAATTACGACTCAAACTCCAGCAACCAAGCCTGGTTGTCTACGACCAATCCTGGGTCAGCTACGACCGGTCGTAGGTGGTCCACGACTAGTCGTAAACTCCCTAAGACCAATCGTAGACGGTTTTCAAAGATCGCGCTTAAAAATTTAAAATGTCGTTGAAGCTATGACCAGTCAAAGGGTTCCTAAGACCAGTCGTAGACATGATCTTTTCATCTATAAATTGAACACAAATTTTAGAGTTTTTCATCGATTAATTTCAAGAAAATTCAAGCCTCCACTCTGAGATAAATTTGTTCATTTTAAGTTGCGCTATGCATATTCAATATTCTTTTTGTTAGCTTTTCTTATTTGATTTTATTCCTATATTCCAATCTTATTTGAAAAGAGGAATTATTGTATTCCTTCTTCTTGGAATCAAAATCAAATAGAGCTACGCCCATTTGATTTAATTTAAAATCAATTAAAACTTTGAACCATTGTAAAGTGAGTATTAGACATTGAACGTTGGTTCGAACATCTACTCTGATTGGTTCTATCAGGGCTACTACAAAAAGGAGAAATCTAGGTATTTTACGTTTATGTAAAATTTCTATTCTTTTGGTTTTTGTTTGAGATTCGCAAGAAAATCTCATTGTGTGGTTATCTGAGGAGAGCCAAAAAAACTCAAACATTGTGGGTTTTTGGATTGTGTAAGCCCAAGTTAAAAAGACACAATTGTGAAGGTTTTAGGTGAACCTATGAAACCTATTTTGTTAGTGAAGGCTAATATCCCCTGTGTGAGGATATTAAGAGTGGAGTAGCATTCTGTATGGCTGTTGTTGAACAGTTGGCGTACACACAGGCGAACCACTATAATTCTTTGTCTTGTAGTTTGAATGCTTGCTTAAGTTTTATATCTTTTATCATTCAGAATTGTGGAATGTATGTGTGGATGTGAATATTGTAAAATTTACATTTCAAGCACAGTGGGAATGTTGTAATAATTTAGATTTAAATTCCTGCAATTTATTTCAATTCCTTGCTATTTATTTATTCCTCTCCGGTTTGAGTTTTTGATACAAAGGACATTCTAGAAATAAGGTTGTCCTGCCATTAACCCTTGGTTTTTATGGCGTAAGGTTGTCCTTAGAACTGAATTCGTATCAACCTCTCAATTCTTGTTTATTGAGGTTGCTTTTGTTTCAGCATTGTGAATTGATTTATTTTATTTGGTTATCATATTTGTTTATTCCGCTGTTAAAGTTTTATTTTGGCATCGTCCTATTCACACCCCCCCCCCCCCCCCTCCTCTAAGACGTATAGCTAGGCCATTTCAAGTGGTATCAGAGCCTAATAGCTCATTTTTAAATTCTTTATTTTTGGATTCATTTCCTGAGCTAACGATCTAAGCTATATTTAAGATGTCAAATTTTGATAGCCTTTCAGTCACTAGGCCTCCACCATTTGATGGCTTCAACTATGCCTATTAGAAAGCCAGGATGAGGATTTTCCTCAACTCAATGGATGAGAGTGTGTGGCAAGGCATAGTGACTGAATGGACCCCTCTTACCATGGAAGTAACTTGTGTCGATGGTTCAAAATCAATAAAAATTTCACCTTATTTCTCTTGGACCACACTTCAGAAAAGTGAGAGTAGTGTTAATGCAAAAGCACTAAATGCAATCACTTGCGCACTATCACCGGATGAATTCAAAAGAATTATATCATGCGATACTGCAAAGCAAGCTTGGGATATATTAGAAATGACACACGAGGTACATCAATTGTCAAAAAAGCTAATGTCCAACTCCTCACAACCAAATTTGAAGAAATTCATTTGGAGGAAAATGAAATGTTTATGGACTTTTATACAAGATTAAATGACATTGTAAACTCTATGTAGGGTCTTGGTGACAAAATCCCAGAAAGTAAAGTATGTGCAAAGATACTACGCTCACTTCCTAATCGGTTCAACTCTAAGATAACCATAATCCAGGAACTTCGTGATACAGACAATATGAGGGTAGAAGAACTAGTTGGTTCTTTACAAACTTATGAGTTAAACTTTAAAGCTCCTAAAAGTAAATCTATCGCTCTTAAATCTTCTAAATGTATTTCTCAAGAAAACTCTGATTCTGAAGATGATATGGCTCTTTTAGCGAAAAAGTTTTACAAGATTTTCAAGAGTAAAAAGAGGGTTGATATTCAAAAATCAAATGATGAGAAAAGATCAAAACATAAATCTAAAACTTGAAAGTCTTTAAAAGATAGTCAATGTTACAACTGCCAAGAATATGGGCATTTAGCAAATGAATGTCCTAAAAAGGACAAACCCAAAAAGAAGGTTATGTTGGCTATTTGGGATGAATCGTCTGATTCTGAAGCTTCTTCTGAATCAGCAGATTCTGAAACTGAGTTGGGCAATGAAGTTAAAGCCCTTATGACTCTAGCCAAATTCACTTTTTCAAATCATGATGATTCAACTAGCGAAGAAAATCTGAATAGTGATTATGAAAATGAAAATGATCTTCAAGACGCTTACAATGCCCTATACAAGGAAAGTTGTAAAATTGCTGTCAAACTAAAACTTCAAAAAGAAAAGTTTTTTAAACTCAAAGAATGTTTTGAATCTCTTATTTTAGAAAAATCTCAAATTTCAGATTGTTTTGAAAAATAAAAATGCGATTTAGAATTCAAAACCTCCCTAATTGAAAATCTGAAATCTGAAAATGAGAAACTTAAAAATGAAGTATCTTCTCTTCTGAGTTTAAAGGATACATGGAGGTATGCCCAAGGAGATCCAAAGTTAGAAAAACTTTTATTCGGATCTAGAAAATGTGGCGACAGATCCGGGTTGGGCTACGATAAAAATGCTCCTCTTAAACAAAAGTATACTTCTCCTAAGTTTGTGAAAGGAGAGTCCTCTAACTCAAAAGGGAAAAATACTAGTAAAGGTTTTTCTAAAAATACAAAAACTTTTCAAAAACCTAAAAGCAACTATGTCGACTTCAAAAATCAGAACAGAAACCCACTAGCTGAAAAGATAGTTGATTTACTCAAGGAGATCTTAAAATCTAACTCAGTAGGTCATTCTTATAACAACAGACAGAAGAAGACCAACTATACTCCTAAACCCAAAACAGTTCTGAAATGGGTTCCTAAGGTTGCCTGCTTGGTTGCCCACACCGCTTTCAAAGCTTCAAGCCATTCAAAGTGGAACTTAGATAGTGGATGCTCCAGGCATATAACAGGCGACAAGGCTTTATTCCCCAATCTTAAAGATATGACTGATGGGTCAATTACTTTTAGTGATGGAAGCAATTGCAAGATAATTGGCCAAGATACCGTTCAACTCTATAATCTTTCCTTATTTAAGAATGTTTTATATGTTGAGGGGCTAAAACACAACCTGTTAAGCATATCCCAAATATGCAATAACAACCGTAGTGTGAAATTTTCCAATCAAGGTTGTGAAATAATAAACAAAATGGGTTCTGTAATATTAACTGGTCGTAGAACTTCTGAAAACTGCTATATTGTAAGCGATGGTAGCTCATCTAATCAACAGTGCTACATGGTTCATACCGATGAGACAGAATTATGACATAAACGCTTTGGACATGTACACTATCGGAATTTATACAGATTGAACAAAGGAGAACTAATAAGAGGTCTACTTAAATTACAAAAAGTAGACAAAATATGTGGTGAATGCCAGTATGGCAAGCAAACAAGGAGCTCTCACAAAAAGGTGAACTGCAATGCCACATTAAGACTACTCAAGCTACTCCACATGGATCTTATAGGACCTACAAGGACTGAGAGTCGAGGTGGCAAAAAATACATCCTGGTAATTGTGGATGATTTTACCAGATTCACTTGGGTAGCTTTCTTAAGAGATAAATAAAAAACCATTAATGAAGTGAAAAGGATTATCAAACGGATCCAGACTGAAAAAAGTTCTCAAGTCTGTAAGATCCATAGTGATCATAGATCTGAGTTCAAAAATAGCAGTTTTGAAAAGTTCTGTAGCGATCAGGGAATATTGCATGAATTCTTTACACCCAAAACACCACAACAAAATGGAATTGTGGAGAGGAAAAATAAAGTGCTTCAAGAAATGGGAAACGTAATGTTAAATAGTATGAAGCTCCCTAGAAATCTTTGGGCTGAAGCAGTGAATACTACCTGCGATATTATTAACCAAGTTTATACTTGTAAACCTAATAATAAAACAGCTTACGATCTTTGGTTTCATAAGAACCCTACTGTCAAATACTTTCGAGTTTTTGGCAGCAAGTGCTATATTTTACATGACTATGAAAATTTGAAAAAGTTTGACACTAAGAGTGATGAAGGGATCTTTTTAAGATAGTCTTTAAACAGTCGTGCATATAGTGTACTGAACAACAGGACCGGTGTGATTCAAGAGTCCATTAATGTGGTCATTGATGATCAATTGAATACACCTGCCCCAAGTTTAGGTAATGATGAAGTTCTTTTAATTGACAAACCAAATACTTCATCAAATCAAGAAAACTCTAACCGAGGACTATCAAAGATCATCCAACTACTCAAATTCTTAGAAACCCTCTCACTGGTGTGCGCACTCGTAGACAATTAGAAGACATATGTAACTACGTGTGTTTTACATCCCAAATTGAACCAGCTAACGTAAAAGAAGCTATTTCTGACGAAAACTGGATAGTTACCATGCAAGAAGAACTTAATCAATTTATTTGTAATGATGTCTGGTATCTCGTTCCTATACCTAAAGATAAACACATTATAGGAACAAAGTGGATTTTCAAAAATAAGTCTGATGAACTTGGAAATATAATTCAAAATAAGACAAGACTGGTTGTACAAGGGTACACTCAAATTGAAGGCATCGATTACGATGAAACCTTTGCTCCAGTTGCTCGCCCTGAATCAACTTTTTATATCCATTGCATGTTATATAAAATTTAAGATTTATCAAATGGATGTAAAGAGTGCTTTTTTGAATGACGATTTACATGAAGAGGTATATGTTGAACAACCTACAGGATTTGAAGACCCTAAGTTTACTGATCATGTATACCATCTTAAAAAAGCTTTCTATGGTCTAAAACAAGCTCCCAGGGCATGGTATGAGAAATTGACTAAGTTTTTACTTAGTCATAATTTTCAAATGGGCAGTGTAGATAAGACGCTTTTTGTTAAGAGAAACAATAAAAATGTTTTAATAGTTCAGATCTATGTTGATGATATTATTTATGGATCAACTTGTACTAACATGACTATTGAGTTTGCAAATTTAATGAAATCTAAGTTTGAGATAAGCATGGTTGGGGAATTACATTATTTCCTAGGGTTACAAGGAAACCAACAACCTGATGGAATTTTTATTTCTCAAACCAAGTATGCTTTGAACTTGATTAAAAGGTTCAGATTTAAGAATGGTAAGAGTTTTGAGATTCCTATGGGTATAACTCTAAGACTCTCAAAGGACTCAACAGGTAAAGATGTGAATCCTAAATTGTATCATAGCATGATTGGTAGTTTGCTTTATTTAACTACTAGTAGACCTGATATAGCTTTTAGTGTTGGTATTTATGCTAGATATCAGTCTAATCCTAAAGAATCTTATTTAATTGTTGTTAAGAGGATTATTAGATATGTTGCAAGTTCTGTGCATTTGGGTCTTTGGTATCCATATGATACTAGTGTCTAGTTGGCTGGGTATTCAGATGTTGATTGGGCTGGTAATATTGATGATAGAAAATCAACCAGTGGTGGTTGTTTTTATATTGAAAATTGCTTGGTTTCTTGGTTTAGCAAGAAGCAAAGTTCTATATCGCTCTCAACTGCTGAGGCTGAATACATTGCAGCTAGAAATGCATGTACTCAGCTTGTTTGGATGAAACGTATGTTAAGCGATTATGGAATTACACAGGACTTAATGGTTTTATATTGCGATAATTCCAGTGCAATAAATATTTCTAAAAACCCAATCTAACATTCACGTACCAAGCACATTGACATTAGGTATCGTTATATTCGTGAATTAGTGGAAGAAAAAAAAATATCTTTGGAATATATTCCTACCGAGACTCAACTTGCGGATATTTTCACTAAATCGCTTGACAAAAGTAGGTTTAATAAATTAAAGTTTGATCTTGGTATGTGAAATTTAAATTGAATATTCTTGCATTATTGTATCATTTTATATATATATTTATTTATCTTTTTGGCTAAATTTTGAAATTAGTTGTAAAATGTAATTTTTGGCCGGTACTTGACTAATCGTGAGTATACACGACTAGTCTTAGTACGATCGGTCATGTATATCCACGACCAGTCGTAGAACTCGTGAAATCACTTTAAATTGGGGAAAGCTTCTTCTTCTTCATTTCCATTTCACTCTCCAACGAGCCTAAGCCTGACCGGTCGGACCCACCATCATTTTCCTTCAAGGTTAGTGGTTCTTTTGCATTTTTCTTATAGAATCTTACTTATTGTATCTCATTTTTCACTCTTGTGCACTTTATTTGGTCTTTCAATGCAAGATTGGGGTTCTTCTTTTCAAAAATCTGATCTATCAAAACCCATTCCATATTTTTTGAATCTAGTTGTTTTCTTGTATCTGGTGTTGCAAATGGATCCTAAAGGGAAAAAGAAATCTTCCCGTGGTCCATCTTCTTCTAGATTAACTCCCATCACACAACGCCATCTTCGATCTCCCGAAAATGATCCATCCGATGTACAGGATTTGCATATGCGCAATGTCATCGTTGAACGTCCAGTTGATCTTAACCACATTGCTCAATTTGGTATCCTACCTCTACTCCAATCAGTAGGTTGAGATAACATCTTACATTAGGGTGGGCCTGCATACCAGTCTATTGCTCAATCCATATTAGCATGCATCTTTGATTTTTCATATGAGAATTTAACATTTAAAATTGATACTAGAGAAGGTCTATTTGAAGTAGATCGACATTTAATAGCCGGTCTCATGGAAATCCCTGTTAATGATGAGGGTATTCCCATTCATACATTATCTGAAAAACTCTCTGAATCAGAAAATTAGATGCTCACCAGAGATTTATGCAATATGGAAGTGCAATGGACCCATAAAGGAAATACGCTCCCCTTAAGGTATTTGTTACCCAGATACAGGGTTCTTCATAAATCTTCATCTCAAATCTGTATCCACGGTCTGGCAACAAAAAGGAACTAACTACCTTTATGGTTCGTGTTTTGCATTGTGTCATTACTGGTGTAAAGATCTGTTTACCTTCTTTAATTTGTCATTCCATCATTCAGTTTCGAATCCATCCTGGTCATAGTGATCTTCCATTTGCCTATTTTATGACTATTTTAGCTACTCACATGCTCGTGGCTATGCTTGTTAGAGAGGCCCCTATTCATCATCTTATTTTTAACAATACAAATATTAACAAGATGAAATTGGGATTGGCTCCTGGCCAAGTGGATGTTGGTGGTAGTGGTACTGAAGCTGGGAATGAAGCGGAAGATGCTGGCAATCTTCCTGATGATGTTGATATGAATGATATTTTTGATGAGCTTGATTCAGATTCTGGAAATGTTCCTGACTATGAGTCATCTAAGTTTGATGCTCGTCTTCATGCTCTAGAGGAGAAGGTAGAGAATATGAATGTTGCTCATGATCTTCAGTTTAAATATATGCGCAAGTATCTTAGGCGCTTGAACAAGGGGATGCATAAACTTGATCCTACCATTCCTGCTCCATCTTCAGGATCTGATTGAGTGATTTTAATTCTTGGTCTATATTAACTTTCATACTTATGTTGGATTGTGCACTTTAGTTGGTTTGCTAACTTTTTAGTTAAACTGGTAAATGGATTGTGAACTTTTACTTGCTTATATATTGTTGATTAAATCCATCTATCACTCTATATTTTAATCCTTTACATTGTTTCTTCCTTTGTCCTTTTGTGACAAAAAGGGGGAGAAGGCTTGTAGAAGCTCTTTTGGAAGCTTTTGGTTTGATTGCTAATGGATATGAGTAGTACTATAATATGTGTAACAATCATTATATTTTTCATATGTGTGCTGCAACATAATTATATTTTTCATATATGTGCTGCTACTCAGGGGGAGTAATTATTGATGAATGTTGTGTGCTTGGTAGTTTATGACAACTGGTGCATGATTCTTTATTATGCATGTGGTGCTTCTCTTATTTTTATATGAGTGTGTTTTGTCACAAATTTGACAAAGGGGGATATTGTAAGTGCTATGGTCTCATGCTCCTTTGATTGTCAAATTTTGTTATGCCAAAGCCTCTATCTGTGTCTTGTGTTTGTATGTTGATATGTATATGATCAAGACACTGCATCACAATGGTTCAAGATATATACGGTGTTCTGCTTCAAGAAATGTAAAGTCATGTACTTTAAGCATCTATGTTCAAAGCTACATCGATAAGAAGAGTACATTTCAAGACTCAAGTACATTTCAAGACTCAAGTACAACTAAAGATGAAGTTTAAGTTCAAGCTTTCGAAGATCTCAAGATCAACCTACAGCAAGATAGAGATCTCAAGCTTCATAAGGTTCAAAGGTCAACCTACATCTGAAAGGATGAAGTTCAATGTTCATACCTAATGTTCCAGGTATGATAGACCTTAGATTGACCTTAGGGTAGGTCATTTTGTATATATAATTCAAAATGAATCTATTTATATGAATTGGTCTGTTCTAAGACTAGTCCTAGACCTTGTTCGACTAGTCCTAGCACTGGTTCGACCAGTCCAAGAAATTCCACGACCAGTCCTAAGTTGTTGAAGATTTTTGAAATTTTTTTGGTTACTCTATGATCAGTCCTAGATACTGTTCCACCGGTCGTAGGAAGGTCACCAATCGACCTTCGACCAGTCCTAGAACTACGACTCAAACTCCAGCAACCAAGCCTGGTTGTCTATGACCAGTCATGGGTCAGCTACGACCAGTCATAGGTAGTCCACGACCAGTCGTAGACTCCGTAAGACCAACCGTAGAACAGTTTTCAAATATCGCGCTTAAAAATTCAAAATGTCGTTGAAGCTACGACTAGTCGAAGGGTTCCTAAGACCAATCGTAAACGTGATCTTTTCATCTATAAATTGAACATGAATTTCAAAGTTTTTCATCGATTAATTTCAAGAAAATTCAAGCCTCCACTCTGAGATAAGTTTGTTCATTTTAAGTTGCGCTGTGCATATTTAATATTCTTTTTCTTAGCTTTTCTTATTTGATTTTATTCTTATATTCTAATCTTATTTGAAAAGAGGAATTGTTGTATTCCTTCTTCTTGGAATCAAAATCAAATAGAGCTACGCCCATTTGATTTAATTTAAAATCAATTAGAACTTAGAACCATTGTAAAGTGATTATTGGACATTGAACGTCGATTCGAACATCTACTCTAATTGGTTCTACCAGGGCTACTACAAAAAGGAGAAATCCAGGTATTTTATGTTTATGTAAAATTTCTATTCTTTTGGTTTTTGTTTGAGATTCGCCAGAAAAATCTCATTATGTGGTTATCTAAAGAGAGCCAGAAAACTCAGACAATGTGGATTTTTGGATTGTATAAGTCCAAGTTAAAAAGACACAATTGTGAAGGTTTTAGGTGAACCTGTGAAACCTATTTTGTCAGTGAATGCTAATATCCCCAGTGTGAGGATATTAGGAGTGGAGTAGCATTCTGTGTGGCTGTTGTTAAACAGTTGTTGTACAAACAGGCAAACCACTATAATTCTCTGTCTTGTGGTTTGAATGCTTGCTTAAGTTTTATATCTTTTATTATTCAGAATTGTGGAATGTATATGTGGATGTTAATGTTGTAAAATTTACATTTCAAGCACAGTGGGAATGTTGTAATCATTTAGATTTAAATTCCTGTAATTTATTTCAATTCCTTGCTATTTATTTATTCCTCTCCAGTTTGAGTTTTTGATATAAAGGACATTCTAGAAATAAGGTTGTCCTGCCATAAATCCTTAGTTTTTATGGTGTAAGGTTGTCCTTAGAACTGAATTCGTATCAACCTCTCAATTCTTGATTATTAAGGTTGCTTTTGTTTCAGCATTGTGAATTGATTTATTTTATTTGGTTATCATATTCGTTTATTCTGCTGTTAAAGTTTTATTTTGGTATCGTCCTATTCACCCCCCCCCCCCCCCCCCCCTCCTAGGACGTATAGCTATGCCATTTCAAAATATCCGTTAAGACAACATAAGACTTGTCTTAAGACAACCCCCATGGAAAGTGGCGTTGGAAGCCAAGCATCAAGACAAGTTCCCTTTGGAAGTGGTGTTGGAAGCCTTGCATCAGGACATGTTCCACATGAAATGGCGTTGGAGGTTTCCTTTGTAGCAATAGTTGTGCAATATTTGCAAACATGGTTATGTAGTATTTACACACATGGTTATACAATATTTGCACACATGGTTATGCACAAGAGGTGGTGTCCAAGCTTTTTTCAAAAAGGTTGTGGGGAACTGTGTAACGCATTCTTCCTTAACTTCGATTGCGTGGAACCGCGCAAAGGACCTTAGGACAGCATTCCACAATAGGTGGCGCCCTCCTCTGCAAGTGCTTCTTGATGTTGTGCTCAACCGCGCAAAGGACTTCCTCCAGGCCTCCTTAAAAAGTGGTGTAAGGGCCTCTCTCCACTTTCATTGCGTGGTTGAGTGTAAGCAACTTCAGTTGCGCGGTTGCGGGCAGGCAACTTCAGTTCCGTAGGTCCACGTAGGGACTCCCCTCTCTCCCTCTCCTATCTTGCTTCTCTCCCATTTTCTAGCCCACCAACTGACCAACCCCTCAAATGAGGAATGGGGAGGGGTATTTATAGGCCCCACTCTCTTACATAGTGGTGATCACCACCACTTTTCCCTTCACATAATATCCATCTCCCTCTCTTAAACAACAGTGTCCATCAAGCTCTCCTTTAAATGGTGGTGTACAATAACTTCTTCATTAAAATGACACCTGTGCACCCTTTTTTACCAAAACACCCTCTTTACTGCCTTTTACTGAAATACCTAAACTACCCTTGAACACTAATTTTTGCCAAAATACCTAAACTACTCCCGAACATTGATTTTACCAAAATACCTAAACTACCCCCGGACACTGATTTTTACCAAAATACCTAAAATACCCCCGAACATTGATTTTTACTAAAATACCCAAAATACCCCCAGAGACTAATTTTTACCAAAATACCCAAAATACCCCGGAGACTAATTTTCACTAAAATACCCAAAATACCCCCGAAGACTGATTTTCACCAAAATACAGAGTGCACAACCCTGGGAAAGATTCGTACCATGGAATTCTCTGACAAATGCAATGGAATATTTTTTGTGCCTCAACACATCCACCGCCACGTTTGTCATGCCTGGGTGGTACTGGAGGTCAAAATCATAGTCCTTCTAGAGCTCCATCCAATGTCTCTACCTCATGTTCAGCTGGGACTAAGAGAATAGATACTTCAAGTTCTTGTGGTCAGAGAAGAGCTTGAACCTGACCCCATAGATATAGTGTCTCAACACCTTCAATGCGAAGACAACTACTGCCAGCTTCAGATCATGTGTGAGGTAGTTTAGCTCATGGACCTTGAGCTGGCGAGAAGCATAAGCCACTGGTCTCTCATGCTGCATCGGGACAACACCTAAGTCAATACGCGAAGCATCGATAAATATAATAAATCCATCACTCCTAGAGAGAAGAGTGAGGACAGGAACGGACGTGAGGCGGTTCTTCAGCTCCATAAATGCTCGCTCACAAGTGTCTCTCCAAATAAACTTTACGCCCTTCCGAGTCAACCTGGTCAACGGAGCTGCAATATAGGAGAAGCCCTCAATGAAACACCGATAGTAGCCTACCAAGCCAAGGAAACTGGGGATCTTGGATGCGCTCGTGGGCTGGTCCCACAGACGCACTGCCTTAACCTTCGAGGGGTCCACTACGACACCCTCCCTCGTCACCATGTGATCTAGAAACTTCACCTCCTCCTGCCAAAACTCACACTTCTCCAGCTTCGCATACACCTGGTGGGCATGGAGGGTCTACAATGCGATCTGCAGATGCTGCATATGTTCCTCACGGGTCCTTGAACATATCAGTATGTCGTCGATGACTTCCACAACAAACTGATCGAGATACAAATGGAAGACCTCGTTCATCAACTACATGAAGATTGCGGGTGCATTGGTCAGTTTGAATGACATGACCTGAAATTCAAAATGACTATAACGCGTCTTGAAAGCCATCTTCGAGATGTCCTCCTCTCGGACCCGAATCTGATGATAACCGAAACGTAAGTCAATCTTCGAAAAGAACTGTACACCTTACAGCTGATCAAATAAGTAATCGATCCTTGAAAGCGGATACTTGTTCTTGATTGTGAACCAGTTGAGCTCATGATAATCTACACAGAGCCTCAACGAGCCATCCTTCTTCTTGACGAAGAGTACCGTCACTCCCCAAGGTGAACTGCTCAAACGAATGAATCCCAACCCACGCAACTCGTCCTATTATTGCTGCAGCTCCCTCAACTCCATCGGTGTCATGCGATATGAGGCCTTCAAAATAGGCACGGTACCGGGCATAAGATTGATCTGGAACTTGATATGCCGATGAGGCGGCAATCCTGGAATCTCCTGAAACATGTTGGGAAAATCACAGACAATAAGCAACTGATCAATACATGCAGCAACAGGCTCCTCAACGGTGCAAGACATCAAATAAGACAATGACTCTCCTCTGGGCTTAGCAACGAATTGAACTACGGCAAGCCTAGTATGCAGAACGTGACTGTCCTCACGGAATAGTCCAAGATGGCATGGTACTCGGCAAGCCAATTCATGCTTAAGATAACGTCAAAATCTGACATCAGCAACACGTACAAGTCAGCAGGTAAGAAAATCTCTCCTGCTAACACGAAGATGAACAGAAGCAGCCTAATACTGTAGTCCTCCCCAAGGGCGTCGATATGGTCAACCTCTCTTAAGCAGACTCTGTAGGAAATCCAGTCAAACGGTAAAATCCCTTGGACATAAACAAGTGCAAAGCACCGGAATCAAATAAAACTCGAGCGATACATGTAGAGACTGGAAGTATACCCTCAACGATTCCTCCGGAGCACTAGAACCTAGCTTGAGCTAGCTGGAGAGGTGTCTGTCCCCTCTGGGGTCCCTGCTGCTGCTGTTGCCTCTGCAGCTGCCTGTACTATTGTCTCTACTGTTGATGGGGCCTCGGCAATTGAAGTAGCTCTGCACTGAATACTGTTGTGGCCCTCTCGGCTGCTACAGATGAGGTCGGGAGCACTCATACACGTGGTGCCCTGTCCCAGCACATACATAATAAGTCCATATAAACGGCTGATGGGATGGCACTGGAGGTGTTGTTGGTGCTGCTAGTGCTCTGGCAGATGGGTGGATCCTGTGCCTTTGTGGTCATCGATGCTGCTGGGAGCTACTAGAGGGGGCCTGCCTCTTCCGACCTCTCCTCTGATCTCGATCGCTTTGTGTGTTGGCCCACTCAGTCTCATAAATCTAAGCCCTCCGTACTACCGCCTGAAAAGTCAGGAGTTCATGCCCAATAACACGGCCTTGAAGACCGTACGCAAGCCGTTCTCAAAACGGCGGGCCTTCCATCCCTCATCATTAACCAAATACGGTGCAAACCTCGATAGTGCCATAAAATGAGCTGCATGTCTCCCTGGACCAAGGTCTCGATCTCTAACGCTCACTGCCAATGAATGTGGTTGGGAAAGTACTATTGCTTGAATCGGTCTACAAAATCCTCCCATGTCCAAATGAAATTAGGCCATTTAACCTGAGTAATAGAGGTCCACCAGTGCTCGGCCTCACCCTGGAGAAGAAATACTGCCAACCGGACCTGCTGTTGGGTCGTACACACCATAGTATCAAAAATCTTCTCCACATTGGAGTGACACCTCTCAGATGCTGTTGGATCTGGCTCACCCTAAAAACAAGCAAGATCGAGCTATCTGAACTCATGGAAGAAGGGCGCTCGCGTTCTCCTGCTCTGCCTGGGTAGGCGAGGCTATGGCTACGCCCTGGCGTCACCTGCATGCATCAATCATACATAAGCTTATAAAAAGCTTAGAGGGTGGTGTAAGTGTGTGCGTAATATGAACGTGCTCAGAATGCAATATCATAGTAATGCAGAATCATGCTGATGAATACATGAATGTAATTAGTCGTACCAAGGTTATGCTTTGCAAGATATGAATGTTATCGTCCATATCAAGATCATGTGATGCGAGATGCAAATCAAGCATGCCAATCCTCATCCGAGTCCACATATCAATGCAGCTCATTACTAAAGCATCACATATCAATACAGTTCTCACTCTAGATAATCATCGAGGTTTAGTACACTCCAAATGACATGCCCCTTTCCCATGCCCGTAGTTCAGGTGAGAGCAAGAAACCTCACTATTCGCCTAGCCAATAGTCTGTCAATACCTATCCAGTACGTCGATAGTGGACCCATTCACGATCTGGTCAAACTCAGCCTAGCAATGCCCCTACCCTCAGGTGGGTAAGGCTACACCCCTTTCCAACCGACCACAACATAGTAGGAGACTTGGCCTCCTGGTATTCGACCTTCTTGTGCTTATGTATCTACTCGGTCTTGACGTTGGAGTCATCTTCGGGTACCATCAGGTTTAGTGATTTTCACCTAAGGACATCTATGGCACCCTGACGCTAGAAACAATATTTCTGGTATCCAATCTGGCCACCCACAATGTGTCTGTGGAGGCTATAGCCCTGATGTCGCTAGGGCATACGGTATTCACAATCACACAAATGTAAAGTGCATGAGTCACACAGTCCAATCATGCATCAATCTTGTACATACCGTGCACTCATGTAGGATAACTCTACCTATCAGGGAGTCCCATAAACCACCTTCAGTATGGCGTGTGCAATGGCTAATCACATCACATAACAAACATACATATGATGTGTATGGGCATTTATCATAATGTTATGCTGTCACAAACTCATAATCGGCAACGGTAGCTGGTATTAGTAATCGGCACTGATAATCGGCATCGATAAGCAACCTCGACGCAAGGCGGGGTCCGTAGATGGATGGCCAATGATGGATCAATAAAAATCAATGGGGCCCAAGCGTTTGGGTTAACCCACTAGAGAATGATGAGAATGGGCCTAACAAGGCCTAAGGGAAGGTCACGATGTAGAAGTCCAACCATCATTGCCCATCAATGTGGACCTTTAACCAACATTGCTCCCAAGGAATGCCACTCATAGGGCCAATCGTATAATGGGCCCACAGCCTCATACAAGGGCATAATACACATCATCATGGGGCCTTGCTTAAGGGGCATATATGCATCACAATGGCCTCACTCATGGGCCAATATATATATATATATATCATCGGGTCATATCAAATGGGCCAAATTAAACGGGTTGAATCAAATGGGTTGATTCAAATAGGCCGAAACAATAGGCCGAATCAAATGGGCCGAATCGAATGGGCTGATTTAAATGGGCCGAATCAATAGGCCGTATCAAATGGGCCGAATCAATAGGTCAAATCAAATGGGCCAATTCGAATGGGCCGAATCAATAAGCCGAATCAAATGAGTCAATTCAAATGGGCCGAATCAATAGGTCGAATCATATGGGCTGATTCAAATGGGCTGAATCAATGGGCCAAATCAAATGGGCCAAGTTGAATGGGCTAAATCAATGGGCCACAACAACTACACCATTCATCCATCTATAGAGATCATTTTAAAGCATTTTCCAAACAAATGAATCATGCCAAAAGACCATCTGGACCATACCACAAACCACAGTGGTGATAAGGATTTCCACTGTTAAATTTATAGAGGGCCCACCATAGCATTTATTTTCCATCTAGTCTGTGCATAAGGTCACAAAGACCTGTACAGGGAGGAAAAATAAATATTATATTGATTCAAAACTTCTATAACCCAAAGGGGTCTCAATGGAAGATGTACAACTCCACTATTTTCTGTAGTGTGGTCCACATGATACTAGATCTGTCTTATTTTCAGTCTCAAGCCTTGAGACAAGCTCTCCAGTTAGATGGATGGCTTAGCTAGATCACATACATCAGGGATGGGGTCCACGTACGTGGCCCACCAGAGATGTGAATCTGCTTCATTTTTAGTCTCAAGCCTATGACGAGCTCGTCAAATGAATGGACAGTGGTGTGCTGGCCTCCACACGTTCAACAGATGAATGGTAGGGATACAACACATGTATCATGGTGGGGTCTAGGAGCGTGGCCAGCACGTAAGATTGATTGACGGTTTGGATATGGCACGTGCCTCATGTGTGGCTCACAGAACTAGCTAACATCATGCAACCATGCTACTGGACCACTGGGCCAGTAGCCCAGCGTCCAGCAGATGGATAGTTGGGTGATCAAACCCTAGAATGGCATCGTTAATACAGCAACACTATAGCTGCTATATAAAATCACAGCCATTAGGATGGGTCCTACATGGGGCTTACGTGGGGCCTACCTAACATAATATATAATAATATATATATTATACATATATATATACATATATTAAATTAATATATTTCATATATTATAAATCTAATCCAACATCCAGATGGACGGCCTAGACAGATGGATACATTACATACGTTTCAAGGGGCCCACCGTCCAGAGATCTGGATGGCATGGATAACATAGACGTCACGGTGGGTCCACTTGAGTGTGGCCCATCAGTGGATCAAGCTAATATTTCTGTTTTTCCATCCTTCGAGCCTGCCCAAAGCCATCCAATAGGAAGATAGCAAGGTTGCTACCACTGATGGATGATGTGGATCTACTCAGTTCATCAAGGTGGGTCACACATCAAAGAGAGAGAGAGACACGTGAAGGGGAGGGACCCCACCACTATTGGGCCCTGCCAAATACAATGCATACATCAAGTGGGTCCCACAATAAGTGGGCCCTTAGAATTTGAAATCAATGGTGGATCACCCACCTATATCACTCATTCTTTAGCTCCTTGAACTCTAGGCTCCTTATCTTCAATCTTGATGGAGGTTGATGAACATTGGAAGGTTGAGATGGGAGATAAGAGGGTGTGAAAGTGGGCCACACATGTTTTTGGGAGAGAGTGCTTTGGACGTTGAAAGCTCTCATGGGAGTTGGGAGATTGCTTAGAGAATAAGAGGGAGAGAGGAATGATGAATTGATAAAGAATGGTGGAATGGGTGTTGTAAGGAATGGAGATGGGAAGGTATGGTTTTAGTTGAAAATTGTGTAAAAGAGGAATGGATAGGAAGAGAGAGATAGAGTTGACTTAGGGAAAAGGAATGGGTGCTTATACTTGCGATAGGGTGAGGTGGCATGGGATATGGGTGGTGTACTTGACTTGATTTGATGTAACGGGTTGTAGAGATTCTCTTAGAATTTGCAACACGTGGCATTTCTTCAGAATGAACACGGGCCCACATCTCCTAGCCCGGGTATCGGATCGGTGCACAAGTCGCGGCGTTGGAACCGTGGCGACGGTGCGGTCGCTAGGGTACAAGTTTTGGGTCAAGCTAACTTCAGTAGGCGGGACTCGGTTTAAGATCACAGGCAAACGTCAGATATAGGTCAAGGGTTGGCAGAATTTGACCGAAGGACTGCAGAAGCCTACGGAACAGTATGGTCTAGGGTATGGGTCTTACACGAAGTGACATAGGAGGCAATATTGTTCCATATTTTTGACCTTTTTTGGAAACCCATTTGGAAAGGATACATATTATAGCAAGGAAAAGATATAGCATGCTAAAGATCCTCAATGATATTTATAGTACTTTTTACGGAATCACAACTGGCAGGATGAAAAGACATGGAGAGACTAAGATGTATTAAAAAGAAAACCAGGTGGCCAAGAGGCATTTAGGAGGCACAGCCGAGAGGTGTCCAAAGGAAAATTGAGTGGCCAAGAGGTGTCTAAACGTAGACCAAGTGCCCAAGGGTGTTCAAAATTTGAACGGGCAACCAAAAGGCTTTAAAAAGTGAAACGAGCGGGGGAGAGGTGTTCAAAAGTGGAATGGACAAAGGGAAACGTATAAAAGAAAGACAAAAGGATCTAGAAGACTACATGGCAATGGTTTAACTGCCATGTTAAAGAGAGAAACATCTAAAAAAATTAATACTATACGTCATTAGAGGACCAGCGAAAGAAATGCGGCTGATGTGTGGCTGATGAATGATTAACGACGAAAGAAGAGCTTGGTCGAGAGAAGAGAAACAATTAGGAAGCAGAAACATAATAGAAAGAAGGATATAGAGAAAGGTTTTTCGACTATTGTAACCATTGCTGTAATGGAAAAAGTATCTTGAAGAACAAGCTACAACAAAATTCTATAAATATGAGAAGAAATCAGTAGAAGAAAAGAACCCAAAACAAACCAATCATCTACAAATCAAACCAAACAAATCTATTGATTTATCTTTTGTGTTAATTATCCTAGGAATAATGATAATCTAGTAGCTGTGATTCTTAGCTATAAGTTTTAGTTGTATTTCAAATCTATGCTCATATGCTCAATTTGTTCTCTATCTAATATCACGCAATTCTTTCAAGAGATGCATTCTTATAGCCGCTCCTAGTGATTAATTGTGAGTGTTTTATTTTATTTGATTGAATCGGTATTTTAAAAAGTCTTTTCTTGTGAAAGTCATAAAGTAACCCATATTTGGAGGAAGAATTCCACCCTTCGATTATCACCTAATTATTAAAAATTTCTATAAGTGGCTGAGTGAGAGACCGATCTTCTCAAAATCTAGTCATATACGATCATATTAGACATATATGCTTATTTTAAGGCTTGTGATCAAAGTTGATTAGTTTAGATTGAGTCGCTTAATCTAGTCTATCGTGCCCATGCTCACAACCCCAAGTGTAAGGTCGCGATGTAGTAATAATCTCAATGAGACCGAGGTTGAATCCACAGGGACTAATCTCGTGAGTAATTCTGAAAGTAACTAGAAGTAGAACTAGAAGAAGATGTAAACCTAAATATGGTAGTGTAGAGAGAGTAATTGTGAATTATTTAACTAAAACTTGTAAATTCAAAGGTGAGAACTAGGGTTTCTAAGGATCTAGTTGTAGAGATCAGGCAGATTTATGATTGATTCAAGGACACAACTGGAATCAGAGTCTAATCTTATCCAGTCGGAAGATATCTCAGTAAAACCAAATCTGAACTTCCTTTGGCCTAATTCACAATGGATGAGAGGTGTGAGAGCTGGAAGTGATTCCATCACAAAACCATGCCCAGGAGACAATGGCTCACAATAGGATATACCAATCTCATAACCAAACATAAGAGAATCATGAAGATTAGAAGGGATTCCATCATCCAACCATGTCCAGGGGATGATGGTGAACAACAGGATTTTCTAATTTCACAATCTCAATACATGAAAAGAACATACTCAAAGCTATCGTGGATCTATTGTAATTTAAGTCACAAAAAACCATTAAAAAGTGAAAGTATTTCTTAAATATCAAACTAGAATAAAAGAGAGTTCAATATAAACATGAATCAAAGCAATAGAAAACATCCCATCATGCTACAAGCTTCACCTCTTAGCCCTAGCTAAGAGGTTTACCCAACCATAGTCATGATTGGAATTAAAACCCTAGAAGAAAGCATGAAAAACGAATGAAGAAAGAAGAAGAACGCTTGACAATGGCTCTCCACTCTTTTTCTCCACTCCTCAAACCCTGGATTATTCCCAAGAATGCCCTGGGGACTCCTATTTATAATTGTGTAACAAATCCTTTCGTACCTCTTTGGAAAAATCTGGAAACTACCTCAAATTTACGCACTTCGCATAACTCTGCGTAACTTTGAGTGATCTATTCGATGACATCGAACATCCTTCAATGTCGTCGAACGTGTCTTTTGTATGTACTTTTTCTATGCTTTTATAGCTTTATCTGGACTCTGAGACCTGCTATGTCATCGAACCTACCTTTGAAGTCATCAAAGAGGCCTTCGATGTCATCGAGCAATGTTCGATGAATCGATAATGTGTCCAAAACAGCGCAGAGAGTTTATTCAATTTCTTTAATAAATTCAATGTCATCGAGCATATCTTCGATGTCATCGAGGAGTGCTTCGAGTAATCGAAAATGTCCAGCAATTTTTACCAAATTTCCATAGAAAATTCAATGTCATCGAGCAAAGCTTCGAGTCATCGAACAAGTTCTCGAGTCATCAAACAATGTCTTCAATTTGTCAAGCAACCAAGTCAATTTTCCTTCATAAATTCGATGTCATCAACCTGTGTTTAATGTCATCGAATGTACCCTCAATGTCATCGAGCACTGCTCGATGAAACAGTTAATGTGTATTATGTATTTGTTTTTTGGGCTTCGTTCCTTCTCCACTTGCTTTTCATAAATCTTGGGACCTTTAAATCTTCAATCTTTGTCTCCTAAGATCCATTCTTTGCCTTGGTGATTTTTGAGCGTCAAAACCATGCTTTTAACACCTTTTCCAATCCAAGCTCTCAAATTCACCTTGCAACACAAACATGAGTAAAATAGGACATTAAGTAGTATCATGTTCATCAAACCAAGATATAAATGGGGTCTAATATGTAATATTTGACCCTCAACACAATTCCCAACTAGCATTTTCCTAGTCCCAAGCAAAGTATGCGTGAAATAAATCTCGATGCCTAATATCAGAAATCTTTTTCAGAAAATAATCTTTTATACACTCAAGTATGAATGGGTAGAAATAAGATATGAAAGTGAGATTTTGAAAACCTAGAACCAAATCACATAAGCAACCAACCAAATAAATTCTTTATCCATTAAATTGAAATTTGCATTTCAAGTTTTTCAATGTGCTCAGTGAAAGTCAACTTACTTCCCATACGAATACTATAAATTCATTATATTACCCATGCTCATCACTTCAAGATTAGTTTGAAACTTAAGTACCGATTCTGAACTTATCCCCTTTTCCTTCTTTTTCTAGTTTTTTATTTTATATCGACGGTCAATTTTTATTCATTCTTTTTATTTTTACATTCTTTTCCTTCTTCTTTTTTCATGACCTCTTTGTCGTTCTCCTGTTTTTTAATTGGTTCTCTTTTTTTAAAAGGTGGATACAATTCTCCAGACTTGCTTCTCACCATCTATCAATGATTCACATACTAATAATCAGAACTTCCAATATATCTTACAAAAGGCAGATTGAGTGTGTTTGTGATTTAGATTAATATAATATTCAAACTTCCTCTTAATTAAGTGATCGCAAGAACTTAAGTGATAAATTACTTAAGTGATTAACTCTAACAATCTAAAATTCAATCTCTATCTTATCATGCTGAAAGCATTCTTAAGTATACAATTTATCTCTTCCCAAACAGATTTTAACATGAATCATTGAAGATTTTCAAAAATTTTGCTCAAAACTGAGAAAATACTGATTAGGTTACCTAATCCCCCATCCCCAAATGAAAAATCTACATTACCCTCAATGTAAAAGAATAAGCATGCAATGCAAAAGAGGTAATGAAAAAGAAAAGGGAAGTGATGGAAAGGTAATACCTGAAGATGAAATTTTGAGGCTTTTCCAATTATCTCAGTGTGAAGATAGGTTAACACAAAACAAAACTCAAAAGAATATAATCAAATTATCCTAAAACAGCAGAAGCAAACTACCCTAGTCCTATGAAAGTGATAAACCTACCTATATCTCCATCAGATTGGGAGATCAATCCCGGTACACAGGATCATTTAGAGGTATAGACATGTCCTCTAAATCAAATTTCTAAACAAATGGCTTTAAGCAATGTCCATTTATTTTGAATTCATTACCATTGTTTGGATTCCAAATCTCAATAGCCCCATGAGGATAAACATTAGTAATAGTGAAAGGGCCGGTCCAACGAGATTGGAATTTTTTCGAAAACAAATGTAACCAAGAATTGTATAAGAGGACTTTTTGACCTAGTGGGAATGATTTCTGAAGAATGTGTTGGTCATGAAACACCTTCATCCTGTCCTTGTAAATTCTTGAGTTCTCATATGCATCATTTCGGATTTCTTCAAATTCATTCAACTAAAGTTTGCGTAGCAAGCCAGCGTTATCCAAGTTAAAGTTCAAATTTTTTATGGCCCAATAGGCTCTATGTTCCAACTCCACAGGCAAGTGGCAAGCCTTCCCATAGACGAGTTTAAAGAGCGACATTTCAAGAGGATTTTTGAATGTAGTATGGTAATCCCATAAGGCATCAGTCAATCAGATTGACCAATCCTTATGGTCAGGGTTAATTGTCTTCTCCAAGATGTGTTTAATTTTCCTATTAGAAATCTCAGCTTACCCACTTGTTTGTGGGTGGTATGGAGTGCTCACTTTGTGGAAGATGCCATATCTCTTTATGAAGTTCACAAATGGCCTATTACAAAATTGTGAACCTCCATCACTAATGATGGCTCGAGGCATTCCGAACCGGGAAAGGATGTTATCTTTTAAGAATTTAATGATTGTTTGATGATCATTGTTTCGGCATGGAATCGCTTCGGCTTAATTAGTGACATAGTCTATGGTGAGCAAAATATATAAATTTCCAAAAGCTTGGGGGAATAGTCCCATGAAATCGATGCCCTAACAATCAAATACTTCAATGATCTTAATGGGGTTCAAGGGTATCATGTTTCAACGAGACAATGCTCCCAATCTCTGATAATGCTCACAAGCTTTGTAAAACTCATGAGTATCTTTGAACATAGTGGGCCAATAAAAGCCATGCTGCAGACTGTTGGTCATGGTCTTTTTAGTAGAAAAGTGAACACCATAGGCTTGAGAATGAAAGAAGGAGATGACACTTTGGTGTTCATTGTCTGGCACACATCTCCTTAAGATTTGGTCTGGGTAATATTTAAACAAATATGGATCGTCCCGGAAGAATTTGCGTACCTCGGTGAAGAATTTTTTCTTATCTTGCAAAGTCTAATGTATTGGCATGAAACCTGTAGCAAGATAATTAGCAATATCCACAAACCAAGGTGAATGGGAGACTTTGAACAATTGTTCATCAGGGAACATGTCATTTATAGGTGTCGACTCAAGGGAATCGGAGAGATCAAGGCGGGAAAGATGGTCAGCCACTACGTTCTCTACTCCCTTTTAATCTTTTATTTTCAAATCGAATTCTTAGAGTAGTAGGATCTATCTTATCAGGTGAGGCTTAGCATCATTCTTAGAAAGGAGATACTTAAGCGCCGCATGATCTATGTAAATGATTATCTTGGATCCGATCAAGTAGGACCTAAATTTGTCCAAAGCGAACACTATGACTAAGATTTCTTTTTCCGTTGTGGAGTAGTTCACTTGGGCAGGATTTAGAGTTCTACTTGTGTAATGAATAATATAGGGCTTCTTCTCTTTTCTCTGGCCTAAAACAGTCCTAAGAGCATAGTCAGACGTGTCATACATAAGTTCAAAAGGAAGGCTCGAGTTGGGTGGCTACATGATAGGTACAGTAGTTAACAACCCTTGAGCTTAAAAAAAACTTCCTGGCATTGCTCAGTCCACTCTTATGTTAGATCCTTCTGAAGCAGATTACATAAAGGACAAGTGAAGTGACTAAAGTCCTTTATGAATTTCTTGTAAAATCTGGCATGTCCTAAAAAGGATCGCACGTCTCATATGTTCTTGGGTGGAGGTAAGTTAGAGATAAGATTAATCTTAGCCTTATCTACCTCAATTCCCTCGGACGAGATGATATGTCCAAGGACAATTCCCTTACGAACCATGAAATGGCACTTCTCCCATTCAGTACCAAATTCTTTTCCTCACATAGATTCAGCACACATTTAAGAATCTCCAAACAATTACTGAAAGATGGACCAAAGACAGAAATCGTCCATGAAGACCTCTAAATATTGCCCCACCATATCAGAAAAAATACTCAACATATATCGCTAAAAGGTGGCGGAGGCATTACACAGCCCAAATGGCATCCTTCGGTAAGCAAAGGTGCCAAAAGGACATGTGAACGTGGTCTTTTCTTGGTCTTCAAGGGCTATCTTGATTTGGTTGTAGCCCGAATACCCATATAGGAAGCAGTAGTACGAGTGACCAGCTAGCCTTTCTAAGATTTGATCAATAAAGGGCAAAGAAAAGTGGTCCTTCATATTGATGGTATTCAACTTCCTATAGTCAATGCACATTCTTCAACTAGTAATAACTCTAGTTGGCATGAGTTCATTATTGGCATTGGCTACTATGGAGATTCTGGACTTCTCAGGAACCACCTGAGTTGGATTCACCCATTGACTATCGGATATCGAGTATATGATACCCACATCCAATAGTTTAAGTGTCTCGACTTTAACCACATCCAATGGTTGCCGAGAGGTCTTCACATTATCCTCTAAATAAATGCAGTGAGTATAAATTGATGGGTCAATTCTCCTGAGGTCCGCAATCGACTATCTGAGGGCTCTCTTATGCTTAATGAGAGTAGATATGAGCATACTCTCCTGTTCTTACTTAAGGTGGGAAGAAATCACCACCGAGTATGTCTCATATTGACCAAAATAGATATATATCAAATTAGAGGGTAAAAGTTTTAGGTCAAACTTCGGTGCCTTAAGGTTAAACGGTAAAGGCACTACATCAGTTTGGGGCAATTCTTCAAATTGTGGCCTCCACTGATTAACTTTAAGTACCAGCATAGTATCAAGCATGGCCCCCGTCTCCCTAATTATATCATCGTCCAAATCATAGGAGTGGGCCAGGCATGTCTCTAGAGAGTCAGAGGACAAGATCATCAGAGTTCTATCCTCCACGAAAGAATCAATCAAGTTAACATCGTGGGCATCATCATCATCCTCTACTTATTTGCATGTATTGAAAAAATATTCAACTCCAATGTCATGTTTCTAAAAGACAAACTCATGACTTTATTCCTGCAATTAATGATTTTATTTAATGTGGCAAGGAATGGACGACCAAGAATGACAGGAATCTGAGTGCTCATGTCCATAATGGGTTGAATATCTAAGACGATAAAATGTACTGGGTAGTAGAATTTGTCAACCTGGACCAATACATCCTCAATTACCCCTCTTAGTACATGAACTGAGCAATCAGCAAGTTGTAATGTATTTCAAGTGGGTTTCAATTCACCCAAACCTAGTTGTTCGTAGACCGAGTAAGGAATCAAATTTACGCTCGCTCCTAAGTCAAGAAGTGCATGCTCAATCCAGTAGTTCCCAATTACACAAGGGATGGTTGGGCTACCAGGATCTTTGTATTTCTGTGGCACATCTTGCTTTAGGATGGCACTCACTTTTTCTGTCAGAAAAATTTTCTTTTTGATACTTTGCCGCCTCTTAGTCGTGCACAAGTCTTTCAGAAATTTGGCATATGAAGGTATTGTTTAACTGCATCTAGTAAAAGAATATTAACCTTCACTTATTTCAACACCTCTAGAATGTCCTGAGAGTTAGAGAGAACTTTTAGTGCAATTGACCATTGGGGGAATGGTGTAATGGGCTTGCTTCGGAGTTCCGGTTCTAACTCTTGTGAAGTGTTGCTTGGTCTATCAGTTTCATCTACTTCCAGGTCCATAGACTTTTCAGCCCTTACTGGAATAGATTTGTCAATTATCTTCCCACTCTTAAGAGTGGTGATAGACTTAGCTTGCTCCATTTGATATGAAGAGCTTGCATCACTTATTTCATATTGTGGTTTAGGATTGGAGAAAGGTTGGGCTAGAAGAATCCCTTTATCCTCAATTGAATGTTTTGTCTCACGCCCTTGTATGGCCTTTGAAAGGTCTTGAAGGGTTTACAATATACTTTGATTAATAAGCTCTTGGTTTTAAATATGTTTCCAAACCGGATCCTCTTGATGTTTCCCTAGATTCAAGAATTGGTTAGAGATTCCATGAGGCGTAACAGTGTGTCCATTCCTCCAACTAAAGTTTGAATGATTTCTCTAACTAGGATTGTATGTGTTAGAGATGGGTCCACTGAAAGGTCTTTTGTAGTTGTTCATAGCATTCGATTGCTCATTCAGTGCTTCATGAAATGCAGGTATTGTTGGGCAATTTTCAGTTGCATGTATGTTGCAAGCACAGATACTGCAAACAACTTCCTTAGCCTTATCCTTCTTAAGTTTCATGGCCTCGACCTTCCTTATGAGACTAGACACTTTAGCATTTATATCATCATCCACTTTTAGCAAATATATCCCACCACTCTCCCTTGCTTGAGTAAGCTTAGATGTGGTGCTAGGTTTTGGGGTGATGTCCCATGATTGTGCGGTTTCAGCGAGTTTGTCAAAGTAATCCCACACCTCATAGACATTTTTGTTCGTGAACTCCCCATTGCACATCGTCTCAACAAATTGGCACATGGAAGATGTCAGTCTATCATGGAAGAAGGTTGTTATACGCCATGTTTCAAAACCATGTTGTGGGCATGAACTGACAAGTGAAAGTGCCTTGGTTTGTCAATTAGCATGAGAGTTGAGTCGGTAAGACAAGTGAGCCCCATATGAAGAACATACAAGCATCAACCTCAACTGGATGTGTGCTCCGAACTCATCAAAGGTAAACTTAGCCTCACATCCCATGTCCCAAAGCACCCAAGTATATAAATCCTTTAAAAGCTTAAAACAACATAGGTATATAAGTATGAAAACTGATTTTGCAAACAGGAAAATTCTCTAAGTTTTTAGCTTTCTACGATGTATCGAGCTTACATAGATGACATCAAACACTTGTTTTCGATTACATCGATACAGCCTCGATGACATCGAATTTAGGTCTTTTATGTCCAGCAACCAACATGATATTTGGACAATATTCTCGATAAATCGACCTCGCTTCGATGACTAGGAATTCAAATTTTGATGACATCGATCAAGGTTCAATGTCATAAAAAATAGGCTAGTCTGTGTCCAGCAAGCTTTAAAGGTAAATTGAGAATTTTGTCGATAACTCGAAACAAGCCTCGATGACATCGGAATTCAAATCCCAATGACATCATGGGAGCTTTTATGTCATTGAATTCGAACAAGTCATGTCCAGCAAGCTTGATAGGAATATCATCTGGATATGTTCGAGGAATCAATCTACTCTCGATGACATTGAAATTCAAATCTCGATCATATCGAAACTAGGTCAATGACATTGATTTCGGACAAAGGAATGTCCAGCAAACACTCAAGGAAAATATTCTGAAAAGATCGATGTATCAAACTAGGTTTCAATGTCATCGCCATTTGAAATCCAATGACATAGAAGTAGGCTCGATGACATTGAAACCAGCCTGTTCATGTCCAGCAAGCTCCTTTGGAATACATTGTTGATGAATCGAACCTTGGTTCGATTACATCGGAATTCAAATCCCGATGTCATCGAAGCAGGTTCAATATCATCGAGCTTCAGTCAAAAAGTTTTAACTGTGTTTGTCAGTTGAGTTCGTATCATCGAACTGTCATTTGACGTCATTGAAAGTATATGTTCGATGACATCAAATCTGGTTTGATGACATTGAACTCAGTCAAAAACTGACTATTTTATTACCGTTGAAACTTTTTGCCTATATAAGGTGAGCTTGTTCTTAGTTGCTCAATTGAGAAAAATAGAGAGAGCTTTGAGAGAGCAATTATATATACCTACCCCAAGCTCATTTCTCATGGAAGTTCATCCTTCAATCCACCACTCATCATTGATATTCAATAGAGTGGATTGAGGAATGAACTTCCCGATTCACGGATCATCTAGCTACTATCTTAATGCAAATCATTGAGCTGGGATACCTTGAATGCTTGAATGCTTGGAATCACTCCTTCTGTAAAATAGGAAAACATTTATTAGAGTAGGATTCCAACATAACCTTAACCCAACCCATCACCTTTATTGGAACATCATCAAGTGTTGTGGATCAAGGGAGCTGAAGAATCATGATCATCAAGGAGGAGATCTTCATCAACATGCTTAATGGGGCTCATCTACTTATCTGTAAGTCATTAGAGTCTAGAGACCCTGTTGATCATTCCTTGTGTAGGATTAGGTCACAGGTATATCTCACCCCTTATAAGTCCTCATAGGAGGCCTTCGATGGGAGAGTAGTTTGGGTACTATATGTTGACCCTTGCTCTTATGTAAGGCATAAACTTAGGTCCTTTGTGTAGATCCTTGGCATGTGTGGCCTAAACATAGGTTCCTTGTGTGGATCCTTGGCCTGTGTGGCCTAAAATGTAGGTTCCTTACGTGGATCCTTTGCTTATGTGTAGGGCATAAAACTTGGGTGTTATGGTTGACCCTTGGTCTTATGTATGCATAAACTTAGGTCTTTGTATAGGTCCTTAGCTTGTGTGGCCTAAACCTAGGTTCCTTGTGTGGATCCTAGGCCTGTGTGGCCTAAAACAGAGGTTCCTTGCGTAGATCCTTTGCTCTTGTGTAAGGCATAAAACGTAGGCACTTCGTGTTGACCTTTGCTCTTTTGTAGGGCATAAACTTGTGTCTTGTGTAGACACGTCTTAGGAACCTTTGTGTAGGTCTTAGAGTCAACCTTGTATAAGTTGTAACGATTTGAGGTGAACCTGATTTGAAACCTCTGTTAGTGAAATCCAATACACTCATGGGATGAGTGCGTCTACCGAGAGTGGAGTAGGCACATAGCCGAACCACTATAAAACGATTGTGTTTGGGATTGATTCTTGCTTGATCTTTCATTATGTTTATCTTTTACATGCAAGCTTAATAATATGAATTTTTTGATTTGAATCACATCTCACACACATTCACTCTTCTTATCCATCTTAGACTAATTGTTATATCATGCTAAATATTGAATAGTCTTCTGATTGGATCCTTTACTTGGCTTGAAAGCCATTAGAGTTAAATTAGGAATATCTTGATAGTTGCATATTAAATCAAGATTAAGGTAATAGGATTTAAAATAAGGCATAAAATTTTATAAAGCCCTATTCACCCCCCTTCTGGGACACCTTGAGCTATTTCCACTTCAACTAAAGCGGTCCTCACCTCAATTTCAATTGGTATCAAAGCAAGGTTTCTCTTAAGGGCTTAACCGCCTAAAGAGTGATCTTGACCGAAGTTGGAATCATGACCAAAGGAGAGGGCTCGTCTGTAACTAGACCTCCTATATTTGATGGTTCAAATTATGCATACTAGAAGGCTAGGATGCACTACTTTTTGAGATCTTTGGATCATGAGGTTTGGGAAATAGTTGAAAATGTATATGTACCACTAACCGATAATCTAGTACTTGAAAATGGTACAACTATCATCAAACCCAAATCTAAAGAGATGTGGACTACATATGACAAAGAAAAACAGACTGCTGAAGCGAAAGCAGTGAATGCTATCTACTATGCAGTATCACAAGAAGTCTTTAATCAGATCAGTATGTGTGGTACATCAAAAGAAGCTTGGGAGTTGTTGGAAACAACCCATGAAGAAACTAGCACAGTAAAAAGATCTAAGCTACAGCTTCTTAAATCACAATTTGAACATCTCAGAATGGAGGAACATGAGACATTCATGGAATTATTTACTAAGCTAAATATCATCTATAATTCCATGGGTGGACTGGGAGAGAAGGTTCCGGTGTCAAAAATTTGTAGGAAAATACTAAGATCGCTACCAAAATGATTCAACTCCAAAGTAACAACTATCGAAGAGTGTAGAAATATGGATGAAATGAAAGTAAAAGAATTCATAGGTTCCCTACAAATATTTGAACTGCACTTTAAACCTGCCCCCCATATCCAAAAATAATGCCCTCAAAACTTCAAACACATCACCACAAATGAGGAAGAGGAAAGTGAAAGGGAAAATGAAGATGAAGAAGTGGCCCTCTTGGCTCAACGGTTCAAAAAATTCTTCCACAAAAACCATGGCCGACCATTCAAAGGGAAACAGTTGGACAACAAGCGTTATATAGGTAAACCTATTAAAAAGTCTAAAAAGCCACATTATTACACGTGCTGAAAATTTGGACACCTTTCCACTGAATGCCACAACAGAAAAACCAAAGGAAAGGCTATGGCAGCCACTTGGGATGACACTGATGAATCAAACTCAGACTTTAGTGATTCAGATGGTGATGAAGACCAAAAATCCCTAAAAATACTCATGGCCTCCACACCTACAAACATTCCATTGATAACCGATGAAATTGATGAACCACGAGTCGAAGGGATACTTCCATTAGATGAAGAGAAAGAAGAAGAAAAGGATAATTTACAGGACGCATATAATCAACTTTACATACATAGCATCAACATCCTTAAAAGACTTGGCATTACTGAAAATAAGAATAAATTGTTGCAAATGGATCTGGATAAAACCTTAGAGACCAATACACACATAATTAATGATCTTCAGTAATACCACAGATAATGATAGGCTTGAAAGAATCAATTCATTTCTCAAATCTGAATCAGTAAAGCTACGAAAACAGATTGAAATACTGGAAGATGAAAACATGCATCTTAAGAATGAAAATCACACACTAATGTTTGATGTAGAAAAATCCAAAAAATCTGTTGAGCTTAGTTACAAATTATCCCAAAGCAGTGAAAATTTAGAAAGACTCTTATGGATGGGGAGACCACAAAAAGATAAGAGAGGACTGCGGTATGAAAAATTCAAACCAAGCCTCACTCCTGCAGCACCAATGGTAGGAAAAAGTGCTACATCAGGAAGTAACACCAGGACTACTCCTATTTGTCATTCATGTGGCGACTCTGATCATTATAATTTCGAATGCCTCACTACTAGGAGAACTCAATCAAATTCCGGTTTGAACCCTACAGGAAAATACAAATCAACTAGAAAAATGAAAAAACTGTCAAGAGTTTACCAACGTACATGACAAAAGGTAAGTCACTTCCGTCCCCACCTAGAATGACTAAGAAAATGGAGGAGTTACTAAGTCAGGTGGCCCAACTGAATCAGAAAATAAATGAATTAATGAAACAAAGAAAAGTGATTCAGTCACCTAACATACCCAGACAAGTTCACAGTTTAAGGAAACTTGTCACAAAATGGGTAGTGAAAGAAAAGAAAATTTGCCTAATAACTCATTCAAGCCCAAAAACAAGCAATAATGCTAAGTAGTACCTAGATAGCAGGTGCTCAAGACATGTCACGGGTGACAAAACCTTTCTCTCCAACTATTCAAATCTTGATGATGGGAAGGTCACCTTTGGTGATGGAAGCACCACTAAGGTACTAGGGCATGGGACTATCATTGGATTAGAGGTGCTCAAAAGTGAGAATGCTTTTTGTGTAGAAGGACTGACACAACATTCTAAGCATCTCTCAAATATGTGACAACAAGCATGTGGTGACATTCTCAAAACAAGAGTGCAAGATCTTGGACCTATCAGGAAAATTAATTATGAAAGGTCTTAGCACTAATGATCATTGCTATGTTGTAAAAGGCAAGAGCAGGGATGATCCCTCTGCTTGATATCATTAGAGCATAGACAATAAGTTCAGGACATGGCATCTAGGCCTAGACATGTGTGTGAAATGATGCATTTTTGTGATTACTATGTTATATCTGATGTTTCTATACCTCATATTTTCTTTTTGAACAATGAACATAACAAATGTTCATAATTTTGACTTTCACAATTTTCTGTACAAAATTTTGTTGTGTTTATATGCTAATAAGAAAATATTTTATGATATGCATATATGAAAGATTATCGAAGTACTCAGATCAATGCCATATTCTTTACTTCGATAAGTCAACCGATGAATCAAATGACTCGTCGATAACATCAAGAACCTCTTAATGTCATTAACAACCTCTCAGAATCGGAAACACGGACCCGATAGTCTATCACGTCAATGTCATTGAATTGAATTTGATGTCATCGAAAAATCCCGCCTGATAAAAGGTAGGCGAGCGGGAATTCTTTTATCTCTCATTCTTTTTAGGCGTTTCTTCTTCCCAAGGGTTCTCCACCACCATTGACAAGAAAGGAGTGGTTCGCACCTTAGATCCAGAGTCTCATAGGCATTTTCATCCATTTCACTTAAGGTACTCATCATCTGTTTGAGGTATTCTAAGGTTGGTTTCAGTTTCCCTCCTTCTTCCTCTGCGTTTCTGTTTAGCATTCGGTATCTCTTTCATTCTTTATCATCATTTGAGATTTCCGACACCCTCATGTCTAAAGACAAAGGAAAAGCTCCAATCAATGGAGAACCTTAGCAGCCTACTCGGCAGAAGGCTCTGGCTCCGCTCGAAAGAGCCAGAGCTCTTGAATCGCCAGCTCGCCACCATTGAACCACTACTAGACAGCTGGCTCGCAGTGAGGCTCTAGCTGCTGCGCATGCTCCTCCTCTAGCCATTGAAATCCTTCCGCCACACGCTAATATTTTGGAAAAATATTTGGGGAGGAATCTTGTGCACGAGCGCCAAGTAAACAAGGAAAGCATTCAACCTTATGATCTGGAATCCCTCCTATCTGTGGTTGATTGGTGACCCATTTTAGATTTTGGTGGACCATGTCACAATGAAAGGACCTATCATTTCCTCGCCCATTGTCATTCTCCTGTCCTTGAGCCTCCATCGACCACAGTTACTGTTGGGGAACTCAGTGTCGAAATCACAGCAAAGTCTATCGCAAAATTACTTGGTCTCACTCTTTCTCCAATTGGTATGTCTGATCTTGATATGGAGGATCCTACTATGCGATCCCGAGTCACCAAATTTTTGTTCCATGGAAGAGATGTTCCCTAGCATCAAGGAAATGCACTCAATGTTAAATATATGGAAACTAAATATAAGGTTCTGCATGGGATTTTCTCAACCAATTTGTATCCATGGGGGACTAATCGGGCTAATTTTACCAGCTTCATGGTCCTCGTTATGTATAGCATTGCCTCAAGTATCAAATTGTGTCTGCCCACTTTAATAGTCCACTAATTAGCTGGTGTGATTCACACTTCCAGGGCAACCCATCTGCTTTTCCCACATATGATTCATTTGCTATGCAATGAAATAAGACTACCTATGAAGGATGATCTTGAGCGTCCACTGCAACTTTTCAACAAGGTCAACATCTGAAAAATGGACTTCAAGTTCCATTCACTTACAAAAGGACAGACCGAGGAGGAGATGCAAGGAGAAACAGGCATAGGGGAAGGAGCAGCGCCGACTGAAAGAGAGCCTCAGGAGCCATGAGCTATTTCGACCACACCTGATTCTACACAAACCCAGTGACATAAGCCACATCAGGATCGTGTCGGGACAACCTTGCAAGGAGTGGTGCGGATTGAGGATAGGCTTGATAAATAGGATGAATGACTCTTAGGTTTGGAAAGGATGGTGACTGGATTACAGCATACAACACAGTAGATCGTTGATCTATTGACGTGCCATCGAGATGACACGGCTCCTTCTCACTCTACGCCAACACCATAATATTCAATTTTATCATCACATACATTGATTACTCATTCATACTTAGGACATGATTATCTTTTTGAATGTCCTAAGTACCTATGAGTGTATGTGATGGTCAACTAACTTGGACATATTAATGTCTATTTTGATTGTCTAGCCCATGGTTGGGAAGCATATTTTGGATTAATCATCTAACTTTGCCTCTGGATGAGGAGAATTTTTATTTTTTTTTTGTGCCCATGGATGGGCTACATTTTTGGATGCTTTTAAAGTTTAATTCTGCTAAGCTTAGGTAGTTCTTTTGATGAATGATGATTTCTTTTGTGAGCTTAGGATTAAGTGTTTATGGGATAAATGCTACATATAACATGATGATAGGCTGACTACTATTTGTTGCATGCATGATGAAAGTGTTTAATTGCGAATGTTCATTGATGGTTGAAATGCAACTGTGCTCGTCGAAATGTTGAATATTCTGCTATCTCCCTATGCAGTTTTAGAAATATGATTCCTTTGATTCTCCCATGTTCCTCAAGTTTAAACTTCAGTCAAATTTGCTATACGTATATGCTAATCTTTGCCAATGATTGACAAAAGGGGGGAGAATAAATCCCACCATGAGAATAATTGTTTATATGGATTCTATGCATGGGGTGATAGGGGGAGCAGCTTCATAAAGTTTCTATGTGTATAAACTCCAATAGTCTCTTTGTAAAATTGTGTAAAGTTCATGTACACATATTTTAGGATGTTATTCTAGGTGTGTTTTAGGTGTTTTGTGACGTAATTGACAGAGGGGGAGATTAAAAGTTCCATGGTTTGTCAATTAGCGGAGAGTTGAGTCGGTAAGACAAGTGAGCCCCATATGAAGATCATACAAGCATCTGCCTCAACTGGATGTGTGCTCCGAACTCATCAAAGGTAAACTTAGCATCACATACCATGTCCCAAAACACCTAGGTATATAAATCCTTTAAAAGCTTAGAATAACATAAGTATATAAGTATGAAAACTGATTTTGCAAATAGGAAAATTCTCTAAGTTTTTAGCTTTCTTCGATGTATCAAGCTTACATCGATGACATTGAACACTTGTTTTCAATTACATCAATACAGCCTCGATGACATCGAATTGAGGACTTTTATGTTCAACAACCAACATGATATTTGGACAATATCCTCAATGAATCGACCTCGGTTCGATGACATCGAAATTCAAATTCCGATGACATCGAGCAAGGTTTGATGTCATCGAAAATAGGCTAGCCTGTATCCAGCAAGCTTCAAAGGTAAATCGACAATTTCGTCGATAACTCAAAACGAGCCTCAATGACATCGGAATTCAAATCCCGATGACATCAAGGGAGCTTCCATGTCATCAAATTCGGACAAGTCATGTCTAGCTAGGAATATCATCTGGATATGTTCGAGGAATCGATCTACCCTCGATGACATCGAAATTCAAATCTCAATCATATCGAAACTAGGTCGATGACATCGATTTCGGACAAAGGAATGTCCAACAAACTATCAAAGAAAATCTTCTGAAAAGATCGATGTATCGAACTAGGTTTCAATGTCATCGGATTTCAAATTCGATGACATCGAAGTAAGCTCAATGAAATCGAAGCCAGCCTATTAATGTCCAATAAGCTCCTTTGGAATACATTGTCGAGGAATCAAACCTTGGTTCGATTACATCGGAGTTCAAATCCGGATGCTATCGAAGCAGGTTCAATATCATTGAGCTTCGGTGAAAAAGTTCCAGTTGTGTTTGTCAATTGAGTTCGTATCATCAAACTATCATTTGACGTCATTGAACGTATACATTCGATGACATGGAATCTGGTTCTATGACATCGAACTCAATCAGAAACTGACTATTTTATTACCGTTGGAACTTTTTGCCTATATAAGGTGAGCTTGTTCTTAGTTACTCAATTGAGAAAAATAGAGAGAGCTTTGAGAGAGTAATTGCATATACCTACCCCAAGCTCATTTTCTCATGGAAGTTCATCCCTCAATCCACCACTCATCATTGATATTCAATAAAGTGGATTGAGGAATGAACTTCATTCAAGGATCATCCAACTACTATCTTAATGGCAAATCATTGAGATGAGATACCTTGAATGCTTGGAATCACTCCTCTAAAATAGGAAAATAATTATTAGAGTAGGATTCCAACATAACCTTGCCCCAACCCATCGCCTTTATTAGAACATCATCAAGTGTTGAGGATTAAGCGAGTTAATGAATCTTGATCATCAAGGAGGAGATCTTCATCAATATGCTTAACGAGGCTCGTCTACTTATCTATAAGTCATTAGAGTCCAGAGACCCTATTGATCATTCCTTGTGTAGGATTGGGTCACAGGTACATCTCACCCCTTATAAGTTCTCATAGGAGGCCTCCGATGGGAGAGTATGTTTAGGTGCTATGTGTTGAACCTTGCTCTTGTGTATGGCATAAACTTAGGTCCTTTATGTAGGTCATTGGCCTGTGTGGCCTAAACCTAGGTTCCTTGTGTGGATCCTTGGCCTATGTGGCCTAAAACAGAGGTTCCTTGTGTGGATCATTTGCTCTTATGTAGGGCATAAAACTTAAGTGCATCGTGTTGACCTTTGCTCTTGTGTAGGGCATAAACTTGTGTCGTGTGTAGGCACGTCTTAGGTACCTTGTGTAGGTCCTAGAGTCAACCTTGTATAGGTTGTAACGGTTTGAGGTGAACTTGATTTGAAACCTCTATTAGTGAAATCTAGTACACTCATGGGATGAGTGTGTCCGCTGGAAGTGGAGTAGGCACATAGCCTAACCACTATAAAATGATTGTGCTTGGGATTGATTCTTGCTTGATCTTTCATTATGTTTATCTTTTACATGCAAGCTTGATAATATGAATGTTTTGATTTGAATCACATCTCACACACATTCACTCTTCTTATCCATCTTAGACTAATTATTGTATCATGCTGAATATTAAATAGTCTTGTGATTGGATCCTCTACTTGGTTTGAAAGTCATTAGAGTTAAATTGGGAATATCTTGATAGTTGCATATTAAATCAAGATTATGGTAATAGGATTTAAAATAAGTCATAAAATTTTATAAAGTCTCATTCACCCCCCTCTAAGACACATTGAGCTATTTCCACTTCAACTAAAGCGGTCCTCACCACAATTTCAACAAGATCCTTGAACCGCTCCCAACATTGGAAGAATGTTTCATCTTTCTTTTGGGCGAAGTTCATGATTAAATTCCTAATGGTGTTCGTCTTTTGGTATGGAAAGAATTTTTTTTATGAACTCCTTCATCATGGCATTCCATGTGCTAATAGATCGTGGACGTAGTAAGTGCAACCACGTCTTAGCTTTCTCTTTCAAGGAGAAAGGAAAGAGTTTCAGCCTAACCGTGTCCTCAGACACGTTAGGAAAGTATAAAGTGGCCATAACTTCATCAAATTCTCACAAGTGTAGGTATGGACTTTAAGTCCAAGGAACTTTGGAAGGAGTTGGATCACTCCAAGCTTGATATCCATGTTTCTTATGTTTCCTAGAAAAACCATACAAGAAGGTGTACTCACCCCTGCCGGTATATTTGTGAGTACTCGGGTCTATTTCCTGAAAAATAGAGCTATTGTTTATAGGTTTATTTGTAGCCATAACCTCAATTAACTCTGAGGACCTCAAGTGGTGTCTAATCCTGTGATGAATAAATAACCCCTCAACTAATCCTCCTTCACTCAAAAGACGTTGAGTGCTGTCACAGACCCACTTGGCCATGAAACACTCTCAGCCCTCAATTTCAGAATCTAACCTAAACCTAAAAAAGAAGCAATAGAAATTTAGTGTGATGACCCAAAAAATTTCGTGTAAAGACCCGAGTACTACCTCTATTTTTCCTTAGAAGTTATGTGTGGGTTATTTAGCGTTAAACTCAATTGTTTGTGAAATTAGTATCAATCACTTTAAATTCGATCTGTAGGACTCAAAACCTGTAGAATCGCTAACGCTATGTTACCCTGAAATCCAGGATTCAACGCTAAAGCCAGTTGCTCTCGGGAGTACTGGAAAACTTTGTATCGGACCTGGACTGCGCGTCGAAAGTTCGATAGCATCGATCTTAGACAATTTTGGTCATCTTGTTGGGCTTGACCATCACCTCAAAAATCAAGACCAAATGATGTCCTGGGTCGATTTGCTTGAGTCCAGAGTAAAGAGTGTGAGAAAGCTGAGAAATTAAATATAATTTATGAAATATGAGTCGTGTCGCTTGCACACCGATTATAAGCACTCTGACCGTTGGATTCTGACCCAATTTCACCCTCGGATCAGGGAAGATGGCCCTGACATGTCCAAGTGCCGATGGACCTGATCGAGTTTCGGTGACCGTTGAATTGAGAGTGGTCCGCCATGGTTGATCTGTAAATCCGATCGGCACGAAAACTCAGCCTGACCTAAATCTACGGTCAGTGAGCTTAAGTCCGACCACACGTGGAGAAAGGACCACCAGAAGTGTTCCGTTGGATCGGAATAGGCCTGATTTGGTTATAACCTAAGTATACCTTGGCCCTAGGGCTATTTTCCTCTATTTTAGGCCTATATAAAGACCTAAAAACCCTCACTCTGTTTTCCATACGAATTTTCTAACCCTAGCTAAGAAAGAGAGAGGAAAAGAGAGAAAGTGAGAGAGAAGTTGGTGAATCATCTTGAGATTCTTTCTTGTTACTCTGTATCCTTAAACCATCATTTTGAATCGTTATTCCAGCGATTCTAAGTTCCTTCTTGGGTAAGTTAATCAAACCCTAGCCTGTGTTAGAGCTTAGGCTTGTCTAAGTGTTGATGTAGCTCATTTCTATTCTTGCCTTAGGTTTTCTAGTCGCCGTTGACGAAGACTAATCGTCTGAATCAGATCTATTGTGTTTTTCTGATTTAAGGTGCAGACTATATTCATATAGGTTATGGTTTTCAAGGCTTTCAATGTTGGGTAATGGTTTATTATTGTTGTGGTTGCAAGTTCACATGCCAACTGTGATGTTTATTTTGCATTCCTGATATGTATGTGTTATATTAAGATTTGTGTATTCTATGTATATGTAGGAAGTATCGTATACGTATGAAATACAAACATGTGTTTGTCATAATTAATTGTCATGCACTTGTACTAGTTGTATGTGTGTCAACTCCTTAGCGAAAGGAATTGTCCAAATGTGCGTTATCACCAATATACGTTATGTATGTGGGACTATGTAGTCTAAGTGTTTGTAGAAATGTCTGAATGGTTAAGTGTGTAATATATTAACCTATTATGGGCGTTGAAAAGAGATTCTCAACTATCCTAGTAGTGTGTATGATTTCCTACATGTAATTTACATTCTTTGTTGTTTAACTTCAAGCACTACTTAGGTGTAATTCATGCTAAGTTGTTATTCATCACATGCTTCCATATTGTATGATTAGAATTGTTGTTCCATTACTGAGATATTACTGTGATATGAATATCTGTTATCATTGAATGTGTTTAGGACTATGGAATAGTCCAGGAAATCGATAACAATCCTTGAGTTCGTGGCCGAGGTTATTTTCGCCACGTAAGACTTGTTTGACGAAACCGAGTCATATTAAGGTTGTCAGCAGTGGTTTGGCCACACGGAGTGTTTGCACACTCTATGTCGTTCAACTCAACGTGCGCTCGTGCTAGTCGAGTTCGTCAAGTAACCCGATTGTCCCGATGTATGTTCACCATGTATGGACGCTTTTGTTTGAATCTAGGATACCAAACTTACCAATGTAATCCCGTTAACCATTGTACCTTGATCCGCTAAGACTCATGAGCCGGACATGGTGGTATGGGACACCGTGGTCGAGCTTTCGGCCTACGCTAGGGTGACGAGCCTCCCCGTAGTGACCAGTGAGCACACCAGATTCGTGAACCAATTATGGTGGTATGGGACACTATATTCGTGCTGTCGGCCTACATTGATTGGTGACGAGCCCTTTGTAGTGACCTCGAGCATACCTTGCTACTACATTGAGGCGACGAGCCTTAGCGTAGTAACTAAGGTATGATAGGCATGCATTGATTGGTGACAAGCCCTTTGCAGCGACCTAAAACCATATGATCGTATGAGATTGGATAGGATTGACGACCCTAGAATGGATCACTGTTTGGAAAGTGATATGAGGAAGGTACCTTAGCTTCCCAATCCTGCTGTATGAAAAGGACTAATAACAACTTGGTAATCATGTTCATGCACCGCATTGCAAGTGCGTAGGAGTCGTTGGCACTGTGGGAGGTTGTCATGCGTACCGTAAGATAAAGACGCTGAGGGAGTGTAGGCGAGGGCATGCATCATTCCTACATACATCCTTGCATTAACAAGAGTAGTTAGGACATGTTTGATTGTATTGCCTTATCATTACTGCTTGATTGATTTGATAACATGTTAACTTTTACTGTATAGTTCCACTGAGTTGATCACTCACTCCCACATTCTGAGACGGTGTTTCAACACCAACCAGACCCTGTCTTAGATGTAGATGTTGACGCGACCTCTGAGGCAGAGCAGGATTACGAGGATGATGAGGACGCGTTTTCTTTTATGCAGTTCTTAAGCGGGTTCATGTGAGTCATGTCTTGATATGCGGGGATTCTGTGTTTTCTTTGTAATTGTAATAGATGATGTCATACACTTGTAATTATGACCTGGCAGAGTATACGTATTTCAGGGACTTACACATGTACACATATATTTCTTTAAGTCTTCCGCTTGCGTCTTTCACTTATCCCTAAATTATGTTTGCAGTTTGGCTTAATCTATTCCATGTTTATGCACTCATACAGATAACATACATCCATCATTCAATATGTTGCATAAGTTCATGTGAGTCATGTCTTGATATGCGGGTTCATATGAGACAGAGAGCGATGAGGAAGAGAGTTATGGCGAAGGTGGAGCAGAGATAGAAGAAGAAGAAGAGCAGGACGAGGAAGAGGTGGAGGCCCAGGATACAAGTGAGAGTTCTCCTCCTGTGGCACCAGAACAGAGCGCAGATCAGGCTGCCAAGGATGCCTGTATTGCTTATCTTGAGGAGGGTCAGGCTGTTCTACGTCAGGATATTATGGATCTTCGAGGCCTCGTGAAGCATAAGTTCAAGAAGATGTCTCGAACTCTGAAGTCTATCCTGTGTTGTCTGTGGGATAAGGGTGCACCTCCTCCATCTCCTGATTCTGACGAGTAGTTGCAGTTGTAGTCGTCCTTTGCTCTGTTTGTTGTTTATTTTTGTGTATAGTCGTTGTTGGCGTAGTAGTTTGGAAGTTGTTTGTTGTTTGAAGTTGTAAATGTTTTAGCTCACATGCTTTCTTTGTCACGATCCATGTAATGCTGCACTTCTTGTATTGTGACAATTTTGTTAATGAAATGCATGTTATTTTTTCTTGTGTTGTAATGTAAATGCTGTATGGGTAGATTATGTGGATGTTCAATCTCACAGGTTGCATCCTCTGTTGAATGTAGGGTATGCCCCCTAAGGGTTCGAAGACTTCTGCCAGTCTCTCTTTGGTCGAGTCGCTTGCCGAGGTTTCTCCCCTGGGCGATAGCCAGACGGATCCACAGTCGGGCCCGTCTCATTTTGGTGCTGGGCTGGACTCTCAGCCAGCTATTGGCCCCGCTGCTGGGCCGACTCCTGTAATACCACCCCTGGCTCCACCAGTCACGCCTTCGGTTCCTGAGCCGAACCATGCATCTGCGTCGACGCCTTATGCATCTTCATCCGCTCCGCCTCCTGATAGGTTTGAGTAGATGATGTTGTTGATGCAGCAACAGCAGATTCAGCAGCAGCAGCAGTAGTTTTTGTCTTCCATGGCTGGCATCTTTGCTCAGTCGATGGGGGCGACTCCACCTGCTTCACCTATGCACCCATCTGGGAGCGCTAGTGCGAGCGGCACATTTGAGCGATTCCAGCGCTTACGACTTCCCACATTTGCGGGTTCTCATAGACCCGAGGAGGCCGAGTACTGGATTGATCGCATCTCTAAGATGTTGAGGCCACTGCACTGTTCTGAGGCTGAGCAGGTCAAGCTTGCTTCCTTCATGTTTGAGAAGGAGGCCAGTTTATGGTGGGACAGTGTTCTCCGCACAGTTGTGGAAGGGTATGAGTGGACGTGGCAGGCGTTTGAGGCACACTTCCACGAGAAGTATTTTTCGGTAATGTACCGACACGAGAAGGAGAGTGAGTTCCTTCGCCTCTGTCAGGGAGGGATGTCGGTGACTAAATATGAGAATCGGTTTACTGAGCTGGGTCGCTATGCTCCATTGCTCCTGAGTGATCAGCCGATGCGGATGCGGCATTTTTCTGAGGGGTTGAGGCCTGAGATCCGATCGAAGATGTGTTGTGCTAGCATATCTTCTTATGCTGAGTTGGTGAGCATGTCTCTGCGAGCTGAGCAGGATGGGGACAGGTCGTCCCGTATGCGAGCACATATGGTTCCCAAACCGCGACCTGACTTTCCGAACCCGCCATTTCTTGGTAAGAGGCTGCGGGCAGATTCTCCTCCGAGGCGTGCAGTGCCGCCCACTCAGCAGATGAGTTCTGACTTTCACTGTTCGTACTATGGGAAGATGGGGCATTCGGATCGTAATTGCTTTACGCGAATGCGGGACAGTGGATTTACTCCACCGTAGAGGATCAGTCGTCCGATGCCACAGGTCATATCTCTTCCACCCCTTCGTTCAGCACCAGCTCATCCATCCTTTAGACCTCCTATACTCGCTTCAGGCCACCTCAACGGCCCATGGTTCCTCCGCCGAATCGTCCACAGCAGGCTCAAGTTCACGCGCTTACAGTTGAAGCGCCTGTGGCTAACTTGGTACCAAGATCTTTTAAGGTGACAGCTCACATTCAAGGTATTCCCGTCTCCTTGTTGGTGGATACAGGGTCCACTACCTCTATTATATCGTATGCGGCAGTTAAGCGCCTGAGTTTGGGCACTGTTTCTATGAAGGGAGTGACGCACACTACCGCTACAGGGATATCCTTTGATATGACCAAGAGGTGTATGGGTTTTTTGATTGATCTAGGGAGCAGATCAATCTTAGTTGACCTGTTTGTCGCACCTTTATACCATTACGATGTCATTTTGGGTATGGATTGGCTCACGAAGATGCGAGCCGAGATTGATTGTGAAGGTAGGCTGGTGACAATCCATGGACCTGAGGGCGAGACATTTACTTTCCCTGTTTAGGTTAGTTACCCTTTCCATTTTGGTTATTATACTGCTCTGTTGGAGAGTATTGCTAGTTCGGCGCTTGAAAGCACGCCAGTAGTTCGGGATTTTGACGATGTGTTCGAGTCGATTCCTGGATTACCCCCTCAGCGTGAGATTGATTTTACTATTGATCTCATGCCTGGTGCGACACCCATTTCTTTGCCCACCTATCGTATACCTCCGAGTGAAATGGAGGAATTGAGGAAGCAGATAGATGGCTTGTTGAATATGGGTTTTATTCGGCCTAGTGTGTCTCCTTGGGGAGCACCTGTCTTGTTTGTTAAGAAGAAGGATGGCTCCTTGCGATTATGTATAGATTATCGCAGGTTAAATCAGGTGACTGTGAAGAATAAGTATCCCTTACCCAGGATTGATGATCTATTTGATCAGTTGAAGGGGGCACGGTACTTTTCGAAGGTTGATCTGCAGTCCGGGTATCATCAGTTGCGCGTCAAGAATGAGGACGTGCAGAAGACCGCATTCAGGACTAGTTTCGGCCATTATGAGTTTCTTGTGATGTCGTTCGGTCTTACAAACACACCGGCCGTGTTCATGGATCTGATGAACAGGGTGTTTCGGCCATTTTTGTTCCGATTCGTCATTGTCTTTATCGATGACATCTTGATATACTCTGCGAGTCGGGAAGAGCACGAGGAGCACTTAAGAGCGGTCTTGGATACTCTTAGGAAGAATCAGCTTTTTGCACAGTTCAAGAAATGTGATTTCTGGAAAGAGGAAGTCAAGTTCCTAGGACATGTGGTGTCCAAGGAAGGCATAACTGTCGATCTCGCTAAGGTAGCTGCAGTTCAGGACTGGAAGCAGCCTGGTTCAGTGACTGAGGTGAGAAGCTTTATGGGTCTAGCAGGCTATTATCAACGCTTCATTCGAGACTTCTCGAAGATAGCCAGACCTTGTCCCAATTGACACGGAAAGATTTGAAGTTTGCTTGGAATGAAAAGGCGGAGTTAGCTTTTCAAGAGCTGAAGGACAAGTTGACGTCCGCCCCTGTGCTAGTATTGCCAGAGCAAGGGGTTAAGTATATGATATATAGTGACGCCTCTCGTATTGGTCTGGGTTGTGTCCTTATGCAGAAGGACAGCGTGATTGCATATGCTTCGAGACAGTTGAGGGAACACGAAGAGAATTACCCTACTCACGACCTGGAGTTGGCGGCTATCATTTTCACATTAAAGCTCTGGAGACATTACCTCTACGGAGAGGAGTTCGAGCTCTTTTGTGACCACAAGAGCCTTAAGTATATTTTCACGCAGCGTGACTTGAATATGAGGCAATGCCGATGGACGGAAACATTGAAAGACTTTAAGTTCGATGTTTCTTACCATCCGGGAAAGGCAAACCTTGTGGCAGACGCGTTGAGTCGCAAGAAGACTATAGAGTTTGCAGCTCTGCTAATGATAGCAGAATGGGACATGATAGAGTTTGTGCGAGACTTTAAGTAGAAACTTACGGTGGAAGAGCCGTATGAGGTTATCGCACACATTCGAGTACAGCCCCTCATTGACGAGAGAATCATTGTAGCTCAGGCAGATGATGAGCTATTGGCGAAGATGAGAGAGCGAGTTGGTACAGATGAGGACTCCGAGTGGAGTGTTGGTTCAGGTGGGGGCCTATGATTTCGTGGCCGGCTATGTGCCCAGACATTCCTGACTTGAGACGGGAGGTTCTCGAGTCAGCCCATAATTCTAAGCTTGCGATGCATCCAGGTAGCACAAAGATGTATCAAGATATGAGAAGATCCTATTGGTGGGACAACATGAAGGTTCACATTGCTGAGTTCGTATCTCATTATCTCACGTGCCAGCAAGTCAAGGCAGAGCATCGCCGACCTCCTAAACTGCTTCAGCCCATGCCCATAGCAGAATGGAAGTGGGACTTCATCTTTATGGATTTTATTTCAGGGTTGCCGAGAACGAAGAAGGGACATGACTCTATTTGGATAATCGTCAACCAATTGACGAAGTCGGCTCATTTCTTACCGATCAGAGTCACAAACTTTGCAGACGAGTTGGATAGGTTGTACATCAAGGAGATTATACGTCTGCACGGAGTTCCCTTGGAGATTGTGTCTGACAGAGACACACGATTCACATTTATCTTCTGGACTCGTATTCAGGAAGCGATGGGTGTGAAATTAAAGTTCAGCACCGCGTTTCATCCACAGACAGACGGGTAGACGGAACGTGTGAATCAGGTTCTGGAATACATGTTACGAGCTTGTGTTTTGGATTTCAAGGACAGTTGGGATGATTGTCTCCCTTATGCAGAGTTCGCGTATAACAATAGCTTCCAGACGAGTATCGACATGGCTCCCTACAAGGCATTGTATGGTCGCCCGTGTAGAGCACCGCATTACTGGGTAGAAGTTAGCGAGCGCAGTTTGATTGGCCCAGAGTTGGTACAGGCGACTTCAGAGAAAGTTGACATTATTCGACGTCGACTTCTAACAGCCCAGAGCAAGCAGAAGAGTTACGCTGATACGAGGCGGCGACCGCTTGAGTTTGAGGCTGGAGACCATGTATTTCTTAAGGTTTTCCCTATGAAGGGAGTTCTACGGTTCGGTAAGAAGGAAAAGCACACGCCGAGATTTATTGGTCCATTTCAAATACTGGATCGAGTGGGAGCGGTAGCATATTGCTTTGCCCACACCACTTGCGAGCGTGCATAACGTATTTCATGTTTCTATGCTGAAGAATACGTTCCTGATCCTTCGTATATTATTAGTTGGGAGCAGGTGCAGTTGAGCGAGGATGCCACATATGTACTATGACAGACACGTGCTTTAAACAGGAAGGAGCAGGTATTGCGTAGCAAGGTCATCCCTCTTATGAAAGTACTATGGACGCATCATAGTGAAGAAGAGGCTACTTGGGAGACTGAAGCTGAGGTCAGAAAGAGCTACCCTCAGATCCTTGAGGAGTATGAGAAGGTACAAATTTTGAAGACGAAATTTTTCTTTAAGAGGGGTAGATTGTGATGACCCGAAAATTTTCAAGCAAAGACCCAAGTACTACCTCTATTTTTCCTTAGAAGTTATGTGTGGGTTATTTAGCGTTAAACTCAATTGTTTGTGAAATTAGTATTAATCACTTTAAATTTGATCTGCAGGACTCAAAACCTGTAGAATCGTTAATGCTATGTTACCCTGAAATCTAGGATTCAACGCTAAAGCCAATTGCTCTCAGGAGTACTGGGAAACTTTGTATCGGACCTAGACCGCGCGTCGAAAGTCCGATAATGTCGATCTTAGACAATTTTGGTCATCTTGTTGGGCTTAACCATCACCTCAAAAATCAAGACCAGATGATGTCCTGGGTCGATTTGCTTGAGTCCGAAGTAAAGAGTATGATGAGAAAGCTGAGAATTAAATATAATTTATGAAATCTGAGTCGTGTCGCTTGCGTGCCGATTCTAAGCACTCTGACCATTGGATTCTGACTCAATTTCACCCTCGGATCAGGGAAGATGGCCCTGACATGTCCAAGTGCCGGTGGACCTGATCGAGTTTCGGTGACCGTTGAATTGAGAGTGGTCCGCCATGGCTGATCTGTAAATCCGATCGGTACGAAAACTCAGCCTGACCTAGATCCATGGTCAGTGAGCTTAAGTCCGACCGCACGTGGAGAAAGGACCACCAGAAGTGTTCTATTGGATCGGAATAGGCCTGATTTGGTTATAACCTAAGTATACCTTGGCCCTGGGGCTATTTTCCTCTATTTTAGGCCTATATAAAGACCTTAAAACCCTCACTCTCTTTTCCATACGAATTTCCTAACCCTAGCTAAGAAAGAGAGAGGAAAAGAGAGAGAAAGTGAGAGAGAAGTTGGTGAATCATCTTGAGATTCTTTCTTGTTACTCTGTATCCTTAAACCATCACTTTTGAATCGTTATTCCGGCGATTCTAAGTTCCTTCTTGGGTAAGTTAATCAAACCCTAGCCTGTGTTAGAGCTTAGGCTTGTCTAAGTGTTGATGTAGCTCATTTCTATTCTTGCCTTAGGTTTTCTAGTCGCCGTTGACAAAGACTTATCGTCTGAATCAGATCTATTGTGTTTTTCTGGTTTAAGGTGCAGACTATATTCGTATAGGTTATGGTTTTCAAGGCTTTCAATGTTTGGTAATGGTTTATTATTGTTGTGGTTACAATTTCACATGCTAACTATGATGTTTATTTTGCATTCCTGATATGTATGTGTTATATTGAGATTTGTGTATTCTATGTATATGTAGGAAGTATCGTATACGTATGAAATACAAACATGTGTTTGCCATGATTAATTGTCGTGCACTTGTACTAGTTGTATGTGTGTCAACTCCTTGGCGAAAGGAATTGCCCAAATGTGCGTTATCACCAATATACGTTATGTATGTGGGACTATGTAGTCTAAGTGTTTGTAGAAATGTCTGAATGGTTAAGTGTGTAATATATTAACCTATTATGGGCGTTGAGAAGAGATTCTCAACTATCCTAGTGGTGTGTATGATTTCCTATATGTAATTTACATTCTTTGTTGTTTAACTTCAAGCATTACTTAGGTGTAATTCATGCTAAGTTGATATTCATCACATGCTTCCATATTGTATGATTAGAATTGTTGTTCCATTACTGAAATATTACTGTGATATGAATATCTGTTATCATTGAATGTGTTTGGGACTATGGAATAGTCTAGGAAATCGGTAACAATCCTTGGGTTCGTGGCCGAGGTTGTTTACGCCACGTAAGACGTGTTTGACAAAACCAAGTCGTATCAGGGTTGTCGGCAGTGGTTTGGCCACATAGAGTGTTTGCGCACTCTATGTTGTTCAACTCAACGTGCGCTCGTGCTAGTCGAGTTCGTCAAGTAGCCCGATTGTCCCGATATATGTTCACCATATATGGTCACTTTTCTTTGAATCTAGGGTACCAAACTTACCAATGTAATCCCATTAACCGTTGTACCTTGATCCGCTAAGACTCATGAGCCAGACATGGTGGTATGGGACACCGTGGTCGAACTGTCAGCCTACGCTAGGGTGACGAGCCTCCCCGTAGTGACCAGTGAGCACACCAGACTCGTGAGCCGATTATGGTGGTATGGGACACTATATTCGTGCCGTCGGCCTACATTGATTGGTGACGAGCCCTTTGTAGTGACCTCGAGCATACCTTGCTACTGCATTGAGGCGACGAGTCTTAGGGTAGTAATTAAGATATGATAGGCATGCATTGATTGGTGACAAGCCCTTTGCAGCGACCTAAAACCATATGATCGTATGAGATTGGATAGGATTGACGACCCTAGAATGGATCACTGTTTGGAAAGTGATATGAGGAAGGTACCTTAGCTTCCCAATCCTACTGTATGAAAAGGACTAATAACAACTTGGTAATCATGTTCATGCACCGCATTGCAAGTGCGTAGGAGTCATTGGCACTGCGGGAGGTTGTCATGCGTACCGTAAGATAAAGACGCTGAGGGAGTGCAGGCGAGGGCATGCATCATTCCTACATACATCCTTGCATTAACAAGAGTAGTTAGGACGTGTTTGATTGTATTGCCTTATCATTACTGCTTGATTGATTTGATAACATGTTAACTTTTACTGTATAGTTCCACTGAGTTGATCACTCACTCCCATATTCTGGGACGGTGTTTTAACACCAACCAGACCCTGTCTTAGATACAGATGTTGACTCGACCTCTGAGGCAGAGCAGGATTACGAGGATGATGAGGACGCATTTTCTTTTATGCAGTTCTCAGGCGGGTTCATGTGAGTCATGTCTTGATATTCGGGGATTCTGTGTTTTCTTTGTAATTATAATAGATGATGTCATACACTTGTAATTATGACCTGGCAGAGTATACGTATTTCAGGGACTTGCACATGTACACATATATTTCTTTAAGTCTTACGCTTGCGTCTTTCACTTATCCCTAAATTATATTTGCAGTTTGGCTTAATCTATTCCATGTTTATGCACTCATACAGACAACATACATCCATCATTCAATATGTTACATAAGTGATGTTTAGAAACTCGGGAGCTGAGTTATGCTCGACCCCCGAATTTCAGGGCGTTATATTTAGAAATAGAAAGATAGAAAGAATTAGAAAGAATTTATCAAATTGGACGTTTCTATATTGGGATCCTGCAAAAGAAAAAGGAAAGTGAGTTAGTTTCCAAAAAGGAAATAGGGAAAGCAACCTAGTTTCCAAAAAAAACGAAAAAGGAAAGTTTCTAAAAACAGAAAATAGAAATTTTCTAACAATTAAAAACTTAGTTTCTAAAAAAAAATAGGAAATTTTCTATTCTAGAAATAGAAAGTAGAAAAAGGAAAGTTTCTAAAAATAGAAAAGGAAAGTAAAGTTAGTTTCTAAAATAACTCAGAAAAAACCCTAACCTAAAAATAGAAAATAGAAAAATCCTAATCTTAACGTAATTCCAAAACTAGCTAATCTAAAAAAAATGCAACTGTTAATCCCCAGCAACAGTGCCAAAAACTTGTTCACAACCCCAAGTGTAGGGTCACGATGTAGTAATAATCTCGGTGAGACCGAGGTTTAATCCACAGGGACTAATCTCATGAGTAATTCTGAAAGCAACTAGAAGTAGAACTAAAAGAAGATGTAAACCTAAATCTGGAAGTGTAGAGAGGGTAATTGTGAATTACTTAACTAAAAATTGTAAATTCAAAGGTGGGAACTAGGGTTTCCAAGGATCCATTTATAGAGATCAGATAAATCTATGATTGATTCATGGACACAACTAGAATTAGAGTCTTCTCTTATCCAGTTGGAAAATATCTCAGTAAAACCAAATCTGAACTTCCATTGACCGAATTCACAATGAATGAGAGGTTTGAGAACTGGAAGTGATTCCATCACAAAACCATGCCCAGGAGACAATGGCTCACAATAAGATATACCAATCTCATAACCAAACATAAAAGAATCATGAAGATTAGAAGGAATTCCATCATCCAACCATGCCAGGGGACGATGGTGAACAACAGGATTTCCTAATTTCACAATCTCAATACATGAAAAGAAAATACTCAACGCTATCGCAGATCTATTGTAATTCGAGTCACAACAAACCATTAAAAACTGAAGGTATTTCTTAAATATAAAACTAGAATCAAAGAGAGTTCAACATAAACATGAATCAAAGCAATAGAAAACATCCCATCACGCTACAAGCTTCACCTCTTAGCCTTAGCTAAGAGGTTTAGCCAACCATAGTCATGATTGGAACTAAAACCCTAGAAGAAAGCATGAAAAACTAAGGAAGAAAGAAGAAGAACATTTAGCGATGACTCTCCACTCTTTTGCTCCACTCCTCAAACCCTAAATTATGTCCAGGGATGCCCTAGGGACTCCTATTTATAGTTGTGCAACACTTCCTTTTACACCTCTTTAGAAAAATCCAAAAACTGCCTCAAATTTACGCACTTCGTGTAACTCTGCGTAACTTTACACGATCTGTTAAATGACAACGAACAGCCTTCGATGTCATCAAAGGTGTCTTTTGTATGTGCTTTTCCTGTGCTTTTGTAACTTCATTTGGACTCTGTGACCTTCTATGTCATCAAACCTACCTTTGATGTCATCGAAGAGGCCTTCGATGTCATCGAGCATTGTTCGAGGAATCGATAATGTGTTCAAAATAGTCCAGAGAATTTATTCAATTTCTTCAATAAATTCGATGTCATCGAAGAGACCTTCAATGTCATCGAGCATATCTTCGATGTCATCGAGGAGTGCTTCGAGTAATTGAAAATGGTGTCCAATATGTCCAGCAAGTTTTGTCGAAATTCCATAGAAAATTCGATGTCATCGAGCAGGTCTTGAATGTCATCGAGCAAAAGCTTCAAGTCATTGAATAAGTTTTTGAGTCATCGAAAAACGTCTTCAATTTGTCCAGCGACCAACTCGATTTTCCTTCATAAATTCGATGTCATCGACCTGTGTTCGATGTCATCGAATGTGTCCTCGATGACACAGTCAATGTGTATTCTGCACTTGTTCTTTCGGCTTCGTTCCTTCTCCACTTGGTTTCTTGAATCTCGGGACCTTAAAATCTTCAATCTTTGTCTCCTAAGATCCATTCTTTACTTTGGTGATTTTTTAGCGTCAAAACCATGCTTTTAGTACCTTTTCTAATACAAGCTCTCAAATTCACCTTGCAACACAAACATGAGTAAAATAGGACATTAAGCAGTATCATGTTCATAAAACCAAGATATAAATGAGGTCCAATACGCAATATTTGACCCTCAACAGCCCACGCATATTACACGTAACAAAAAATAAATGGAAGTGCTAACCGATCGATCTACGGTTCAAGCGGACATGCACATTGAGTTTAGATAGTAACTTTCTTCTAACGTCTATTTTCCTTAGGCAATTATCTCCAATGAGTTTATTGCTAACACCTGAATCATCTACAACAATTATTCTCGACAGTTATATAAAGCACCCAAGCTCTGGGGGGCCCACCATGTTTTGCATGTAAATGTTGAGAATTTGATATTCTCAAATTACAAATTTATTATTAATGTAAAAATAAAAGAAAGGAAAATGAAAATATTAAGGACAGGTTGAAGCATGTTTAATCATTGTCCTTAAAGCGTTATTTACCCATTCTCAAAGTAATTGAAACTGTTGACAAGTTGCAAGCAAATAACTTTTAGGATACGAAGAGCCTATGTGTGGTTCTACATTCAGCAAGTACGAAGAAACCATTAGCGAAACTCTATAAACACAATTTGCTGGTAAATGAAAAACTAAAGGAAAATTCCTAGATAAAAAAGAAAGATAGAAAATGAATTTTAGCTTTGCTAGATTAGACCACTACACTGGTCTTGTTCTTGCTGCCTTATACCACTACAATGGCTTGTTTCTTGTGGACTTGCTAGCTTAATGTTCGTATTGAACCTACTGGCTTGACCATAAAACACTTTAGAGCTTTACTGGTTCATATGAGGAGATGAATCAAATGGCTTGTTTTGTTGAAATGAACCAACCAAACTCGGTTTATACAGGCAAGGGTAGCTAGACATTTTGCTTCAAGGTTATGGCTATAACTGACCATTTCTGAATGTTAGTGAGAAACTAGCTGTTATTGACCGTTTTGCATATGAAAAAACCCGCTGCATCATGCAACGATTTCCGCATGGTCTGATTTGTTACTGCGTAAATAGTTACGCCAGCCTCTTAAACGGCTATTTGTAGATTTTATATAAGGCAAATAGATCTCTATCAGATCTCTTACCCACAACACTTCGAATCCAACCACTCAACTCATCTCTCTTAGCCACTATTGCACTATGGCTCACCGGTTCACGAGCGAGCAATCCATGTACGACACGTGTAAAGTATATAATGCACCACTAGCACCTCTATAGCCACACTACCTCACATGCCCACACCTTTTCCAAGCCCGAGCCCGAGTCAATGACCATGCCTGAGACAATGATCGTGCTCGCATGCGCATGTGTTCCAATGTGAACTCAATACTTCTTTGATTTTCCAAGCGAACGATAAGTCACTTAATACCCTACTTATTAAGAAAAAAAATTTCTTTCCCTTTTTGACATGGGGCTATTCCCAAACAAAAAAAAAAAAAAAAATCAATTTTTTTCACAAATATTTTATATATTTATATATAATTATTTTATTTAAAATATTTTTTAATCAAAACATTTTCTGTAACAGAAAATCTGCCCCACCACTAGGGAGAAGCATTACTTTAGATCTTAAATACAAAAGATGAGCCCTAAAAAAAAAAACAAACAAAAAAAAAAAAGCGGCTTTGATCAGGGAGGCCAATGGAAACAATGTAAAACTGCTTCCAAATCCTTATGTTCACAAGATGTGGCCTGCCTGATATTTTGATTAATGGATTTGATGAAAGATGCACACCATACTAGCCCACACAGATATGGGTGGCATCATCTCCATTGTTCCCCGTTGCGTGGCTCACCTGAATGCTAGACTTCGCTGGACGATGTAGATTTGACATACACAGCGTGCTAGCCCGACAAGCTTGGATGTTTAATGCAGTTACAGTGTTACCTCATTCCGGTCCAACTTAAGGACAGCACATGTGCTCACAGTCGAACTACTGACACTGATCTTTCACACGTGTTCCGCGTCGTTTTTTTTGGCATGATTGACGTACTGTGCCTTTCTCGAGTCGAGCGGATTGGCAGATGTACCACACACGACCGACCCCGTGTGCATACCTCTCGGGCGAAGACGAGCTTGAGTTGTACGAACGGTCCAAAGGAGATCAAAGTTACGTGGGCCCACAATAATATATTTATTTTATTCACCCTGATCACCCATTTGGCCGACTATTTTAGAGCATGGGACTAAAAATGAGTCGTATCCAAATCTCAAATGGATCATACCATAAATGGCAGTGGGACAGTGATTCTTGCGGTTAAAACATTTATAGGGTCCACCATAATACTTATTTATCATCCAATTTGATCATGAGGTCACAAAGGCTTGGATAAAGAGGAAAAACAAATATCATATTAGTCTAAAACTTCTGTAATCTTAAAAAGGTTATGAATGATAGACATTCAATCCTTGAATTTTTGCATTGTGGTCCACTATGATCTTTGTCCCTGTTTTATTTTTAGCTCAGGTGTTACCATGAGCTCGTCAAATAAATCATGTTGGGACTCATAAAACTTAGTGACGCAAGCATACTAGCCACATAGGTGCTATGTGGTACACCAGCCAATCTTCTTTCCAGCGGAAGGGGAGCGGTTTGGCGTGTACCACACACCACCGATCTTGTACGTTTAGGTGACCAAGTTCTATAAGAACCATTATCATTATGAGGTATGTTTTATATCCGAATCATCAATTCATTTGGAGAGCTTGTCATATGTCCTGAGCTGAACATTAAGCGAAAAGTAAGACAGATCCAAATATCAAATGGACCACACTATAAAAAACCGTGGGAGATGAAACGTTTACCATGGAAACCCTTTTGGTGTTATAGAAATTTTAGATCAATGTGATATTTGTTTTCCACTTCTTTTAGGGCAGTGTGGCTTTACAAACAGATGGGATGAAAAATAAATGTTACAGTGGGCCCTATGAATGTTTTAACTGTGAGCATCATTGTCCTACCTCTATTTGTTGTCCCACTTCTATTTGAGATGGTTTTTTTAAAAAATAAATAAATAAATTATTTTTACACATGCACACACCACAGGCGCAAGCACGCACCCCACACACTCACGCTGTAGTGGAATTTGTGATGTGGTTCACTTTAACATTGGATATGGCTTATTTTTGAGCTCATGTGGTAAAGTAATCCCCACAAATGGATGAAGGGTGTGGATATAATAAATATATAATTCTAGAGCCCATGTTACTTCGATCTCCTTTGCAACTTGAAGCTAGAGGTACACGGATTTCCCGTGAGAGCCTGTCATACCAAGTTTCTGCATTAGGAACCTAGGTGGAGCCATGGTAATGTTTGTGATGAATCCACCTGGTCCATATCTTTTGTGAGCTTATTTCAGGATACAAGGCTAAAAATAAGTTAGATCGAATAGTCAAGTGAGTTGAAAACATGAGAATTAAATGTCCACGCGTTGAAATATTCATAGGGTAATAGAAGTTGGCTGATATTTGTCTCTTCAGTTCATCCTACCGTTAATGACATGAATACTATCTAAATGCCATGTAATCATTATTGTCGGCCCAGAGAAATTTCAACTGTAAGAATTTTTCTACACACATTTTACTTTACCGTGGCCCACCTGAATCTTGGATTCTGCTCACTTTTAGTCAAGGCCTAAAATTAGCTAACAAAACAGATACACAGGGTGGATTTCTCACAAACATTACCGTGGGCCATACTTAGGTTCCCAGCGCGTGGGAACTTTCCGAAAAGGCTTTGTACAACAGCCTTTCACACGATGTTCCTGCGCTAGGAACATAGGTGGGCCCACCATGTTTGTGGTAAATTCACGTCATTTATTCGTTTTGCAAGCTTATTTTAGGACTCAAGACCAGAAGTGATCAGGATCCAAGGCTCAAGTGAGCAGAAAATGAGCTGTCAAAAGGGTTGGACGGAGTGGATAAAAGGAACATCCGTCAAGGTGAGCCCATAATCAAGGATCTCACTCACCTGGGTGGATCCGGTGATCCACCGAAGCCGCGCCGCCGCTTTCATATACCCCGAAACTGGTTTTCAATCTTTTGCTATTATAAAGTGGGCCTGCATCACAGCTATCATGCATGGCCTCAATTCCACCGTTGATATGCGTGTCCGAGACCAAGACCATTCCATAATGAACACTGAATATGCCCTGGACCGAAAAATAGTTTTAGTTCGCTGATCAAACAGATCACACTCGTGCGAGAGAAACGAGCAATCCGAAAATAGTGCCAACTGTCCAGATTCAACGTACGAGTGGGGCTTGCTAGATCAGGGTCTACACGATTTATGGCGCATGGCATGTTTCCTGAACACTATTACGGATGAACGATACAGATTTGCACTGTATTTCATATTCAACAGTGTAATGAGGACCGTATGGTAGCTGTGATACATGCCTCGAGTTCCCCAAAATGTTACTGGATTGGTTTGTTGGCCTCCGTTGGACAAAGGACCGCTTATCTTTTAACAGTGCCCGCGTGTAAAAGTTCTGCAAGTTACTGGGCATAGTCACGTGACAACAAGGAGGCAGCCAATTATACGGCTGAGAAAAGCTATGATCCTTGGACGCGGCTTCGGTGGACTGCGGATCGACCTAGGTCCGTGGATCCCTGATTGTGGGTCCCACCTTGATTTATGTTCATTGCATCCCACCGCCCATCCGTTTTACCAGTTATTTTAAGACATAATCCCGAAAAGAAAGCAGATCCAAATCTCAGGTGGCGCACACTAGAGGAAAGATTGATTATTGAGCATTAAAATTTCCTGCGGGAAATAAAAGTTTTGCACCAGGCTGTGAGACCTTCGTCGAAGGTCTTTGCGACCTCGCCAACAGGTTGGAATGGCAAATAAATAATCCAGTAGCCCCAAGAAGATTTTAACGGTAGGAATTCAATTATCACCATTTCCTATGGTGCGGTCCACTTGAGATTTGGATGTCCTTTTATTTTTGAGATTGCGCATTAGTGCTTTTACAACATAGGGACAACATCGAAGATGTTCATCCCCATTACTGGAATACCATGTTAGGATTGATTTGTATAGATATGCATGGTGTATTTAGAGATTTATAGATACGTATGAAGGAGATTTCTCGATAAATAGCCATGATGTATCAAGTGATGCATTGTGCTGCTTAAGCCACCGATGGAAAAATGATTGTGATCAATCGATTATATGACTGGTGGTAAGAGAATGAGCAAAGAAAGTAAAAATGTGATAAGCATCTACGTGATGGTAATGGAGAACTATTATGGTAACCATCGGAACGTAAAAATGATCCAGAATGGTTAGATTAAAGCTATAAATAACAAAGCAAATAAAAAAGGAAATCATCCCATACAAACCCAAATGAACTAAATATATCTTTCAATTATACTTCAATTATCTTTATTGATTTACATTTCATAATGTAATCTTTTACTTTCCTTGTTGAGCAAAGTTACATTTCATAGTGCAATCTTTACTTTTCAAGCTTGTTGTTTTACATTCCGTATTGTAATCCATAGCAATAACCGAGTACTTGATAATCTTTAGCTGTAATTTGAGTTTACGATAGCATGCTGGACTCAGTTCATCCGTCGGAAAGGTGTTCTCTAGCTGTTTTTTGCGATCGATCGATTGTAAGGATCTCTTTTCCATTTAATTCTGATATGCATTAAAAAGTCCTTTCGTACGGAAGGCAAATGAGTAACCCATCATCAGAGGACAAACCCCACCCTCTGAATATCGCTTAATCCAATTTTACACACTGAGCGAGTGGCTGAATAGGTGACCGATCTCTTTGGATCTCGATCAAAACACTACGTGTCTACATTTCTTAGAGCTTGGGGTCATTGTTGTTCGGTTTAAATTGAAGCTACAAATTCAATTCTGGTAAGCCCACACACACCTAGTATAGAAAACAACATCAAATAGAAGACACATCAAGGTGAGTCTCATAGTTAAGGATCCATCAAAGCCGCTTCCATCCATGATACACATTAGATGGGTAGGAGCTTGAAATTGAGATTTTTACTAAAATGGCTCCATGGTTTGACTGCTGTTAAAAAATGACCTACATTTTCATTTTTTTTTTTAATCATTTAATCTCTAATGAGTTTTAAAACTTTTCAGGGTTGAAAATACCTCTATTGCATGGGGAGCTAGTATGACGGTTGCGTCCTCGATAAAGGGAAAAAATGACTTTTTAAATTTGTGGAATCCCACTAAATCATGAACGGGCCTAATCAACGGGAGATTTGATCCAATGATGCTATTCAGCCACTCCTAAAACCATGGAAAGCATTAAATTTAGTCTAATTAAAGTTTTATATGGCCTACAAATGGCATTAACATTATGCGTTCATGAAAAACTATTTTCTCTGTTGTATTCCACCTGTGATATTGTTTTTCCTCAAACTTGGGCACATGCCGTGAAATTAAAACCCCCATTAACTAAACAACGTGGATTTCACTCATGACCACTTAGTGGGCCTCACATGAGTTGTCCAAAAGCTTATATGTTGGGCTAAGATGAAAGAGAGCGAAAGGACGAGTTATATATGTCCTAGAGGAGGGGTGAATAGGACAATACAAAATATTTCGATACAATGCATAATAATAAAACAAATATACTCAATTGCTTAGAGAATTGAATTCTTGATATCAAATAGTTCGTAGGACAACCTTCACTTAAAAGATTTAGGCAGAACAACCTTATTTCACGACATTTTTGAGATCAAAATATCAAACTTAGCAGGAGACAATCAATCACAAAGAAAGCATATAAAGAATAAATCAATCACCACAATGCACAAGGAGTTATAGTGGTTTAATGCTTAACTCCACACCTACTCCACTCTCAAAATTACTGCCCTCGTAATTTTGCCTTTCATTATTCAAGGTTTTCACAAGTTAACCTTAACAACTTTATACAGTCTGTGTGATTTTCATGGGCTCACCACAACAAGACCCACTGTGTGATTTCATGGGCTCACCACAACAAAACCTACTTTGTGATTTTCACGGGCTCGCCACAAAACAACCCTTTTGAGATTTTCGGGCTATCTCAGAAAAACCCAAATAGAAATGAAAGTAAAATAGTACTTATCTTTAATTAGCAAGTTGAAGACGTAACTGTAGTTTTAAATGCAACAATCTTCTTTCTTGGGATATAGATGAAGCCGTGTATGTGTTTAACCTAAAAAGAATGTAGGGATCTAATATATTTTCAATGAAATGAGCAATATCTTAATGTTGCAAAATCGATTCTCTAAATCTCAAGTAGAGTATAGATTACTCTATTAAAACAATTTAAACAAACTTGAGAAAGAAAATAGAATTAGCCAAATCAAATATAAGAATTACCACTCAAATAACTTAAGGAGCCTTGTACTTTCACTCTTTTCTTGAAAAGATGGATTTGTGTTTTTCATTCTTTGAAAGACTAAGAGAAAGCCTCTATTTATAGACAAAATTATTGAAAATTCGACTATCCGAATTCTAACGATTGCGTTCCAACGGATCTTCGGATTTCGTGGGATGAAATCTTTCAAAACTTCGGCTGACCGAACCTCCAGTTCGGTTTGTCAAATCTCAATGATATCCGAAATCTTATTTCATTGGAAACTTGACCAAACATCCTTTGGGCTAGCCGAGCAGACAGGTTGGGCTAGTCAAACCCAAGGTTGGGCTGGCCGAACATGCTTTGGAAAATTTTTATCTTGTTGTATACTTGCCAGAATAACGTTGGGTTGGCCAAAGGTAGTTAGACTGGCCAAACCTGAGGTCAGGTTGGCTTAACTCTGGTGTATTTTACTTATAATAATATGTTATTGTGATATTATGTGAAATACACCTAACCTAGGGTCAATCTAATGTAATACCACCTGATGGTTGACACATAGAAAGTATTCTGATCTTCAAACCAAGTAAGCCTTTAAAGGCTTGAGATGTTGAGTCTTCCTTGAGATGTTGATTGAGTCTTTATGAGGTCTTCATGAGTTTTCGAAGCGTATCTTCATGAGTGCATGTGCTCCTTTCAGGACTACGAAATTTTACAATCTTAATTGGGCTTAAGTATAAACACTTACAATCTCCCCCTTTGTTAATTTTATGATAAAATACAATCATGCATAACTCATTATACAAACATACAACTCATTATGACATATTACAATATCTCACAGACTCATCATACAAATATGATCTCTGGTTCAAAAGAACATCTGTACACCACCAGTGATACCATATTTTGAAGATCTTGATTCTCCCCCTCAGTACTAGCATTCGTAACTCTCCCTAAGCACTTAACCACATAAAATATACTTCCATACAATCTAATACTTTATCACATGCCAAAAAAAAATATAATTCCATACAATTCATGCATGTGAGTGTAGGTGCTCAGATATTCATTCAAGTGAGGAGTGAGGAGTTGTGCTCATTTCTCATATATTCATAACCATTATCTCCCCCTTTTTATCAGAAGTTGACAAAGGAAGAAAAATTAAATGAATTATACAACATAAATATTAAGGGTATGGAACGTAAGGATAGAATGTCATTTAATAGTAGTGATAAAATCATCCAAAACAAATAAAGAGAATTATCCAAATGTGCTTAAAGAAAAGCCATGAAGGAGTGCATGAAATCCAAAGAGAGAATAATAGTTATTACAGACCATAAGCAAAATTATCAATCAAAACCAGAGGAGGACGATGCAAGCATCTCAGGATCATTGATTTTCAGACTCCGATTAAATCGATGAAAGTACTTTTTCATGTACTTCATATGTTATTTTTAAGTCTGAAGTAATGAATCCTGTGATACATGTAAGGCGTCCAGCTTTCTGTCTAAACTCTCCAACCTATTAGAAAATTGTGCAGGTTGGAAATCTGAATCATTTGTATCAGCATTATTTTCCAAGTCTGTGAAAAATGTCATCCATGCTGATACCACCCGCAGGATCCTCTTCTTGATTACCTTGCTGCTCAGGCCTCAGATCTAACTTCATCATGTTTAGGTTTGCATTACCAAAGGGAAGTTAGGATTCCAGTGCATCAATCGCGGGAATTTGAACATTGAACCACAAAGCAATGGAAGTCATAAGGAATGCAAAAGGAATGAAACCATGTAACGTCTCAGAAAAATTCGTACAAAGACCCAAGTACCACCTCAGGCAGAAATCCCTAAAGACCATAGAATATGGAAATTAGACAAAAATTAATTAAGTACTAAACTAAATTAATCGATAGACTTGCTTGAACCACTATCTATACAAACTGCAAAACCCAAAACCATTAGAATTGCTAACTCAACATTACTTAAAAACCTAGGAGAAATCCCAAAACCCAATTGCTCTCGGGAGCACATTGAAACTCCATATCGGACCTGGACCGCGCGTCAAAAGTCCGATTACCATGAAACTATAAAGTTATGACAGCCTTACTAGGTTTGACAACCTTCACGGGAATCGAGCTCATACAGTATCCAGAAACGCACAACTTGAGCCTTAAGCGAAGTGTGTGAGAAACGCAAATATCTTTAAAAATTGACTTGAAACTTAAGTGATTTGGGCCATTTTCTTGCAGGCGAAATTAAAGACTTCAGACCGTCAATTTCTGACCCAACTACACCCATAGATCAGAAAAATTTTCCTGCACCTATTGGTATACTTATGGCCCTGATTGAGTAACGACGAATGTTGATCAGATACAGGTCCTCCACAGTCGATCCACTGATCCGATCTTACCGAAATCATAACCTGGCCTAGATCCATTGTCAGGGAACTTACTCTGTGATAAAGACAGATAATGGACCTCTAAATGAGCCCCGTTTATCGAAAACAGACACCCTTTGGTTATAACCTAAGTATACCATGGCCTTGGGCCATTTACACCACTTCTGAACCTATATAAGGCCCTTAAATCACCCCATTCCTATCCCATATGAATTTTCTCTAACCTTAGGAGATAGAAGAGAGACAGGAAGAGAAAAGAGTGGGAAGTGAAGGGAGATCGTTGGAGTTTGCTGCAATGATTCTTTCCTGCTACTCTACGCGTTGAATCGTCTCTACATCTAGCTACACGAGCCATTCCAACTTCGATTTGGGTAAGAAATCCTAACCCTAATCTCATTTTAGGAATTCAAATAGAGGAATCGACAAAATAGCTAACGTATTTCAATGTTTAGGTACCGTTGTTCTGTATACGGGGATGCAAGATTTGAACCGAGTTTGAAACGAGTTAACCGACGAAAGGTGCGAACTATAAGTATTTAGGTTATGATTTTCAAGGCTTTCATTGTCAGCAATGATTTATGTCTGACTTGATTACTGCCATATGATCTTAGTTACGATGTATTTGATTACCTATATATGTGTGTGAACTATGTGATTATATGATGCATTTCAGGTGTTTGTTGAAATGTTTGAATGAAAGTGAAATTATGATTTATGCTTGCTATGATATTAATCTAGAATACATGTTTGTTGTATGTATGACAACTCCTTCATGAAAGGATCTGCCATAATATATGCTATAACTAATTTAGTTTATGTATGTAGTATTGTGTAGTCTAAGTGTTTAATAAAATGTCTGAATGAGAAATTGTTGATGAATTGATTTTAACAAGGGTGTTGAGATAGGATCCTCAATTACCTTATTCATATTTATAGTTTCCTTCATATAATGTAAATTGCTGCTATGTGACTTATGGATAAAATGCATATGTATAATAACTTGTTCAATATGTTTGTTAAAATGCTCAAATGAGATTGAATTGTTCATTAAATGTTGTTATGATTAACCTATGTGACTACCTCTTGCATTTGAGTAGGATTGGGACTACCGTGTAGTCCATGCAATCGATAATGGCTCTTGATTGAGTGACTGAACTAGTTTTGCCACATTAGACACGTTTGATGAATCCAAATCGCACGGTGATTGTCGACAGTAGTTAGGCCACGTGAAGTGCTTACGCGCTCCATGTCAATTTATTCAGCATGCGCTAGTACCAATCGAACTTGTCGAATAATCCGATTAGCCTATTGTGTGTTTACTATATATGGACGTTACTGCTTGAATCTAAGGTATCACTTACCAATGTAAAGCTCGTTTAACCATAGTACCAAGATCTGCTAAGACTCATGAGCTGGACATGGTGGTGTATGGGACACCATGGTCGAGCTGTCGACCTACGCTTGGGTGACAAGCCTCCCCGGAGTGACTAGTGAGCAACCTAAACTTGTGAGCTAAGTATGGTGGTGTATGAGACATCGTATTTGAGCTGTCGGCCTACGTTCAGATGACAAGCCTCCCATAGTAACATCGAGTATAAATTAGGCCTACGCTGAGGTGACGAGCCTCTTCGTAATGACCTCGAGTGTAAACTCGTGAAATTACGTATCCATTATTTTCATCAGGGGTGATGCCCTATAACTTACCTATCATATGTGATTAACTAGGATTGACGACCCTAGATGGATCATTGCTTGGATAAATGATAAAAAGGGAGGTACCTTAGCTTCCCAAATCTGCTATATGAATAAGCCTAATAAATTACTTGGCTAACACGACCATGCACCGCATTGTATGTGCTTTGGCGATGACGCACACTTTTAGGGAGTTTGTCATGCGTGATTGTGAGATGAAGTCGCTGAGGGAGTGCAGGCGAGGGCATGTATCATTACTGTATATCATTCCTGCATTAACAAGAGTAATTAGGAAGTGATTGCTATATTGCTTTATCATTACTGCTTGATTGAATTGATAACATGTTAACCTTTGCCTTATAGTACCATTGAGTTGATCACTCACTCACACTCTTAGACGGTGTTTTAAAACACCAACTAAACTCTGATTTAGATGCAGGTTCCGACGACGCTTTCACGACGGAGCCAGATTTCATTGACGATGAGGACTTCTCCTACGTGCAGCTTTTAGGCAGGTCTATGTAGAACTCATGCTGCTTCGATGAGATTACAGGGATATTGGATTAGTTGAATATTTACATTTTGATACTTTGTATATTTTGAAATAAATTATGTATTTATTCAGCCCGATAGCACGCTCATACTCTTAAGGTTATGAAACACGTATATACTTTATATATTTAGTTCAGTCTTCTGCTTGCTTATTTACATTAACTCTGGTGTATGATATGCTAATTTACTGTAATCTCACTCATGTTTAATGCACTAATATGGACAACATTTAAACATCACTATCTATGTTGCATAAGTAATGTGTTGGAACTCGGTAGTTGAGCTTTGCTCATCCCCGATTTTCGGGGCATTACAAACCATGACGAGGATGAAAACGATACTGAATGATCAAATACAATATCAAAGGCTGATGATAAATGCGAATATCGGATGCAATAGAATGCATAATATGCATCATGAATGGAGTAAGATCAGTCTTATTCCCAGTACTTGGATAGACATTAGATGTAAAGATGTAATGAAGAATAGGGTATTTTGGAAGTAAATTATAAGTGGGGAGAGAGTTACCGGACCTCCATTTTTCATTAAATCCACATATCACCTGTGTAATAGTAGTTCTTTCTGAAGTATACATGTCTTAAAAAAGAGGTGCTATGGGTAACTCGTCAACCACCATCTTAACGTCCATGACGGATGATATGATGGAGGGTATGATGGTGATAGTTTCTTCCAGAAATTGAATATTAAATGATAAATTTTCTATAGAAACTTCATTAATGGATGTGTACATCCCTTGTGCAATGGACCGGTAAGTCGCCCCACTCCATTTAAAAATCTTTTCCCATCCTACCTCGGAGAGTAGTTCAACAAGACCATATTGAGCGATGTGATCAACATTAACTGATCGCTCAATAATAATACTAAGAGAGTGAAAATTCTGTACATTCACTGATCATCCTCTAGTGCGCGAATGGACTGCACAACCCGAGGAACGGAGTGGGATTAGAAACCAGAATGTGGTCTACGAACTGTGCGTTTAATTCGTTATTCCATGGAAGAAAATGAACAAAGAATGTCAAAGAGGGTAATGGGTTTGAGTAGATCATATTTTTAAAGAAAACTTACCAAAATAAGGATTCTAGATTCAAAGAAAATATAAGATTTATAAATAAAACACACATATGATCTTAAATCTAGAAGAAAATAACAAATAAACCACTAACAAGAGTACTATGGAGATGGGTTGGCCGAAGGAAGCACCGGCAAGCCGAAGAAGAAGAAGTGGAAATGAGTAATTTGGGGTTTTTCTCCCTTTTTGTTCAACCCGCACTCGATTCAGATATTTTCCAATTTCCCTAAATTTTGTTGTCGTTTCGACGAAAACTGACACATTAGGAAACTTCCACTGGTCTCAGTAGGTAAATTTATCATAAAATTTTAAAATTTTTTTGGTACCTCACTTATGTCGCCAAAAATATCCTCCTAAAATTTCAACCCAATTGAATTCATATAAAATTCTAGAAAAATCCGACAATAACAAAAATAGGTAGGAATTACTGCTAGACAGCAAGCTTTTATACACCTCACAAGAGTGAAACAACCTACAAACCGTGGAATATTACCTCAGGAATTTTTCTGTAACTTCAAGAATAAGTCAAGGACTTAATTTTCAAATTTTGAATAAATTGACTGCACAGATCATAAATTAAAATTCTAAGAGTGATAGGCTGTCAATATAAAACGATTTTGGGAATTTACAACCTTATATATAAAGGATACACTAAAACTTAGGTTAAACAATGAATGGATAATTTGGGCCTATCCTTTATGAAACCTAGGGTAATTTTATGATGGAATGAAAAATATATATATATATATATGATATTCCCCAAGGATCTAGAATGATCGGGACCACGGATTTACAGAATCACATTCAAGCAAGTTAGAAGTGGTTGATCCGAGTACCAAACCACGGGTGCTTACCAATGAACTCAATGATCTGATCAAGCAGAAGTTCAAGAATCACCCGGAATGGATGATACAACAAAACTCACCGCCCTGGCCAGGCAAGAGTTCAAGGTGTCAGGATTAGCCGTACTATAATCATTTTTCGTGTTGGCCCGAAACACTATGAACAAAACACACACACACACACACACACACACACACACACATATAGAGAGAGAGAGAGAGAGAAACTTTACTTTTCATTTAAGGGGGTAGATTATAGTGTCTTGATTTCATATAGCCAATTACACGCACACCTAGACATATACATCTACCTCACGAGGAATACAACGAAATATTAAACATAATAGATTAATGTAAATGGAACAAATAAATAAATTTCATGAACGAAATTTTAAGGGGGGTTAGATTGTAAAACTCCGAACTTTTCAATACCCAAGTATCAAAAGTTCTCGAGTATTACCATGAAATTTAACTTACTATTTGCATGTGTACGATACCAATCTAGCTATCTTAACATTACATCTATTCTCCATCATGAATCTGACCATTGAAAATAATCTCCATTCATGGATCAAGCTATCCGACCGCTAATTTTAATATAGGATCATCATATACCTAAATATTCTCACTTGTCCATCATAACCATTCACTCAGTCAGATATGCACTGCTAGATAGATACATCTAACTATCCTCTTTGATTTTAGACCACTCAATTGTAGTAAACTAGCTACTTGATCTCTACATCCGCTCGTACATACATCAAGTTAATATTATAATCCGTTCATCTTGTTCATCACCTATGAATATGCTTAACCCACCATCACCTATGAAAATGAGAATGAAAGAGGAAAAGAGAGAGATGAAGGAGAGAGAGAGAGGGGTAGGGCGGTAGGCTCTCTCATAGGTAGGTATGATTAGGTTTAAGAGAAGCATGGCTAAGGAGGCATGCTTGTAATGATTGCCTAGCAAGCAAGAGGCTATGGAGGGTAGGGTAGGGTGATGTCACCCCTAGGGTGACATTATCCTAATGATGGTTTCTAGGAAAATGTCCAATCTAGAATAGGTGGGTCCCACAATGTGCGGTCCACGACCATTATAATGCGCGGTCTACATCTTATGATCTAAGCGTTAGATTGGTGCACGAGACACAGCGTCGGAACTGTGGCGACGACACGGTCGCAGTGGCACAATCTCAGGTTGAGTCGACTCAGGTTTACAAAATGTGACTTAGGGTTGTGTGCAAATACAATCTATGGGTCGCGGGTTGCCGAAATTCGACCACGATGATCGCAAGATCCTAAGGAACGGAATGGTCACTAGGACATGGGCTTGACAATTTTGCCATGTTGGTACGAAGACCATTTTGATTGGTCTGATGATATTTATGCATATTGCATCTGTATGCATGAATAGTTTGATCATGCAGAGATCATATGCATGTGGTAGAGGATGTTTGTGCGGGGTGCACCTGATGGAGTATGTGGTAGAGGATGTTGGTGTGGGGTGCACATGATGGAGTATGTGCGGATGTTATCTGGTCCGAGAGACCGCGGGCTTGGTCCTTGGGTTGAAGTCCCTCTTTCATTCTCATTTTCCTCCATTGTTAGTAAGAGAGAGATCCATCTCCAAAAAATTCCAACCATCCAAAATCAATCCCAACCCTTGAAACTTCATCCTTGGCCCACTAAGACCCCATTGATAGAAGAAGAAGCTCGATATTTGAAGGTGGGTGCAACCTTAGGTAGATTTTTTCTATTTTCTAAGCTTGGGGGAAGTGGGATCCACCAATCAATGGTGGAGATCCCATTTTGGTCCCTAGGTGTAGCCAATGGCCCACCTTGACGGTATGCATGTATTGTATTGCAAGAGGGGCCCATAGTGGCGGGGCCCCTCACACAACCGTCTTCTTCTCTCTTTCTCTCTCTCTCTTTTTTTATGGTGATGATGTATAATGGCCCACCTGATGATGCATGCATTATATCCATGCTATCCAGTGTTGGGCCCACCTTGCTGGACTGTCCAGCAGCAGGCCAGTTGGCTTGTCCGTCTAGACAAGTCCAGATGAAGAGAAAACATAAATATCAGCTGATCCAAGCTGGTGGGTCCCACACGTATGGACCCACCTCAATGCATGTGTTATATCTAAACCATCCATCTACTAGACGCTAGGCCAATAGGCCAGTAGTCCAGCAGCAGATAGCTATTATTTGACGTCACCAAGTTTTGTGGTCCGATCATGAGGTATGTGTTATATCCCCACCGTCCATCAACCTCGCAGCAGGTGGGGCCCACCCCACACATGCTGCACATGTGGGCAGGTGGGGCCCACCTCGATGTATGTATTTTGCATCCGCACCGGTCATCTCTGAACGATACTGTGTGGGGCCGACCATGATGTATAGGTCTTATCCACACCGTCAGTGTCATGCCCAAAACTCGGAAAACGGGCTTACAAAATTTTTGATCGCCAAATCCGGCGCCGACAGCCTCCGTAGTGCCCCATTCTCGGCTCCTAGCATTCATATGCCAGATTTCAATCCTGGGATCCTACAAGGAGGATTTTCAGTATAATTTTTTTTTGGAACGGAGCATAACTACAAGCATAACTAAGTCACAAAACAACATCATCACCACATATCCACTAATATAACCATTCGAGTACAATGCTAAAATGGAAATATAATATAAAAATATCAAAGAAAACTCTAAAAGCTCCACCACATGCTCCTACCTCAGATCGGCTGCATCCTAACATCACCTGCACGCATCTATCATGCATAAGCTTATAAAAAGCTTAGAGGGTGGTGAAAGTGTGTGCACAAGATAAGTGTTAAACACACAAATACAACGCCATAAATCATACAATATTGAAATAAGAAGAAATATTGACAAGATCATGAATCATATGATATCAGAGTAAGCAAAAATATACTGGTAGGTCCATGAGTCATACAATATCAGAATATGTAATGTGGATCAGCTATGCAAACGCGGAATCATAGAGAGTCAAATATCATATGCCGAGGATACAATGCAATATACAAATCCTGTTAAGTCTGATTAGGCCATATAAGTGCAGAAACATAGCAACCCAAAATGACATATGCCTACGGATGTAATATGCGATGCGAATGAAATGACCAAGCTGGAGTGTGAGGTTGGGATGACAGTACGTAGTATCACAAGCTATGGTGTCCATCACAAGGGACTTCTATCCAAACTAGTCCGATACCTACATTTGGATAATCAGACTCAATGTGGTAAACTCCTGATCTCAAGTTAATCATGTGTCCAACCGAAATCCTAGTCATGTGAAGGTACACGTAACAAATAGTTGCGCACCACCAACTCGAGTGAATAGTGAATGAATGAATGAATAAGTATGCAATTCCTTCTCAATAAGCCCACATATCAGTACGGTTCCTCTCTGGGATCATATCGGGGTCTAATACACTTCACGCTGACTTTCACCTCCCTACCCGCACAGCACAGTAAGTGGAATAGACCACATTATTCGCCTGACCAGTAGTCTGCCAATACCTACCCGGCTCATCGATAGCGGACCCATTTGTGAGTTGGTCAAACTCAGCCTATCTTACAGCCCCCTCACTCGGATGGATAAGGCCACACCCCCTCCCAACCGACCATGACATAATGGGAGACACGGCCTACTGGTATTCGGTACTCGGGCGCTCATATATCCACTCGGTTTATATGTTGGGGCGTCTCCTGGCCTCAGAGGTTTAGGGACTTTCACCCACGGACATCTAAAGTGTCCAGATGCTCGAACGAAATATTTTCGGTGTCTTATTTGGCCATCCACGACATGCCTGTGGAGGCCACAGACCTAATGTCACTAGGGTGTACAACGATCATGTCACACATATGCGAGATGCATGAGTTACACCGTCCAGTTATGCAGCAATCCTGCACATACCACGTGATAATGTGGGGCACTCCGTCTCATAAGGAGTCTTGTGAATGGTCTGCCCAATGGCATATGCTATGATCAATCACTACTCATATCAAGCATACATATGATGCGTATGGGCATGAGTCATGAAATTATACGAAGCATGTTATAAGGTGATGAACTATCCTCACAACGAAGATGGGCCTAGACGGCCTACACACAACAAGTATGGGCCTATCAATGGGCCCTAGGGAGAGTCATAATATGGACATTTAACCAACATTATTCTTATAATGTAGACGTCAAACCATCATTGCTCCCAAGGCATGACCCGCCATAAACATCATTACATAAACCATGGTAGAATCACACATTACAATGGACCATATATATATATATATATATATATATATATATATCTCATTGGACCTCAACCCATGAGCCTTGAATACATCAAATGGGTTGTATCACATGGGCCTCATATATATCAAGGGGGGCCTCAACAACGGGCCTCATACACATCAAGGTGGGCCTCAACAATGGGCCTTATATATATCATGGTCGGCCTCAATGGATGGGCCACAAATACATCAAGATGGGCCTCATCACATCCCAAAAAGAATCATATTGAAGGATCATTTGGACCATACCACAAATAGTAGTGGGGATAATAATTCTCACTGTTAAACAAATCACAGGGCCCACCATAAAGTTTATTTTTCACCCAATCTAATCATAAGGTCTTAAGGACCTGGATTAAGAGGGAAAGCAAATCCCATATTGATCCAAAACTTCCATGGCCCCAAAAGGTTTCAATGGTAGATGTTCAAATCCCACTATTTCTTTACGGTGTGGTCCACCTGATCAAAGGGCTGGACATATCATGGTGTGGCCCGCCGTGATGTATTTGAGATCCAACCTATTCATAAGTTAACATAGTGAGAGATGAAGTGAAAAAAAATTTCAGCTTTATTGGAAACTACTATGGCCCTTAGAAGTTTGAACGGTGGATGTCACTGTCCACATTGATGGTGGGTCCTCCTGATCCTAGATCTGTCTTATTTTTAGTCTCAAGCCTTGAAATGAGCTTTCAAAATCGTTGGACGGTTTGGATGCAATACATGTATCATGGTGGGTCCCATAAATGGACGGCGTGGATGAAACAGGTGGGACCCATGGAACTTGGTGATGCCACTACAGCAGCTATGTAGTTGGAGTGAGGTACACCAACCGTCCCACCTCCACACGCAGGGATGGTGTGGGTAAAGCACTTACATCAGTGGGTCCCATGTGGGGCCCACCATAATGTTTATCTGCCATCCAATCTATTAACAAGGTCACACAGACTTGGATAAAGAGGAAAAATAAATTTCATAATGATCCAAAACTTTTGTGACAACCCAAAAGGGTTCCAATGGTAGACGTTTAATCCCTCACTGTTTCCTACTGTGCAGGCCACTTGAGTTCCACATGCGGCTGATTTTTGGGGTGGCCCACTACCCTAAGGGGGCCTACCAAATGCATGGTGTTGATGTACAACACACCTCACGGTGGGGGCCTACACATGGGACCCACGTCCCAGCGCAACAGGATGCTGCTGCACGTCCTATGGACGTCAGCAACAGCACCTGCTACTTGTTGTTTTATTTTTTTTTTTAAAATGGATTCTTTTGCGGTTTTTCATAGGTGGGGCCTACGTCTGGAGAATCCGACCCAACCATTGGATTCTATGGCTCAAGACAGCCTGAATGAGCCTAATATTCGATGTGTTTTGGTGTATAGAAACATTAAAGTGAATTTTAACAATAAAAACTATTATTTTCTATGCCATGGCCCGCTTGATTATCGGATTAACTTTATTTTTTGGTTCAACACCTAAAATGAGCTGGGGAATGGAATGGACAGTGTGGATTAAATCCATGCAACAAGGTGGGGCCTGTATGAGTGGTCCACCCAAGTCTTGGAATTAAACTGATATTTTTGTTTCACTAGACGGTACACCACATCGTCAGTCACACTTTACTGATGTCCAACGTCCAGGGACGCTGGATGGTTTTGGATACAACACATATTAAGGTGGGCCCCACCTTCAGACGTGCTGTCCAGGTGGGCCACCATATGCACAGATGGTGTGGATAAGACTACACTATGGTGGGGTCTATCCGAGTGGGCCACACAGCCACATCATCACACAAAGAAAAATGGAAAAGAGAGGGAGAGAGAGAGAGAGAGAGAGAGAGAGAGAAAGAAGGAAGATTGAATGATGGAGGAACCCCGGCACTATGGGCCCTCCCTTTCCATGCATTCAATCATACATCAAGTGGGTCCCAATACATGTGGGCCCACCAAATCAAAGATCAATGGTGGACATCTCCACCAAAATGGAAGGTCTAGATGACCTCTTTCAAACTAGAAATTAAACATCATGATGGGGTCCATGGAGATTGTCCCCATTATGGAATGATCATGAGAATCATAGTGGGCCATCGGCCACATCTTGGGTCCAAAGTGAGATCCATACTATCAATTGGTAGGTTCCACTTGGCCCATCATAAAAAGAATGAAATCTAAGCCTATAGAAACACCCACCGTTCGATCTTCTTGGTTCGATGGAATGCCGATCTCCTTATGTCTCACTTTGATGGAAGGTGATGAGAGATGAAGGGCTAGGATGATAGATCTTGGGAGAGGAAGTGGGCCACACACAACACTTTGTCTCCTTGGAAATGCTTGGACATCCACCACTTTTGGTTTCTTTATTGCTTGGAAAATGTGAAGAGAAAGAGAGAGAGAAATGGTGGTTGTAAGAGAGGTGATGGATGTGAGGTGATAGTTGTACTTAACTTGAGAGTTAACTAGGTAGGTTGCTTGACTTGGGGAGAAAGAAAGAATGGGTTGTGTACTTTGATTGATTGATTGATGGGATGGGTTGTAGAGATTCTCTTAGATTTGTAAATGCATGAGGTTTTCTCGAACTGAACGCGGGCCCACATCTCTTAGCCTAGGTATCGCCTCGGTGCTTGAGACGCGGCGTCGGAACCGCGGCGACGGCGCGGTTGCACTAGTACAAGTCCCGGGTCGAGCCAACTCTAAAATATGGGATACGACTTGGGGTCATGCGCAACTGCAGATAAAAGATCATGGGTCACTAAAATTTGACCGGGAGGACCGCGGAAGCCTACAGAACGGTACGAGCTAGGATACGGGTCTTACAGTCCATTTGCTGGACAGGTGGGGCTCACCTTGCAGTATGATGTATGTGTTGTATTTGTACCGTCTAGACCCCCTGGATGGTGGGACCTACTGTGATATATGTGCTTTATCCACCCTGTCCGTCCATGGGACCCACATGATGTATCTATTTTATCCATGTCGTCCAGTCCAGCTAGACGTGGATCCCACTAATGATGTATGCGCTATTTATCTACACCGTCTAGTTGTGGACGGTGGGCCCACCTGTTGTGTAAATGCATCGCCCACCTACTGTATGAGTTGGGCCCATTTGCACTATCCAGGCCCTCATTGATGCATGTGTTGTAAACACATTATCCATCCATTTTCTGGACCATAGGGCTGACCTATGGGGCCCACCTTGATGTATATATTACACATGATGACCATCCATTTTTACCAAATTATGGGTTGCCCCCTTAAGGCCCAACGTGATGTATTTGCAGCTTATATGATGAGGCCCAATGTGATGTATATATGTACCATGTGATGAGGCCCAATGTGATATATTTCTGGCCCATATGATGAGGCCCAATTTTGAAAAGGCCGAGCTATATGTCCTAGAGGGGGGGTGAATAGGACAATGCCAAATAAAAAAATAACAACAAAATTTAACAATAAGATAGCCAAATGAATTGTAAATAATCAAAGGAAGCAACAACCTCAAAATTCTAGTATTGAGAGGTTGATACAAATGTTGTTCTAAGGACAACCATACACCATAAAAACCAGGGGTTTATGACAGGACAACCTTACTAGAACGATTTGTGTATCAAAAACTCAAACTGAAGAGGAATAAAAAGAAAATAGCAAGAAAGAATATCTAAGCTATTACAACATTCCCCACAATGCTAAAATGTAAAGATTACAACATTCACATCCACAAATACATCCCACAATTTTGAACCAAAAAGAGTAAAGAAAGGAAACCACAAAACCACAAAACACAAAGAATTATAGTGGTTCGCCTGTGTGTACACCAACTGTTAAACAACATCCACACAGCTACTCCACTCCTAATTTCCTCACACAGTGGATATTATAGGTTTTTCCAGGTTCACCTAAAACGCTCACAATTGTGTCTTTCAAGTTGGCTTACACAATTCAAAAAATCCCACGCTCTGAGTTTTCTGGATCACCTCAGATAACCAAAACTGAGATTTTTCTTGCTCAATCTCAATGAAAACCAAAACAAAGGAAATTACAAAACTATAAAATACTTAGATATTCTCTTTGATGTAGCCCAGAAGAACCAAATCGGAGTAGAAGTTTAACGTAAAAGTTGAATGTCCAATACTCACATATGAAATGGTTCTAGGTTCTAAATTGATTTTAGACTTAAAGTACCTTGGGTTAACTTGATTTGATTTTGATTCCAAGAAATGAGAATCCCTCTTTCAAATAAAATTGGAATACGGAAATTCAAAATCAAATACAAAAAAAGCTAATAAAAGAGAATATTAAATGAGCACAAAATTGCTTAAAATAATGACTAACTTATCTCTCAGAGTATCGAATTGATTTAGCTTTAATTGAATGAAAAACTCTGAAATTCGTGCTCTATTTATAAGTGAAGAAATTACGTTCACGACTGATCCTGAGGACACTATGACTAGTCGTAGGACCAACTGATTTTTAAAATTTTGAGTGCGATTGGATAAAGTCATTCCACAACTAGTTGTAGGCCCTCCACGACTAGTCATGAGACCTCCACGACTGGTCATGACCTGCCCACGACTGGTCGTGTGGAACTTGGAATAGTTGTTAGACTTTGAGTCGTAGCTGAAGGACTGGTCATGAACGAGTTGAGCACTGTTCACATGATCGGTCGAGCAGTCTCCAGGACTGGTCGTGGCTTAACAAAAAATTCTAAAAATTTACAACAAATTTAGAACTGGTCGTGGAATTTCTTGGACTGGTCAAGCCAATGCTAGGACTAGTCGAACAGAGTCCATGACTAGTTGAGAAATAGACCATTCACCTATAAAATGATATAATTGAATTATGTGTTCAAAATGACTTGTCAATCTAAGGTCATTCATACCTTTAGTCATGAAGTGTGAACATTGAAACTTCTTTTCCTTCAGTTAATAGCTGATCTTTAAAGTTCACGAAGCTTGTGATCATTACATGATGAAGCTTGAACTTGAAACTTTTTGAAGCTTCAATTTGAATCTTGAATTTGTAACTTTAAGACGCTTGAATTTGAAACCTCTTTAGTCTTAAGCTTGAGGTCCAAAGAAAAAGACTTTGTCTTGACTTGGAGCTTGATCTATGAATCTTGAACTTGTTGTTGTACTTGACCATGACCATGTAAACTTGCATTTCTTAAAGTCTTTGTTTTAGAGTGATGCACAGTCTTCATTATGTAGGAGTGCTATACAAGACACAGATTCCAAGAGAGGTTTTGGCACTACAAAATTTGACAATATAGGAGCTAGAAACCATAACACTTACAATCTCCCCCTTTGTCAAATTTGTAACAAAACACACTCCAAATAAACATAAGCATTATATGCACAAAGAATCATGCACCAGTTATATAAAAAAGAAAGCAAGCATTTTAAGCATTTTGCTACTACTCCCCGTTACTCCTATCCTCTATCCATAATACATCCTCCATCCATAATCCACACATGCAGTAAGCATGTCAAAATTCTCCCGCTTTTTGTCACAATATGACAAAGGAAGAACCTAATACAAGTCACAGGATTTAAATAAACAAGGAAGAATAAGATGAGTAAAGAAGAATAAAGAAGCAAGATATGAAAATTCATAAGCAAGTTAAGTTTAAGTATCATCAAACATCATCCAAGCTCAACCAAAATCAATCCCACAAACCAAAAGGAAGCAAAGTATCAGAAGAGTTATTATAATCCAAACTTAAAAAATATTAATTAGATCCTAAAGAGGGAGTACGAATAGATGGATCAATATGATGTAAACCCATATTAATGCACCTCATATATTTATGCATATAAGCAAATTGAGAATCCTGAGTTACACGAATCTGAGCCACCTGTTCCTCAAGAGAATGCAACCTCTCAACAAAATCAGAAGGCTGATAATCAGGGTCAGCCTCAGAATGTGATTCAAGCTCATTAAAGATATCGTCCATGTTAATATCATCAGGAGGAAGATCACCTTCTTCTTCATTTACTGCTTCAGTTCCACCACCACCCACATTGATCTGGCCGTCAGCTAACCTTAAATTCATCTTATTTATATTTGAGTTGTTGAAAATGAGGTGATGAATGGGTGCCTCTCCAACAGGCATAGCCACTAACATATGAATGGCTAACATAGTCATAAGATATGCAAAAGGGATATCACTGTCTCCAGGATGGAAACGGAATTGTATGATGGAATGACAGATTAAAGAAGGAAGATAAACTAATGTATCAGAGATGATAGAATGTAAAATCCGAACCATGAAAGAGGTGAGTTCGGTTTTGTTACCATACCAAGGATAAAGATTTGAAATAAATATCCTATGAAGGACCCTGTATCTGGGTAACAAGTGCTTTGAAGCAAGCGTATTCAGATTTTGACTCCATTACGCATCTATATTACACAATGCTCCAGTAAGCATACATTTTCCTGATTCAGAAGATTTAGCTACTAGAGTGCTAATTGGAATACCTTCATCATTAATGAGTATATCCATTAGGGTGGAAATCAAATGACGATCTACTTCAAAAGGGCCTTCTCTAGTTGCTATAAGAAAAGTTAAATTTTCAGTTGAGAAATCAGAAATACATGCAAACATAGCTTGCGCAATAGACCGGTATGCCGGCTCACCCCAATGTAGAATGTTATCCCATCCTACAGATTGGAGAAGAGGAGGGAGATCAAAAGGAGCAGATGTTCAACATGCACAGGTCGCTTAATAATAACATCGCGCAACCATAAATCCCGTACATAGGAGGGATCATATTCGGGTGACCGAAGGTGGCGCCATGTTATTAGTGTCGATCTACATGTTGAAGGACTACAAGTATGTTTCTTTCTACCTCTGTATCCATTTACAACTAGGAATACAAGAAATCAAGAGGTTGAAAAAGATGAAGAGTGGGTTTCTTCAAAATTAGATTTTGGAGAAGAAAACTCCAAAAACTCAAGAAAACAAGAAATAAATCACTCCAAGCATGAAAATGAAGTGATATTGACTTGAATTTATAATAAAAATAGAATTAATGCATTAACCTTGAAGATTTGGGAAGGTGGGTACGACCGATCGGGCTTAGACTCATTGGAGAAGAAGCACAAATGAGGAAGAAAAGGGTTTTTCCCCCAAATTAAAGTCAAACTCGTGATTCCACGATTGGTCTAGTACGTGCTCTATCGGTCATGTCACGACTGGTCGAGCATATACTCGACTAGTCGTGCACAGCCAAAAAATATGCATTTTACTTAAAATATGAAATTCTAACAATTTCAACTAACAAATATATACAATATAATACAGAAATGCATGAATAATCAATTCAAATGGCACATACCAAGATCAAATTTCAATTTAGAAAGCCTGCTTTTGTCGAGCGGTTTCGTGAATATGTCAGCAAGTTGAGTCTCGGTCAGAATGTATTCCGAAGAGATTGTCTTTTCTTCCACTAATTCACGAATGTAATGATATGTAATGTCAATGTGCTTGGTTCGTGAACACTGGATTGGGTTTTTAGATATATTAATTGCACTCAAATTATTACAGTATAATACCATAGAGTCTTGTGCAGTTCCGTAATCGCTTAACATTCTTTTCATCCATACAAGCTGAGTGCATGCATTATCTACGGCAATGTATTCAGCCTCAGCGGTAGAGATCGATGCGGAACTTTATTTCTTACTCTGCCAAAAAACTAAACATATCGCATGAACAGTAGTTAAATGTGACTCTTTAGGGTCAGATTGATATCTAGCGCAAATTCTTACGCTAAATGCAATATCAGGTCGGCTTGCGGTTAAATACAACAAACTACCTATCATACTGCGATACAATTTAGGATCCACTTTCTTACCTGTAGAGTCTTTTGAGAGTTTTAAAGTCGTACTCATAGGAGTATCAAAATTCTTACCATTCTCAAATCCAATTTTTTTAACTAAGTTCAGATCATATTTGGTTTGGGAGATAAAGAAACCCCTAGGTTGTTGTTTAACTTGTAACCCTAGGAAAAAATTCAATTCCCCAACCATACTCATTTTGAACTTAGATTTCATCAAATCTGCAAACTCAATAGTCATGTTAGCATAGGTAGATCCATAAATAATATCATCAACATAAATTTGTACTGTTAAAATGTGATCATTATATTTCTTTACAAATAGAGTCTTATCAACACTTCCCATTAGAAAATTATGACTTAGTAAAAACTTAGTCAACTTTTCATACCATGCCCTGGGAGCTTGTTTAAAACCATAGAGAGCCTTTTTTAGGCGGTATACATGATTAGCATTCTTAAGGTCTTCAAAACCCACTGGTTGTTCAACAAATACTTCTTCATGCAAATCGCCATTTAAAATAGCACTATTTACCACCATTTGTTATATTTTAAAATTTTTAAAGTAAGTAATGGATATAAATAGTCTGATTGATTTAAGATGAGCTACTGGGGCAAAGGTTTCATCATAATCAATGCCTTCAATTTGAGTGTACCCATGTACAACCAGTCTACCCTTGTTTCGAATTATATTACCAAGTTCATCAGACTTATTTTTAAAAATTCACTTAGTTCCGATAATATGTTTATCTTTAGGTCTAGGAACTAAGTACCAAATATCATTTCTAACAAAATGATTAAGCTCTTCTTGCATCGCAACCATCCAGTTTTCGTAAGTAAGAGCTTCTTTTACGTTAGTCGGCTCTATCTGGGATGTAAAGCACACGTAATTACATATGTCTTCTAGTTGTCTACGAGTGTGCACACTAGTGAGAGGATTTTCAAGAATCTGAGTGGTTGGATGATCTTTAACAGTCCTCAGTTCAGAGTTATTTTAACTTGATGAAGTATCAGGTTTGTCAATTAGAAGAACTTCATCATTATTTGAACTTGAGGCAGGTGTATTCAAGTGATCATCAATGACCACATTAATGGACTCTTGAATAACACCGGTTCTCGTATTTAGTACTCGATACGCTAGACTGTTCAAAGCATATCCTAAGAATATCCCTTCATCACTTTTGGTGTCGAACTTATCCAGATTTTCTCGGTCACGTAAAATGTAGCACTTGCTGCCAAAAACTCTAAAGTATTTGACAGTAGGCTTCTTATTAAACCACATTTCATAAGCCATTTTACTGTTTTATTTTCTAGTGTAAACACGGTTAATTATATAACATGCAGTATTTACGGCTTCGGCCTAAAGATTTTTAGGGAGCTTCATACTATTTAACATTACATTCGCCATTTCTTGAAGCACTCTATTTTTTCTTTCAACAATTCCATTTTGTTGTGGTATTTTGGGCGTAGAGAATTCATGTGATATTCCCTGATCGCAATAGAATTTCTCAAAACTACTATTCTTAAATTCTGATCCATGATCACTACGGATCTTACTGACTTAAGAACCTTTTTCTGTTTGGATCCGTTTGAGAATCCTTTTTACTTCATCAAGGGTTTCTGATTTATCCCTTAAGAAGGCTACCCAAGTGAATCTGGTAAAATCATCCATGATTACCAGTATGTATTTTTTACCACCTCGACTCTTCATCCTGGTTGGTCCTATAAGATCCATGTGGAGAAGTTCGAGTGGTTTGGATATGGTATTGGAGTCCACTTTTTTGTGAGTAATCCTATTTGCTTGCCAATCTGGCATTCACCACATATTTTATCTATTTTTTTGAATTTTGGGTAGGCCTCTTACTAACTCTTTTTTGCTCAATCTATATAAATTGCGGTAGTGTACATGTCCAAGGCATTTATGCCATAATTCGGTCTCATCGGTATGGACCATGTAACACGATAAATTAGATGAGCTAGAATCACTTACAATATAGCAGCTTTCAGAAGTTCTGCGACCAGTTAATATTACAGAACCGTTTTTATTTAAAATTTCACACCCTAGGTTAGAAAATTTTACGTTGTGGTTTTTATCGCATATTTGAGAAATGCTTAATAAGTTATGTTTTAAACCTTCTACATATAAAACATTCTCAAATAAAGGGAGGTTAGAAAGTTGAACCGTACCTTGGCCAATAATCCTACAGTTGCTACCATCACCAAATGTGACTGATCCATTAGTCATGTCTTTAAGAGTGGTGAACAGACCTTTATCACCAGTCATGTGCCTAGAGCATCCACTGTCTAGGTACCACTTTGAATGGCTTGATGCTTTGAAAGCCATGTGGGCAACCAAGCAAGTAACCTTAGGAACCCATTTCATAACTGTTTTGGGTTTAGGAGTATAGTTGATCTTTTTATGATTGTAGTTATTATATGATCGACCCATTGAGTTAGATTTTAAGAGCTCCTTAAGTAAATCAACAATTTTCTCAGCTAAAGGATTGTGATTTTGATTTTTATAGTTGATATGGTTGCTTTTAGGTTTTAAGGATTGAAAAGTTTTAGCATTTTTACAATAATTTTGATTTGAACTTTTTCCTTTTAAGTTTGAAGACTCTCCTTTCACAAACTTGGGAGGAGTATTCTTATGTTTAGGAGGAGTACTTTTGTTGTAGCTCAAACCGGATCAGTTGCCACATTTTCTAGATTCGGATAATAGTTTTTCTAACTTAGGATCACCTTGGGCATACCTCCATGTATCCTTTAAACTCAAAAGAGAAGAGACTTCAAGTTTTAGTTTTTCATTTTCAGATTTAAGGGTTTCAATAAGGGAGGTTTTGAAATCTAAATCGCATTTAGTTTTTTTAAAAGAATCTGAAATGTGAAATTTTTCTAAAACAAGTGTATCAAAATTTTCTTTAAGTTTCAAAAACTTTTCTTTCTGAAGTTTAAGTTTCACCACAATCTTACAGCTTTCCTTGTATAGGGCATTGTAAGCATCTTGAAGATCTTCTTCATTTTCATGATCACTATTCAGATTTTTTCACTAGTTGAATCATCATGATCTGAAAAAGTGAACTTGGCTAGAGTCATAAGGGCTTTGACTTCATTACCCGACTCCGTTTCAGAATCTTTTGAATCAGAAGAGGCTTTAGAGCCAAAAGATTCATCCCAAGTAGCCAACATACCTTTCCTTTTAGGTTTGTCCTTTTTAGGACACTTGTTCGCTAAATGCCCATATTCATAATAGTTGTAACATTGACTATCTTTTAATGATTTCTAATTTTTAGATTTAAATCTTTTTTTATCATTTGATTTTTGAAAATCTACTCTCTTTTTACTTTTGAAAATCTTATAAAACTTTTTAGCTAAAAGGGCCATATCATTTTCAAAATTTTCTAAATCTGAATTACTATTTTCTTGAGAAATACATTTAGAAGATTTAAGGGCAATGGATTTACCTTTAGGAGCTTTAAAGTTTAACTTATATGTTTGTAAAGAACCAACTAACTCTTCTACCCTCATATTATCCGTATCACGAAGTTCTTGGATCACAGTCACCTTTGAATTGAACCGTTCAGGTAGTGAACGTAGTATCTTTGCACAGACTTTACTTTCTAGGATTTTATCACTGAGACCCCACATAGAGTTGACAATGTCATTTAATCTAGTATAAAAGTCTATGAAAATTTTACTTTCCTTCATACTTATTTCCTCAAATTTGGTTGTGAGGATTTGGACTTTAGATTTCTTAACATGTGTTGTTCCCTCGTGTGTCATTTCTAAAATATCCCAGTCTTGCTTTGCAGTATCACAGGATATAATTCTTTTGAATTCATCCGGTGATAGTATGCAAGTTATGGCATTTAAAGCCTTCGCATTGGCACTGCTTTCATTTTTCTGAAGAGTGGTCCAAGAGAAGTAAGGTGTAACTCTCATAGATTTGGATCCATCGATACCAGTTACTTCAATGGTAGGAGGGGTCCATTCAATCACTATGGCTTGTCACACACTCTCATCCATGGATTTTAGAAAAATCCTCACTTTGGCTTTCCAATAGGCATAATTGGAGCTATCAAATGGTGGAAGCCTATTGAATGACAGACTACCAAAATTTAACATCTTAAATAGCTCAAATCGATTAGCTCAGGAAATAAATCCAAATAGAATAATTAAAAACGAGCTATTAGGCTTTGATACCACTTGAAAAGGCCGAGCTATATGTCCTAGACGGGGGGGGGTGTTGAATAGGACAATGCCAAATAAAAAAATAACAGCGGAATTTAACAATAAGATAGCCAAATGAATTGCAAATAATCAAAGGAAGCAACAACCTCAAAATTCTAGTATTGAGAGGTTGATACAAATGTTGTTCTAAGGACAACCTTACACCATAAAAATCAAGGGTTTATGGCAGGACAACCTTACTAGAACGATTTGTGTATCAAAAACTCAAACTGAAGAGGAATAAAAAGGAAATAGCAAGAAAGGATATATAAGTTATTGCAACATTCCCCACAATGCTGAAATGTAAAGATTACAACATTCACATCCACAAATACATCCCACAATCTTGAACCAAAAAGAATAAAGAAAGGAAACCACAAAACACAAAGAATTATAGTGGTTCGCCTGTGTGTACACCAACTGTTAAACAACAGCCACACAGCTACTCCACTCCTAATTTCCTCACCCAGTGAATATTAGCATTCACTATGAAGAAATTGCGTTCACAACTGGTCTTGAGGACACTATGACTGGTCGTAGGACCAACTGATTTTTTGAAATTTTGAGCGCGATTAGATAAAGCCGTTCCACGATTGGTCGTAGGCCCTCCACGACTAGCCGTGAGACCTCCACAACTGGTCATGACCTGCCCACGACTGGTCGTGTGGAACCTGGAATAGTTGATGGACTTTAAGTCGTAGCTGTAGGACTGGTCGTGAACGAGTCGAGCACTGTTCACATGACCGGTCGAGCAGTCTCCAGGACTGGTCGTAGCTTAACAAAAAATTTTAAAAATTTGCAACAAATTTAGGACTGGTCGTGGAATTTCTTGGACTGGTCGAGCCAATGCTAGGACTAGTCGAACAGAGTCCAGGACCAGTAGAGAAATGGACCATTCACCTATAAAATGATATAATTGAATTATGTATTCAAAATGACCTACCCTAAGGTCAATCGAAGGTCATTCATACCTTTAGTCATGAAGTTTGAACATTGAAACTTCTTTTCCTTCAGTTGATAGCTGATCTTTGAAGTTCACGAAGCTTACGATCATTACATGATGAAGCTTGAACTTGAAACCTTTTGAAGCTTCAATTTGAATCTTGATTTGTAACTATAGGACGATTGAATTTGAAACCTCTTTAGTCTTAAGCTTGAGGTCCGAAGAAAAAGACTTTGTCTTAACTTGGAGCTTGATCTATGAATCTTGAACTTGTTGTTGTACTTGACCATGACCATGTAAACTTGCATTTCTTGAAGTCTTTGTTCTAGAGTGATGCACAGTCTTCATTATATAGGAGTGCTATACAAGACAGATTCTAAGAGAGGTTTTGGCACTACAAAATTTGAAAATATAGGAGCTAGAAACCATAACACTCACAAATTTGATGTATATATGGCCCATGTGATATGGCCCAATATGATATATTTGTAGCCCATATGATGAAGCCTAATGTGATGTCTTCGTGGCCCATATGATGAGGCCCAATGTGATGTATATATGGCCCATGTGATGAGGCCCAATGTGATGTATTTGTGGCCCATATGATGAGGCCCAATGTGATGTATTTGTGGCCCATATGATGAGGCCCAATGTGATGTATATGTGGCCCATGTGATAAGGTCTAATGTGATGTATTTGTGCCCATATGATGAGGCCCAATGTGATGTATATATGGCCCATGTGATGAGGCCCATTATGATGTATATGTGGCCCATGAGTGAGGCTTATTATGATGCATATGTGACCCATGATTGAGGCCTAATGTGATGCATATGTGACCTATGAGTGAGGCACATCGTGATGTATATTAGGCCCTTTGTGTGAGACCCATTATGTTGTGTATGAGGCCCTTGTGTGAGGCCATGGGCCCACTATAGTTAGGCTCTATGTGGGCCACTCCTTGGGAGCAATGTTGGTTAAATGTCCACATTGATGGGCAATGATGGTTAAGTGTCCACATTGTAACCTTCCCTTAGGCCTTTTTTAGGTCCATTCTCATCCTTCTTTAAGTGGGTTGACTTTAATCATTGGGCCGCATTGATGTTTACATGACCCATCTATTCATATTGGGCTAACCCATAATGTTGCGCCCTCATTGGTTGCTTGTAGGATTATTTCTTTTTAATCTTGGAGTCTATCTATGACTTATTTGGGCCCCCTAGGGCATCTAGTGGGCTATATGATAGTATGGTGAAGCCCGTTTCTGATCCTTAGGAATATAGGTAGGCCACCTAGGCCCAACCTTGATATGAGGAGAGTTCACCCTCACCGTAGAGGGAGGGATCCGTGCTATCAGATTTGGTGTATCCATAGTTAAGGACTGACTCTCCATGTTATAAATTTGTTGTCCATCTATGGACCCTGCCTTGTATATAGGCTGATTATCGATGCCGATTATGAGCAAGTGATAGCATAGCATCATGATACATGCCTATACACATCATCTGCATGCTTGATATGAGATGTGGTTGACCATTGCATACGTCATTAGGCAAGTTGTTTATTGGGACTCCCTGATAAGCAGAGTTTTCGCACATGAGCACACGGTATGTGCAGGATTGATGCATGATTAGATTGCGTGACTCATGTATCTTGCATTGTGTGATTATGATTATTGTATGCCCTAGCGATATCAGAGTTGTAGGCTCCGCAGATATAGCGTAGATGGTAGGATTGGATACCGAAAATATTGTTTAAGCACGTGAGCGTGATAAATGTCCTAGGGTGAAAGTCCCCAAACCCTTATGGTACCATGGAAGATGCTCCAATGCCTAGACCGAGTGGATGTATGAGTGTATGAGGGCTAAATATCAGGAGGCCGCATCTCTCACTGTGTCGTGGTCGGTTGGAAAGGGGTATAGCCTTATCCACCCGAGGGTAGGGGCAATTGCTAGGATGAGTATGACCAGCTCGTAAATGGGTCTGGTACCGACGTGCAAGGTAGATATTGGCAGACCACTGGTCAGGCAGGTAATGAGGTCTCTTCCGCTTGCATGGTTGTGCATCCAGTGTGGGGCGACAATCTGGTGTATAGTGTACTAGACCCCGATGATTATCCAGAGAGAACTATACTGATATATGATGCTCTAGACATGAGCTAGATTGATATGTGGATTGGTATGCTTGAGCTGCATCTTGCACATGACATTAGCTATGTAGGACTTGCATCGCATGGCCTTGGTGTGGCCGATAACATTCATGCCTTGCATCGCATAGCCTTGGTATAACTGATAGCATTCATGGACTCATTAGTATGTTTTCGCATTACTCTGATATTGTATTCTTACATTGCTACCTTGTGCACACACTTTCACCACCCTCTAAGCTTTTCATAAGCTTATGTATGATAGATGCATGCAAGTGATGCCAGGACGCAGCCGTAGCTAAGCAAGAGTAGGAGCGTGCCGCAGAGCTTCTGGAGCTTTTGTTATTAGTATAATTGTATTTCCCTTTATGTGTATTGTACTCTAGTTTTTGATCTTAATGAATTTTATGATAGAGTTCTTATTATTGTTCGTGGGTTATGCTTATGGTTATGATTATTACGAAACAAATTTACACTGAAAATCCTCCTTGTAGGATCCTAGGATCAGAACCTAGTATATGGGTGCTAGGAGCCGAGAATTGGGTACTACGGAGGCTATCGGCGCCAGATTCGGCGATTGGGAATTTTGTGAGCCCAATTTCCTAGTTTGGGGCATGAGAAAAATAGTATTCTAATGTGCACTCTCCCCCAAGATCATCGGTTTATGTGAGTGTCCACACTTCCACGTCACAAGTGTGCATCAACCACACAATAGCACAACTAGGATCAATCCATCACTCGACACCAATCGCATGGCTGAAACCTCATACAGTGTCACCACAACAGACTGTATATCAAACATGTGCAAGGAATACACACATACCATAACATGTATCAAATCCACATATAAAGATCCATAGCTATTCAAAAGGTAGTTCGTATCACCAACATACTCATTCACGGTTAAGAGTTAAGTGGTTCACCTCATCAGTTCCATAGGAAGTGGGTGCATAAGTGTCACGTCATTATACGGCGCTAGGTGCATTATCTATGACTCGAGGTAATACATACGGTGGTCCACTTAGTCCTTACGTCCAATTGAACACCATCGAAGCATATAAACATAAATTAGCACTACCATACAATACAATCATCGCATCTAACCATATACGCATCATCATCACCACAAGTATCACATTACACAATCACCACACATGTGCTATCACCACATGCATAATTAGATTTCAATCCAATGCCTCAACATGTCTAGCTATCATTTCAAGTAGCCTAAGGCCTAGTTCATTGTCACACTTGAATGGGCCGGTTAATGAGTTGCTACATCTCATTCTTCTGGCTTGTTGGGTGGTCCATTTGATTACCACAAACGGTTCATTCGAGGATTCAATCATAACTTATTCACAAGGCCCAAATGGGACTTGGCATCATACATCACAAGGATTCTCATGCACTTACCAAGAAGCCCAAACATAGGCCTAATATGCACTTCTCATGGAGTCTTACGTTCTTAGTAAGAGGAAGATGGGCCCGATAAGTTTACCGCTAATGGGCCCACAAGGCGTCCACTCAAGGTGGGCTTTAAGGCTAATAGGCCCACCACTCTAATGCCATTATGAACATATTTGTGGAGTTCACAAATCAAGCCTAATACTATTAATAAGATGGGTTCAACAATCAATCTAACACACATCCTAAGTTTACAAACCCAAGGGATTACATCATTGGCAGAGTCCACGAGTCTGGAGTGACCACACAATTCTCATGTACCCACAGGTCCTGTGGCCACTCCATTATCGGAAGTCCATATGGTTGAGTGGCCACACAAATGTCACTTTACTTGCCACAATAAAGGATTTAAGGTCAGATGGTTACTTATTTTTACTACACAATAGCTCACATAATGGGACAACCACTTTATTAAACTTTCACATGGTCAGGCTGTAAGGCCCTTATCCTAGTTCGTACCGTTCCTTAGACTCCCACAATCCTCCCCGTCGAATTCCAGCAACCCGCAACTTATAATCGGCATTTGCACTCGATCCTAAGTTGTATCCCATAGATCTGAGTCGACTCAACCTAAGACTTGTACCATTATGACCGCGCCATCACCGTGGTTCTAACGCCGCATCTTGCGCACCGATGCGATACCTAGGCCAGGAGTTGTGGGCCTGCGTTTATTTCAAGGAAAATGCCGCGCATTGTGAATCCCGAGGGAATATCTACCCAATCCATCACATCAATCAATCAATCATAAGTCAAGTTCACATTCCATCTTCAGCCCATGCTTTCTTTCTCCTCAAGTCAAGCAACCACCTAAGTCAACTCTCATGTCACTCACACCCATCACTCCACCCATCACTCTTACAACCACCCTCTCTCTCTCTCTCTCTCTCTCTCTCTCTCTCTCTCTCTCTCTTCACCCATCCCAAGCAACCAAGGGAGGTGTGGACGTTCAAGCTTTCCAAGGAGAGGAAAACCCAAAAGAATGTGGCCCACTTCCTACCCCATCAACTCTCATATCCGCGTTCAATCTTCATCATCCTCCATCAAAGTTGAAGCCAAGGAGCTTAGCATTCTAAGGAGCCTAGAAGAAGCGGAATCGGTGGGTGTTTTTTTAGGATTAGATTGTATTTTGATGATGGGCTAAGTGGGGCCTACCGATTGATGGTATGGATCTCACTTTGAGCCCTAGGTGTGGCTGATGGCTTACCATGATTCATATGATCATTCTATGGTGGGGCCATTCTCCATGGACCCCATTATGATGTTTATTTTTCCCATTTTGGAAAGGTCTTTTAGACCTTGCATCTTTTGGTGGAAAGGGATCTCCACTTTAATCTATATGATTTAGGGCCCACATGATTTGGGACCCATTTTGATGTATGCATTGTATTTACATGGCCCACCTAGGGAGGACTCATACTGGAGGAGCCCCTCCCCTCCATCACACGTCTCTCTCTCTCTCTCTCTCTCTCTCTCTCTCTCTCTCTCTCTCTCTCTCTTTTCATGTATGATGGCCCACTTTGATGTAAGATCCATGTCGTCCAACAAATTGGACTAAACCGGGGCCCACGTTGCAGCCACCTTGCTGCCTGTTTGGGCAGACCCCGTTTAAAGGGGAAACACAAATATTAGTTTGATCCAAACCTGGTGGACCACGCTGATGTGAACCCCCACCTGGACGTGTATTTGATCTATATCATCCATCAGTTGTCAGTGGGCCAGGAATTGCTGGACGGCCTGCTGTCTAGACCGTTCAGAAGGCTTGAACGCTATCTGTTTTGCAAAAAGAAATATATAATATAAATAATAAAAAAATAATAATAATATACAATATAATATATATATATATATATATGTATATCTGATGGGCCCCACGTGGGACCCACCTCTGTGGAATGGATTGGTTGGAGTACCTTAACAACTATATAACTGTTGTATTGACATCAGTAAGTTGTGGATCTGATCATAAGGGATGTGTTATATCCAAATCATCCATCTAGCAAGGGGACGTGGACGCCACCTTGATATCTGTGTTGTATCTCCACCATCTAGGATGTTCCCTGACACATGATCCAGGCCGTCCAGATTACCAGGGGCCTACTGTGATGTAGTGTTTTATGTACGCTATACAACCAGGAGGAGGGACGTGGGGCCCTAATGTATATGTTTTATCTTCACCGTCTAGGGATTTTTAGACGGTGGGGATCAACCTAATACACGTGGTGTATCCGGCACATGGTCCCACCATAATGTAACTATTTTATTCACGCCATCTATCTGTTTTGCGGGATGCAGGCCTGCTTGCTGTACATGCAAGGCCCGCCTGCCGTATATGTAGAGTCCACTTGTAATGTATGAGGCCCATTGTGATGTATATACGACCCTTGTAATGAGGCCTATTGCGATGTATTTGAGGCCCATATATGAGGCCCATTGTGATGTATATGCGGCCCGTGTATGAGGCTCATTTTGATGTATTTGCAACCCGTATATAAGGCCCATTGTGATGTATATGCGGCCCATGTAATGAGGCCCATTATGACGTATTTGCGGCCCGTATATGAGGCTCATTGTGATGTATATGGGCCAATGTGATGAGGTAATGAGGCCCATTGTGATGTATTTGTGGCCCGTATATGAGGCCCATTAGGATGTATATGCAACACATGTGATAAGGCCCATTGTGATGGTATGAGGCCCACCATAATATACATGTTATATACACACCGTCCATCCATTTTAGGCCATGGGCCCCGCTGCCTTATACAGGCCCACCATGTATGAATGTCAGGATCATGCGGTCTGTCATGCCCCAAACTCAGAAAACGGGCTAATAAAATTTTCGATCGCTAAATCCGGTGCCGACAGCCTCTGTAGTAACTCATTCTCTACTCCTAGTGCCCATATGCCAGGTTCTGATCCTGTAATCCTACAAGGAGGATTTTCAGTGTGAATTTTTTTTTTTTTAAAATAAAGGAGCATAACTACAAGTGTACCCAAATCACAAAGGCAACATCATCATCACATACCCACTAATATCAAAAACTTGAGTACAATACACACTACCAAAAAACAAGGCGACGCCGATGGCTAAAAACCGTCGGCAATGACCTTCCCGTCGGCATTGCTTGTCGACGGATTAAAACCGTCGGCGTTTCCAATAGTAAGAGCAACGGTCAAAACCATCGGTAAGCGAGATGGCCAAAACCATCGGTGTTTTCAATGGTTTTTAGCCGTCGGCGATTCTCATTAATTAAAAAAAAAATTTGAAAATTAATCAAATTTGGATGATATATTTGATTTTGATTTCTTCCTTTTATATTTTGTACTCTTAACCTAGTCAAATAAGTTGGTTCATTCAGGGCTTTGGAAAAATGGGTATATCTAGTTATGGATGTGTTAATCAATGCACACATCTAAAACTAGATATACCCATTTCTCCAAAGCTCCGAACGTACCAACTTATTTGAGAAGGTTAGTCTACACAATAGAAAAGGAAGAAATCATAATCAAATATATCATCCAAATTCCAAATATTTGGATTGGATATATGCTTTAAAAAAGAGAAACAAGAGAGTAGCAGCAGCAGTAGCTTTTTCAGAGGGGTTTGGATAGAGAACCAAGAGGTGGACACGGAAAACTAACATAATCCTAAGGGAATAGAAAATTACAAATCCCAACAGTAATTCTATTGTTTTATTTGGAGAATAGTTCTCCCAGTAAAAGTCCAAATGTCAAATGGCTCTCTCAAGAGTCAACATAATATGGTGAAACCGTGAGCTGGTGCTTAGCACTAGTGCTTAAATTCGATCGTTCAATCAGAAAGTCTAAAAGTGCTTATGCAAAAACTGGGTACTGAGAATGTCGTGTGATTAAAAGTAGCTTGGAATTCTAGGCATTGGAACGGTGGTTTAGGCAAATAAAATCCTGAAATGTGGAGTATTTTCTAACCAATTCGGTATCTACAGCTAGTAATACACATAGAAGGCCTCATCTTTTGTGTCGACTAACTGGATGATTGAAATGACTGATACTTCCCATTTTTAAATGCAAAAGACCAAATTGAGAAGCATAATAAACATTCTGTAACAATCCATGACTTTGAAATGCTCAATGAGCGGATTAGAAATTCTAGAAAAAATAAAGATCATTATAATTAGTACTACATGTGTGCCACGTGTCTATATATATATATAAAATAAGAGTGCAAACTCACTTTTTGAAGTGGTATACTTACCATTTGAATGAAAGCAAAGAGATGTTTCGAATCTGGTTAACTTGCATAGGTAGATGTGATTCAAAGAAACTAAAACTTGTTTCTCATTGCTTGGATGTTTTAAAAAAGTAAAACCAACCCTCCCAGTTCAGTTTAATCTAACAATATTGTTAATAAAATTTGATTTTCCACTAATTCTGAAAAAGAAAGAAGGAAAACAAGCCATCTAATGATAACGAAATGACAAGATGAATTTTGGCAACAAGGATGATGGATTAAGAAAAATAGTGCATCATAACAAAGACAGGTCGTCTCGCAGGCTCTGGAAAGTTAAAAAGGCCAGAAAATGAATTGGGAAAACAACCACTCTTTTATTGAAGTCAGAAATCATTTCTATTTCTAAAGATTTTTTTTCTTTTCTGCAAGATTCTCAGGAAATATTTGAATACTGCAGAACTGATTCTTCATGAAGCCAACGCCTCGGACTATATCTATGTAGAATGCCAATATTACATGGAATACATAATAGGAATAAATGTACAAAACCTGCTAAACCAAAGTGGCTTGCCCTGCAATTGAAGAAGAATCCTCACTTCATGCATTATTCATCACCCATGGCCATTCCAACGCATGTTTATCCCTTCCCTGCAATAAGTGAATAAACAAAGCAAAAAATCTTGAAATTTTGTGGTGAGTGATTTTCTATAGTAGTAACCATTAACGAAGGATCTTATAGAACCAACAACAACAAGAGAGAGAGAGAGAGAGAGAGAGAGAGAGAGAGGAAAAGGCTATTTTGTAGCAATAGCATGGCAGCTTCTTTAAAAAGACCGAATTTTTATTTATTTAAAATTTCCCCCTTTATTTTAAATATTTCAAAAGACTGGGCTTGAAAACTTACAACAGGTCATCGGGTAAAATATCTTCCAAATTGAAGCCAATATCTTCCAGAGAGAGAGAGACAGAGAGAGAGAGAGAGAGGAAAAGGCTATTTTGTAGCAATAGCATGAAAGCTTCTTTAAAAAGACTGAATTTTTATTTATTTAAAATTTCCCCCTTTTTAAAAATATTTCAAAAGACTGGGCTTGAAAACTTACAACAGGTCATCATGCGAAATATCTTCCAAATTGAAGCCAATATATCTACACATCCACATGATTTCAAATTCAATAAACTAACAATAGGTATCAACATGAAATTTATTGGATTGGGTTTTTTAGTCTTTTCTTTTATTTTCTTTTTTCTGTGTATATTAAAAAAAGCTCAACCATTTACTAAAACACATAACGGACCTAAGGAGATTGATGCATATGGTGTTTCATGGAAATGCTAATTCGGGATTGCATGTTGAGAAATTACAGGGCTGCTTGCAGGAAACATACAATTTGCTAACGTGTATGATTGATTCATCTAATCAGGATGCATGTGTATACTTTCATGGCAGCCTTGACGTGTTTCTAAATTCCCTTAACACAGGTTTAGCTAAGGTGAGAGGTGGCATGAGCGAGAAAGAACCCTACTCTACCACCCTCCACTGATGAACTTGTTCTAGAATAAATTTTTAGTGCTTCCAAGGGTGTTTCACAGATGGGACTCTGTATCAGACTACTATTACACTCCTAAACTTGTGAACTATGGGACATGTTTGTGTACATACTAGCCTTAACGAAAACAGGATGCAATAAATTTTACATTCAATTTCAGTTACTGCAATCTTATACAGTTTTAGAATCATCAGTTGCAGATCTTTACTAAGGTTCCTATAAACTGTAACAAAAGAATCTTTGAAAAGCTCTTGCACTGGAACAGAGAGGGCGATGATTTTTTCCACTAAAATACGTGGGGTCCACTGTTATGTATGATCTTGATCCACACCATCCATTCATTTTTTTCCCTCTCATTTTAGGGCATGAGCCCAAAAATGAGACAGATCCAAAGCTCAGGTGGACCACACCACAAGAAACAGGGGGGAATTCTGTAAGGTTCAAATTCAAACAATTTTTTTTTTTTGAAAGATGGTTCAAAATTCAAACTATGAGACCCATTGTAGTTATGTTGCATCACTGACCATGGGCCCCACTTGTACAGGGTGAAACCTACCTGAACAGCACTATACAAACTTTTGGCCTAAGCATTTATAATAACTCTAGCTCAGAAGGGCGGTGGAAGCAGACCAAAAGATGATGGAGAGGATTTACATTAACAATCAGAAGGACAAGCTGGCACATAATTGGGAATCCTGGCAGAAGCAACAACATGACCAGAACTTTGTGTGTGTGTATGTGCACCATGTGCATGGAGAGAGAGAGAGAGAGAGAGAGAGAGAGAGAGAGAGAGAGAGAGAGAGAACTAGCTCCATCTCGAAAGGTTGCATGATAAATAGAACGGCGAGCCAGTTCAGCAGCTTCTTCAATTGACATGTCATAGCGGTACCTGATAAAATCCCAGAGCTATCAACAACAAATAGCTCATTTCTGAACATAACAAAGCAACATGTGATAAATGGCCTACCCATTATCTAGTACACCATAAGGATACGGAGAACCAGATCCAATAGAGAATCGTGTTCCCTTGAGTCTCCCTCCTTCGCTGTCTACAAAATACAAACCAGGACCCTAAAATTGCACATGGAGTAAAATATTGTCAGAGGGTCCACTTCAGCCTCAAGAAACATTATATCAAAGATACAATCCTTTTATAACCCTTATTGAAAGTAGGCAAGAAGCACAATTTACAAAACAAAATCATACCATTTCATCCCATCCAACAATCATTGTTCCAACTGATAGACCCATTCCACGGTATGAATACAGAATATTAGCCAATAGCTTTAAAGCGCCAGTTACTGAAATCCTCCACTTGTTAGCCAATAGCTTTGAAGTGCCAGTTACTGAAATGCACACTGGAGGAGTAGGAAGAAGCGATTGGAATGATATATGATGTCGAAAGGACAGAATGTCATAAGAAGTACAAATTGCATAAATGATCATAAGTTAGGTGATTTGAATCCATTTCCAGAATGTCAAAAACAATCCCATTAACTAAATATGCAAGAGTCCACTCTGATTTGCATTCGAAAAATGTAATTCCTAAGAAAATCAAAGATGGGGAACTTAATATTGGCAATATGATCTTAGAAACCGCAGAAAATACCAATTACTTGCAAAACTGCAATCTGCGCTCTAATTTGCATCCAAACCCACAATTTCTACGAAAGGCAAAATCTGGAGTCCAAAATCACCAAGTTTGAACTATAATAAAAATAAAAAATAAAAAACTATGAAAAACCCAAAAAATGCATGATTTTATCAACTTTGAAAGTAATCTCGATTGCCTGCAAAAATGCAATTTGTGTTCTAATTTGCATCCAAAACCACAATTTCTATGGAAAACCAAAATCTGGAGTCGAAACCAACAATCTGGACTATAAAAAAATAAAATAAAAATAAAAACAATGAAAAACCCAAGAATTGCATCATTTCAACTTCAGAATAAAAGACTCAATTACATAAAAAAAAGGAAAAAAAAAAAAAAAAAACACAATTTATACTATGATTTGTGTTTTTTTTAAGTGCATGAATAAGACATCAAGAACTCAAAAATACCAATCTGAACTCAAGAACTGTGGGAAAACCCTGAAATTGCATTCATTTGACTCCAGAAAAAAGTATAAGTTACATGAAAACCAAAATATCTGCTCTAATATGTCATATACCAACCTGAACTCAGAAAATGAAAAACAAAAGCCAAAAATCGAGTGCATTCGATTTTAAAAAAACAGTCTCAATTACACACCCATAATTTCATGTCCTGTCATAGCATCTCTTGATTTGGTTTTAACTTTCCACGACATCATTCACTAAAAGACTAACTAGTCACTAAAAGGCACCATGAGACAACGAGGAGTCAACAGACACTACAAGAAAATGGACTAGTTAAGCAATTGAGAATTGTTGTCAACATCGAGCATGTAATAAACCTGTAAATAGATTAGAATGAATGTCATTTCTAAATGAGCATGCTTGTGAAATTTAGTGACTAGAATTTCTCCAAGGCTATGTTCCTACAATGAGCCCACATACAAGTCTCCTATTCATATTCTCCATTTAACAGAAGAAAGTGAGTTTCTTGCAACCCTTGTAACAGGGCTCCTTTGCATTGCCCCGAGGGCGTGCAGAATGAGAATTGATTAATGATAAACAGTTCTCTAGATTTTTCTTTATGAATGGGTGAATATTATTAGGGGGAAAAAAAGCCAATTTGACACAAGGCCCCATCTTTTGCCAATTTGTTCACCCATTCATTAGTAGACCATTATGTGGTTGATAACAGCAGTCAGTGATTCGGATAAGCCTTTTGCTTCTTCTTAGATGGGTGACAACGTCCAGTTATTCAGTAAGTCTTTTGCTTCTTCTAAGATGTTATTGAGAAATGCTTATGCCAACAAAAGAAAATTGTTTTGTAAACATACATGAAAGAAAAAATTTCCTGCAGGGAATTATTTTCACATTCAGAATTGTCTAATCACCACTCTTCATTTTGTTGAAAATTTTCTCAACAGGTCCTACTGACTCTACAGTTGGCACATTTGTACATCTATTTCAACTTTTAAAAACAGTGGTTCACACTATAGATGAGTCATAGCTCATAACCAAAAAGAAAAAAGAAAAAAAAGAAAAGAAAAAAAAAAAAGAAAATGAATGAATGAATGAAAAGAAAATTAAAGGATGACTATGACCACCAATTGGTGGCCAACATATGAACAGTTAAATGAGAAGTACTCAGTTGCTTATTAAGTTGGGAAATGACCCCCTGGGCATTAAAGAAACTTGCGATTATTGGGGAAATTTCTTATTAAGCAACAAATTAAGTATTAACTCAAACATATTTAGTGCTTAATAAGTGATTTTTAAGGATCACAAGCGCTCATTTCTTCAATGACAAATGGGCCCTAAATATTTAAAATAGGTGCAAACCTGATTGCCGTGGACTCCTTTGTTCAGGTTGTGAAAGTTACGTTCTAAAATCCACTTGTAATACATGGAAGGATGCAACCATAAACAGACACACTCCAAGTTAGCAAACATACTAAGTGCTATAAGAAATCCCTTACAAGCTAAGGGCAGTGTGCTTACTGTTTCTGAAGGGAAGACATTTCAACCCAGAGGATGTGCTCAATTTTTGGAGGCAAAGACTTCTCCATATCCTTGATAACTCTTCGAAGAATGTGAGGCCTCAATTCCTTGTGAAGATTAGCAAGATAAAGAAAAACCCAGTAAACTTCAACTACATATGGAAACAGAATATACCACATGGAACTGAGAGTGCAAGGTAAGTGATAAAACTTCAATGTCATTGAAGGAGCTTAGATTCTTGTATTTTTCAACAAAATCATCTTTATTCTTGAATTTCTCTAGATCAAGGAAATGTAATAGAGCCCTATTACATAGCAACAACAAAGAGGTCAGCTGACACAAATATTATTGCACACATTCAGGAAATTAAACAAGCATCAAGAAATGCACTAAACAAAAACATGACATATAATCTCTCCTTAAATAGCATTGGAAAAGTACTGCTCCAAATATAAGCAAGAAATGTAGAAAACAAAATGGCTTGCAATTTAAGCAATCACATGGGAATACAAAATACGGACAAGTCTGAAAAAAAAAATCTACCGGATCCAATAGAAAACCGGAAAAAAAAAAAAAAAAAAAAGCCTCAATAATAACAGAGCTTGAATCAATGATTGAACATAGATCCAAATGAGCAATGAATCATGCGTGATGAACAAAAGTCAAGAAGTTTACAATGGCTTCATACCATACAGATGGTTAACTGCTAAGTTCTATAGTCATTATAAACTGAAAAAAAAAAAAAAAAAAAAAGCACTAGAAAAACCCAAACAAAATAGTGGCTCATCATCCTAGATAATTATAATAGCAAGCACATTCTTTTATATCCGCAGAAAAAACAAGCTTGAAACAATTGTGAATATCACTGTTTCATTGTACAAACAAAATTCAAAAAGATGATGAACAATCTTTAAAAAAAAAAAAAAAAAAAAGGTGATGAACAATCATCATAGCTCTTCAACACTGTTCTGCAATGGGGTACCAGTGATAAGCAACTTGTTCTTGGTTCAGAACTCCTGTGATAAGTGAAATATATCAATATGATTGTATTTGTCTAAACAATGAAATGGGTGATCTTAAACTGGACTGCTTTCTTTAAAAGGGAAAGAAAGTTTTAGGAAACTAAATTAGCAAAGCTAGCAGGCATACCGAAAGTGTTGTATTACAATGAATCTTCACAGTTCTTTAGCCTGTGCACCTCATCAACCATAAGATAGTTCCAATTGATCTTGGTGAATACAACTTTATCCTTTAATACTAATTCGTATGTAGTCAATAAAGCATTAAACTTAATATGCCTGCTGCTATTGTTATTTATGTAGAACTCATATTGCAGACAAACCTGCAACAAGAGTTAAGGATCGGAACACATATAGTGCTAAACTTATAATTAATTTGTAGGGCCATTATAAACATCAGAAGACGTATAATTAAAATAAAAAATAAAAAATCAAGGATGCAGGAAATGTGATTAGTCAACATTCAACAACATGTATCCTTTCCCATGACCTGTGATATGCCATGATTTCAAAAAACACCATGACACATATTACAACAGACCCTAATCTTTGATTCAGGCAAGGGTCACCTGAAGGCAAGGAACAAATTTCCAAGATATGCTCAAGTGACATGAAGAGTTTAGCAAAATTTGTTTCCTTTGCACAAAATCTTCTCATCAAGTGTATGATGACATTGAAGATTTAAAAATGGCAAGGTAAATTCAAGATCAACCCGATGGATCCGCATGACACATCAATCATAAATATTTAGAATAATAAAGAAATGTACTATTGGAGATAACCCCAAAATCTACACCAAAGAATGATCCTAACCTTCTGATTGGGCCCTTGTTAAAATGAAAAAAGCACACAGATTCATAAGAAATATACAATACCAGAAGCACAGTGCCCATTATAAATGGAAGTAGCTAGAAAATACAGAGATAATAAGCAATATTAGAACGCATCAAAATGTTATTAACTTCCAACAACAAACTAGCGACAATGTAGCAAAGAAAAAAGCTACGATTATGAATCTCTAAAAACCATTATTAGCATGACCAAACCTGATTTGGATTACCCATTGGGAGCACTAACATGATTAAACTAATGCATAAATGCAAAAAAGAAAGAAAAAAAAAATCTAAAATAAAAAATGAAAGTAGAATAAAAAAGAACCATCAAATGCCTAATTATATAAATCCATATTTAAGATTAGCAAATACAAAACAACTTTGGAAAAGAAAGAGCCACAGATTCCAGGAGCATGATACCATCTGGTTGCTACATAATCCTGCAAATAAATACACGTATAAGACATGGGATCATGAGCATAAGTGCATAACACACATGGCATCATAATCAAACAAACATCAAGTACATAACATAATAAGAGAAATAAAAGCTGATCACATTAAAATCCAAAAGGCCAGATATTAATCATGGTCAGAAGCTACAAATAACAGGCATCAAACACAACACGGAAGAGCAACATACAGTCCAAAAAATAGCTGATGGAGCATCATTGAATGATACACATGCAAGCCCAAAATCACAAATCTTCAGTTTGCAGTCCGCATTAGCAAGGATATTTTTTAGAATAAGATTGATAGATAGATAGCTTTAGATGATGGTGATTCATTATGTTTCTTCTGATATCTATGAGCATAACCTTCATAGATTGGGATTGTGTGGCTGCAAGTGATGAAAAGGAATCAGTCTCACCTTTCCTGTTACAGGTTCAGAGTCAGCCCGGCCCCTGTACTGAAAGTGATGCAAGACTAAGGCCTCTGTTTGGAAACAAGCACTAATAAAAGATTGTAACCAAGGTGGGAAAAAAATAAATAAACTAAGGCCCTGTTTGGAAGAAGCCTTAGTCAGCTATTGCACAGTATATGAACCTCAAGGGTTAGAAAAGTTCTTAACTTTGATTCATATCAAATTGAGGCTAATGACTTCGATTCATATTGCACAGTATATGCTTAGAAAAGTTCTTAACAAAGTTAAAATCATCAATAGATCAGGATCTGGTTCTCCAAACTTTGATTCATATCAAATTGAGGGTAATGACTTGCAGTCAGCTATTGCACAGTATATGAACCTCAGGGGCACGACAAAGGTATACATAGTATTGTATTTTTGTTTTTTACTTGTAATCCTTTTTGTTTTTGACTTGTAATCCTGCTCTTATTTTCATTTTTTATCGAATATGATGCTGCATATTGAAATTATATATACAAGCAACTTAGTATATACACATGGATGGTGCCGGATGGCTTCTTTTTTGTCACTTGTAGTTCTTCTTCTTCTTCTTCTTCTTCTTCTTCTTCTTATTTTTTGGTTTTTCCTTCTCTTATTTTCATTTATCATCCCATAAGGCACCTCATGACATTACTAGGAAGTATGGAGCTATTAAAGATGTTGATGATTCTTTTACAAAGGCATGGCTTGAAAAGATGCGGACACTATTTATCAAGAAGGGATCAGGGTTCTCTTCTCGTAGAGTGATTACTGGGGACATATATAAAGGGATTCATGAAATCGGTTTACCATTAGAAATTGCTCAAAAGATCACATTTGAAGAAAAGGTCACGGCATACAACATGGATCATTTACAGAAACTAGTGGATGACAAATTATGTGTAACATACAGAGATGGTTCAGCCACTTATGCAATTAGGGAAGGTTCAAAGGGACATACATATTTGAAAGTTGGTCAAATCATAAACAGGCGTATTATGGATGGAAACATTGTTTTCATTAATAGGCCACCTAGTACTCGTAAACATTCATTGCAAGCAATTTCTGTCTATGTGCATGACGACCATACTGTTAAGATCAATCCTCTTATTTGCGCTCCCCTAGGTGCGGATTTGGATGGGGATTGCGTTCATATGCTACTTCATAGATCATATTCTGAGATAAAAAGTGTCAATTATATAAAAAAAATTATAGTTCAAAAGCAGACAATAAAGAGCACAAATTCTGATTAAAAAGGTGATATTTAGAGTTAAGCTTACCATCATTGTCATGTTGAAACCGTTCCTTGAATATGGGGACATCCCTTATTGATCTAAAATAGTAAAAAAGAATTACAATTAAAAGAAAGAAAGAAAAAAAGAAAAGAAAAGAAGGCAAGCAGGTAATTAGACACTCAAATGCTACCAAAAAGAAAAATATAAACTTATCTAGTTAACTCCCCCTGAAGTGACACCTACACCAACCTGCAACAACGGAAACCAGATCAGTCCCAAATGTGTACTTAGCAATCAAGACATCAAGGAAGAAATGGGTTATAGTGAAACACAATCAATTATTTCAACAGTTTTTGAAGCATGAAGTACAGAAAACATATTTATCTCAAAAAAATCATTTGCTTATTCACATTAATACAAGGGAGGATACAGATCATTCATATTCAAAACTTCTCTACACTCAAGAATATTTCAACGGTGAGAGTCCAATCTCCACTATCTCTTCTTGAACGACTCACATAAGTTTTGAATTTGCCTCATATTTAGGATTGTGTCCTCAAATGTGTGGCCTAAACGAATGGACGATGAATTTCATATCACGATGGACCACAACATCTTAATGTCCAACCACAAAACCAAGCATAAAGTTAAAATGGTCCTTTTATGTCAAAACCAGGAGCAAAAGCATCACGTCAAACACTAATACCCATTTAGTTAACTCTACATCAGCTAAAGTGAAAGATGTCGGGTTTTTCAACCATGTGCCTAAAAGTTAAAGATTTATTTTGAATAACTTCTAAAGTATACCATCAGTAGGAAATCAATTCAAGGATGTATGTTTATATAAAAATAAAAAATAACTTTTTTAGTATAAAGACCCGACACTTTCTTAATATTGTTTCATGACTTCTTGATTTCTTTTCTTATTTTCATTCCAACTTGACTATAATTTTGCTAATTAATCACATCCACTCACGCTCTTTTTGTATGATGTCCCCATCGATTTCATTAGAATATATGAAATTAACGTCTGGTTGTATTGAAAATAGAAAGATACTAAGGATGGATTTTCAATGCAATGTTCTCCATGAAAATATCACTTGATGCTCATCTTTAAGCTCATATTTAAAGCCTTAGAAAGAAATGAAATGATCTTGAAGGGGATAATCTTTTCAGCTTTACTCCTATTTTGGATCGAGATGAACAGGTCAATGCATGCAAAACAAGGTGAACGCACAAATATCTGGTTACATAACAATATATATATATATATATATATATATATTTGCAAATTTCTTTTAGTGTAGGATAAAGAAACACGATGCACTACATGCATGTATACATAGAAAAACAAATGTATGGAAACATGAAAAGAAGTTGAACTATGGAACAAGGCCCAACATACAAAAAAAAAAAAAAAAACAATCAAACAACGAAAAATAAGTAAGATGCAAGAGAGATGTAGTCTACATCATTTTGTATGCATCTCTATATGAATCTGGGAGGTTTACAGGGCATGGTCTTCCCTGTGCTGAGGCCCAACAGACCAATGATCTGTATCACTGAAGATGGGCCACTCTCACACAAAATTGAATCCTAACGATCTTGTGCATCTTTTGGTTGAGGATCCTATAATTCCTCAAAAAAAAAAAAATCCTTTGAGGGATTGTCTTTTCCTTCGGGTCTTAAGCATAGTTATGCTCGGTTAAACCATACACCCAAACTGCAAATCAGTTCAAGACTTCAAGTGAATGAAACCACAATTTGACATGTCATAATTCGTTACTCTTGATTGAAATAAATTGATCCAATTTGATCCAGATTCCAAAGTTCATTGTCGTTTTGCGGCAACTCACAAACTTGTCGAATCAGTTTGATTTCTATTTCAAATAAGATTTGAGCAAATTCTTCAACATAGCAGAACTTCCCATATTTAGAAATAGAAACACTTAATTAGTAAGAGATGTTGGCCATTTGAATTTGTTGGTTAATTCTTCAGAGTGCATGAATTTGATCGAATTATGTTGAATTAGAACATTCTTATAATATATTTGATTTCGACCATTAATATTGATGACCATCAATAAAATAGTTTGAATAGTCTAAAATCCTAGGCAATTTCAAAGGACTTCAAACCACTAATGAAATATAAATTTGATTTAACCAAAGCAAACGACAAACAGAGAAAATCATGATTTTTACAAGCAAAGCCCCAATCAACAAATTTGCTAATTAATGAACTTCCCATTTCGTAAAGACACAAATTTAAAAATTCAAATTCATGAATTGAATAATATCATGCATCCAAACATGTCCTTGGGTCTGGCCGTGCTAGGTCAGATTTTCAGGCCCAATTAATAAATGGGCCCGCTCCATTATCACTTACAAATCAAACAACCCCACATGAAGGAGCTTTATTGCATGATTCAGACTTTAAAATCTTACCCAAAAAAGGGGATCTTGGGTCCAAGACCCTTCTTGCAAACGGTCCACCATCCTGCCAGTATATTTTTCTTTGACCAAAATACCCTTTCAAGCATCTGATGCATGGACGCGAGATCTGGTCCACCATTAGGCGACCCCCTCTCACTTATGTTCCCTGGTCCAAGATCCAGTTGTAAGATGAACGTGAATCATTCCTCAATCATTTTTAACCACCCGTTTCTTTCATGCATGTGGCCCACCTGATTGAAGGCACTGGTCTAATTTTCGGATCATTACGACATACACACCCATGACCCACATGAATAACAGCTCAGATCTTGAACATGCATGCAGCATGGGGATATGAGTCTGGGAAGAGTAGGACTCTGTGTAGCTATTATAGAGAAGATACATATGACACATATGTAAAAACTCAAAAACAAGGAAAATACAGACATAAAAGGCGAGCGTGCGAGAGGAAGGAGGGATATACCGGTAGAAAGAGCTAAAGAGAAATGAGTTCTCGGTCCTTTTCGCTGATGAGGATGTTTTAGAGACGCTTCTCTCTGCCGTTGCTCGATGGCGATGGAAGACGTCGTGGCTTGAAAATGGGAGGAGAGAATTGACGCTTGATATTCCTCTTCTAAATAAGATAGCCCTTTCAAATCTGAAACAGTGTGTGTTTACCATTGTTTATAACAAAACAATCTGTTAACGGTCGTACATGCAAGAGGGACCATTTTCTGGATGGTTAAGATTGTATCATATAAGAAAATTATAAATATTAAACATTTACAACTAGACAGATTATTTGAATGGTCTGGATAACTCTATATCATTGCCACTATTTTCATGAACGACTCATCACTATTTTATATTCTGTACAAAACTCACAGTTTTTTAGAGAAGAAAAAAATGGTAAACATATCTTTGGAAATGGGAGGGCTCTATGGGCCCCACCATGATGGATATGTTTCATCCACACCATTCATCCATTTCTCAACACTATTTCGAGATTGATCCCAAAATATAAGCCCAAATACGTCGCAGCTGGACCATAAAATGAGAAAACGTTAGACGATTGGACGTCCACCATTTAAAATGGCTGGTGTGCTGACGGATTACTGACTTTCGGCGACGGCTTTTAGCTATCGGAAATGATGACGGATTTTAGCTGTAGCAAAAACTAGCCTAAGTTTGTCGGCTTCGCCCAGTTTTTTAGTAGTGACATAAAAGGAAAATACAAGATAATTACCAAAAGCTCCAGAAGCTCTGCCGCACACTCCTGCCTCAGCTCGACTACGTCCTATCGTCACATGCACGCATCTATCGTGCATAAGCTTATAAAAAGCTTAGAGGGTGGTGTACGTGTGTGCACAAGATAAGTGTCAAGCACACAAATATCAACATAAGTCGAATACTGGCAAGGCTAAAAGTCATTTAATATCAGAATATGCAATACAGATTGACTATGCAATGCGGAGTCATAATGAGCTGAATATTAGATACCGAGGATGCAATATAATATACAATTCTAAAGAGTTACGAATACCATCAGCCTCATCTATGCCATATAAATGAAGAAACATAGCAACCCAAATGCCATATGCCACGGATGTAATGCAATATACAGATCCTGGAGAGTCCGTAATACCATCAACCTTATTCAGGCTATGTAAAACAGAAGCATAGTAAACCAGATGCGATGTACTGAGGATGCAATGCAATATACGATGCAAATGAAATGACCAAGTTGGAGTGTGAAGTCAGGATAATAGTACGTAATATCACAGGTTATGGGGTCCACCACAAGGGACTTCTATCTAAGCGAGTCCCATACCTAAATTTGGATAGCCAAACTCAATGTAATAAACTCCTGATCTTAGGTTGGTCACGCGCCCCAACCGAAATCCTGGCCATTACGAAGGTACACATAACAAATTAGTTACACATCACCAACTCGAGTGGATAGTGAATGAATGAATGAATGAGTAAAATGTTGAGTATGCAACTCCTGCTTAATAAGTCCACATATCAATACCGTACATCTCTGAGATCATCACTGGGGTCTAATACACTTTACGACAGCTTGCCGCCCCATCAAGCGCACAATTGGATAAGTGGAAAAGACCTCACTATCTGCCTACCAATATCTGCCCGGCCCGTCGATAGTGGACCCATTTATGAGCTAGTTAGACTCAACCTAACATTGCCTACTCCCTCAAGCGGGTAAGGTCACACCCCCTCCTAACCGACCACGACATAATGGGAGACATGACCTACTGGTATACGACCCTCATACGCTCATATATATCCACTCAGTTTAGACGTTGGGGCATCCTCTGGTATTAAAAGAGTTTAGGAAATTTCACTCTGCGACATCTATAGCACCCCCATGTAGAAAAAGATTTCCGCTATCCCATCTGGCCATCCACGATATGCTTGTGTAGGATACAGTCCCGATGTCGTTAGGGTGTATGGTGGTCATATTACAAAATGCGAGATGCATGAGTCATACATCAAACTTGCCTACACCGCGCGCTCATATGGGGCAACTCCATTTCACAAGAAGTGTCACAGTAAACCAACCCAATGGCATATGCTATGATCAATCGTTCCTCATAACAAGCATACATATGATGCGTATGGGCATGTATCATGATGTAATAAAGTACATAGTCATGATTATCTGATAGGGCAGACAACAATAATACACAATCAACCATCACCGACATATCACATATAAAGAGGAAGAGCTAAATGACATGCCCCTTCTACAACTATAGGAGTTCATGTGGTATATCCTATGTTAGATTAACCTCCCAAAGCACTAATATATCATATATCCCAAGACGGGGTCCACTGGAAGGACGACGGGTCTAACCCATACATCGAGATAGGCTCTACACAGTGGATATACTAAATCTGGTATCACATATTCTCCCATATACGGCAAGAGGTGATGGTGTACTAGCGTCAAGGATAGGCCTCACACTTGTCTCAAAGAAGTAAATGGACGATGTGGACAATATATACGTGACACTGAGATCCTAGCAACTGGATACAAAGATAAGATATGTCTCATGGAGCGAGTCAAGTGGGTATACAACAAGTGGGCTTCCTCACTCCCTTTATCATGACAACTAGGCTATCATATGAGGGCCTGATACGAATACAAGGCGGCCCTTGGTAAGATCCACACATCCAGGACTACGTAACCCTACAAATGGTCCTGCTCATCATCTAAGTGGGCCTCGGGTTTGGGTTACTAAGCTTGGACAAATACATGCATCTAGGTGGGCCACATTCCCTATGGAAGGCTTGGTACGAACACAAGATGGGCTCCAAGGCATGGGTGGTCCTAGTGGGTATGGTGGAAAGTATCATTATCAAATGGGGGCCCAACGGATTGGGATAGACTAATTAAGGGAAAGATGGGTAATATAATCATCAATGGAGGCCCAACGGTTTGGGTTAGCCCATTAAGGGAGATGAGAATGGGCCTAACAACGGGCCCTAAGGAGAGTTACAATGTGGATATTTAACCATTATTGCTCTTATAATGTGGACATTAAACCATCATTGCTCCCAAGGCATGGCCCATTTAACATCAACTAGGAACATGGATCGACATCATAAACATCATTATATACATCCTGGTGGATTCACACATCATAATGGGCCTCAATACATCATCTTGGGCCTCACACACAGCCTTTATATACATCCCATTGGGCCTCACTCATGGGCCTCATATAGATCACATTGGGCCTCATATTTAGGCCGTAAATACATAACAATGGGCCTCACTCATAGGCAACAAGTAAATCACAATGGGCCTCATACTTGAGCCTCAAATACATCATAATGGGTTGTATCACATGGGCCTAATACACATCACAATGGGCCACATCACATGGGCCTAATACACATCACAATGGGCCACATCACATGGGCCTAATACACATCACAATGGGCCGCATCACATGGGCCTAATACACATCACAATGGGCCACATCACATGGGCCTAACACACATCACAATGAGTTGCATCATATGGGCCATATATACATCACATCAGGCCTCACACATGGGCCACAAATACATCATAATGGGCCTTAAATGGGCCTCATATATATCACATCGGGCCTCATGATATGGGCCTCTCATACATCACATCGGGCCTCATCATACATTATAATGGGCCGCACATTTGGGCCACACATATGGGCCACACAAATATCATATTGGGTTGCACCCATGGGCCTCATGTACATCAAGCGAGACCCACCGTCCTAGCTGGACAGTGTGGATAAAACATTAATATTATATCTACACCATTAATATATTTTTAGAGATCATTATAGAGCATTACCCAAAAAGAGAACCATACTAAAATATCATCTGGATTGCACCACAAATAGTAGAGGAGATAATGATTTCACTAGTAAACAATTCACCGAGCCCACCATAACATTTGTTTTCCATCCAATCTATTCATAAGGTCACAAAGACCTGAATTAAGAGGGAAACAAATTTCATATTGATCCAAAGCTTCTGTTACCCAAAACAGGTTTCAATGGTAGACGTTCAATTCTCCACTGGTCTTTATAGTGTGGTCCACTTGATAGGCAGATCTGTCTTATTTCCCGTCTCAAGCCTTAAGATGAGCTCACAAAGTGGATGGATGGTTTGGATATAACACACATATTGCGGTGGTTCCCACGTCCAGATGAACGGTTAGGATAAAACACATATACCAAGGTGGGTCGTCCACGTCCCAGCTGGACAGTGGAGGTCCCACACGTGCAGAGGGATTCCCACCATCCAGCAAATGGATGGACCATGTAAATATAACAAATACATCACTATGGAACCCACACTACACCGTCCAGTGATGGACGTTGTGGATACAAAATACATACATTAAGGTGGGCCCCACCCCCACACGTCTAAAAAATGGACGGACAGTTGAGATATACCACATACCTCATGATCGGACCCAGAATTTGCTAACGTCCATGGGGCAACAGCTGCTGCTGCGTGGGACCCACATCAGATGGATAGTTTAGATATAACACATACCCATGATCAGGCCCATAGACTTGCTGACATCAACACAACAAGTGGTCCTGACAGATGGACAGCGCTGATGAAACACATGCATCATGGGCTCCACCGCCCACTGTTGGATGGTGTGGATGCCACACATGCCAGGCAGGTCCCACCGTCCAGACAGCTGGACGATGCACATACAAAACATACATCATGTGGGTCCCGTCCCTATTGGGTGGATGGTAAGGATGAAACACATAGATCATGAGGGACCTTAACAGCTGCTGGACAAAAGGTCCAGCGGTGTCCCACTTGATTGGACGACTGGATTATCAGATACATCACGGTGAGATCCACAGAACTTACTAACGTTATACAACAATTGTGGCTTTCGGGACCCACCATCCAGGGTCTAGACGGTATGGATCCAACACATGTTTCAACGTGGGTCCACACATATGGCCCACCTCAGCTTTAAATAAGCTGATATTTATGTTTTCTCTTCATATGGGCCTATCTAGACGGACAGGCAGCAAGCCCGTCCGCTAGACAGTCCAGCAAGGTGGGCCATCTCATGGACGGCATAGATAAAATTCATGCATCATGGTGGGCCATAAATAGGGGGAGAGAGAGAGAGAGAGAGAGAGAGAGAGAGAGAGAGAGACAAACAGACAGACAGACAGACAAAGGGAGAGAGACGGTGTGATGGAGGGAGCTCCGCCACTGTGAGCTCCCTTTTATGATACAATTCCTACATCAAGATGGGTCCCACCATAAGTGGGCCCTCAAATAGAAATTAAGGATGGAAATCCAAAGATCACCCACTATTAGTGTTCTTCTTTAACTCCTTGGACTCCTTAGCTCCTAGGTTTTCTCTTTGATAGTGGATGATGAAGTATGGATGGCTAGGATAGGAGATGAGGAGGTAGGAAATGGGCCACATTTGGCTCTCTTGGAATAGCTTGGGCATTCACTTCTTGGGGTTGCTTGGAATGGTAGAGAGAATGAGAAGGAGAGAGAGGGTGATGGGATGAAAAGAGATGGGTGCGAGCGATGGGTTGTGTAAGAGATGGGATGGAAAGGTGTGGGTGTTGTTGACTTTTGGGTGAGAGAGGGATGGGTTGGGTATGGGTTGAGGTGATGGTTGTACTTGATTGATTGATGTGAAAGGTGGTAGAGATTCTCTCGGATTTCACAATGCGCGATGTTTTCCTCAAAATAAACATGGGCCCACAACTCTTGGATTAGGTATCGCATCGGTGCGCAAGTCACGGTGTTGAAACAACGGCGACGGTGCAGTCGTTAGGGTACAAGTCTCAGGTCGAGTGGACTCAGATATATGGGATGTGACTTAAGGTCGCTCGTAAATGCCGATTATAGATAAGGTTACCGAAATTCGACGGGGAGGATCGTGGAAGTCTAAGGAACGGTACTGACTAGGATACGGGCCTTACATGGCCCATTTGTCTTTTTAGATATGTAGAGGACAGAGGGTCCCATTGTGATTCCAATTTCAATCCCAAGTGGACAGTACTATAAGACAATAGTGGTTAAATGTCCACCGTTGTAAATCTCCCTAGGGCCCATTGTAAGCCCACTCCCAATCTCCCTTTTTGGGCTATCCCGAACCATTGGGCCCCCATTTGATAATGGTGTTTTCCACCATGCCCTATAGTACTACCCAAACCTTGAAGCCCACCTTGTGTTCATACCAAGCCTTCCATAGTAATGTGGCACATTTGGATGCATGTCTTGCCCAAGTTTAGCAACCATACCCATGGCCCACTTAGGTGTTGAGTGGGCTATCCAATCCGTTTGAAATGACACATAGTCCTAGGTGTAGGAACTCCACCAAGCCACTTTGTGTATGTATCAGGCTCCCCGTAGGAAAGCCCAACTTATTACATGATAGAGAGGGTGAGGAAGCCCACTTGTGGTATAGAGATTCACCCTCTTAACTCACCTTGTTGTACACCCACTTGACTCGCCCCATGAGACATATCTTATCCTTGTATCCAGTTGATAGGACCTCGGTGTCACCTATATATCATCCACACCATCCATTTACTTCTTTTCGGCAAGTGTGAGGCCTATCCTTGACGTTAGTACACCATCACCTCTTGCCATAGATGGAAGAATATGTGATACCAGATTTAGTATATCCACTGTGTAGAGCCTATCTCGATGTATGGGTCAGATCCACCGTCACTCCGTGGACCCCACCTTAGGATATATGATATGTTAGTGCCTTGAATAGGTTATGATAGTTTATCATGGACCATTATAGACTTCTACATGTCTAGTAGGGCGTATCGTTTAGCCTTACTCTCGTAAGTGACATACCGGTTAAGACTGGTCATTGCCTATTATATCTGATAATCATGCTAGTATACTTAGTCTAGTAGAACACACTAAGATCATGCGTAGTATTACATCATACTACATGTCCATACGCATCATTTGTATGCCTATTGTGAGGACTGGTTGAACATTGCATTGCCAATGGGCTGAGTTATTTAGGGGACTCCTTAAGAGACAAAGTTGTCCCACATGATCGCACGATACGCACAGATTTGATGCATGACTGGATGGTATGACTCTGCATCTCGCATTTTATGTGACATGATCACTTTGTGCCATAGCGATATCAGGGTTATGGCCTCCACAAGCACATCGTGGACAGCCAGATGGGATACCGAAAATATTTGGTTCTAGCACTGAGGGTACTTTGGATGTCCTTGGGTGAAAGTCTCAGAATCCTCTTGGTACTGAAGGAGACTCCAACGTCTGGACCGAGTGGATACATGAGCACTAGGTGCCGAATACCAGTAGGTGGCGTCTCCCACTATGTCGTGGTTGGTTGGAAGGTGGTGTGGCCTTAATTGCCCGAGTGAGGGAGCTGTAAGCTAGGCTGAGTTTGTCTAGCTCATAAATGGATTCGCTATCGATGAGTGGGTAGGTATTGGCAGACAACTGGCTAGGTGGATAGTGAGGTCTTTTCCACTCACTAGTTATGTGGCTAGGGAGGCGGCATCCATTGTGGAGTGTACTAGACCATGTTGTTATCCCAGTGATGTGTCATACTGATAGGTGAACTTACTGAGCAGGAAATGGGTACTCAGCATTTGACTCATTCATTCATTCATTTATTCACTATCCACTCGGGTTGGTGGTGCGCAACTAGATCATTAAGTGTACCTTTGCAATAGCTATACTTTTGGTTGGGTAGATGACTAACCTGAGATCAAGAGTTTACCATGTTGAGTCTAGCTATCCAAATTTAGGTATAAGACTAGTTTGGATAGAAGTGTTTCATGATGAGCCCCACAGCTTGTGATATTACGTGCTATCATCCTGATTACACACTCCAACTTTGTCATCTCTTTTACATTATATCCTCTGCATATGACATTTAGTTTACTATGTTTTTGCATTGCATGGTTTAAATACGACTAACAGTATTCGTAGACTCATCAGGATTTGCATATTGCATTACATCCTCGGTATATGACATTTGGCTTACTATGTCTTCGCATTGCATAACTGATCTACGTTATTTCTTCAGTATATGGCATTGCCTTATTATGTCTTTGCATTGCATAGCCTAGATAAGGTTGATGGTATTTATGGACTTGCTAGTATTTCTGCTTACTCTGATATTTATATGCTTGGCACATACATTGTACACACATACACCACCCTCTAAGCTTGTTGTAAGCTTATGACAGTTGCATGGAGGTGACGTTAGGTCACAATAGCATTAAGGCAGGGGCGTGGAGGCCGAACTTTGTAGAGATTTTATTATATACATGTATTTCCTTTCAACATTGTAATTAATGATTTATATTAGTAGATATGTGATAATGATGTTGCTCTTGTAATTTGGGTACACTTGTGGTTTTACTCCTTTACAAAAAAATTGCACTAAAAATCCTCCTTGTAGGATCCCAAATCGGAAATCTGGCATATGAGCACTCGGAGCCAAGCATGAGGTATTACAGAGGCTGTCAGCACCGGATTCGGCGATTAAGAATTTTGTGAGCCCGATTTCCGAATTTAGGGCATGATAGAAGTTGGTATCAGAGCATAACTTGAGAACACCTGAGGATAAGATCACATATCTGCTTATAGCTACCCTTCACTGTGTGATTGTTGCGAACTTAAAATGATTAGATCCCTGAGTTCGAATAACTTAGAAACTTCCTAATATAACTCCCTATCATGTGTGCATTCGAGAGTGCTCAAGGATAATAGACCCTTGTTCCTTCCTGTAGGACATGGCGCCTGAGAGAACAAGCCAAGCAACTCCCGCATTCGAGTCCAATACGGTCCCGACCATATCAGTGAGCATGGATCAGCTCCATTATATGTTACAAGCAATGATCGTGGTTCTTCAAGGGCAGGGTAGGAGACCCGCGGATACACCTGCCCAGGCTGAGTAGGAGCACGCAAGCTCCCTTCTATGCAACTTCAGGAGACTTGATCCCCCGCATTTCCAGAGGAGTGGAAGAGGAAGGTCCCCTCCAGTAGCTCCTGGTAGCGGCATCGACGAGCGTAGTGGAATAGGAACCCACCATCCTTTTAAGCACCAGCAACACCACCACCGAGACAGTTCTCAGGTGCTTTCTTTGGATGCGGTGAGATAGGGCATCGTAGGCGCGAGTGTCCCCATCCTTAGCAGCAGCAGGGATGACAGTATCAATCGCCAAGATCCTAGCAGCGGCAACAGCAGCCACATCAGCCACCAAGGCACCAGCAGTAGCATAGGCCGCCACAGCATTAGCAGCAACAACAACCATAGAGGGGACATGCACCTCCCCAGCAAGACCCTCAGCCATCAAGACGAGTCATCGATGATTCGTACAACTAGGCCTTTGGACCGTCTTAATAGATTATTCATAGAGGAGACATCTTGGAAGCAAGAGGGTGAGATTCGTGAGCATTATCCCCGTTCCTTGTTGTTTGTCTACGTTCGTGTGTTGTGATACTAATTTTACATAGTGAAATGTTTTCCCTCTTTTATGAGTTCCAGTTAGTTACGTGATAGTGTAAATTTCGAGGATAAAATTTTTATTAGGAGGGGAGAGGTGTAAGGCCCGTATCCCAGTCCATACCATTCCTTAGACTCCCGTGATCCTCCCTGTCGAATTACAGCAACCTGCAACTTGTAATTGGCATTTGCACGTGATCCTAAGTCATATCCCGTAGATTTGAGTTGACTTGATCCGAGACTTATACCATTGCAACCGCGCCATCGCCGCGATACCCAGGCCAGGAATTGTGGGCCAACATTTATTTCGAGAAAAATGCCATGCATTGCGAATCCTGAGAGAATATCTACCCAATTCATCACATCAATCAATCAATCATAAGTCAAGTTCACATCCCATCTCTAGCCCATGCTTTCTTTCTCCCCGAGTTAAGCAACCCCCTAAGTTAACTCTCATGTCACTCACACCCATCACTCCACCCATTACTCACACCCATCATTCATACAACCACCCTCTCTCTCTCTCTCTCTCTCTCTCTCTCTCTCTCTCCACCCATCCCCAGTAACCAAGGGAGGTGTGGAAATCCAAGCTTTCCAAGGAGAGTAAAACCTAAAAGTGTGTGGCCCACTTCTTACCCCCTCAACTCTCATCTCCACCATTCAATCTTCATCATCCTCTATCAAAGTTGAAGTCAAGGAGCTTAACATTCTAAGGAGTCTAGAAGAAGTGGAATCAGTGGGTGTTTTTTGTAGGATTAGATTATATTTTCATGATGGGCCAAGTGGTGCCTACCAATTGATGGTATGGATCTCACTTTGGACCCTAGGTGTGGTTGATGGCCCACCATAATTCATATGATCATTCCCTGATGTGGCCATTCTCCATGGACCCCATCATGATGTCTATTTTTCCCATTTTGGAAAGGTCATCTAAACCTTGCATATTTTGGTGGAAAGGGATCTCCATTTTGATCTTTATGATTTAGGGCCCACATGATTTGAGACCCATTTTGATGTATGCATTGTATTTACATGGCCCACCTTGGGAGGGCTCATACTGGTGGACCCCCTCCCCTCCATCGCATGTTTCTCTCTCTCTCTCTCTCTCTCTCTCTCTCTCCCTCCTCTCTCTCTCTCTTCTTTTCGTGTATGATGGCCCACCTTGATGTAAGATCCACGCCGTACAACCAAGTGGACTAAACCGGGGCCCACGTTGCAGCCACCTTGCTGCCAGTTTGGGCAGACCCCATTTGAAGGGGAAACACAAATATCAGTTTGATCCAAACCGGGTGGGCCACGCTAATGTGGACCCCACTTGGACGTATGTGTATTTGATCTATATCGTCCATCAGTTGTCAATGGGTCAGGATCTGCTAGACGACCTGCTGTCCAGACCATCCAGCAGGCCTGGACGCTATCTGTTTTGCAAATATATATATATATATAATATAAATAATAATAATATAATAATATACAATATAATATAATATATATGTATGTATATCTGGTGGGCCCAACGTGGGACCCACTTCTGTGGAATGGATTGGTTGGAGTACCTTACCAGCTATATAACTGCTGTATTGACGTTAACAAGTTCTGTGGATCTGATAATGAGGGATGTGTTATATCCAAATCGTCTGTCCAACAAGGGGACATGGACCCCACCCTGATATCTGTGTTGTATCTCCACCGTCCAGCAAGCTGGACAGTTGGATGTTCCCTGACACATGATCTAGGCCATCCAGATTACCTGGGGCCTACCGTGATGTAGTGTTTTATCTACGTTATGCAACTAAGAGGTGGGACCCACCTGCGATGTATGTATTTTATCCACCCCATCCATGCATGGGACGTGGGGCGCACCTTGAGTACATGTTGCATCCAGCATGTGGGACCCTCTTGGCGTGGTGCTCATCTACACCGTCCGTCCAACAAGGACGGGACCCACATGATTTATGTTTTGTATCCACACCGTCCAGCAGTGGACGGTGGAGCCCATGATGCATGTGTTTCATATCCTCACCGTCCACCATCCAGTAGACGGTGGGCCCCCCCTCATGGAAGTGTTGTATCCACACCATCCACGTGGGATGTGGGGCCCTGATGTATATGTTTTATCTTCACCATCCAGGGATTTTTGGATAGTGGGGATCCACTTGATGCATGAGTTATATCCAACACATGGTCCCACCATAATGTAAGTATTTTATTCACGCCATCTGTCTGTTTTGTGGGACGCAGGCCCTCCCGTTGTACACGCAGGACAGGTCTGCCATATGTGCAGGGCCCACCTGTAATGTGTGAGGCCCATTGTGATGTATATGCAGCCCATGTAATGTGGCCCATTATGATGTATTTAAGGCCCATATATGAGGCCCATTGTGATGTATATGCGGCCCGTGTATGAGGCCCATTATGATGTATTTGCAGCTCGTATACGAGTCCATCGTGATGTATTTGTGGGCCATGTAATGAGGACCATTGTGATGTATTTGCGTCCTATGTAATGAGGCCCATTGTGATGTATTTGTGGCCCGTATATGAGGCTCATTGTGATGTATATGCAACCCATGTGATGAGGGCCATTGTGAGGTGTATGCGGCCCATGTAATAAGGCCCATTTTGATGTATTTACGTCCTATATATGAGGCCCACCATAATGTACATGTTATATACACGCCATCTATCCATTTTAGGCCATGGACCCCACAGCGTTATACAGGCCCACCATGTATGAATGTTGGGCTCACGTAGCCCATCCGTCTTTTTAGATATTTAGAGGGCCGAGGGCCCCGTCGTGATTCCGATTATAATCCTAAGTGGACCATATTATAAGACAGTAGTGGTTAAATGTCCACCGTTGTAAATCTCCCTAGGGCCCATTGTAAGCCCACTCCTAATCTCCCTTTTTAGGCTATCACGAACCGTTGGGCCCCCATTTAAATATGGTGTTTTCCACCATGCCCTATAGTACTACCCAAACCTTAAAGCCCACCTTGTGGTCATATTGGGCCTTCTATAGTAATATGGCCCATCTGGACGCATGTCTTGCCCAAGTTTAGCAACCATACCCATGGCCCACTTAGGTGTTGAGCGGGCTACCCAATTTGTTTGGAAGGACACATAGTCCTAGGTGTAGGAACTCCACCAAGCCACTTTGTTTACGTATCAGACTCCCCGTAGGAAAGCCCAACTTAATAAATGATAGGAGGGTGAGGAAGCCCACTTGTGGTACAGAGATTCACCCTCTTAACTCACCTTGTTGTACACCCACTTGACTCACCCCATGAGACATATCTTAACTCTGTATCCAGTTGCTAGGACCTCAGTGTCACGTATATATCATCTACACCATACATTTACTTCTTTGGGGCAAGTGTGAGGCCTATCCTTGACGTTAGTAAACCATCATCTCTTATCGTAGATGGAAGAATATGTGGTACCAGATTTAGTATATCTACTGTGTAGATCCTATCTCGATGTATGGGTCAGATCCACCATCACTCTGTGGACCCTGCCTTAGGATATATGATATGTTATTATCTTGAATAGGTTATGATAGTTTATCATGGACCATTATAAACTTCTACATGTCTAGTAGGGTATATCGTTCAGCCCTACTCTCGTAAGTGACATACCGGTTAAGACCGGTCATCGCCTGTTATATCTGATAATCATGCAAGTATACTTAGCCTAGTAGGACATACTCAGATCATGCTTAGTATTACATCATGCTACATGTCCACATGCATCATTTGTATGCCTGTTGTAAGGAATGGTTGATCATAGCATTGCCTTTGGGCTGAGTTATTTAGGAGACTCCTTAAGAGATGGAGTTGTCCCACATGATCGCGCGGTACGTGTAGGTTTGATGCATGACTGGATGGTATGACTCATGCATCTCGCATTTTATGTGACATGATCACTTAGCGCCCTAGCGATATTAGGGTTGTGGCTTCCACAGGCACATCGTGGACGGCCAGATGGGATACCAAAAATATTTGGTTCTAGCATTGTGGGCGCTTTGGATATCCTTGGGTGAAAGTCCCAGAATCCTCTTGGTACCGAAGGAGACTCCAACATCTAGACTGAGTGGATACATGAGCGCCTGGGTGCTGAATACTGGTAGCCGGCGTCTCCCACTGTGTTATGGTCAGTTGGAAGGGGGTGTGGCCTTATCCGGCCGAGTGAGGGAGCTATAAGTTAGGCTAAGTTTAACCAGCTCATAAATGGATCCGCTATCAATGAGCCGGGTAGGTATTGGCAGACTACTGGTTAGGCGGATAGTGAGGTCTTTTCCACTCGTTGGTTGTGTGGATAGGGAGGCAGCAGCCATTGTGGAGTGTACTAAACCCCGGTGTTACCCCAATGATGTATTATACTGATATATGGACTTGCTGAGCAGGAATTGCATACTCAGCATTTAACTCATTCATTCATTTATTCACTATCCACTCAGGTTAGTGGTATGTAACTAGATCATTACATTTACCTTTGCCATGGCCATGATTTCAGTTGGGTACGCGACCAACCTGCGATCAAGCATTTACCACGTTGAGTCTAACTATCCAAATTTAGGTATGGGACTAGTTTGGATAGAAGTCCTTCATGATGAGCCCCACAACTTGTGATACTACGTGCTATCATCCCGACTACACACTCCAGCTTTGTCATCTCTTTTGCATTGTATCCTCTGCATATGACATTTAGTTTACTATGTTTCTACATTGCATGGTTTAGATATGACTGACGATATTCATGGACTCGTCAGGATTTGCATATTGCATTGCATCCTCAGTATATGACATTTAGCTTACTATGTCTCTGTATTGCATAAACGATCTACGTTGTTTCTTCAGTATATGACATTGCCTTATTATGTCTTTACATCGCATAACCTGGATAAGGCTGATGGTATTTATGGACTTGCTAGTATTTTCGCTTACTCTGATATTTATATGCTTGGCACATGCATTGCACACACATACACCACCCTTTACACTTCTTGTAAGCTTATGCACGACCGTTGCGTGCAGGTGACGTTAGGTCGCAATAACATTGAGGCAGGGTCGTGGAGGCCGAGCTTTGTGGAGATTTTATTATATACATATATTTCCTTCCAGCATTGTAATCAATGATTTATATTAGTGGATATGTGATGATGATATTGCTCCTGTGATTTAGGTACACTTGTGGTTATGCTCCTTTACAAAAAAAATACCACCGAAAATCCCCCTTGTAGGATCCCAGGATCGGAAATCTGGTGTATGGGCACTGGGAGGCGAGAATGGGGTACTACGGAGGCTGTCAGCGCTAGATTCGGGGATCAGGAATTTTGTGAGCTCGGTTTCCGAGTTTGAGGCGTGACACAGGCGGTCAGTACCATAATTTCACATAGTTTAATATATATACGATTACTATCATGATCTAGTGTCCATATTTCAAAATATCCAAACATAATTGAACAATCATAATCCTACATACGAATACAAGGCTACACTAATTATGTTAAGTCTTATACTACAATTGCTTCACACGTCACATAGTTAATGACTTGTATTCAGTGTCACTTGGTTAAGGGTCAAGGGCTACATTTCATCATACCATCAATAGTTTAGAGATCACATTGCATAGAATCCAAGACCTTGATAGCATTAGCTTGGGTAACATAACCCTACATCACACTCGGTCTAATGTACAACTTGGTCATACATGATTCAAGTGGCGGTGTCTATGTTGATAAGCACAAAACCACGTTATTGAATGGCTACCAATGCCACTTGATTTCATACAGTTAGGTGGTCTTGTGTGTATTTCACAATCATACGATTATTTGGCTACATATACACCACCTTTGTACAAGATTAGGTGGCCATACATACATCACATGCCCACATGATTAAGGGACCAAACACGTATATGGTACCCTCACACCACTAGAGTCTACACATTTATTATTATTGTACATGTTTAAGGGTTTAAACACATGTCATATGATACTACTACTTAGGGCCACACTCTAACCAAAGTGCCAAGTGGTAAAGGGTTGTGCACTTGTTATATAATTAGGTAGTCTAAGGCAATAACCCAATCCCACACAATTTTGGTCTGACTGCACACACAACACAATTTCACATGATTCAAGATAACATACATATCACAAGTACACATAGGCTAGTGGTCAGCCAAATATCACATGGTTGTACAATATGAGCTACACATACGTCACATTTTTCTTCAATTTTAGGTTGTCCATACACCGTATAATTACTCGACTAAAGGCCGCAACCCAGCCATGCACGATTTAAGGCCGATCTTATATAATATGGTCCTGTGGTGGTGAACTGCACATGCTGCCTAATTTCACAAGGTTTAGGGCGGCAGATACTTCATAGTTCACATGGCGTATAGGCCACCCAACATATATTTAGGGACCGCACATACATTACAAGTCCCAATATTTTATTTTATTTTTAGCGGTCACCTAAGCCTCGCATGATCATATAGTTATTGAGAGGCCCAAAATTTAATTGACACTATGGAAAAAGGTTCTATGCATTCGAGCTCATGGGGATTTCCCATGAGGTTGAGTTGTGTGTGACCTACCATGATGCGTGTTGACCCTCAACACCATCAGTCAGATGCACCAATCCATGGTGGGCCCGGGGCTTAAAATCAAGTCAATCTATGGCTCTTGTGGGCCACACCACACACAAAAGTTAAGAGGATTACCCTCCATTATAACATTCATAATTATTTGTTAGGCCACCGATATGTGGTTCATGAATCCAGCCCATCTATTATGTGTGTCCCACTTGGTTGAGGGGTCAGTCCAAGTTTCAGATGCATCCAAATTTCAGGTGGACCCCAACAAGTGCTTTTATATATTTTAACCATATCTTCACATAATTTTAGATGGTGTGCGCCACTTGAGTCCCGTGTATGGCTGATTTTTGGGGCGACCCATTATTTAAAGGGGACTCATCAAATGCATGGTGTAGATGTTCGACATACATCATGGTGAGACCTGTGGTGGGACCCACTGTCCTTGCCTATTCCAAGCAGCAGGATGCTGCTTGCTGCAACATCCTCTGATAGCAAGGGGCGTCCAGCCCTTGTAGTTATATATATATACATACATACATATATATATATATATATATTATAGTTTTTCATAGGTGGGGCCCACATTAGGACGATCCACTCCATCTATCGGGTTCTCTAGCTTGTGATAAGTCCAATAAGCCTAATATTCGGTATGTTTAGACGTACAGAAACATCACAACCGACCTTAACAATTTTGATAGTAAATATTAATGTTAAATCGATTTTTTTTAATGGTGTGGCCTACCAGAGATTTGGATTGGCTTCATTTTTCAGCTCAAGGCCTAAAATGAGCTGGGAAATTGGATGGATGGTGTGGATCAAATACATACATCATGGGGAGGGGGGGGGGGGGGGGGCGGCGCGACTTTTTTATAGGCAGCTGGGATGCTACTTGCTACAACGTCCTCTAGACACTGGCAGCAGCGTCCACTCTATATTATTATTATTATAAATTTCAATGGTAAAGTTCAACCCTCACTATTTAAAGTGGTATGTCCCACCTGATCATTGGACCGGCCCTGACTTTCAATGTGGCCCACCTAAAATGATAAGGGAAAGTGGATGGACGACTTGGATCTAATGTATACATCATGTGGGGTGCACGGTGGGCCCCATAATATTTTCTTAAAAAGGGCATCCATCTATAGATAACGTCCCTGATATATGTAGATAGTTTTTTATTATTATTATCATTATACACGCACACACACACACACATTTTTTCCTTCATCCAAATAGGCATAATTCTATGAAGGGTTCAGATTACATCCAAATGCAATGTGGGGGGCCATAGTTAATGAGTCTCATTCCACATCATTGTCATTATCATCACATCATCACCACAATTAATCATCCAAATAACCAAGAAAGAAAACAAACCATAAGAGTGGAGGGGGTGTACTCACCTTGATGGATTAGATGGATGGTTGAGATGGATGGAAGGGATGGGATTAATGGCCCACCAAGATCACTCCTCTCTCTTTCTGTCTCTCTTTCTTTCTTTCTTATGGTAGGAAAAATGGTGAGAATGTTGAGGATTGAAGGGGTATTTATAGACAATTTGCTAAAATTGTGGTTAGGTTAGATTAATATGATTATGGTTAGCTAAGGCTAGGATTAGGAATTAATGATGGATTAAAGAGGCATGGGATGGCATGGTGTGATGAGGTCATGCATAGGATATGGTATGGAGAAGAGTTGACTTTGGGGTACACATGAGAGAGGGGTGGTATAGGTGTGTGACATCACACACATGGGTAGAGATTCTCTCACCTATGTATGACGTGGTGCATGTGTACATAGAATTGTTGTGCACATGTGTGGAATGGAATATATGGTGCCATGCGCACATAATACACCAACGATTCTTCGCAGTGTATCTCACTAATGGAGTGTCGGAACAGATGCACGGGTGGTACCTCCACGATCATGGCAATGGGGCGGTCGATATGAAATAGGTTTCAAGGCCTTGGGGTTCTAGTTAGTCAAGTGTGCACTATGCACAACTAGTTCAGGTCTTGTCAAGGGCGACGATCATTGTGCACATTGGCATAGAAAATGGTACGAAATGGACAGGGTCTTACACTAATTCTTAAATCAAGTTAAACCTCACGAGGATCTGATCTTAAAACACATTTAAAACCAAGAGCTATTTTTGAGAGGAATGATTGAGGATGTATTGGTCTAAGTTGATAAATTCTACTATCCAGTAAATTTTATCATGCTGGATACTCAGCCCATCGCAGATATGAGCACTCAAATTCCTTTCATACTTGATCGCTCGTTCCTTGCTACATCCAACGCCATCATCAATTGTAGGAACGGGGTTATGAATGTCTTTTGGAAATATGACTTTGAAGCTCAATATCTTCTTCAACATGAGCAGACGGGTAGAGGATGATGACGAGGCCCACGACATTAATATGTAAACTCTTTTGTGGAAGATAGAACTCTGATGACCTTATCCTTTGATCCTCTGGAGACATGCTTGACACACTCCCCTAATTTGGATGATGACACGATTAGGGAGATGGATGCCATGGTCAATACTACATCGGTACTTGAAGTTAACCGGTGGAGGCCACAATCTGAGAAATTACCCCAAACCGATGTAATGCCTCTACTATCTAACTTCAAAGCACTGAAGCTTGACCTAAAACCTTTGCCCGTTGATCTTAAATATGTCTACTTAGGTCAAGATGAGACATACCTGGTGGTGATTTGTTCTCACCTTGAGCAAGATCTGGAGAGCATGCTTATTGCTACTCTCATTGAACATAAAGGAGCCCTTGAATGGTCGATTGTGGATCTCAAGGGAATCGATCCTTTGATTTGTACTCACCGCATTCATCTTAAGGATAATGCGAAAACCTCCTGATAACCACAACGTCGACTCAATCCAAATATGAAAGAAGTGGGTAAAGGAGAGGTACTTAAATTATTGGCTGTGGGTATTATATACCCTATATCCGATAGTCAATGGGTGATTCCAACTCAGGTGGTTCTTAAGAAATCCAGAATCACCATAGTAGCCAATGTCAACAATGAACTCGTGCCAACTAGAGTTACTACTAGTTGGAGAATGTGCATTGACTACAGAAAATTGAATACTGTCATGAGGAAGGACCACTTCCCCTTGCCCTTCATTGACTAAATCTTTGAAAGGTTAGCTGGTTATTCTTATTATTGCTTCCTTGATGGGTATTCTGGGTACAATCAGATAGAGATAACCCTTGAAGATCAAGAGAAGACAACGTTCACAAGTCCCTATGGCACCTTTGCTTATCAAAGAATGTCATTTGGACTGTGTAATCCCCTTGCCACATTTCAGCGATGCATGTTAAGTATTTTTTCTGACATGGTAGGGAAATATTTAGAGGTCTTCATGGACGACTTCTCTATCTTTGGTCCATCCTTCAACGAGTACTTGAAAAATATTAAATGTGTGTTGAAGCAATGTGAGGAGAAGAATTTGGTTTTGAATTGGGAGAAATGCCATTCCATGGTTCCCAAGGGAATTGTTCTTCGACATATAATTTCGTCTAAGGGAATTGAGGTGGACAAGGCCAAAATCAATCTTATCTCTAGCCTACCACCTCCTAAAAGCATACGCAACGTTCGATCCTTCCTAGGACATGCTGAATTCTACAGACGATTCATAAAGGACTTTGGTCACCTCTCTTGTCCTTTAAGTAATCTATTTCAAAAGAATGTACCATACGAGTGGACTTAACAATGTCAGGAAGCTTTTACTAAGCTCAAGGGCATGTTAACTATTGCACCTATCATGTAGCCACCCGATTGGAGCATCTCTTTTGAGATCATGTGTGACGCATCCGACTCTGCTATTGGGGTAGTGTTAGGCTAGAGAAACGAGAAGAAGCCCTATGTTATTTATTATGCAAGTAGAACTCTAAACTCTACCCAAATGAACCACTTTACTATGGAAAAGGAACTCTTAACCGTAATGTTCACTTTGGACAAATTTAGGTCATATTTGATCGGATTCAAGATCATTGTAAGACCCGTATCCTAGCCCGTATCGTTCCGTAGGCCTCCGTGGTCCTCCCAATCAAATTCTAGTGACTATGATTTGCTATCAGCGTTTGTACATGATCTTAAGTCATGTCCTGTATATCTAAGTTGGCTCGACTCGAAACTTGTATCCTTGTGACCGCGCCGTCGCCGCGGTTCCAATGCCGCGTCTTGCGCGTTGAGGCGATCTTGGGCCAAGAGATGTGGGTCCACGTTCAGTTCGAGGAAAACACTGCGCATTGCAATCTCGAGAGAATCCATTACATCAAATGTCAAGTACACATCCCATCACTCCCATCACTTACACCCATCCTCAAGTACAACCACCCATCCCCTAAATCAACTCTCTCCCTTACACAAGTACTCCCATCACTCACCTTTTCACCCATCACCATCTTACATCACCTCTCTCTCTCTCTCTCATCTCTCTCATTTTCAAAACTCCATCTCCCAAGCAACTCCAACGTTCATGGCTTTCATGGAGAAGCTTGGTGTGGCCCGCCTTCCTACACCCAATCCCACCATCCAAAGTGTATCTCAACCGTTAAAATCCACCCCTTAGAGCTCTAGATCGTGTTGGCGAAAGAAGGAAAGAGGAGATTGATGGTGGGTGCTTTTATTTGTTAATTTTGTGATTTGAGGGCCCACATATGTGGGACCCATCTTGATGTATGCATGTATAGGGAGGGCCCATTGTGGCGGGGTCCCTCCCCTCTCACAATCGTCTCTCTTTTTGTTTCTCTTTTTCCCCTCTCCCTCTTGATGTACAACCCACCAAATGCGTGTGACATATCCATGCCATCCATCACGTTGGGCCCACTTTGATATATGTGGTGTATCCACACTGTCCAACAACTTGGACGGTGAGACCTACAATGGTGTATGTGTATTATCCACACCGTCCATCCACGGTGGGAGCCCATTCCACACGTGGCCTACTTTGAATGTAAGCAGATTGGCTGGCTACCGTACACCAGCTATGTTGCTACTATAGGTGAAAGGGTCCACACTGTCCGTCCGTTTGTGGCCCCACTCGCTGCATGTGTGCAGCATCCACACCGTTCATCTGCTATGCAGGGGCCACCATATGATGTATGTATTTCGTCCACACTGTCTAGCCAATCTGGGACGGTGGGGATCGGATGACTGGTGTACCTCACTCCAGTGATACAACCGCTGTATTGACGTCGCAGTTATGTGGGTCTGATCCAAGGTATGGTTCTCATCCACACTATCCGTGCATAGCCTGGTGCTGCATCCAGCACGTGTAACCCCAACATGATGTATGGTTTCATCCAGCCATCCATTGGCCAGGACGGTGGACTCCACCATGATGTATTGTTTTATCCAACCATCCATCCATCTGGAGGACGTGGCCCACCCCTGCACGTGTAGGTGGGACCCACCTCGATGTATCTAATCTATATCCACTTCATCCAAACGTCCAGGACGATGGACCCCATTCAATGTATGTGATTTATACACGCCAGCGTCCAGGTCTGGACGCTGGACGTCTTTCTATATATATATATATAATATGATAATAATAATATATAATATATTATATATGTGGTGAGCCCCATGTGGGACCCACCTGATGAGTGGAACAGATTGGCTAGTTAACCACACATAGCTATAAGTTGTTATGGTGATGCCAGTAATTTCTGTGGGTCCCTCATTATGTACGTGCTTCATCTATACCGTCCAATACGGTGAGACCCACCTCCTGTGATGATGTCAGCAAGCCCATGGGGTCTCATCTCAAGGTAAATGTTATATTTGAACCATCCATCCATTCGTTGGGGACCCCATTAGCTGCTAATAACGCTAGCAAGTTTTGTGAGTCCTGCTGATGTGTGTGTTACATCCAAACCACCCATCCTTTTGTTAAGCTCATCTTAAGGCTTAGGACAGATAAATGAAGCAGATCCGATGATCAGGTGGACCACACTGCAAAAAATAGTGGAGAGATGAACGCAAACCATTGAAATCCTTTTACGACCACAATAGTTTTGGATCTAAATAATATTTGTTTTCCCTCTTAATTCAGGCCTTTGTGACCTTATGAACAGATTAGACAGAAATTAAATGTTTAGGTGGGCCATATGAATTACTAACAGTGAAAATCTTTATCTCCAATGCTATTTTTGGTATGGTTTAGATGATCCTTGGGATATGATTCATGTTGTGATAATGCCTTCAAATGACCTCTAGCTATAGATGAATGGTGTGGTTGGTTTAGGCCCATTCGACTTGGCCCATTTAATGAGGCCCATTTGTATGAGGCCCATTAGTGCAGCCCATTGATGTGGCCCACTTGTTGTATATGAGGCCCATTGGTGCGACCCACCGTGATGTGTATGTTATCCAGGCCATTTTTTGGCTGGGCCGCTGGTAGGCCCAACTATGATGAGTAGGCCCACTTATTGCATGTGCAAGGCCCACTTGTGATGTATGTTTTAAGCCCACATGTTGGCTATTTAAGGCCCACCTGTTGGATATTTAAGGCCCACCTGTTATGTATTTATGACCCATATGTCATGGCCCATTGTGATGTATTTTCAGCCCATTTGGTAAAGCCTAATGAGATGTATTTTCGGCCCATATGGCATGGTCATTGTGATGTTTTTGTAGCCCATTTAATGAAGCTCATTATGATGTGCATTAGGCCCATGAGTTGTGGCCCGTGCAATATATCTAAGGCCCATGTGCAAGGCTCACCTGTTGTGTATGTAGCCCTTGTATGAGGCCCATTGCGATGTATATTAGGCCTTTGTGTGAGGTCATGGGCCCACCTTATGTTTGGCCCTATATGGGCCACTGTTTAGGAGCGATGTTGGTTGAATGTCCACATTGATGGGCAATGATGGTTGGATGTCCACATTGAGACCTTCACTTAGGCTTGGTTAGGCCCATTCTCATCATTCTCTAGTGGGTTACCCTAAATGATTGGGCCTCATTGATATTGCTTGGTCCATCATCGGCTGTCCATCTATTGACCTCGGCTTGCGTTGAGATCGATTACCGATTTTGATTGTTGAGGTCGTTCATTGAGGCCAGTTCTGATTGTCGTGGCCGATTCCAATTATCGAGGCCGATTCCGATTATCAAGGCCAATTCCGATTATCGAGGCCGATTCTGATTGTTGAGGCCGATCATCGAAGCCGATTTCGATTGTTGTGGCCGATTCTGATTATCGAGGCCAATTCTGATTATCAAGGTCGATTCTGATTATCAAGGTCGATTTTGATTATCCAGGCCGATTTTGATTGTTGAGTCCAATTCCGATTGTTGAGGCTGATCATCGAGGCCGATTCCGATTGTCGTGGCCAATTCCAATTATCGAGCCCAATTCTGATTATTAAGGCTGATTCTAATTGTCGAGGTCGATTCTGATTGTTGAGTCCGATTTCGATTGTCAAGGCTGATTCTGATTGTCGAGGCCGATTCGGATTGTTGAGGCCGATCATCGAGATTGATTCCAATTATCGTGGCCAATTCCGATTATCGAGGCCAATTTTGATTATCAAGGCTGATTTTGATTATTGAGACCGATTCTGGTTGTCAAGGCTGATTCTAATTATCGAGGCCGATTCCAATTCCAATTGTCGAGGCCGATTATCAAGGCCGATTCTGATTGTCTATACTGATTCCGATTGTCGAGGCCAATTATTGAGGCCGATTCTGATTCTGATTGTCGATACTGATTCCAATTGTTGAGGTCAATTATTGAGGCCGATTCTGATTCCGATTGTCGAGGTTGATTCCGATTGTTGAGGTCGATTGTATAGGCCGATTGTCGATGTCAATTATTGAGGCTGATTCCAATTGTCGAGGCCTAATGTGATGTATATGTGGCCAGTATTTGAGGCCCATTGTGATGTGTACTTGGCCCGTGTTTGAGATCCAATGTGATGTATATGCGGCACATATTTGAGGCCGGTTGTGATGTGTATTCAGCCCGTGTTTAAGGCCCAATGTGATGTATATGAGGCCTATGTGTTGAGGCCCATTGTGATGCATTTGAGGGCTAGGTGATGGAGCCCATTGTGATGTATGTTCGGCCCATGTGAAAGGCACATCGTGATGTGTATTAAGCTCTTAAGTGAGGCCCATGGTATTGTATATTTGGCCCATGTGTGAGGCCATGGGCCACTATATATTAGGCTTTATGTGGGCTATTCCTTAAGGGAAATGTTGGTTAAATGTCCACATTATCGAGGTCAATTGTCGATGGCGGTTATTAATACCGATTATGAGTATGTGACAGCATAGCATCATGATAGATGCCCATATTCATCATCTGCATGTTTGTTATGAGATGTGGTTGACCATTACATATGTAAATGCGCAAGATGTTATGAGACTCCCTGATAGGCAAGGTTATCTCACATTGAGTCCATCTACCTAAATTGTAGATGGACTCAATGTGATAAGCTCCTGATCTTAGGTTAGTCGCGGTCCCTAACCGAAATCCTGGCCATTGCAAAAGTACACATAAATGTGTAACTAATTGTTATGTGTACTTTCGCAATGGCTAGGATTTCAGTTGGGGACCGCGACTAACCTAAGATCAGGAGCTTACCACATTGAGTCCAACTATCCAAATTTAGGTATGGGACTAGTTTGGATAGAAGTCCTTTGTGATAAGCCCCATAGCCTACGATACCACGTACTATCATCCCGACTTCACCCTGCAGCCTGGTCATTTCATTCGCACCACATATTGCATAATGCATTACAACCTCAACATATGACATTTTGGGTTACTGTGTTTCTGCATTTATATGGTCTAGATACGGTTGGCGGTATTCGTGAACTCGTCAGAAATTGTATATTGCATTGCATCCTCGACATCTTATATTTGGATCTTTATGACTCCTCATTTACATAGCTGATCTGTATCGCTTACTCTGATATCGTATGATTCATGATCTTACCAGTATTTTCGATATTGTTTGATTATGGCATTGTATTGTATACTTGGCACTTACCTTGTGTACACACTTACACCACCCTCTAAGCTTTCTATAAGCTTATATACGATAGATGCGTGCAGGTGATGTTAGGTTGCAGTAGCGTGGAGCTTGGAGCATGTAGCTGACTTCTGGAGCTTTGATTTTGACATATGTATTCCCTTTTAGCATTGTATTCAAATGTTTATATTAGTGGATATGTGATGATGATGTTGCCTTTATGATTTGGGTAAACTTGTGGTTATGCTTTTTACGAGATAAATGTACGTTGGAAAATCCTCCTTGTAGGATCTCAGGATCGGAACATGGCATATGAGCGCTGGGAGCCGAGAATGGGTTACTATGGAGGCTATTGGCACCGGATTCGGCGATCAGGATTCCTGTGAATCCGATTTTCGAGTTTGGGGCATGACAATCTTCATATACATTGATCATGCGGCATTGAAATATCTTCTTTCTAAGAAGATGCTAAGCCTCGCTTGATAAGATGGATCCTTTTACTCCAAGAATTTGATTTAGAAATAAAAGACAAAAGGGGAGTAGAGAACATAGTGGCTGACCATCTCTCAAGACTCGATCTCCCCGATCCTCTTGAGATGACACCCATAAACGACATGTTCCCTAATGAACAATTGTTCAAACTCTCCCAACTACCTTGGTTTGTTGATATCGCAAATTATCTTACTATAGGTTTCATGTCGACACATTGGACTGTGCAAGATAAAAGAAAATTTTTCATCGAGGTATGTAAATTCTTCTAAGATGATCCATATTTGTTTAAATACTGCCTAGACCAAATTTTAAAGAGATGTGTACCAGAAAATGAGCACCAAAGTGTCATCTCCTTTTGTCACTCTTAGGCCTATGGCGGTCACTTTTCCGCTAAAAAGACCACGACCAAAATTCTATAATGCGGCTTTTACTGGCCCACTATGTGCAAGGACACTCATGAGTTCTGCAAGGCTTGTGATGATGGGAGGTCTAAGCGAAGGAACGTTTCTCTGATTTCCATGATGGGAGGTCTAAGAGAAGGAAGGTTTCTCTTTTTGCTTGACAAAAGTCCTCCTACGACGATGTCCGACCTCCTCAACAGAGCTCAAAAATACTCTAACACCGAGGAAGTAGCTAGCTTGCAGAGGTCAGCTCGGCACAAGGAAAGCTCGATGAAGGATAAGCGACCCAAGGAGGAGCTGAGCTCGACTAGCAACAACGAAAGGAGGAAAGAAGACAAACTTCCAAGTAGCCAACATTCAGGCAGATGACCTGAGAGTAGGTTTAGCTCATACACCCCTCTTAACATGATGCCCTAGCAAGTCCTTATGGAAGTTCAAGACAAACAGATCCTTAAGTGGCTGAACAAGATGAAATCTAACGCCGATAAGTGAGACAAGCGGAAATATTGTCATTTCCATCGAGACCATGGCCATTCAACGAGCAACTACTTCGACCTAAAAGAAGAAATTGAAACCCTCATTCGCAATGAGCACTTGCGGGAATATGTCACTAAAAGAGAAGAACAAACAGACCTAAAGAATGAGCAACCTATCAGCAATGAACCCATTGGAGAAATTCACACTATCTTTAGTGGACTCACTTGGGAAGGTGACTTAAACAGAGCTCGGAGAGCCCACGCCCAAAGTATCAATTACTGTGGCTTAGAACACCAGATATGCATCACTGCAGACTTCCGAAGGAGCAGAGAATGATACCTTGCAATTTAGCCTTTACCGAATAGGACACACAAGGTGTCCACCACCTCCATAATGAGGCGCTAGTGGTGGCTATGACCATAGCCAACCACTAGGTGTTTCGAATTTTGGTGGACACCGGCAGCTTGGTAGACATCCTCTTCGCTAAAGTGTTGAACAAAATGAGTATTGAAAGGTCTTGACTTTGACCTATCAAGACCTCATTGATCGGGTTCGTGGGGGATAAAATCACCTCAGAAGGGTCAATCCAGCTTCCGGTCACTGCAGGAGAAGGGCAAAACCAATCAACAACCATGATCGACTTCCTGATAGTCGACTACTCCTGCATCTACAACGTCATCCTTAGATGACCTTCCCTCAATACTTTCCAAGTAGTCGTGTCAACATATCTTCTCGCGATGAAGTTCCCAACTGACCATGGCATCGGGCTAATCAAAAGAGATCAACAAGAAGCTCAACAATGCTACTCCTTTACGTTGAGAAATCAACAAGTAATGACCATCACTTCCCTCGACGCTCGAGAAGATTCTATTGAGAGAGGGTGTCCTGTGGAGGACCTTATATCAATCCCGCTTGCTGAATCTGACCTTATATCAACATATCATCACTAGCTCCAGCACTACGAGAAGAGATAATGAACCTACTCCGACGATATTCTGACGTGTTCACCTAATCACACCAAGACATGCCCAAAATTGATTCGAGGCTAATGGTTCATAGGCTAAATGTCGACCCAGACCACTGGCCAATCAGGCAAAAATATAGAGCATTCAAAGCCAAATGATATACCATCATTGGAGAAGAGGTCAGAAAACTCCTCAAAGTAGGATTCATGGAAGAAATATACTATCCAGATTGGATAATTAATGTTGTCTTGGTGAAAAAAGCTAATGGGAAGTAGCGGGTCTGTGTAGATTACACCAACCAGAAGAGGAGAGCTCAGGATGAACACAAGAAGAATTCACTGCACAAAGGAAAAATATTAGCAACAAATCGGAACCCTACTCAACTTAATTACAACTCGACGATTCCCAACTTGGAGTCATGAACTCAGAGGGAACTCCGATCGTTGGGTCTGCCTACTCCCTAGACACAAAGAACTACTTATCTTTCCACCTCTTATTAGAAGAAGGGTTGCCGGTGATGAGCGTATTACCTTGATTGGCCCAGGCGGAAAAATAGTACCACCCCAAGTTCACATGGTTGACCTTAACTTTATACAAATACAAAAATTCATCTACAGGCAGCTAGGGGAAGATGATCTATTACCAAAGGACTCAAGTCCCAACTAAAGTCCTCCAAGCGTTCGGGATCAACTGACCAGGTCACATGAGTAAGGAGCCTTTGGATCGTGGAGTGCAAGGGTAAACGAAGGCCGCACTACAAAGCCGCGACATAGACGGCCAAATTGCCCAGGCGAGACTAGTTGGGCACCTCCCCCACCTCCGTAGCTCGGAGTACGATCCACTTGGGGATCTGATAATTCCCTCAAACCCGAATTAGGTCGGGCTCAGTCATAGTGGAGCCAAAAGTACCGACCTCCATAACTTCGGCATCAGGACTGTAACACCCCAAACTTTTCCATACCTGAGTATTGAAAGTTCTCAAGTGTTATCAGGAAATTTAACTTAGTATATATGTACATGTGTACGATACCAATCTAGCCATCCTAACCTTACATCTATTCTCCAACATGAATCTGACACTTGAAAAAATCTTCATTCCTAGATCAAGTCACTCGACCATTAATTTTAAGACAAGACCATTATATATCTAAGTATCCTCACTTGTCCATCATAACCAACCGCTCAATCAAATATTCACTGCTAGGTAGAGATATCTGACCGTCCACTTTGATTGTGGACCACCCAATCATAATAAACTAGCTACTTGACCTCTAGATCCGTTCATAGGTGCATCAGATTAGGATTTCAATCCATTCATCTTGTTCACCACCTATGAATATGCTTAACCCACCATCAGAACTACAATGTGAGGAACTTAAACATGTGAACAAGTCACGTGAATCTAACGGTATACATGTTTCACATCTTGATCACTCCAAAAACCCGCTTTGTGTCCATCCGTTTACGAAACTAACCGTACATCCACCTACCTACATGGTAGGAGTACTAACCATCAAGTTTGCTTATTTTTAACAAGTAATTTGACCACTTATCATATTTAGATCTGCCAAACGGGCCACACAAATATTATAGCAAACCATCATCATGAAGAATTTAGGGTATAGGTCCAAACCACCTAGTAACTCGTCAATTTGACATGTACAAATATTATTTTGAATTACGGAGTGTGTTAGCCATTAAAAGAGCATCTTGATCATCCTTGAGGGATCATGGCCCAAATTTAACCAGTTGAGAGGGCGTGTAAAATAACGATCACTCGACAAATCTCATCGCGTTTGGATGGTGAAGCTGTGAGATACGAACGGCGGAAGTTTGGACGAAAGAAAAGGGTAGAATTGTAATTATGAACCCTATACTCATATATTCAGCAATGTTGCAATCTGTTACCTGAGGTTTTCACGGTAAGTATCACCCACACATTGTTATAACGTGTGGCCCACCTGGGACTTAGATCGGTTCCACACTTGAGGCCATAGCCGAACATAATCTTCCAAAGGTAGTGAACGGAGTGGATCTCCTAAAGGACATCACAAGTGGATCCCACCTACACCACAATCAATCACGTATCTTGTTATGTGGAGGTTTTAAAGATGTTTAAGCCTTACATAGCAGCTCCTCATCAAGTGTGTTGAGGCCCACTAAAAACTAAGATTAGCTCCATATCTGAACACATGGGTCTACATGATATGATGTAACATCCTGAATTTTCACAGCCAGAGTTCATACTCTTGCCCAAGGAAATTGGGTGTTAGTGATGTAAGGATTTGGATGTCCCAATGTCACACTTTAATCTAGATACATCCAGTTACATTCATAAAGGTAATCATTTATAAGAGTAAAACCAACTATATTTATCATTCCATAATAAGAGAATTAAATGAATTTGTCAAATGCCCTCTCATTGGGAGCTTATTATATTATCAAAATATGTTATGAAAATAAATAAAACTAAATCATAAAGTATCTTCCTATTTATTTAGTATAATCCTCAATGGGGAGATGATCCTCTACATCTTCTGCTTGTGTGTCACTTGCATCATCTGTACGGTTGGAGAGGGTCAATGCCCTACTCATAGTAATGGTTATCCTTTAAGATTAACAATAATTCAAGAGACTCATAAAAGTGATGTAAGGGTTCTGATACATCTCATACTCCACCACTACAAGGGTATCAGTATACACAACAAATATATATATATATGGATGTATGCCTAGCGAAGTGTGTGCAGCTTATCATATATAGTGATCATCTCAATGTGGAATATGATTCATAAAAACCCGACTCGCCTCGCATCCCATAACTATAGAGATTCACCAGCTTGTCCAACGTTAATGTGGATTTATACGAACATCTCAAGGCGACACAACAACGCGGTCAAGGGATTTACGTAACACGATGTGTTCATGGAACGATTATTTACGATATTCAATTTCGAGAAGTGATGTAACATACATGGTGATTTACTTAAATCAATTGTGCACTACGCCAACCAACCAACGAAATTACGTGCCGACCAAGAGGGCCGCTACCCATAACGCATTACATTCATGATAAATATTTGAATCACTAGTTGTGATACCTCTAACACATCACTTGCATTAATAGAGAGATAATTGAAATTATGGGAGTTTTGGAATTTTCAAGGCACATGGCTAAGCCATAAAGTTAAATAGCACATGGTTAATAAAATAAGAAGGAGAGTAGTAATGGCCAACTTAATAAAAAGAAGAGTGGCAATGGCCAACTCAACAAAGAGGAGAGTGGCAAGGGCCAACTCAATAAAGAGGATAGCAGTAAGGGCTAACTCAACAAAATTGGTAAAGGCAAGGGTAAGGCCTGTATACATCGCCCCATAAAATAATGAAGATCACTCGTAAATAACATCATAACATAATTTCCAAGGATAAATAATTGTTAGAAGTAAATTAACAACTGTAGGGAGAGAATCATAATATCATGAAAGCATGTAAAAGGCAAGATAATCCATATCAACTTAAATTAATGCAAGCTTTAAGGAAAAACCCTCACCTTAGGTCGTGGTGTCATCTATTATTAAGTTGAATACTCGGAGGCATATTTTAGGATCAGGTTTTACTCTAATCAATAGATTTAAATTAGCTAATATTAGATGTTAGATTAGGGTTGAGGAACTTGACTTAGTTTATATTTTAGACAGGTTGATAAGTCCTAAATTATCATCTTTAGGCCCATCTAACCGTCGTATTGATTTGATCAGATGTAACGGAATGCTAATGTTGAAGGATAGATCGAGTTTAAAGGGAGATAGGTGTGAAGTAGAAAAGGAAGTTAGGAATTGAACCTGACTTCAGGTGACAGCTCGGCGTGTAGCTGTACAAGCCCGCTATTCTTCTTCTCTCTCCCGTTCCTATCTCTCTTTCTTTCTCTTTTTTCTTGCTCTCATCTTTCTCTCTCTCTCTCTCTTGTTGTGTCTATCACCAGCGTGCATGTGGGGTTTTTATACTAAATTTAGATCATCCAGAATGTTCCAGCGTAAGTCATACATGGAACATGCTTTGCGTAATCTGGCTGCGTAAGCCGTGTGTAGAATCTTGTTTGAATAAGCTTCCTCCTCCTTCTTCCTTTTTTGCCAATATTTGGATCGTTCTGAATAGGGTCCACATAAGAGAGATCATGATTAGGTTCTTGGGTGCAAGAATGTCTCTGCTCGGATGGTGGCCCTGCAGTAAGATTTCTGGTTTTTGGTGACCTCGTTTGGAAACCGGGGGATACTAAATCTCATCGGATCCTTTCCTTCTTCAATGCTGATGTGCGTACAGTTGGAAGTCCCCCCTCTTGACTTTGCATAGTTTAGATCAGAGCTAGAGAGTTCTCCTTGGGTTTGCGATGCAAGGTGTTTGAATTGGATTCAGTTTTTTTTTAGCATCGTGTGTGGAGAGGAATGACGAGTGCGGAAGGTGTTTAATCTATTTTCTTACTAGAGTTTGTGGGGTCCATTCGTACCACTCCTTTGCAAGATCTAATCCATTCATTAGTTTGATAGCGGGTCTCTTAGTTACGGCTCCAAATTTGGAGTCCGAACCGTGTTCTGGTGGCCCCCATTGTTGATCCTGACTTGCATCGCATCATACTGCTTGCTAGTCCTTGGTCGGAGGTGGGGTCTGCACGTGATGGATGGTCCAGATTTCCCTGATGGGAAGTGATGGTGGGCCACAACACGTCCCAGTGGTAGTGTCTGTTCGTCCAGGTGCAGCGGGAGATACTCCCTTTAAAAAGGGTCGGGTCAAACAACCTTTGACCTACCCTTAGTTTAGGTGCGGTGCGGGTGTACGCTTCCTACGCACCTACACTTATTCCAAATGTGGGGTCCACGTGGGTTCGGAGTAAATCCACTCCATTCATTTGCTTCAGTTGGCTCACCTTAGGGTCCATATTAGAGTAGGAGACGGATGTCAGTCCTAGGTGGCCTACATGTATATCCTAGTCTAGAATATGGATCGTTACATATGACCAATATGATGAAAGGAGTGGATCTTCCAGAAAGCTATCAGAGGTGGACCCCACCGACTCCAACAGAGAAACCAGAGTCGAACTCCTTTCGCAAAACAACACCCAGTGGGAAAATCAGTCATTTTAAAAAATCCCGCACGTAGTACGACCAAACCCAAGAATCAAGCTCCAATCTGAACCTTCCAAACTAGAGAGAGGAGGATTCCAATCCTCCCAGAGATTTCAAAAGGATTAGAAGAAGCTTCGCCTAGTTGGAAAATCCTAGATCACCCGGATGTCAGCGCAAGTTACAAAAAAGTCATCTGCAATGTAACTTTGTGAAAACCACTGACCTCTATGTCCGAACGTTCGATCTGTGGGGCCCACAAAGTCTCTGAAGCCCATCTGAATCACCTCCAAACACCATACCAAAGGAAGAAACAACAGCTGACAATCCACCATTATAGCTAGGCCACCTTCTTCACCCAAGAAACTGAACTCCAATTCAGATGCTACTGTACTATGCAGTGGAACAATCCGATCAAATGGTGGGCCATCCAAAATCGACCCAACTCTAGAAAAAAAAAAAGGAAAGGAGAATCTAGAATTGATCGCAAGCAAGGTTGGTGGTGTTCGTTCGCGTACGCCTTCTCCAGGTTATGCAGGGCAATGGCCGTTCACGTACGCCTCCTCCACATTACGTAGGAACCACCTAGAAGCCCGAAATCAGTATAAAGATACACCATCCAATGCGAGATGAATGTAGAAAAAGAGAAACAAGAAGAAAAAGAAGAAAAGGAGAGGATCGGGCATTGAAAGCAAAGCTAACCCACGGAAGGCTAGCAAGAGTTAGAGAATAAATTCCCCCAAATCAAATGCTTTTCATTTCTAGTCGAAACAGCGTAATTTCATGGATTTTGGGTAGTGGTGCACGAATCGATGTAAGTAATTTGCAATTCGTGTTACATTACTTTCGGGATTGGATGTCGCAAATAGTCGCTCCATGAAAAAAATCATGTTATGTAATTTATCTGATTCATGTGTTGTGCCGCATCGAGGTATTCACGAAAATCCATGGTAAGTTGCATATGTCGGTGAATCTTCGTAATATGAGAATGCGGGGCGAGCCAGGTTTTCTATGAATTATATTCCACATTGTGATGATCACTACACATGATGAGCCGAACACACTTTGTTAGGCATGCATTTATATATATATATATATATATATAAATATATATATACATATATCTATATATATATATATATATATATATATTGGTTGCACATATTGATACCACTCGTAGTGGTGGAGTACGAGATCTATCAAAACTCTCACATTATTTTTATGAATCTCTTGAAAATTATTATTAATCTTAAAGGATAACCATCACTATGAGGAGGGCATTGACCCTCTCCAACTGTACAAATGATCTAAGTGATGTACAGATTGAATACACGGATGATAATCCCCCTACAGAAGACTATTTTGTATAAATAAAGAGATAGCTTCACGTTTAGTTTTATTTATTTCCGCTGCAAACTTTGATAATGTAACAAGTTCCCATTGAGAGGGCATTAAAGAATTATTTGTACGCCAGGATAATAAATACAATCGATTTTATTCTCATGAATAGTTACCTTCGTGAATGTAACTGAATCTGATCTAAATGGGAAAAAAACAAGGTGCGATTTTAAAGCATCTAATATTTATATTATTAACACCCAGAATTCTCGGGCACGAGTATGTACTTGGGCCATGAAAATTCAAGGCATTACAAGGACCCCATGGTCCTAGCTGGACTCCCTCATCGCTCAAACCCTGAAATCCAATCTCTTCATCTCGTATGTCTGAAGAAGAGGGGACGACTCTATTCAGGCGAGTGTCTTCAAGGGTGTAGTACAAGTTGTTATGGAATGCCCCAACACTGACCTAACTCCAGACCAGTCCGACATTTTGGCTGAATAAGAAAAGAATGAAAAAGGTAGCCAGAAAGAGGAAAAAAGAAGCCAGAGAAAGGAAAACTGCCGAAAAAGGAAAATAGAGAGGATTTCTGACTTATTGAAAATCGCCTGTGTGAGGGCCGTTTCCTAGACCATACCGTTCCGTAGGCTTCCCCAGTCCTCCCGGTCGAATTCTGGCGACCCACGACACGTAGATAGAATTTGCGTGCATCCCTGAGTCATACCCTATTAATCTGAGTTAGCTCAACTTGAGACTTATACCCTTGCAACCATGTTGTCGCCACGTCTCGCGCACTGATGCGATACCCAGGCTAAGAGATGTGGGCCTACGTTTAGTTCGAGTAAAATGCCGCACATTTGCTAAGCCAAGAGAACATGTACCATCAATAACATCAATCATGTCAAGTACATATCCCATCCCTAAGTACAAGCAACCCCTAAAGTCAACTCCCTCTCTCTCTGTCTCTCTCTCTCTCCACCCATCCCTTTTCAAAGTACACCCATCACTCACCCGTTACTCCATCCATCACCCATCCCTTACATCATCTCTCTCTCTCTCTCTCTCTCTCTCTCTCTCTCTCTCTCTCTTTCTCAAACCATTTTCCTAAGCAAGAGAGCAATCGTCCATGGCTTTCCAAGGAGAGGAAGAAGCTAGGTGTGGCCCACCTTCCTACCACCCAATCCAACCCTTAGATCATCATCTCCACCATTAAAGGAGCTTCTTAGGAGCCTTGGAGCACTAGGAAGGAAGAAGAAGGAAAGGTGGATGATTTTATGACTTCCACCGTTGTTTTTATTGTGATTTGAGGGCCCACATGTGGTGGAACCCATCTTTATGTATGCATTGTATAGGGAGGGCCCATAGTGGCGGGGTCCCTCCCCTTCTCACATCTCTCTTTCTCTCTCTTTAATGCCATGTGGCCCACCTGATGTGTGTGTTATATCCATGCCATCCATCACGGTGGAGCCCACTTTAGTGAATGTGAGAAATCCACACCGTCCAGCTATCTGGACAATGAGATCCACCCCATGTACATGTTGTATCCAGGACGTCATTTCTGGACAAACCCTGAATGAAGGGAGAAAACAAATATCAGTTTGATTGGTGGGCCACACGTGTGGACCCACCTGATGCATGTACATCATCCACTGTTCATTCTTAGATGGTGGGTTGTGAGACCCCACCCACGTGGGGCTACCTTGATATTGCTGGTGGGCCACATATGCATGGACCCCACCTTATTGAATGTATTGCATCCACCACCGTCCAGTGTAGGGACGGTGGGGCCTGATGCACACGTGTAGACCCAGCCATAACGCATGTGTTTTATGAACGTCATCCATCCGTTTGATCCAGACCGTCCAACGGTCTGGATGTGGATGTGATCCACCATGATTTATGTATTTGGGGGTGGCACCATCCATCTGACGGTGGGGATCCAACAGCATACAGCCACTGGAATGACATCAGCAAGTCATGTGGGTCCCACATGTACGCTAGATCCAGACCGTTCATCAATGGACGTCATATATCCAGACCGTCCATTGACGTCCAGAGATGGGATGTCAGATAAAATAAATAAATAAATATATAATTTATTATATACATTGATGGGCTTCACGTGGGACCCACTGTGATGTGTGGTTTATATCCATGCCATCCTCCATTGACAGCCATGTGGGGCCCACCCCACACGTGTTGCACGTATGAGGGTGGGGCCCACATTGATGTATGCATTGTAAATCCACACCGTCCATTCCTGGACGGTGCTAGTAGGGTCGACCATGATGTATCTGGTCATCCAGGCTGTTCAGCCATGCACCCCACCATATGTGTGTGCTATCCACACATGTGAGTCCCACATGTTGCATGTGAGATATCCACACCATCCAATCTCTGGACGTGTGGACCTCACCATGATGTATGTTTTCATCCCACATTGTCCGTTTATACGGGAGGTGTGGGACCCACCTTGATGTAAGTGTTTTACATCCACTCCGTCCGCCATCCAGGGCTAGGACATGGACTCCACTTGCTGTGCAACATCCACACTGTCCATGTGTATGGGACGGTGGGCCCTGATGTATGTGTAAACACCTTGATGTATTTTATATTCACACCATCCAAGTGGTTTGAACAGTGGGGACCACCTTGATGTATGTGTTTTATGACCTCACCATTCGTCCATTCTAGACGGGCAGGACCCACCTCAATGCATGTATATGTGGGTCGATCGTGGTGTATGTGTCACAAATACATCACAATGGGCCTTGCCTATAGGCCTCAGATTCAAGCAGGTGGGCCCCATCATATGGGCCTTAAATACAAGGCAGGTGGGCCTTATCACATCAGCCTCAAATATATATCATGATGGGCCTCATGGATAGGCCGCACTAATGGGCCTCCAGTGGACTTGGACCACACCAAAAATCATTTCAATAGTTGTAGGTGTAACATGTGTATCTCTGTACACTATCATTCCATGGGGCACATGGCCCACTAATGATGATCAACACTATCCAAATATTTCCCATGTAAATCAGCACCATCCAAACATTGTCTATGTAAATCAGCACTGTCCAACCATTATCCATGTAAATCAGCATCGTCCAAACATTATCCATGTAAATCAACACTGTCCAGCCATTATCTAGCACCGTCCAGAGATCTAGACGGTGTGGATGAATTAAATACATCACGTTGGCCCCTACACAGCAGATGGACAACACAGATGTAACCGTCCAGATCTGCTAGACAGTATGGATGGAGTTATACATCAAGGTGGGTTCCACGGAACTTACTGATGTTACACGTTAGCGGTTAGCTGGTGTGAGATACACCAGCTGTCCCACTTCTCTAAGCAAGTGGGTCCTACGTGGGGCCCACTAGATATATATATATATATTATATTCATACTTTGATAATAATATTATTATTATTTTTAAAATAGCAGCAACATCCAAGTGGGGGGGGTGCACGTCCCATGGACAGACGGTTAGGATATAATGCATATGCAATGGTGGGTCCCACAACTGTTGGACATCAGTCCAACATCATACAAATAGATGGACGGTGGGAGTTCTACACATGTGTAGTATGTGGGGTCCACGTAGGTGGGCCACCAACTATAGCATCAAGTTGCTATTTATGTTGTCCTATTTGCCCAGACAGTCAGCAGGTGGATCTGCTGCTGTTACGGTGCGGTTGTTGAATCTGGGCCATGTAGATGAACGATTGAGGGTATAGAACATCCATTAAGGTGGGGTCCACGTAGATGGGCCACCCCACTTGAGATTAGGTTGATATTTACGTTTTTCCTTCATCTTGGCTTATCTAGATGGATGGGTAGCAGGCCTGACCGCTAGACAGGCAGTGAGGTGGGTCTCACCCATGGACAACGTGGATCAAGTGGGCTATAAAATTAGAGAAAAAGAGAGAGAGAAAGAGAGAGGGAGAGAGAGACGTGCGATGAGGGACCCCGCTACTATGGGTCCCTCTAGTTTACAACACATACATCAACATGGGTCCCATCACAAGTGGGCCCTTAACAACATTTAACGGTAGATCACCCACCTTTGATCTTCTCAGACTCCTCTTTCCATTAATGCGATCTAGAGCTCTAAGGGGTGAATTTCGATAGTTGAGATGGACTTTGGATGGTGGGATTGGGTGGTAGGGAGTGAGCCACACCTAGCTTCTCTCATAGAGGTTAGGACGTTGGGTTTCATGGGTTGCTTGGGGATGGAGTGAGAAATGTGAGATAGAGAGGGTTGTAAGGAGAGAGAGGGATGGGTGTGAGTGATGGAGTGATGGGGAAAGTGATGGGTATACTTGATAGGTAAGGGTTGTAAGATAGAGAGAGAGTTGATTTTAGGGATGGTATTGTACTTGACATTTGATATGTGATGTGTACTTAAATGATGGGATATATTCTCTTGGGAGTTGCAATGCGCCGCGTTTTCCTTGAACTGAACGTGGGCCCACATCTCCTGGCCCAGGTATCGCCTCAGCGCATGAGATGCGGCATCGGAACAACAGTGACGACACGATCGTAAGGATACAAGTCTTGGGTCGAGCCAACTCTGGAATACGGGATACGACTCAGGGTCATGCGCAACTGTTGTCTACACATCGTGGGTCGCCGGAATTTGACCATGAGGACTGCGGAAGCCTATGGAACAATACGGGATAGGATACGGGTCTTACATATGAGGCCCATTGTTGAGACCTATATGATATGGTCCACTTGATCATATGACAACCATGTGATGAGGCCCACCATGATGTATTTGAGGCTCATGTGCAGGGCCCACTTGTTGCATATTTATGACCCATTGGTGCAATCCATTGATGCGCCCCACTTAATGTATATGAGGCCCATTGGTGCAGCCCATTAATGCACCCCACTTGATGTATATGAGGCCTATTGTTGAGGCCTATGTGATACAACCCACTTGATTATATAAAGACCATGTGATGAGGCCCATCGTGATGTATTTGAGGCCCATGTACAGGGCTCACCTGTTGCGTATTTATGGCCCATTGGTGCGGCCCATTAATGTGCCCCACTTAATGTATATGAGGCCCATTGGTGAGGCCCGTTGATGCGCCCCACTTGATGTGTAAGAGGCCCATTGGTGCGGCCCATCGATGCGGCCCACTTGATGTGTATAAGGGCTATTGGTGCAGCCCATCGATGCAGCCCACTTGATGTTTATGAGGCCCATTGGTGCGGCCTATTGATGTAGCCCACTTGATGTATATGAGGCTTGATGTGATGTATTTATGGCCCATGTGTTGAGGCCCACTATGATTCATTTGAGGCCCATTGTTGTGGCCCATTGCGATGTATATGAGGCCCTGAGATGTGGCCTATTTTGATGTATATGTAGCCCATGTGTCGAGGCCATTATGATGTATATGTGCCCATGAGTGAGGCCTATAGTGATGTGTATTAGGTCCTTGTGTGAGGCCATGGGCCCACGGTACGTTTGGCTCTATGTAGGCCACTCCTTGGGAGCAATGATGATTAAATGTCCACATTGATGGGTGATGATAGTTAAATGTCCATATTATGACCTTCCCTTAGGCCCTTTGTTAGGTTAATTACCGATTCCGATTGTCGAGGCCGATTCTAATTGTTAAGGCCGATTCCGATTGTCAAGGCCGATTGTCGAGGCTAATTCCGATTATCGAGGCCAATTTTGATTATCGAGGCCGATTTCAATTATCGAGGCTGATTCTGATTGTTGAGGCCGATTATTGAGGCTGAATCCAATTATCGATGCCGATTCTGATTGTCGAGGTCGATTGTCGAAGCCGATTTCGATTGTCGAAGATGATTCTGATTGTTGAGGCCAATTGTCGAGGCCAATTCTGATCATTAAGGCTGAGTCTGATTGTCGCCGATTCCAATTATCGAAGCCGATTTCGATTATTGAGGTCAAATCCGATTGTCGAGGCCGATTCCGATTGTCGAGGCCGATTATCGATGCTAATTATCAGTGCTGGTTATCAATACCGATTATGAGTATGTGACAACATGGCATCATGATACATGCCCATACGCATCATCTGCATGTTTGTTATGAGATGTGGATGACCATTGCATATGTCATTAGGAAGGTTGTTATGAGACTCCCTGATAGGCGGAGATTGTCTCACATGAGCGCACGGTATACGTAGGATTGATGCATGACTGGATTATATGACTCATGCATCTTGGATTGTGTATTGTAATTATTATACACCCTAGCGACATCAGGGCCATAGCCTCCACAGGCATGTCATGAATGGCTAGATGGGACACTGAAAATCTGTTACTAGCATCAGGGCGCCATAGATGTCCTTGGGTGAAAATTTCTAAACCTCTGCGGCCAGGAGATGCCCCAACATCTAAACCGAGTGGATACCTGAGTGTTGAATACCAATAGGCTACATCTCCCACTGTGTCATGGTTGGTTGGGAAGGGGTTGTGGCCTTACCCGCCCGAGGGTAGTGGGCATAGCTAGGCTGAGTTTGACCAGCTTGTAATTGGGTCCGCTATCGACGTGCCTGGTAGATATTGGCTGACTACTGGCTTGATAGATAGTGAGGTCTCTTCCACTTGCATGATTGCCCGTCCAGTGGGCGGCGATTGCGTGTAGAGTGTACTAGACCTCGGTGATGATCCCAAAGATGTAAGGTACTGATATGTGGACTTATTGAGTAGGAGTTGTATACTCAGCATTTTACTCATTCATTCATTCATTCATTCATTCACTCACTATCCACTTGGGCTGGTGGTGCGCAACTAATTGTTATGTGCATCTTCGTAATGGTTAGGATTTCAGTTGGGGCGTGCGGCTAACCTGAGATCAGGAGTCTAGCACATTGAGTCTGACTATCCAAATTTAAGTATGGGACTAGTTTAGATAGAAGTCCTTTGTGATGGACCCCATAGCCTGCGATAACACGTACTATCATCCTGACTTCACACTCCAGCTTGGTCATTTCATTTGCACCGCATATTGTATTGCATCCTCAGTATATGATATTTGGCTTACTGTGTCTCCGCATTGCAGAGCTGTTCTACATTGCTTCTTCAGTATATGATATTGACTTATTATATTTTTGTATCGCATAGCCTGGATAAGGCTGATGGTATCTATAGACTTACCAACATGTTTTTGCATTACTCTGTTATTGTACGATTTATGGATTGCCAGTATTTTCGCTTACTCTAATATCTATATGATTGGCACGTGCATCGCACACACTTACACCACCCTTTAAGCTTTCTATAAGCTTATGCACGATAGATGCATGCATGTGGTATTAGGTCATAGTAGTGTTGAGCTTGGAGCATGCAGCCATCTTCCGAAGCTTTGATTTTCGATATATGTATTTTTCCCTTTTAGCACTGTATTCAAATATTTATATTAGTGGATATATGATGATGATGTTGCCTTTGTCATTTGGGTAAACTTGTGGTTATACTTATTACGAGTTAAATGTACGTTGAAAAATCCTCCTTGTAAGATCTCAGGATCGGAATCTGAAGTATCGGCATTGGGAGCCAAGAATGGGGTACTAAGGAGGCTGTCGGTGCCAAATTCGACGATCGGGAAGATTTCTGAGTTTGGGGCATAACAGCCTGATTCGGTGAAGAGCAAAGAGAAAGGAGGAGAAGTGAGGAGCTCTGAGCGTTCCACCCCTTCTTATCAGGCACCCTATATTGTCAAATTTTGTAGTGACAAGCCACTTTGGAATGATGGACTTGTTCACGATGGAGAGTTCACCTTCATACGAAGATGTGTTACAAATCATGAAGACTATTCTATCTACATCAATTTCATGTCCAATATCAACTTCAAGTGCTAAATCGACTTCAAGTTCAAGACTAAGTTCAAATACATGTTCAAGTTCTAGACCAAGTTCAAGTTTTACTTCAAATGCAAGATCAAGTTTCAAGTATATAAGTTCAAGCTTCAAGTACTTCAAGAAGAAGCTCTACCGGATCTACCAAAGCTACAAGTTCAATGTTCAACATTTCAGGTATAAATGACCCTAGAATGACCTTAGGTTTAGGTCATGCATATTGCACATTTAATATGGGTCATTGTGCTTATTATAGGCTTTGTTTTGACTAGTCCTACTCAATGTTCGACTAGTCCAGGCTCTGGCTCGACCAGTCCAGGGTTTTTCTCGACCAGTCTAGATTTAAATTCAAATTTTCAGATTTTTCTAGTAGGTACTCGACCAGTCGAGCACCCTTCTCGACCGGTCGTGGAGACTGGCTCGACCAGTCAAGCAGGGCTCGACTTGAACTCCATCAACCATTTTGAGTCCCACTTGACTAGTCGAGCAGGCCACTCGACCAGTCGAGGGACAATTTTGTTCGATCACGCCAGAATTTTTGAAATTTGGTTGCTCCCAGGACCAATCAAGGCTGACTTAGACCAGTCGAGGGAACCGTTTTTCAGCCTATAAATAGAGGACTTTTCTCAGCCTTTTTCATTCATTCCAAGCCAATTCAAGCCACTATTCTGAGAGATAAGTCCCTGTGATTGTCAAGCTATTGTTCGGTAATTTAATATTCTTGTTTATAACTTTATGATTTCTAATTTCTTGATCTCTTACTACTTTAATCTGATTTGATAAAAGGGAATTCTGATCTACCCTTTTTGAGATATAAGAAATTGAATCAAAGTAGCCCAAGGTTGGATTAATTTAAAATTCATTTAGACCTAGAACCCTTTTATATGTGTGATTGAACATTGGACATCTTCATCTTCAAAGAAGCGGTTCTACAAGGCTACATCGAAGAAGAATCTTTAGATAAGTATTTTCATTTACAGCTTTTGGTTTGTGAGATTGCAAGAAAATCTCTATTGTGATTTTGATTGAGATAGCTAGAAAATCTTAGTGTGGGGCTTTTAATTGTGGTAGCCCATTAAAAATGCAATTGTAAAGGTTTTAAGGTGAACCTTGGAAAACCTTCTTTTATAGTGAAAGCCAATATCATGTGGGTTGTGATTATTGAGAGTGGAATAGGTGTGGCTATTTTAGAACAGTTGGTGTACACACCGAACCACTATAATTCTTGAAGTTTGGTGGATGATGATGATAAAGATGTATGTGATTTATGTGTGGTGAATGTTTGTATTTATTTCATGTACTTGTGAATGTTGTAATAGCTAGATTTGTTTCAATTGCTTCTTGTATTAGTTTGAGTTTTTTTTATCCTTACTGAATTCAAGAAATCAGGTTGTCCTACCATAAACGCTGGTTTTTGGTGTAAGGCTGTCCTTTGAATAACGTTTGTATCAACCTCTCAATACTATTGCAATTAAGGTTGTTATTTACTTTAGTTATCTGCATTATATTCTGCATTTATTTTTTTATTTAGCATAGTCTTATTCACCCCCCCCCCCCCCCCAGGACTGAGAGCTCACCCTTTTCAAGGGAAAAATAGACCGACCTACTATTGACAAGCCAGGTCAACAATTCAAACAAGCGCCCGGTGCGATCCAGTGGCTAGACCTCCATCGCCTCGACCAAGTATGGAGAAAGGTTGAGCTCGACCTCCTTAACCAAGTATGGAGAAAGGCCAATCTCAACCTCCTCGACCAAGTATGGAGAAAGGTCGAGCTTGACCTCCTCAACTAAGTATGGAGAAAGGCCGAGCTCGACCTCTAAGCACAAGGTCAAGGCATTTACTAATCAACTGCAATGTGAAGCAAGCTAACTCACCTCAGGTCGGTAAGACCCATCCTTAGACGAACACAGCATCGACTTCGGTTGTGACCTAGGTCAGACTACTTCGGGACAGTTGAAACCGCCCTCTGTGGGATCTGAACTGACCTTAATCATGTCTGTTCGCATTCTCGACCCAAAATCACAGAAACCGACTTCCACATGAATCACCCCAAAATTCTAGCCAAGGATCTAGAAAGATCTGCTGCGTAAGGAGTCCGAAACCTATTATAATCAATTACTGCCAAACAAGGATAGGTGCCCTTTACGACAACACCTCTCCTCACCTATAAATAAGGTACCTCTAATGATGAAAGGTACGCACAATCTCTAGACATAAACCCTCAATATTCAACAAGACCCAGATTCATTTCCTGACTTAAGCATCGGAGGGTCCCCTGCACGAGCCAGGGACTTCTTTATTTGTCCCTTGTGTAGGTTCATGAGTCCAGGGAGGGCTAACCAGATTTCTACGTCAACACTAGCCATCCTTGCATGTGGGCCCTTATGGTTTGGTACTGGGTGGATGTTTCTAATCAAACCATTTTTCTTCTCTCTCTGAATAGTACCTCGCTTGACTTGGTAAGGTCATTGAAACCGGTCCACTATGATTAACAAAGAAAGCTGCATTTATGATAAACACCCCAAGGTCTAATTAATTTTCCTCAACTAGTGACCAAACCTATGAGTTAGCAAAGTTGACTTGAGCAGTCCCCATTGACTCTCCTAATTTGAAAACTATGATTATTGAAAGGTGGATCCTTAAATTGGCCAATTCGAACTAAGGTGGGCCCTTACTGTCTGCCCACCTTGATGTAATTATATATTCACACCGTCCATCAATTTTTCCATATCATTTAAGGGTATGAGCCTAAAATGAAGTAGATCAAAATCTCAAGTGAATCATATTATAGGAAACATTAGTGATTGAACGCCCTACCATTAAAAACATCCTGGGTCAACCATAATGTTTTCGTTATTTGGAAAAAACACAAATATGAACTTGGTCCAAAACTTATGTGTCCCATTTGTAAGACCTGTGCCCTAGTCCTTACCGTTCCGTATGCTTCCGCGATCCTATCGGTCGAATTCCGGCAATCCTAAGCCGAGACCTGTATGCCAAAGTTGGCTCGAACCGAGACCTATATTTTGGCGACCGTACCGTCGCCGCGGTTCCAATGCCATGACTCACGCACCGACCCGATACCCAGGCTAGAAGATGTCGGTCTGCATTTATTCCGAAGAAACGCCGCGCGTTGTGAATCTCGAAGGGAATCTCTACAACAAGTCTCATCAATCAACCATAAATGCATCCCTTATCCAAGTACAACCACCCCACTCCTACTTTTCCCACAAGTCAAACCTCTCTCTTCCTCACCATTCCTTCTTTAAAAAATTTCAAATTAAACCATCCCTCTTTTACCCATTTTTCAAACCACCCCATACCATCCATTCTTTTTGTTATTTTATTCCTTTATTCCATTTTCTTAAGCCCTATCCCAAGCAACCCAAGACACTCCATATGTCCAAGCTTCCCTCTCCCTCCCAAGTGTGGTCCACCTTCTCATCTTCCATCTACACCCTCTCATCTCTCATCCCCACCATCAAAGTTCCATCATCCACCATTAAACGTTGAACATTGGAGCTAAGGAGGCTAAGTGACCAAGAAAGCGGCTAGTAAGGTGGGTGATTTACCTTTATTTTTGATTTTAGGGCCCACTTGTAGGTGGGACCCATTTTGATGTATGTGATTTAATCAAGAGGGGCCCATACTGGCGGGGTCCCTCTATCTCATTATATATTTCTCTCTCTCTCTCTCTCTCCTTCTTTATGAAGGTGTGGATCCCACCAATATGTGTTATATCTACCCCATCCATCTACATCAGACGGTGTGGCCCACCTTATTGTAGGTGAAGATCCACACCATCCACTGTTAAAATGGACCCAATGCCCTTCTTATTATATGATATATTTTATATAATATATATATGATATATAATATAATATATTATATATATATATATAATATAAGATATATATATATATATATTATATGTATATAGGTGTTGGTGGGCCACATCCACGTGGGACCCACCACAATGATGTGCTTTCCTATGCCGTCCAGTATCCCTGGACGCTGGATGTGCTGTTGGCGAACAATGAAGTGTAAACTGACATGGGAGTGTACTAACGAGCTACCCAAAAGAGAAAGAAGTGGTGGGCCACTCATGTAGGCCCCACCTTGATGTATATATATAATCCAAGCCGTCCATTTCGTTCCCCAGCTCATTTTAGGCGTTGAGCCGAAAAATGAAGCTGATCCCTTTTCTTAGCGGGCCATACCATAGGAAACAGTAGTGTTTACCGTTGAAAACCACCTGGATCTTTTTATTCGCCAAAAACAGGCTGCATATTGGACTCTGTTTGACTGTATTGAGCCGAGGAATACTATGGGCGGGGCAGATTTCCTCGATGTGGGCCTCACCTGTGAAAAACCACAGAAAATCTGGTTTTTTTAAAAAAAAGGGAAAGCAAGCAGCAGCAGCAGCGCTGCTGCTGTCAGAAGACGCAGCCAGCGCCTGCGGCTGCATGGTCAGGCGAACGGTTCGGCTGGCCCTTATGGCCCCAATTGTGGGCCCCACTATGATGCATTTCGAACATCGACACCATGCATTTGATGGGTACCCTCGGACCAGGTGGCCACGCCAAAAATCAGCCGTATACGGAACTCAGGTGGACCACACCATCTAAAATCATGTGAAGACATGCCTAAAACATATAAAAACACTTGGTGAGGCCTACCTGAAATTTGGATGCGGCTGAAACTTGGTCTGTACCCTCAGCTAAGTGGGACACACATAATGAGCGGGCTGGATTTGTGGACCACATCACGGTGGGCTCCCTGTCCACGTGATATAAAAAAATAATATTAAAAAAAAATAAAAATAAAAATCATCATGGTGGGCTCCCCGACCATGTGACAGATTGGATGTAAATAAACATTATAGTGGGCCCTACCCACGGTCCGTGTGACCTTATAAATAGTTTGGGTGGAAAATAAACATTCCAATGGGCCCTACCCTGGTCCACGTGACCTTATGAACAGTTGGATGGCAATAAACATTACTGTGGGCCCCAGGTCTGATTAACCTTATTAATGGGTTGGATGGAAAATAAACATTATGGTAGGCCCCACATGGGACTCACTTATGTATTTATTGTAAACCACACCCTCTATTAGTGTGGGCCCCACCATGATGCATGTGTTTCATCCAACCCATCCAATCATTTGGAAATTTTTTTAAGACCATGTGATGAGGCCCATCTTGGCGTATTTGTGGGTCATTCATTAAGACCCACCTTGATTTGTATAAGGCCCATATTATGAGGCCCATTGTGATGTATGCAAGGCCCTGTGATTAGGCCCATGTTGATGCATTTGTGGCCCGTCATTGAGGCCCACCTTGATATATATATATGAGACCCATGTATGAGGCCCATTTGATGTACTGGAGGCCCATGGGTCAAGGCCCTATAGGACGTACATAAGGCCCATTGTAGTATGATTCCACCATGGTATATGTGTTGATTTTATAGCAGGCTACACCTTGGGACCAATGATGGTTTGATGTCCACATTGTAAGGATGATGTTGGTTAAATGTCCGCATTGTCACTCTCTCCCTAGGGCCCATTAATAGGCCCATACCTGTAACATATAGTCCATCTAGGCCTATATTCGTTTTGATCAGAACCCATCACCACATAACATGCTTAGTATAGATTCATGATTCATGATCATACGCATCATATGTATGCCTGATGTGAGGATTGATTGATCATTGCACATGCCTTTGGGTAGATGGTTTATGGACTCCTTGATAGGCGAAGTTGCCCTACATGAGTGCGCGGTACGCGCAGGATTGTTGCATGTCTGATGGTATGATTCATGCACTTACATTCGTGTGATTGTGCTTATTGTATGTCCTAGTGACATTAGGGCCATAACCTCCACAGACACATCGTGGGTGGCAGGATTGGATACCGAAAATGTTTGGTTCTAGCATACGGGCGTCATAGATGTCCCTGGGTGAAAATCTCTTAACCCGATGGTACCAGAGGATGACTCCAACATCAAGACTGAGTGGATATATGAGTGCAGGAGGGCCGAATACCAGGAGGCCACGTCTCCCACTGTGTCATGGTCGGTTGGAAAGGGGTGTGACCTTACTCACCCGAGGGTAGGGGGCAACATTAGGCTAAGTTTGACCAGCTCGTGAATAGGTCCGCTATCGTCATGCCGGATAGGTATTAGCAGACTATTGGCCAGGCAGATAGTGAAGTTTCTTACGCTCACTTGGACTGTGCGGCTTGGAGAGCGGCAGTGCCTCTTAAAGTGTACTAAACCCCGGTGATTATCCATAATGAGAACTGTACTGATACATGTTGAGGATTGGCATGCTTGAGTTGCATCTCGCATCGCATGGCCGTGTTATGGCTGATGACATTCATATCTTGCACAGCATAGCCTTGATACGGTTGATTACATTCATGTACTCATCACCATGACTCCGCATTACTCTGATCTTGCATTCTGAGCACGCTTATATTGCGCACACACTTACACCACCCTCTAAGCTTTCTATAAGCTTATGCACGATTGATGCGTGCAGGTGACGCCAGGACGTAGCCGTAGCATAGTAGCAGCAGGAGCGTGTAGTCGAGCCTTTATAGTTTCTGTCATCACCATTATCTTGTATTTCCTTTCAGACACATTGTACTTAAAAGTTTTTTATCATAGTAGATTTTGTGATGGTGTTCTTGTGGTTATTGTTCGTGGGTTATGCTTTTGGTTATGCTTATTATGAATCAGACTAATGATTATAAATCCTCCTTGTAGTATCTTAGGATCGGAACCTGGTAAATGGGTGCCGGGAGCCAAGAATGGGGTTCTACGGAGGCTGTCGGCGCCGGATTCGATGATCAGGAATTTTGTGAGCCTGGTTTCCGAGTTCGGGGCGTGATACCATTAATGGTCAATCACCATCTGCTTCACTTTTTGGGTTCATGCCCTAAAATGATTTGGCAAGATGGATGGATAGCTTGGGTATGGAATACATACATTAAGGTAGGCCCATGGTATGGTTTGCACCGTCTTGGATGAGGCTGGTGGGAGCAGATTCACCCAACAGAGTGCGGTCTTGACCGTGGGGCCCACCTCAAAGTATGTGTAGTATATCCACTCCATCCATCTTTTTCATGAGATCATTTTAGGGCATTTGCCCAAAATCAAGCATATTCAAATCCTTGGTGGACTATACTATAAGAAACAGTGGTGATCGACCATTAAAAGCTTCTTAAGGGCTACAAAATTTTGAATCAAGCTGATATTTTTCCCTTCATTCATGTCTGTGTGACCCTATCAACAGGTTGGATGACAAATAAACATTACGGCAGGCCCTAGGAAGTTTTTAATGGTGAACGTTTAATCACCATTGTTTGCAGTAGTGTGGTCCACCTGAGAGTTGGATCCGCTTTATTTTTGGGGTCATTACCTAAAATGAGCTGGAAAATTGAATGGACAGTGTGGATATAGTACACATACATCAAGGTGGGCCTGATGTTCAAGGTCGTTCCAAATCTGCTCCCATAAAGTGTCAACGTAACGAACATTTGGCCAATCTAAGAGTCGTCAATACTAGTGGACATGAACAGAAAATGACCAAACTATTCGTTGGGTTCAAATTGAAAAAACCGAACTGAACAATCAGTTTGAAATCATAACGAGTTAAATTGAACAAATTTTTTTTTTGTTTGAATTTTTTTAGAACTAAACTCAAACATTGTCTTGTTGGACTCAATTCGGTTCATTTACAGTTCAGTTCAATTCGTGTTTGGTTCGATTCAAATTTATTATAATTATAATATAATGTTATAGATATAAGATAAAAACTTTAAAAACTTAACTTTTTTTTTTTTTTACTTTTACCCTAACCCTAGCCAACTACCCTCTCATTTTTTACTTTTACCCTGACCCAGCCGAGTAGAGCTTCTCCTTCCCTAGTCAAGAAGAGCTTCCATTTTCCTCTGCCCATCAGCCGAGCAGAGCTTCCCTTTTCCCCTTCCCCTCTCAAAACACTAATATGAGTCAAGTGCTCGAGCTTAGCCTTTCTTCTTCCCCTCTTAAAAAGCCACCATCCGACCAAGTGCATCGGTCTGGCCATGATGTAGAGTGGGTCGCGAACACTTTCATGTCCAAGATGGATCAGAGAAGGCCCGATTGGAGGCAGAAGTCATCAAGACCATCAGACCGTCAGAACCTCAAAACAAGCACATCTCGTAAACTGGAATAAGTTACTCGACATACCATATATGATTTTGGGGTAGGACGAGATACTTTGGCCAACCAACCCATCTATGACGCATTGCCCATGCCGAATTTGCGAGATTCCATCATATCAACGGTCGAATTCCATGTTTAATTCCGTTTTTATTATAAATAATAAGTTTTAGTTTGATAAAACTCTTCATCCGTTGGGCTTTAGAAGTCGCGCCCAACATGAAAAGTGTTTAGAAAAATTAGGAGAATAACATGGTTAAGCCACATAGGACACAATAAATAGAAAATTTACAATTTATAGTAAGTTACGAATTTAGGGAGTCTTAGTTATAGTTTAATTCCTAAACTTATTCTACGTCTTGAGGAATTAAACTATAACTAAAACTCCCTAAATTCAGAACTTACTATAAATTTATTTTGAAGGGTTGTATAGTCATATATTTCAGCTATAAATATTCAATAAATTTATTTTGACTTTCTAGAATTATTTCTAGTTTCTATTTTTCCTCGAGGATTTGAGAAGTCTCTGTGAGGAGTCCAAAGAAGATTCGTGTATTCAAAATAGTTATCCCCTTGAGGAAGACGGTGATCGACCTCATCACGTTCATCCCTACGTCAATTAGTATCAGAGCGAGGACTTCCTTCGGGTTGATGGCAAACAACAAAAGTAGGGACCAAAATCCTGTGGACGGTGATCCAGGGATTCATTATCTTTCAGAAAGAATGGAAGTTTTCTACCGGGAGAGTCAGTTGATCATGCAAGGGTTGCAGGCAACCTTTGACCGTCTTGCAGATAGGGGTGTACACAAACTGAGCTAGCTCAGTTAGCTCGCTCGACTCGACTCAAAAAAGCTCGGTTCGAAGCTGAGTTCGAGTCGAGTCGAGCTGATTTTTTGAGCTCGAACATGAGTTCAAGCAGGCGAATCGAATCCAGCTCAAATAGAACTCGAATCGAACCAGTTCGATGACTCGGTTACTTTGCCACTGATGTTACTCACCAACGGCTTCAACTACCTCTTGACCTTTCTCCTCTGCAACCAGTTCTCTGCCTTGTTGCTTAATTTCCATCAAATCAGTTCTCTGCAACCTATGTCACACCAAAGCTAAGGCCCACTAGCAGAAAAGGAGAAAGGAAGGAAAGCCCACCTTAGCTCCACCATTTCAGATGTTGGGTTTGTTGAGATAGAGATGGTTGGTGATGGAGTACATGAAACAAATACCCTTTTTCTCTTTTTTCTCTTTATTTTTCCTAGTTTTTATGTTGCTTAGAAGGTGTTTGATAAAACACCTATAAAACCATTGCCTCTATTTATAAATTAGTGGGATTTTGAAGTTGCAGTTCAGGTGTTTATGGAAATGCCTCAATGACGAACTCGACTCGATCTTGGTTCGAACTCAGCCCGAGCTGGCCCGAGCTGCTAACCGAACCGAGCTTAGTTGGCCAGTCAGGCTCGAAGACCGAGCCGAGCCGAGTTCGAGTTGAGGTTAGCCAGTGATCGAGCTAAGGCCAGCTCGACTTGGTTCGACTCGATCTACACCCTTACTTGCGGATGCGCTAATTCCACCCCGAGCCCTAGGTGATGCTCAACTGCCCATGGTTGCTGTACGGCACAACCCCTACTTTTGTAGAGCACTACCAGTGGTGAATCATAGGGCTATACCAGATAATGCGAGTTCTAGTGACGAGGATCTCGATGATGGCTTTTCCCAACAACCAGTCCATGGAGGAGATGTCTAGATCGTGTTAAAAGAGACAATTGAGGTAAGGCCAAACTTTCTAGTTTTAATGGATTATTATGTATAGAAGATTTCCTCGATTGGCTTACCAAGTAGAACGATATTTCAATTACATGGATGTGCCAGAGCATAAAAAGGTGAAGTTAGTAGCCTTCAAATTTAAATCTGGTGCTTCTACATGGTGGGAGCAATTACAACTCTCGCGTGCCTGACAGAACAACGCACCCATCTCATCATGGTCATGGATGAGACACCTTCTTCAATCATGATTCCTCCCTAGTGATTACGAGTAGGTATTGTTCCAACAATACTAAAATTACCAACATGGGAATTAAACCATCACAGATTATACTGAAGAATTGCAGCGCTTGTTAACATGAAATAATCTGTCAAAAATATAATCACGGAAGGTAGCATGATTTATACGTGGGTTACGATCGGCGATTCAGGACCGAGTTCAAATACACCCAGTCAGGACCATGGATAAAGTAGTTTAGTTGGCAGGTAGGGTAGAAACATAACTTGTGAGAGGTCCTATTCATCCTTACCCTTCAACTCAGCCCCCCATGACGGGTCCAACTCAGGATTCAGAACCGACACAAGGAAAAGAACTAGTAGCAGGACATCCTCAACCTTCTTCAACAAGTGGGAGCAGACCATCTAGGCTTCAACACCCTACAACCCACTTGACCATTAACAAAGGGACACTGAAGGTAAGGCCGCAGAAGAAGACCCTAACTTTGATAAAGATGAATAAGCCACTGAGGAATGAGCACGTAGCGAAGAATGGATGGGCGAGGATTATGGCAATCTCTATTGTTAAAAGATGTCTTTAATCTTAGATTTTTAAGATGCTCGACCAGTCGAGGGACTGGCTCGACTAATCAAAAGTCCCTTCGACTGGTCAAAGCCCTGTCTCGACTAGTTAAGGGTTACACAGATGGTACATGGTTTGTGTGTAGACTGTGTAAATTTGAGGCGGTTTCTAGGGATGTGCATAAGTGGGAGCTCTCCATCTATAAATAGGAGTCCTTAGGGCCATTCTAAGGTATTTCAAGGGTTTTTAAAAGGATTATAGGGTTATCAAAGGGTGTAGCAAGGGTGAGATTCAAGGTTGTTCGAATCGGGTAAGTCCTCTCTCTTTGTAATTTCTATTTTCATAGTGAAGATCTGTCGCTTTATGCAGTGGTTTTTTCCTGAAAAGGTTTTCCACGTTAAATCTTTGTGTTCTCTTGTGATTGGGAGGTACTCTTGGATTGTTATCCTAGATCTATCTCTGTGTGATTCCGCAGACCAAATCCCCAACCAGTGGTATCAAAGCAATCATTGGGGCACAGATCTGAATCTGCAAGATTAGCAATAATGGGAAACGTCAAGTTTGATATTAAGAAGTACTCAAGAAAAAATAATTTTAAGTTATGGAAAATTAAGATGATTAATCTATTAACTAAGCAAGGCAAAGCTAAGGCTCTTAGGGAGCGAAAACTAACTATGAAGGATGAAGAATGGGAGACTCTTGATAGTAATGCTTTAGCCTCCATCCATTTGTGTCTCACGTAGATGAGGTTCTCTATAATGTCATGAGGGAGAGAACTGTGGCTAAGTTATGGGTGAAGTTAGAGGATGTCTATGTAAAAAAATCCTCTGAAAATCGCCTACACTTGAAGCGACGGTGGTATAACTTTAAGATGGCAAAGGGTGGGTGGAGATCTGGAGGCCCACATTAGCAACTTTAATAAATCAGTTTACAAATTGCTAGATATAGAGGAAGTTATGAAATATGAGGAACAAGCATGTCTGTTGCTGAAATCTCTTCCGACATCGTATGAGTCATTCAAGGACACAATGTACACCATAAAACCCTGAGTGTCGACACCGTTATCTCAACCCTTCAAGGGAAGGCCATGAGAAAGCTAAACGGCAACGTGGGGACATATTCTGATGCATTGTTTATAAGGGGCAGGAATTCTGAACAAGGGACAGGATCTTCAAGTTCTAGATCCAAATCCAATGGCAGGGGCAAAGGTAAAATAAAGTACTGGAACTATGAATGAAGGACACATGAAGAAGGATTGTGCAAATCCTAAATCTAAGAGAGAAGAATCTGAGGCTTCATACAGGGAGGCCAATGCTGTCATGTCAGATGAAACGAGTGGATGTGATGGTGATGTCTTGACTATGGCTACAATCAGTTGCCCATATAATGATTGTAGGGACGAGTGGATTCTAGACACAAGAGCATCCTTTTATATGACTCCTCATCGGAGTTAGTTCACCAACTACAGGGAGTGTGATGGTGGATAGGTATTTATGGGCAATGACAATGCCTGTAATGTTGTGCCTATTGGTACAGTGGGCATCAAGATGTTTGATGGGATAGAGTGTACCCTGACTGAGGAAAGGCATGTTCCTGACATGAAGAAGAGTCTTATTTCTCTTGGTGCACTTGAGGCTATAGGGTGCAAGTTCACGGGTATTAATGGTGCCCTTAAATTATCTAAAGGGGAATCGATAATCATGAAAGAACAATGTTAAGGGTCAAATATAACATATTATCTCCCATTTATATCTTGATTTTATGAACATGAAAATGCTTAATGCTCTATTTTACTCATGTTTGTGTTGAAAGGTGAATTTAAGAGCTTGGATTGAAAAGGGAGTTAAAAGCATGGATTTGATGCTCAAGAATCACCAAGGCAAGGGATGGATCTTAGGAGACCAAGATTGAAGAGTTCACATGCCAAAGATCTAAGAAAACTAAGTGAGAAATGAAGAGAATCAAAGATTTGAAGTGAAGAAAAGGAATCCTGAAATCGTCTTAAAAAAGCATATTCTGAAACTCTAGGTCATTTTGTGAAATTGCACAAAGTGAAGTCTATTTTGGAAAACCACATAGAGTGAAGCCTATTTTAGTAAACTACATAAATTTGAGGTAGTTTCTAGAGTTTTCCAACTATGTGCAAAAATTGTAGTTCCACAACTATAAATAGGACTCCCTAGGATGTTCTTAGGCATCTTCTAGGGTTTAAGAAGTGGAGCAAAAGGGTGGAGAAGCCGTCGCCAAGAGTTTTTTTTCTTCTTAGTTGTTTTCATGTTTTTCTTAAGAGACTTTGGTCTAATCATGTTTATGGTTGGCTAAACCTCTTAGTTATGGCTAAGAGGTGAAGCTTGTACCATGATATGATGTTTTTATTACTTCGATTCATGTTTATGTTGAATTCCATGGATTCTAATTTGATATTTAAGGAATACTTTCAGTTTTTAATAACTTATTATGACTCAAATTACAATAAATCTACAATAGCTTTGAGTATCTTCTTTTCCTGATTTGAGATTGTGAAATTAGTAAGTCTTATTGTTCACCATCATCCCTTAGGCATGGTAGGGTGATGGAATCCTTCCTAATCTTCATAATTCTCCTGCTTTGAGATTATGGGATTGGTAAATCCTATTGTTTGCCATAGTCTCCTAAGCATGGTTTGGTGATGGAATCCCTGCCAATTATCATAGTTCTCCTTCATTGAGAATTAGGTCAATGGAAGTTCAAATTTGGTTTTATTGATATATTTTCCAATTAGATAGGATATGACTCTAATTCTAATTGTGTTACTTAAAATCAAGCAAGAGGGCTCCCTGATCACTACAAGTGGATCCTTGGCACCCTAGTTCCCACCTTTAAATTATTAGTTTTAATTACTCTATTCCCAATTACTCTCGTAAATACTTCAAAATTAATTTCACATCTTCTTCTATTTCTACTTCTAGTTAATTTTAAAAACGTACAAGTTTCAGTCCCTGTGAATTCAACCTCGATCTTACCAAGATTATTACTACATCACGACCCTACACTTGGGGTTGTGAACATGCAACAACTCGGTAATCTTTATAGGTTAATTGGGAGCACTTCACCAGGTGGAGTTGCAGTGGCTGTAGCGAATTCTACCTCTGTACTTTTATGACATGATGAGCATGGCCACATGAGCAGGCAGGGTATGAAGGCTGAGACCCGTGGACAAAGATACAGAGCAGGTGGAGTAGCCACCCTTGAGAAGAATTACATAGCATAATCGCAAGATATCGGCGAGTTACATAGATGACTCCTATATCGCATATGCTCTCGTTACAAATGAGGGGGATCCATCTACTATTCAAATAACTCTAGGTGGGCCTGGTGCTGAGAAGTAAAATGTGACTATGGACGATTGATAGACTCATTGTACCAGATCAACACATGGGAGCCGGTGGAACTTCCAGTAGGCCGAAAAGCAGTTAGATGTAGGTGGATCTTTAAGAGGACGTAACATAGATATAGAGTGAGGCTGGTAGCGAAGGGTTATGCTTAGAGAGAAGGGATCGACTTCTCAGAGATATTCACACCAACGGTATAGCAGGTGTCTATCAGATTCGTATTGGCACTAGTTGGCCAATGCGATCTCGAGCTGGAAAGGATGGATGTGGAGTTTGCACTTCTGTATGGGAAATTGGAAGACTAAATCTACATGAAGCAACCAGAGCGGTTCGAAGTTTAAAGGGACTAAGAAAAAAGTTTGCAAGAGGTCATGGTATGACCTATCACCTAGGCAGTGGTATAAAATTTGATTCCTTCATGGTGAGTCAGGAATTTTATGTTGATGAAATGTAGATCACCAATCATGTCATGTTTGAAATCAATGTACTAAAGACTCAGTTAAGTGGGACATTCAAGATGAATGATCGGGGAGCTGCAAAGATGGTTCTTGGCATTGATATTCATAGAGACTAGAAGATGAGCAAGTTTTGGTAATCACAGGTAGAATACCTTGAGTAGGTATACGATGGACCAGGCAAAGCCGTGAGCGTTCCCTACGTGGCTCACTTCAAGTTTTCCTCAGGACATGTCCCAAAATAGGTGAGGAAAAGCAGGATATGTCTCATGAGCCTTATTCGAATACGGTTGGCAGTGCATACCATGATGTATTAGACCGGTTATTTCATAGGCAATCAGTGTTACTTTGATACATTCAAGGTACAGAAGACTACGTCTTATTTTTTAGAAGATGGGAGCAAAGGTGGTTGGGCATGCGGATTCAAATCCAGCAGACATACTCACCAAGATCGTTCCTTCAGAGAAGTTCAAGTTATGTATAACTTCTCTAGGCTTGGTGATGGCGTAAAAGAAGGACAGAGTGTGCACGAGAAGTGTTGATTAAAGCTATGATGGGATGCAGAGATAAGAGAAGAGGGCAAGAAGATACATGTTTGAAGATTGAAGACATGGTGGAAATAGTTGTTAAAAGATGTCTTTAATCTTGGATTTCTGAGATGCTCGACCAGTCGACGGACTGGCTCGACTAGTCAAAGGTCCCTTCGACTGGTTAAAGCCCTATCTTGACTAGTCGAGGGTTATGTAGATGGTGCACAGTTTATGGGCAGACTGCGTAAATTTGTGGCGGTTTCTAGGGATGTGCGTAAGTAGGAGTTCTCCATCTATAAATAGGAGTCCTTAAGGCCATTATAAGGTATGCTAAGGCTTTGTAAAGGTATTTTAAGGATTTCTAAAATGGTTATAGGGTTATCAAAGGGTATAGCATGGGTGAGATTCGAGGTTGTTTGAATTAGGTAAGTCCTTTCTCTTTGTAATTTCTATTTTCATAGTGAAGATTTGTCGCTTTATGCCATGGTTTTTTCCCAAAAGGGTTTTCCATGTTAAATCTTTGTGTTCTCTTGTGATTGCTTGGTGCTCTTGGATTGCTAACCTAGATCCATCTCTGTGTGATTCCGCAGACCAATCCCTACAATCTCTAGTTGTGAGGCAATTAATGTACACCCCACAGAAAGAATTACATCCACAGTGACATAATATATTCCGCACATGGTGCACCATCAATGGCAAGGTCTATGATGTGATCATAGATAGTAGTAATAGTAAGAACATCATCTCAAAAGTAATGGTGGACAAGTTGCAGCTACCTACGACAAAATATCCTTCCCTTTACTCAATTGGTTGGATTAAAAGGGTGAACGAGACCAAGCTAATTAAACAATGCACTGTCTCATTTTCAATTGGTAAACTTATAAAGATGAGATACTTTTTGATATGGTAGACATGGAAGCATGCCATATGTTGCTCGGTCGACTATGACAATCAGACTGTGATATAAACTACTAAGGATGAGACAATGTTTACATCTTTGTTAAGGATGGTCAAAAGATAATTCTTGCCCTATGACACCAGAGAAACACCCCGAAGCTGCTAAAGTGGAGGCGAGCTCCCTCTTGACCATTCGAGGCATACGGCGTAGTGGTAAAGGGCAAGAAATCGAAACCCTTAGACATTCCTCCAAGTTTAAGGCCTTTTCTGAACGAATTTAAAGAAGTTTGACCCAAATATTTACTCAATGGATTACCCCCCATAAGGGACATCCAACATCACATAGGCCTTTGTTGAGGGTCAAATATTGCACATTATCCCCCCATTTATATCTTGGTTTTATAAACATGATAATGCTTAATGTTTTATTTTACTCATGTTTGTGTTGCAAGGTGAATTTAAGAGCTTGGATTAAAAAGAGTGCTAAAAGCATGGATTTGATGCTTAAGAATCACCAAGGCAATGGATGGATCTTAGGAGATTAAGATTAAAGAATTCACATGTCAAAGATCCAAGAAAACCAAGTGATGAATGAAGAGAATCAAATATTTGAAGTGAAGAAAAGGAAGCCTGAAATTGTCTTAAAAAAGCATATTCTGAAACTCTGGGTCATTTTCTGAATTTGCGCAGAGTGAAGTCTATTTTAGGAAACTGCACAGAGTGAAGTCTATTTTAGCAAACTGCGTAAATTTGAGGTGGTTTCTAGAGTTTTCCAATTAGGTGCGAAAGTTGGAGTTCCACAACTATAAATAGGACTCCTTAGGATGTTCTTAAGCATCTTCTAGGGTTTAAGGAGTGGAGAAAAAGGGTGGAGAAGTCGTCACCAAGAGTTTTTCTTCTTCTTCCTTAGTTGTTTTCATATTTTTCTTAAGAGATTTTAGTCCAATCATGTCTATGGTTGGCTAAACCTCTTAGCTGGGGCTAAGAGGTGAAGCTTGTAACATGATGAGATGTTTCTATTACTTTGATTCATGTTTATGTTGAACTCCATGGATTCTAATTTGATATTTAAGGAATACTTTCAGTCTTTAATGGCTTATTGTGACTCAAATTACAGTAGATCTGCAATAGGCTTGAGTATCTTCTTTTCCTCATTTGAGATTGTGGAATTAGTAAGTCCTGTTGTTCACCATCGTCCCTTGGGCATGGTAAGGTGATGGAATCCTTCCTAATCTTCATAATTCTCCTGCTTTGAGATTATAGGATTGGTAAATCCTGTTGTTTGCCATTGTCTCCTGGGCATGGTTTGGTGATTGAATCCCTGCTGTCACGCCCCAAACTCGGAAATTGGGCTCACAAAATTCCCGATTGCCGAATCCGATGTCGACAACCTCTGTAGTACCCCATTCTCGGCTCCCGGCGCCCATACGCTAGATTCCGATCCTGAGATCCTACAAGGAGGATTTTTTAATGTACATTTGTTTCACAAGAAGCATAACCACAAGTTTACCCAAATCACAAAAGCAACATCATCATCACATATCCACTAATATAAATAGTTGAATACAACTAAAAGGGAAAATACATATGTCAAAAATGAAAGCTCTAGAAGACAACTGCAGGCTCTAAGCTCAACGTTGTTACAACCTAACGCCACCTGCACACATCTATTATGCATAAGCTTATAGAAAGCTTAGAGGGTGGTGAAAGTGTGTGCGCAAGGTAAGTGCCAAGTAAGCAATATCAAAGCAATGAGGAAACATGCTTGTAAATCCATAAATATCATCAGCCTTATCCAGGCTATGCGATGCAAAAACATAATAAGCCAATATCATATACTAAGGAAGCAATGTAGATCAGCTATACAATGCGGAGACATAGTAAACCAAATATTATGTACTGAAGATGCAATGCAATATGCGGTGCGAATGAAATGACCAAGCTGGAGTGTGAAGTCAGGATGATAGTACGTAGTATTGCAGGCTATGGGGTCCATCACAAGAACTTCTATCCAAACTAGTCTCATACCTAAATTTGGATAGCCAAACTTAATGTGGTAAACTCCTAATCTCAGGTTGGTCGTGTTCCCCAACCGAAATCCTGGCCATTGTGAAGGTACATATAATAATTAGTTGCGCACCACCAGCTCGAGTGGACAGTGAGTGAATGAATGAGTAAATTGCTGAGTATACAACTCCTGCTCAGAAAGTCCATATATTAATACCGTACATCTCTGGGATCATCACCAAGGTCTAGTACACTTTACGCCAGCTTGCCGCCCCTATCCGAGCGCACAAGTGCGTAAGTGGAAGAGACCTCACTATCCGCCTACCAATATCGAGCTCGACTCATCGATAGCAGACCCATTCCTCAAGCTGATCAAACTCAATCTAGATGTTGCCTCCTCACTTAGGTGGGTAAGGTCACACCCCCTTCCAACTGACCACGACACAGTGGGAGACACGGTCTACTGGTATACAGCCCTCATGTGCTGATGTATATCCACTCGATCTAAATGTTGGATCATCCCCTGGCCTCAGGGGTTTAGGGATTTTCACCCAGGGACATCTATCGCACCCGTATGCTAAAACCAAACATTTTCGATGTCCCATCTGGCCATCCACGATATGTCTCTGGAGGCCCCGGTCATGATGTCGCTAAGGTGTATGGTGGTCATATCACAAAAATGTGAGATGCATGAGTCACATCATCCTTTCATGCATCAAACCTACGCGTACCACTCGCTCATGTGGGGCAACTCCGTCTCTCAGGGAGTCCCATAATAATCCACCTAATGTCATGTGTTATTATCAATCACTCCTCATATCAAGCATGTATATGATGCACATGGGCATGGATCGTGGAGCTATACTAAGCATGTTATATGATGATGATGCACTCTCCTCATATCAAGGGTGGGCCTAACGAGGCCTAAGGAAAGGTCATAATGTGGACATTTAACCATCATTGCCCATCAATGTGGACATTCAACCAACATTGCTCCCAAAGAGTGGCCCTCATAAGGCTAAACATGTAGTGGGGTCCATGACCTCACATAAGGGCCTCATACAACCACAATGGGCCACATACAATCTCAATGGGCCTCATACAATCACAATGGGCCTCACCACATAGGCCTCTCATACATCACACTAGGCCTCATCATATGGGTCTCACATATCATAATGGGTCGCATCACATGGGCCTCATATACATCAAGCGGGCCACAGCCCATGGGCCTCAAATACATCATGATGGCCTCATACTTGGGCCTCAAATACATCACAATAGGCCACACATACATCATATTGGGCCTCATTATATGGGCCTCGTATACATCACAATGGGGTTCACCACATAGGCTTTATATACATCACATTGGGCTTTATTCACGGGCCACATATACATCACATAGACCTCATGTCTGGGCCACTTATACATCACAATGGGTCGCATCTCATGTGCCTATATACATTAGGTGGGCCGCATCACATGGGCCTCATATACATTACATTAGGCCTTATTCATGGGCCATATATACATCACATGCACCACAGGTCTAAGCCGCATATTCATCACAATGGGCCGCATCTCATGGGCTTATATACATCAGGTGGGCCGCATCACATGGGCCTCATATACATTAAGTGGGCCACAGCCCATGGGTCTCGAATACATTAGGATGGCTTCATACCTGGCCCTCAAATACATCACAATGGGCCTCATATCTAGGCCTCGTACATCAGGTGGGCCCAGTACATACGGCAGGTGGGCCCTGCACATTGCAGTTGAACCCAATAGATGAACGGCCTGAAAATAAACACGTACATCATGGAAAGCTCTACCGTCCAGAAATGCTAGATGGTGTGGGTTTACAACACATACATCATGGCACCACGTCCAGGGGTCGGATGGCTTGGATAAAACACCTACATCATGTGGGATCCTCATCCCACGGACAGTGTGGACACCACACGTGTGGTGGGTCCCCTAGACGGACAGTGTGTATGAAATACAGACATTAAAGGTGGGTCCCATATATCAGTGTAGGCTCCACATAGCACGCAGATAGACGGCTAGATATAGAACACATCATCAAGGTAGGCCCCACCAGCAGATATACAACGCACACATCATTGTGGGGGGTCTACTAGACGTCCAGCCCATGGACGGCTTGGATCAACACGTACATCACATGGGTTGAGCTGGACGGTGTGAATATACAGTACATCAGCAAGGTGGGCCCCCACCTGTCCTGCAAACAGACAGGCTAAGTGGCTAAAACACATACATCGTAGGTTGTCCCCACCGCTCAGACCACTGAACAGTGTGGATATAGAATACATAAATCAAAGGTGGGCCACACCGTCCAGCAATCTGGACGGTGAGGATATGGCCCATGCATCAAGGTTGGCCCCTGACAGCAACATCCAGATGGACGGTGTGTATATAGAATACATAAATCAAGGGGCCCCACACGTGTGGATGCAAGGCATCCATCAAGGTGGGCCCCATATCCATGTATTGGACAGACGGTGTGATATACCACATGCCTCATGTCAGATCCACAGAACTTCTAACATTAATCCAACAGCTATATTGTTGTTGGATGGTGAGGATTGCATGGATGAAGCATATTCATTGGTGGGTCCACGCGTGTGGACCCACCGGCCTTAGAATAAAGCTAATATTTGTGTTTTCCCTTCTCGTCCAGGTTGTTGGACAGTGCCAATAGTGTTGGACATCACGAAAGTGGGCCCCACGGGTGGCTAGCATGGATATAAAATACATACTTCGTGGTGAGGTCCATCAGGGGCCATGCAACATCGGAATCGAGTCGGTATTGTGTTTTCCTTCATCCGGGCTGGCCTGAAAATGGGCAGCAAGATAGGCCCTTCTCAGTGGATGACTAGATGGTCCCCACTGAATGGATGGCCTGGATATCATGCATCATCAAGTGGGCCATATGTCATCAACACCAAAGAGAGAGAGAGAGAGAGAGAGAAAAGAAACGGCAGAGATGGGAGGAGCTCTGCCACTATGAGCTCCTCCACGTACATGCATACATCAAGATGGGCCCCAACAATTATGTGGACCCTAAATCACAATCAAGATCTAGTGCCATGAACACCCACCGATTGCAAATCTTCTTGGTCCCTTGGAATCCTTGGCTCCTAAGCTCTCCCTTTGATGGAGGATGATGAGGATTAAAGGGTGGAGATGGGTGATTAGGGGGGTTGGAAGTGGGCCACAGTAGGCTCTCCTTGCTCTCTTTAGAGCTTGGACAATCCTCTCTCTTAGAATGTTTGAGAGAGAGAGAGGATTGGTGTTGTAAGGAGAGATGACATGGAGGGTATGGTGCTTGTTGACTTGTTGGTAAGAAAGGAATAGAATAGGTATGGGTGTTGTTGACTTGTTGGTAAGAAAGGAATAGGATAGGTATGGGTGTTGTTGACTTTTGGGTGAGAGAGGGATGGGTGTGATGGGATGTGTACTTGATTGATGTGATTAATTGTAGAGATTCTCTCAAGATTCGTAACGTGCGGCGTTTTCCTCGAAATATGCACTGGCCCACAATTCCTGGCCTGGGTGTCACATCGGTGCATAAGTCGCGACATTGGAACCACAGCGATGGCGCAATCACTACGGTATAAGTCTTGGTTGAGTTGACTTAGGTATACGAGATGCAACTGTAGGTTGTGGGTCACTGGAATTCAACTGGGAGGATCGCAGAAGTGTATGAAATGGTACGAACTAAGATACGGGCCTTACACCTGCCAATTATCATAGTTCTCCTTCATTGAGAATTAGGTCAATGGAAGTTCAGATTTGGTTTTATCGATATATTTTTCAATTGGATAGGATAGGACTCCAATTCTAATTGTGTTACTTGAATCAAGCAAGAGGGCTCCCTTATCACTACAAGTGGATCCGTGGCACCCTAGTTCCCACCTTTAAATTCTTAGTTTTAATTACTTAATTCACATTACTCTCTCAATCACTTCAGAATTAGTTTTACATCTTCTTCTAGTTCTACTTCTAGTTAATTTCAAAAACGTATAAGATCAGTCCCTGTGGATTTGACCTCAGTCTTACCGAGATTATTACTACGTCGTGACCCTACACTTGGGTTATGAACAAGTTTTTGGTGCCGTTGTCGGGGATTGACGGTTACATTTTCTGGATTTGATTAGTTTTGAAATTAGGTTAAGATTATGATTTATTTACTTTCTATTTTTAAGTTAGGGTTCTTTTGGGTTTGTTTTTAGAAACTAACTTTTCTTTCTATTTCTAGATTTAGAAACTTTCCTAATTTTTTTTTTTTAGAAACTAACTTTTCTTTCTATTTTCAGAATTAGAAACTTTCCTAATTTTTTTTAAAAACTAACTTTTCTTTTTTATTTCTAGATTTAGAAACTTTCCTATTTTTTTCTTTTTTAAAACCAACTTACCTTACTATTTCTAAGTTTAGAAACTTTCCATTTCTATTTTTAGAAACTAATTTACTTTCCTCTTTCTAAGATAAAAACTTTCCTAATTTGTTTTTAGAAACTAATTTTTTAGAAACTTTCTTATTCTAATTTTGGAAACTAATTTCCTTTCCTTTTTCTTGTTTTTAGAAACTAGTTTACTTTCTAGTTTTAGAAACTTTCCTTTTTTAGAAATAGGTTGCTTTCTTAGTTCCTTTTTAGAAACTAATTCACCTTCTTTTTTCTTCTGCATGACCCCAATATAAAAACTTCTAATTTGGTAACTTCTTTCTAAATCTCTCTCTTTCTATTTCTAAATTTTATTTTCTGCTTTCATTTTAGGTTTATATTAGATTTTGAAATTGAGGACTGAGAGTGTTTCATGCCCAAGTGGGACCGTGATAACACTCGACATCTCTTGAGTCAAGGAGGATTGGTTGAGGGGTTATGTATCCATCACAGGATTAGCACCACTCAAGATCCACAAAGTTAACTAAAGTTATGGTTGCCAATCAACTGGCTAATCAACCTTCAAATCTACCTCAATCTAGGGTTGAGGAAATCCAAGATGAGAATGAGGTACATCAAGCACCCCCGCCTTGTACTTTACGAGACTATTTACAACCGGCAGGGGTGAGCACACTTTCATGCATGGTTTTTTCAAAAAATACGGGACATGGATATCAAGTCAGGGGTGATCCAACTCCTTCCAAAATTTCATGGACTTGAATCTAAAAATCCATATTTACACATGAAAGAATTTGATGAGATCATAACCACTTTAAATTTTCTGAACATGTCTAAGGACACGGTCAGGTTGAAACTCTTTCCTTTCTCATTGAAAGAGAAAGCTAAGACATGGTTACATTCATTACGTCCACGATCTATCGACAGATGGGATGACATGACAAGGGAGTTTATAAAGAAAATTTTCCCATATCATAAAAGGAACACCCTTAGAAAATTGATCATGAACTTTGCCCCAAAGGAAGATGAAACATTCTTCTAATGTTGGGAGCGATTCAAAGATCTTGTCAACTCATGCCCACAACATGGTTTTGAAACTTGGCAAATAACAAGTTTCTTTTACGATGGGCTGACTTCTTCCATGCACCAAATGGTTGAGAAAATGTGCAATGGGGAATTCATGAATAAAGAGGTCGATGATGTGTGTGATTATTTTGACAAGCTTGTTGAAAACACAATCATGGGACATCTCCCCAAAATCTAACACCACTTCTAGGCCTACTCAATTAAAGGAGAGGGGTGGAATTTATCTTCTGAAAGAAGATGATGATATAAATACTAAAGTGGCTAATGTCACAAGAAAATTCGAGAACATAGAACTAAAAAAGGATAAGGCTACGGAAACTGTTTACGGTATTTGTATTTGCAACATTCACACAACTGAAAATTGTCCAACAATACCTTCTTTTCAAGAGGTACTGAATGAGGAATCTAACGCCGTAAATACTTACCAAAGACCTTTCAGTGGATCTACTTCAAATACATACAATCTTAGTTGGAGGAATCATCCAAATTTCAGTTGGAGGAATGGACAAACTACTACTCCTCAAGGATTCCCTAATCAAATTCTAAATCAAGAGAAACCTCAAGAGGATCCGGTTCTTAAGCATCTTCAAAATCAAGAGCATTTTAATCAGGGTATGCTACAAGCCTTTCAAGACCTTACAAAGGCCATACGAGGGCTAATATAAAAAATGCGATTGGGGAAAAGGGAAAGCTTCCAACTCAACCTCTTCCCAATCCAAAACAATAATATGAAGTCAGTGACCCGAGCTCTTTAAATCAAATGGAGCAAACTAAGTCTATCACCACGCTTAGGAGTAGGAAAACAATTTACAAATCTATTCTGATAAGGGCTGAAAAGTCTAAGGACCTGAAAATAGATGAAACTGATAGACCTAGCAATACTCCATATGAGTTAGAACCGGAACCTCAAGGCAAGCTGATTGCTCTAATTTCTCCACCGGTTGATTGCACCAAAACCTCTTTCTAACTCTCAGGACATTCTACAGGTGCTGAAACAAGTGAAGGTCAACATTCTACTATTGGATGTCGTTAAACAAATACATTCATATGCTAAATTTCTGAAAGACTTATGTACGACCAAAAGATGGAAAAATATTTAAAAGAAAATCTTTTTAATAGAAAAAGTGAGCATCATCCTAAAGCAAGATGTGCCAAAAAAGTACAAAGATCCTGCTAGCCCAACCATTGCTTGTGTAATTAAGAATTACCGGATTAAGCACGCACTTCTTGACTTAAGAGTGAGCGTAAATCTGATCCCAAACTCAGTCTAAGAACAAGTGAGTCTAGGTGAATTAAAACCCACCTGGACCACATTGCAACTTGTTGATTGCTCAGTTCATGTACCGAGAGGGGTAATAGGGATATGTTGGTCTAGATTGACAAATTCTACTACCTGCTAGATTTTATCATCTTAGATACTCAACCCATCGTGGATATGAGCACTCAAATTCCTGTTATTCTTGGTCACCCATTCCTTGCCACATCAAATGCAATCATTAATTGTAGGAATGGAGTCATGAATTTGTCTTTTGGGAATATGACATTAGAGCTCAATATCTTTTTCAACATGAGTAAACAGGCAGAGGATGATGACGATGCCTGCGATGTTAATTTGATTAATTCTTTCGTGAAAGATAGAACATGTCTGACCTTATCCTCAGACTCTTTAGAGATGTGCCTGGCCCACTTCTATGATTTAGATGATGATATGATTAGGGAGATGAGTATCATGCTTGATACTGTGCCAGTACTTGAAGTTAACCGGTGGAGGCCATAATTTGAAGAATTACCCCAAACTGATGCTGTGCCTCTACCATCTAACCTCAAGGAACCGAAGTTTGACCTGAAACCTTTACCCTCTGAATTGAAATATGTCTATTTAGGTCAAGATGAGACATACCCGGTGGTGATTTCTTCCCACCTTGAGCTAGAACAGGAGAGTATGTTTATCTCTACTCTCATTGAGTACAAAGGAGCCCTTGGATGGTTGATTGCGGATCTCAAGGGAATTAACCCTTTGATTTGTACTCATCACATTTATCTAGAGGATAATGCGAAGACCTCCCAGCAACCACATCGTAGATTAAATCCAAACATAAAGGAAGTAGTTAAGGCTGAGGTACTTAAACTATTAGATGTGGGTATCATATACCCTATATCTGGTAGTCAATGGGTGAGTCCAACTCAGGTGGTTCCTAAGAAGTCTGAAATCACCATCATAGCTAATGCTAGTAATGAACTCGTACCAAGTAGAGTTACTACTGGTTGGAGAATGTGTATTGACTATAGGAAATTGAATACCGTCATGAGGAAGGAAGCCTTTCTTTTCCCTTCATTGATCAAATCTTTGAAAGGCTAGCTAGCCACTCATATTATTCTTATTTGATAGGTATTCGGGCTACAACCAAATAGAGATAGCCCCTGAAGATCAGGAAAAGACCACATTCACATATGTCCCTTTGGCACCTTTGCTTACCGAAGGATGCCATTTGGACTGTGTAATGCCCCTGCCACTTTTCAACGATGCATGATAAGTATTTTTTCTGACATGATGGGGTAATATTTAGAGGTCTTCATGGACGACTTCTCTATCTTTGGTCCATCCTTCAACGATTGTTTAGAGAATCTTAAATGTGTGCTGAAGCGATGTGAAGAAAAGAACTTAGTACTGAATTGAGAAAAGTGTCATTTCATGGTTCATAAGGGAATTGTCCTTGGACATCATCTCGTCCAAGGGAATTGAGGTAGATAAGGCTAAGATTGATCTTATCTCTAACTTACCTCCACCAAAGAACATACGAGACGTGCGATCCTTCCTAGGACACGACGAATTTTACAGAAGATTCATAAAGGACTTTAGTCACTTCTCTCATCCTTTATGCAATCTACTTCAAAAGGATGTACCATATGAGTGGACTGAGCAATGCCAGGAAGCTTTTTCTAAGCTCAAGTGCATGTTAACCATTGCACCTATTATGTAGCCACCTGACTGGAACCTTCCTTTTGAAATTATGTGTGATGTGTCTGACTATGCTCTTGGGGTGATTTTAGGCCAGAGAAAAGAAAAGAAGCCCCACGTTATTCATTACGCAAGTAGAACTCTAAATCTTGCCCAAGTGAACTAATCTACTATGGAAAAGGAACTCTTAGCCATAGTGTTCGCTTTGGACAAATTTAGGTCTTACTTGATCGGATCCAAGATCATCATTTACACTGATCATGCAGCGCTCAAGTATCTTCTTTCTAAGAATGATGCTAAGCCCCGCTTGATAAGATGGATCCTCCTACTCTGAGAATTTGATTTGGAAATAAAAGATAAAAAGGGAGTAGAGAATGTAGTGGCTGACCACCCTTCCTGCCTTGATCTCTCTAATTCCCTTGAGACGACACATATAAATGACATCTTCCTTGATGAACAATTATTTAAAGTCTCCCATTCACCTTGGTTTGTGGATGTTTTTAATTATCTTGCCACAGGTTTCACGCAAACACATTAGACTGCGCAAGATAAGAAAAAAACTCTTCAGCGAGGTACACCAATTCTTCTAGGATGATTTGTAATTATTCAAATATTATCCAGACCAAATCTTAAGGAGATGTGTACCAGACAATGAACACCAAAGTGTTATCTCCTTTTATCATTCTCAGGCCTGTGGTGGTGACTTTTCTACTAAAAAGAACATGACCAAAATTCTGCGATGTGGCTTTTACTGCCCACTATGTTCAAGGACACTCATGAGTTTTGCAAAACTTGTGAGAGTTGTTAGAAATTGGGAGCATTGTCCCGTCGAAATATGATGCCTTTGAACGTCATTTTGATCATAGAAGCATTTGATTGTTGGGGCATCGATTTCATATGACCATTCCCCCAATCCTTTGAAAATTTATATATTTTGCTAGTTGTTAGGGCATAAAAAATCATGAAGGAAGATTGAAGATTGGAAATCAAACATTGAACGAAGAAAGGATGAAGAACTAAGTGTTTTGTTTGATAGATTGCACGGGTCACATAACAAGTAGTGGTTGCACGGACCGCGCAACTAATTAAAGTGGTTGTACGGGTAACGCAAATAGCCTAAAAATGTAAGCAACAGATTTCATCATTACACAAACCATGCAACTAGTTGCACGTTACGCAGACAATGTAATTAATATTACTGTTACGCAGGTCGCGTAATCAGGAACAGAGGGCAATCAAGATGAACGGTTAGATCTGATGCAAAGTGGACCCCATGGCATGAAGATCGATGGTTGGCACGTGTGGAGGCCTATAAATACCCCTCTCTCCCTCTCATTAGAGAGGGAGAAGAATTATGGAAGAGGAGCAGAGCCCTGAAAGAAGATTGAAGTTGAGGAGAAAAGGAGAGGATGATTTGTGCAAGCCACGCAACTTGCTAATTGGTTGCCCGAACTGCGCAACAGGCAAGACAGTTGCTTGGGTCGCGCAACTAGGTCACTATGTTACTAGTTCTAAAAAGGGCCGGGAAGCTGCCGAAATCTTCAAGTTCGTCCTATTCAACTTTTATTGCCCCAAGGACAAGCTCAAAAAGGGAAGGAGTTAATCAACACGACATTCCTCCTATGGAGATGACGGAACAGAGTTGAAGTGCTGCCGAATTTCACATCCAGCTTGGACATTGGAACTTTGTCGAATTCTATTTTTTAAATATTCTATCTTAGAATCAAGGGATATCCGAGGATGTAAATGAACTCAGTATTAATAATATGATGATTGTTCTTAATGAACTTTGTCTCTGTTATATTTGAATAAGACAATATCCCAAATCGAATGCATTTGTTTCTTGTTTAAAACAAAATGGCGACTCTGCTGGGGATAGAATTATCTTATTTAAACATTAACATTGAGATAGTTATAGAACTTTCATCATAGTTTGGCGTCTGTATATATGCCAAAATGGTGACTCTCAGAGGGAACATCATCCTCTTCATCTCTAAGATAGATTATTCGATTCTTCAAATACTAACTATAGTTATGTGTAAGTGTTAGGGTTTCTAGCTCCTATATTGTCAAATTTTATAGTGTCAAAACCTCTCTTGGAATCTGTGTCTTGTATAACACTCTTACACAATGAATATTGTGCATCACTCTAGAACAAAGACTTCAAGAAATGCAAGTTTACATGGTCATAGTCAAGTACAATAACAAGTTCAAGATTCATAGATCAAGCTCCAATTTAAGACAAAGTCTTTTCCGTCGGACCTCGAGCTCAAGACTAAAGAGGTTTCAAATTCAAGCATCGTAAAGTTACAAATTCAAGATTCAAAAGGTTTCAAGTTCAAGCTTCATCATGTAATGATCACAAGCTTTGTGAACTTCAAAGATCAGCAATCAACTGAAGGAAAAGAAGTTTCGATGTTCATACTTCATGACTAAAGGTATGAATGACCTTAGATTAACCTTAAGGTAGATCATTTTGAATACATAATTCAATTATATCATTTTATAAGTGAATGGTCTGTTTCTCGACTAGTACTGGACTCTATTCGACTAGTCCTAGCACTGGCTCGACCAGTCTAAGAAATTCCACGGCCAGTCCTAAATTTGTTGCAAATTTTTAAAATTTTTTGTTAAGCCACGACCAGTCCTAAAGACTGCTCGACCGGTCGTGTGAACAGTGCATGACTCGTTCACGACCAGTCTTGCAGCTATGAGTCAAAGTCCAGCAACTATTCTACGTTCTACATTACCAGTCATGGGCAGGTCATAACCAGTCGTGGAGGTCTCATGACCGATCGTGGAGGGCCTATGACCAGTCATGGAACGGTTTTATCCAATTGCGCTCAAAATTTTAAAAATCAGTTGGTCCTATGATCAGCCGTAGTGTCCACAGGACCAGTCGTAAACGCAATTTCTTTACCTATAAATAGAGCACGAATTTCAGAGTTTTTCATTTAATTCAAGCTAAATCAATTAAATACTCTAAGAGATAAGTTAGTCATTATTTTCAGCTATATTGTGCTCATTTAATATTCGCTTTTATTAGCTTTCTTTGTATTTGATTTTGAATTTTCGCATTCCAATTTTATTTGAAAGAGGGATTGAGGTATTCCCATTTCTTGGAATCAAAATCAAATCAAGTTAGCCTAAGGTACTTTAAATCTAAAATCAGTTTAGAACCTAAAACCATTTCATATGTGAGTATTGGACATTGAACTTCTACGTTGAACTTCTGCTCCAATTTGGTTCTTCCGGGCTGCATCAAAGAGAATATCCAGGTATTTTACAGTTTTGTAATTTCCTTTGTTTTGGTTTTCATTGACATTGAGCCAGAAAAATCTCAGTTTTGGTTATCTGAGGTGATCCAGAAAACTCAGAGTGTGGAGTTTTTTTGAATTGTGTAAGCCCACTTGAAAAACACAATTGTGAGGGTTTTAGGTAAACTTGGAAAAACCTATTTTCATAGTGAATGCTAATATCCACTGTGTGAGGATATTAGGAGTGGAGTAGTTGTGTGATTGTTGTTTAACAGTTGGTGTACACATAGGTGAACCACTATAATTCTTTGTGTTTTGTGGTTTTGTGGTTTCCTTTCTTTATTCTTTTTGGTTCAAGATTGTGGGATGTATTTGTAGATGTGAATATTGTAATCTTTACATTTCAGCATTGTGGGGAATGTTGTAATAGCTTAAATATCCTTTCTTGATATTTCCTTTTTATTCCTCTTCAGTTTGAGTTTTTAATACACAATTCATTCTAGTAAGGTTGTCCTACCATAAACCCTTGGTTTTTATGGTGTAAGGTTGTCCTTAGAACAACATTTGTATCAACCTCTCAATACTAGAATTTTGAGGTTATTGCTTCATTTGATTATTTGCAATTCATTTGGTTATTTTATTGTTTAATTTCGCTGTTATTTTTTTTATTTGGCATTGTCCAATTCACCCCCCTAGGACATATAGCTCGGCCTTTTCAAGTGGTATCACCGCATAATAACTCATTTTTAATTATTCTATTTGGATTTATTTCCTGAGCTAATAGATCTGAGCTATTTAAGATGTCAAATTTTGATAGTCTTTCAGTCACTACGCCTCCACCATTTGATGGCTCCAATTATGCCTATTGGAAAATCAGAATGGGGATTTTTCTAAAATCCATGGATGAGAGCGTGTGGCAAGCCACAGTGACTGAATGGACCTCTCCTACCACTAAAGTAACTAATATCGATGAATCCAAATCTATGAGAGTTACACCTTACTTCTCTTGGACCACTCTTTGAAAAAATGAAAGTAGTGCCAATGCAAAGGCTTTAAATGCCATAATTTGTGCACTATCACTAAATGAATTCAAAAGAATTATTCCGGTGATACTGCAAAGCAAGCTTGGGATATTTTAGAAATGACACATGAGGGAACAACAATTGTCAAGAAATCTAAAGTCCAAATCCTCAGCCCAATTTGAGGAAATACGTATGGAGGAAAGTGAAACATTCATGGACTTTTATACTAGATTAAATGACATTGTTAACTCTATGTGGGGTCTTGGTGATAAAATCCCAGTAAGAAAATTCTGTGCAAAGATACTACATTCACTACCTGAACAGTTCAATTCAAAGGTGACTGCGATCCAGGAACTTCTTGATATGGATAATATAAGGGTAGAAGATTTAGTTGGTTCTTTATAAACCTATGAGTTAAACTTTAAAGCTCCTAAAGGTAAATTCATCGCCCTTAAATCTTCTAAATGTATTTCTCAAGAAAATAGTAATTCTGATTTAGAAAATTCTGAAGATGATATGACCCTTTTAGTTAAAATATTTTATAAGATTTTCAAAAGTAAAAAGAGGGTTGATTTTCAAAAATCAAATGATAAGAAAAAATCTAAATCTAAAACATGGAAATCTTTAAAAGATAGTCAATGTTACAACTGCCATAAATATGGGCATTTAGCGAACAAGTGTCCTAATGTAACGTCCTAAAAATCGGGGGTCGAGCACAAACTCGACTCCCGAGTTCCAATGCATCACTTATGCAACATAGATAATGATGATTAAATATCGTCCATATTAGTGCATTAAACATGAATGGGATTATACCAAAACAGCATATCATACTCCAGAGACAAGTGAATTTTGCAAGTGGAAGACTGTATTAGATGTATAAGATATATGAACTGTAGTAAGTCTCCGAAGTGTGATTAGGTTACTAGGTTAAACATGTACATGTATACCTCCAAAATGTACAAAATGAATATATATGAGTGCTCCAAAATACAATCATAACGAGTGTAATGATATCTAGTCAGCATCCCTGTAAGCCCCGTCGATCAGAGTGGTCTATATAAACCTGCCTGAATACTACATATATGAGAAAGCATCCTCATCGTCTTCGAAGTCTGTCTTTACCTCATCAGTCGGGTCTCCATCTACAACTAAGACAGAGTCCGGTTGGTGTTTAAAACACCGTCCCATAACGTGGGAGTGAGTGATCAACTTAGTGGACCAATAAAGCAAAGGTTAACATATTCTCAATTCAGTCAAGCAGTAATGATAAAACAATATAATCAAACATTCCTAAGTACTCTGATTAATGCAAGAATGGTATGTATAAATGATGCATGCCCTCGCCTACACTCCCCATGTGATCTTTACCTATACGTTTATAGTCTGCACCTTTCGCCGGTAAACCCATACCGAGCTCAGTTTGAACACTACGTCTTTGTCTACAGCACAACGGCAACCTGAATCACGAAATAGATTAGCTATTTCATCGATATCTCTATTTGGATTTCTAAAATGAGATTAGGGTTAGGATTTCTTATCCAAATCGGAACCAAAACAAGTTGAGTAGCGTAGTAGAGAAGCAAAAAGGCATGTGGAGTTTGGAAAAAGATCCCAACAACAATCCCCAAGAATCTCTTCTCCTTCCTCTTTTCTCTCATTTTCTTTCTCTCTCATCTAGGATTTCTAAGAAATTCGTATGGATTGGGAGTGAGGGGGTTTAAGGGCTATTTATAAGCCCATAATCGATGTCAATGGCCCCAGGGCCATGGTATACTTATGTTATAGCCAAATAATGGCTATTTCAGTCCAACAGAGAACTTTTGAAGGCCCCTTTTCTAGGTGCAATCGGACTTAAGCTCCCTGACATTGGATCTAGGTCAAGCTAAGTTTTCGGTCCCATCGGATTTACAGATCGACCGTGGCAGACCAGTTTCAGTTCAACGATCACCAGCACTCGATCAGGGCCATAAGTGTACTGACATGCGTTGAAATTTTTTCCTGATCCGAGGGTGTAGTTGGGTCAGATTCTGACAGTCAGAATCCTCAAATTTGGCCTGCAAGTGAACCGACTCAATTCACTTAAGTTTTAGTTTATTTTCTAAAGATATTCGTATTTCTCACATACTTCACTCCGGACTCAAGTTGTGCATTTCTGGGTATCATTAGGACTTAATTTCCGAGGTGGATGTCAAGTCCAGTGAGGCGGTCCTAACTGTATGGTTTCGCAGTAATCGGACTTTCGACGTATGGTCCAGGTCTGATACGAAGTTTCAAGGTGCTCTTAAGAGCAACTGGGTTTAGAGATTGATCCTAAGTTTTAGGGTATTGTAGCGGTATCAATTCTACTCATTTTGGGTCTTGTAGTTTGTATTTAAAGTGATTAGGGCCCATTGCACAGAGAATCTAGTTTCTAAAGGATTTGGTCCTATTTGATTTCTGCCTGAGGTGGTACTTGGGCCTTTGTAGTTTGTATAAAAAGTGATCCAAGCTATTAATATTTAACTAAATTACGCCCTAATTACAATAGAATAAGGTCCTAGGGCAGTTCTACGTGCAAGGACGTCCATTGTCAAGTTGGAAAAAATTCCGGGATGTTACAATCTACCCCCCTTAAAAACCAATTTTGTCCCCGAAATTGCCTAAGAGGAATAAATAATGATTTGATTATTTCATTTGCCTAAGTTTTATTTATTTCAAGGTTATATGCGTAGTAGGGTGTACATTGTCTATGCTTGTTTGGTACATTTTAGTCTCTACCCCCCTTAAAAACTTATTTCTTTATCTCTTACTTATATCCTGATGGCTTGCTACAATGGATTTCTTTCCCTATTTGAAGTCTTGACGATGATTCCCATCTATTTAGAGTAAGATATTTATTTTCAATAGTCGACCAACACAGAGAGACAGTTGTAATGGGCTTGATCCCAATACATCGATCATCTACCTGACCAATGTAGAAGGCTCGTGTATCCCTTCTTAGTCCTGGTGGATCCTGGTCTTCTGCTTAGTTAAAGCAATGAGTCCATTGGTAGTCACCCAGGATTGAGGATTGGGTCAAGCCGTGAATGTTTCGCAGTTGTATATTTCAGTAACTCAGTAGTCTGATCACTCTAACAGCTTAGGGAATGCCCATCACTGAAAGGTTCAAATTTCCTATTTCTAAGATTACCCTTTAGGTCTTGGTCTAAGAGAGTCCTCATTTTAATCTATGTCCGAGGAAGTGGTAAATCAATATCGTAATAGAGCATCCTAAGGAGGTTTCTAATAGTATAGAATTGGCTAAGGTTTCTATTAACATTTGCGGATACACTAAATTTGTTTATTGTGACTTAACTCATAACTATTGTTAAGCCTATTCTTTAATACGAAGGTTCAGCTCCTATTTAGTGACCATTTAGTGACCTATCCTTTCGTCTAACCTAGATCAATTTCCTTCAATCCTGGGCCAGTGGGGCAAGGGCCAACCACGCTTCTGCTGCGTCACTTTAATTAAATGGAAGCATTAACTGACCTAACTAGATTAGGCTCATAATGTTCTACCCCCCTTAAAAATTATTTTCACCCTGAAGGCTCAAGGATCTATGTCCTGATCCGTATGTTTAAACAAGGTGTAATTTAGGACCTATCCTTGACATGAAATGGGATATGATCTCCCAATACATTGGTCTTCCTTTCATCGATGATGTGTGCTATGGTATTGGTACCTATGGTTATAGAAAGAAGCTAAAATGATGGGTGTTGTGGTTGATTCCAGGGGCGGGTGTGAGTTTGTGGCAAGATGTCTAATTCTACCCAAGAATGAACTTTTGCTACAGTCCTGACTTACCCTCTTTAATCATGTCCAGTTTAATACCGTAAGATAATCTATACATTGGTAGTACATAAGGAAGTTGGGCAAAATAGGTTAATGGGCAGATTATCCTTCTAAGTTCATATGTAGGCCAGAATGGTCTATGATTCGGGATCTAATTCCTAACTATTTGTTGCTCATTTAAGAAATTTCTTAGGCCTAAAAGGAAAAATCTTTATTGGTTATATATTCTCAACACCTCTCAAAGACGAAGTATGAAACTTGTGGTTGTAAGTGGTTGGGCTAACATGGAAGGAAAGTTGTGTAGTGGGTCTGAATCGGATACATGGACCTTCTGCCTAGCTATGACAGAAAGTTTGTCGTATCAGTTCTTAATCCTAGTTGATCCTAACTTTCTGCTTGATCAGAGCATTAAGTTCATGGGCAACTACCAAGATTGAAAATTCGATTTAAACCGTGAATACTTCGCTCATATATAGTTCCTCTACTCCGTGTTCCCGAGTGTATCAAGTCCTAGAGAAGGCAATTCTAGGGGGTGTGTTGATTTGACCTAACGTTCAATACGATGAGTTGTTCTTAGAGTGTGACTAGTTTCGAATCAAAGCAAGCTTCCTAAGAGTTATTAAAGAAGCCTATAAGTATTAAGGGAATTCAACGAAGGAACGAGGTCTCACTCTAACTTAATCATGACAACTAACTAAGTCTATATTTCAATTACCTTAGCATAATCAGTCTTTTATATTCCTTAGTATAACCAGTATCGTATCTTAACTTGGGAGTAGTTATACTCCAATCTAAAGTCTATGCTCATGCGCTAGATGATTTTGTACCATTTCTAATACAAGAAGATGTTTTATCGCTAGGGTCAAAAGTCGTCTGATTGAAATTGAGTTGCCCGAACTTGAATTTAACTGCACTCGAGTACTACACATTTTACCATATTATCTAAGGAGGTCCTAGGGTTCAGGTTATTACATCAGTAGATTTCCTATACTGTCAGATTTTTCGAAATCTAGGAGTATCAACACTCAATGTCATCCTAGGGTAATTCTATGTCCTTTTTCTGGTACTTTTAATTTGCATATTATTTTAATTATTTTTCTAATAGTTCTCCATTAAGTTTACTTCATCTCTATGAAATTTCATTAGATTTTGTCTTGTAGAAAAATTCTAAAAATTCGAGAAGCAGCAGCTATCCACGCTAATCTGTTTAGGACAGTTGTCACAATGACCTGTATTTATCTATATTAAAATTTTTATTATATTTTCACTTATTTTTATATAAAACTAGACTTATCAAGCTTCAATCTAGATTTTGAATCACCTAAATTAGATTATAACGAGAGAGATATGATTTTTCAAAGTCAGACGTATATTGCAGAATTTTTCCGTCGAAAACGGGCCGCCGGCCCACTGCGGCCCTGCCAAGCCCGCAACTTGGCGAGGCCTTGCCGAACCAACGAGGTCCTCGCTGGTCTCTGGACCTTCCGACGAGGGGTTGCCTATGGGGTGAGGTCCTACCCCCCCGGTGGTGCCGGATACATGCGGGACCCACCTCTAGTCCCCCCGATTTGTGTCGTTTGGCCCCCGTGTCCATGTGAAGAATTTTTAGGTCCAATTTATAAATCAGAATGATTTTATTTGATGTGCAATATATGATTTTGGGGTAGGAGACGTTAATCTATCCAACTAACCTATTTATTTTGTTAGATTCCAAAAGGTTAAGGGTCAAAAACCCATTTTATCCATTTATTTACTATTTATGATAAGTTTTAGTTTTGGTATTATTCTTCATCATTTATACTCTAGGATTGGTGTGTATTATGAATGTTCTTAGAAAAATTTGAAGGATAGATAGTAAAAGGTGAGATTTCGAAGGAAAAGGGTTAAAAAGGGACTTTAAGCTTTGGGATTGAGTTCTGAAAAGTTAATAAGGTGTTATGATCGATCCATTGCCTAAGGACATCTATTTCCAGGTTTAGAATTTGTCAACTAATGATTCAAACTCGTCAACTGATGGCGTAGAGGCGACTTAGGTCAATTCACGTGATTGAAGATACGTTATGGACTAAATTACAGTATTCAATCTCGCCTGTCGGTGAAACATGAGATTCTACTGTGGTTTCTAAATTCCATCATCCCTTTCTAAATCAGAGTGCGTCAGAGTGCATCGTGTTACCATAACCCAGGTCCAGTTTAATCCAAATCATGCTCTGATACCATCTTGTAACGCCCCGAAAATTGGGGGTCGAGCACAAACTCGACTCCCGAGTTCCAATGCATCACTTATGCAACATAGATAATGATGATTAAATGTTGTCTATATTAGTGCATTAAACTTGAATGAGATTATACCAAAACAGCATATCATACTCCAGAGACAAGTGAATTTTGCAAGCAGAAGACTGTATTAGATGTATAAGATATATGAACTGTAGTAAGTCTCCGAAGTATGATCAGGTTACTAGGTTAAACATGTACATGTAGACCCCCAAAATGTACAAAATGAATATACATGAGTGCTCCAAAATACAATCATAACGAGTGTAATGATATCTAGTCAGCATCCTTGTAAGCCCCGTCGATCAGAGCGGTCTATATAAACCCGCCTGAATACTACATATATGAGAAAGCATCCTCATCGTCTGTGAAGTCCGTCTCTGCCTCATCAGTCGGGTCTCCATCTACAACTAAGATAATATCTAGTTGGTGTTTAAAACACCGTCCCGTAACGTGGAAGTGAGTGATCAACTTAATGGAACAATAAAGTAAAGGTTAATATGTTCTCAATTCAGTCAAGCAGTAATGATAAAATAATATAATCAAACATCCCTAAGTACTCTAATTAATGTAAGAATGGTATGTATAAATAATGCATGCCCTCGCCTGCACGCTCATGTCGGTCACTTCCTCGTGCTCTCTACTCAACGCCAAACGGCACATGCAGTGCGGTGTATGAGTGTGATTATCAAGTTCTTATTAGTCCTTTTCATATAGCAGGATTGGGAAGCTAAGGTACCTCCCTTATATCAATTCCCAAATGATGATCCATTCTAGGGTCGTCAATCCTAGTAAATCTCATACGATGTTATGGTTCTAGGTCGCTACAAAGGGCTCGTCACCTTATCAGTGTAGGCCTAGTTTGTACACTTGTTGCTAGAGAAAGGCTCGTCGCCTCTACGCAGTCTTAGCGTACGCTTGAAGTCACTACAAAGGGCTCATCACTTTATCAATGTATGCCGACAGCTCGAATACAATGTCTCATACCACCGTATTCGGATCAGGAGTCTGTGTTACTCACTGGACAATACGGGGAGAGTCGTCACCCCAGCGTAGGCCGACAGCTCGACCACGGTGTCCCATACAACCATGCCCGACTTATGAGTCTTAGTGGATCGAGATACCAAGGTTAAAGGAATTTTCACTGGTGAGTTTGGTACCTTAGATTCAAGCAGTAGCATCCATATATGGTGAACATACATCAGGTCAATCGGGTTACTTGATGAGCTCGACCGGTACGAGCGCACATCAAATTGATCGACATGGAGTGCACAAGCACTTCGTGTGGCCTAACCACTGTCAACAACTAAAGTACGGCTCAGACTCATCGAACACGTTCTGTGGGGTGAAAACAACCTCAGCCACCAAATCAGGGCCTGTTACCGATTGCCTGGACTATATCGTAGTCCCAAACATATCCAATTCCAACAAGTATTCATATGAAATAGTCAAAGCAGTAATAAACACATAATTCCAATCCTACAACCATTTGAGCATGTTATGAAGTACAACATACATAGGATTTCACACATGCGCATTTTACAAGTAAAACAGACAATATAATATAAGTTGCATGGAGGAAATCATACACATAGTCAAGGTAGTTGAGAATCTTATCTCAACACTCATATAAAGTACCTGATGCCAAGTACTTGCTCATTCAGACATTTTTACGAACACTTAGACTACACCTTTTTAACATACACAACGTATGTTGGCCATAACATATACTGGGGCAAATCCTTTCACCAAGGAGTTGTTACACATACAACTAGTATAAATACACGATGATTAATCATGGCAAACACATTTTCAAATTCCATACGTATACGATCCTTTCTACAAATACATGGAATACACTAAACTCAATATAGTTCATATATATTTGAAACACGAAACAAACATTGCATTTGGCATGTGAAATAGCACCCACATCGCATTAACTGACATTGAAAGCCTTGAAAACCATAACCTATATGTTTATAGTCCGCACCTTTCGCCGGTAAACCCATACCGAGCTCAGTTTGAACACTACGTCTTTGTCTACGGCACAACGGCAACCTGAATCACAAAATAGATTAGCTATTTCGTCGATATCTCTATTTGGATTTTTAAAACGAGATTAGGGTTAGGCTTTCTTACCCAAATCGGAACCAAAACAAGTTGAGTAGCGTAGTAGAGAAGCAAAATGGCATGTGGAGTTGTGGAAAAAGATCCCAACAACAATCCCCAAGAATCTCTCCTCCTTCCTTCCTCTTTTCTCTCCTTTTCTTTCTCTCTCACCTAGGGTTTCTAAGAAATTCGTATGGATTGGGAGTGAGGGGGTTTAAGGGCTATTTATAAGCCCAGAATCGATGTCAATGGCCCCAGGGCCATGGTATACTTATGTTATAGCCAAATAATGGCTATTTCAGTCCAACAGAGCACTTTTGGAGGCCCATTTTCTATGTGCAGTCGGACTTAGGTTCCCTGACATTGGATCTAGGTCAAGCTAAGTTTTCGGTCCGATCGGATTTACAGATTGACCGTGGCGGACCAGTTTCAGTTCAACAGTCACTGGTACTCGATCAGGGCCACAGGTGTACTGACATGTGTTGGAAATTTTCCCTGATTCGAGGGTGTAGTTGGGTCAGATTCTGACGGTCAGAATCCTCAGATTTGGCCTGCAAATGAACCGACTCAATTCACTTAAGTTTCAGTTCGTTTTCAAAGATATTCACATTTCTCACACACTTCGCTCTGGACTCAAGTTGTGCGTTTCTGGGTATCATTAGGACTTGATTTCCAAGGTGGATGTCAAGTCCAGTGAGGCGGTCCTAACCGTAGGTATCGCAGTAACCGGACTTTCGAAGTGCGGTCCAGGTCCGATACGAAGTTTCAAGGTGCTCCCGAGAATAATTGGGTTTAGAGATTGATCCTAAGTTTTAGGATATTGTAGCGGTATCAATTCTACTCGTTTTTGGTCTTGCAGTTTGTATTTAAAGTGATTAGGGCCCATTGCACAGAGAATCTAGTTTCTAAAGGATTTGGTCCTATTTGATTTCTGCCTGAGGTGGTACTTGGGCCTTTGTAGTTTGTATAGAAAGTGATCCAAGCTATTAATACTTAACTAAATTATGTCCTAATTACAATAGAATACGGTCCTAGGGCATTTCTACATCCAAGGACGTCCATTGCCAAGTTGGGAAAAAATTCGTATGTTACACCGAAAAAGGACAAACTTAAAAGGAAAGGTATGTTGGCTACTTGGGATGAATCTTTTGGTTCTGAAGCCTCTTCTGAATTAGAAGATTCTAAAACCAAGTCGAGTAATGAAGTCAAAGCCCTTATGACTCTAGCCAAGTTCACTTTTTCAGATCATGATGATTCAACTAGTGAAGAAAATCTGAATAGTGATCATGAAAATGAAGAAGATCTTCAAGATGCTTACAATGCCCTACACAAGGAAAGTTGTAAGATTGCAGTGAAACTTAAACTTCAGAAAGAAAAGTTTTTGAAACTTAAAGAAAATTTTGATATACTTGTTTTAGAAAAATCCCACATTTCAGATTCTTTTGAAAAAACTAAATGCGATTTAGATTTCAAAACCTCCCTTATTGAAACTCTTAAAATCTGAAAATGAAAAACTAAAACTTGAAGTCTCTTCACTTTTGAGTTTAAAGGATACATGGAGGTATGCCTAAGGTGATCCTAAGTTAGAAAAACTATTATCCGGATCTAAAAAATGTGGCGACCGATCCAATTTGGGCTACAACAAAAGTACTCCTCCTAAATATAAGAATACTCCTCCTAAGTTTGTAAAAGAAGAGTGTTCAAACTCAAAAGGAAAAATTTTATATCAAAATTATTCTAAAAATGTTAAAACTTTTCAATCCTTAAAACCTAAAAGCAACCATATCAACTATAAAAATCAGAATCATAATCCTTTAGCTGAGAAAATTTTTGCTTTACTTAAGGAGCTCTTAAAATCTAACTCAATGGGTCGGTCTTATAACAACTACAATCATAAAAAGACCAACTATACTCCTAAACCCAAAATAGATATGAAATGGGTTCCTAAGGTTACTTGCTTGGTTGCCCACATGGCTTTCAAAGCATCAAGCCATTCAAAGTGGTACCTAGACAGTGGATGCTCCGGGCACATGACTGGTGATAAAGGTCTGTTCACCACTCTTAAAGACATGACTGATGGATCAGTCACATTTGGTGATGGTAGCAAATGCAGGATTATTGGCCAAGGCATGGTTCAACTTTCTAACCTCCCTTTATTTGAGAATGTTTTATATGTAGAAGGTTTAAAATATAACTTATTAAGCATTTCTCAAATATGCGATAAAAACCACAGCGTAAAATTTTCTAACCTAGGGTGTGAAATTTTAAATAAAAATGGTTCTGTAATATTAACTGGTGCAGAACTTCTGAAAACTGCTATATTGTAAGTGATTCTAGCTCATCTAATTTATCGTGTTACGTGGTCCATACCGATGAGACCAAATTATGGCATAAACGCCTTAGACATGTACACTACCGCAACTTATATAGATTGAGAAAAAGAGAGTTAGTAAGAGGCCGACCCAAATTTTAAAAAATAGATAAAATATGTAGTGAATGCCAGATTGGAAAATAAACTAGTAGTACTCATAAAAAAGTGGACTCCAATACCACATCCAAACCGCTCGAACTTCTCCACATGGATCTTATAGGACCAACCAGGATGGAGAGTCGATGTGGCAAAAAATACATACTGGTAATCATAGATGATTTTACCAAATTCACTTGGGTAGCCTTCTTAAGGGATAAATCAGAAACCCTTGATGAAGTAAAAAGGATTCTCAAATTGATCCAAATGGAAAAAAGTTCTCAAGTCAGTAAGATCCGTAGTGATCATGGATCAGAATTTGATAATAGCAGTTTTGAGAAAATTTGTTGCAATTAAGGAATATCACATGAATTCTTTGCACCCGAAACACCACAACAAAATAGAATTGTTGAAAGAAAAAAATAGAGTGCTTTAAGAAATGGTGAATGTAATGTTAAATAGTATGAAGCTCCCTAAAAATCTTTGGGCCAAAGCCATAAATACTGCATGTTATATAATTAACCGTGTTTACACTAGAAAATTAAATAGTAAAATGACTTATGAAATGTGATTTGATAAGAAGTCTACTATCAAATACTTTTGAGTTTTTGGTAGCAAGTGCTACATTTTACATGACTGAGAAAATATGGGTAAGTTTGACACCAAAGTGATGAAGGGATATACTTAGGATATGCTTTGAACAGTCGAGCGTATCGAGTACTGAATACGAGAACCGGTGTTATTCAAGAGTCCATTAATGTGGTCATTGATGATCACTTGAATACACCTGCTTCAAGTTCAAATAATGATGAAGTTCTTCTAATTGACAAACCTGATACTTCATCAAGTTAAAATAACTCTGAACTGAGGACTGTTAAAGATCATCCAACCACTCAGATTCTTGAAAACCCTCTCACTGATGTACGCACTCGTAAACAACTAGAAGACATGTGTAATTACGTGTGCTTTACATCCCAGATAAAATCGGTTAATGTAAAAGAAGCTCTTACTGACGAAAACTGGATAGTTGCGATGCAAGAAGAGCTTAATCAATTTGTTAGAAATGATGTTTGGTACATAGTTCCTAGACCTAAAGATAAACATATTATCGGAACTAAGTTGATTTTTAAAAACAAGTCTAATGAACTTGGTAATATAATTCGAAATAAGGCTAGACTGGTTGTACAAGGTTACACTCAAATTGAAGGCATTGATTATGATGAAACCTTTGCCCCATTAGCTCGTCTTGAATCAATCAGACTATTTATATCCATTGCTTGCTTTAAAAAATTTAAAATATATCAAATGGATGTAAAAAGTGCTATTTTAAATGGTGATTTGCATAAAGAAGTATATGTTGAACAACCAGTGGGTTTTGAAGACCCGAAGAATGCTGATCATGTATACCTTCTAAAAAAGGCTCTCTATGGTTTAAAATAAGCTCTCAGGGCATGGTACGAAAAGTTGACTAAATTTTTACTAAGTCGTAATTTTCTAATGGGAAGTGTTGATAAGACTCTATTTGTAAAGAAACATAATGATCACATTTTAATAGTATAAATTTATGTTGATGATATTATTTATAGATCTACCTGTCTAACATGACTATTGAATTTGTAGATTTGAGGAAATCTAAGTTCGAAATGAGTATGGTTGGGGAATTGAATTATTTCTTAGGGTTACAATTTAAATAGCAACCTGAGGGTTTCTTTATCTCCCAAACCAAATATGCTCTGAACTTAGTTAAAAAGTTCAGATTTGAGAATCATAAGAATTTTAATACTCCTATGAGTATGACTTTAAAACTTTCAAAGGACTCTACAGGTAAGGAAGTGGATCTTAAATTGTATCATAGTATGACAGGTAGTTTGTTGTATTTAACTGCAAGCCGACCTGATATTGTGTTTAGCGTAGGAATTTGCGCTAGATATCAATCTGACCCTAAAGAGTCACATTTAATTGCTGTTAAGCGGATTATATGACATGTCGCAAGTACAACTAATTTAGGTCTTTGGTATCCACATGATACTAGTGTTCAATTAGCTGGGTACACTGATGTTGATTGGGCTGGTAATGTTAATGATAGGAAATCAACTAGTGGTGGTTGTTTTTATGCGGGAACTATTTAGTTTCTTGGCAGAGTAAGAAACAAAGTTCCATAATGCTCTCTACCGCTGAGGCTGAATACATTGCTACAGGAAATGCATGCACTCATCTTGTATGGATGAAAAGAATGTTTAGCGATTACGGAATTGCACTGGACTATGGTATTATACTATGATAATTCAAGTGCAATTAATATATCTAAAAATCCAGTCTAGCATTCACGAACCAAGCACATTAACATTAGATATTATTATATTCGTGAATTAGTGGAAGAAAAGACAATTTCTTTGGAATACATTCCGACCGACACTCAACTTGCTGACATATTCACAAAACCGCTCGACAAAAGCAGGTTTTTTAAATTGAAATTTGATCTTGGAATGTGCAATTTGAATTGATTATTCATGCATTTTTGTATCATATTGTATATATTTGTTATTTTAAATGGTTAAATTTCAAGTAAAATGCATATTTTTGGCTGTGCACGACCAGTCGAGTATATGCTCGACCAGTCGTGCTACGACTGGTCGAACACGTACTTGACCAGTCCTGGAATCGTAGGTTTGACTTTAATGTGGGGGGAAAATCCTTTTCTTCCTCATTTGTGCTTCTTCTCCAACGAGTCTTAGCCCGACCGGTCGTACCCACCTTCCTAGATCTTCAAGGTTAGTGCATTAATTCCATTTTTCTTGTAGATTCAAGTCAATATCACTTCATTTTCATACTTGGAGTGATTTATTTCTTGTTTCCTTGAAGTTTTTGGGGTTTTCTTCTCCAAAATCTGATTTTGAAGAAAACCACTCTTCATCTTTTTCAACCTCTTGATTTCTTATATTCATATTTGCAAATGGATACTAGAAATAGAAAGAAACATACTCGTGGTCCTTTAACATCTAGATCGACACCAATAACACGGCACCACATTCGGTCACCTGAAGATGATCCATCCTATGTGCGGGATTTACGATTGCGCAATGTTATTGTTGAGCAACCTGTGCATGTTGAACATCTTGCTCCTTTTGATCTCCTTCCTCTTCTCCAATCTGTAGGATGGGATAACATTCTACATTGGGGTGGGCTGACATACCGGTCTACTGCACAGGCTATGTTTGCATGTATTTCTGATTTCTCAACTAAAAATTTAACTTTTATTATAGCAATTAAAGAAGGCCCTTTTGAAGTAGATCGTCATTTGATTTCTGGCCTAATGGATATACCCATTAATAATGAAGGTATTCCAATTAGCACTCTAGTAGCTAAACCTTCTAAATCAGAAAAACGTATGCTTACTAGAGCATTGTGTAATATAGATGTGCAATGATGCCAAAATGGGAATGCATTTGCTTCAAAGTACTTGTTACCCAAATACAGGGTCCTTCATAGGATATTTATTTCAAATCTTTATCCTTGGTATGGTAACAAAACCAAACTCACCTCTTTCATGGTTCGAATTTTACATTCTAGTTTGTCTTCCTTCTTTAATCTGTCATTCCATCATATAATTTCATCTCCATCCTGGACATAGTGATATCCCTTTTGCATATCTTATGATTGTGTGAGCCACTCATATATTAGTGGCTATGCTTATCGGAGAGGCACCCATTCATCACCTCATCTTTAACAACTCAAATAGAAATAAGATGAATTTGAGGTTAGCCAACGGCCATGTCAATATGGGTGGTAGTGGAGCTGAAGTAGTAAATGAAGAAGAAGGCAATCTTCCTCCTAATGATATTAACATGGATGATATCTTTAATGAGCTCGAATCAAATTCTGGGGCTGACCCTGATTATCAACCTTCTGATTTTGCTGAGAGGTTGCATTCTCTTGAGGAACAAGTGGCTCAGATTTGTGTAACCCAGGATTTTAAATTTGCTTATATGCGTAAATATATGAGGCGCATTAATAAGGGTTTACATCAGATTGATCCATCTATTTCTGCTCCCTCTTCAGGATCTGATAAGTATTTTCTGAGTTTAGATTGTAATAACTCTTCTGATACTTTGCTTCCTTTTAGTTTGTGGGATTGATTTTGGTTGGTCTTGGATGATGTTTGATGACACTTGAACTTTACTTGCTTATGAATTTTCATATTTTGCTCCTTTATTCTTCATTGCTCATCTTATTCTTCCTTGCTTATCTACATCCTGTTTCTTGTATTAGGTTCTTCCTTTGTCATATTGTGAGAAAAAGGGGGAGAATTTTGACATGCTTACGGCATGTGGATTATGGATGGAGGATAGGAGTAAGGGGGAGTAGTAGAAAATTGCTTAAAATGCTTGCTTTCTTTTTTATATAACTGGTGCATGATTCTTTAACCAGGTTGACTGGTTTATATTGATCATTGGTGCATGATTCTTTGTGCGCATAATGCTTATGTTTATTTAGAGAATGTTTTGTCACAAATTTGATAAAGGGGAAGATTGTAAGTGCTATGATTTTTAGCTCTTATATTGTCAAATTTTATAGTACCAAAACCTCTCTTGGAATCTGTGTCTTGTATAGCACTCCTACATAATGAAGACTATGCATCACTTTAGAACAAAGACTTCAAGAAATGCAAGTTTACATGGTCATGATCAAGTACAACAACAAGTTCAAGATTCATAGATCAAGCTCCAATTCAAGACAAAGTCTTTTTCTTTGGACCTCGAGCTCAAGACTAAAGAGGTTTCAAATTCAAGCATCTTAAAGTTACAAATTTAATATTCAAAAGGTTTCAAGTTCAAGCTTCATCATGTAATGATCATAAGCTTTGTGAACTTCAAAGATCAACTATCAACTGAAGGAAAAGAAGTTTCAATGTTCATACTTCCTGACTAAAGGTATGAATGACCTTAGATTGACCTTAGGGTAGATCATTTTTAATACATAATTCAATTATATCATTTTATACATAAATGGTCTATTTCTCAACTAGTCTTGGATTCTGTTCGATTAGTCCTAGCACTGGCTTGACCAGTCTAAGAAATTCCACGACCAGTCCTAAATTTGTTACAAATTTTTGAAATTTTTTGTTAAACCACGACCAGTCCTGGAGACTGCTCGACCGGTCGTGTGAACAGTGCACGACTCATTCACAACCAGTCCTGTAGCTACAACTCAAAGTCTAGCAACTATTCCAGGTTCCACACGACCAGTCGTGGGCAGGTCACGACCAATCGTGGAGGTCTCACGACCAATCGTGGAGGTCTCACGACCAATCGTGGAGGGCCTACGACCAGTCGTGAAATGGCTTTATCCAATCGCACTCAAAATTTCAAAAATCAGTTAGTCCTACGACCAGTCGTAGTGTCCATAGGACCAGTCGTGAACGCAATTTCTTTACCTATAAATAGAGCACGAATTTCAAAGTTTTTCATTCAATTCAAGGTAAATCAATTCGAGACTCTGAGAGATAAGTTCGTCATTATTTTAAGCTATATTGTGCTCATTTAATATTCTCTTTTATTAGCTTTCTTTGTATTTGATTTTGAATTTTCGCATTCCAATTTTATTTGAAAGAGGGATTGAGGTATTCTCATTTCTTGGAATCAATATCAAATCAAGTTAGCCCAAGGTACTTTAAATCTAAAATCAGTTTAGAACCTAGAACCATTTCATATGTGAGTATTGGACATTGAACTTCTACGTTAAACTTCTACTCCGATTTGGTTCTTTCGGGCTACATCAAAGAGAATATCCAGGTATTTTACAGTTTTGTAATTTCCTTTGTTTTGGTTTTCATTGAGATTAAGCTAGAAAAATCTCAGTTTTGGTTATCTGAGGTGATCCAGAAAACTCAGAGTGTGGGGTTTTTTGAATTGTGTAAGCCCACTTGAAAGACACAATTGTGAGGGTTTTAGGTGAACCTAAAAAAACCTATTTTCATAGTGAACACTAATATCCACAGTGTGAGGATATTAGGAGTGGAGTAGCTGTGTGACTGTTGTTTAACAATTGGTGTACACACAGGCGAATCACTATACTTCTTTGTGTTTTGTGGTTTTGTGGTTTCCTTTCTTTATTCTTTTTGGTTCAAGATTGTGGGATGTATTTGTAGATGTGAATGTTGTAATCTTTACATTTCAGCATTGTGGGGAATGTTGTATTAGCTTAGATATCCTTTATTGCTATTTCCTTTTTATTCCTCTTCAGTTTGAGTTTTTGATACACAAATCGTTCTAGTAAGGTTGTCCTGCCATAAACCCTTAGTTTTTATGGTGTAAGGTTGTCCTTAGAACAACATTTGTATCAACCTCTCAATACTAGAATTTTAAGGTTGTTGCTTCCTTTGATTATTTGTAATTCATTTGGCTATCTTATTGTTTAATTCCGCTATTATTTTTTTATTTGGCATTGTCCCATTCACCCCCCCCCCCCCCCTCTAGGACATATAGTCGAATGAAACTCCATCCTATCCTCTCTTCATAAGTCCTATTACATCAACATATTCCTGCCCCACTCCAACTACGGCTTCATCAAGGAGTGAAGAAATTGCAGTACATATGGCTGAGACAAATCAAGACGATATGCCGACTATAAAAGATCGTATGAATGCAATGGCAAAAGCGCAAAGAACACTAATGGAAGAATGTAGAAATCTCAGAGAGGCTTTAGCGATCCTTGCACACAATGTAGCCCAAATAGCGGCTCCACCAATGATACGCAAGATGAGAAAACTAGCCCAAAGGCTTTCAACCACGGGGGGCAGGATCATGAGGGTCTATCCCAGCCGTGAGACCGTAACACAAGACAAAGTGAGACAAGTTGTTGAAGAGGTTGTCAGAGTAGAAAGAGAATGCGAAAATATTAGCTGTTTTAGGTACTGAACGTCGTATCCAAAAGAAGTAGAAGATATCCCATTTCCAACCAACTTCAAGTACCCAGATTTTTTAAAATTTAATGGGGAAGGATTGTCAGAGGAGCACTTAATGCACTTCATTACTAGCATGGGGAATTTTTCTACAATACCACAATATTACTTGCTATTGTTCGGCTCGTCGCTGACACACAAAGCATTCCGATGGTATTCCATCTTGGCCCCAGGGTTGATACGCACTTGGGAACAAATGCAAGATGCCTTTATGTCAAACTTCTTTTGTTCAGAGCGTGATGTTAGTATTACAGAATTGGCTTCCGTACGGCAGAGAGAAGGAGAACCGGTAGAAAAGTTTATAGACAGATGGAAGACATTGGGAGCCTCATGTAAGCAGTTGCCAGAAGAAAGGGAATAGGTCAAGATGTGCCTAAACTCTATGGAAACGAGAATCGCATTTGGACTCACTAACGCCAACATCAGAACTTTCTATGACCTGGCCACTAATGCTCATGCTTTGGAATTGATGACCCGTAAGATGCCAGCATTTCACCATGAGACAGCTAGGAGAGCACCTAGGAGGATGTTTGTAAACACCGTCGATTATGAAAAGAGAAACAAAGATCTAAGGGACTCTAGTGAAAAGAGGCCGGAACGAAAAGAAGAATGGAGTCGGCCAAGAAATAGATACAGCGGAAAAAGGCCCAAGATGCTCAATTCTCACGAAGGGTTCGCATTCGATAGGGAGGATGTCATTCCTATGATGAACCAACTGCTTAAAGCCAGTACAATAGAGCTACTAGAACCTAAATGCCCTGAAGATGTGACAAGAACTAGAGAGAGATTTTTACCGCTATCATCATCTAGTGGGGCATCCGACGGAGAATTGTTATACATTTAAATGTATAATACAGCAAATGATCGATAAGGGTGAAATAGTAATTGGTAAAGAAAAGGAAAGGGGCACAATGGCGATGGTGAATATGCTCACAATCCGAGAAAAGGCCCGAGAAATAAAAGACAAAGAAGACTGAAAGATGACAAAAAAAAATAGTAGTGATTACGTTGTAATCAGGAAAGAAGATGACAAGCCCTATGAAGCAGAAGGCAGGGATTACGGGAAAAGAAGTCGTTGAAAGGTAGAGCAATGATGACAGGAAAGAAAAGAAGAGTGAGGCGGCAAAGGTAACTTATGATGTAGTAAGTCATTTGAAGGGCATACCGGCTCAGTTAAGCATCTACGATGCGCTTAAGTTATTAGAGGAATTCGATAGAGCTTGGTCCAAGCATTATCTAATCATAATGTCAGAGAAACCTTACTGGCAGAGATGAGACGTGAAAAGCACAATGAGCAAGAAAATTACCTACTGGTCATTTCCTTCTCCAATGATGATTTGATCTGTAAGGTGGAGCATAACAGGCCGCTAATGATAGAAGGCCATATCCGTGGGAAGAAGGTCAAGCGGATTATGATAGATATTGGGTCAGTAGTAAACCTCTTGCCACTCTCAATGTTGAGTAAACTGGGTTATTGTCGTTCAGATCTACGCCATAGTGGAATGCTGATACAGGGCTTTAATCAAGATGGGCAATGCGCACTCGAAAAGATTACAGTGATGCTGGAAATAGGAGAACTGACTACTGATGTCATATGCCATGTTATAAACGTAGTGATGACATACAATCTTCTCCTAGGAAGGCCATGGATCCATCAGTACAGCATTGTACCCTCTACTCTGCATCAATGTTTCAAATACTATAAAGACGAAATACAATATAAAGTAATGGCCGATGCAAAGCCATATACAGAGGTTAAGTCCTTCTTTACGAACGCCAGTTACTATGAAGGGTTCGCTAAAGAAGAAAGAAAGAATGATGAAAGCAAAGTCCTAAAGGACATTCAAGTAAATATGATTAAAGAAGAAAACGAGAAGGCAGAATCATCCAGGACCGCCAAAGCCAAGAAGAAATTCTATTTTGTGCCAAAGCATTTGAGACAACCAGGATAACCACCACTAACCCTGTTGTCACCCGAGCAGTTGAAAACTTTGCAGTCTAATTATACAGTACCACTACTGTATGTTGAAAGGCACAAGCCATTTTCGACTACTCCAGGAAGATTTCAGGTCAAGGCTAGCGCAATATATCCGGAGCTGATAGAATCTCACGCCTTAGTGGAAGCAAAGGCAGAAGAAGAGACCAAGAATAATGTGTACCACAGTAGGTTGACGCCGCAAGACCTCAACAAATATAGTCTAGCAAGCAAGAAGATCATGAGAAACATGGGTTTTTATTATGAAGAACCCACCGGCTTGAATCATGGGAGAGGAATTCAAATTCCTATCGGGGTCGGTTAGGAAAAACGAAGAAAATTTTAAGGGCTAGGGGTAGAGTCATTAGTGAACATGGTTACAGCCATGCAATCATCGGCAAAGGATCCCAAGGAAACAAGCGTGATTGAGATGAAAGGTTACAAGAAGCTTTATGGCCATACAAAACTACCCATCGGATAGTAACAAGTGCGACACCGTACTCGCTTGTCTATGGTGTAGAAGCAGTAATCCCGATTGAAAATAAGTAGCATCACTCAGGGTGGCTGTACATCAGTCTATTACAAATGATGAAAATGTAAAAATAAGACTGAAAGAACTAGATTTTCTTGATGAGAAATGCCCGGCAGCCCAACAGTGATTACAATCGTATCAGGCAAGGATATCAGCCGCCTTTGATAAACGAGTTAAATATCTCTCTTTCAAAAAGGAGGATATGGTGCTAATGTTGAAAAGACCTATAGTGGTCACCCACTGAACAAGGGGCAAATTCGAGCCTAAATGGGATGGGCCATTCATAATAAAAGAAGTGTACTCCAATGGAGCATACAGAGTCGTGGATCAAGATAGACAAGGTATCAGTATACCGTTCAATGCTCGCTTCATCAAAAGATATCGTCCCTAAAGATGCTACTGATTTTGATACAGAATATTATCAGAATAATGATTCTATATCAAAAGGGGACAAGAATAAACAAGACCACGACTATGTACAATCAGACGAATGAATAAAGAAGAAATTTGCAAGCATATCAAGGCTATGTACCAACAAGTATTGTGAAAAGAAAGTGAACATCGTCATCATCAAGCGAGCTTTGTAAAATTTTATTGAAATTGGTATCGTCACTAAGCGGATATATTATGAACAACACAAGCTGATATATTGTGAACAACACAAATAGATACCATTGAAGATATCAGCAGAAGTGGTGACATATCAATCTCAATCAGAGATATCTATTATTCTCGCAGCAATGATGATCACACCTACTATTGTCTTCTAAGGTATTTTAAGGCATCCTAGTCAAGCCCTAAAATGGCCAACTACGCTTAAGGCCTATCATTTTCGTCATTCGGGTAGCAATGAGAAGCCAGTGGCCCTGAAAAGCCCGTGAAGTCCATCATATGCATACCCATGTGGGCAGCTGATGGAGCCAGTGACTAAAAGCCTAAAAAGCCAAAAAGTCCTCAATGGTCAGTCACGCGTAAGACCAATGCCGTTTGTATAGCTTTTCGGCAGCGTCACAGGGAATGGAGGAAAATGCCCTCAGTGAATGGGCTCGACCTTGCAAACGAAGGAAAAGCAGGTCGTAGTGTGAGCTCTTTGACCATGTCCATAAATAGGCCAACCATGTGTAAGACCCCCCAGATTTTTAGCTTAATTTCAGTACTAAATCATAAGAAAGGGCTTAAATCTACTCATTGATGGACTAACAGCCCTAGATTTGGTACCCCAAAGGTCGCCTTGTGAGCTCCGTGAACTCTAGAGAGTTACTGTGGCCTACCTTGTACGTAATTCCAACCGAGGTCACGGCTCTGGTAGCTTCACTGGGCCCCTCTGATGGATCGCGGTTTGTGAACTCACTAGGCTGTGAGAAGTCCAGTGAACTCCTAAGAGTTATAGAAACTATCACATGAGACCCGACTCCACTACTCAAGAGTCTAAAAAACTGCGTGGGCTCCACTACTCAAGAGCTTAAACTGTGTCTAACTGACTAAATTGAAATTTAGAACCACCAATAATAAAAAATCATATAACAAATCCCGCACTAACAAGCATAAAATGTTGATGTTTTATAGTGAGTTCCTCATTAAATATTATATCAAGATTACTGCATAGATAAATATGTATGAAATGATCTATGACGAAGAGATGCATAGAAGAATAAAATATCTCAAAATATTATCATGAATTCATATATTGAGAGTTAAAAGAAATTACTTGTTCAAAAAGCACATACACAAAAGAAATTACATGCTTAAAGTTCCTCTGTAATTCCTACTATTCCCATATATTTTTATAAGTCCTCCTTTAATTGCATCTGAGCTGTGGCATGTTTTGACTTTTCCTTGAGAATGATCTTTGCTTGATCAGGAATACCAGCCAATTTATCTTCCAATGATACAATCACCTCTTTGCTCTTGAGTAGTTCGGACTTCTCAGAATTAGCAGATCGAATATTGACTTGTATCCTTTCTTCAATCTCCTTTATGGATGATTCCTTCTCGTGATCCTTCAACTCTAGCTACAAGATCTCCTCTTTCATAGCGACGATGCAGTCTCAAATAATCACTTTGTCATCAGTATAAGTCTTTAGCTATTCTTAAAGAACTAATTGTTCCTTTTCGAATTCAGAAATAACGGAAGCAATAAGAGAAGCCTTTTCTTTGGACAAAGTCAGCTGCTTTCTATATTCCAAGATTTCAGGAGCAATTGTAACATTCTCCGCTGAGGCCAAAGAGATTATTGAATCACGAAACTTGAGAAGGGAATCACGCAAAGTGGAGATGTTGATCTTCGCCATTCTTGCAGAACTTTCTAGAATTTCAATAACAATGTCCAGATCTGGCCATTGCTCAGGGTCTTTGAAGATGTGAACTATCGCTAACAAAGAATTCTTCATCAAAAGCATCTTGTGGGCGAGGACCTTCGTGAAGGACAACAGTTCGGATGCAGTGGCCACGGACTCAAAACTTACTGCTCCACTCGAGGAGGGGCTTCTATAGTATAAAGAATGAAAGAATTCAGAAATAGTAATAGAAAGTTAGAAGATATACAGCTCTTGGTAAGGCAAGCAATATATATATATATATATATATATATATATATATATATATATATATATACCTACCACAGAAGTATGACTAATGGGAGGAGGAATCTCCTGAACCATAGAAGGACCAGCCTCTAACATGTCAGTGGAAGAAGGCGCTTTGGCCTCTGTACTCGAATTCTAGTGGTTGGAGTCGGTAAATCAGTTGGCTCCACTAGGAAAGCAATTTCGCATACCACCGCTCGCGAAGGTATGGAGAATCTCGGCGAGGCTGTTAGTGCAATAGGGGGTAAATCTAGAGGCAAAATATTATCTGCCTCCGTGTTAGTAGCATGATCACCTGAAATAGAATGTGTAAGATAAGAAAGGAGAAAAGAACAAAAGTAAGCAACAACAGTAAGATTCTCTTACATGACGAATAGTCATATTCCCCGTAGTCCAGGGGTTCTTCTTCTTCTTCCCCTGTAATAAGTGAAGCTTTTGCAGGTACAAACTTGGAGGTAGGAAGGATATGTCCCTCATTAGCAAGATCATCTTCTGCAATTATATTATCTTCACCGTTGATATCGATTTCTCCCTCGTAATCATCATCTTGATTTTCTCCATGTCTCGCTTTCATCGGAAATAGTCCGTCCAGATGAAGAAGTTGAGTTTTGACTGTCCAAATTCCCTTCACTAGACTCTTCAACAACAACTTGTTTTCCTTTAGAAGGAAGAGACTAGTGACTCTCCAGTTGAGTATCTACGATAGCCAAAACTGGAGAAGCAGTAGCAGTGGTCCCTTCCTGGGCAGAAGCTTAGGCGCGTGTTCGAGACCTCATCATCGGAGAAGAAGTTGGCTGCTGTTGAGGGTGAACAGTCCTAGAAACAGGAGAAGAAGTTGGCCGCTATTGCGGGTGAACAATCTTAGAGATTGGAGAAGAAGTCAGGTATTGCTAAAGATGGGTAGAAGAAGATGGTTAATCTTGAGGATCGACGATATTCTCTGGCTGAAGGGAAGCGTCTCCTATAATTTCTTCTCTTCATGGACGATGGAGAGGAATTTGTTCAAATTCAAGAGTATCACCATATGTTATCCATCCTTTGAGAGTGTTATCAGGCTTCACCTCATGAATCAATTCGTCCATGGATATCTTGACGTAATTATGACCAGCAGAAGGAGCATGACTGGTCTCTGCGATGAAACCGACTCCCGCTTCAATGGTGCGACCCTTGAGCCCGGGAGGAGGAAGCCATAGGGGCCTAATCACTAGAAGACCTTTTCTTACCAAGTATGATTAGTGCACCCACCATCTCATATGGTTGTATGACGCCCTAGGAGTGCGATGGCAACCTGGAAAAATAAAGGAAGAATTAGCCTGACCTAATAATTGCTTCTAAACCATTGCCCAATTAAATGGGCCAGTGCCGTAGCTCCGCATTCTTCGAGTAACCAGCCCACAATCTTCTGGCACTGCCTGATCAAAGCCGAATTGACGGGAAAAATTGCTAGGAAAATATGGTTCTCGCCAGAACTCGGTCCCTTCCCTCAGCGGGAGACTGCATGATCTAATTGACAGAAAAAATCCCCTTTTTGCTAAAGAGAGCGATTTCGTGTCTGATTTCTCTGTATATACAATGTAACGAGGTACGCTGAAATGGAAGTAGTTTAACTTGGCATCAGAGGAAATGGTATCTTTTTCCTAGTCGTAAGATCTCTTTGTCATGGATCTCTTTTGAAAAAGTAGAGAGGGACTTGGGAAGGGTGTACGTAAGCCTTTTTCGGTACTCCGAAAGTCCAGGGGAAGTAGACACCAAGCCAACCAAGAAAGTAATGCCACGACATGTAAGTTGAAGCAGAACCGACATAAGGGATTTTTACTTGGCATGCAATTTCTCCAAAGCCTCTGTAGATCGAGCAAAGGACGAGAGGAGCAAGAGAATACTTGGCTCCCTCAGCCATAACACTCACTACGACAAATAATGAAGGGCGAATGTCTACTGATTTAGAGCTTGAGAAGACCACCATGCTTAGCCAATAAGCAATGAATGCTGTGAGCTCCCCATAAAGAGAATACTCAGCATGATCTTTTATACCCTTCCAAAGATGTTCAAGCTCTCGTGAGTGATTGCCATTGAACCTAGAAAAAAAAGAGGAAAATAATAAGTAAATGAAATTGAGATTATATATAGAGGTGTAATAAAGGAGTTAATTAAAGAGGAAGGAAATTACTTTAGAGCTCTGCTAAAGTGAGCCAGCCATTGCATGGGATGAATCTTATGGATGTTCGAAAATTTCAACATTACCCTGAAAAGTTCGATGGTTGATTCTGAGATAGAAGGGATGCGGTTAGGTGAAGAGACGAAGGCAAGTTCCTCATGGTAGGGACAAATTCATCAAAGAATTTTCTGGTTATTGCCAAACTGATAATCCTGTGAATATCCCAAAGTGTGTTGCTCATTTTGCCTTCAGGGAGATGGAAAGAATTGGTGGAAGGGCACCAGTAATTAAGGAAAGCCTTCAAAATAGAAGATTCTTTGTAAAAGGGATGCGACGTTGCTTCAATTGTGGTGAAAATGTTAATCTTCGACAAAGCCCCAGCATGTTTCACCAGAACTGCAGTAGCCCATTCAGAATAGTAATTGCGACGAGTCAGAAGACCTCTTGTTCTGAATTCCTCCGGGCTCCAGATGAGGCAGTGATGGTTGAAACGTTACTTGAGCATTTCATAAAAGCAGGTTAGATATAGACTATGAAGGTTGTAGGAAGGATGAGGAAAATCATGGAATGGATGCCGCCAATTTGCTGTCTTAGTTTCGGCGGCTACAGAATACCTTCCAATAGTCTTGGTTCCCTGAATGACCAAGACTCTATGTAAGCCAATCTTTCTGCGGTCAGATGATCCTTGGGCTCGTAGATCAGCATGGAGTGATGGCGGTGGATACTGACTGTAATATATACGAAGCCCTGCTTATAGGGGTTATCAAATTTTATGACACCCTGAACAGCACGGATCGACTCCTAGGAATTATGAAGTTTCTTCCTATTATGTTCTTTAATCTTCCCTTGAAACTCTTGAGCCTTATTTCTGTGAGTCTTCTTTGGTCTAGAGGGGGGAGGAGTATCTTCTCTGGCAGGCGGCTTTTGGCTGATTGTTTGGTGATGCGCTGTTGTCTTCAGCCATTCTTCCCAGTCATATTCACGACTGTGTTTTGGGGGTATTTTAAGATCGCCCATCGCGATCACTCTATGAACGGGGGAGGAAAGTGTCTCGATGCTTTTGGTAAAGTTAAAGGTGGAGAGTACTGGTTCTTTTATGTAAGCGAGGCGCTTAGCAGTCGTTTTGAATCGCTTACGCGGGGGTTAAGCTGGAGATAATGGTGATTATGTTACCTGAGATGTCGCGGTTTGAAAGGGTTTAGGGTTTGGTAATTCCTGGTGAGAAGGTTGATCAAAGGGAGAATTGACAGCAATGAAAGCTCTTTTAGTGCGGGCCATGTTAGAGAAATTGGGAAATTTGGCTAAGTCTAGGAAGTTACCCAAAGGCAACGGTTGTGCGGGTCGCGCAACGGGTTCAAGGTTGCACGGGTAGCGCGATGGCCAAAGTACTTGCGCAAATGAAAAAAACGTTGCGTGGGTAGCACAACAGGTGCTGGTTGCATGGAGGAAAAAAACTAGAGAAACAGAGTTTGACTGCAAAATGAGACAGTAAAGAAATGAAGTTCGATGGGCTATTTATAGAAGTTTGCGTCGAGTGCCAAACTCGGGTGTCGGTTGCGCGGGTCGCGCAACGACCTGAATGAATGCATGATTTGTTTTAGAAGATTGATCCTGATTCTTTGATCTAGGAGAGCAAAGAACGGATCAAAGGGGCATCTGTTAGGGCATAAAAAATCATGAAGGAAGATTGAAGATCAGAAATCAAACATTGAACGAAGAAAGGAGGAAGAGCTAAGTGCTTTGTTTGACAGATTGTGCGGGTCGCGCAACAAGTAGTGGTTGCGCAGACCGCGCAACCAATTGAAGTGGTTACGCGAGTAACGCAAATAGACTAAAAATGTAAGCAATAGATCTCATCATTACACAAACCGCACAACTGGTTGCACATTGCATGGACAGCACAATCAATATTACTGTTACGCGGGTCACGTAATCAGGAACAGAGGCCAATCAGGATGAACGATTAGATCTGATGTAAAGTAGACCCCATGGCACGAAGATCGAGGGTTGACACGTGTGGAGGCCTATAAATATCCCTCTCCTCCTCTCATTAGAGAGGGGGAAGAATTCTGGAAGAGGAGCAGAGCCCTGAAAGAAGATTGAAGATGAGGAGCAAAGGAGATGATGATTTGTGCGAGCCACGCAACTTACTAATTGGTTGCGTGGACTGCGCAACAGGCAAGATAGTTACGCTGGTTGCGTAACCAGGTCACTATGTGACCAGTTCTAAAAAGGGTCGGGATGCTGCTGAAATCTTCCAATTCATCCAGTTTGACTTTTATTGCCCTAAGGACAAGCTCAAAAAGGGAAGGAGTTAATCAACATGACATTCCTCCTATGGAGATGACTGAAACAGAGTCGAAGTGCTGCCGAATTTGACATCTGGCTTGGACATTGGAACTTTGTCAAATTCTGTATTCTAAATAATCTATCTTAGAATTAAGGGATATCCGAGGATGTAAATGAACTCAGTATTAATAATATGATGATTGTTCTTAATGAACTTTGTCTCTGTTATATTTGAATAAGATAATATCCCAAATTGAATGCATTTGTTTCTTGTTCGAAACACTAGCAGTAGACTATGTCACTAAATGAGTCAAAGCAATCCCATGCCGAAACAATGACCATCAAACCATCATTAAATTCTTAAAAGAAAAGATCCTTTCCCGATTCGGAACACCTTGAGCCATCATTAGTGATGGAGGATCACAGTTTTGCAATAGGCCATTCGTAAATTTAATGAAGAAATATGGCATCTCTCACAAAGTGAGCACTCCATACCTCCCACAAACAAGTGGGAAAGCTGAGATTTTCAATAGGAAAATTAAACACATACTGGAAAAAAATGATTAACCCTAACCGCAAGGATTGGTCAATCTGCTTGATCGATGCGTTATGGGCTTACCATACTGCATGTAAGACTCCTATTGGAATGTCTCCCTTTACACTTATCTATGGGAAAGCTTGCCACTTACCTATGGAGTTAGAACATAGGGCCTACTGGGCAATTAAAAATTTGAACTTTAATTTGAACAACGCTGGCTCGCTGCCCAAACTTCAATTGAATGAACTTGAGGAAATTCGGAATGATGCATACGAGAACTTGAAAATTTACAAGGATAGAATGAAGGTGTTTCATGACCAACACATTCTTCGAAAATTATTCACACGAGGTCAGAAGGTCCTTCTGTACAATTCTTGATTACATCTCTTTCCAGGTAAACTCAGAGCTCATTGGACCGGCCCTTTCACTGTTACTAATGTCTAGCTTTATGGGGCTATCGCGATTCAGAATCCAAACAATAGAAATGATTTCAAAGTGAACGGACACTGTTTAAAACCATTTGTTGAAAATTTTGATTCAGAGAACATGTCCATACCTTTATATGATCCTATTTACCAGGATTGACCTCCTACTCTGACGAAGGTGTAGTTAAGTTTACTGTTTTCACTATTTAAGATAGTTTACTTATTATCTGTTCGAGTCTTTTATGTTAACCATCTTCGTACTGAGATCATTGGAAAAGCCTTAAAATTCTTTCTTTAGGTACTATCCTTTCATCACTTCCATTTTCTTTTGGTTGCCTCTCTTACATTACATGTTTGTTTCTTTTACATTGAGGACAATGTAGATTTTAGGTTGGGGATGGGGGATTAGGTTACCTAATCAGTTGTTCTCCTAGTCTTTAAGCAAAAATTGTGAAAAAAAATTGTAGAAAATTGGAAATTTTTTGAAAAATAGAAGTATAAGATGCTTAATGCTGATGATTTATATCCCTTGGATTCAGTTACTTGGAGATTTCAAAGTTAAGTTTGAGTTATTAATCCATGTGTAGAAGTTTTAAGCATTGATTGAGTCATGATTTCACATGCTACATCTAGCAGTTACATTAAAGTTTCAGTTAACATTGAATTGTGAACTTAGTGATTATTTAGCATGAAGGAACCAACCTAGGAAATTTGTCCATCATATTCGATGAAAAGAATTGATAAAAAAAATGCCCAGCTAAAAAAATAGTTGCCGTTGAAAAGGGCTACCTATTAAAGATCTTTAAAAAGGGTGACATAGCATGAAAGTCATCAATGGAAAAAATCAAAAGTTGGAGGAATAAAAGAGTGAACTAAAAGATGAACTGTAAGGCAAGTTTTGGTTTAGGTTTTGAGGTTATCCTGAATGCTCTTTTAATTATCAATATTATCATGAAAGTGACGAATTGAACCTTTGATTGTGATAAGTCTAGACTTCATTATACACCCATAGAACTCAATGTTTGGAATTGTTATAATTACAGGATTAATGCTTTGAACTTGATTATGAAACTTACCGAGTGTTAGAGTTTAGGAAAAGGTAATGCACAACATTGATGTCTTTTAAAATTCTATTATCTAGATTGTTTTTTTAAAACTACTTGAGCTTATAGAAATTATCTCATGGTTCTCAAAATATTTTTTGCATACTTTGCTCGAGACTACCAAAATGCTGGTTGGGGATTGTGTTGACGGTCAAATATTGCATATTATCCCCCATTTATATCTTGGTTTTATGAACATGATATTGTTTAATGTTCTATTTTACTCATGTTTGTATTGCAAGGTGAATTTAAGAGCTTGTATTGGAAAGGGTGCTAAAAGCATGGATTTTATACTTAAGAATTATCAAGGCAAGGAATGGATCTTAGGAGACCAAGATTGAAGAATTCACATGCTAAAGATCTAAGAAAATCAAGTGAAGAATGAAGAGAATCAAAGATTTGAAGTGAAGAAAAGGAATCCTGAAATCGTCCTGAAAAAGAATATTTTGAAACTCTGGGTCATTTTGTAAAATTGCGCAGAGTGAAGTCTATTTTGAAAAACTTGCAGAGTGAAGTCTATTTTAGAAAACTACGTAAATATGAGGCGGTTTTTAGAGTTTTCCAACTAGGTGCGAAAGTTGGAGTTCCACAACTATAAATAGGACTCCCTAGGATGTTCCTAGGCATCTTCTAGAGTTTAAGGAGTGGAGCAAAAGGGTGGAGAAGTCATCGCCAAGAGTTTTTCTTTTTCTTCCTTAGTTGTTTTCATGTTTTTCTTAAGAGATTTTGGTCCAATCATGTTTATAATTGGCTAAACCTCTTAGCTAGGGCTAAGATGTGAAACTTGTAGCATGTTGGGATGTTTCTATTGGTTTGATTCATGTTTATATTGAACTCCATGGATTTTAATTTGATATTTATGGAATACTTTCAGTTTTTAATGGTTTATTGTGACTCAAATTATAGTAGATTTGTAATAGCTTTGAGTATTTTCTTTTTCTAATTTGAGATTATGGAATTAGTAAGTCTTGTTGTTCACCATCGTCCCTTGGGCATGGTAGGGTGATGGAATCCTTCCTAATCTTCACAATTCTCCTACTTTGAGATTATGGGATTGGTAAATCCTGTTATTTGCCATGGTCTCCTGGGCATAATTTGGTGATTGAATCCCTGCCAATTATCATAGTTCTCCTTTATTGAGAATTAGGTCAACGGAAGTTCAGATTTGGTTTTATTGATATATTTTCCAATTGGATAGGATAGGACTCCAATTCAAATTGTGTTAATTAAATTAAGCAAGAGGGCTCCCTTATCTTTACAAGTAGATTATTAGCACCATAGGTCCCACCTTTAAATTCTTAGTTTTAATTATTTAATTCACAATTACTCTCTCAGTCACATCAGAATTAGTTTTACATCTTCTTCTAGTTCTACTTCTAGTTAATTTCAGAAACGCACAAAATCGGTCCCTGTGGATTCGACCTCGATCTTACCGAGATTATTACTACATCGCGACCCTACACTTAGGGTTGTGAACAGCCTTATCCATGGGGCTAGCTTGCCCAACCGCCCTCATTGTCAGGCGAGTTAGAAAGAATGTCAGATCTTGAAGGTATGAGTGAAGGAACTGATCAATACTAGTCAAGTCAAGGAAAGCATGAGTACATGTATTGTGTCAGCTCAAGATCTTAATGCCAAGTACGAGAAAAGGTCTAATAAACATCCACATCAGAAGTTATCTTAGTATCATGAGCCAAGTTTCTTGAGTAACTCGAGGACGAGTTTTTTTAAGTTGAGGGGTCTAATGTAAGGCAGGTCGCGGATACTCTCATGGTTAGACCAAAAGAAGGTGACTGTAAATTGATAATAACTTTTGATTTAGGTATCGTTACGGCGTACTAAATTGAGTATCAAGAATCGAAGCAGCACGAGAACTCGAGGACGAGTTCTTTTGAAGTGGAAGGGACTGATGTAGGGCAGGTCGCGGACACTCTCATGTCCAAGATGAATTAGAGAAGGCCCGATCCGAGGCAGAAGTCATCAAGACCATCAGAACCTTAAAACAGACATATCTCACAAACTGGAATGAATTACTCGACATACCATATATGGTTTTGGGGTAGGACGAGCTACTTTAGCCAGCTAACTCGGCCATGCCGGGTTACCTATTTCGAATTTGCGAGATTCCATCATATTGACAGTCGAATTGCATGTTTCATTCCGATTTTATTATAAATAGTAAGTTTTAGTTTGATTATAACTCTTCATCCATTCGGCTTTAGGAGTTGTGCCCAACATGAAAAGTGTTTAGAAAAATTAGGAGAATATGAGGTTAAGCCACATAGGACACTTACTATAAATACAAAATTTACTATTTATAATAAGTTACGAATTTAGGGAGTTTTAGTTATAGTTTAATTCCTAAACTTATTTCAAGTCTTGGTATCCCTATTTAAAGTTTCATAGACTCATTTATTTCAACTATCAATATTCAACAAATTTATTTTGACTTTTTAGAATTATTTTTAGTTTTTATTTTTCCTCATGGATTCGAGAAGTCTCTGTGAGGAGTCTACAAAAGCTTCGTGGATTCAAAGTAGTTATCCCCCCTGAAGAAGACGATGATCAATCTCATCACGTTCATCCCTGCGTTAGGCCATCAGTCTTCCGCAAATAAGCATCCTGTCCGGTTGTCCTTCCATCAGCGAGCTGTCCGACCAATTTCCAATCTTCTGCCATTTTTTAGGATTAATTGGTACATAATTTCTCCTACCCTCTATCCTTTGGTGGAATGATTAGGATGATGCAGACAATGTGAATCTGGAAAGGCACAGATTCAATTTAATTAGGACCAGGAGTGTAAAGGTCTAGAACGATTCAGCCCTTGTATTATCATCCATATAGACCATCAATTTAGTAGAACATGATCATATGATAATCTTTCAATCAAAGTGACTTCAACATATTAAGGTTAACTAATCGGGTTGTACGGTACGGTATCTGCACCAACTAAGTTAGGGTCTTTCCATCTCCGCATCTCATTCTCTAAGACCATCTGGTCAGATTTGGCACTACAACAAAAATGGGTATAGCCGACGCTTTGGCAGGATCATTTGCCAGTGCTAGGTAAAATCAGGCGCTGGCAAACGATCTATATAAATAGAAATTTAAAAAACCCTACTCGATCATTGTAATATTCTCAGCCCCATACTCTCCTTCTCCCCGCCCCACTCTCTCTCTCTCTCTCTCTCTCTCTCTCTCTCTCTCTCTCTGCAACTCCACGACAGAGGCCGACTCTCTCTCTCTCTCTGATCTCTCTCTGCAACTCGACGACCTATATTCTACTGCAACTCCAATAGCTACCCATCACGACTCTCTCTCTCTCTCTCTCTCTCTCTCTCTCTCTCTCTCTCCCCCCCCCCCCCTTCTACCAAGCAAGAGCTCTCTCAATCGAGTGGTGAAGCAACCTCCATACGTGGCACAATCACTCTCGGACTCCCTCTCTCAGGTATCTCTCTCTCTCTCTCTCTCTCTCTCTCTCTCTCTCTATTTGTGTGTCAATCTTGAGCTCAATCTCTCTCTTGAGATCAAGTATCTTCAATGTTGAAACCCTAATTAGGGATTTGCAACATTGAAACCCTAATTAGGGATTTACTATGTTGAATCCCTAATGGGTGGATACGATTCATCATTTGGGAATTCTTTCATTGCAGCTCAAATTACAAAACCAACCACATTGAAATTCTACCCTCCGTAAGCAAGGATTTTCTAAAGAGTTCAATAAGGAATTATCCACTAGCTTCAAATGGCGTGGGGCCCACCGTGAATTTTGAGTGTCATCCAACCTGTCCAACATGTTAGGCCTGGATGCCAAAATCCAGCCTGATTGGTAACTCAGGTGGGCCACAGCAAAGGGGAAAATGGGGGAGATTAGGAAGAGAGATGCCGACCATAGAAATTTGCAAATGGAATGTGGGGTCTAACGTGTTTTGTATATGTCATCCAACCCATTCATTAGGTTCATCTCATCAGGATGAATGGAAACACCGAAACTCAAACCATTCCTAATCTTAGACAAGAAAAAGAGTGAATATCTATGTTTTTGGCATGATTTTACATGGATCCCTAAAGTATGTCCCACCTGAGTTATGGATCTAGACGATTCTTTATGTGTAAAGTGGAAATAAGGGGCCCCACCAGATTAACAGTTTGGATTCATTATGGGTGGACCCCACGCGGCTTTAACATATGGGTAATTGAAATCCGAGAAATTAGTCTTCAGCAATAAGGATGGAAGTGGTCCAGGATAGCCGACTGCCTATGCTCAATGTGCATTGGGCTCAATCTAAGCTCAGCTTAAGCTAGCCCATGGTGGCATTTTCAGAACCTATGACTATTGAGGAGGGCTTGAGCCTACCAGAGTGCATGATCTGCTCTGCCTAACCTTGCCTGGGTAGCTTAGGTGTGCATGATCCCATCATTAGGTAGATGGGCCTAGAGAAGGTTACACTTTGGAGAGTGTATACATGATCCCATCATTTTGAACCAATGACCGATTCAATTTGGAAACTTTCCAAAGCAGAACTCATAACCCATATAACCACACTATCAAGCTTTTGTACATGAATTTACTGATTAATGCATGCATTTATCTTAGCCACAAAATTGGGAGTAATAGAAATATGAGTTATCTCATATTTTTCTGTAGAATTTTGCAATGTTTATCTTAATAAAAATAGAAATCTTATCCAGAAACAACAGAGAATCTTCATGGTCATAGATGTTGAAATGGTTCAAGAGTAATCAAGATAAGTTGGTTCCAGTACTTGGCCATTCAGATGAGTTTGTTAGTTTATTCTTAACTATGTAATGTCTATAAATCAATCTATACAGCTACATTCTTGATCATGTTATGTTTTCTCAAGTTTCTCTTGTTCCCTGATTTGCTATAATTCTATTTTTTTCCTCATTCTTACCATTTCTGGTGCAGGGTGTTGACCCAAGAATCAAGGCGGAGGTTTGGCCTTTCCTACTTAAGAGCGTAAGATTTTTCAGCCTTTATACTTTTACTACATGTCTGTTTTTAATTAGTTGGGTTTCCGGTGGTGCTATGTAGCTTATAATTTTCTACTATCATTTCAAATTATCTGCCATAGCATTCTTCACCTGCAAGTTATGATAAAAATCTAGATTGCATGGGGTCGTACTACTAAAGAAGTCTTCCGAGTCAAAGCCTAAACAATTTGGGATATAAGATTTTCCGCTTTGTTATGAAAATGTTGTGCATTAGTGATGTATAATTTCTATTATTGGCTGGTATTAACAGGATGGTTTTTCATTAGTTTGACAAATTTCCTTTATTTGTGCAGCTATGACTTAAATAGTACCTAACCATCCATTTTATAGGCTATTTGTTGGATGATTAGAATATTTGATTTGTGTGCTTTTGAAGTGTGGTCCAATTTTAGTGAAATGACACACTGTAAAGATGGAGTACAAAAGCCTTGTGAGCAGTCCATGTTATTTTCATAAGCTAACCGTGTCTGTTGGTTATCAAAGGAAGCCATGGCCAATCAAAACCGTCACTTTTATGACCAATTAATGATTTGGTTAAAGTGTTTGGTTTTTTATGCATAAATGGACACATTGACTGTCTGTGTAGCTTTTATGGCCAATTAATGATTTGGTTAAAGTGTTTGGTCCATGTTTTGTCTTCCCGATGCATTTATAAAATAGAACTAATTAACATAAGTTTGAATAAATTTCAGTAAATTTCTTTTGAAAAGCAGCCCATTTGGTAGAAGAGGTAACACCTCTAGCCATGCTCTCTGAGTAGTAGCTCCTTTGGAGCCTGCCTTCACGCTGACCCAAGGGTCCTAGTGTGAAACTACCAAATCTGCTTGTTGAGTCTAAAAGAGAGGCTCAGTGTTGTTTGTTTTTATTTGGTAGTCTTATTTTATGCTTATACCTATGAAGGCACTTAATATAATAGATTTGATATTGAATTTGGTATGCTTATAGGAGTTGAGGCAAGGGGCTTTATATTCAGCCCTCCAATTATGTTAGTGAATGGTGCAAAGTTTGTTCCTTTAAGAAAATCAAGAAAATTACCAAGTATTATTCATTAATCTCTTCCATAAATAATTGATCTTGCTTAATTTATATTTTTTTCGTTTCATTTATATGCTTTCCTAGAGGCCCAACTTGTAACTCCTCAGAACCCGCTCTGCCGTAAGATATTACGGTGTATGACGGTTCCTAGCAGGTTAAGTTGTAAGTTATTATATAGAGTTGGTTAGATATCTCCTATTTTTGTAAATGATGTTAATAATTGGATGATGAATGATACTTGTCATTGAGAATGACAATAAACAACTTATTATATATATATATATATATATATATATATATATATATATATATATATATATATATATATATATATATATATGTTATCCTTGGAGGATTTATTTTTTAATGGGGCATGATATTCTTGTAATCTATGGTATGGTGCCCCAATATTGCTCGTATGTTACTAGTATGTAGTAGATATTACTAGGTTAATTTATCAAAACAAAATTTGTTTCTTTAGTTTAAAATGCATTCTGTTATTATTTAGCTAGACGATGAATGCCAATTGCGATTGATTATGTAATTGTTTAAGTATAGGACGCCCATTTGAGAATTTTTATGTGGCCAAGTATAGATATAGTGTGCTTTTGGAGGCATAAAAATTCTCAAATTGTCCTATATTTGGACAATTCAAGGTTGGATAGATTAGAATGCTTTCGGTTTCCTGATTTAAATGCACATGTTAGTTCTGCGTTGTATCTATCCTTTTCTCTCTGGTTACATTTCTTATATTTATTTCTAATGTTAAATATCCTCACATTATGTGGATACTTGACATGAGAATCAAATGCAAGATCAACGTATCCGAAGAGACATGGGGATATGCTGTCGGAATTTCGGTGTGGGCATTTAATTGGGAACATAAAAGCATTACAATTTATCCAGTCTTGCATGGGTAACTAATTTAGTTAGTCAATTGGAGATACCATTAGAGATTCTATTAGATGCCTAAATTGTGGTTGCTTGTGGGGTGAGCAATAATGGTGCTTGTTTCATTCTAATTTATCTCTTTAATACTCTCCCTTAAATTTCTCTTATACCCATTCTAGTTTATCTCTCCTATGAAGCTTTGTTGGGCCCACGTTGTATTTCAACTAACTTGTTGAAGTGGCTGAGGAACATAGTGATGGATAAGAGTTGGATTCATTTGTTAAGGTATATCAGCAACTTCTCCTTCCAGTTGTTGTGGCCCAATGGTTAAGATGCATTATTTGATATGTCCTCCAATTGCATTGAATGATTTAGAGTAAGCAATACATACTTAAGTGGAGCTATGGAATTCATAGACTTTGCATTTACAAATACAAGTTATATAGGGAGGATCCTATGTCCATGTAAGAACTGCAATAACAACTTCTGGGCTTGTCACAATAATGGTTACAGTGCTTTTTTTTTTTTAGTTTTTATTTTTTGTTCATTTTGCGTTTGTCTACTTTCAACATGTGATACAGTCCAAGTTAGAGTTTGACGCAGATGCTAAGACTGTTGAAGTCAATTGGTAAAAAATAGAGGGAATGGAAAGGTAAGTTAAAGAAACTCCACTACTCTTCTCATGAGAATGATGAGGAGCGGCTCGCAGACCTTGATGAGTGGGTCTAAGTGGATCAATGGAAGACCCTCATTCAGTTTTGGAACTCTGAAGAGGGGAAGGTATGCCTCACTTAATTATAGAATTATACAAAATCTTTTGTTGATATCTTATAATTTACTCTGTCGGTGTGTCACATATAAGCTTATTCTAAAACAAATATAGAGAATCGGAAGAAACAACTGATTAACCACGTGGCAGGCTCAAAGAGTTTTCCGTAAATATGCAAGGAAGAGGTAAATTTTATTAATAACCTGACCAACAATGTTAGTATGTTTGTATTATATAACTTGTTTACATAATAATAGAGAAAAAAGGCCAATGGGGAGGGTCTGAGCCGAGTAGATATGTTTATATTGACTCATACATGCAAAGATGGAAAGCCTGTGGATGAGGCCTCATCAATAGTAATGGTATGTTAATGTCTTTACATGCAATAAGAGCTCTATATAAATGTGTAGCAACAACTATAGTATTTACGCATTAACTGTTACCATGTGATAAATATTATTGTAGGCAAAACTTAATGAAGAAATATCTCAGCAACCCAAGGCCTCACAAAGTAGAACGACAAGGAATGATCTATTATCTCAAGTCGTGAGAGAAGATAGGCATGGCCGTGTCTGCACTTATGGGGTTAGGACCATCTCTATTTGATTTGTGGGACGCAACATCCAGCCAGCAAAGGATAGCCCCCATTGCTCAGAGGAGAGGTGAAAGATATGAGGAACTACATGCTGAAATAGTCTCTCTAAAAGAAAATATAGTTGCACTCTTATCCTTAAGAAAAGTGAAATGTCATCCCTTAAAGAAACTATAGTTGAAATCTCATCCGCAAGATATGTTAAAATTTCTTCCTTAAAAGAAACTTTGATGAAATTGATAACCACTATGAATAATGCAAACAATAACCCACCCACAGTATTCGGTGTTGTAGCTAGTTCTAACATGAACCAAACATCCTCATCATCAAACCATTGGGTGACCTCTCGGGTAATTATATTATATACATGTATATATTTACATATGCACTATGTCCTAGATTATATATAGTTTAGTTGGTATATAATGATTGATATTGATTTATCATTTGCAGAAACACTCGACGAATAAGGGGAAGACCACGAGTTGCACTAGTGCCAAGGTAATTCCTTATACCAAGTGAATAGTTCTTTTATTATATTTTGATGTTATTGTGCTCTTAATTAGATGTGGTATACAGATGAGCGTTTATTCAATACAATGTAGTTTATCAAATAGTGAATTTTATTTTGTAGATTGTCACTAGAGTTCTTCTTACAAGTATCATGAAACCCGGGCTTACTATTGCTAAAGGAGTTGTTTTGAGCAAGGATCCGCTCACAAAAGTAGGGGGGCATGAACTTAGAATTGGTTTTTTGGGAAGTATTAATTCAGGTGGCAATAGTACAGGAGGAGGTTTTGCTAAGGCCCTATGGACGACATAAAACAATTAGGGATGTTATTGGAACGAGTATTGTTTGGCCCTCTATTATGTGTAAGGTAAGATTTTTTTTTATATTATTTTTTGCCATATACAATAGAATTTCTTATACAAGATTGTGAGTACCAATTAATTTCTTTTTATTGTTTTGTTTCGCAGGTTCAAGGAGAGATGGATTGAGCTAAATGAAAGGATCTCTCTCTCTCTCTCTCTCTCTCTCTCTCTCTCTCTCTCTCTTGTCAATGTTTTATGTTTTGTGCATGGGTTCAGGATTGATGTGTGATTGGTTTTGGATAGAAAGTGTTTGACTCTAATTTTACAATTTGGATTGACTTAAGATCCAATACATATGATAGGTTGGGTTACTAAATCAACAAGTCAAACAACATGATGTACTCTTGTTCTTATCAATTTTCTTTATAACTCAATGCAACTCTTGTTCTTTCCATGTTTCTTTACACCATTAATAGGAGGGTGTTTACCTTTTTTATTGTATTTTTTGAGGCATTGTTAGATGATGGAAGCCAAACAAAGGAGAACAACTACATTTATGTAAGTATTGTTGTTGTTATTCTTGGTGCATATTTGTAGTATTATAAGTCTTAAGCTCCATTTGGTCATCACATCAATCTTTATGAATATAAATTTTTATCAAACTAAATGGATCTTAAGCCCTTTTTTAACTCTGCCAATGCAACTACTTGCATTGCCGGTCCCAAGCCCGGGTAAAGGAGGAGGGAGAAGGGCTTGAGCGTCACAAAGTCAATAGCAGAGGAAGCTTAGTAGAATTGGCTATTCAAAGTAGACCTGAAATAAAGCAGGTATCTTTAAAGTAAGTTTTCTATGATTTTTGTGTTCATGTTTAAAATTCATAGATTCTGCTACGCCTGTTCTAAGTTTTCTATCTTTAAAATCATGTTTAAAATAAAGCAGGTTGAAGAACCAGCCACATCATAAGATCATCTTAGTGGAAGTCTGAAATGGCTTGCACAGGCAGGATATGATGCCACTGGAATGTCCACCTAGCGGGTCAGTCATGGATTACTCAGGGTCCAAAAATGACTTATTCAGATGATCATAAATTCATGACTATGCAATCAAGATCCTGCAAGAAAGATATGTATGTCACATTCAAAGTCCATAAATTCTACTTTGTATGTTTAGGATTTGTCTGATCTGATCATCATTGTTTTTTGGCCATGAGCAGTATAAGGTGCTATCGATTGGATGGTCCAGTATGACAATAAGACCATTAACATGTCCGGTAGGATGAATATGGTGGTGCAGAGATGTACTGGACATTCCTCTAATTGATTATTTTTTATGTCAATGGTCCTATTATGTTGTATGGTTCCATTTTCTTGCAAAGCCCTTTTTCTTGCTGTCCTATGGCTATACTGGCATAATGGATTTTTTTTTCCTTCCCAACTGCCAGATCCAAAATTCAGCAAAACATCAAAACCTCATAGCCATTTGGTTGTGGTAATCATTGGAGCTGTTGTGGCAATCATGTTTGTTTTAACTGCATTACTTCTCTGGCTATACTGTTATAAGAGGAAGGAAATTAACTGGACGATCGGATGCATCTGCTGGTGGAATCAAACACTCGCCATTTTTCTTTGCTTCTTCCATTTTCAACACAAGTGCAAGCATTTCTCTGCAAGATCTTCATTCTTCATCCAAAGGTTCATTGCATTTTGACGCTTCTTATTTCTTAGTTAACAAACCAGAGCTTGATTTCCAGATTTATTCTCAGGCCCTATAAATTCTTTACATTGTAAATGAATTTTCAAGTTTTTTTTCCCTTACAGAATCTGGAAATAGTGCCATTAGTATGTTCAGTTCAGATAAAGCAACTGTTTTTCAATATTATGAAGTTTGTGATGCCACTTCAAACTTTAGTGCATCACACAAGCTTGGTCAGGGATCCTATGGGTCTGTCTATCTTGGAAGATTAAAAGGCATTGTAAGTACGTTGGTTATTTTTCTGTCATTGAGTCATTCTGCATCATAGTATATATTCCATTAATGTGTTCAATATATGTATGTATGTTTGTGTATATGTGTATATTTGCCACTTATAGGGCCATACATAGTATTGATTAGTGAAACAGGAATGGTAAAGCCAATCCCAAATAGTTGTGAGGATATGATGATAATGATGGTGATGATGATGTATCTTTATATTTATGTAGGAAGTGGCTGTCAAGCAGATGAAGAATAAAGTCAAAAGAGTTCTTGGCAGAGCTTAACATCCTCTGTAAAGTTCATCATAAGAACTTGGTATGGTTTTGTTTTCTAGTAGCAGATGATCTTTTTACTTTTATCCACTTCAGGTGATCCTCTTTTATAGAACTTCTTACTGAAAAATTATCACGTAATTTTTCCACATTTTCAATTTCAATTTCTCCAATTTTTTGTTTTTATTATGTAAAATCTGCTTGGTCCATCAGGTGAGAACCTTTATTTGGACCTTATATAAGAACGGCCATATGTTACAAATGGGAACAATGTAAAATTGATCCAAAAACACTAAGTTCATATGGTGTGGCCTGCCTGGATTTTGTATTAAACAGGTTTTCATAATTTATCTTCATCCTATTAAATTACATGTGATTAATGAGTTACGGGACATTTGATTCATGCATTAGGTGACGCGAAATGTGCCGATGACCCGGCATAAAAAGTCAAGCTGTTCCACTCATGATGTGTGCCACATGTGTACATTGAATGTACTATAGGCAAGGGGCAGCCTACCTGATGAATTGAATGGCTTGATTTCTATTCTGGGCCATCTGTTAGGGAGAGTTTGGAAGCACATTAGAATCACATTTCTAGCTGTTATGTTTTGAGGGCAACCCCAACTGAAAGGACGGTTATTTGGGGGACAGGGTAAGTGGAATCCGCAATTGACAATATCAAATTTCCTCATTTTCTGCTAGAAAATCAATGTTCTGCTTCTTTCAAGTAGGACATGAGACAAGCGAACTATTAGTTTGGTGAGTAAGTGGAATCCTCATTTGACAGTATCAAATTTCCTCATTTTCTGCTAGAAAATCAATGTTCTGCTTGTTTCAAGTAGGACATGAGACAAGCAAACTATTACTTTGGTGGAATTGAGCACCCATATGGATTTCAAGATGCCCAAAGTCACTGTCCTAATTGTTGCAAATTGAGATATGGCCTATGATATGATCCTCACTAACATTTATGTTGTCTAAGACAGAGAACTGACAATGTTCTGAATTTTATTTAAAGGCCACGGTAAGGTGTTGCTTCTATTTACAGGACATTGGCCTCTATATGAAAGAGGGTGAGAAACCATCATTTTTTGAGCTTTCTGAAAGAGCAAACCTTCGCTGAGAAGTTGCCATCATCGGTTTATATAAAAGATAACATGAAGGTAAATTATCTGCCTGTTGCATTTTCTCAGTTCTTTGTCTTCAATGTAACGATTTTGAAATGATCTCATATTCATTATTGTCTTATTCATGTCAGGTTTTAAACCCAAATCATAGACCCTAAACCCTAGACCATCACAGTCACATATATACCCGCGGAATTTTCCATGCATCGATTTGTTGAATGCTACTTTTTGACTTCTTTTTCCTTGTGTGCAGGATTTACATCACTTCAGCCTAAATTTAGACCATATGGAGGATTTTTTATTTTTTAATTATTCAAGACCATTGTCAATTTATTGTAATAAATATTATATTTTTTTTATTGTGTAGTAATATAAATTTTGTTTAATATTCAGTTTTAATTGTACTGCATCATTTTTTATGTTTCAAATATTTTAAAAAATACAGGTTTCAGTTGAATTATATATAATAAAAAAATTTACTGGCTTGCTGGGGCCTCTCAAATCTAAATAAAAACTATTACCGGCACTTGTGTAGACTTGTATCGGCGCTTTTCCGTGAGAAAAAGTGTCCAAAAACCATGCTTTTACTGGCGCTTCTTTCAGAATTACCAGCAGCCACCAAAAGCGTCGGTGAAGTGAGAGTGGGCGCCGAAAAAGAGTACCCAATTACCGGCGCTCAAACAAGCACCGGGAAAAGTCACTTAGCATCTGCATAGGTTTTGTTGCCATACCCATCTACCGGCGCTTGTCTAGGGCCAGTAATAGTACTGCCGGCGGGTTTTGGAGCTTTTAACCGCCGCTAAAAGTCCCATTTCTTGTAGTGTGGGCATCTATCATGTCTTTGGATCTAGGCTTTGAGTCAAATAGGATCACTTAAATGTTCGGGCCCACCTGATGGATGGATTATTGCACACACATTTGCCACTTTGACACATGCATTGATGCGTAAACATGATCTCTTACACGTTTGTGGCTTAAAAACCTCATTGATTCACTATAATATAATATAGTATGCTATTATTATTGTTAAAACTAATTCGGCCTAACCCAAACCCAACAAAATTCTAACCAGGTCTAAGTTGATGGAACCACACCCAGCTAACCACATTTCTTAACCTATGCTAAAAAGATTGGACCTGACCCACTAAAATCAGGTCCGGTCCTTCATATATCTGCCGGTCTGCGTGCCTAATAGAGGCAACCGTAAGAGGTTTCCACTTAAGTCTTTTCAACTCACTATATCATCCATCAAACAGCCCAAATTTGGTGAAACCTCACAAAATAAAATAAAAAGTAGTAGTAGTAGTAGTAGTAGTAGTAGTAGAGAGAGAGAGAGAGAGAACATATAACACAATTATTTTCAACCATAAGCAGCCATAACAAATTGATATAATTAATTTTGGTCACCTGCAAACAGAACAAATGAAAGCCAGCCAAAATAGAGAGAATTTTAAGAGAAGAAGAAGAAGAAGAAGAAGAAGAGAAAAGAAAAGAGAGAGGAGAGGAGAAATTCCAACTTTTTCACCATCTATTCATTATATTCCAGGAGAAATCTTGTTTAAATAGACTTGTTCAATGCTGAGTTAATTCAAGCAGTTTATGCTTTCCCGCTAAAAAGCACGGCTGGTTTCAGGCACAAGATAGCCTCATCGTTCAATAACTTCGCCGTCTGCTCCACAGGCAATGTCACCGTCACCGTCCGTCCAAGCCCCTCTTCCGGCGACGGTAGCACCAAAATCAGCCCATCTCCCTCCACGTTCCCCACATGGTACGCCACATGCACCGGTTTCACATCCTTCGCAAACATGGCACTGTAAGCAAACACATGCTCCATGTTGGCACAAGTTAGCTCCGGCCCATACATCGTAAAGGGTGGTGCAAACCTGCCACCCTCGTCCTTTTGAGACTCCACCCAATTGATGGCAGACCAGTACTCTTCTTCCTCGAGGCCCGACACATGGCGGTGTATGAGCCCTGCGACGAATCCTAGTCCACCTTCCTCCATCTCTGCCGCAGTGGAGGAAACACCTGAAAAATGCAATGCATTGCCAAAGTAGCCATGCGGAAGCGGAGCATGCATAAGCTTCCTGAAGTCGATGCATATTGAGAGGGAGTGAGTTTCGACGTGCATAGGTGACTTCGCATGCATTACACGTGACCAGAACAATGCAGCGAGCATGTCGAATGGGGTGGCATCGGGACACTCGGCATGGATCTCTGAGAGGTGTTTCTTGACCATTGCATCTGAGAACCTGAACGTTGCAGTCGACATTTTCACTGGGGCTGGAGGTTTTGCTTTTGACTTGGATGCATAAAACTTGGCAGATTTTGTGTCAGTGTTGGGAGCGTCTCGGCCTCGTAGTCCTGGTGGGTGGAAGAAGGGAGGGTAGGCGATGGTGGAGCCTCGATGCACATCACTCCATGCCTTGACAAGAAGTGTAGCACATGTGGGGTCAGAAAGAATGTGGGTGCAGCTTAGGCCGATAGCTATCCCCCCACCTTCAAACTCGTTGATCTGCAAATGGAAAAGTGCATATTGTTCATTTCGAATAACATGGTTCCAGTCTTAATGAGCTCGTAATAAAAAAAAAACATACCATATGTAGTTTCAATTCACAACAGTTTCACATTCGTTTTTTTTTTTTTAAAATCAACCTATGTAATTTACTATTACATCGCAGCTGTGGGAGTTTTGTCTAATAACCATAGAAATAGATTAATGCCATCGTTGCCGCCATCGTCATCATCTCCTTATCCTAATTGATTAGATTAGGCTACATGAATCCTATTCCACCAATCCACTCTAGCAGGGTCTTAACATGCCCTAGCATGAGTTTGGAATGCCATATTGTTTGGATTCATGATGAGAGTTATGAGGTAAGTTTGATGCTAGCTAGCAAACCCAACTCAACCCTCCATCCGGGCTCGAGATGGGCAATGAGAGCATAAAACTCTCATATTCATAATTTAATAGACCAAGTTTATCACAATTAAGCACTAATTAATAATCTATCACATAGGTGGGCTATGATCAACTAGAGGAATAGACTAATGTAAGAGGGAGAAATCATATCTTCCTGTGAATTACAGGAATGAATGTTGGGAGGAGGCTAAAATGATGGTGATGATAATCTAAAAAATAATGTAGATTCTCTTAGGTCCCATGTTTAAAAACGTGGAAGAAATCCGCCATTCATCAACGTTCCTTGCTCCACACCATTTCCTTCCAATGTGTGTGTCCATCTGTATTAGTATGTAAAATTGGCATCTGTTCACCAAACGGCGAGGAAGTGTTTTGCAAGTAGTGGAGCAGCGAGAGGTGGTTGGAAAAAAGTGCATTTCTTTTGGGAGATATGCTAGAATATATCTCAATGGATTGGTATTGGATATGTCGGGACTAAGCCATTAGACCTGGTCCATGTTTGAAAGATCCAAGTTGTTTATACGATGGGCCTCTTTGTGGCTGGTTGTGTCTCTAGCTAACCCATTTAAGAGTAAAGCAGCTGAGTTATTTTCTCACCAACTCATGCAGATTTAAAATAAGATCATTTTAATGTAGTGCTGATTCAAGCCCTTAGATTGGAATATTTCAATCCCTTGATCATTTTAATTCTTTTCCTTTGAAAACGAACCACCGCCTCAACTGTTATTTTGTGGGAAATTTAACAAAAAGTTAGCATCTTGAAATCTCGAAGACTTTATGAGGCAACCATACTCGCCGTTTATCCCATCAGATCAAGGTTTAGATGGTTGAACATGACCCCAAATCCAATAGCTATGGTCCCATATAAAATACCTAGTAATGACGTGGGGACGAGGATCAGATACTTTAGCAAAACTTTTCTTTTGGTATGAGGCAGCCTCACCTGAAATTACCTAAGGGCCTGTTTGGGTGCCACTTAAAAATGAGTCCAATCTCATTTTAGTCAACAACAATTATGCATTACGGATCATATTTCTTTCTGGTAAGGATTAAAAAACCAACGGCCATGATCTCTAATGCAAAACTACAATAAACTAAAATAAGATGTACTCATTTTGAAGTGGCACCCAAACAGGCCCTAGTTGACCATTTAATTGTTTAAAAACTCTTCTCACCTGTCGGTATTTTTTTGCTGACAACAATTCTCAATATAGATAGTAGAGATAACAACAAACTTCCACTTCCAATTTTATCCCAAAACTGAGATGGAACTTATATACATGAACTCAATGAAATTGTGAGCAGTAACTATGAAAACTTGCATATTAATTCAATTGAAATTACTGCAAAATATATACACAACTAAGCAAGATTACACACCATAAGCAAAGATCTATTTTCCCATCTACGTATGCACAATTGTTACTATACACATACTATATTCAATCCCTTAACATCCCCTTAGACTCAAGGTGCTCTAAGAAGGTGTAGCTTGAGCTTGGAAGGCTAAAAAAAAAATTAACAAATTTCAGTGGCAGTCTTTAGTAGCAGGAAAGATGATTCCAAAGATCAGAGACGAAGGAAGATTCAAATGCAAGCAGATGGATGGTAATGGCTTTGACAGGTAGGCATCGTGACAAGGTCACAAGTAGGGCTAGAGGTTACAACTATAATAGATCTGGCATGATATAAGATTTAGTAAAATGGCAGTTTCATCAATGGTGAAGACCAATGTAGATGAATCAGAGATGATATAGGAATCTAATTTGTGGACAGAACAGCAAAAGGTAAAATTAGATCAATAAATAGAAAATTCAATCCATGGATAACTAATTGGATCAAGATGCTGTGGACCAGATATTCAGTCTGCAATGATAGGTGTGCCAAACAGGTTTGCAGATAGCAATTAGGGACTGCTTCCCATACATATTTGTTTTGACACACCGTACGTCAGGATTCGGATTTGACAGTCCAATGATAACTGGATGTCAGATCAGATCAGAGAGACGATGAAACAGCCAGAGCAGAACTACTGTCAATAGGTGATGTTGGGTATAGGCTGTAATGGTGGAGTTGCTGTCAAGATCCACTGGAGATTGCATGTTGCTTGCAGTGAAGATGACAAAATCAATGGCGATGATGGAGTTCCGTTATTGAAATAAGATCAACATCACATTTAAAAACTCTAAAGATGATAATGATGATGGGTTTAACTAGAGTAAGTAGTAATGGGTTTGGAGATGAGCTCCAATCAAGTTGGAAAGGCAGATTTCAAAGCTGGATTACAAGCTTATGAACAGTATAGTTTGAAGGTGGTGGATTAAGGCTCTGATACCATGAAAATTTGATGCCCCAATTCGTGGAAAGTAGGATATCAATTCCATTTAGAATACCTTCAAATATAGACGCAATAAATGTGTATACGCAAAATACATGCAATTAAACAAGATTATACAACAACTAAGCAAAGGTTTACCTTCATATCTATGTATAGTTGTACCGTACACATACGATATCCTATCATTTGACACTAATACCATTGAAATATCCCACCTTAACTAGGTGAGTTATCACAGTTATCACAATGAAAAGAAAAAAAAAAACTCCAATTCCCCGCAATCTAACTGATTTTATTTTTTATTTTTATTTTATCTTGATTAAATAAATTATGCTCTACCCTACATGAGTTCAACCACATAAGATGAAATGTGGACCTATTTTACTTATATGGGGTTTCATATCTTCCATACTTATCAATTTTGCATATTATTGAATTATTCATTATAGAAAGTTTATGCTATGTGAACATCTCTGTGTGTATCTGTATGTATGCATGCATGGGAAATGTTAAGATGGTAGTATTAAGTGGAAATGGGTCTCATGTGATGTGTGTTTACGATCCAACCTGTGCATCAAGTTGATGGGGACATCACCCGCATTCACACCACCACCCCTACACATGTACATCGCAGAAGGAGGCCCCCACCATCGATCTGGCTTGATGACGACGTCCAGGGAGGGCCTCCTAGCTAGAAGACAAGTTTTGGTTCAAAAAAAGTGGGCCCGATAGTCAAGAAAAGTCCATCTGGGATCTCATGATCGTGGCCCACTCGTCGGATTGATTTCATATTTTAGGTTTTGCTTATTGTTATTATTTAGAACATCATGAACACTTTAGATTTCTCTGTTTGATTTTTATTTTAGTTTACTTCATCGCCAAGTAATAGGTTGCGCACATGGTGCGAGTTTTTGGGATGTAGGGTTTTCTTACAAATAGGCATCCCTTGTAGCTTTTTTAATTGATTGAAGATTAATAAAAATTCTGCGTTTTCCTACTCTCTAAGTTGTGAAGCCTAATTGGGTGCGAAGCCCTCCCTTCATCGAAGGGTTAACTACCATAGTGTGAAGCCACATCTATCCCGATTCACCCCCATCCATCGTCATCTCTACTACCCATCTTCTACCATCCCTTCTTCTCATCTCACCCCATCATCTACACTTCGAATCAATCATCTATTGCAGCAATTCTCCTCCCCACAGCAGAATTTCAGAATTTGGCCCTACAGGAGGGCTAAAACTTCGAAGGAGCCCCATGTACAAACTGTACATCGGATCGAGCTGAGATTTTGAGGTTTTGGAGTCCATCTCTGGCCGAATAGGGCCAAGGTGGCCTTTTTCTGAATAGTGGGCTCCACACACGTGCGGCTGAGATCACAAGCACGTGCGTTTGGGCATTGTTGTTGTCCACACGGGCAGTACTTCTCTGATTCGTCTCTCTCCTCTCTTTCACTCCGCTTTCAACCAAAATCCCTAAACCTAACCCTAAATTACTCAAATATCTAATTTTATGCCCCTTTTCTTACCCTAGGGTTTCCCAAATTGGAATTTTTGAATCCCTTGGATTAGGGACTGATTACTATGCATGTGTGGATGATTATTTCTTATCTTTAAGTATCGTTTGGTACATAATTTTTATTGATCCAATCCTATCATGTGTAGGCCTGGACCCGCATAGATTCCCCTTAATTGAATGTTTGGACTTTCATGTGGGATATGGAATTTGTGTAATTGTTTCTGAACTAACGTGATCTTAAGCCTAAAATCTCGAATATCATATTTAATATTCATGTCCTGCATCACAAGTGCACCCAATCATATTAAGTGAGACCTAAAATCAAGTTGATCTAATCACCATGTGGGCCTCACAGTGGAGAGCTATGAAGAGGACATGCACTGTAACAACTACAAATTTCGTATTTAGGCAGGTCACACTTATTTCAACTATCTAATTAATAAAACTTGTTAAATATTTAGTTTTGTCCTTAAGAAACAAAACAAGCATGTTAGCCAACTAGTAAAGACTCTCCTAACCTAGGTTAGGTTGAATGATTAATGCATGTTGCGTAAATAATTCCTTTTTTTCTAGTTTACCAATGGTAGGTCCGGATTAGCTTAGAAACAAATCATGTATAATTGATAAACTTTACCAATGGTAGGTCCGGATTAGCTTAGAAACAAATCATGTATAATTGATAAATTATGTAAGACACAGGAGATTCGAATCAAACTAATTGTTTAGCCTTTTTTTAAATATCTGTTGACTGGCCAATGATCGGTTTCGATCTGACTTATGTGCCTAAAATGGACCCTAAATTGGGATCAAGAAAAATCCCCAATTTTTGGTTTGGTTCGTCAAAATCAAAGTCGAGTCCAAAGTCTGTCGGTTTGACCTGCGGCATCGTCGGTCCGTCTGACAGAACGAATTAAATAAGAATTTGACAAAGCATACACTCTGTCGTTCCAACCGGAAGCATGTCAGTTCGTTTTAGATCGACCGATAGTCATAGTCGGTCCAACCAATAGAGGGTAAAAGGGGCTGAAATGACAATCGATGCTTAGTCGATCTGACCGACAATCAGTCAGTCCAACCAATAGAGGTTGAAATGGATAATTATTATGATTAGCGAGAATCTGATTTAATAGATTATTTAAATTAGTAGTGAATAATTGATTATACTTGATGGGCTAGTCAATATAGGGTTTCAAAGCACTTTGATAAGATAAATACCCATTTGATTTATCAAGTGGGTTCCACATTAGATAGTATTGGTTTCAAACCCTTTGTTAAGGGTTGGATTTGAAAGAATCATATTGGATCATATTGTGAACCAAATCTGGAAAATTGATCATGATCTTGATCAATCAAAGGTAGGCCTCATCATTTGAGTTCACATAAATTTGAAAAGTAATTGTTGTTTGTATGATGCATCTAGGGAATTCTTAGATATTGTTAAATCTAGTTCAATTATTTTCACAAAATCAACCTCACCCAATTTCGAGGTAAGTGATCCCAACTTGTTTTCCTCTTCATTAGGATCAAGATAAGTTGCATGTTACATGTTGTATTTGGTTAATGTTCTATCGCGATGCTTGTTTGATTTGATTGGAGTTAGAATTAGTTATTATCTACCAACCGTTGTTTACATGTATAAATGTTTGATTTATTATGGTATTTGTACTCTAATTTTCATACTTGTATATGCTGGGAAATGCATTGTAACTGTAAACCATTAACAAATGGTGAAACCTAATCATCATCCATCACAATAAATGCATTGTGCCTGTTCAGCACATGCATAATTTATCTTGGGGAACCTCCCGGGATGGAAAGTTTATCCTAGTGCCTTGCTTCCAAATGTGAGCCATGCCTATGCCTACCGAATGGTGAAAGCCTGCTTAAGTGACGGATGTAGGTTGACAATATTTTAAACCTAAGCATATGGACGATTATCTCATATGATGCACTCTTACATCTCATATAATAAACAAGACTAAGGAAAATTAAATGCACTCTGTGTCTGTTTTACTATCTTAATTTTATGTGGACGAATCAAGATGGAAACCTTTACTAGGCCCGACCAGCTTACGCTTTATTGATGAAAAATAAGCAGATGTAACATAAGGCGAACCGTTGGCACAAGAGCAGGAATATGTAGCTGAACAGGCAAACGATCCACGGGATACGTGACCCTATTTGACCAAAGAAGAGCTTGTCGCATTAGACTGATTTTAGTTTCATTCATTTTATTTATTTAGGATTAGACTGTTTAAGTTATTGGAGCGATTTCTATTTTAATTCGTTGATTTTTAGGGATATAACGTTTGTTTACATTTTTGGGATGGTTATTCGTTTTATTTATTCCATCACTTGGAGACATGTTGTTCATTGAGATTTCGTTAGTTTGGTTTAGTGAACATGAAATTTATAGTTTTGGGGATTGATATTTACATTTGTATAATAACCCCAAATGGGTGAGTCCTTAAATGGTTCTGATAATTAGGAATGTATGAAAGTTGGTTTGTTTTAATGTGTGTGAATGATAGATGGATGGATGGATGGAACTTAGAGATTACAGCATGAATACGTGATTATTGCCTCTGAATAGCTTGCTTTTTTACCAGTTTGAGTACACTTAGTGTACAAGTCGTGATGCAGAACTCAGGATTGGGATGCACACTCAGTTTCCAAATTTTGAGCCCTGACATGCAACCATGGAAAAGGAATGTTTTTAGTATGAGGTATGTGTAAGTCATCAAACCCACCTTTATCCATACGTGTGCGCATGGATGAACACACGTTTGTATCGAGGTTTGGTAATCATGCGTGTGGAAGTATAGGCTGACAAGCGCCGGATTTCTAACAGGTGATCTAAACTGTTTAGATCTTTTGGCATAAAAATCAGGCCATCTCACACCTCGAGTAGGCAACAGCTATAAAAACAAATGAATAAGTGGAAAAAAGTATAACTGTTGATTTACTTGGTAAGTGGTGACCCACCTTGAACAGTGAAATTGTTTGCTTTCTAACGCAGAAAATCTAAGAGCCTGAAGAGTGTTGCCACTGTTGAAAAAAAAAGTATATTTTTATGAAAAACAAAGTTTAAAAACTTATTTTCAAAAACTTTAATTTTATTTGAAAGCGTTTTGTCACTGCCTATTTTATCTTATTCTTTTTTATATATGAAATTATTTCGATATCATGTTTGGAAAAACATCAGGTCCATTCATTAGGCAGGAGTCATACCAAACACTCACCGTCCTAATTAGATTAGGTCCGTACCCAAACCTTTGGACCTTGGGAACCCTTGTTATCCCCAAAATGGCAGTTGTTGTGTGGTAGATATAGTTGTCCACCGTTGGTTAGTGGCTGATCAATGGTGATGCTACCTGGAACAACTTTGACAATCAAAAGCAAGCTAGGTGAACTGTCAGTTGGTTGCTGGCCTAAAATTTGGTTTGTCCTTTTCTAAGGCAGGTTCCTCACGTTCCACAAATATACATAGTTCTTATAGGTTTGGTGGTTCAGCTAAGATCTGATCTGTTGAATTCAGGATCTATCGATTAGGTTCGTTGGTTATTTTTGGGACGTGGTAAGGATCTTTATGACATGACCGCTCGGATTTTCAATGCTTCTTGAGTCGCAAAAGAAAAAAAAACTTTATCCAGGTGAGGTACAATTCCAGGTTCTAGGTTGTCTAGATAATTGGCCAAGATATGATATGTTAGGTTTCAAATCTACCAGTTGGATCCATGAGCTATTTCTGGGACATGCCAAGAACTTTTGCCCTTCTACCAGCTTAAGTAGTTTCTGAGTCGATCAAAGATGGTTTTATTGAAGTCCCTCTGAAGTTCCAAGAATAGTTTTCCTCATTCTCGGTTGGGTGTCTACAGTAGCTCATTAGATTGTTATTAACACGTGTATATATATTTTTTATTATATATATTGAGATTTTTCAATATTTGAGTTTATATAACAAATGTGATCAGTTCGTGATAATGTATGTACATAAATATTCAAATTTGGCCAAACGATCATCTGTTCATTACCTGACTGGAAGCCAAGCTTCATGGTGAGGCAATTGTCTAGGGCATGATGGCTATTTGTTTATCACTTGACGGGAATCTAGCTTCGTGGCGAGACGCCTAATGAAGGCAGATCTTCAATTTGTCACTTCATTAGGCTTTGTGGCAAGACAGTCATAAATAAGGTCTATATGTTTGTTGCTAAGAATCGAACTTTGTAAGTAAGACAATCGTTGGGTGCCACGTTGTTAGAAATCAAGGCGAGAGCCAGGCTCGTGGTGAGACGGTTGTGATTTGATTTCTTCATCACATTGGTCGAGAGACCTAAGCTTCATGACGAGGCAACCAACAAAATTACTTGGCACATAGCAAGAAAGCCCCACAGCCTTCCATTCGGGACTGTGGGGCTTACTTAGCACGTAGTAGGAAAGCCTCGCAACCTTCAATTCGAGAGACCTAAGCTTCATGGTGAGGCAACCAACAGAATTACTTGTACATACCAGGAAAGCCCTACAACATTTGATTTGAGAATGAGCAATCTTCCTAGTGATCCAGCGGTGTGTTCATGTATGTAGAATGGAGGGATAAGTATATAATCGGTCCATGCTTTCTATAGCATTGGGTTGGCTAGCAGTGGGGTTGGACCCAATTTAAAGGGCATTCATGAGGAGACGAGGGATAAGAGTGTTCAACTTTATAGAGGAGTTGTGTTGGATTGATATGGGTCTGGAGCTCTTCATTCTTTGTTTTATTTATAGGCATGTAAGGCAGTTGTTGGAAAATTATAATCAGAATCCATCTCCATAATCTTCTCTTGATTAATTTGAAAATTAGTAGCTGTGACTTATTACATTTTTATCTTCAGGATGACTCTACATGATTTTCATGTAATTAGCCAATCACTTAACAAGTGTGGCTAATTATATTTTTTCATGTATCATTAAGTATATCATCTACAACTATCTAAACAATTATGCACACTCTCTTAGGCCATTGCGTAGATTATGGCCATTCATGTTCTGCCACGTGTATATTACAATTACTTTTAATTTATTATTCTAATAAAGACTTTACATTTATTATTTTGTTAAAGATTTTGGATTTATTATTCCACAATCTCCACTCACTATGATCACATCCTTAAATTTTTAATTTCAATTTCACTACGTGTGTGTGGTGGTTACCTTTTCTTATCTATTTTGTTGTATGACACGTGTTTCATGGTAATGGCCAACATGGCCACTAACGTTCATTCTTCTTCCGATCGTGATGGCCATTGTCCATCGTCAGTCTTTCTTGCAAATTTTGTCATTTTAACGGTCGTAAGATATATATATATATATATATATATATCTTCATCTTAATTGAGATATTATTGTCACATGGTGTCTTCTAAGCCATCTATGTTGCCAATGTCAAATTAGATGTAAACAAGAAGACATAAGTTGTTAGGGAATTGCGGAAGCACACTGACGAATCGAGCAAACTGCTACCAATTGCACAACCAAATCCAAACACAAATAATCCAAATTTTATGTGGAAAAACCCTTGCAGAAAAAAAAAAAAAAAAAAAAAAAAAACATGGCATAAAGCGATGAGTATGCACTATGAAAGCAGATATTACAAGAGAGAGTGTTACCGATTCAAAGAAGCCTCGAATCCACTTCATAAGCCCTGTCTATGCCCTTAAAACCCTTAGGAACAAATTAGAAAGCCCTAGAACTCTTTTACCACTCTCAAATCATGATTACACCTGTTATATATATATATATATAGTATCACAATCAAAATAGAAAACAAATCTCGCATTTACGCAATTTTATGCGCATGCGCTTGATGGGATCTTCGATGTCATTGACAATTTGTCAATGGCATCAAACACCTTCGACATCGAGTAACAACACCAAAACGTTCCAGTAACTAACATGGATTTATTTTATTTTTTTTGGATTTTTCATGGCATTAAGAATCTGTTGATGGCATCGACCTCTACTCAATAGCATCAAGTGGTTTATCGATGGCATCAACAGACCCTGTTTATTACAGATTTAAGAAATCAACAACAATCTCCACCATGTCTTCAATCTTCATTCGTCATAGCTCATTTTCCTCATCTCTAATTTTGTCTTGCATCGTAGCTCCACCATCGCTTCTCATACACACTCTATCTTCCATTTATGCCTTCACTAAACCTAGAGAATTTATACAGAACTTGAACTTCTTTGTGGGAACCACCTTAGTAAGCATGTCAGCTAGATTCAAGCTCATGTGAATCTTCTCTAAAGTCATGCCTCTTTCCTCAAGTACCTATTGGATAAAATGGTGATGCATATTAATATGTTTAGTTCGTGAGTGATAAACATAATTTTTAGCCAAATTAATCATGCTTTCGTTGTCACAATTAACCAGCACAACCTCCTACTGAAGCCCTAACTGATTTATCATCTCCCTCAACCAAATACCTTCCTTGAATGCTTTTGTCACCGCCATATACTCAGGTTTGGTTATGAAAGGAGCCACCACAAATTGAAGCTTCAACATCTAATTGATCACTCCACCCGCTATCACAAACAATTAACTGAAAGTCAACCTTTTATTATCCACACTGCCCCCATAATAAGAATCCACATAGCCTATTAGCTTGTCCCCTGATTTCTCAAATGATAAGATGTAGTCCTACGTACCTCGAATGTATTGAAGTATTCATTTCATTACCTCCCAGTATTGCTTGCTGGGGTTAGACATATATTTGCTAACAACACCCAGCGCATGTAAAATATCTGGTCTTATACAGACTATGGCATAGATCAAGCTTTCAACTATGCTCAAATAAGGAACACGAGACATAACATGCTTTCTTCATTGTTTTAGGACATTGTTCAGAAGAAAGATTAAAATGAGCCCCGTGGGGAATGCTGACCGGCTTTGCCTTGCCCATCCCAACTTCATCAATACCTTCTCCAGGTATTCCGCCTGAGATAACCATAACATGCTCATCTTCCTATCTTTATGTATGTCATTGCTGAGAACCCTCTTTACAGCCCCCAGATCTTTCATCTCGAATGTCCCCGATAACTGAGTCTTTAGTACGTCAATCTCAGACATGCTATGACTGACGATAAGCATGTCATCAACATACAATACCAAAATAATGAACTTCACATTACTTAGTGTCTTGTAATAGGCACAATGATCATACTCACTCCCGTTAAACTTTTGACTCACCATGAAATTATCAAATTTCTTGTACCACTCCCTAGGTGACTATTTCAGGTCATACAACAACCTCTTTAACCTGCAAACATTATTATTTGCCTGTTATATTTCAAAACCTTCTAGTTGCTTCATGTAAATCTACTCTTCAAATTCCCCATGCGAAGGCAATCTTCACATCCATTTGTTCTAACTCAAGATCGTATTAGGCAACCAGCGCCAACACGAATCTAATAAATACGTGCCTCCCCACAGGTGCGAATATCTCAACGAATTCAATACCTTCTCTTTGAGCATATCCCATCACTACCAACCTTACCTTATACCTACCATGTTTCTTCTTGAAGATCCACTTGCACCCAATCGCTTTACAGCGGACGAGAAGCTCTACCAACTCCCATGTCACATTCTTGTATAAGGAGTCAATCTCATCATCTATCGTTGCTTTCCACTTTTGGGTATATGGCTTATCAAGAGCCTCCTGAAGACTACATGGATCTCCCTCATCTGTAATAAGGAAAAACGCGAATTTTAAGATATCCATATATCTTACTGGTAACCTGTGATCCCTTAGCAGATTCCTTCTCACAATTGACTGCTCCACATGCTCTTATACATTTATATGCGTCTCAATATCAGCATGTGTCTCATCTCTATCTATTTGAATATCCATAGTTAACTTTTCCGCTTCCTTGTGTTCATCCTTACGGAACAAGATCCTTTGTCAAATTTGAAGCCGCAACTAAGGATGATTTTCCGTGTGACCCGGTCATAAAACCTGTAGCCCTTCATACCACCACCATAGTCGACAAAGATGTACTTTTTAGCCTTTTAGTTCAGCTTATCTTTCTCAATTGACGATATATGAGAGTAAGCACCGCAACCAAATACACACAGTCCCGAGTAATCTACCTGGTAACCACTCCACACTTCTTCTAGAATCTTACATTCAATGGTTGTAAAAGGAGACTGATTCACCAAGTAACAAGCAGTGTTAATGGTCTCAGTTCACAATTCCTTGCCCAACCCAGCATTATTAATCATGTATCGGGTCCTCTCTACGAGAGGTTATTTCATCCGCTCTGCCACACCATTCTGCTCTAATGTACGGTGCACTGTATTGTGCCCCACGATCCCTTCATTTTTACAATACCGATTAAACTCCTCAGAAGTGAATTCTCCATCATTATATGTCCTCAACACTTTCGCCTTTCGACCTGACTGTTTCTCCACCATCGTTTTCCACTGTTTGAAGTTGATGAAAATATCAAATTTATTTTTCATGAAATAAACTCACACTTTCTTAGAATAATCGTCCATGAATGTGACAAACCATGATGACCCTCCACCAAAAACCACGGGCGACAACCCCTGTACATCAAAATGCACAAAATCAAGAACACCCTTACAAACATGTTTTTCAGACTTAAAAGACAATCTTGATTGTTTACCATATATACAATGCTCGCATATGTTAAAATCAATGCTTTTAAAAATTGAAATTAAACAACGGTCATAAATTACCTCTATGCCCCGCTCGCTCATGTGGCCTAAGCGTATATGCCATATACGTGCAGACGTGGAATCCGCTATAAACACTGCAACTCCACCCAACGATGTACTCCCGATCAACTTGTAAAGGTTTCCATTCCTTTGTACTTTCATGATTATGGGTGCCCCCTTTGAAACTTTAAGAACATGATCAAACCCAGTGAATTTTCACCCAAACTGCCTTTAACGCTCCTAGAGATATCAGACTCTTCCTCAAATCAGGAACGTGTCTCCCCTCAGTCAAGATATACTCAATGTCATTAAACATCTTGATGCACACCAATCCAACACCTACCACTTTACAGGCATTATCATTGCCCATAAACACCTGGCCATCATTGCACTCACTGTAACTAGTGAACCAACTCCGATGAGGGGCCATGTGGTACGAAGCCCCCGAATCCAAAATCAATTCTTCATCGAAGTACTCAGATCTTGATGTGGTCAGCATGTCACTACCATTCACTTCATCACTGGATTCTGCAGTGTTGGCTTCCCAGGAAGAACTATCTGAATTCTTCTTTCACTAATTAGAATTTCAACAATCATTTTTCATGCTTCCGGTCATCTCACAATTCCAGCACTTCAACTTGCCTTTGCCCTTACCCTCAGATTTGGACCTCGATCATGAAGATCTACTTTTCTGCTCAGAATTTCTCTCCCTTGTAACCAATGCATCTGTAGAAGCACCCACGTCACCACTTTTCTTTCTCATCGCCTTTGATTGAAGAGCTGAGATAGCGGACTCGATGCTAATGGTCATTTTACCGATGCACAGAATATTTGAATGACTCATAAGAAGATGGGAGTGAATCCAACAGAATGCATAGTTAATCCTCATCTTTCATTATTTCTTCCACATCTAACAATTTCCAAATCAACCTGTTGAAGTTACTAATATGGGCTTCAACATCACCCCCGGCCTCTGCCATCTTCAGATTGAACAACTGTAGCTTCAAATACAAACGATTCTCAAGAGATTTCTTCGCATAGATATTATCTAATTTTGCCCATGTACTTGCCGTAGTTCTCTCTCATGATATTATAGAGGACCTCATCCGTTAGCACAATTAGATAGAGGTTCTCATTTTCTTATCCATCTTGTTCCATTCACCTTTAGTCATAGATTCTAGTCGCTTTTTAAGGAGAACTTCATCCAATCCTTGCCGAACTAGGATACCATTCATCTTGACTTTCCATAGTTCAATATTGTTTTTATTAGAATATTTTTCCACATCGAACTTTGAGTTAGATGCCATTGATACCTTGCTTTCAGATTTGATCTGTTTCCCAATGTTATCTCTAATAACACTTGTTTGGGAACGGCGGAAGCACACAAAGACGAATCAAGCAAAGTACTACTAATCACACAACCAAGTTCAAATACAAACAATTTAAATTTTATGTGGAAAAACCCTCTCAGGAAAAAACCACGGCATAAAGTAACAAGTATGCATTATGAAAGCATAAATTATAAGAGATAAAGTGTTACCGATTCAAACAAGCCTTGAATCTACTTGACAAGCCCTAACTATGCCCTTGAAACCCTTAGGAACGAAATAGAAAGCTCTAGAACTCTTCTACTACTCCTAAATCCTAATTACACCTGATATATATAGTATCACAATTGGAATAGGAAACAAATCCCGCAAGTACGCAATATTGCACGTGCACGCTCGATGCGATTTTGATGTCATCGACGATCTAACAATGGCATCAAACACCTTCAATGACATCAAGTAACAATACCAAAACATTCCAGCAACCAACATGGATTTTTATGATGGCATCGAGCATTTGTATGCCATCCATTGTTGTCAAATGCGATCGCATATGCGCTTACTGTTGATTAAATCGCATATGCCATGATGGCACATGCGATCCTGGCAAGTATGCCATGGCATACTTTTATATGCGACCAATATGCGATCGCATATGCGAGTATGCGATTGCATACTGCATATGCGATCACATATTTCCCAAAAGCCAAGAGCGGAAGAATTATTTTTTATTTTTTATGTTTCCAATTTGGAGAACTTTTGCTTATAAATAGGTACTCATATCCCCTCCATTGTCACTATTCTTTACTTCAAAGCTCTAAATCTCTTACTCTTTCTATGTTACACCTCTTTCTCTCTACAATTATTTCAATTATGTTTATTTTTTGCATTTTATAAGTTGTGTTTACTTTTTGTAAATTAAGTTGTAAGTTATAACTTGTAAGTTGTTTCAAGTTATCCATTTATCAGTAAAATTTCTTTGTTCGAAGTTTATAATAATTAGTTATCTTTTAATGTGGCTTGTTGATTGTTTTGTTAAAGTTTATATAATATAATATAGTATAAGTAATTAAATATATCACTTAATGAAACACTCAAACTATAATGAAATAAGTAAAATAACCCAATCCAATCATGTGTACTAATTAGACAAGTTTTTCCTTCTTTTTTTTTTAGAATTTTTTTAATTTTTTCCTTTTTTTTCAAATTTTTATTATTTTAAAAAAATATGCCATGGGATATGCGATTGTGCGATCGCATATGCGAATAGCACATGTTGAATGCATGCGATTTGACAACATCGATGCCATCGACCTCTGCTCGATGGCATCGAGTGGTCTGTCGATGGCATCGACAAACCTTATTGCTTACAGATTTAAGACATCAACAACATAAGCAACTTACAAAACTATGATTAAAATGTTCAATCAATGCTTAAAAGGAAAAAGGAGTTAAATGTCCAAAGATTAAAGAAGAGAGTCTTTGTCACCAACTAGATATAGATAATACACTCGTTCAACTTGTTACATTTGGGATCTAGTGTAGTGTGCTCATGCCATATAACATGTCAGATAGAATCATCTCACCATAAAGATGGAACACTAAATAAACAAAAGAAAGCTAATCCAACCATCAGGTTGGTCGCATCATAGAAAACAATTGATGATCACCCATAAACCTCTAAATTCATGTGGGGCACCATCTAGTTCGCTCTTTCTTTTCTTAAAACATCATATTCTTGTCATGTATATATAAGGTGGGCCCCACATAAAACTAGTGTCATGAACTGTTCATCGATGACCATTAGAGTTGGGCATTGAGCCGAGTCGGACCGAGTTAGGGTTGACCTGACTCAATCCGGTTTTGAAATAGACTTGACCCGAATTCGATCCTACTCAGTACCGAGTGTAGCATGCCTGACCTAATCCAAGTCCAGGTCTGACCTGGACTAATCCGAACTGAGTTTGACCCAGACACAAGTACCGAGTCAGGTTGGGTGCAGCGGGGTATCAACAGGCTGAAATCACAACTCAAAACATAGGTGCACCAGTCAATTGCAGCCTCTTCATCAGCTACATGGCATTTCAAATCTGAAACGTCAAATTTCTCTCTCTCTCTCTCTCTCTCTCTCTCTCTCTCTCTCTGCGCGCGCGCGTGTGTGTGTGTGTGTGGGAAATGGTAATATGAGGTCGACCTCATGGATCAAGCTATGTGGGCCCCACCGTGATGTGTGTCGAAAATCAACACTGTGAATTTGATGGGTCCCCTTCAGGTTATGGGATATCCCAAAAATCAGCCGTATATGGAACTCAGGTAGGTCATATCATCTAAAACCATGTGAAGACATGCCTAAAACATATAAAAGTACTTGGTGGGACCCACCTGAGTATTGGATGCGGTTGAAACTTGGTTTGACCCTTATCCAAGTGGGACACACCCAATGGATGGGTTGGATTTGTGAACCACATCTCGATGGGCGCAATAAATGATTATGAGTGTTTTAATGGGAGGGTAACCCCTTGCAACTGTTGTATGTGGTGTGGCCCACCCAAGTCATGGATTGACTTGATTTTCGTGTCCATGGCCCACCATGGAATGGTGCATCTGACATATGGGTATATTTTCAACACATATCATGGTTGGGCCCACACAGCTCGACCTCATGGGAACTTCCCATGAGGTCAACCTCATAGTACTATTTCCACACACACACACACACACACACACACACATATATATAGGAATATCTACCCCATCATTCAGATGCACCGTTCCATGGTGGGCCATGGGCTTAAAAATTAAGTCAATCCATGACTTGGGCGGCCACACCAGATACAACGGTTGAGAGAGGTTATCCTCCCATTAAAACATTCATAATCATTTATTATGCCCACCGAGATGTGGTTCACAAATCCAACCCGTGTCCCACTTGGATGAAGGGTCAGACTAAGTTTCGACTACATCCAAAACTAAGGTGGACCCCACCAAGTGTTTTTATATATTTTAGGCATGTCTTCACATGGTTTTAAATGGCATGGCCCACCTGAGTTTCATATACGGCTGATTTTTGGCATATCCCATAATCTGAAGAGGACCCATCAAATGCACAGTGTTGATGTTCGACACATATCACAGTGGGGCCCACACAGCTCAACCTCATGGGAACTTCCCATGAGGTCGACCTCATAATACCATTTCCATATATATATATATATATATATATATATATCTGAAGGCTCAGTTGTGCACCAATCGCACGGAACTCATGCAAACTTTTTTGAGAACTCATCATACATGATGTGACTCCAAAATCTGAACATTCCACATGAAGCAGTACCTCATAAAACCCTCCGGGCCCAATTTTACTTTGATCCAAAACTTTAGTGGGCCATAAAAAATGAAAACAATTTCATCCCTTGATTTGCATTTCTCTTTGCTATGGCCCACCAAAATTTTAGATCATGGTGAAGATTTGTCCCTTAGGGTTTCATGGGATTCTACATCACATGGTCCATTTGGATTAGACACCCATGACACGTGTGCAAAGGTACGCACGTGCATAGGTTCAAAGGTGATCATGACTCTATATATGTGTGTGTGTGAGTCGAGTTTCAAATCGAGTCGAGTCAGTACCAAGTTGGATTTCTGCTCGAGTCGAGTGAGTTACTGAGTGACCCGAACTTGACTCACTTTGAGTTCAGATTGAATGAAGTCTACTCAGTTTGGATCGACTCACACACTTGGTTCGGATCAAGTCGCGTCTGAAAGAGTTGGACTACCCGCTCTAATGACCACTTCTCATCCAACTCGTTTATTGGTGGACATTAAATGGACAATTGAAATGAATAATATTTAAGGTGTTAGCTCATGGGAAAAAAGAAACATGCACATTAATCAAAGGTTATTATCAATCAACCAATGCAAATTTTGGATCAAGACCTATCTACATTTGGTGCCACAATTTTGACCATTTTTACCTTAACACAAGATGCGTTATGGTATCAACCATCACACTATACCGAAGTATCAAATAACTCCTACACTAAATGCTCCCATATGGAGAATCCTGATCCACAATGAGGTTGCAATAATTGAAAGTGGAACCGAATGGAATGGCTTTTGGCTCTAACACGTCCGGCGCACACAACAAGCACAATAAAATTTGGGCCAAACACTTCTAATCTTAATGGCACACAGAACAAGCACAATAAAATTTGAGCCAAACACTTCTAATCTTAATGATTTTTGGAAGCTGATTTCTTGCACAAGCCTTTGGCAGGAAGTTCCTACGCTGAAAACTTAGGTGGAGCCCACCGTGATGTTTGTGAGAAATCCACCTCATCCATCCGTTCTGTGAGATCATTTTAGGAATGGGGCCAAAATGAATTGGATCCCATACTCAAGTGAGCCAAAAATGTGAGGATTGAACTTACACAGTTGAAATATTCATGGGCCACAGTAGTTTTGAATCTGGCTAATTTTATTTTTTTTCAGTTCATCCCAGTAGGAATTATGTTATGAACGGTATGGATGGCATGTAAACATCACTGTCGACCTCAGAGAGGTTTCAACGGTAGGAATTTCCTTACCCAACTTTTCCTTTAGTGTGGCCCACTTGAGTCTTGGATTCTTCTAACTTTTAGTCTCAATTCCTAAAATGAGCTCACAAAACGGATGAACCGGGTAGATTTCTCACAATTCCAGCACAGGAACTTCCCGCGCCAAAGGCATTCGTACCAATTCCACGTCCATGATTTTCAAAACGGCCCCATCAGCTGTATACCTTACATGAACGGTTTGGACTATGAAACCTGGCCTCAGATCGATCGACCATAGCACTCACGGGTCCTACAGCAATATGCCCTTTGAATCGGTTGACAATGAAGTTTTGAAGATTTATATTGGGCACAGATTCAGTCAGGTCAGGACATGACCAAGTTCCGACAAGTTATAACTGTGGGGCCCACCTCAATGATGCGTTGTGTATCCAAGTCCTCCGCCTGTTTGCCAGCTCATTTTAGGGCATGGCCTAAAAATAAAGCAGATCCAAATCTCAAGTGGACCCTCCCACAGTAAACAGTAATTATTGAATGCCCACTATTAATGTTAATTGCCACCCAACATGTTAATAAGGTCACACAGACTTGGATGAAGGGAAACACAAATGTCAGCTGGATTCAAAAATTTTGTCGCCCATAAGAGGCCACAAAAGTTTTTAATGGTTAATCACCGTTGTTTGTTTCCTATGACGTGGTCCATAGAATATTTGAATTTGTGTCATTTTTTTTATACAACATATGCATCGACTTGGGTTATAGTCAAGACATGACGGAACTTGGTCGCAGTTGGCTAGCGACCCTGCTGCTAGCCAATGGCTAGTGATCGGTGTTCTGTGGGCCCCTCCATGATGTGTATTTCATCCACGTCGTCCATTCATTCTTCTGGATCATTTTATGGCATGATTCTAAAAAATGAGGTAGATCCAAACATCAAGTGGACCACATCACAAGAAAAAGTGTTGACTGAACAGCCACCATTAAAAACTTCTTGGCAGCCACGGAAGTTTTAGATCAAGATGATGTTTGTTTTCTCTCTTGATCCAGAAGCGTATGACCTAATCAACAGGTTGGATGTCAAATAAACATTACGGTGGGCCCTAAGAGGTTTTTAACGATGGACATTGTATCATATTGTTTTCCTATGGTGTGGTCCACCTGAGATTTAGATCCCTCATTTTCGAATGAAACCCTAAAATGACCTGGAATGGATGGACAGCATAGATAAAACATATGCATAATGGCAGGCCCCACGTAGCACCAGCTGGCTAGTGGCAGCGTCACTAGCCAAACTGCGTCCGTTTAAGTCCTACCAACAGACAAATCCCACCAACATTTTTATCGACCATATAAATTTGATATGGTTTCTAATAATCTAAAGCTTTTGCTAAGCTCACACGCGTACGCAATACAGCTATGTGGTAGCATGACACGTAGGTGTAACATCCGGTCCATCCATCAGGTTGGCCCGATCTTGTACATGTTCCCTAAAACTAAATCTATTCCACTCAGCCGGTGGGCCTGACACAGGAAACAATTAGGTAGGTTAGAAATATTCAACGAAGTTGTTCACAGCCGTATAGTTGTTTGGTAAATTGTTACCTGCTTGACTAGTGGATCAACCAAATTCTTGGATTAGAGCATCAATACAGTGGTGCCATTTTGATGAAGGGATTGGATCTTGCACATTCGTAGGATGCTAGCACATGTGTGTGGGTGTGCATGAGCTGTATTGAGTGGAATCCAATACAAGAAACGACTGGGTAGGTTAGAAAACTTCAGCCAAGCATTTCATAGATATCTATCTGTTTTTCAAACAGTGGCCATCCGGACCAGTGCATCAGCCTGATTCTTTTGTTGGAGCATCAATACAGTGGTGCCGTTTGGATGGATGGATTGGATCTGAGACTTATTGGGCATGATATGCCGCATGTGAGATATGTGCATGAGATGTTATTGCTTATACGTGTGAGCTTGGCAAAGCTCTCTAATCCCTATTAGGGAGCGTATTAGGTGTTACCGTGTAAAACCTTGATGCGTGTTACCCTTAGCCTGTGGGGCCCACCTTGGTGAATATATTGTATATCCACGCTGCCCATCCATTTTTCAACTCATTTTAGGACATGGTCCAAAAAAATTAAGCAGATCCAAATTTCATGTGGACCACACCATTGGAAAAATTTGTGATTGAAGATTAAAAGCTTTTTTAGGCCAGAGAAGTTTTGGATCAAGCTGATCTTTGTCTCATCCCTTTATCCAGGCTTGGTTGACCTTATAAACGGATTGGATGGGAAATAAACATTACAGATATGCTTGCGATGGGCCTTACGAAGTTTTTAATGGTGGGTGTTCGTTCAATGACCACTGTTTCCTTTGGTGTGGTTCACCTGAGATTTAGATCTACTTAATTTTTGGGACAACGTCCTAAAATGGGCTGGAAAATGGATGGACGGCATGGATATACAACACATCATCAAGGTGGGTCATGTATATACAACGCATCATCAAGGTGTTGCCCATGGTAAGGGTAACACCCGCTGAGGTGTGAATGCAACACCTAATCTGCTCCCCCATAAAAAGTGCTCCGAGTACAGCTCACGGGTCAGAGTCGCAATAACTTCCCCACCAGGAGTTAGTTGATTTGGACGCGCCAGGCATTTAAAAATAATACACCCCGCATACAGTAACTTAAATTGAATAAATAAAATGCGTAACCCACTGTCTTAAGTAACCATCCAAAGACCAGATTCTATGAACAATCTTGGGCCTCTCTGGGAGCGTGGATTTGGAACCCTTGGATTTCAAATTTTCTGTTTCGTGTCACCTTTAATAGAATCTCTTGTAATTCAAAAGTAGCTACGTATAATATATTTACAAGGATTTAAATTTTATTTATAAATTAACTTAATCTTTAATTAGTGTATGTATATAATGTTTGATACAATGGTTAAATTAAGCCCACTGAAATATATTTTGCGCGAAAATGATGAAATTCTAAGTCTCAGATGGGTCATAAGCACAAGATCACATACAGGTGATTAACCAATTATTTTTAACCCTTGATTTACATGAACAATATTTGGACGGTGTAGATCATCATGTTAAAGCAATTATAATGATGCAATTGATAATCTAATTCTTTTGGAATGTCATTAGTGAGCTATATGCCTAATAAATTAATAACCTACCGACGCACATGTTACATATACCACTCTTTAGAAGGATTTTAGATATAATCCAAGCTTTCCCTTTGAGATTTCTAACCCTATAAAACCCCGTGAATTAGAAACAGGGGTGATCTACTTTATGGTGCCAAACACTATCCCAGTCCATGGTGCCAATCAAATTAAGGATAATCCTAATTTTATCCGCCCATGCTCGACCAGACTTGCCTGCGGCCCTCCGCCACAGGAATTCTTATGGTCAGAATCCATGTGGGGGCAATAGAAATGTCTGTGACAAATCCACTCCGTCCATTAGTTTTAAAAGACTATAATAGATAGTAATCCAAAAATAAGGCAGATCCAAAACTCAGGTGGGCCAACCTTCATAAGCCTACCATTATGTTCATATACCATCCAAACCATGGGATTATTAGCACTCGGATAAACTGTACTCAGATGTATCATCCTGATACAAAACTTCTGTGGCTCCTACAAGGTTTCCTATGATAGGCATTCAATCCCTACTGTTTCGTGTGGTGTTGCCAACCTGAGTATTGGATCTGCCTGATTTTTGGAATCCTGTCCTTTTATGGTCTTGCAAAACTGATGGACGGAGTTGATTTGTCGCGAGCATCTATATGGGCCTGATATAGCTTCCGACTACAGGCACCACATTTGGACGGGGCACTGGAGTGTCGCGTACCATACCCTCGCGCACGATTCACCAGACTGCAGAGATTATGAACCGTGCGTGGACGGCATATGTGGCCCGCCAAATTCCAGATTAGACCTAATCTCGATTATACAGGATGCCCCAAATCTTGTTTTTGGACGGTTTAGTTTAAATTACCTGTTTGCCACACGTGCAATTTTAAAGTTATCTTTTAAACGCCTGTCTATCAACCATCACACTCTCCTAGAGTATCAAAGTTTTTCATTTCCCCGCCTTCACGGACGTAGATAGCTGGCGGGAATCTAACAACCATCTCCAAATGAAATTCTCAAAACCCCATTTCAAAATGCACGACAAGATTCCCGCCAACGGATATAAGATGATGGGAGATGTGGTAACCGCACCTTGATATGGAAGGGAGACCAGATGTACGGATCCTCAGGCATCTTTTCCCAGTGCGTCAGGTCTTTCTCCTCGGACGCGTGTGCCGATCTCAGCCACTCATCAAGGGTGGCATCCACCGTAGCTTCCAGGAACCTGACCCCAGCATCAGAGCACTTCACCTCCCAGTTTCCGCCCTCGGCTCTCCTCAAACGGCCCGTGAGGACTGGGTAGTGCGACAGCATGTCCGACAGAGACTCCTTCAGCTTCTCCATCTCGACCGACGCGTCGGACCGGTAGTAGTATACCATCCGGAGGTGGTGGACCCCCATCAGGTGATCCATTGCGGACAGCGGATGCGTCTTTCCTGGCCGCACCGGTGTGGTGGATACGGCCGTCATCAGCGCTCGTACTGCGACGCGCGTGTTGTTGGCGTCTGACATCCTCGCTGAGAAACTCTAGCGTTGGCCGGAGAGAGAGAGAGAGAGAGAGGCTTTTCCGACGAAGGATGGTGCGAATGTTAAGACGGCTTTGAATTTATTTAGAGAACAAATCACCTACAGACTACTGTACTGGAACTTTTTGTACCGTATTATCTTTACCGCCAACATTACACTTCTCTAAGAAATCAGTACCATGGAAAATATAGTCCCCACCATGAAGGTCATTTTTCTTTGGAAATTTGTCTAATCTGATTATGTAGTGGGCCACACCTAGATGTTGATAAGATGAGTGGTTGTATATTGATTCCAACAGTATGGCCCATCTAATCAGTGAATTAGCCCAATTCTTCACAGGTGATCTTCACGGTCGACTTTACTATTTCCACAAACTTGATGTGTTGTACACGAATGGCATGTCGCACGAAGGATGGCCCCGTACTCAAGTTAGGGCACTTTGCACGTAGGCCATCGGTCACGCTTAGTTATGTCAATTCATATTCATTTGTGGGCGGCGATTGGATAACGGGCCGTTTGGTCAACTGCATTAGGTTGGATTAAGGTGGATCGAACTGTAAAAGTAACATTTATTAAATATATGTGTAAGGTATTATCTCCAGATTGAGGTGTATCTCATATTTTTCAATACCATGTTTGGAATGTATGCAATTAAAAGTAAATATTGAGACTTCCTTTCAAATTATACTTAGAAATTTATCATCATGGAATTTGTAAATTCCTTTTCACACTTTCCAACACAATTCTTATTTTTCAAAGCATATAAAATTAATTTTAATCCCATCTTACACTCCTAAACATGTCATTTCCAATCCTGAGTTGAGATTAGTAATACAATCCCATTTAATACAACTTAATACCATTGGCCAAACAGGCCTAGCCTAATGCAAGTGGGTGAATGGTCAGAATTTAGATGGATGGCGAATGTCTGGGACGGTGGTATCATCGACCATTAAATGATGTTGGTCCGCTGAACAGCTAGAACAGAAGCCAATAATCCAAATTCAACGTACATGCATGTGAAGCTCAGATGATGATGGTCCTACCGTGATTTTTTTAATATATATTGCTCGCTTAAAGTTTTCTCTGCCTGATGAATTGACGGGATCTCTAACATGTGTGCCATAGGCTTAAATATTCAGTTAATGACCATCATTTTTTTAAAAAAATAAATGTTTACCAAAAACCTTGTATTTATGTATTCAAGTAGTACAAAAGATATATATATTCTTGGTTTGCTTGAGACATTTTTAATATTTTAATTCTCTAAGTAGAACGGTTGGTACAACCATGGCAGTTTCAAAGTACATTTTCGTTAATGAAATCACCCATGATAAAGTGTATTTCCTCTTTTCCTAAATGGGAAGCCACGTGGATCCACATCCATCGACTGTTATTCTCCCATCTTTTTTCCCCGAGCCTAAAAATATCATAAGAAGATACATGAAGAGTCTCCTCGGAATTCATTAATAAACACAACTATCAACGTAGCACAATACCGTGTATTTAGGTTTAGTCTCTTCCTATTAAGCACCAACGGACTCTTACCATAGAATTAGTTTCAGTCTATCATTGCTCGGGAGCCCGTCCACCTACGCTCCTACACTAGGCGGTATTGCCTTTTGCTTCGCTTATCCACATACTACTGTCATAAATATCCCGTTGCTCTCAACCAGGTGGACAATCCTTTCATAGTGGTAATTTTTTCGCATCTTCTCACTGTATCTATCTTTTTTCCATTTCATTTAACTATGCAATTATCGCACCTTCACAAGTCATTGGATTTCCAAGGCAAAAAAGAGCTCATTTGGAGGAAGAGCCTTGACCTTCGCTAGTCGTCTGAGTAACAAGCGCACTATAATTAGCTGAATAGACGAACAGTAGAGTCACGACCAAACCTCACTCTATCTCAACTCTGGGGTCAGTGATCATAGTTTGAATCGAAGCCAATAGCTTTGGCACGCACGCAACATTCACAGATGTTCCATATGGCAAAATTCAAGGACCAACACCGTTTTGGCGTGCCCGGTGTGACTAGTGTGCAATTGTTAATTGAAACTTTTAAAAAATATGAGTAGATGATCTACTTGAGTTAGTGAAAATATTGAAGAACAGGACCTCAATCAGGCCGTTGAAGCATTTGCAATACAAGGCAAACCAGATGTCCCTAATCCACCACTTCCAACTATTCTGGAAGTATGGTCAACATCCAGACTAACTTTGTGGACTCTAATTGAGTTATGGGAAGTGTGAATATTAGCTTATGAGAATTAACTGAACAAGGTAAGATATAAGCTGAATATTCTTGGACAAAAACCAAAGTTATAAATGGGCTTGTGACTTTCCTTAATGAGAGGTTATCAGATTACTGTCAACCTAACCAAGAAATTCATACATTCAGCAATGCTTACCAAAAATGCCGATGATATCTCCATGTAATGTGCAGCCAGACCCAAATATGGGAGGCCAAAATATGCCACCATCGGTAGGCATTAGGAGAAATGGACAAAATGGATTATTCAACGGGCCCAATAAAAATGATTTTAATCACGACATGCTTGTCGTGGGGCCATTTATGCCGAATAATGATGCACTTGCGGGGCGACTGCCTTCTTTACAACACGTTCATGGTTTACAGATACCTCCAATAGTGAACCCCATACTTTTACCCGCGGGCAAGGAAGAAATTATTAATTTGATAAACGAAGTAACTGACCAATGTTACGGTCGACGTACTAATCGTCCTGTTTATCGTAAACCATACTCTGATTGGGTTGATCGATTTGTTGAGTACCAAGGGGAACAAAAATACTAGAATTTTCATTGTTTTTTTGGAGACACAAATTAATCTATAGTAGTGCATATTGGTCATTTCACTGTACAATGTAGTGAGTTTTTGACCAATGAATATGTAAAATTGAAATGGTTTGTGAATTCACTGAAAGAAACAACATTTACATGGTATATAAATTTTCCTGTGAATTCGGTGTAATCTTAACAAGATATGGAAGAAGTGTTTCATGCTTAGTTTTATCGGATTGAAACTGAAGTTTTCCGTAGCCGATTTCTCTTGGCTAATACAGTTGCCTGAAGAAGCATCTGAAAATTATATCACTTGGTTTAAAAAGGCTAAAAATAGGTGTTGGGTATTTCTTTTAGAAGCTCAATTTGTAAAACTAGCCATGAAAGGTTTATATATGGAGCTCTAGAAGAAATTCAAAGGAATGAATTTTGAAGATCTGGTGGATCTATCAGATCAAGCGACCATATATGAATGGTTGCTTAAAGAATAAAACCAAAAAAAAAAAAACCTTATCTTCAAGGACCTATTATTGCAATCCAAATTACGAGATTGTTTTAATAGAAATCGGCCTGAATAAACCTTTTGTTTATAAGGTATTAACTACCAATGATGATGAACAATCTCTACAAGGTTCTGATATATTCAAAGGAATTATTAAACAAAATAAACAATATTCTTTTAACATCACGAAGGCTGGGGAGATATTTGATCTCATACTGACGGCTAAATTGATCAAACTTCTACCAAAGCAAAGAATTCATTTGGTAGAAAATTTAAAAAGATAAAATACTGCAAATGACTTGGTAGAAAATTTAAAAAGATAAAATACTACAAATGACATAACTCATGTTCTCATTACATGAGGAATTGTATTACTTTTAGGAACATAATTCAAGATAACATAGATTCAGGAATGCTCAAATTCCTAGATAAAGAGAATGAGGCTATGTTGGTTGACGTCGATCCGTTCACACCAACTTTGAGAATCAACATGGCTATGGTAGATCTGAGAAATTTGAACACCTCAAAACAAAGAAAAGATTTTGAACTGGCAAAAGAGCGATATGTTCATCGGTCGAATGATGCCGATAAAAGAAACAATCACAGAGGGAACACTAGGAGCAGTGTTCTTCAGGTAATAAATCGGTGATCAAAGAGAATCATTTGTGTAAAAGATGCTATGAAGATATTTAGCAACATCGATTGACAAAAGAATTTCATCCGCTGATAAGACAAGGCAATAGGTATGGTAATTATAATAATGTTCGAAGGACCTAGGCTATTCATCCTTTGAGCGCTAATTCAAGTGCAAAACAACACAAATTTCAAAGCAGATATGATGTAAAATGGTCGTGAATGGTTAAACCAATGATATATACTATTAATCATTAGATTAGGGTCCTTCATCTTAAATTTCCACAATATATGATGGAAATGACGAGGATGTAGAAACGTCGTTGGTAATGGTAACGAGCAGCCTACAGAAACTTGGAAGAACAAAATCTACACATATTCGACATAAATGGTCATCGGCGCACGATCGAATAAATAATAGTCGTAATTGAACATTGGTGAATAGTTTAAACAAAAGGCATAAGGTAGAAAAAAATCAATTTGCATGAAAGCCAGCAAATAGTTCAGGATGAATAAAATCTTGTAGGTAGGAAGCTAAGTGATATGTCTGAAGAAGATTCGAATCAATATGATTTCGTAAAGGAAAAAATGATGATCAAAGAATTATTGGCGAACACGAAGTTTCTATAAGTAGACATCGATTTTCAGTAAGAAACAAATCCAAAGAACAGTGAAGAAGATTCTGGGTAGAAACGAACGACCATTACATTTAGAACCTTACCCCTAATAAGGGTGAATTGTAAGATGGCGTTTATTCTCCCTCTCAACTTCTTGGATAAGCTAGACTAGCTAAATAGTATCGAAGGAGATGTTGAGAAGGCAAGAGTAACACAGATTAAAGAAGAAACAAGTAACAACAAGAAGTAACGATGCGAAGAGTCGTATTCTATCACCATTGAACCTGCGTAGATGATGAGAAAGTAAATTTTGATCAACTTTCTTTGATAATATTACAACATCTCAAACTATTGGTTATTTCAGCTCATATAAACGGACGCCTTATTCCCCATACATGGGTAGATAATGGGGTAGTCGTGAATATCTTGCCAATAACTATGCTAAGAAAATTGAGAAAAATTTATTTCGATCTAATTCCTACCGAAATTGTTACAGACTTCACCGGTGGGGTAACAAATGCAAAAGAAATTTTATTAATCATTTTAATAGTCGGAAGCAAGAGAGCGTTGATGGCTTTTTTCGTTGTGCCTTCATCTTTTAATTATAATGCACTCCCGGGTCGTGATTGGATTCATGCAAATTTATGTATCCATTCATCTCATTATTAGTCCTTGATCTTTTAGAATAAGAGAAAAATTGAAATAGTTTCATCCAACATTAAAAATTTTCATGTTGGATCTAACGCAGTGGATACATACTTGTGTAAAGAAGATGTCGGGCCTGTGACTTTCGTTGGATGCAATCGATTTGGCATTTTGACTGGGACATCATTATCAAAGAATCCCATGATTAAGGTAAGGGACATAAGTTCATTTGCGAAGAAGGAGATAACTACGCCAGGAACAATAGTTGTGCTCTGGCCAGGGCAGTCTTATATCGTTGACGAGTCCTCATGAATACGACCTTAACAAAAAAAAAAGGAATATAGCTAGGCTGAGGTTGCGGCCTAATTCTCCAAAAGTAAATGAGCTCAAGTAGAGAAGAATATTGGGTAATGGTTACTTGGATAGCATAGCCAAATGTTTGCTAGAATATGATGAAATTTTTGAAAATGGTATAAGTTTTGAAGAATAGTTGCTCCTGTAAAGCTCAATGATTCATAAGTAGACGTACAAGATCTGTTGGTTGAAGTTAATTTAGGAAATGCCACTGTTATCAACCGACATACATTAGTGATTGTTTATCTTTAGATAAACATATGGCAATGGTCGAACTTCTTCAAAATTCTAATGATTGCTTTGCATGAGATTATCATGAAATGTCTGGTTTTGAGCCGAAAGTTGGTCAAACATTCATTGATGATTAAAGAAGGATTATGACCAATTAGGCATCCCCCACGGAGGATGACTATGGAAGTCACCCTCAAAATCAAGGAAGAGGTAAAGAGATTGTTGCAGGTTGACTTTATTTAAAGAGATTCGCGGTCTTTGGAACCATAGCCGCAAGGGATAAGAAAATGAGATTTAGAGCTTTAGAAAAGAAACTAGCAAAGAAGAAGAGATGGTGTATATAATGCTTCCGCATGTGAAGCATTAATTATTACATGATGATTGGAGTGAATTCTGAAATGAAAGTTCTAGTGTAGAAATGGAAATATATTCTCTACATTACGTGTGAAGCTTAATAACAAAAAGAATGATGGGATGGCGACGCCATCTAATATTTTTATAAGAAGAAAATCTGACATGTATCACAAAAATCAATACATGACCACATTTTTTGCTATTCTTTGTCAAATAGCCTTAAATATGAGGGGGCAATATTTGTACCAAAATCCGTACGTATCAGATAGATGGCACTAATGTTGCCACGTAACATAAAAGATATTCAAAAGATAGATAGCATGGATTCAAGGATTGGCTCGACTTTTGGCAAATTTAACATTTTAGTTCTCCCGGATAAAAATGAACGGTTGCTCTAGCCACGTCAGCTTCAAAGTGCATCCTCATAAATGAAATCATTGTCGACAAAGTGAAATCGCTCTTTTTCTAGATGTTTACACATGATGAAGCTACGTGGATGGACGATTATTCTCCCATCTTTTGTTTTGAATCTAATAAATATCACAAACAGATCTAAGAAGAGTCCTCCGAACCCAACAACAAACACAACTATCAATCCAGTGCAATGCTATGTATCTAGATTTAGTCTCTCCTTGCTCAGTAGCAGCAGACCCTTAACAGAGAATTAGGTGTAGTCTGTCCTTGTGCACGCGCTGCACTAGCTTAGATTTTAATGAGTCGTTATAATTCTCTTCCATCCGCGCTTGTGTGCCAGATCTAAAGTAAGATAATAGCTTAGGAACCCATCTTCCTGCACTCTTATGCTGGGCTGACCATAGTTGTAATTTTTTTATTGCATTTGCTTCACTCATCAGCAGACTACTCTCGAAAGCACTCTATTGCTCTCTGCCAAATGGGCAATCCTTTCATAGTGGTAATTTATTCTCACCTTCTCATTATATCCATCTTTTCTTCTTTTCGTTTCAACTATACAATTGTTGCACCTTCGCAAGTCCTTGGATCTCTAAGGTAAAAAAGATCTCATTTGGAGGAAGAGCATTAACCTTTTCCAATCGCTTAAGTAACAAGTGCACAACAATTGGCTGAATAGATGAATGGTCAAGCCACAACTGAAGCTCACTTTTTCTCAACGCCGGAGGTTAGTGGTCATGGTTTGAATCAGACCCAATCAGTTATGACGCCATCACAACCCTCGTACAGTTCCATGTAACCAAATTCGAGGACCAATATTAAAAACTTTTGATCTCGAGTAGGTGTTATGGATGATATCCAACCACTTAAAAATTACAGAAAATTACATGCACGACATAAGTAATTGAGGTTAAAATATCCAAATTATGGTTCTTAGGATAGATGTAACATGAATAAAAAGAAAAGGTATGTTAGGTTCGAGAGGAATACTACCCCATGCATGATTTGGAGCTGGCATCAGTCGTCTTTGCATTGAAGATGTGGAGGCACTACCTCTATGGAGTTAGGTTCGAGCTCTTCTCCGACAACAAGAGCTTGAAGTACCTATTCTCTCAGTCTGAGTTGAACATGAGGCAGAGGAGTTAGATGGAGCTCCTGAATGACTATAATTTTTACCTCTAGTACCTCCCATGCAAGGAAAACGTGGTGGCGGATGCCCTCAGTCGTCAGCCACGGGGCCTGGTGGCACACATGATGATTCAGGAGTAGAGGATTCTCAAGGATATAGCAGAGTATGACTTCAATTTTAGTCCGCAGTCTTCTATCGTTCAGCTATCGAGCTTATCGATTCAACCCTCTCTTGTTGCAAGGATGATCGAGGCTCAACGGACAGATGATTCGTTACAGGATTACCGAGCAAAGGCAGCATCTGAGAGTCAGACAGATTGGCAGATTGGTTCTGATGGTGGACTACGCTTCAGAGGCCGACTGTGTGTCCTGGATATTCCTGAGTTGCACAGAGATCTTATGACTGAGGCACATCGATCGCGGTTTTCAATCCACCCTGGCTCGACGAAGATGTATCGTGATATGAGGAGATAGTATTTTTGGGTGGGGTTGAAGCATTAGAATGTCAGTTTTGTTACCGAGTGTGACACATGCTAGCGTGTCAAGGCCAATCATCAGAGACCCCCTGGTCCATTGCAGCCGTTGAGCGTCCCGATGTGGAAGTGGGAGCACGTATCTACCGAATTTATCATGAGTTTGCCGATGACTCAGTGTGGTCATGACGTCATTTGGGTTGTCGTGGACCGTCTGACGAAGTCGGCACATTTTCTTGAGTTTTGTGAGACTTGACATTTGGACCGGCTCGCCAAGCTGTATGTTTATGCGATCGTGAGACTTCACGGTGTTCCTGACCTGAAGTTCACATCTTAGTTTTGGGAGAGCTTAGAGAGAGCGATGGGCACTGATTTATAACTCAGTATTGCATATCATCTGCAGACCGATGGCCAGACCGAGAGGGTCAACCAGATCCTTGAGGATATGCTTCGGGCCTGCGCGATTGATTTCGGGAGTAGCTGGGATGAGCATCTACGATTGGCTGAATTCGCATACAACAATAGCTATCAGGCGACCATTGACATGGTTCCTTTTGAGGCATTATATGGCAAATTGTGCAGATCTCTGAGCTGTTGGATCGAAGTCAGAAAGCGGCGTCTCCTAGGTCCTGAGCTTGTGCAGCAGATGTCAAAGGCTATCGATATCATCAAGTAGAGGATGTGCACAGCTCAGAGCTGGCAGAAGAGTTTTGCTGATCACCGGCATATCCCTTGGAGTTCACTGTTGGGGAGAGAGTGTATCTCAAGGTCTCACCCATGAAGGGCGTAGTTCGATTTGGAGCAACGGGCAAGCTTGTCCTGAGATTTATAGGACCTTTCAAGATCATTAGGCGTGTTGGCGCCATACCCTATCGGCTTGCCTTGCCATCTCAGTTGTTTGGCATCCACAACATTTTTCATGTCTCTATGCTGATGAAGTGTGGGTCAGACATCATTCCTGTTATCGATTGGCAGCTACTAGAGGTTCGTAAGGACGCTTCTTACATTGAGCAGCCAGTTCGTATCCTCGATCGGAAGGAGCAGGTCCTCCGGACTAAGGTCATCCCCTTGGTGAAGGTTCGGTGGGGTCACCATTCTGTTGATGAGGCATCTTGGGAGCACGAGGCCGAGATTCGAGAGTGTTATCCCCATCTCTTTGATGATTGATTATATGTTGTATCTTGTATGCTATCTCTGATTTTATATGGTGATGTTATGTTTCCTCTTTCTTTATGAGTTATGTTTAGTTGCAATGATTGTGTAAATTTTGAGGACAAAATTTTTATTTGGAGGGGAGATCTATAAGACCCGTATCTTAGACCGTACCATTCCGTAGGCTTCCGCGGTCCTCCCAGTCGAATTCCAACAACCCTTGACCTGTATCCGATGTTTACGTGCGATCCTAAGCCGAGTCCTGCATACCGAAGTGGGCTCGACCTGAAACTTGTACCCTAACGTCCGCACCATCGCCGCGGTTCCAACGCCACGACTCATGCACCGATCCGATACCTGAGCTAGGAGATATGGGCCCGTGTTCATTCTAAAGAAACGCCGCACGTTGTGAATTCCGAGAGAATCTCTACGACCCGTCACATCAAATCAAGTCAAGTACACCACCCATACCCCATGCCACCTCACCCTATCCTAAGTACAAACACCCACTCCCTCTTTTTCCATAAGTCAACTCTCTCTCTCCCTACCCATCCCTCTTTTACCAAAATTTCAAACAAACCCATACTTCCCCATCCCCTTCCTTACAACATCCATTCCACCCATCTCATATCAATCCATCACCTCTCTTTCTCTCTCATTCTCTAAGCAATATCCCAAACTCCCAAGAGAGCTTCCAACGTCCCACTCCCCAATCTCTCCCAAAAACAAGTGTGGCCCACCCTCTCATCTCTCATCTCAACCATTCATTCTCCATTAACCTCCATTAAACTAGAAAGCAAGGAGCATAGGAGTCCAAGGAGCTAAAGAAGAAGGCCAACATGTGGGTGATCCATCGTTGATTTTGATTTCTAAGGGCCCACTTATTGTGGGACCCACTTGATGTAAGTATTGTATTTGGGAGGGCCCAATAGTGGTGAGGTCCCTCCCCTTCACATTTTTCTCTCTCTCTCTCTCCCTCTTCCTCTCTCTCCTTTGTTTGTGATGTTTGGCCCACATGTTGATGCTTGATATTCAAACCATCCATCCACAGCTGGTGGGTCCTACACGTGTGGACCCACCTGAAATCATAGTGGCTAGAGCAGATCTAATGATCAGGTGGAGCACCTCACACCTAGCTGGATAGACGTCAGCAAGTTTTGCTGATCCCACCATGAAGTGTGTTATATCTTACACCATTCGTCCATTTTTTTACGTGTGTGGGGCCCACCCCACACGTGCTGCACGTGTGGGATGGGACCCACCTTGACGTTTGCATCTGAACATCCAACCCCTGGACGTTGCAAGATCTTTAAAAAATAATAATAATAAAAAATAAACACACACACACACACACACACACACACACACACATATATATATATATATATAAAAAATATACATTGGGGGTGGGCACCACATGGGACCCACCCATCTTGGCACCTAACCCACTGTTGTGGGCTAGAGCAATCTACACCATCCGTCCGTATGCCTAGGACATGGCCCTCCCATGATGTACATGTGATACATCTAAACTGTCTATTCATTTGACGAGCTCGTCATGAGACAAAAAAAGATATTATAATAATAAAGAAAAAATGCAATAGATTCAAATCTATGGTGGGCCATATAAGTGGACCCCACCCTTGATGTATGTGATACATCCAACCGTCCACCCATCTGACATGCTCCTAGACCCTACCATGATGCATGTGTTGTATCCATACCGCCCATCCATCTGACGTGATGGGCCCTGTATGTGGACCACATTGATGTATGTGAACCGTCCATCCTTTTGGCCATCTTGCCTCAAGGCTTGAGACTAAAAATAAGGCAAATCTAGTATCAAGTGGACCACACTACAGAGGAAAGTGGAGTTGAACGTCTACCATTGAAACCCCTTTAGGTTAAAGAAGTTTTGAATCAATATAATATTTATTTTTCCTTCTTGTTCAGGTCTTTGTGACCTTATAAACAGACTAGATGGGAAGTAAATACTATGGTGGGGCCCACTAGAAATTTAAGTGGAAATCATTATCACCATTGCCATTTGTGGTATGGTCCAGATGATCCTTTGCATATGATTCATTTTTTTTGCTCTAAAATGATCTCTAACAATGGATGAATGGTGTATTGAAATTGACCCCTTTGATTCAACCCATTTGAATCGGCCCATTTGATTCGACCCATCGAATCGGCCCATTGATTCAGCCCATTTGAATTGGCCCATTTGATTCAGCCCATCGAATCGGCCCATTGATTCGGCCCATTTGAATCGGCCCATTTGGTTTGACCCATTTGATTCAGCCCATTTGATTCGGCCCATTGATTCGGCCCATTTGAATCAGCCCATTGATTCAACCCATTTGAATCGGCTTATTTGATTCGACCCATTTGAATCGACACATTTGATTCAGCTCGATGTTATATATATTGGCTCATAAGTCAGGCCCAATGTGACGCGTATATGCCCTATAAGCGAGGCCTACGATGATGTGTATTAGACCCTCGTATGAGGCCGTGGGCCCATTATATGATTGGCCCTATGAGCATCATTCCTTGGGAGCAATGTTGGTTAAAGGTCCACATTGATGGGAAATGATGGTTGGACATCCATATTATGACCTTCCCTTAAGCCTTGCTAGGCCTTTTCTCATCATTCTCTAGCGAGTTAACCCAAACGCTTAGGCCCCCCTTTGATTTTAATTGATCCATCATCGGCCGTCCATCTATGGACCCTACCTTGCATCGAGGTTGATTATCAATTGCCGATATCGGCTACCGTTGCTGATTATGAGTTTGTGACAGCATAACATCATAATACATGCCCATACGCATCATCGGTATGTTTGTTATGAGATGTGATTGGCCATTGCATATGTCATAGTGTAGGTGGTTTACGAGACTCACTGATAGGTGGAGTTATCCCACATGAGCGCACGGTATGCGCAAAATTGATGCATGATTGGACTGCGTGACTTATGCACTTTGTATTTGTGTGATTGTGATTACTATAAGCCCTAGCAACATCAGGGCTGTGGCTTCCACAAACACATCGTGGGTGATCGGATTGGATACCGAAAATGCTGTTTCTAGCATCGGGGCACTATAGATGTCCCTGGGTGAAATTCCCTAAACCCGATGGTACCAGAGGATGACTCCAATGTTGAGACTTAGTGGATACATGAGCGCATGAGGGCCGAATACCATGAGGCCACGTCTCCCACTATGTCGTAGTCGGTTGGAAAGGGGTGTGGCCTTACCCGCACGAGGGTAGGGGGCATTGCTAGGTTGAGTTTGACTAGCTCGTGAATGGGTCCGTTATCGACCTGCCGGATAGGTATTAACAGACTATTGACTATGCAGATAGTGAGGTTTCTTACGCTCACTTGAACTACGTGCCTAGGAAAGGGGCAGTGTCATTTGGAGTGTACTAAACCCCGGTGATTATCTAGAGTGAGAACTGTACTGATATTTGATACTTTAGTGATGAGTTGCATTGATATGTGGACTCGAAAGAGGATTGACATGCTTGATTTACATCTAGCATTGTATGGTCTTGATATGGCTGATAGCATTCATATCTTGCACCGCATAGCCTTAGGATAGATAATTACATTCATGTACTCATCAGCATGATTCTGCATTACTCTGATATTGCATCTGAGCAAGTTCATATTACCCACACACTCACACCACCTTTTAAGCTTTTTATAAGCTTATGCACGATTGATGCGTGCAGGTGACGCCAGGACGCAGCTGTAGCTTTGCCGTAGTAGGTGTCACACTTCAAGCCCGGAGATCGGACTCACAGGAATCTCAATCGCCGAATCCGGTGCCGACAGCCTCCGTAGTACCCCATTCTCGGCTCCTAGCGTCCGTACGCCAGATTTTGATCTTGGGATCCTACAAGGAGGATTTTTCATTGTACTTTTATCTTGTAATAAGCCTAACCACAAGTTTACCCAAATCACAAAGGCAACATCATCATCATATATCCATTAATATAAACATTTGAACACAGTGCTGAAAGGGAAATACATATATCGAAATTAAAGCTCCAGAAGACCGTTGCACACTCCATACTTAATGTTGCTGTAACTTAATGCCACTTACATACATCTATCGTGCATAAGCTTATAGAAAGCTTAGAGGGTGGTGAAAGTGTGTGTAAGGTAAGTGTCAAGTATACAATAAAGCTCATAAATCATACATCATTAGAATAAGTGAAAATATATGAGTACGTCCATGAGTGATATCAATCGTACCAAGGCTATGCGATGCAAGGCATGAATGCTAACGGCCATATCAAGGCTATGCGATGTAAAAACGTAATAAGCCAATATCATATATTGAGAATGCAATGCAATATGCAAATCTTGACAAGTCCGTCTAAGTCATATAAGTGCAGAAACATAGCAATCCAAAATACCATATGCCGTGGATGACATGTAATATGCGATGCGAATGAAATGACCAAGCTGGAGTGAAGTTAGAATGATAGTACGTAGTATCACAGGCTATGGGGTCCATCACAAGGGAATTCTATCTAAACCAGTCCCATACCTAAATTTGGATAGTCAAGCACAACGTGGTAAACTCCTGATCTCAGGTTAGTCGTGCGCCCCAACCGAAATCCTGACTATTGCGAAGGTACACGTAACAAATAGTTGCACATCACTGGCCCGAATGGATAGTGAATGGATGAATGAATGAGTATGCAACTCCTGCTCAATAACCTGCCAGCACAGTAGCCTGCCAACCACTAATAGCTCACCCAGTGTGGTAGCTTGCCCAGGCATCAGCCCTGCCCACATCAGCGTCCGCCCACATGGGCAACAGTGATGGGGTGTTATAATATCATGTCAGTCCTCATATCAAGTCCACATATCAGTACTGTTCCTCTCTAGGGAATCACCAAGGTCTATTACACTCCACACTGACCGCCGCCTCCTTAGCCGCACAGCTTGGTGAGCGGAATAGACCACACTATCTGCCTAATCAGTAGTATGCCAATACCTACCCGGCTCGTCAATAGCGGACCCATTTACGAGCTGGTCAAACTCAACCTAGCTTGTAACCCCCTCACTCGGGCGGATAAGGCCACACCCCCTCCTAACCAACCATGACATAGTGGAAGACGTAGCCTACTGGTATTCGGCACTCGAGCGCTCATGTTCCACTCGGTTTAAACGTTGGGGCGTCTCCTGGCCTCGGAGGTTCTGGGACTTTCACCCAAGGACATCCTAAGTGCCCATAGTGCTAGAACCAAGTATTTTCGGTGTCTCATCTGGCCATCCATAATGTGCCTGTGGAGGCCACAGCCCTAATTTCGCTAGGGCGTATAATGATCATGTCACATATATACGAGATGCATGAGTCACACTGTACAGTCATCACTACGTGAAAAATAGAAAAAAATGATGGATTTTGAGATGGTTATGGATTGTTTGCAAAATTCCTTGGTTTAAAGACGGTTTAGAGATGGCCGTAAACTGTCTCTAAAATTTTAGATGGCTCTTGACCCTCCTTAATATTGTCTTAAAAATGTTGAACGTCCACAAATCATTTAAGACGGTCAGAATCCATCGTTAACTGCGGAGAAAAGATGGATATCGACCATCTGGAATAAAAGACAGTCTTTGACCGTTTTATATGATGTCATCTGAGACGGTCAAAGACCGTCCGCATTAGAGACGGTCATTGGCCGTCTTTTTACTAGTAATTTGAGACTGTCAAGGACCGTCTAGATTAGAGACGGTCATTGGCCGTCTTTTACTAGTAATTTGAGACTGTCAAGGACCGTCTGGATTAGAGACGATCATTAGCCGTCTTTTACTAGTAATCTGAGACTGTCAAAGACCGTCGTCTGTATTAGAGACGGTCCTTAGCTATCTTACAGTGGTCATTTGAGACTATTAAAGACCCTCTGCATTAGAGACGGTCCTAAACCGTCTCTAATGCTCAAGTCAAAAACTAAGAAGTTTAAAAAAATTATGAATTTCAAAAAAAATATAATAGTTGAGAAGCTTAGAAAAATAATTAACAATGTTTAATAAAAATTTAGATTTTGAAAAAAAAAAACTGTGATTTTATAAAAATCTAGATTTTGAAAAAAAAAATAAGAACTTTGAATAATGTTAATAATTTTGAAAACAAAAAAGAATTTGATAAAAAAATGATATTTTAAAAAAGAAAATTTTAAAAATTAAACAAAATGGTGAAAAAATTGAAAAATTGTAAAAAAAATATATTTTTAAAAAAAGAAAACTAGATTTTGTATTTTGACAAGAAAAATTAAAAAGTTATATAACAAAAGTGAGATTAAAAAAATGATATTTTGAAAAAGAAATTTTAAAAAATTAAACAAAATTGTGAAAAAATTGACAGATTGTAAAAAAATATATTTTTTAAAAAAGAAAACTAGATTTTGTATTTTGACAAGAAAAATCGAAAAGTTAGATAATAAAAGTGAGATTTTGATGATGTGTTGTATATCCTTGCCGCCCCTAGATTTCTCCAACCCATTTTTGGGTCGGGTATAAAAAATTGTGTAGATTTAAATCTTAAGTGGGCTACATCACTGGAAAGAATGATAATATAGTACCTCGCCATTAAAAATTATAAAGAGCCCATCGTAAGGTTTTAGTAATGTTTATTTGCAATCTAACTTATTGATAATGTAAAAAAGATCTAGATGAAGGTAAACTACAAAGATCAAATTGATCTAAAACTTTTGTGGCCTTCAAAAGGTTTTTAATAGTTATTCATCATTAATTTGATTGGTATGGCCCACCTAAGATTATTGAGTTCTTATGATTTGAAATCACATCCTAAAATATGATGGAAAAATATATGGACGGTGTCGATATACATAAAATATATCAAGGTGGGCCCAACACGGTTAGACTAACTCCCATGAAGGAGTTACCTAAATAGTGAAATGATACTATAAGGTCACCTCATGGGAACTTCCCATGAGGTTAATCTGTGTGCGCCCCACCATGATGTGTGTAGAACATCAACACCATGCATTTGATGTGTCCCCTTTAAGTCTAAAAATCAGTCATATACGAAACTCAGGTGGGCCATAACATCTAAAACTATGTGAAGACATCCCTAAAACATATAAAAGCATTTGGTGGGGCCCACATGAGTTTTAGATGTGTATAAAACTTGGTCTGACTCCTCATCCAAGTGGGACACACATAATGAATGGCTGGATCTATGAACCACATCTAGGTGGGCCCAATAAGTGAGTTTTGAATGTTTTAATGGGAGGGTAACCCTCTCAACTATAGTATGTGGTGTGGCCCACCCAAGTCATGGATTGACTTTATTTTTAAGCTCATGGCCCACCATCGAATGGTGCATCTGACTGATGGGGCAGATCCAAAGTTCAAGTGGACCCACCATAGAAAAGAGTGGGATAGTGACACCCACTATTGACACCTTCTTAGGGCCCGTCGCGATGTTTATTGGAGATCCAACCTGTTTATAAGTTAATACAGACATGGAATAAGGGAAAACATATATATTAGCTTGGTTGAAAACTTCTATGGCTCAAAGTAAGGTTTTAATGGTAGGCATTTAATCCCCACTGTTTTTTATGATGGGGTCTACTCGAACTTTGAATCTGCCTCATACTTTGGCTCATACTCATATGGTAAAATGGATGGATGGTGCGAATAAACCACATGCATTCACCTGGGTTATTGTGGGGGCCACCTTGATGCATGTATTACGCATCCATGCCATCCATTAGTATTTTCAAATCATTATTGGGGAAAGCCAGATTTTTAATGGTGGACATCCAATCACTATTCTTTTCGCATTGTGTGGTCCACTCAAGCTTTAGTTCACGCTCATTTTTTGAGATCGATGATAAAATTATGTTGAGAAATGGATGGACGACATGGATGAAACAAATCCATCATGGTGGGATCCTCTTGCGCATTCAATCTGCATCCTTTTTAGTATGATCCTGTAAAACTAACTTTCAAAATAAATGTACAGAGTGGATAAATCAAATACAACACGATGGGCCCACAGAGCCCCTGATATGACCGTCCGTTTCTGCCTATGCGGGAAACGGATTGGCTACTCCTGACACCAGCCAATGGTTGGTGGTAGGGCTGGGCATCGGATTGAGTTAGATTGGATTGGGTCCAACTCGACTCTGTCTGGTTTCTACATGGTTTGACCTGAACTCGATTCGATCCGGGACCGAGTTCAGGTCATCTGACTCGATTCGACCCGATTTAGTGATAATCTAACCCGAACTGAGTCCGACTCGGTCAGAAAAATGATTCGAGTTGGGTACCATTTGAATCAGAAGAGAGAAGTGGTCGGTGGTGGAGGTATGTGTTATATCCAAACCGTCCATCCATTTGGGGAGCTTGTCTTAAGGCTTGACCGAAAAATAAGACAGATCTAAAGATCAGTTGGACCACACTGCAAAAAACACTGGGGGATTGATCGTTTACCATTGAAACCCTTCTTAAATCAAAGACGTTTCAGATAAATTCGAAATTTATTTTTCAACTTTATCTATGTATTTTTAAAATTATTAACGGATTAGATGGAAAATAAACGTTATGGTGGGGCCATGTAACTTTGATCGTATTTGAGCCGTTCGTACAACTCGGAGCTCTAGGCGTGTATGTGCTTGTCTTCGCATGACACGTATGTACAATAGGCTGTAACCCCTTGCGTGTGGCCGCGGGAAACGGATTGGCTGGTTTACTCCCCCTGTCATAAGCCAATGGCTGGTGGTTGGTGCTATGTGGGCCACAACATAATGTATGTGTTTAATTCAGTCCGTCTATCTATTTTTACAGATCATTTTACGATATGAGTCCAAAAATGAGGTATATCCGAATCTCATGTGGACCACATTACAGGAAACAATGTTGAATGAGGGTCGATCGTTAAAAACATTTGGGGCCAACAAAAGTTTTGGATCAAGATGATCTTTGTTTTTTCAATTCATTTAGGACCATATGACCTAATCAACAGATTGGATGTCAAATAAATAGTAGAGTGGGCCTTACGAGGATTTTAATGGTGGATATCCAATCTCTATTGTTTTCATGTGGTGTGGTCCACCTGATATTTATATTCCTCCAATTTTTTGGACCAAGCCATGATATTATTGTTAAAAATGGATGAACGGAATGGATGAAAAGCATACATCATGGTGGGGCCCACAGTGCACCACCACCAACCGTGTAGGACACGGATTAGCTACTGACAGGTTTAATAGCTAGACTCCCTGTCGAAGTGACTTGACCAAGTTTTGTGAAGTGACGTGACCAAGTTCTGTGGGACCCACCATGATATTTGTGTTGTATCCGCACTGTCCATTCATTTGGAGATATCAATTTAGGGTAGGAGCAAAAGAATGAGTCAGATCCAAAGCTCAAATGGACCCCACCACAAAAAAAAAGTGGAGAGAGTGATGCCCACCATTAAAATTTTCTGAGGCCCACAGAAGTTTCTGATCAAACTGAAATTTGTGTTTTCACTTCTTTCATGTCTGTCTTAACGTGTGAAGACGTTGGATCTCAGATAAACATCATAGTGGACCTTAGGAAGGTTTCAACGGTAGAGTCACTCTTCCCACTGTTTTCTGTGGTGGGGTCCACTTCAAATCTAAATCTTACTCATTCTCTGGCTCATTCCCTAAAATGATCTCTAAAAATTGATGGACGGTATGGATACAACACATACATCATGGTGGGTCCCACATAACCTGGTGGTGTGACTTCAGTAGGAGGCTTGGTGGCTACTCAACCTATGTAACTTTTCAATTTTCACTTATATTGCGTGTGATGTAAGAAACCCGCTTAAGCTTATCCAGGCAGGCAACACAGTTGTACAGTTGCCCAGCTCTAAGCGTGAATGCAAGTGGGCCCACCGTGAATGCATGTGGTTGATCCACACCGTCCATTCATTTTTCAGATCATTTTAAGGGTTAAACCTAGATCGTTTTTCCACACCATCCAAATCCCAAGTGGAACACATTACAGTAAACAGTGTTGAATGAGGGTCGACCATTAAAAACATTTGGGGGGCAATCAGAGTTTTGGATCAACCTGATCTTTATTTTTTCTCTTCATCTGGGATTGTATGACCTAATCAACAAATTGGATGTCAAATAAATAGTATAGTGGGCCTTAGGAGGATTTTAATGGTGGATATCCAATCGCTATTGTTTTCATGTGGTGAGGTCCACCTGAGATTTATATCCATTTCATTTTTGATATAAAGCATAAAATGATCTTTAAAAATGGATGAACGGAATGGATGAAATACATACATCATGGTGGGGCCCACAGAGCACCGACCACCAGCCACGGAGCTGGTGGCAAGGGGAGTAGCCAATCCGTTTCCACCTCTGCATGGGATATTACCCAATCCGCGCTTATTCTTTGATAGCCCGGGAGAATGAAAATTTCTCTCTGTTTTCACCACGCCCATTGCTCCTAAAACCCCTTCCTCCCAAAACTGAATCTCTCTCTCTCTCTCTATATATATATATATATATCTTATTCTTCTCATCTTCGGCAGCGGAATCGCCATCATCACAAGACAGGGCAGCTCCCATCTCCATCAGATTGGAGAAGACAACCAGGTCAAAAGGGTATTGGCGACAGGGGTTGATTGCGGTGAAGATGGAAAGAGGCAAGGTTGAAGAAGATCACCAAGTCAAAGTAGATGAAGCTCTTTAAGGTTGTGCCAAATGAGATCTTCGCAAAGAAGAAGAATTAGGTCAGATTGAATGACAAGAATTTTGTTTTGATTTATTTCTTTTATTGATGGTTTTATTGCGAGATCGATGGATTTGGGAATTAGTGTTTTGATCTTGCGAGTTGCTGTTATCGGTATGGAATTTATGGATTTGGAAATTAGTTTTTTAAAAAAAATAAAATTTACAAACACCCTTTTCAGATTTTTGGTGCATGGACCATCATTTTAGGTCACCGAACATGGCTTCACTAGTAAAAACTAAAAAGCCCATTGTGTAATACATCCTGTATTTCATGCACGCAAACCGTTTGATGAAATGGCTCAACAAGGAGTTTTTGTGTATTGTGTTTTACTTGCACCCAATTTCTCCTTTTCTTTTTATTTACTTATGTAATTTTGGTGGATATTTTAGATTGACAGGTGAATGGTTAACCTTGCTTAACAAATCAAGAAACTTAGGTTGATGAACTTCTCTTCAATTCCAAGTTTATTATCAATTCTCAGACAGTTGGCTTAGTAGCTTGTAGATTAAATTTTTTATATCTCATATTAAACTGATGGCGTTGATCTTTTAATGCATTGTGCTTTGACTTCTTAAAAGTTTAAGTTTGAGTACTATTCTTTTCAGAGATTCTCAAAATATTCATCATAGTTTTTCATAATTATTTTGGAATCCAGAAAATGACACTGATGGACTAGACAGTAACAAAAGTAAATTGGTGTTGCTAGGAGAACTGATTAATTGGATGGGGATTGGGTAGTATGAGAAATAGATGGTAGTACTTATAAGAAGAAAGCAAGGAAGGGATGGATCATGCATCTTTACATCATATATAGAGAGAGATGCTATAAGGTGTTGTTTCGCCTTTTTTTGTAGGGTTACAGAATGCTTTAGAGGGAACTACCCCTATTTTGGGAAAGCAAAGAGTACGTATAAAGATCAGGAACTGTGGCTTTTTTTTGTCGAAATTATATAGCTATATAATTTTTACTCATGGTATCTAAGGAAATTTCCTTGTGTTTTAATTCTAAATGAAAATAAATTTCAATTCCATGCATTTGTAGACTATGAATAATTCATAAATTGTGGTAGTGAGGATTAGGGAGTTAGGATCTATAAGCTAAAACCAAAACCTAAACCTAAACCTAAACCTATAACCTAAACTTAATTCACTTAACTTAAACCTACACCTAAACCCAAACATATAACCCGAACCCCAACCTAAATTCCTAAACCTAAACCTAAACCTATAACCTATAACCTTAACCTATAACCTTAACCTAAACCTATAACCTATAACCTAAACCTAAACCTAAACCTATTCTCAAATCCCTAAACCTATAACCTTTATCCTATAACCTATAACCCAAACCCAAACCTAAACCTATAACCTAAACCTTAACCTATAACCTAAACCTATAACCTATAACCTAAACCTATAACCTATAACCTAAACCCAAACATAAACCTATAACCTAAACCTAAACCTATAACCTAAATCTAAACCTAAACCTAAACCTTAACCTATAACCTAAACCTATAACCTATAACCTAAAACTTAAACCCAAACCTAAACCCGATCCCTAACCTCAACCCGATTTCCTAAACCTAAACCTTAACCTATTCTCAATTCCCTAAAGATATAACCTATAACCTTAACCTAAACCTAAACCTAAAACCTAAACCTAAACCGTAAACCTAAATGTATTCTCAAATCCCTAAACCTATAACCCAAACCTGAACCCGAACCTGATTTCCTAAACCTAAACCTTAACCTATTCTCAATTCCCTAAACCTTAACCTATAACCTAAACCTAAACCTAAACCTAAACCTATAACCTACGCTTATAACTTAAACCTAAACCTAAACCTATAACCTACGCTTATAACCTAAACCTAAACCTAAACCTAAACCTATAACCTAAACCTAAACCGTAAACCTAAATGTATTCTCAAATCCCTAAACCTATAACCTAAACCTAAACCCGAACCCGAACCCGAACTTAGATTCATGCACTATACCCTGATACTTTCATAGTTTGAATCCTAAAGGCCTGTTTGTTTGTTCTATAATTCATGCACTATACCCTGATAATTTTTGTTCTACTTTACATTTAATGTATGAGTTTGTGCCATTTCTCAAGGTCCATGGAAGAAAAAGAACCTGTCAGAATTTGGTATTGTCACTCAATGCATTGCACCTCAAAGAGTCCATGACCAATGCCTGACAAATGTTCTTTTGAAGATAAATGCCTAGGTGAGCTGTCACTGAAATATCATGTCCCTTCCCTATGGTTCCCCAGGCCAGTCCGACGTGCCGTCAATTGTAGCGGTAAGATAAGATGCATGATTTTCGTTTTCAATTGTTAGTCATAGAGTGACAGTACTTGTTTCAATTTTCTTGGATGGATGATGAATGCATTTGTGAATGTAAATGAAAATAAAGAACTTATAATATATATATATATATATATGTGTGTTATCAATGGAGGATACCTTGTTTAGGGGGAAATGAAATTCTTGTAGCTTATGGTATGGTGCCCCAATATTGGTTGTATGTTACTAGTATGTAGTAGATAATACTAGGTTCAATAATAGATAATACTAGAGAATACCTAAACCTGATCCGAACCCAAAATCGAGCCTGATTCCCTAAACCTATAGCCTAAACCTAAACCTATGACCTAAACCTATGACCTAAACCTATAACCTAAACCTAAAATCAAAACCTACACCTTAACGTAAACCCGAATCCGATTTCCTAAACCTAAACCTTAACGTATTCTCAAATCCCTAAACCTAAACCTACACCTAATTCTAATCTCAAATCCCTAAACCTAAACCTACACCTAATCCTAATCTCAACTCCCTAACCTAAACCTAAAACCCAAACCTAAACCTGATCCTGAACCCGAACTCGATTTCCTAAACCTAAACCTTAACCTATTCTCAATTCCCTAAAGCTATAACTTATAACCTAAACCTAAACATATAACCTTAACCTAAACCTAAACCTAAAACCTAAATGTATTCTCAAATCCCTAAACCTATAACCTAAACCTAAACCTATTCTCAAATCCCAAAACCTATACTTATAACCTAAACCTAAACCTTAACATAAACTTATAACTTATACTTACAACCTTAACCTAAACTTATAACCTTAACCTAAACCTATTCTCAAATCCCAAAACCTATACTTATAACCTAAACCTAAACCTTAACCTAAACCTATAACCTATACTTACAACCTTAACCTAAACTTATAACTTTAACCTAAACCTATTCTCAAATCCCAAAACCTATACTTATAACCTAAACCTAAACCTTAACATAAACTTATAACTTATACTTACAACCTTAACCTAAACTTATAACCTTAACCTAAACCTATTCTCAAATCCCAAAACCTATACTTATAACCTAAACCTAAACCTTAACCTAAACCTATAACCTATACTTACAATGTCACGCCCCAAACTCGGAAACCGGGCTCACAAAATTCCCGATCGCCGAATCTGGCGCCGACAGCCTCCGTAGAACCCCATTCTCGGCTCCCAGCGCCCATTCGCCAGGTTCCGATCCTGGGATGCTACAAGGAGGATTTTCAACATCAGTTTGATTCGTAATAAGCATAACCAAAGGCATAACCCACAAACAACAACCAAAAACTCCATCACATTTCCACTATAATAAAAAACTTTACAAGTACAATGAGCATAAGGGAAATACAATGAAGATAGACCAAAACTCCAAAGAAGATCAGCCACGCGTCCAAGCCTCAGCGCTGCTGCGATCCAACGTCACCTGCACGCATCGGTCGTGCATAAGCTTATAGAAAGCTTAGAGGGTGGTGAAAGTGTATGCTCAAGGTGATAATGTAGTCATGCAGTATCAGAGTAATGCGGAACATGCTGATGAATGCTAAGAATCCCATTAGCCGTACCAAGGCCATGCGGTGCAAAGAATGATGTCGGCCATACCAAGGCCATGCAATGCAAAATGCAAGTCAAGCATACAAATCCTCATCTAAGTCCACATGTCAATACGGCTCAAAACTGGAATATCACTGGGGTCTAGTACACTCCAAGCCCGATTGCCGCCCCATCGCGCGCAATAAGGTGAGTGGAAAAGACCTCACTATCCGCCTGCCAATATCGGGCTCGGCTCGTCAATAGCGGACCCATTCCTCGAGCTGGTCAGACTCAGCCTAGCATTGCCCCCTACTCTCGGGCGGGTAAGGCCGCACCCCCTTCCAACCGACCACGACACAGTGGAAAGCGCAACCATCTGGTAATCGGCACCCAGCGCTCATGCACCCACTCGGTCTAGACGTTGGAGCAACCTCCTGGTACCATAAGGGTTTAGGGACTTTCACCCAGGGATATCTATCGCACCCCATGTAGAACTGTATTTCCGGTATCCAATCCTGCCAACCACGATACGTCTGTGGAGGCTACGGCCCTGATGTCGCTAGGGCGTACAGTAACCATATCACACAATGCGAATGCATGAATCACACTATCCAGTCATACAGCAATCCTGCGCGTATCATGCGCTCATGTAGGGCAACACCCCCTGTACGGGAGCCCCTAAACAATCTGCCCAAAGGCATATGCTATGATCAGTCATTTCTCATATCAAGCATACGTATGGTGCATATGATCGTGAATCATGGGATTAAACATGTTATATGGGATGGATGATGTTCATAATGGAGGCGGGCCTAGACGGCCTACACATTACACATATGGGCCTAACAATGGGCCCTCGGGAAAGGCATAATGCGGTCATTGAACCAACACTATGCTTACAATGTGGACGTCAAACCAACATTGCTCCCAAGGCATAGCCCTGATGTAAACATCATTACATAAATCACGTTGGGACTGCACATTGCAATGAACCTTAGGTATATCTCATTGGGCCTTCAATACATCAAATGGGCCGTATCACATGGGCCTTATATTCATTAAGTGGGCCACATCAATGGGCCACACCAATGGGCCTTATGTGCATTGCAATGGGCTATAACCGGTGGGCCTTAGAGTGCATCAAATGGGCCTGCTCACATGGGCCTTATATGTATTAAATGGGCCTCGCCAATTGGGCCCCATACATGCATCAAATGGGCCTACTCACATGGGCCTTATATGTATCAAATGGGCCTTGCCAGTTGGGCCCCATACATGCATCAAATGGGCCTCAACCCATTAGCCTCATTGCATCTTAATGGGCCTCGATCCATGGGCCCCTAATACATTAAAAGGGCCTCGACCCATGGGCCTTATATATACATCAAAGTGGGCCTCAACCATGGGTCACAAGCACTGAGGTGGGCCTCCCACCATCAATAAATTATATATAATATAATATATATACACACATATATATATATATGTAACATATAGTGTTATATATAATTTAATATTATATATATACATATAACATATAATATTATATATAAATATATATACACACACCAGCACACACACGCACCCACACACACACGCGCACACACACGCACAGTGGGCTCCACCGTCCAGGCGGACGGTGGAGATAAAACACATACATCTGTGTGGGCTCCATGTGGGGCCCACCGTAATGTTTATATTCCATCCAAACCCTTAATAAGGTCAAGCAGACCTAGATGAAGGGTGATAAAAATTTTCACCTTGATCCAAGACTTCTGTGGGCCCAAAAAGGGTTTCAAAGGTAAATGTTCAATCCCACTGTTTCATACGGTGTGGGCCACCTGAGTCTTGGATCAAGCTAATTTTTGGGGTGGGCCCACGTCAGGTAGGGGCCCACCATATGAACGGTTTAGATAGCATATAAACATCAAGGTGGGGCCCACGGCTACAGCCGTGCTGGGCTGTACGGCGGCCAGTCCGCCCGCCCGCTGAGCGCAGGCAGCGCCTGCTGCGGCTCTGACACAGCAGCAGCAGCTGCTGTGTTCAGTAAAAAAATTTTTTTTTTATTTCTATTTTTTTTTTAGGATTTTACTGGTGGGGTCCATATCAAGCCATCCACTCCATCCAATGGCCTTCCATGGCCCTAGACAAGTTAAACGAGCCCAATATTGGACCTGTTTCGGCGCATAAAAACAATAGGGAAGGTTTTAATGGTAAAGACCACCATTTGCTACGGTATGGCCCGCCCGAAGGCCTGATTGGTCCCATATTTCGGCTCAACGCCTAAAAGGTGGTTGGGAAGGGAATGGATGGTATGGATTGAAAACATGCATCAAGGTGGGGCCTATATGAGTGGACCACCCCAAGGCTTGGGAAAAAGCTGAATTTTTTGTGTTTTCTTTCCAACAACGTCCAGCGTCCCTAGACGCTGGACTTGCCATATAGCTAGGAGGTGGGCCTGCTTAGGTGGGCCACCAAGGGATGGATGGCAGGGTACTACACATATAAAGTGGGCCCCACTTTTAAATGGTTTGGATAAGGTACCTACCTCATGGTGGGGTCCATTCAAGTGGGCCACATAACCTCATCATCATAACAACAAAATAAAATAAAATAAAATAAATAAAAAGAAATAAAATAAAAGGGAGAGAGATAGAGAGTGGGACCGTTTGATGGAGGGACCCCGGCACTATGGGCCCTCCCTTGCACTAAATCATACATCAAGTGGGTCCCATTACATGTGGGGTCCATGGAATTGAAATCCAACGGTGGAGATCCTTTCTCCACTAAAATAGATGGTCTAGATGACCCTAAGCATACAAGAAAATAAACATCATGATGGGGTCCATGGAGAATGGCCCCATCATGGAATGATCATGATGATCCAAGTGGGCCATCGGCCACATCTTAGGGTCCAAAGTGAGATCCAAACCATTGATCGGTTGGCCTCACTTGGCCCATCAAGAAAAATATGAAAATCTACCCTATCAAGGCACCCACCACTTGATCTTCTTGCTCCCTTGGCTTCCTTAGCTCCTTGTGCTTCTCTTTGATGGAGGAAGATGAAAAATGGATGGTTGAGATGAGAGATGAAGGGGTAGGAAAGGTGGACCTCACAAATGAAGTTTTCTCACCATGGGGGACTCATACGTATGGTGCTCTCTCTTAGATTTGGATTTTTGAAAAAAATGAATAAGAGAGATAGTTGTAAAGGGAGAGAGAGAGAGAGAGAGAAAGAGATGGGTGATGGAGTGATGGGGGATGGTTTGGGTTGAAAATTGTAAAAGGAGGTATGGTTGATGTTGAAAATGGGAAAAAGAGGAGTGGTGAGGTGGAAAGAGGGTAGACTTTTGTAAAAGGTGGAGATGGGTTGTTGTACTTGAGGTATGGGATGCCTTAATGGTTGATTGATGGGACTAATTGTAGAGATTCCCTCGAAATCCGCAACGCGCGGTGTTTCTTCGGAATAAACGCTGATCGGCATCTTCTTGCCTGGGTATCGGTTCGGTGCGCAAGTCACTGCGTTGGAACCGCGGCGACGACGCGGTCGCTATGATATAACTTTCGGACCAAGCCGACGTCGGTGCGCGGGACCTGGCTTAGGATCGTGCGCAAACACTGAATACAGTGTGAAAGTTGCCGAAATTTGACCGGAAGAACCGCGGAAGCTAACGGAACAGTACGGATTAGGACACGGGTCTTACATACAACCTTAACCTAAACTTATAACCTTAACCTAAACCTATTCTCAAATCCCCAAACCTATACTTATAACCTAAACCTATACTTATAACCTTAACCTAAACCTATAACCTTAACCTAAACCTATTCTCAAATCCCAAAACCTATAATTATAACCTAAACTTAAACCTTAACCTATAACCTAAACCTATACTTATAACCTTAACCTAAACTTATAACATTAACCTAAACCTATTCTTAAATCTCAAAACCTATACTTATAACCTAAACCTAAACCTACACCTAATCCTAATCACAACTCCTTAACCTAAACCTAAACTTGAAAACGCGAACCCGAACTCGAATTTGATTTCATAAACCTAAACCTTAACCTATTCTCAATTCCCTAAACCTTAACCTATAACCTAACCTAAACCTAAACCTATAACCTACACTTATAACCTAAACCTATAACCTAAACCTAAACCTACAACCTAAACCTATAACTTATAACTTAAACTCAATTCCCTTAACTCTAACCTACAACCTAACCTAAACCTATACTTATAACCTAAACCTATTCTCAAATCCCAAAACTTATAACTACAACCTAAACCTTAACCAAAAACCTATAACCTATAACCTAAACTTAATTCCCTAAACCTTAACCTACACCCTAACCTAAACCTATACTTATAACCTAAACCTATTCTCAAATCCCAAAACCTATAACCTAAACCTAAACCTTAACCTATAACCTAAACCGAAACCTATAACCTAAACCCGAACATAAACCCAAACCCGAACCCAAATTCCTAAACCTATTCTCAAATCCCAAAACTTGTAACTACAACGTAAACCTTAACCTAAACCTATAACTTATAACCTAAACCTACAACCTAAACTCAATTCCCTAAACCTTAACCTACACCCTAACCTAAACCTATACTTATAACCTAAACTAATTCTCAAATCCCAAAACCTATAACTACAACCTAAACCTTAACCTAAACCTATAACCTATAACCTAAACTCAATTTCCTAAACTCTAACCAACAACCTAACCTAAACATATACTTATAACCTAAACCTATTCTCAAATTCCAAAACCTATAACTACAACCTAAACCTTAACTTAAACCTATAACCTATAACCTAAACCTATAACTTAAACTCAATTCCCTAAACTCTAACCTACAACCTAACTTAAACCTATACTTATAACCTAAACCTATTCTCAAATCCCAAAACCCATAACTACAACCTAAACCTTAACCTAAACCTATAACCTATAACCTAAATCTATAACCTAAACTCAATTCCCTAAACTCTAACCTACAACCTAACCTAAACCTATACTTATAACCTAAACCTATTCTCAAATCCCAAAACCTATAACTACAACTTAAACCTTAACCTATAACCTAAACTCAATTCCCTAAACTCTAACCTCAACCTATACTTATAACCTAAACCTATTGTCAAATCCCAAAACCTATTACTACAACATAAACCTTAACCAAAAACCTATAACCTATAACCTAAACTCAATTCCCTAAACTCTAACCTACAACCTAACCTAAACCTATACTTATAACCTAAACCTATTCTCAAATCCCAAAACCTATCACTATAACCTAAACCTTAACCTAAACGTATAACCTATAACCTAAACCTATAACCTAAACCAATTCTTCATGATTCTGAATTATAATGTTTTGTTGGTTGAATATTTTTTTTATTAGATGAAAGACACAAAAAGAAAATTGTTGCCGATTTTTTTTATATTTTTAATGCAAGAAATTTTCTGACGGCTTTAGGTCGTCCATATTTTTCTAAATATTCAAATCTGAGACGATCCATAACCGTCCTTTTAAGGTTCATCAGAGACTGCTCATAACAGTCCTTTTTAAGGATAGTCCATGACTATCCTTTTAAGGTTCATCAGAGACTGCTCATAACAGTCCTTTTTAAGGACGGTCCACGACCGTCCTTTTAAGGTTCATCAGAGACCTTATAACGTCTATATTTATTGATGGTCCATTACCATCCTTCTTTACAGACGGTCATAACTGTCCTTTAAATGTCCATAGAAATGACGGTTCATGACCGTCCTTTAAGTAATACGACGCCCCAAAATAGGACAATCCTTGCGACAGTCCAAAACCGTCCTTTATTATCTTTTGAGACAGTTTTCAATCGTCCTTTTTTCCCAGTTTTGGCGTAGTGCATGCAACAATCCCATGCGTACCACACGTTCATGTGGGTAACTCCTATCAATGAGTCCCATAAATAATCTGCCCAATGGCATATGCAATGATTAGTCACTACTCATATCAAGCATACATATGATGCTTATGGGCATGAGTTATGGAGTTAAACTAAGCATGTTATAAGGTGATGAACTATCCTCACAACGAAGATGGGCCTAGATGGCCTACACACAAGTATGTGCCTATCAATGGGCCCTAGGGAGAGTCATAATGCGGACATTTAACCAACATTATTCTTACAATGTTGATGTCAAACCATCATTGCTCCCCAGGCATCACCCACCATAAACATCATTACGTAAACCATGGTGGAATCATACATTGCAATGGACCCTGTGTATATACCATTGGGCCTCGACCTATGAGCCTCAAATACATCAAATGGGCCACATCACATGAGCCTCATATGTATCAAGGTGGGCCTCAACAATGGGCCTCATATATATCATCAAGGTAGGCCTCAACAACGGGCTTCAAATACATCAAGATGGCCTCCTCAAATGGGCCTTATATATATCAAGGTGGGCCTCAACGGACGGGCCACAAATACATCAAGATGGGCCTCATCACATCCCTAAAAGAATCATTTTGAAGGATCATTTGGACCATACCACAAATAGCAATGGAGATAATAATTTTCACGGTTAAATAATTCACAGGGCCATTATAAAGTTTATTTTCCAACCAATCTAATCATAAGGTCATAAAGACCTGGATTAAGAGGGAGAACAATTCCCCATTGATCCAGAACTTCTGTCACCCCAAATGGGTTTCAATGATAGACGTTCAATCCTCCACTATTTCTGTGGTGTGGTCCACCTGATCAATGGATGATCATGTTATGGTGTGGGCCGCCGTAATGTATTTAAGATCCAACCAATTCATAAGTTAACATAGTGATAGATGAAGTGAAGACAAATATCAGCTTAATTGGAAACTACTGTGGCCCTTAGAAGTTTGAACGGTGGAATGTCACTGTTCACTTTTTAGGTGGTGGGGTCCACTTGAACTTTAGATCTGACTCATTCTTTTCTCATGCCATAAAATAATCTCTGGAAATGGTTGGAAGGTGTGGATACAACACATGCATCATGGTAGGGTCCACACACGTGGCCCACCAACTAATGGACGGTGTGCATTTGCACCCTGGATGGCACGTGCACCATGTGCTGCTGCTGCAACTGCAGTAGCAGATGGCTGTGGCTGCTGCTTAAAACGTCAGAGGTAGGTCCCATGAGGGCCCACCATGAGGTTTATTTACCATCCAATCTGTTAACAAGGTCACACGAACCTGAATGAAAAGGAAAAACAAATTTTATACTGATCCAAAACTTCAGTGACCACAAAAGGGTTCAATGGCAGACACTCAATCTAACACTGTTTCCTGCCGTGTGGGCTACCCGAGTTCCACATATGGTTGATTTTGGGTGGGGGCCCACTTCCCTAAGGGGCCTACCAAATGCACGGTGTGGATGTTCTATCACATCACGGTGGGGCCCACGGCTGGGACCGTGGTCCTTGCCCATCCATCCATGCAGCAGCAGGACGCAGGTGCTGTCATCTATCAGCAGCAGCAGCTGCTATTTGTTTATTTATTTATTTTTTTTGAAAAACTAGTTTTTCTGAGGTTTTTCATAGGTGGGGCCTGCATCAGAAGAATCCACCCCACCCATTGGATTCTATAACCCATAACAGATCCAGCAAGCCCAATATTCAATATGTTTTGGCGAATCGAAACATTAATGTGGTTTTAATGGTAAAACCATTATTTTCTATGGTATGGTCCGCTTGATTATCGGATTAACTTCATTCTTCAGCTCAACACCTAAAATGATCTAGGGAATGGAATGGACGGCGTGGATCAGCCCCATACATCAAGGTGGGGCCTGCATGGGCAGCCCACCTAAAAACCTTAAATCCCACTGTTTGTTCACACTTCACTCAACCCACGTCCAGCGTCCTTGGACATTGGACGAATGACGTGAATATATATATATATCAAGGTGGGTTCCACATGGACGTGGCCCACTTGATTTGGACCAATCCGATATTTGTGTTTTCTCATCACCTTAAGGTAGGGCCCACATGGCTTGGATGGTGTAGATCTAACACGTCCATCAAGTGGGTCCCATGAAGGTGGACGACTTGGATAAAATGCACACACCATGGGCCATCAACAAGGGAAAAAGAGAGTGAGAAAGAGAGAGATCGAGTGATGGAGGGACCCCGGCACTATGGGCCCTCCCTTCCATACATCACAACATACATCAAGTGGGTCCCATTACATATGGGCTCACTGATCAAAATCAACGGTGGAGATCCTTTCTCCACCGAAATGCAAGGTCTAGATGACCCTATCCATACAAGGAAAATAAACATCATGATGGGGTCCATGGAGAATGGCTCCATCATGGAATGATCATGAGAATCGAGGTGGACCATCGACCATAGCTAGGGTCTAAAGTGAGATCCATACTATCAATCGGTAGGCCTCACTTGGCCCATCATAAAAATATGAAATATAGGCCTATAGAAACACCCACCTTTGATCTTTTTGGACTTCTTCTTCCATTAACACATCCTAGAGCTCCGAGGGATGCATTTTAACAGTTGAGATGGTCTTTGGAGGGTGGGATTGGATGGTAGGAAGGTGGGCCACACTAGCTTCTCCTCTTGAAAGCCATGGATGTTGGTGCTTGGAAGGAAAAAAAGGAGAGAGAAATGAAAGAGCGAGAGGTTGTAAGGAGTGAGAGGGATGGGTGATGGAGTGATGGGTGATGTGTACTTTGACATGTGAGGGATGGGTTGCTTTGACTTTGGGGTTACTTAGGGATGGGGTGAAAGGTGATGTGTACTTGACATGTACTTCACCCTTGATGGGATTGATTGATTAATTGAGGTGACAAGTTGTAGAGATTCTCTTAAAATTTACACATGTGGTGTTTTCCTCAAACTGAATGCGGGCCCACATCTCCTGGCCTCGGTATCGCCTCGGCGCGTGAGACACGGCATCGGAACCGCGGCGACGGTGCGGTCGCTAGGGTACAAGTTTCGGGTTGAGCTGACTCTGATATAAGGGACATGACTCAAGGTTGCACGTAACTGCCAATAATAGAGCGCGGGTCATTGAAATTCGACCGGGAGGATCGCAAAGGTCTACAGAACGGTATGGGCTAGGGTATGGGTCTTACAGTAGGAGCATGCAGTGGAGCTTCAGGAGTTTCTGTTATTATTATCTTGTATTTTCCTTCATAACATTGTACCTTAAAGTTTTTTATCATAGTGGATTTTATGATGATGTTCTTATGGTTATTGTTTGTGGGTTTTTCTTATTGTTATGCTCATTATGAATTAAAATCATGTTAGAAATCCTCCTTCTAGAATCCCAGGATCGGAACCTGGTGTATGGGTGCCGAGAGCCGAGAATGGGGTACTACAGAGGCCGTCGGCGTCGGATTCGGCGATTGGAAATTTTGTGAGCCCGATTTTCGAGTTTGGGGCATGACAGATATCTTCATCGGTTGAATGATATTGACAAAAGAAACAAATACAGAGGGAACACTTGGAGCAGTGTTCTTTAGGTAATAAATTGGCGATCAAAGAGAATCATTTATGTAAAAGATGCTATGAAGATATTTAGCAACATTGATCGACAAAAGAATTTCATCTGCCGATAAAACAAGGCAATATGTATGGTAAATATAATAATGTTTGAAGGACCTAGGCTATCCATCCTTTGAGAGCGAATTCAAGTGCAAAATAACACAAATTTCATTGCAGATATGATGTAAAATGGCCGTGAATGGTTAAACCAATGATAAATACTATTAATCATTAGATTAGGGTCCTTCATTGTAAATTTCCACAATATATGATGGAAATGACGAGGACGTAGAAATGTCGTTGGTAATGGTAACGAGCAACCTATAGAAATTTGGAAGAACAAAATCTACACATATTTGACATAAATGATCATCGACGCATGATCGAATAAATAATAGTCATAATTGAACATTGGTGAATAGTTCAAACAAAAGGCATAAGGTAGAAAAAAATCAATCTGCATGAAAGCCGGCAAACAGTTCAGGATGAACAAAATCTTGTAGGTAGGAAGCTAAGTGATATGTCTGAAGAAGATTTGAATCAATATGATTTCATAGAGGAAAAAATGTTGATCAAAGAATTATTGGCGAACACGAAGTTTCTATAAGTAGACATCAATTTTCAGTAAGAAACAAATCCAAAGAATAGTGAAGAAGATTCTAGGTAGAAATGAACGACCATTATCTTTGGAACCTTACCCCTAATAAGGGTGAATTGTAATATGGCGTTTATTCTCCCTCATAACTTCTTGGATAAGCTAGACTAGCTAAATAGTATCGAAGGAGATGTTGAGGAGGCAAGAGTAACATAGATTAAAGAAGAAACAAATAACAACAAGAAGTAATGATGCAAAGAGTCATATTCTATCACCATTGAACCTGGTGTAGATGATGGGAAAGTAAATTTTGATCAACTTTCTTTGACAATATTACAACATCTCAAACTATTGGTTATTTCAGCTCATATGAACAGACGCCTTATTCCCCATACATGGGTAGATAATGGGGCAGCCCTGAATATCTTGCCAATATGTATGTTAAGAAAATTGAGAAAAATTTATTCTGATCTAATTCCTACCGAAATTGTTACAGACTTCACCGGTGGGGTAACAAATGCAAAAGAAATTTTATTAATCAACTTAATGGTCAGAAGCAAGAGAGCGTTGATGGCTTTTCTCATTGTGCCTTCATCTTCTAGTTACAATGCACTCCCACGTCATGTTGGATTCATGTAGATTTATGTATCCATTCATCTCATTATTAATTCTTGATCTTTTGGAATAAGAGAAAAATTGGAATAGTTTCATCACATTAAAAAGTTTCATGTTAGATCTAACGCAGCGGATACGTACTTTTGTAAAGAAGATGTCGGGCCTGTGACTTTTGTTGGACGCAATCGATTTGGCATTTTGACTGGGACATCATTATCAAAGAATCCTATGATTAAGGTGAGGGACATAAGTTCATCTACTAAGAAGGAGATAACTACGCTAGGAACAATAGTTGTGCTCCGGCCAGGGCAGTCTTATATCGTTGAAGAGTCCTCATGAATACGACCTTAACAAAAAAAAAAAAGGAATATAGCTAGGCCGAGGTTGCGGCCTAATTCTCCAAAAGTAAACAAGTTCAAGTAGAGAAGAATATTGGGTAATGGTTGCTTGGATAACATAGCCGAATGTTTGCTAAAATATGATGAAAATTTTGAAAACGGTATAAGTTTTGAAGAATAGTTGCTCTTGTAAAGCTCAATGATTCATAAGTAGACGTACAAGATCTGTTGGTTGAAGTTAATTTAGGAAATGCCACTATTATCAACCGACATAATTAGTGATTGTTTATCTTCAGATAAACATATGGCAATGGTCGAACTTCTTTAAAATTCTAAAGATTGCTTTTCATGAGATTATCATGAAATGTCTGGTTTTGAGTTGAAAGTTGGTGAAACATTTATTGATGATTAAAGAAGGATTATGATCAATTAGGCATCCCCCACGAAGGATGACTATGGCAGTCACCCTCAAAATCAAGGAAGAAGTAAAGAGATTGTTGCAGGTTGACTTTATTTAAAGAGATTCGCGGTCTTTGGAACCATAGCCGCAAGGGATAAGAAAATGGGATTTAGAGCTTTAGAAAAGAAACTAACAAAGAAGAAGAGATGGTGTATATAAGGCTTTTGCATAAGAAGCCTTAATTATTACATGATGATTGGAGCGAATTCTGAAATGAAAGTTCAGTGTAGAAATGGAAATATATTCTCTGCATTACGTGCGAAGCTTAATAACAAAAAGAATGATAGGATGGTGACGCCATCTAATATTTTTATAAGAAGAAAATTTGACATGTATCGCAAAAATCAATACATGACCACGTTTTTTGCTATTCCTTGTCAAATAGCCTTAAATATGAGGGGGCAATATTTGTACCAAAATCCATATGTATCAGATAGATGGCACTAATGTTGCCATGTTATATAAAAGATATTCGAGACAGATAGCATGGATTCAAGGATTGGCTCGACTTTTGGCAAATTTGACATTTTAGTTCTCCCGGATAGAGATGAACGGTTGCTCCAGCCACGTCAGCTTCAAAGCGCATCCTCATAAATGAAATCATAGTCGACAAAGTGAAACTGCTCTTTTTCTAACTGTTTACACATGATGAAGCCACGTGAATGGATGATTATTCTCCCGTCTTTCGTTTTGAATCTTATAAATATCATAAACAGATCTAAGAAGAGTCCTCCGAACCCAACAACAAACACAACTATCAATCCAGTGCAATGCTATGTAATTAGATTTAGTCTCTCCCTGCTCTATAGCAGCAGACCCTTAACGGAGAATTAGGTGTAGTCTATCCTTGCGCATGCGCTGCACTAGCTTAGATTTTAATGAGTAGTTATAATTCCCTTCCTGTGTGCCAGATCTAAAGGAAGACAATTGTAAGACCCGTGTCCTAATCCGTACCATTCTGTTAGCTTCCGCGGTCCTTCCGGTCAAATTTCGGCAACCTTCGCACCGAATTCGGTGTTTGAGCACGATCCTAAGCCAGGTCCCGCGCACCGACGTCGGCTCGATCTGAAACTTATGTTCTTGACGATCGCGTCGTCGCCGCTGTTCCAACGCCGTGACTTGCGCACCGAACCAATACCCAGGTAAGAAGATGCTGATCAGCGTTTATTCCGAAGAAACACCACGCGTTGCGGATTTCGAGGGAATCTCTACACAATTAGTCCCACTAATTAACCATAAATGCAACCATACCTCAAAGTACTTCACCCATTCTCTCTTTTTCCAAAAGTCCACCATCTTTCCACCTCACCATTCCTCTTTTCTCATTTTCAACCTCAACCATCCCTCTTCTCTACCAATTTCAAACTAAACCATACCTCTCATCACTCCTTTCTTACAACCATCACTCCACCCATCCCTCCATCCATTATTTCTATCTCTCCCTCTCATTCTCTAGCAATTTTTCCAAATCCCATGAGAAGTTTCACACATCCAACACACACTCTCTCAACTTCAAGTGTGGCCCACCCTCTCATCTCCAATCTCAACCATTCATCTTTCATCAACCTCCATTAAAAGTGAAGGTAAGGAGCTAAGGAGTCCAAGGGAGCAAGGAGAAGGAAGATAAGGTGGGTGTTTTTCCATTAATTTAAATTTTAGGGCCCACTTGTTGGTGGGACCCATTTGGATGTATGTGATTTAATCAAGAGGGCCCATAGTGGCGGGGTTCCTCTATCTCACCGTGTATCTCTCTCTTTACCTCTCTCTCATTCTTTCTTTGTAATGGTGTGGATCCCACCGATAGGTGTTACATCTCCTCCGTCCATCTACATCAGACGGTGTGGCCCACTCTATTATAGGTGATGATCCGCACCCTCTACTGTTGGGATGGGTCCAATGCATCCTTTTATATGTATATATATATATATATATATATATGTATGTTATATTTTATATAATATATATATAATATATAATATAATATGTACTTATATATATATACAATATAAGGTAAATATTAGATGTATATGTATATATATATATTGGTGGGCCACATTCACGTGGGACCCACCACATTCTTGTGAATATATACAAACCGTCCAGCGTCCCTGGACGCTGGACGTTGCAACAATGGATTTTAAAAAAAAAAAAAAAGAGAAGAAAGGAGTGGTGAGCCACTCATGCAGGCCCCACCTTGATGTATATGTAAGATCCGAGCCATCCATGTTGTTCCTCAACTCATTTTAGGCGTTGAGCCGAAAAATGAAGTTGATCCCATTTGCTGGCGGGCCGTACCATAGGAAACAGTGTCCCTACCTTTGATTTGCTCCCTGATGCTCCTGTACATCTGAAAAAGCTCAATATTGGACTCTGTGGGTTGGTATCAAGCCACAGAGACCAATGGATGGAGTGGATAAATCTACGGGCCCCACCTAGGAAAAATCGCAAAAAACCCTTTTTCAAAAAAAAAAAAAAATAAGCGGCGGCTACTGCTCCTCTCGGCCAGCCCTTGGAGACGGACGGTCGGTGGGCTCACGGCCCCGATTGTGGACCCCACATTGGTTCCTTTCGACCATCGGCACGTGCATTTGAGGTCCCCTCGATCTACACGTCCACCAAAATCAGCCTTATACGGAACTCGGGGGCCACACCATCTGAAATCATATGAAGACATGTCTAAACATATAAAAGCACTTGGTGGGGCCTACCTGAAATTGGGATACGACTAAAACTTGGTCTGTACCCTCAGTCAAGTGGGACACACATAATGAACGGGCTGGATTTGTGGACCACATCACAGTGGGCCCCAAATCATGACCCTATGAACGTTTTTTTTTAATAAAATAAAATAAAATAAAATAAAATAAAAAGAGGGTTCCGTGACCCTGTGGCAGGTTGGATGGCAGCAGACATCAATGTGGGCCCTACCCTCCTATGGTCCACGTGGACTGTTTGGATTTCAAATGAACATTTCAGTGGGCCTTACCCAAGGTCCAAGTGACCTTATGAATAGGTTGGATTTCAAATAAATATTATGGTGGGCCCTAGGCCCATGTGATGGAGCCATATTGATGTATTTCTGGCCGTTGGAGAGGCCCACCTTGATATATATATATAAGGCCCATGAGATTAGGCCCATTTGACATATTGGTGGCCCGTTGTCGAGGCCCACTCTGATATGTATAAGGCCCATGTTACGAGACCCATTGTGATGTTTTCAAAGGCCCATGGGGTATGACCCATTGCAATGTACATGAGGCCATTGATGCGGCCCACTTGACTTATATAAGGCCCATATGAGGCAGCCCACTTAATGAACCTAAGGCCGCTGGGACGAGGCCCAATAAGATTTATGTGATTCATGGAAGGCTATTCCTTGGGAGCGGTGTTGGTTTGACATCCACATTGATAATGTTGGTTAAATGTCCGCATTATAGCTCTCCCTAAGGCCCACTGATAGGCCCAAAATTATGGTAAGAAGGCCGCCTAGGGCCATCTCCATTATATCCAGAGCCCATCTCTTTATTCATATTTAGTATAGATCCATGATTCATGATCATTCGCACCATATGTATGCCTAATGTAAGGAGTGACCGATCATAGCATATACCTTTGGATAGACTGTTTATGGGCTCCCTGATAGGCGAAGTTGCCCCATATAAGTACATGGTATATGTAGGACTGTTGCATGACTGATAGTGTAACTCATGCACTTGCATTTGTGTGATTGTAATTACTATATGCCCTAGCGATATCAGGGCCATAGCCTCTACAGACACATCGTGGATGGCAAGATTGGATACCGAAAGTACTTGGTTTTAGCATAGGGGCGCCATAGATGTCCCTGGGTAAAAATTCCTAAACTCGATGGTACCAGAGGATGACTCTAATACCGAGACCGAGTGGATATATGAGCGCACGAGGGCCGAATACCAGGAGGCCGCATCTCCCACTGTGTCGTGGTCGGTTGGAAAGGGGTGTGGCCTTACTCGCCCGAGGGTAGGGGGCAATTCTAGGCTGAGTTTGACCAGCTCATGAATGGGTCCACTATCGACGTGCTGGATAGGTATTGGCAGACTATTGGTCAGGCGGATAGTGAGGTTTCTTATGCTCATTTGGACTGTGCGGCTAGGAGAGCGACAGTGCCATTTGGAGTGTATTGGACCCCGGTGATTATCCAGAATGAGAACTATGTTGAGGTTTGGCATGCTTGAGTTGCATCTTGCATCGCATGGCCGTGTTATGGTCGATAGCATTCATATCTTGCACTGCATAGCCTTGGTACGGCTGATTACATTCATGTGCTCATCACCATAATTTCGCATTACTCTGACCTTACATTTTTAGCATGCTTATATTGCGCACATACTTACACCACCCTCTAAGCTTTCCATAAGCTTATGCACGATTGATGCGTGCAGGTGAGCCAGGACGCATAGTCTTTCCGTAGTTGGACCGTGCAGACGAGCTTCTGGAGTTTTGTTTCTTTTGTTACATTGTATTTTTCCTTTCTATCGCATTGTACTCAAAAGTTTTTTATCATAGTAGATTTTGTGGTGGTGTTCTTGTGGTTATTGTTTGTGGGTTATGCTTTTGTTATGCTCATTATAAATCAGACTGATGATTTGAAATCATCCTTATAGTATCCCAGGATCAGAACCTGGTGAATGGGTGCCGGGATCCGAAAATAGGGTTCTACGGAGGCTGTCGGCGCCGGATTCGGCGATCGGGAATTTTGTGAGCCCGGTTTTCGAGTTCGGGGCGTGACAGAAGTTGGTATCGAGCATAACTCGGGAATAACCAAGAACAACATTACATGTCTGCTATGAATGATTAAGTCCTAAGTTTGGATAGCCTAGCGATCTTTTATTAGACCCTTAACGTGTGTGCCTTCGGAGCCTTTAAGTTGATAGGCACCTTCGCTCTTTCTGTAGGACATGGCGCGTAGAGAGTGACCCGATCGACTCCGCACCACCCCCTGAGACTGCTCCACCAACTGCGGCTCCCGCACTACCACCTACGACCCTGGTCCACCACCAGAGATTCCTATTGCCCGCCTGAGGATGTCGCTCCTCTACAAGAGATTCATACTGCCCATCGATGTCGTTCCTCCACCTGATACCGGTGCGGATCCGACCGTATCCGTGAGTGCTTCTCAGTTGCAACAGATGTCGCCCTCTAGGGGCAGAGCAGACACTCGGTTGTTTCACCGGCCCAGGCGAGGAGCGCGCGAGTGCCCTACTTCGAGAGTTCAGTTTGACCCTCGCGTTTCGGCGAGCGATCCACAGCGTGAGAGGTGGCGCTCCGATGTGGAGAAGATTTTGATACCATGTCATGCACGATCGAGCAGCGAGTTCGGTTGGCGTTTCTTTTTCAGGGTGAGGCCGAGCACGGTGGACCTCCGTTACCCGCGTCGGACCCGACTATGTCCGGACATGGGATGATTTTGTAGACCGATTCGAGAGCAGATTTCCCGACCACATTCGCGCCGAGACTAGAGTTCGAGACTTTGAGGGGACATGACCGTGGCACGATGCGGCTCGTTCGTGGCGCTCGAGGTTTGCGCCATATATGGTTGATGATGAGGCGGAAGGCCCGCCGTTTCGAGCGGCTTACGTTACGGTCTTCGAGGCCGTGTGATTGGGCACGAGCTTCCGACCTTTCAGCGTAGTGCAGAGCTCGAGATCTACGAGGACGAGTGGGGTGCACGCGCCGCGTAGAGATCGAGAGGAGGGGAGAAGGCGAGACCCCTTCCGAGCCCCGGCGGCGCGACCACGGAGGTATAGGAGCCACCCACTGCTAGAGCACCGGCGGCCCGAGCAGACCTCCAGCGCCACCCGAGCGGCCATTTGCGGGACTTGTTTTGGATGTGGTGGGACGAGGCATCACTGTCCGAGTGCCTCGCCCTCATCTGCGCGATCGAGAGGATCACGGCCTTCACCTACTAGAGACCAGCACCTCGGCGCGCCTCAAGGGCCGGCGACCCCATCGGCGCGCCCAGGCCACCTCGGCCCGAGACCTCAGCGAGCGAGGGCGAGATAGGCCGCCGTAGGCGCGCACGAGGACCTCGAGAGGACAGGCACCTCCCGGCCCGGCTCAGCTAGGTTCTACGCGGCTCGGACGCCCAGATCATCGGAGGAGTCGTCGAGGTATACTTCCCGTCTCTTCATGCATCGCCCGATTATTTGATTCCGGCGCTTCTCACTCATTCATGTCCGAGGGTTTCGCGAGGATTGCAGAGAGAGTCTACTAGTGAGGGATTGACCGTATCGACGCCCTTGGGGAGAACCACAGTATTGGCCGTTTCTGTCCATCTTGCCGGTTCTTGTCGGTGATATCTTTTTGCCTGCGGACCTATTTGTATTTGATTTCGCGTTATCTTGGGCATGGATTGGCTTCGAGTACCACGCTATCTTGGGCTACTGCGAGGCGTCACATTTGCATACCGGAGCTTGCCGATTCGATTCATCGCGAGCCGAGGAGAGCCGTTGTCTTGCTTGATGTCTTGTGCAGTCGAGGAGCCTATGGTCATTTGTATTGATCGGTTGCCGGTTGTTTGCGACTTCCCCGACGTATGGGAGATTCCGGGATTGCCTCCTCGCCGTCATATCGAGTTCCAGATCTACTGCGCCTATCTCAAAGGCTCCGTGTCGTATGGCACCGATGGAGTTGCGTGAGCTGCGGCGACGATTGGACGAGTTGCGTGAGTTGGGATTTATTCGTCAGAGTTCACCTTGGGAGCGCCGGTACTCTTCGTTAGGAAGAAGGATGGCTCGTTGAGGCTCTGCGTAGATTACCGCGAGCTCAAGCGGATCACGATTAAGAACAAGTACCCGCTCCCGAGGATAGACGATTTATTTGATCAGCTGTAGGGTGCACAGTTCTTTTCGAAGATTGACCTGCGTTCCGGTTATCATCAGATTCGTGTCCGAGATGAGGACATCCCGAAGACAGCTTTCAGGACCCGTTATGGTCATTTTGAGTTTCAGGTCATGTCCTTCGGACTGACTAATGCACTCGCGGTCTTCATGCAGTTGATGAACGAGGTCTTTCGTCCATATCTCGATCAGTTTGTTGTGGTCTTTATCGATGACATTCTGATATATTCGAGGACCCGTGAAGACCATATGCAGCATCTGGAGATCGCTTTGCAGACCCTTCGTGCCCACTAGCTATATGCGAAGCTGGAGAAGTGTGAGTTTTGGCAGGAGGAGTTGAGATTCCTCTGTCACGTGGTGACGAGGGAGGGTGTTGCAGTGGACCCCTCGAAGGTTGAGATAGTGTGTCAGTGGGGTCAGCCCACGACTGCGTCCAAGATCCGCAGTTTCCTTGGTTTAGCGGGATATTATCAGCGTTTCATTGAGGGCTTCTCCCGTATTGCAGCCCCGTTGACCAGGTTGACGCGGAAGGGCGCAGAGTTTATTTGGAGTGACGCCTGTGAGCGAGCATTTATGGAGTTGAAGGACCGTCTGACGTCCGCTCCTGTCCTCACTCTTCCCACTGGGAGTGATGGATTCGTGGTATTTACGATGCTTCGCGTATTGGATTGGGTGCTGTCTTGATGCAGCATAACAGACTTATAGCCTTTGCATCTCGTCAGCTCAAGGTTTATGAGTTGAACTACCCCATGCATGATTTGGAGCTGACAGCAGTCGTCTTCAGACTGAAGGTGTAGAGACACTATCACTATGAGGTCAGGTTCGAGCTCTTCTCCGACCACAAGAGCTTGAAGTATCTATTCTTTCAGTCCGAGCTGAACATGAGGCAGAGATGCTGGATGAAGCTTCTAAAGGACTATGATTTTAATCTCCAGTACCACCCAGGTAAGGCGAATGTGGTGGCGGATATCCTCAGTCATCAGCCACGAGGCCTGGTGGCACACATGATGATTCAGGAGTAGAGGATGCTCGAGGATATAGCGGAGTATGACTTCAATTTTGGTCTGCAGTCTTCTATCGTTCAGTTATCAAGTCTATCGATTCAACCCTCTCTTGTCGCAAGAGTGATCGAGGCTCAGCAGGCAGATGAGTCATTACAGGATTACCGAGCAGAGGCAGCATCTGAGAGTCAGACAGATTGACAGATTAGTTCTGATGGTGGACTCCGCTTCAAAGGCCGATTATGTGTCTCGAATATTCCTGAGTTGCGCAGAGATCTTATGACCGAGCCACATCGATCGCAGTTTTCTATCCATCCTGGCTCGACGAAGTTGTATCGCGATATGGAGAGATAGTATTTTTGGGTGGGGATGAAGCGCTAGATCGCCAATTTTATCGCCGAGTGTGACATATGTCAACGTGTCAAGGCCGATCATCAGAGACCCCCTAGTCTATTGTAGTCGTTGAGCATCCCAACGTGGAAGTGGGAGCACCTATCTACAGATTTTATTATGGGTTTGCTGAGGACTCAGCGCGGTCATGACGCCATCTGGGTCGTCGTTGATCGCCTGACGAAGTCAGCACACTTTCTTACGATTCGTACAACTTGGCCTTTGGACCGGTTTGCGAGGTTATCCATTGAGGAGATTGTAAGATTGCATGGAGTTCCAGTCTCGATCGTTTCTGACTGAGATCCGAGGTTCACGTCTCAGTTCTGGAGAGCGAGCTATGGGCACTGATTTGCAGCTCAGTACCCGTATCATCCGCAGACCGATGGCCAAAGGGTCAACCGGATCCTTGAGGATATGCTTCGAACTGCGTGATTGACTTCGGTGGTAGCTGGGATGAGCATCTGCGATTGGGTGAGTTCGCATACAACAACTATCAGGCGACCATTGGCATGACTCCTTTTGAGGCATTATATGGAAGTGGAGATCTCCGAGTTGTTGGACCGAGGTTGAGAGCGGCGTCTCCTAGGTCCCGAGCTTGTGCGGGAGACATCAGAGGTTATTGATATTATCAGGCAGAGGATGCGCACGGCTCAGAGCCGGCAGAAGTGTTTTGATCGGCGTCGTCCCTTAGAGTTTGATGTAGGGGACCATGTGTATCTCAAGGTCTCGCCATGAAGGGCATAGTTAGATTTGGAGCGAAGGGTAAGCTTGCCCCGAGATTCATAGGACCTTTGAGATCACCGAGCGCATTGGCGCGTGGCCTATCGGCTTGCCTTACCATCTCGGTTGTTCTGGCGTCCATAACGTTTTCACGTCTCTATGTTGAGGAAGTGTGGGTCAGACATAGTTCATGTTATCGATTGGCAGCCGTTGGAGGTTCGTGAGGACGCTTCTTACATCGAGCAGCCAGTTCGTATCCTTGATCGAAAGGAGCAGGTCCTCCGAACCAAGGTCATCCCCTTGGTGAAGGTTCAGTGGGGTCACCATTCTGTGGATGAGGCATCTTGGGAGCGCGAGGCTGAGATTCGAGAGCGCTATCCTCATCTCTTTGATGATTGATTGTATGTTGTATGTTGTATGCTGTCTCTGATATTTATATGGCGATGCCTTGCTTCCTCTTCTATTATGATTTATGTTTTCTTGTGATGATTGTTTAAATTTCAAGGACGAAATTTTTATTTGGTGGGGAGAGCTGTAAGACCCGTGTCCTAATCCGTACCATTCTGTTAGCTTCCGCGGTCCTTCCGGTCAAATTCTGGCAACCTTCGCACCGAATTCGGTGTTTGCGCACGATCCTAAGCCAGGTCCCGCGCACCGATGTCGGCTCGATCTGAAACTTATGGCTTGACGATCGCGTCGTCGCCGCGGTTCCAATGCCGTGACTTGCGCACCGAACCAATACCCAGGTAAGAAGATGCCGATCAGCGTTTATTCCGAAGAAACACCGCGCGTTGCGGATTTCGAGGGAATCTCTACACAATTAGTCCCACTAATTAACCATAAATGCAACCATACCTCAAAGTACTTCACCCATTCCCTCTTTTTCCAAAAGTCCACCATCTTTCCACCTCACCATTCCTCTTTTCTCATTTTCAACCTCAACCATCCCTCTTCTCCACCAATTTCAAACTAAACCATACCTCTCATCACTCCTTTCTTACAACCATCACTCCACCCATCCCTCCATCCATTATTTCTATCTCTCCCTCTCATTCTCTAGCAATTTTTCCAAATCCCATGAGAAGTTTCACACATCCAACACACACTCTCTCAACTTCAAGTGTGGCCCACCCTCTCATCTCCAATCTCAACCATTCATCTTTCATCAACCTCCATTAAAAGTGAAGGTAAGGAGCTAAGGAGTCCAAGGGAGCAAGGAGAAGGAAGATAAGGTGGGTGTTTTTCCATTAATTTAAATTTTAGGGCCCACTTGTTGGTGGGACCCATTTGGATGTATGTGATTTAATCAAGAGGGCCCATAGTGGCGGGGTTCCTCTATCTCACCGTGTATCTCTCTCTTTATCTCTCTCTCATTCTTTCTTTGTAATGGTGTGGATCCCACCGATAGGTGTTACATCTCCTCCGTCCATCTACATCAGACGGTGTGGCCCACTCTATTATAGGTGATGATCCGCACCCTCTACTGTTGGGATGGGTCCAATGCATCTTTTTATATGTATATATATATATATGTATGTTATATTTTATATAATATATATATAATATATAATATAATATGTACTTATATATATATACAATATAAGGTAAATATTAGATGTATATGTATATATATATATTGGTGGGCCACATTCACGTGGGACCCACCACATTCTTGTGAATATATACAAACCGTCAGGGACGCTGGACGTTGCAACAATGGATTTTAAAAAAAAAAAAAAAAAAGAGAAGAAAGGAGTGGTGAGCCACTCATGCGAGCCCCACCTTGATGTATATGTAAGATCAGAGCCATCCATGTTGTTCCTCAACTCATTTTAGGCGTTGTAGAAAAATGAAGTTGATCCCATTCTTAAGCGGGCATACCATAGGAAACAGTGTCCCTACCTTTGATTTGCTCCATGATGCTCTGTACATCTGAAAAAGCTCAATATTGGACTCGATGGGTTGGTATCAAGCCACCGAGACCAATGGATGGAGTGGATCAAATCGCGGGCCCCACCTAGGAAAAATCGCAAAAAAACCCTTTTTAAAAAAAAAAAAAACAAGCGTAAGCGGCGTACTGCTGCTCCTGTCACCTGGCCAGCGACGACGGGCTCAGTGGGCTCACGGCCCCGATTGTGACCCCACATTGGTTCCTTTCGACCATCAGCACCGTGCATGGGTCCCCACGGATTAGCCGTCCATCCAGAAAATCAGCCTTATACGGAACTCGGGGGGCCACACCATCTAAAATCATATGAAGACATGTCTAAACATATAAAAGCACTTGGTGGGGCCTACCTGAAATTCGGATGCGGCTGAAACTTGGTCTGTACCCTCAGTCAAGTGGGACACACATAATGAACGGGCTGGATTTGTGGACCACATCACAGTGGGCCCCAAATCATGACCCTATGAACGTTTTTTTTAATAAAATAAAATAAAATAAAATAAAATAAAAAGAGGGTTCCGTGACCCTGTGGCAGGTTGGATGGCAGCAGACATCAATGTGGGCCCTACCCTCCTATGGTCCACGTGGACTGTTTGGATGGCAAACAAACATTTCAGTGGGCCTTACCCAAGGTCCAAGTGACCTTATGAATAGGTTGGATTTCAAATAAATATTATGGTGGGCCCTAGGCCCATGTGATGGAGCCATATTGATGTATTTCTGGCCGTTGGGGAGGCCCACCTTGATATATATATAAGGCCCATGAGATTAGGCCCATTCGACGTATTGGTGGCCCGTTGTCGAGGCCCACTCTGATATGTATAAGGCCCATGTTACGAGACCCATTGTGATGTTTTCAAAGGCCCATGGGGTATGACCCATTGCAATGTACATGAGGCCATTGATGCGGCCCACTTGACTTATATAAGGCCCATATGAGGCAGCCCACTTAATGAACCTAAGGCCGCTGGGACGAGGCCCAATAAGATTTATGTGATTCATGGAAGGCTATTCCTTGGGAGCGGTGTTGGTTTGACATCCACATTGATAATGTTGGTTAAATGTCCGCATTATAGCTCTCCCTAAGGCCCACTGATAGGCCCAAAATTATGGTAAGAAGGCCGCCTAGGGCCATCTCCATTATATCCAGAGCCCATCTCTTTATTCATATTTAGTATAGATCCATGATTCATGATCATTCGCACCATATGTATGCCTAATGTAAGGAGTGACCGATCATAGCATATACCTTTGGATAGACTGTTTATGGGCTCCCTGATAGGCGGAGTCGCCTCATATAAGTGCATGGTATATACAGGACTGTTGCATGACTGATAGTGTAACTCATGCACTTGTATTTGTGTGATTGTAGTTACTGTATGCCCTAGTGACATCAGGGCCATAGCCTCCGTAGACACATCGTGGATGGCTGGGTTGGATACCGAAAATATTTGGTTCTAGCATACGGGCGCCATAGACGTCCCTGGGTGAAAATCCCTAAACCCGATGGTACCAGAGGATGACTCCAACGTCGAGACCGAGTGGATATATTAGCGCATGAGGGCCGAATACCAGGAGGCCGCGTCTCCCACTGTGTCGTGGTCGGTTGGAAAGGAGTGTGGCCTTACTCGCCCGAGGGTAGGGGGCAATACTAGGCTGAGTTTAACCAGCTCGTGAATGGGTCCGCTATCGACGTGCCGGATAGGTATTGACAGACTATTGATCAGGCGGATAGTGAGGTTTCTTACGCTTACTTGGACTGTGCGGCTAGGAGAGCGACAGTGCCATTTGGAGTGTATTGGACCCCGGTGATTATCCAGAATGAGAACTATGTTGAGGTTTGGCATGCTTGAGTTGCATCTTGCATCGCATGGCCGTGTTATGGCCGATAGCATTCATATCTTGCACTGCATAGCCTTGGTACGGCTGATTGCATTCATGTGCTCATCACCATGATTCCGCATCACTCTGACCTTGCATTTTGAGCACGTTTATATTGCGCACACACTTACACCACCCTCTAAGCTTTCCATAAGCTTATGCACGATTGATGCGTGCAGGTGACGCCAGGACGCAGTCGCAGCCATAGTCTCGCCGTAGTTGGACCGTGCAGACGAGCTTCTGGAGTTTTGTTTCTTTTATCACATTGTATTTTCCTTTTCTATCGCATTGTACTCAAAAGTTTTTGATCATAGTGGGTTTTGTGGTGGTGTTCTTGTGGTTATTGTTTGTGGGTTATGCTTTTGTTATGCTCATTATAAATCAGACTGATGACTTGAAATCCTCCTTGTAGTATCCCAGGATCGGAACCTGGTGAATGGGTGCCGGGACCTGAAAATGGGGTTCTACGGAGGCTGTCGGCGCCGGATTCGGCGATCGGGAATTTTGTGAGCCCGGTTTCCGAGTTCGGGGCGTGACAACAATAGCTTAGGAACCCATCCGCCTACACTCCTATGTTGGGCTGACCATAGTTGTAATTTTCGTTATTACAATTGCTTCACTCATCAACAGACTACTCTCAAAAGCACTCTATTGCTCTTGGCCAAATGGGCAATCCTTTCATAGTGGTAATTTATTCTCACCTTCTCACTATATCCCTCTTTTCTCCTTTTCATTTCAACTATACAATTGTTGCACCTTCGCAAGTCCTTGGATCTCTAAGGTAAAAAAGATCTTATTTAGAGGAAGAGCATCAACCTTTTCTAATCGCCTGAGTAACAAGTGCACAACAATTGGCTCCTCGCTCTTTCTCAACGCTGGAGGTCAATGGTCATGGTTTGAATCAGACCCAATCAGTTATGATGCCACTGCAACCCTCGCACAGTTCCATGTAACCAAATTCGAGGACCAATATTAAAAACTTTTGATACTCAAGTCGGTGTTATGGATGATATCCAACCACTTAAAAGTTACATAAAATTACATGCACGACATAAGTAATTGAGCTTAAAATATCCAAATTGTGGTTCTTAGGATGGATGTAACATGAATAAAAAAGGTATGTTATTTGATTATTGATGTTTGCTACTATATATTGCATCCACATAATGCATTATGATATACTGGGACTTTATATTATGACTCTGGATCATCTTTTAATAATAGAATTGTTTGTACGATTAGTTTGACTTATACGGTGGATAGATAACAAAAAATAATAAAAAAAATAAAAAGCCCTCGGATCCATAGTAAGGAGCTTTCTAAGGGTACCTTCGGGTCACTATCTGGAAAGGAATGGAAAAAAAAGAAGGAATATAAAACAAAAATCTCCTTCATTCATAGTTACAAAATGAATAAGAAGAAGACTTATGAATCAATCTAACTTTCCAATTAGAAATAAAAGTTCTTGTTATGGGAAAAACCAAACTGACCAGTGACATGGGACATATATACATCATGGGGGGGGGGCAATGTTGGCAAAAAAATAGACAGAACAAGCTCCCTGACCCATCAACACATCAACCACCTAGGAAAGTTGAGCTGAGCCTCGATGAAAGACTCATATGTTAAGCTGAACTGGTTAACCTCAGAACTTGGTAATAAAACTCATTGACCAACTTGACCATCCCGACCTTGACCAGATCATCTCGACCTCAACCTGATCATCTCGACCTCGACTTCGGAAGAGAAATACCCAAAAAAGGTCCCACATTGTATTGGGCCAGGATTGATCTCATAAGATCCTAGCCAAAAATCATGTTGATCAAGGTAAATTTTGAGATATTATAGGAAGCAAATTCCTACTCTAATGTGAACCCTTCCAACGTATCTAACAGATCCTCCGAGATACGCAGACTACTTAAAGAACATATAAATATGCCCCCTGCCTTGGGAGAAAGGTACGCATGAAAAAAATCCAACTCCAGTTACACCCACTCTGGTTTAAACCTACCTGACTTAGGCATCAGAGGGTCCCTGGACACAACCAACGCCCCCATTGTCTTTTATCCTTTACTAGTGCAGGTACCCAATAGCTTACAGTTAAGGCCGCAAGTTCATCCAAATTTAAGCAATAACAGTTTGGCGTCATCCATGGGAATCGACAACAAAGCCATTAAAGTTCCCCAACACCAGCAAGACCAACCACTCTTTCCCTTCTACCACCTTGATGGCTAAGAAAAGGGAAGGGCATCAGCCGCCGCCGAGCCAGTGTGGGAAGAACAACCTTAGCATACTTAGGCTTCAGGGTCAAGCCCCCAGCCCAACCCCCCTTCATTGGTAATCGCATAGAGATCCTGGAACAGGGGAAGTCGGTTTGTCTCTCTGGAAAATCAAGTAGAATCCATGACCGGTAACCTAAACCTCATCATGAGGATACTCAAGAGGCAGCATGCCCTCCCCGACAATCAAAATATAGAATTTGGGGTAGCAAATGAGTATTCTTGCTCTCTGCTTGTGCCTCTCGAATCATATGCCGTGAAAGATCAGCTAATGAGGACCAGGTTCATCCTAACGCAAATTTTAGGGACCGCTAAGCTTGCTGAGTCAGACCTACAATATACATTGGAGAAAAGAAGGTGAGGTCAAGGAATAGCACCAGAAGTCATGATAGAAAATAAGATCTCGTGTGTGTGGGGGGGGGGGGGGTGGGGGGGGTGGGGGGCTGAGCTAAAAGAAATCTGAGATAAGATCAGAAACATCTAACAGGCTTGTCGTGCTAAGGCCCTAGCATTCGTGGATGCCCTATTTGAGCAGACCAAACCTCCATTTACAGATGACATTATAAAGGCCCAGTTACCATTTAGATTCTAAATGCCTCAGATAACTACCTATTCAGGGTCGAAGGATCCGACGGAGCATTTAGAGTCCTTCCGGGCATGAATGGAACTCCATGGTTCTTCTGGATCTATAATGTATAGGGCATTCTCCTTGACACTGACATGGGCTGCGTGAAAATGGTATAAGCACTTGAAGCCTAGGTCCATCGGCTCATTCGCTCAGATTAGTAAGGCTTTCATTACCTAGTTCATTGGAGGAAAGGACATGAGAAAGCCCACAACTCACCTCCTCACAATAACATAGAGGGAGGATGAGCTCTTGAGGACTACATACTACATTGTATTCTTTAATGCTAAAGCTATTCAGGTGGATGGTTACTCCTACTAAGTCACTCTCACAGTCATGATGCCCAACCTCAAATAAGAGAAATTCCTTTTTTCGATAGCAAAAAACCCTCCAACGAATCTCGCTGACCTCCTCAACTGAGCTCAAAAGTATTCAAACGTGAAGAAGCTATTCAATGTGCGAAGAATCACTTGAGGTAAAAATAGCTCGGTAAGAGACAAGAAATAAAAGGAAGAGAGGAAACCGCACGCCACAAACTCTAAGAGGAAAAGGGACAACGACCAAATCAGCGGCCCCTGACCCAGTCGACATCTGGAAAGCCATTTCTACAAGTACACCCGCTTAAATGCCACACTGGAACAAGTATTTATGGAAGTCAGAGACAAAAGGATCTTCAGGTGGACAAATAAGATGAAAGTCAACTCTGAGAAGAGAGCCAATAGGAAGTATTTCCATTTTCATCGAGATCATGGTTATAACATGGTTGAGTGTTTTGACCTTAAGGAAGAAATCGAGTCCCTTTATTCAGAAGGGACATCTACACGAATTCATTAATAAGGAAAGAGAAGATCGACCAACTAGGCAATAAGAGCGATGAGATGAGAAAAATGACAATGAAGCGACAGGAGAAATACGAACCATCTTTGATCATCCCGCTAGAGGTGGAGACTCAAATTGGGCACACTGAGCCCATGCTCGGAGTATGACTAGTAGCGAAAGAGACTGTGACATTTACCTTACTGTCCAATCCAGCAAGGAACCAAGGCTGAACTCATGAAGTCTCACCTTCATTGAAGAAGACGCTCGAGGGCTTCACCATCTACATGTCGATGCCTTGGTGGTCACCATGACCGTGGCCAATCACAAAGTATATCGAATATTTGTTGACACCAACAGCTCGACTAATATCCTGTTCGCTGCTGCATTTGATAAGATGGGGTTAGAAGGTTAAGATTACAACCCGTCCAAACACCCTTACTCAGCTTCGTGGGGGAAAAGGTAACCTCTAAAGGAAGCATCCTACTAAATGTAACGACTAGCAAGGGTGCTAACCAGGTCACCACCATGGTCAATTTTTTTTACGATAGACTGCCCCTCAGTTTATAATGTGATTATGGGCAAGCCATCTTTGAATACCATGAAAGCCATGGTGTCCACTTATCTCCTCGCCAAGAAATTCCCAACTGAGCAAGGAGCCAACCAGGTCAGGGGCAATTAACACGTAGCCCGACAATGTTACTCAACGACACTCTGAGCAAAGATGCAATGACAATAGTAAATACAAATTACCTTCTTAGACCTATGGGGAGAGACTGACGAAAGAGGGTCACCGGTGAAAAATCTCGTTGCAATACAACTCTTCGAGTTCAAACCATCCCGCATCGTTTAGGTCAGATCGCTGCTTGAGCCAGGGCTTCAAGCAGAGATAACTGACCTACTAAGATAACATGATGATGTCTTTGCTTGGTCCCACCAGGATATGCCCGGTATAGATCAAGAAGTCATCGTCCATCGGTTGAACATGTACCCCAACACAAACGCGTGAGGCAGAAAAGATGAGCATTTGACCCTGAGAAATACACAACCATCAGTGAGGAGGTCGGCAAACTCCTCGAGCCCAGGTTCATTGAAGAAATTTACTATCATGAAAGGTTAGCCAATGTCATGCTGGTAAAAATTGCCAGTGGGAAATGATGAATTTGCATAGATTACACCAACCTGAATAAGGTGTATCCAAAGGACAACTTTCCTCTCCTAAGGATTGATCAATTGGTGGATAGTACCACCGGGCACGTGCTCCTTTGCTTTATGAATGCATTCTCAGGATATAATCAAATTACAATGCACAAACATGACATGCAAAAATTGGCCTTTGTCATGGACAAAGGACTGTACGACTACCAAGTAATGTCATTCGAGCTAAAGAATGCCAAAGCAACATACTACTGCCTGGTTAACAAAATGTTCGCCAAGTAGATCGGGAACATAATGGAGGTATACATCGATGACAAGCTCATTAAGAGTTCCAAGGCAAGGGAAATTGTGGTAAACCTGAAGGAAATGTTTATAATCTTGAAGAAGTACTGAATGAAGTTGAACCCGACACGTGCACCTTCGGCGTTAGCTCAGGAAAGTTCTTAGGCTTCCTAGTCAATCAGAGAGGAATATAAGCAAACCCTGACAAGATCCAAGCTATCCTAGAGATGAGCTCCCTTAGCATGATGAAAACAATTCAGTGCCTGACAGGCATAGTAGCGGCCTTAAACAGATTCGTCTCTCGGGCCATGGACAAATGCTTGTCATTTTTCAAGCAGGTGAAGGAAAATATGAAGCCAACCTAGACGGATGAGTGAGAGCAAGCGTTTCAACAACTCAAGGAATATTTGGGGTCCCCACCACTACTCTCCAACCCAGAGCCTGGGGAGCCGCTGCTGCTTTATTTAGTGGTATCAGCTACAACAATTAGCTCGGCCCTAATACACGAGGTGGAACATGAGCAATGACTAATTTATTACGTGAGAGAACTTATAGTCGAAGTAGAGACACGATACCCAAATATAGAGAAGTTAAAACTAACATTGATCACATCATCTCGACGCCTCTGACCTTACTTCCAAGCACATACCATTATGGTTCCAATCGATTGGCCACTTTGCCAAGTATTCCAGAAACCGGAGGCATCAGGGCAACTAACTAAATGTGCAATCGAGCTCGGTGAGTTCGACATCATATATTGACCAAGAGCAGCGATTAAATGCCAAGCTATCGCCGAATTCACTTACCTCGATCCTTAGTAGCAAATAGAGGATGAGCAGAATGTCAGCTTCAGCTTGTTGAGAGTGAAATATTGTATATTTCCTCCTTGTTATGCATTGGTTTTATAAATATGAAAGTGCTTAATCAATCTAATTATACATGTTTGCTCTTGTGATATGATTTTGAGAGCTATGATGCTTAAAGCATGGATTTAATATTGAAAGGATTACTAAAGTGAGGAGTGGATCTATGGAGGTCAAGATTGAAGAATTCAAAAGTCCAAGATCTAAGGAAACCAAATGAAGAAGGAAGAAAATCGAAGTTGAAAAATGCAGAAAATCAAAAGTGTTGAAATTAATAGTTCGATACCATCAATGACACATTTGATGTCATCGAAGTAAGTGTTCGATGACATCGAAACCACTTCGATCCCATCACAAAAATTAAAAAGAATCTGAATTTCTTGCTGACATATTGGAACATTCTTCAATTCCATCAAGGAGATGTTTGATAACAACGAAGCCAGTTTGATGCCATCGAAGGAGGCTCGATGGCATCAAAACAATACGCAAATGCAAAAGATGGTTGCTGGACAGTTTCATGTTTTTAATTGGACTCTTTAACGGGACTTTGATGCCATCGAAGTTGTGATAGTTACATAAATTAAAGTTGGTTTTGAAGTCAGTGCAAATTAAACCTATTTAGAAGGATATTTTAGGAGTTTCTAGGTATGAATTAGGGTACAAGGAGTACAAAAAGGCGTTATGGTGCCTCAAGAAGTCCTCCCTCCTCTTCAATCATTCGGTTCTAGTTAGTTTTTATATTTTTTTTTTCTAAGAATTTTAGTTCAATCATATTTATAGTTGGTTAATCTCTTAGCTAGAGCTAAGAGGCGAAGCTTGTATCTTGTTTTGATGTTTATTTTACTTTGATTCAAGTTATTTGGTCTATATGTTAAACAATTCATTGATATTTTGGTTTGAATAAAGAAGTACTTCTAGTTTATTTTTATCCATTGTCAACTTCAGGCACATTGGATGCTTATGAAGATTATGAATGCTTTCTTACCTATGAGGTGTTGATATCTAGAATTCATTGATCTATTATTGATTCCAACCATGATAGATGCTTTGAATGAACTATTATCAATTAGCTGATGCTTTATAAGGGAAGCAATTCAATGAAGGTTCCGATCTTTTTAATATATGAATGTTGTTTTAATCGCTCTATTATCTGACTTGATAGATTATGACTTCGATTCTAGTTGTGTGATTCAATGGAATCAAGTAGAATAACATTAAGATGGCTATAAGTGGAACCTAATTATTTCTCTAGTACTTTTTTTTTCTGTAGTTTTATTTCACAATTACTCTCTTCAATAATTTTAGTGTTTATATTAATTTCTAATTCTAGTCTAAAGTAATTTAGAAATTGCACAAATAGCAAGTCCCTATGGGTACGACCTCGATCTCACCGAGTTATTACTACATCACAGCCCTGCACTTGGAGTTCGTGAACACGACTTACATGAATGGACCCTTCAAGTGGACGGGTCAACAAACTCCTGGGAAAGTGGAGCATGACTGATCCTTGTTTCACTAGATCAGTCCAATATAGAGTACACCCTAAGGTTCGGGTTCTTAGCTTCCAACAATAAAGCATAATATTGTAGATTCGATATCCCCCACAATATTGTTACTGACAATGGCAAGTAGTTCCACAATTCTTATTTCCGAGGATTGTGCGAGAAGCTCGGCATTCACAACACTTTCACTTCATCTTGGCACCCCCAGTCTAACGAACCGGTGAAACCAATAAATAAAATCATAAAAATCCACTTGAAAACCAAGCTCGAGAAATTCAAGGGAGCCTGGTCTGATGAGTTGCCGCACGTCTTATGGGTGAACTACACAACCCGCACAACGACTAGGGAAACTCCATTCTTCTTAGTTTTGTCATAGAAGCGGTGGTCCTATTTGAGATCCAGATGCCCTCAAGACAAACCGAGCTATTTGAAATTGAAGAAAATGATGCACAACTAACGTTGACTCTAGATCTAATTATAGAACTAAGGGAAAAGGCATAGCTAAGGGTCGTCACCTACCAACACAGGGTTGCTCTGCATTATAATACGAGGGTTAAAGTATTTAGATTCTGAGCAGGGGACTTGGTACTCTGAGAAATCTTTCAAAACACCAAGGAGCCCGCCTCAGGAGTCTTGGGACCAAATTTTGAAGGACCATTCAGGATAGCCAGTATGGTCCACCCAAGGACATACTGACTAGAAGACATGCAGGGCTAACTCTTAACCCATTTATGGAATGCTGAACACCTAAAAATCTACTATTAGTAAGAACGAGCCCAAAGGAAACCTACAGTGCATTGACTGCTCACCCCAAGTGCAAGCTACCTACCAACAAATGAGTGCCACATGTAAAAATTCCCCTTAAGAATAAAAAGGAAAAAGCCTTTTCTGATTCCACTAAGTCTATACACTCGACAAACGTCCAACCAGAGCTCACATGAATTATTAAATTTATCTGCTAGGATGACCGACTGATTTATCTGTTTACTAAATAAGAGTGCATGAAGAGTGCATGGCCATTAAAAAAAGAAAATGCACAGAGCTCGGACTTCACCAGACTCAGTGGATGCAGAATGAAGGGGAAGCCTCTATTTATAAGCGTCCAAAAGGTAATGCCTTTAATGCTAGCAGCACTCATGAGAGCGTGAGGAGGCACCTCGATCCACAAGCACCACCACACGACAACACATGGTTTGCTTGAGGGAAGCATTAAATGGGTCGGAGACAGGTGTCTGCCCAAGAGTCGTTCGAAAGATGAAACGACACTCGCCACTCCATGCACGACCCCTCGTACAACGAAACTGTTATTATGTCTTTTTCAATTCCTACCCTCATCACCAGGTGATGAAATCAAAAAAGAGGGGAGACCGATCTATCTACTCACAATTTGAAATTCTAAACTCCTACGCTTATAGACTTATAGATTAGTTCAGGCTCTTACTTCTCGAGCTCATAAATGTTGAACTCAGAAGTAGGGGGCAACTATATAGGAAAAACTAAACTAACCAGCGACATGAGACATATATACATCATGAGGGAGGCGATGTTGGCAAAAAATTGACAGAACAAGCTCCTTGAGCCATCAACATATTGAGTAATTGACCACCTGAGAAAACCGAGCTAGCCTCGATGAAAGACTCATTTGTCGAGTTGAACTAGTCAAGATCAAAACTTGGTAATAAAACTTATCGATAGACATGACCATCCGGACCTTGACTTGATCATCCCGACCTCGACCTGATCATCTCGACTTTGACCTCGGAAGAGAAATACACAAAAAAAGCCCCGCATCGTACTGGGTCATGATTGATCCAATGAGATCCCAGCCAAAAATCACACCAATTAAGATAGAATAGGAGATATTCTTGGAACCAAATTCTTACTCCAATGTGGATGCTTTCAATGCATCTGATAGATCCTCTAAAGTAGAGAAAGGTATGCCCAAAGAACCCCAACTCCGGTACTCTATTTTAAACCCACCTGGCTTAGGTATTGGAGGTCTCAGCCATAGTGTGCATCCTTCTTGCCCTTTATCCTCTACTAACGTAGGTACCCGTAACTTACCGACAGGGCCTGACGTTCATCTTGATCCGAGCAATAACAGTTCTCGATTAAGTTATGATTCGGTACTTTTGCTTGTACATGAACCGTGCCCACAACAGTCATACATCAAAGGTTGAAATATACGATTCGGGAGGTTTTTTTATTTTTTATTTTTTAAAAAAAAATCCTTAGTTCAAGGAGAGCCCTCTCATAGAACAGTTGGCATCATTGAAAAAAGAAAAAAAAGACACAAATTTAAATCTGTTGATGCAAAAAACTGGTACACCTCCTTCTGAGTTGTCACATGCACAAGAAAGATAGAAAAGGGGACCCTGGCTAGAGCTGAGGAACCTCCGATGCTTAAGTCAGTGACTGGAAAAGAAGGGAGGAGTTTTTGAGGTATTTTTATGCGTACCTTTTAGTCCCATAGAATCCTACTTTTATGGGAGTGAGAGGCCCCAGTGTGAAGGGATTTTCTCCTTGATTTCTAGGAAATTTGATTTAGTTGCCATGTGTTTATGGATGCTTCCTGATCCTGAAATTGTCAGGGTCGGGGATCTTTCTACGAGATCTTTGGGACGGTATTTAGGATCACACCGTCTCTCATCCTTGCTTGGCTCGGCCTTAACTGGCCCTGATATCAAATCAGTCTCGACCGACTGCAAGGATGGGGCTTTTTGCCTACCATCGGATGAAACTGAATCAGCTTGTGACCGACGTTCTTCCTTAATCTGATAGCCGACACTGTAACCGGCCTTGTATGGGTCGGTTTTATGGTCGGTCAGGTGGCTTTTAGCTTTAGGGCCTTAATCGGCCTCTTTAGACATTGTTGCCTCGTTAACCGAGCCAGCTTTATGTGTCTTATTATCTTGTCTATGGCTCTTAACTCTTTAAGTCTCGGTCTGGATTTGTTCCCTGCGAATTCGAGCTAAGTCTCTCTTTTAAGCTTTATCTTGTCTCGGTCTGACCCGCTCCCTCGGGCGGTGATAGTAGAGTTGGTCCATTCCATAACCGAGTCTCCGGACTTGTCATATTTTTTTCTAAACAGTAAGCCCCCTACTCCTTGTGTTAGTTATGTCGACACTAAGGAGTAATGAGATTTTAAGTCGGTGTGCCTTGGAAACTGAGGTTTTGATGGAGCATTTAATGCTTCTTGTGTCGTTCCTAACTGGCGTCGGTTCGGTCCTCGAGGTCGCATGAGCGGACAGCTGTCAGAACGTTTCATCTGCTTATGGGCATCGAACACATGGTGAGGGCGTTACTTGTGTCAGTCGGCGTGCGTCACGTGTCGGGCGGGGGAGTCGAAACAGGCATCGATTTGACTCCTCCTTAAATATCATTACCATGTGGCTCAGATATAAAAGGAGAGAGCGGGATTTGTTTCCCATTTTAGTGTGTGCTTTCCCTTTCCGTTTTCTCTTCTTCCTTTCTTCTTCTTCCTGCCTATCTTCGCGTTTCACCACTTCCTCCATTATTTTCGCCCTTTTTTTCCTTTTTACTTCCCCAATGTGCGCTTTTCACCTCTTTGGTGAGTTTTCTTTCCCTCCCTTTCCTTTTCGACTCTTTAATGGCAACGCATTCTTTAAGTCCCTGGGAAGGGATTTTCGGTGATGATGACGAAATGAGGCATCTCTGGAATGTCTCAGAATCGCCCTCATTGCTGGCGGAGATGGCGATTAGTGTCAATGAAGCTTTCCGGTTCTTTAAAAGAATGTCTGGAACTTCAACAGAACGTCCTGCTTCAGCAGGTCCTTCTGACGGAGGGGCGTCTCTGGTGACTGCCCCTGGGAGACCTAACCCCCATTTTCCTGGGGATGACTTGGAAGAAGAGGATGAGGAGTTAGAAGAAACCACTGAATCGGTTCCTCTTAAAAGGTCGGTCAGGGCCGTTGAGTTGGCAGACGAAGATGGAGATGCTGCCAAGGGAGGAGAAGTTGGAGATGATCAGAGGGGTCCAGTCCCTTCGGTTTTAACTGAAGCGAATTTAGAAAGGATCCGAGTTGGGTATCATGTCCCTAACTCGATTATTATTCATCTCCTCCTTCCAAGTAAATTGCCTGACCATCCTCCTGCTGGGATGGTAGCAATTTTTCAAGTCACAATGCAATGTGGCTTACGTCTGCCCCTCCAACCCGTTGATTAGGATTTTTTGTCCCGACTCCGAATTGCTCCTGGGCAGATAGTACCAAATGGGTAAAGGAAGATGTTCAGTATTGTGGGCCGAGACAGAGCAACCCCCACTGACTATGGACGAGTTCCTTTATTTGTACTAAGTACGGCTAAACCCTCAACAACCCGGTTAGTACTTCTTGTGCGCTTGGCGGAACAAGGGCGGTCCTTTGATAACCGACCCTCCTACCTCCAACAAACACTGGAGAGAGAGGTGGTTCTGGGCATGCGGTCACTGGGAGACTGTCGAGCCTGGGCTCTTTGAGACTCGTGTTCCCCGAGCATTTTCTGAAGCAGGTGACTTGGCATTTCCTTTCTCTGTATCTTTTTTATTTTGACATTCCTGAGTCTGACTAAACTCGTTTTGCAGATATCCTCAAGAGAAGGCCGAAGTTAGGAGTTGGTACTCTAGCTCGGATCAAGGATCTAAGGGTGTTAAGTCCAGAGGATCGATCTTGGAAGGCTCTTCTTCAGCCAGAGTGTCTTCTTCTCGCGGGCCTAGATTTTTCTATGATAGGTACCCTCTATTTATTTTGATGCGTTTTTCCTGAATTTTGCCTAACTCTTTACCTTGCCTGATACAGATATGGCCGAAGCTCGGCCTCTCCTGAAACCAGCATCGAAGATGAAGGCTCCTCCGAGGTCGGTGCTTATGTCGGAGCCTCGGCCTTCAAATAAAGCAAAGACGGCTCCAAAGGCTAAAGAGCCACCTGCCTCGGTCATTCTGACCGTCGTCGATCTTTCTGACCCTGAAGAAAGGGCAGAAGAGGCGGACTTGGTTCCTGTCGAGCCCCAAGTGGCTCCTGAACCAGTGGCCATTACGGAGCGGGGCTCGGAGCTGAGAGAGGAGCAGAGAGGGAAGGCTTCAGGAGGGGTGATGACTCAACAGGAGCCCTCGCCTTTCCAGCAGGTTGTGTCGGGGATGATCCCTTGGGCCATCACTCATGGGAGCGAGAGAGACTTTGCTAGTCTCTACAATGCCTCTTCGCTGCAAACTCTTGGTCATGCAGTGAAGATACTCCTTGAGGTAATGTTGGTGATCTCTCCTTTGTTTATGATTTCTTCTATTGGTGCCTCGGTCTGGCTTCACATTTTCCTTTTGCAATTGGCCCCTTATTTAGTTAAGGCCTACTCAGATCTGACCGCGGCTTAAAAGCAGGCAGCTGAGGCCGGAGAAAAAGTCGAGGTTGCCTTGACCCTGGCTAGAGTTCTGTTGGGCGAATTGGGAGTCGCTAGGAAGGCCGCTGATGACGCCAAAGCCGAGTGTGCTCGCGTGGCTTCGCTATTAACGGAGGCTCAAGAAGAGAGTCAGCGAATCCGTCAAGCTCATGCCTCTTGCAAGGATAAGCTGACTCAGACCAAGGCTGAAGCCGAGGCGGCTATTAAATTATCTTTTAAGGGCGAGCGAAGAGCCGAGTCATCTGCACCGTTTTTAGATTCATTTGTCTCGACTAGAGGCACCATGATAAGATCTTCCACTGGTTGTCCTCGTTCGTGAGTCTTGACTCGGGGATCCAGTGACTCTATCACAGATACCTCGGCCGGAGCTTTCACGGCTGTGGCGTAACAACGCCTCGCTTCTTGTTGATCTCCTTTGATGACTCCTACTCCCGAGTCGGTTGAAAATTTCATGGAGAGATGGTATGTAGATACCACGGCCTGGAGGAGACTCAGGGAGGGTCGGCCGAGTATCGCATTGTATACTGATAACTGATCGACTATCAAAAAGTCAACCATAATTGTCGCCTGATGCAGAAGGTTTCCAGCAGTAAGTGGCAGCGATATGATACCTTTTGGGAGTATTTGTTCTCCCGAGAATCTGATCAATGGGGTACGCACTGGCCATAAGGTCGATCGTTTAACACCCATTTTGTCAAACGCCTACGTGAATAGCACATTAGCAGATGATACTGTGTCGATGAGTATGCGGAATACCCTACAGTTCGCGACGGTGAGAGTGATGACTAACGCATCATCATGGGGATGGTGAATGCCTCAAGCATCTTCATCGGTGAATAAGATACAGTACTTTTCCCTCTTCTTTTCTTTCGAAGGCCGAGCTATGATCAGGATCTTGGACTCAGTTCGACTATTGCTCTTGACATGGTTTTTTCGAGCATTGTTTGAGTCGCCTCCGCCCCGGGGACCACCAATAATCGTCTGGATTTTCTCCATGGGCCGATTGTCGCCCGGGCGTTCTTCAGTTGCCCTAGTTCTTTCGACATGTTCTCTGAGTCGGCCGTCTCAGATAAGCCTTTCGATCTCTTCATTCAAGTGATAACAATCACTTGTACTGTGGCCGTGATCGCGATGGTAGTGGCAATATTTATCCTTATTCTGTCGGTTCAGATTACTTCGAAGTTTATTCGGCCAATTGATAAATCCTTCACTCTTGATCTCCATCAGCACCTGCTATTGTGGTTTATTAAGCAGAGTATATGTAGAAAACCTTCGGTCGGGTCGCTTGCCTGACTTGCGTTCGTCGCCCGTTCGGTCGTCCTTACGCTTCTTTCCTCCGGCCAAGTTAACTTCCTTTTTAGCTAACTCTTTGGCCGAGGTTTTCGCGTTCTGAGCAGCTTCATGCAAATTCCGTGTTTCCTCAGCGTCCGCATACTTATCCGACCGAGTCATGAATTCCGCCAAGGTCTCAGGCGGATTCTTGTCCAAGGATGCCAGAAACGGCTTATCCCTAACACCTTGCATGATGAAATTGAGTGTTGTTTCTTCTGAGTGTTTCTGAACTTGGAGCGACTCAAAATTGAAGTGTTTAATGTAGTCTTTTAGTAGTTCTCCCTCCTTCTGAATTATGTTGTTCAGATGCGCAGGGGGTTTCAACTTCTTGTTCCCACTAATGAAATTTGTGAGGAAGGCATCGCTGAGTTTTGCGAACGTGCTGACGGACTTTGGTTTCAGCTGCTTGAACCAAAGTCGGGCTACGTCGGCTAAGGTGAGGGAGAAAGCCTGGCACATCATGGCATCCGAGGCATCATGCAGTTCTATGTACGTTTGGAAGCATTCGATGTGTTCAATTAGGTCGGTTTTGCCTGTGAAAGGTATAATCTGCGGGAAGCGAAACCTTTCCAGCAGCCGAGCTTGCATCACTTCATCAACGAACGGGGACACTTTTGTTTCGGTCCTGGTTGAATATGCATCCCGACTATGCCTCATGTCCACCATCTCTTCTAGCACTTCTTTTCTAAAGTCCTAAAAGTCAGCTTTCCAAGGCTTGTTGCTTTCTGCCACACCTTCAACCAGAGGACGGCCGCGCCTCCTTCGATCTATCTCTTATCGGAGATCAGTGGGAGGTAGCATGACAGTCGCGGAATGAGCGGGTGCTGGCTCGAACCGCCCATGGGGCTGACTTGGCTGTGCTGGCGATCGCGGGGCAGTGGGCTTAAGGTCGGCAACTTGTTGCAGAACATTCATCGCATGTTCTTGTTGAAGCTGATGAGTCTATTGACGGTGCATCTGCTCTAACATTTGTTTCATAAAGTTTATATCGGCTCTGAGTTCCTGGACCTCCCGATCCAACCGTCCATTTCCTTAATTCTGCTGGGTATTCCTAGTTGCGGCAGATGCTATAGGATGAGCCGCGGAACATTGTTGATCGTTAGGTTGGTTTTGAGCTCCCTGGGCCCCATCTGGACCTGATGGTCCAGCGTTATCAGCCTCATTTGGTTTGCTAGGACCAATTTTTTTGGTTCTCACCATTAATGCTCACTTGAAACTTCTGGATAGAGCCTAGAGAACGACTTTTTGTATCGCTTCACATAGACGGCGCCAAACTATTGATACAAAAAACTGGTACACCTCCTTTTGAGTTGTCAGCTGTACAAGAAAGATAGAAAAGGGGACCCTGGCTAGAGCCGGGGAACCTTCGATGCTTAAGTCAGTGACTGGACAAGAAGAGAGGAGTTTTTGAGGTATTTTTCTATATACCTTTTAGTCCCATAGAATCCTGCTTTTATAGGAGTGAGAGGCCCCAGAGTGAAGAGATTTTCTCCCTGATTTCTAGGAGATTTAATTTAGTTGCCATGTGTTTATGGATAATTCCTGATCCCGAAATTGTCTGGGTCAGGGATCTTTCTACGAGATCTTCGGGACGGTATTTAGGATCACACCGTCTCTCATCCTTGCTCGGCTCGGCCTTAACTGGCCCTGATATCAAATTAGTCTCGACTGACTGCAAAGATGGTGCTTTTTGCCTACTGTCGGATTAAACTGAATCGGCTTGTGACTGATGTTCTTCCTTAATCTGATAGTCGACACTGTAACCGGCCTTGTATGGGTCGATTTTATGGTCGGTCAGGTGGCTTTTGGCTTTAGGGCCTTAATCGGCCTCTTTAGACATTACTGCCTCGTTAACCGAGCCAACTTTATGTGTCTTATATATCTCGCCTATGACTCTTGAATCTTTAAGTTTTGGTCGGGATTTGTTCCTTGCGAATTCGAGATAAGTCTCTCCTTTAGGCTTTATCTTGTCTCGGTCTGACCCGCTCCCTTGGACGGTGACAGTAAAGTTGGTCCATTCCATAACCTGAGTATCCGGACTTATCATATTTTTTTCCAAACAAATTCCAATAGCTAAATTCCCATAATATCATATCGCAAGACTTAATGTACTCTACCAAACCTCTTGATTATAATCAGATTGGTGGGAATTAATTGGATGACCGGTAACGATTATCTAAATGGTATTGTTTTCCACAAACGAGTTCACACGAATTAGTGATTAGGTGGTTCAACCAATTTGATTTTGCTATTACAATCAGTGGCTTTCTGAATTTAGTCCGTCTACTTTGAGTCAATGCAATACATGTCACGTTATTGTCAAGTGCCTGCGCATCAAGGCTGTGATCTGACAGAGTAACACTTACACCCTTGTACGTTGGTTGGGAGTAGATGGGATGGAAATGACCATATGATGTGTGTTTTTCAACTACTAGATGGTGGTGATTCGTTCCACATCTAATCCCGAACTCTCTCCACCAATTTTGAAGGGAGCGAAGGATATTTATCGTGCTCATCAGGCCGTTTGATTTGCCCACCAAACTATTTTGTATTGAACTAAGCACTCCATGATCACCCGCTTCTACGGTTAGGATTATCTGACCAAGTTAATTTATGGGACATAGGCATGCAGGCCGGAGCCTGCATTTGATCGACGGAGATTGGAGCACTTAGGTCTCCCTCGCGGACGAAGATTGCGTCCTACCCCGCCCGGACAGTAATCCGTCCGGAAAGGGCTCTTGGGGCCATGATGTAAGTGTTTTATCCATGCATATCAATGCTTTTTTAATCATTTTAAGATATAAACAAAAAAAGATAAGCAGGTCCAAGGCTTAAGTGCACCACAAAGTGGGAATTGAACATCTACCGTTAAAAACCTTCTTGAGAGCTGGAAAAGTTTCAGATCAAGCTAATATTTCTGTTTTCACTCTATCCACGTCTACATGACCTCATGGATAGGTTGGATGGTAAAATAACATCACGTTGCCCCTTAGAAAGGTTTCAACTGTGGGTATCATTATCAGTGCAGCTTCCTTTGCTGTGGTCTACTGGAGCAGTAGACCTACCTAGTTTTTAGGATCATACCTTAAAATGATCTTATAAAAGTGGTGAACGGCCTGGATAAAATACTTAAATCATGGGGGCTCTACAGAGCCCTGCCTAGATGGATTACCGTCTGGAAGGGGTAGGACGCAATACATGGAAATTGCCTCCTGTACCTAGACTCGTACGGGCGGGCCCACCGTGATGTATCCGTACACAAAAATGAGGCATATCCAACGCTGAAGTGGTCCCCACGAAACAGTAAGCTTCGTTGCGTTGAATGCACAAAGCATTAATGCTACTTGTATTAAATGCAAGAGTCATCTATAGTATGGTATATTTGAGCGTTGGATCTACCTCATTTTTATGCTCCTTCCTTAAAATGATCTGAAAAAAGGAATGTACGGATTGGATGTACAGATACATCACGGTGGGCCCGCCCAGGGAACTGCCCGTTCGGTGCTAGAGACGGGCTGGGGTAGGACGCAATCCGCGTCCCCAGGGTGAGCTGAATCACCAATGTTTAAAGAATTATGACAGACGCACACTTTAGTCTCTGGTACTATCATTTAAAGAGGTTGGGAATTCGCTGGATGATCTTAAAGTCGATCGGGTTGCTGTTAGTTGAGAGTATTTACGTGCTTGCGTGTGGCCGCGTTGGACGATGCTTGGATCTTCCCGCTCCAGGGCCTAAGGCCACATTTTGTAGTGTAAATACGATCTTGACCACCCACCTGGTCAACCCATAACTGGAAGGGAACTTATGAGAAAATCAATTTGGTTAGACAATCCTAACCATCTGATTGCGGTCCATAAATCAGAAATGTCAACCGTAAAGGGGGAATATCAGGTAAGTAGGATTGTGGAACGGGTGGATATAGGTCCCACCAGATGAACAGGCAAAATCACGCACGCGTTACATTTGGGGGAGTCAAACTATAGCCGTTGGAATGTCGGTGATCACGTCCTTATGAAGTGGTCCTGTCTGAACTGCACGCCTATCAAAAATTGCCCATTGACGTCGAGACATCTATCCTGTAACTAGGGGTGTACACGAACCGAGCTAAGTGGGTTAGCTTGCTCAACTCGACTAAAAAAGCTCTATTCAACTCGGTTCGAAACTGAGTTCCAGCCGTGTCAAGCTGATTTTTTGATCTCGAAAATAAGTCCAAGCTGTCTCTAGCTCGACCCAACTCGGATCAAATCAGTTCAGTGGCTGGATACTTCGATATTGATGCTGCTCACCAAGTGTTTGATGAAATGAGTGTAGCTGGTGGCAAGGAAGGTACATATATGAAATAAATATTCATTTTTCTTGATTTTTATGTTGCTTAGAAGGTGTTTGGTAAAATACCTGTAAAATCTTTGCTGCTGATTTACATACTGTGAGATTTTGAAGGTGTAGTTCATGTGTCTGTGAAAATGCTACGTAGGCATACTTGACTTGAATTGACCGAGCTATTAGCCGAACCAAGCCGAGCTGGCCACTCATGCTCGAGGACCGAACCGAATTTAGTCAAGCTTAGGCTAGCTCGGTTTGACTCGAAATACACCCCTAATCATGTGGGTGAATGACTTTTGTGCGCATGACATCTGGGCGTGGATTGGAAGCTTTCCCCGCCCATTCTGAGCTCGGGACAGGCTAGGGGCTTTGAGGGCCACATGATGTATGTATTTTATTTACACTGTCTATACATTTTACCCTGTCATTTTAAATTATGTGCCCAAAAAATAGGCAAAAAATAGGCAGATCCAAGGTTGAAGTGGGCCACACCATAGGAAAAAAACGGTGCTAATGAAGCCTACCGTTGAAACCTTACTAGGGTCCACCGGGATTTTTACCCACCATCTAACCTGTTCCTAAGGTCATAGAGACCTAGATGAAGGTAAAAGACAAATATCAACTTGATCCAAAACTTCCGTGGCACCCAAGAAGTTTTCAAGGGTAGGTGTTTAATCCCCATTTCGTGGTTAAGTGAGCCTTGGATCTTCCTCGTTTTTAAATGAGTTAAATAAAATGACATGGAAAAATGCATGAACAGTCTGGATAAAATCCATACATCACAGTGGCCCTCAGAGAACTAGACTGTCCCTAGCTCCGGACGGGCGGGCAAGTACCCAATCCGCGCCCATGACATCCACCCGTCCGTTAGTGGGTCGCCCATGCTTCTTGGCTTTGAACCGAACTTCACTTCACGCCTAGGTGGACCTTGGTATAAGAATCAGTGTAAATTCATGCCTAAAATCTCTAAGCTATTTGGGGAAGCAGATTGCGTCAGCTCCCTCCCCGTGGGTGTCTGGCAAGGAATGGGTAGATCTGTGTAAGGGCCATGCTGATGCATCTGTTTATCCACCCCATCAGTGCCTTCTCTCAAATCATTTTAAGCTATGAGCCTAAAACTGAGGCAGATCCAATGCTCAAGTGGACCACACTGAATAGTAAGCTTGGGTTCCATTAAATGCAAGAGTCATTTCTGTTATGGTCCACTTGAGTGTTAGATCTGGCTCATTTTTTTAGTTGATTATACCTTAAAATAATATAATAGAAGGGATGAATGGCGCGGATAAACAGATACATCACGGTGGGCCCTACACACATATGCTCCTTACTTGCTTGAGACTGCCGCTTCCGATGCTTGGAAGTTCATCCCATTGAGAAGCGTTGTAAACGAGCGATTGGTGTTGTTCGTTGATAGCTGTTTTTACAAGAGTTTTTTCTCACCCTAAACTTCACCTTTTACCCACCAGCTTTCTTGGAGGATCCAAACTTCACTTTTCAAGACTTGAAATATCTTATGCTCGGATTTAATATTTGTAGACGAAAAATACCCTTATTTTATGGATTATCACTATTTTTTATTTTTAGACAAGAATACTTGCTACAAATCTATTTCCAGAAGTCTTCTCTTCTTCCTACCAGGATATCTTTATACCAAAAACTTTTCTTCCTGAAATCTTCTCATCTCTTCTGATTTCTTACTAAAACTTTCTCCTTCCTATTTGTAAAGATTAGTGTTTTTTTTTTTATTTCCAGATGAGATTACCCTTATTACCACAAATCCATCTTCTTGAAATTTTCTTATCTCTTCATATTTCTTCTTGAAATTGTATCTTCTCTACCATTTCTAAACATCTTCTTCCTGATATATCACAAAACCGTTACTTTTTTTCTTTTCTTTTTTTTTTTTTCATTTTCTTTTGTCAAGGAAGGACGAAAATGGTGCGTCCATCGAAAAAGCCACGTATTGCAGTTGTATTTGAATAAATTCCCCGAAACCCTAAACTCTAGCACATGCATGAGTTCTCAGTCAATTTCATCGAGTTCTCGATCAATTTACCCGAGTCCTTGGTCAGTTTCACCAAGTTCAATCAATTTTAGTGAGTTTCAGCGAGTTCTCGGTCAATTTGGCCGAGGGGCCTTGTTCTTGGTGAATTTGCTTTAGTTCTCGGTCAATTCCATCGACTTCACGGTGAATTTTTGTGAGTTCTTAGTTAAATTTAGCGAGTTATTAGTCAGTTTACTCAAGATCTCAATGAAATTCAGTGAGTTCTATGTCATTTTCAACGAGTTCTCGATCAATTTAATGGGCTTCTTAGTCACTTTAATGGAGTTCTCAATCAATTTTTCCCTAGTTATCTGTCAGTTTCAGCTAGTTCTTAGTCAATTTCACTGGCTTCTCAGTCAATTTCACGGAGTTCTCGGTCAATTTCACCACGTCCTCGGTCAATTTCACGGACTTCTCGATCAATTTCGATGAGTTCTTGGTCAATTTCACCAAGTTCAAGGTTAATTTCAATAAGTTCTCGATCATTTTAATGGAGTTCTTAGTCAATTTAAAGGAGTTCTCGGTCAATTTTAGTGAGTTCTCGGTCAACTTGCCCAAATTCTCGGTCACTTTTACCAAGTTATCGGTCAATTTAACAGAGTCCTTGGTCAATTTCAATGAGTCCTCGGTCAATTTCATAAAGTTCTAGGTCAATTTCAACAAGTTCTCAGTTAAATTCAGCGAGTTCTCAATCAATTTCAGGAAGTTCTAGGTCAATTTCAATGAGTTCTCGGTCAATTTCATGAAGTTTTAGGTCAATTTGCCAGAGTTCTTAATGAATTTTAGCCAATTCTCAGTCAGTGTTAACGAGTTCTTGGTCAATTTGGTCGAGTTCCTGGCCAATTTTAGTGAGTTCTTGGTCAATTTCTAGATTTCTAGGTCAGTTTTAACGAGTTCTTGGTTAATTTGGCCTTATTCTCGATGAATTTGCTCTAGTTCTCAGTCAATTTTACCGACTTCACGGTGAATTTCTGCTAGTTCTTGGTCAAATTTAGCGAGTTATTAGTTAGTTTGCCCAATATCTTGATGAATTTCAGTGAGTTCTTGGTCAATTTAATGGACTTCTCGGTTAATTTGACTGAGTTTTTGGTCAATTTCAGCGACTTCTCGGTCAGTTTCACTAAGTTCTCGGTCAATTTCACCAAGTTCTCGATCAATTTCAACGAGTTCTTGGTCAATTTCACCAAGTTCTTGGTCAATTTCTTGAAGTTTTTGGTCAATTTCAATGAATTCTCAGTCAATTTCATGGGCTTCTTTGTTAATTTTGGTGAGTTCTCTGTCAATTTTACCGGCTTCTTGGTCAATTTTATTGAGTTCTTGGTCAATTTCATAGTGTTCTCAATCAATTTAACAGAGTTCTCGATTAATTTCAGTGAGTTCTTGGTTAACGTTCACTGAGTTCTTGGTCAATTTTAGTGAGTCCTTAGTCAATTTCATGACGTTCTAGGTCAATTTCAATGAGTTCTTGGTCAAATTCACTGAGTTCTCTGTCAATTTTGCCAAGTTCTCGGTCAAATTCTGCGAGTTCTCAATCAATTTAACTAGTAAGTGTAAGTGCTATAGTTTATATCCCTATTTGTTGTCAAATTTGTAGTGCCAAAATCACTATTATACTCTGTTATATATAACTTGCATAAGTGAAGCTCTCTCAAGGATCAACATACATGAACAAGCTAAGCTCACATCAAGCAAAGCTCTCAAGTACAAGACTCAAGATCTTGAATGAAAGAACTGCTCACAAGACTCAAGCTGAAAAGAAAAAGAAAGTACAAGGCAAGACTCAAGCTGAACTCAAGACTCAAGTTGAAAGTCAAGCTGAACTCAAGACTCAAGCTGAAACTCAAGCCACTTTCATGATTGAGCTACTTCAAGGTTTAGTCTACATCAAGACTTCAAGGTTCATTCTTCATGGTCTCTTGTTTCAATGTCCATACTTCATGATTGAGGTTTGTTTGACCATAGGATGACCTTAGAAGTAGGTCATTTTGGATATATAAGTCGAATGTTATTTTACATGTGATTGGTCTGTTCTTCGACTCTTAGGTCTGCTTCGACTAGTCTAGACTTGCTTCGACCAGTCCTAAACATTTCCTGGATCGATCGTAAGTTTGTTACAAATTCGGATAAAATCATAGCCTTCGACTAGTCACGGAATCATTCGACCGATCGTAGGCAGTGTTTACGCATCTTCGACCGATCGTAGAATCTACGACTCGAAGTCAGCGAAGATATTCGAGTCCTACGACCGATCAAGGAAACCTACGACCGATCGTAGGAGGGCTACGACCGATCGTAGAGCAGTCAAAGCAAATCCCGGATTTTTCAAATATCTGTTAGAGCTTCGACTAGTCGTAGAGCACTCTAGACCCAGTCGAAGACAAGATCTTCTCACCTATAAATAGTGCACGAATCTCAGAAGAAATCATCGATTTAATTATAGTATTCAAGCCAATCTTCGTCGAACTTCTGAGAAATAATTCTGCGCTCCATCTAAGCTAAGTGTGCTTATTTAATATCTTCTTTCCTTAGCTTTATTTTAATTGATTTTGTTTCTGCTATTCCAATCTGATTTGAAAAGAGGAATTGTTATTCCCTTTCTTTGGAATCAAAATCAATTAAGGCAAGCCCTATTTGGTTTAATTTAAAATCTATTAGAACTAGAACCATTGTAATCGAGTATTGGACATTGAACTTGGACATTCAATCATCTACTTTGATTTGGTTCTACCGGGCTACAACGAAGAAGATATTCAGGTATTTTACATATTGTAAATTCCTTTCTAATATTTTGGTTTCTTTCAAGATTTGCCAGAAAAATTTTGTTATATTGGTTATCTGAGGAAAGCCAGGAAAACTCAGAAGTGGGGTTTTTTTAATTGTGTAAGCCCACATACAAAGACACAATTGTAAGGGTTTTGGGTGAACCCGGGAAAACCTATCTTTAGTGAACGCTAATATCCCCTGTGTGAGGATATTAGGAGTGGAGTAGCTTTTGTGTGGCTGTTGTATAACAGTTGGTGAACACACAGGCTAACCACTATAAACCCTTGTGTTGTGGTTGATTGTTTTACTCTTCTAATTTTTATTCTTTTGTGGGATGTATGTATGGTGGTGAATGTTGTAATTATTTCAAGCTTTGTGAGAATGTTGTAATAGCTTAGAATTTACTTTCTGCTATTCCTTTATAAGCTTGATTTTCAATTTCATTTGAAAGTTGTTCCAGAAAGGTTGCCCTGCCATTTTTATGGTGTATGGCTGTCCCTATAACAATAAATCTTTTATTACAAGTTATTTCAATTGAGTTCATATTTGTTTTTGTATTCCTCTTCGATTTGAGACTTGATACAAAGACCTTTCTAGAAATAAGGTTGTCCTACCATAAACTCTGTTTTTGGTGTAAGGTTGTCCTTAGAATAACGTTTGTATCAACCTCTCAAGATCTGAATTTTGAGGTTGTTTTTCTTTCCTGCATTATTATTTAATTTGGCTATCATTTTCTTTATTATTCCCTGTTATAAGTTTTTATTTGGCATTGTCCTATTCACCCCCTCTAGGACATATAGCTTGGCCTTTTCAAGTGGTATCGAGCCTAATAGCTCCTTTTAATTCTTGGATTTAATTCTGAGCTAACGATTTAAGCTATTCGGATGTCAAATTTTGATAGCCTTTCACTACTAGGCCTCCACCCTTTGATGGCTCCAACTATGCTTATTGGAAAGCCGTAATGAGGATCTTCCTCAAATCAATGGATGAAAATGTGTGGCAAGCCACGGTGATCGAATGGAATCCTCCTATCATGGAAGTTACCGGGGTTGATGGTTCAAAGTCTATGAAAACCACACCATATTACCAATGGACCACCCTTCGAAAAGTGAGAGTAGTGCAAATGCTAAAGCACTAAATGCAATTACTTGCGCACTATCACCGGATGAGTTCAAAAGAATCATCTCTGTGATACTGCAAAGCAAGCTTGGGATACATTAGAAATGACACACGAGGGTACTACAATTGTCAAAAAATCTAAAGTCCAACTCCTCACAACCAGATTTGAAGAAATTCATATGGAGGAAAATGAGATGTTTATGGACTTTTACACTAGATTGAATGACATTGTAAACTCAATGTGGGGTCTTGGCGATAAAACCCCAGAAAGTAAAGTATGTGCAAAAATATTACGCTCACTTCCTGAACGGTTCAATTCTAAAGTAACCGCAATCCAGGAACTTCGTGATACGGATAATATGAGGGTTGAAGAACTAGTTGGTTCTCTACAAACCTACGAGTTAAACTTTAAAGCTCCTAAAGGTAAATCTTTCGCTCTAAAATCTTCTAAATGTAGTTCAGAAGAAAATTCTGATTCAGAAGATGACATGGCTCTTTTAGCTAAAAAATTTTACAAAATTTTCAAAAGCAAGAAAAGAGTTGATTTTCAAAAATCAAATGACAAAAAGAAGTTTAGACCCAAATCTCAAAAATCCTTGAAAGATAGTCAATGTTACAACTGTCTAGAATATGGGCACTTAGCAAATAGATGTCCTAAAAGGGACAAACCCAAGAAGAAGGGTATGTTGGCTACATGGGATGAATCATCTGATTCTGAAGGTTCTTCTGAATCAGATTCTGAAACCGAGTCCGGCAATGAGGTCAAAGCTCTTATGACTCTAGCCAAATTCACATTTTCGGATAATGACTCTACAAGTGAAGAAAATCTCAATAGTGAATGTGAAAATGAAGATGATCTTCAAGATGCTTACAATGCCCTATATAAGGAAAGTTGTAAAATTGTGACAAACTTAAACTTCAAAAAGAAAAGTTTTCTAAACTCAAAAATTGTTTTGAATCGCTTGTCTTAGAAAAATCACAAATTTCAGATAATTTTGAAAAATCAAAATGCGATTTGGAATTTAAAAACTCTCAAATTGTTGATTTAAAATCTGAAATTGAGAAACTTAAAACTAAAGTTTCCTCTCTTCTGAGTTTAAAGGACACATGGAAATATGCCCAAGGTGATCCAAAGTTAGACAAATTTTTATCCGGATCAAGAAAATGTGGCGATCGATCCGGGTTGGGCTATGATAAAAATCAACCTCCTAAACAAAAGTATACTCCTCCTATGTTTGTTAAAGGAGAGTCCTCAAACTCAAAAGGGAAAAGTACTTATCAAGATTTTTCTAAATATTCAAAAACTTTTCAAAAACCTAGAAACAGCCATATCAACTTTAATCAGAATCGAAATCCACTAGCTGAAAAGATAGTTGATTTACTCAAGGAGCTATTAAAATCTAACTCTATAGGTCATTCCTACAAGTATACACAAAAGAAGACCAACTATGTTCCTAAACCCAAAACAATTATGAAATGGATTCCTAAAGTCACCTGCTTGGTTGCTCACACCGCTTTCAAAGCAACAAGTCATTCAAAGTGGTACCTAGATAGTGGATGCTCCAGGTATATGACAGGTGACAAAGCTTTATTCACCGATCTGAAAGATATGACTGATGGGTCAGTCACATTTGGTGATGGTAGCAACTGCAAGATAATAGGCCAAGGTACGGTTCAACTGTTTAATCTTCCTGTGTTTAAAAATGTTTTATACGTTGAAGGCCTAAAGCACAACTTGCTTAGTATATCACAAATATGTGATAATAACCATAATGTTCGGTTTTCTAATCAAAGCTGTGAGATATTAAATAATAAGGGTTCTGTAATATTAACTGGACGTAGAACATCTGAAAATTGCTATATTATTAGTGAATCCAGCTCATCTAATCAAACATGTTACATGGTCCATACAGACGAGACTGATTTATGGCACAAACGTCTTGGACATGTACATTATCGAAATTTATATTGATTGAGCAAACGAGAACTTGTAAGAGGTTTACCCAAACTTCAGAAATTAGATAAAATATGTGGTGAATGCCAGATAGGCAAACAAACAAAGAACTCATACAAAAAGGTGAATTCAAATACCACATCAAGACCACTCGAACTTCTCCACATGGATCTGATAGGACCTACCAGAACAGAAAGTCGAGGTGGGAAAAAGTACATCTTGGTAATAGTTGATGACTTTACCAGATTCACTTGGGTAGTCTTCTTAAGGGATAAATCTCAAAACCCTTGAAGAAGTAAGAAAAGTTCTCAAAAGGATTCAAACTGAAAAATCTTCTCAAATCAGTAAAATTCGTAGTGATCATGGATCTGAATTTGAGAATAGCAATTTTGAGAAGTTCTGTACCGACCAAGTAATATTACATGAATTCTCTGCTCCCAAAACTCCACAACATAATGGAATTGTAGAAAGGAAGAATAGGGTGCTTCAAGAAATGGCTAATGTCATGTTGAATAGCATGAAGCTCTCTAAAAATCTTTGGGTCAAAGCAGTCAACACACTTGCTATATTATTAACCGAGTCTACACAAAAAGATAATAATAAGACGGCTTACGAATTGTGGTTCAATAAAAAGCCTACCGTTAAATACTTTCAAGTTTCAGTCGAAGTGCTATATTTTACGTGATCGTGAAAATTTAGGAAAGTTCGATACGAAGAGTGATGAAGGTATTTTTCTAGGATACTCTTTAAACAGTCGAACTTATAGGGTCCTAAACAAAAGGATCGGTGTGATTCAAGAATCCATTAATGTTGTCATTGATGATCATTTAAACACACCAACTTCTAATTCAGATAATGATGAAGTACTAATCATTGATAAACCGGATACTTCATCAAATCAGACTGATTCTGAGTTAAGGACCGTTAAAGATCATCCAACCACACAAATTCTTGGAAACCCTCTCACCGGTGTTCGCACGTAGACAACTTGAGGATATATGTAATTATGTATGTTTTACATCCCAAATTGAACCATCTAACGTAAAAGAAGCGCTTACTAATGAAGAACCGGATTGTTGCGATGCAAGATGAACTCAACCAATTCATAAGAAATGATGTTTGGTATCTCGTACCAAGACCTAAAGATAAACACATCATTGGAACAAAATGGATTTTCAAAAATAAGTCCAGAATGTGGAAATATAATTAGAAACAAGGCTAGACTGGTGGTACAAGGTTATACTCAAATTGAAGGGATTGATTTCGATGAAACCTTTGCACCGATAGCACGTCTTGAATCTATCGGACTATTTATATCCATTGCATGTTTTAGAAAGATAAAGATCTATCGATGGATGTGAAAAGTGCTTTTCTAAATGGCGATTTACATGAAGAAGTCTATGTTGAATAGTCAATGGGTTTTGAAGATTCCAAAAATACTGATCATGTATATCGGCTTAAAAGGCACTTTATGGATTAAAACAATCACCTAGGGCATGGTAAGAGAAACTGACGAAATTTCTTTTAACTCATAATTTTCAAATGGGATCTGTTGATAAAACTCTGTTTGTTAAAAAACAAAATGATCATATCTTAATGGTACAGATTTATATTGATGATATCATTTATGGATCAACTTGTACTGACTTGACTACTGAGTTTGCAGATTTGATGAAATCACAGTTTGAAATGAGCATAGTTGGGGAATTGACTTATTTCCTTGGATTGCAAGTAAAGCAACAATCAAGGAATATTCATTTCTCAATCTAAGTATGCCTTGAATCTAATCAAGAGATTTGGATTTGAGAATGGTAAGAATTTCGATACTCCTATGAGTACTACCCTGAAACTATCAAAAGACTCTAATGGTAAAAATGTTGACTCAAAACTTTATCGGAGTATGATTGGTAGTTTGTTATATCTAACTGCTAGTAGACCTGATATTTCTCTAAGTGTTGGTATTTGCGCAAGATATCAAACTGATCCAAAAGAATCTCACTTGATTCCTCCAGCGAATTATTAGATATGTCGCAAGATCTGTAAATCTTGGTCTCTGGTATCCTCATGAAACCAATGTTCAATTAGCTGGGTACTCGGATGCTGACTGGGCTGGTAATCTAGATGATAGAAAATCAACCAGTGGTGGTTGTTTTTTTATTGAAAATTGTCTAGTTTCCTGGTTTAGTAAGAAACAAAATTCTATATCACTTTCAACAGCTGAAGCTGAGTATATCGCAGCTGGTAATGCATGTACACAGCTTGTTTGGATGCAACGAATGCTAAGTGATTATGAAATTAAACAGGATTCTATGTTATTACATTGCGATAATTCCAGTGCGATAAATATTTCAAAAAATCCTATTCAACATTCTCGTACCAAGCACATTGACATTAGATTTCATTATATAAGGGAATTAGTAGAAGAAAAAGTTATATCTCTAGAATATATTCCTACTGAAGATCAACGTGCTGATATTTTCACAAAACCTCTTGATAAAAGCAGGTTCAAAAAGATGAAATTTGATCTTGGCATGTGCATTTTAAACTGATAGTTTATGCCTTCTTGTATATTATTGTATATATTTGCTAGATTAAATTTCAATTTTTGTGTATATTGCAAGATATTGAATTTTTTGGGGTTTGTTTATGGTTCGTGTTATCCATGGTTCATTTATGGTTCGTGTTATCCATGCTATCTCAAATGGTACTCAGATTTGTTTGCCTTCCTTAATTTGTCATTTCATTCTTCAGTTTCGACTCCATCCTGGTCATAGTGACATTCCATTTGCATACTTTATGACTGTATTGGCTACTCATATGTTAGTCGATATGCCTGTTGATGAAGCACCTATCCATCATCTGATCTTCAACAATACAAATATTAATAAGATGAAGTTGGATCTGCTTCCTGAACAAGATGGTGGTAGTGGTGGTCCTGAAGAAGCTGGTGTTGATATTAATATGGATGATATTTTTGAGGAACTGGATTCTGACTCAGCTAATGATCCAGATTTTGTACCATCTGATGTTGATGCACGTTTGAGTGCATTAGAAGGTAGAGTTGAGAATATTAATGTTAAGTTGGAGAACATGTCTGTTACTTATGATTTGCAATTCAAGTATATGCGCAAATATCTTAGGCACTTGAACAAAGGCATGCACCAACTTGATCCTTCTATTCCTGCTCCATCTTCAAGTTCTAATTCTGACTAGTTTCTATGAAACTTTTGGTATGTAATAACTTTATTACTTTGCTCTTGTTTGATTGAGTTTGAGTTGGATTCTATGCTGGATATTTGTTTTTCATGTAATATTTATGCTGGATATCTGTGATGCTATCTTGAGTATCTCTATGACTCTTGTGCTATACTCTATTTCCTCCTCATGTTTACTCTCATTCCTTTATTTAGTTCTCCTTTGTCATATTGTGACAAAAAGGGGGAGAATGGTTTATTGTTAATGTGATTGTGAGAGGAGTAGCATTGGTTATGTTACTCAGGGGGAGTGTTACTCAGGGGGAGTGGGGTGTCAAGAAGAATATATGTTTGATCTTGTTGAATGTTGAAACTGGTTGAATGTTTAATGTTGCTTATTGATTTGCATGTATTAACCAGTTGTTTTACTTTTGTTTGGTTATGTGTTTTGTCACTAATTTGACAAAGGGGGAGATTGTAAGTGCTATAGTTTATATCCCTGTTTGTTGTCAAATTTGTAGTGCCAAAATCACTATTATACTCTGTTATATATAACTTGCATAAGTGAAGCTCTCTCAAGGATCAACATACATGAACAAGCTAAGCTCACATCAAGCAAAGCTCTCAAGTACAAGACTCAAGATCTTGAATGAAAGAACTGCTCACAAGACTCAAGCTGAAAAGAAAAAGAAAGTACAAGGCAAGACTCAAGCTGAACTCAAGACTCAAGTTGAAAGTCAAGCTGAACTCAAGACTCAAGCTGAAACTCAAGCCACTTTCATGATTGAGCTACTTCAAGGTTTAGTCTACATCAAGACTTCAAGGCTCATTCTTCATGGTCTCTTGTTTCAATGTCCATACTTCATGATTGAGGTTTGTTTGACCATAGGATGACCTTAGAAGTAGGTCATTTCGGATATATAAGTCGAATGTTATTTTACATGTGATTGGTCTGTTCTTCGACCAGTCTTAGGTCTGCTTCAACTAGTCCTAGACTTGCTTCGACCAGTCTAAGAAAATCCTCGACCAGTCGTAAGTTTGTTACAAATTCTGGATAAAATCTGTTAGCCTTCGACTAGTCCTGGAATCTGTTCGACCAGTCGTAGAAACAGTGTTTCTGCATCTTCGACCAGTCGTAGAATCTACGACTCGAAGTCCAGCGAAGATATTCAGGTCCTACGACCAGTCGAAGGAAACCTACGACCAGTCGTAGGTGACCTACGACCAGTCGTAGGAGGGCTACGACCAGTCGTAGAACGGTCAAAGCAAATCCCGCCGGATTTTTCAAATATCTGTTAGAGCTTCGACTAGTCGTAGAGCACTCTAGACCAGTCGAAGACAAGATCTTCTCACCTATAAATAGTGCACGAATCTCAGAAGAAATCATCGATTTAATTATAGTATTCAAGCCAATCTTCGTCGAACTTCTGAGAAATAATTCTGCGCTCCATCTAAGCTAAGTGTGCTTATTTAATATCTTCTTTCCTTAGCTTTATTTTAATTGATTTTGTTTCTGCTATTCCAATCTGATTTGAAAAGAGGAATTGTTATTCCCTTTCTTTGGAATCAAAATCAATTAAGGCAAGCCCTGTTTGGTTTAATTTAAAATCAATTAGAACTAGAACCATTGTAATCGAGTATTGGACATTGAACTTGGACATTCAATCATCTACTTTGATTTGGTTCTACCGGGCTGCTACAACGAAGAAGATATTCAGGTATTTTACATATTGTAAATTCCTTTCTATTATTTTGGTTTCTTTCAAGATTTGCCAGAAAAATCTTGTTATATTGGTTATCTGAGGAAAGCCAGGAAAACTCAGAAGTGGGGTTTTTTTAATTGTGTAAGCCCACATACAAAGACACAATTGTAAGGGTTTTGGGTGAACCGGGAAAACCTATTTTTATTGAACGCTAATATCCCCTGTGTGAGGATATTAGGAGTGGAGTAGCTTTTTGTGTGGCTGTTGGATAACGGTTGGTGAACACACAAGGCTAACCACTATAAACCCTTGTGTTGTGGTTGATTGTTTTACTCTTCTAATTTTTATTCTTTTTGTGGGATGTATGTATGGTGGTGAATGTTGTAATTATTTCAAGCTTTGTGAGAATGTTGTAATAGCTTAGAATTTACTTTCTGCTATTCCTTTATAAGCTTGATTTTCAATTTCATTTGAAAGTTGTTCCAGCAAGGTTGCCCTGCCATTTTTATGGTGTATGGCTGTCCCTAGAACAATACATCTTTAATTACAAGTTATTTCAATTCAGTTCATATTTGTTTTTGTATTCCTCTTCGATTTGAGACTTGATACAAAGACCTTTCTAGAAATAAGGTTGTCCTACCATAAACTCTGTTTTTGGTGTAAGGTTGTCCTTAGAATAACGTTTGTATCAACCTCTCAAGATCTGAATTTTGAGGTTGTTTTTCTTTCCTACATTATTATTTAATTTGGCTATCATTTTCTTTATTATTCCGCTGTTATAAGTTTTTATTTGGCATTGTCCTATTCACCCCCCCTCTAGGACATATAGCTTGGCCTTTTCAGTAAGAAAGCCTAATCACCTCACCAAACCCTATACCAAAACCTCTCTAAAATAGCCCATACTTAACCAAAATCAGTTAGGAACAATCTTTTTTAAGAATGTTAAAAAGTTAAGAGAATTGATAATGGAGTTAAAATTTAAACATTCAAAACAACCATGTTCGATGGCTTCGAAGTGCCTTCGATGACATCGAAGGTAGCTCGATGACATTGAAAATGTGCTCAAACATTCCAGCGAGCAAAAAAAGGAAACTTTAGATTTTCTGGATGACATTGAACTTCGATTTGATGACATCGAAGAAGTGCTCAAATTCTCTAGCAAGGAAATAAGGAAAACCTGGATTTTTTCGATGAAATCAACGGATAGTTTGATGTCATCAAACCTTGGTTCGATGACATCGTAAAAATTCCAGGAAACATTTGATTTTATTGCTAAAGAATTGTAAGACCTTTTCGATGTCATCGAAGACAAGTTCGATCTCATCGAAACGTACATTCGATGTCATTAAACCGGGTTCGATGTCATCATAAATGTCATACCCCAAACTCGAAAATCAGGCTCACAGAATTTTTGATCGCCGAATCCGGTGCCGATAGCCTCCATAGTACCCTATTCTCGGCTCTTGACACACATATGCCAGATTTCGATCATGCGATCCTACAAGGAGGATTTTCAATATGATTTTTTATTTTTTAAAATTTATAAAGGAGCATAACCACAAGCATAACCAAGTCACAAAACAACATTACCACATATCCACTATAATAAACTGTTCAAATACAATACGGAAAGGGAATATACAGGTATAATGAAACTCCAAAAAGATCGCCGCACACTCCTGCCTTAACGCTACTGCGTCCTAGTGTCACCTGCACGCAATGGTCGTGCATAATCTTACAACGAAGCTTAGAAGGTGTGTGCGTGTGTGTGCAATGCCTGTACCAATCATGCGATATCAGAGTAAGCAGAAATACTAACAAGTCCATGAATACTATCAACCATACCAAGGCTATGCGATGCAAGGCCTACATAGCTAAATGTCATATGCAAGATGCAATGCAAATATGTCAGTCCTCATCGAGTCCACATGTCAATACAGTTCATCTCTAGAACATCACTGGGGTCTAGTACACTTCACATTGGCTGCCGCCTCCTTAACCCCATAACTAGTGAGTGGAAGAGACCTCACTACCCGTGTAGCCAGTAGTCTGTCAATACCTACTTAGCTCATCGATAGCGGACCCATTTAAGAGCTGGTCAGACTCAGCCTAGATTACAACCCCCTCACTCAAGCGGATAAGGTCACACCCCCTTCACAACCGATCACAACACAGTAGGAGACGTAACCTACTGGTATTCGGCACTTGTGCGCTCATATATCCACTTGGTCTAGATGTTGGAGCATCTCCGGGTATCAAAAGGGTTTTGAGACTTTCACCTAAGGACATCTTAAGTGGCCACAGTGCTAGAACCAAATATTTTCGGTGTCCAATCTGACCATCCACGATATGCCTATGGAAGACACAACCCTGATATCGCTAGGGTGCTAAGTGATCATGTCTCACAAAATGCGAGATACATGAGTCATATCATCCAGTCATGCATCAAACCTGCACATATCTCGCGATCATGTAGGGCAACTCCATCTCTCAAGGAGTCTCCTAAATAATTCAGCCTAATGACAAATGCTATGATCAATTATTCCTTACAACAGGCATACAAATGATGCGTATGGGTATGTATCATGATGTAAAACTAAGCATGTTCTCAGTGTGTCCTACTAGACTAAGTACGTTAGCATGATTATCAGATATAAACAATAATCAGCCCAAATACATGGTGGGGTCCATAGAGGGACGACGGATCTAGCCCAAACATCCAGATAGGCTCTAAACAGTAGATATATCAAATCTGATACCACATATTCTTCCATCTACGACAAGAGGTGATGATGTACTCTCAATGGATGGCCTAGGTGTCATATTTACACCAAGAATGGGCCTTAGGGTGAGTCTATTAGCTATATAACAAGGTGAGTTGAGAGGGTGAAACTATGTACAACAAGTGAGCTTCCTGACCCTCTCTTATCATGCAATAAACTGGGCCTTCTTATGGGGCACGATCCGTACACAAGGTGGGCTCCAAGGTCTGGATAATCCTACAAGGTATTGTGGAAAGCACCATCACTAATGGGGGCCTAATGGTTTGAGTTAGCTTAATGGGTATCACTAACATCAATGGGGACCCAACATTTTGGGTTGGCCCAATAAGGTAAGGGTGGAATGGGCTTAACAATGGGCCCTGAGGAGGTTTACAATGGTGGACATTTAACCACCATTGTCTCCTAGTGCGCAGTCCACTTAGGGTTAGAATCTGAATCACAATGGGGCCCTTGGCCTTTAAAATCTCTAGAAGGGCGGAAGGATCATGTGTGCACATCACTTATACATGATGGGCCTCACAAGGCAGCCCCATAATGGGCATATAACTCAGACATCATGGTGGGCCTGCATAAGGTAGCCCATGGTCCGTATAATTTAATGGATAGTGTGCATCACACATCATGGTGGCCTCCACATCACAATGGGCCTCACACATCACATTAGGCCTCACACATCATAATGGGCCCTTGCTGGACGTCCAGCCCACCCAACGAGCTGGGCCTCTGGACGTCTAGTGAATGGATGGCCTAGATATAACATACACTTCACGGTGGCCTACACAGTGCAGATGGGCCCCACCAGATGGACAGTGTGGATATAATACATACAACAGGGTGGGCCTGCTGCTGAATGGTCAGTCCAGCAGCGTCCCAACCTTGTTGGGCATCTAGATAGAGGGACGGCGTGGACTGAAAGACATACATGGTGGGTCTCATTAGATGTGGGCCACCCAGGGAGTGGACCGGTCGCTGGTGAACAGCCAGCTATTGGACGGTCAGTCTAGCAGCGCCATGGCCCTGCTGGGCATCCTACTTATGGACGACCTGGATAAAACACATACATGGTGGGTCCCATTAGATGTGGGCCATCTAAGAAGTGGGCCAGTCGTTAGGCCTCCCACAAACATCATTGTGGGCCTAAAAAGTTACAAATGGTGGGCGTCAATCCACTGCTATCTACTAGGTCAGCTGGGCATTGGATCTGCTTCATTCCCAGGTGTACGCCCTGAAAAATTGGATGGACGGTGAGGATATAATGCATACATCAGGGTGGGGTCCACGGTGAGGATATAATGCATACATCAGGATGCGACTTAGGGTCGCGCGTAATCGTTGTCTATAGGTCACGGGTCGCCGAAATTCTACGGAGAGGAACGCCAGAGTTGGTGGAAGGGTACAGTACAAGGGTGTAGGTTTTACAGCTCTCCTGTCCTAATAAAAATTTCATCCTCGAAATTTACATTATAACGCAATTAAACAGATCTTATAACGAAAGAGAAGAGAAATCATAGCATCATATATAATCAGAGACACAATACAAAATGCAATCAAACATTAAAGAGATAGGGATAGCACTCGCGAATCTTGCCCTCTCACTCCAAAGCTGCCTCATCTACACTATGATGACCCCACTGAACTTTTACCAAGGGAATGACCTTGGTCCGGAGGACCTGCTCCTTTCGATCAAGAATATGAACTAGCTGCTCAATATAAAAAGTGTCATCACGAACCTCTAAAGACTGCCAATCTATCACGGGAACGATGTCTGACCGACACTTTTGCAACATAGAAACATAGAAAACGTTATGGACATCAGATAACGGAAGTGGCAAGGCATGCCGATAGGCCACGGTGCTAACGCGTTCAGTGATCTCGAAGGGTCCAATGAATCTCGGGGCAAGCTTACCCTATGCTTCAAAACGAACCACACCCTTCATGGGTGAGACCTTGAGATACGCATGGTCCCTAACGACAAACTTCAATGGACGACGCCGACGATCAGCAAAACTCTTCTACCGGCTCTAAACTGTGCGCATCCTCTGCCTAATGATATTGATAGCCTCTGATGTCATCTACATAAGCTCGAGACCTAGGAGACGATGCTCTCCAACCTCGGTCTAGCAACTCGGAGATCTGAAGGGCTTGCCATACAACGCCTCGAAAGGAGACATGCCAATAGTCGCCTGGTAGCTGTTGTTATATGCAAACTCAGTCAAATGCAGGTGCTCATCCCAGCTACCCAAGAAATCGATCACGCAAGCCCGAAGCATATCCTTAAGGATCTGGTTAACCCTCTTAGTCTGCCCATTGGTCTGTAGATGATACAAGGTGCTGAACTGTAAGGCAGACCCCATCACCTTCTAAAAGCTCCTCCAAAACTAAGGCGTGAACCTTGGATCTTGGTTAGAAATAATCAAAACTAGAACACTGTGCAGTCTCACAATCTCATCAATGAATAACCTAACAAGACAGTTCAAAGGCCAAGTCGCATGAATCGTAAGAAAGTGCACCGACTTCGTCAGATGATCGATGACAACTCAGATGGTATTATGACCGCGCTGAGTCCTCGACAAACCCATAATAAAATCTATGGATACGTGCTTCCACTTCCACAACGGGACACTTAATGGCTGCAAGGGACCTGAGGGTTTTTGATGATTGGCCTTGACACGCTAACACATGTCACACTCGCCCACAAAACTAGTAATCTGGCCCTTCATCCTCGCCTAAAAATGCTGCCTCCTCATGTCACGATACATCTTCGTGGAGCCAGAATAGTAAATCTCGATCGATGTGCCTCAATCAGTAGATCTCTGCGCAACTCTAAAACGTTTGAGACACACAATCGGCCTCTGAAACGAAGTCCACCATCGGACCCAACTTGCCAATCTGACTGCTCCTCAGATGTGGCCTCTGCTCAGTAATCCTGCAATGACTGATCTATCTGTTGAACCTTGATTACCCTTACGACAAGAGTGGGTTGAATCGACAAGCTCGATAACTGAACGATGGCAGACTGCAAACCAAACTCGAAGTCGTACTCAGCTACATCCTCGAGCATCCTTTACTCCTGGACCATCATATGTGCCACTAGGCCTCGTGGCTGGCGAATAAGGGCATCCGCTACCACGTTCACCTTACCAGGGTGGTACTGAAGATCGAAATCGTAGTCCTTTAGGAGCTCCATCCAACGTCTCTGCCTCATGTTCAATTCTGATTGTGAGAAGAGATACCTCAAGCTCTTATGGTCAGAGAAGAGCTCGAACCTAAACTCATAAAGATAATACCTCCACACCTTCAGTGTGAAGACAACTGCAGCCAACTCTAGACCATGTATGGGGTAGTTCTGCTTATGGACCTTGAGCTGGCGAGACGCAAAGGCCACAGGCTTCTCGTGCTGCATCAAGACAACATCCAAACCAATATGCGAAGCATTGGTAAAAACCACGAATTCTTCACTCCCAGAGGAAAGAGTGAGGACTAGTGTGGACACAAGACGGTCCTTCAGCTTTGCGAATGCTTACTCACATGCGTCGCTCCAAACGAACTCAGCACCCTTCCGGGTCAACCTGATCAACAGGGCTACAATACGTGAGAATCCCTCAATAAAACGCCGGTAATAACCTGCTAAACTAAGGAAGTTGCGGATTTCGGATGCGTTCATGAGCTGGCCCCACTTAAGCATGACATCAATCTTCGAAGGGTCCAATGTGACGATCTGCCTCGTCACCACGTGACCGAGGAACTTCACCTCCTCCTGCTAGAACTTACACTTCTCTAACTTCGCATAAAGCTGATGTGCACGGAGGGTCTGTAGGGAAATCTCCAAATGCTGCTCATACTCCTTATGGGTCCTCGAATATATCAGGAAGTCATCGATAAATACCACAACAAATTAATCAAGATACGGATGGAAGACCTCGTTCATCAACTGCGTAAACATTGCGGGCGCATTGGTTAGTCTGAAAGACATGACCTTAAACTCAAAATGGCCATAGCGCGTCATGAATGTTGTTTTCGGGATATCCTCCTCTCGGACACGAACCTAATGATAACTAGACCGCAGGTCTATCTTTGAAAAGAACTGCGTCTCCTATAGCTGATCGAACAAATCATCAATCTTCGGAAGTGGGTACTTGTTCTTAATTACAACCTTGTTGAGCTCGCGGTAATCCACGCAAAGCCTCAGCAAGCCATCCTTCTTCTTTACGAATAGTACCGGCGCTCCTCACGGCAAACTGTTTGGATAGATAAAGCCCAACTCACGCAACTCGTCCAACTACTTCTGTAGTTCCCATAACTCCAATGGTGCTATAAGATACGGGGCCTTTGAAATAGGCGCGGTACTGGGCACGAGATTGATCTGAAACTTCAGTGTGCCGGAGAGGTGGTAACCTCGGAATCTCCTAAAACACATCAGGAAAACCACAGATGACTGACAGCTGGTCAATACATAAGGCGACTGGCTCCTCCATGTCTTGAGACATGAGGTAAGAAAGTTTCTCTCCTCTGGGCTCGGCTATGAACTAGAACTGCGATATGATGTCCGAGTTTGATATCATCCTGGGCATAGATTGGCTATCAGCAGTCCAATATGGTATGATACGCGGCGAGCCAATCCATGCTCAGGATGATATCAAACTCGAACATCGACAGAACAAGGAGATCGGCAGGCAAAAAGGCCTCCCCTACCAAAACGAGACAAGACGAGCAAAACTGGCCTAACACTGTGGTCTTCCCTAAGGGCGTCGATACTGACAAACCCTCATGTGCAGACTCTAATGGCAAACCGGTCGATCGACAGAAATTGTAACACCCTCTACTTTCCAGTACTCGAGTGTTACCATTTAAATTAAATTTAGCAGGAGTGTGCGTGGGAACACAAGTAGCTTACATTACACATCATCATCCAGTGATTCACGGTCTGTCCATCTTAACTATTTGATGTGGACCATGGCAATGATGGACCTCTAAAAGTTAAGTTTAATCTGCCCTAGACCCCTAATGGCTTTTCAAACATTTGAATTTGGGCTAGGACAACCCACAATACATCTGTTAGGTCTAAAGTCAATCCACCTTGGGTGGAGCCTTGATTTATTGTAATAGGTTTGCGTCTCATATTATCATCCAACTTGTAATCTAAGCTAGCCATCGAGGCTTGTAGCAGTACATAAGATCCACAACCTAGAGAGGATGAATAACTGCGTAATTGAATAGGTTAGCCATCGGATTACAAATGCAATTGTCAAAAGTTCTCTAATCTGGTATGAGAAACATTAGGTGCGCTTAGGATTAATTTTGGAATTATCCGATCGTTAGATTGGTAATCCAATTCAGAATATGTAATATGTAATAATCATCAAATATATATATATATATATATATATATATATATATATATATATATATATATATATATATATATAAAACTTATCATATTATATAATCTAACTATTTAATAATCATTTATAATAAATACTATAATACAACATAAATATATACACTATGAAATGTTATTTATATACTATATAAATATTTAAAAATTATATATTAAAATGATATATAATTATAATCCATATTATATTTATATATTTGTAACATCATTTATATAAATTACAAATCATAAAATTTATATTACATTAAAAAAATAAAATTTATAATAAATAACATATTTCAAACAATTTAACATTTTATATAAAATTAAAACATAAGACATATATAACTATGCAAAAAATATACAAATAATATATATTAATCTTTGTTTCTTTTTCACTAATATTCATATAGTTTATATATATTAACAATCTGTGATAATATAAATTATATATAACAAATTGCACTATTACTTGTTATTAATGTAATTTTATTAATATAAAACAATATAATCATATATAATCAGAATTTACTATTAGATTCCATGTGATTAGCCCTCAAGACCCTAAATACTTAATTAAACCAGATTAGGAAAAAGATATAACTGTTAAATATCTGGAGATCATCGGGTAACGCCATTTAGATGCACAAGTCCAATACTATGGCCCACCTTAGCCTTGAATCTCCCTCATCCTTGGCCAGATGTCCTAATGAGACCCATAGAACCTGATGAACAGCTCAGATATGTTAAGACCTTACTTGTGGACCTCCCTTAATGGGGGTGTGTGTGCATAGTTGGTGCACACTCATTGTGCACTGAGCCGAGAACCCTGGTTAAGCTGCGCTGACCAGACAATTCCAAATAAAGGAAATTTCTCTCCTCCTTTATGCGTTCCTGCCTACGGGCCACTTAAATCCACGTCGTTCGTGCGTTGAGTTTGTGACCTACCATCATGGTCAGCACCATGATTAGATCTGTCCATTTGATAGAGGGGCCACGAGAGACCCAAACCTTATAAGACTTCAAGTTGGTGGGCCCATGTGAGCACACAACATCGATCGCAGGAAGACCGACGTGTAGAAGAGTTGTGTTCCAACCAACCCAAAACCAGCCGTTTGAAATCTATGTGGGCCACCTTGAACTGATCCAAACTATTTAGGTTGTAGGCCTATCAAATCCACCTAAGATGGTGGGACTCTCTGTAACGTCTCGGAAAAAAATCCATACAAAGACCTGAGTACCACCTCAGGCAGAACTACCCAAGGACTACATCCTGTCGTTTAATTTAGGCAGAATTTAGTTAAGTACTAAACTAAATAATTGATGAATTAAGCTTAGGCCACTATTTCCATACTTGAGAAGGCCTAAAACCTTGAGTACCACTGGCTCAATACTACATAAAGACCTAGGAGAAATCCCAAGGGCCCGTTGCTCTCGGGAGTACATTGAAATCCCGTATCGAACCTATACAGCACTTCGAGGGTCTGATGACTACAAAACTATAAGACTATGTCCGTCTTGTTGGGTTTGACAACCATCACGGGAATCAAGCCCATATGGTGTCCAAAAATGTGTGCCTGCCCACATGTGCAACAGTGACGGGGTGTCATAATATCATGCCAGTCCTCATATCAAGTCCACATATTAGTACGGTTCCTCTTAAGGAGATCACTGGGGTCCAATACACTTCATACTGACTGCCGCCTCCCTAGCCGCACAGTCGAGCAAGTGGAAGAGACCACAATATCCGCCTGACCAGTAGTCTGCCAATACCTACCTGGCTCGTCGATAGCAGACTCATTTGCGAGCTAGTCAAACTCAGCTTAGCTTACAGCCTCCTCACTCGAGCGGATAAGGCCACACCCCCTTCCAATCGACCACGACACAGTGGGAGATACGGCCTCATGATATAGGCACCGACGCTCATATTCCACTCGGACTAGACGTTGGAGCATCTCATGCTATCAAGGAGGTTTAAGGATTTTCACCCCCGGACATCCTAAGGGTCTACAGTGCTAGAACCAAGTATTTTCGTTATCCCATCTAACCATCCACAATGTGCCTGTGGAGGTCACAACCCTGATGTCGCTAGGACATACAATGATTAAGTAACACATATGCGAGATGCATGAGTCACACTATCCAGTCATGCAGCAATCCTACGAGTACTATGCACTCATGTAACTCCTATTAGTGAGTCCCATAAATAATCTGCTCAATGACATATGCTATGATTAGTCACTCCTCATATCAAGCATACATATGATGTGTATAGGCATGAATCATGGAGTTACATTAAGTATGTTATAAAATGATGAACTACTCTCACAACGAAGATGGGCCTAGACAGCCTACAAACAACAAGTATGGGCCTATCAATGGGCCCTAGGGAGAGTTACAATGTAGACATTTAACCAACATTATCCTTACAATATGGACGTCAAACCATCATTGTTCCCAAGGCTTAGCCTGCCATAAACATCATTACATAACCAAGGTGGAATTACACATTGCAAAGGACTTGTGTACATCCCATTGGGCCTCAACCCATGGGCCTTAAATACATCAAATGGGCCTCATCATATGATCCTCATATATGTCAAGGTGGGCCTCAAGAACGGGCCTCATACACATCAAGGTGGGCCTCAATAACGGGCCTCATACACATCAAGGTGGGCCTCAACAACGGGCCTCATACACATCAATGTGGGCCTCAACAATGGGACTCATACCCATCAAGGTGGGCCTCAACAATGGGCCTCATACACATCAAGGTGGGCCACATCACATGGGTCATATGTATATCAAATGGGCCACACCAATGGGCCTCGAATGCATCACAATGGACCTGATGGGATAGCCCATACGATCCATAATAAATGGACCGCATGAATATAGGACATATACAACATGGTGGGCCTGCAAGATGGACCCCACCAAATGGATAGTGTGTATGCAATACACACATCACGGCGGGCCTCATACATTCACAATAGGCGTCACTCAATCAGCAATTAGGCCTGATAAAACACATGCTTCTGGTGGGCTTGAAAATTGATGGATGGCAAGGATAAAACATATATCATGGTGGACCGCAACCCATAAATGGTGTGCACACAAATCATACCTTAGGTGGGTCCCGTCCCAAGTGGACGATGCTGATAAAATACGTACACCATGGTAGGGCCCACCGTCCTTTGGACAGTACAGATAAAACACATACATCATATTGTGGCCCGATAGATGGGTGGTATAGACATAAAATGTATACATCAACGTGGGCCCCACACCACCCTGGTCAGATGGATAGTGGGTATAGAATAAATACACCAAGGTGGGGTCCACGTTCCCAAACGGATGGACGTTGAGGATACAACACATACCTCATATGTGGGCCTCACATGCACCATCCAGATGGACAGTGCGTAGATAAAATACCTACATTTTGGTGGGTGGGGGGGTCCCACCGTCCAGTGGAGTGGATGGTGTGGACGAAGCACATATACCATGGTGGGTTACACCGTCCAATGTTGTGGACGGTGTGAATAAAACACAAACATCATTGGTGGGTCCCACGTGGGGCCACCATAACGTTTATTTGTCATTCAACTGTTGATAAGGTTACACAGACCTGGATGAAAAGGAAAAACAAATTTCATATTAATCCAAAGCTTATGTGACCCAGGAAGGGTTCTAATGGTAGACGTTCATCATCTCTATTTCCTGTAGTGTGGACCACTTAAGTCCCACACATGACTAATTTTGGGAGGGCCCACTGTCCGAAAGGGGCCCATCAAAATGCGTGGAGTGGATTTTCTCACACATCAAGGTGGGCCCCACGGCTGGGACTCGTGGTCCCTGCCTGTTCGTCCACGGCGCACAGTGCAGCAGCGCCTGCTGCACGTCTGCTGGACGTCAGTGGCAAGGTTGCTACGTATATTTTTTAAAATTTTTATTTGAAAATTTATTTTCTCACGGTTTTTCGCAGGTGGGGCCTGCATCAGGTGAATCCATCTCAGCCATTGCACTCTACGGTTCAAGACAGTTCAAATGAGCCCAATATTCAATGTGTTTTGGTGCATAGAAACATCAGAGTGGATCTTAACAGCCTTTAATGGTCAATATCACTGTTTTCTATGGTATGGCTCGCTTGATTATCGGATTAATATCAATTTTTGGCTCAACGCTTAAAATGGGATGGGGAAAGGGATGGACGGTGTGGATTTAATTTATACATCAAGGTGGGGCCCATATAAGTGACCCACCCCAAGTTTTAAATCAACTGATATTTTTATTTTCATCCCAGTAACGTCCAAAGTCCAGGGATGCGGGACGGTTTTTAATACAACACATATTAAGGTAGGCCTCACCTTCAGACGTGTTGTCCAGGTGGGCCACCATATACATGGATGATGTAGATAAGACATACATCAAGGTGGGGTCCATCCGGGTGGGCCACACAATCACATCATCATATAAAATGAAAAAAAAAGAGAGGGAGAGAGAGAGAGAGATAGAGATAGAGAGATGGGTGTGATGGAGGGACCTCGATACTATGGGCCTTCCCTTTCATGATTTACAACATGCATTAAGTGGGTCCCAATACATGTGGGCCCACCAAATCAAATCAACGGTGGAGATTACTTCTCTACCAAAATGGAAGGTCTAGATGACCCTTATCAAACTGGGAAGTAAACATCATGATGGGGTCCATGGAGAATGACCCTATCATGGAATGATCATGATAATCAAGGTAGGTCATTGGCCACATTTAAGGTCCAAAGTGAGATCCATACCATCAATCGGTAGGCCTCACTTGGCCCATCATAAAAAACATGAAATCTAGGCTATAGAAGCACCCACCGTTCGATCTCCTTAGTCCGATGGAACGCTGATCTCCTTGTGCTTCTCTTTGATGGAAGATGATGAGAGATGAATGGCTAGGATGAATGATTTTAGGGTGGGAAGTGGGCCACACAGACTCACTTTCTCTCCGTAGAAATGCATGAACGTCTACCACTTTTCTTCTCCTTTGTTGCTTGAAAAATGTGAAGAGAGAGAGAGAGAGAGAGAGAGAGAGAGAGAGAGAGAGAGAGAGAGAGTGATGGGTGATGGATGTGAGGTGAGTGATGGATGTGAGGTGAGTGATGGGTGAGGTGAGAGACTTGTTGACTTTTAGGGTAGATTGCTTGACTTATGGAGAAAGGAGCACGGGTTGCTCTTGTACTTGACATAAGGTAATTGATTGAGTGATTGATTGATGAGACATGTTGTAGAGATTCTCTTGGGATTGCAAACGCACGGTGTTTTCCTCGAACTGAATGCGGGGCCCACATCTTCTGACCAGGGTATCGGATCGGTATGCAAGATGTGGCGTTGGAACCACAGCGATGGTGCAGTCGCAATGGTACAAGTCTCGGATTAAGCTGACTCAAATCTACGTGATACGACTTAGGGTCGCGCACAAACGTCGATTATAGGTCGTAGGTTTCCGGAATTCGATGAGAATGATCGCGGGAGTCGACGAAATAATATTGACTAGGATACGGGCCTTACATTCTAAGCATTCCAAGACCTTAACAAGTCCATTCAAAGATTAGAGTCACACATAGTTCGAAAGAAATGAATTTTTCTAGTACAACCTCTACCTAACTCAAAATCATAATGCAAGATAAGTGACCCAAGCTCTTCGAACCATCATGTGGAACAAGCCAAGTCTATCACTATTCTCGGAAGTAACAAAACAATTAACAAAAGCATACCGACGAAGGCTGAGAAGTCTAAAGACTCAGAGGAATTAAAGAAGGATGATGAGCTTAAAGATGCTTCATATGAGAAAGAAATGGAAAAACAGTACAACCCGGTTGCTCCATTCCCTCAAAGGTAGATTTCACCAAAACCTCTATCTAACATTAAGGATATCTTGGAGGTGCTTAAACATGTGAAAATCAATATTCCTCTGTTGGATGCCATAAAACAAATCTCATCATATGCCAAGTTTCTGAAAGATCTCTATACGGTTAAGAGACAAAATTTTCAAAAGAAATTTTTCTGATGGAAAAAGCGAGTGATATCCTCTAGCAAGATGTGCCTTAGAAATACAAAGATCCTGGTAGCCCTACTATAATTACCGGATGAAACATGCATTACTTGACTTTGAAGCGAGTGTGAATCTAATTCCATACGAGGTTTATGAACAACTTGGCCTTGGTGAATTAAAACCCACCAGGGCCACACTTCAATTCGCTGATCGTTCGGTTCCTATACTGAGAGGGATGATAAAGGATGTGCTCATCCAAGTCAATAAATCCTACTATCCAATATATTTTATTATTTTAAATACTAATGCAGGGGCATTTTCACACCGGGCTCGAGTGGGGTAGCTCATGGGATGCGGGGACACACTCGGGGTGGGTGACCCATGTGATTTGGGTCTCGTGTTCGAGAATTCTCACCGAGGGTGATTAATGTGCATTTCACACCGTGCTCGAGTGGGGTAGCTTGTGGGATGCGGGGACACACTTGGGGTGGGCGGCCCATGTGATTTGAGGCCCACGAGAGGGGTTCGACCGAGGTCCTAACTCATAAGATGTGGGGTCTGAGTTATGAGATAAAAGGATTAATTCGCCATACTCTAACAGTTCAAGCTTTTAGAGCAAGTGGTTAATTGTCCTAGTGTCAAGGGACCAAAGCTTAACAAAAAACATTACCTACTAATATTAAATATGCTTATCCCCCCGGCCTTTTTTTTTGGGGATCATTTTAGGGCATTAGCCCAAAATATGAGGTAGATCCAAATCTCATTTGGCCACACCACAGATGAGTGGGGTGATTAAACGACTACCATTAAAAACTTCTTAGAACCATTATAATGTTTATTTTCCATCCATCATGTTCATTAGGTCACACAAGCTTGGATGAAGGGAAAACAAAAATATCAACTTCATCCAAAACTCTTATTGCCCAAATGAAATTTGTAATTTTGGGAGTTCAATCACCACTGTGTCTGTGGTGTGGTCCGCATCACATTTGGATCTTCCTCATATTTTGGGCTCATCGCCTAGAATGATCTGAAAAATGGAGGGATGGCGTAGATAAAACACATACACCATTGTGAGGCCCAGAAAGCAACGTCCAGGAGATGCTGGCTACTCACAGCGTTAGTAGGCAATCCACGTCCTATAGCAGCAGGAGCCTACACAAACCATCTCTAAACCGCTTTCACTAGCCTCCACTATTAAAAGACAGGACTTGCTTACCCAACGCCGAGGAAAGGACTTGAAGGTCAACCCTTGCCTACCTAAAACAACAACTGCTGCCTTCCCCTCGAAACAGAACTTTTTTTTTTTTATAGTTAGCTTGTTAGTACACACCCATGTCAGTACACACACTCCATGTTAGCCACCCCACTGGGGACTTAAATCTTCATTGTATCTAACTTATATGCTAACCCACCACACGAAAAACATATGATGCTGCCCTACGTAGGCACTGTCTACAAAATCCAAGCCACTCATCACACAGGACTTAGATGTGAGGTAGATAAATGGAGTTGAGGATTGAAATGTACCATTGTCAGGTTTTCAAATTATCTATTTGGTTGCTTCAAATCCAGTGGGTGGACCGCCCAACATATCTCATCTGAAATCAGTCATATCCATGATGGAGCCGGCCGGATGACCACTGAATCTACATGTGAGTTACCTGCTTTCATGTTTGTGCTGACCCTGGGTTGGTTTGCAATGACGACTGTGTGGGATTTGCTAATTAACCTCCCACCCACCTTATTGAATGTTGATCATTTGGACCTGGCCATGTTTTGCTAATTCCTGAAATACCTCTTTTTGGACAAACCCAACAGTCACAAAAAACCAACGAAAGATAAAAATGAAGATGTTTGCTCCAATGCACTCCGATGTATCCCAATAATACAATCAGGACTTTAGCCTGTCTTTGACTATGGACCATCTCCATTGATATTAGAACCAAGTTCACAGATTAGAAAAATTCAACTGATCTTTTCACAACCGTAAATAAATTTGTTCAATTAATTATGGCTAACTTAATTAGTGGACAGACTTGATTCCTGGAATAGGGAACCCACATCGCTCTACTGGTCTGCCCCACTGGCATTTCTAGTGGGGCCGTGTGCATCAGGTAACTTGTACAGGCGATGGTGCTTAGCAAAGCTCTAGGCAATTAGAACCAGATCGATGGCGCACAGCTTTGTAGAATAAATATTCCACAGAAGTTCTGCTGGGCTCACCATGCTGTTTGTAAATATCCAACCTAGAGCAGCTCAACCATGAAAGTGTCGGTACATGTACTAGCAGACGTGTGGCTAATATGGCCTTAAAAAAATCTTTGGATTGCAACTTTTCACCGCAAGAACGGCGGCCTGTAAGCATTCAGCCCGGCATTGTATTACCCAATTTTGGAGATGAGGGCAGTTTCCCCAGCCTAAGGAATGGATAATATCCAAACGTTGAGGAAAAAAAAAAGAAGCCATGGGGTACACCAGAAAACAATAGACAACCATTTTTTGGAAAACAATAATACAATCAGGATTACAAACGTTGTCCCTTGTTGTGTAAGATGCCACTTTAAACGAGTGTATGAGGCCTGATTTTTGGAAATCCCACGAACATGGTGGGGCTCACTTGGTATGGAAATCCAATCACATACCAACAACGTAATACCATGGGGTACACCAGAAAACAATAGACAACCATTCAAAAACCTCCAATTCACATGGTGGCCCACTTACAGGTTGGATTTGTGTCATTTTTTGAGACGTCTCAATTTCATGGTAGGCCATTTTTGGACAGATTAGATGCCGTGAAAGCATCAACGTAAGTTTATTCTGTGAATGATTTGAGACAATCCTGGCCTAAAAATATATATAAATAAATAAATTTTAAAAAAAAAGGAAGGAGAAAAAACCATCGTTCTTCCTTTACTGAACATGTACGTTGTAATGGATTATTAAATCAAAGAGACGCTAGCAACATGAACAATCCAACGGTGGACCCACGTGCTTGGCTGGGCGGGGGAAGTCATTAATTGTGGACGTGGATTGCGTCCTCCCTCCGCCGTTCTCCAGCTCCACACAGGCAGTCCTGTGGGATGGACAACCGTCATATATCTGTACATCCAAGCCCCAATCCCTTCTCTCGTATCATTTTAAGGCATAAAAACTAAAATGAGCACGATCAAATGGACCATGACACGGATGACTCATGCATTTAATGCTGTGTGCATTTAGCATTTAATGCAATCAAGCTTATTATTTGGTGTGGTCCACTTTAGTGTTGAATCTGCTTCATTTTTATGTTCATGCATTAAAATGATACTAGAAAATGAATTGACAGCTGGGATGTACAGATACATCAGGCCCGGGTCCTCCCAGGGATAGAGACGGGCTTACTAAGTGGACAGCATGCGCTTATCGTACTGGGTAAACTCTGTTATGCCTACTGTGAATGTGTGTGGTTCATCCACCGTTCGTCTATTTTCCAGCTCCTTCAGTGGTTGAACAAAAAATCGAAGCTTATACAGAGCTTAAGTGAACCGCACCACAAGAAAAAGCGTAAATAATGATTTCCACGGTTGAAACCTTGCTTGTCCCGGGGTGATGTTTATTTGTCATCCAAACTGTTCATAGGATACACGGATGAAAGGAAAAAAGAAAAACACAAATATAAGTTTGATCCAAAACTTATGTGGCCCCATGAATTTTCCAACAGTAGACATTCAATTCACATTGTTTCTTATGGTGTGGTCCATTTTAACTTGTTATAGGCTTCTATTTTTATCCAAGGCCTTAAAATCATATGCTAAAATGGATGGACAAATCGGATAAAATACGTAAATAACGGTGGACCCCACAGAGTTTACTAAGTATGCTTAGCGTACTGAGTCACTCAGTAGGCAATCCGCTTCCATATGTCCTTCCTCTTTCATTCATGACACGTTATTGCGAAGTACAGTCCGCACCATACACCAGGCAAATGTGGTTGGTAATATAGGCCATTTACCTATTGGGGCATCACGTGGATTTGCCATACCACCGAAGTTTGAAACGATTGGAAGATCAAAACCGTTGTCTGTTAGGTCCAACAGTGGATAGACCTTAAGAAGTCTTCTTGATAGGTCTATTTTTGATATTCAGCTGGTCACGGAGTCTTTCTCGGCAACGATAGACCATATGAGGCCTGATCGGAGGTCGAAATGATCTGGATAATTGTAAATATATATCAAAGAAGGCCCAATCGGAGGCAGATATGATCTAGACCACTGGAACTTTAAAACAGTTTGTATCTCACAAATTAGGATGAGTTTTTCAACATATTATATTTGATTTTGGGGCAGAAGAAGCTACTTTAGCCAACCAACCAAGCTACGGGTTACCCAGACCATATTTGCGAGATTCCATCAAATCTACATTCAAAAGTCTCATTTAATTTCATTTTTAATATAAATACTAAGTTTTAAGTCCAGTATAACTATTGATCCTTTGAGTTGTAAAACTGGTACCCGACATGAAAAGGGCTTAGAAAAGTTAGGAGAATAAAGTGGTTTGGCCAAATTGGAAACTTACTATTTTTACCAAAAACTAATAAGTCTAGTAGGAATGGAGACCGTCTATAGGGTGTTTGAGTTGGAGTTTTAGTCTAAAACTCCGTCAAATGTTTGAGCTCATTATTTAAATGATTGTAATTTCTTTTTTCTTTTTTTTTTTTTAATATCATAAATCAATTTATTTGAAATTTATTAGAAATTATTTCTACTTGTACCCCTTATGGATTCGAGGAAGCTCTCTAAGGATTCCAGAGAACTCCGTGGATTCGAAATAGATATCCCCTGAGGAAGTAGTGATTGACATCATCACATCCCTCCCTGCATCAAGTGGTATCAAAGAGAGACTTTCTCTTTGGATTTATGGCTTCTAACAGGTTAGACAACATTCCCATGTATGGTACTCCAGGGAATTTTCCTTTAACAGCGACGACTTTTGAAGCGGCGCAAAGCGAGAATCACTAAGTCATGCAAGGGTTGCAAGCTGCCATAGATCGCATGATGGAGGCTTTAGGACAACATCGTGTTCATGGCGGTGATCTGCCCCCGGTAGGCACTGAAATTTGTAATCGCACCGATCGCAAGACAATGCTGATAGTGAATAACATGATCACGCCTAGGGAGATGGGATCCAACAATAAGGAGATCGATGACATGATCCTCCAATATCCCGAACAAGGTATCAATCGAGCAAATCGAGAATTCAGGATGAGAGTCGATCTTCCTATCTTCAATGAAAATTTCACATTGAGGATTTTCTCAATTGGAATTGTGAAATTGAGCGATTCTTTGATTATATGGAAATTCCTGAAGTAAAGAGGTTAAGCTTGTGGCCTACAAGTTGAAGGGCAGGACTTTATTTTGGTAGAAGAAACTTCATCTTGCACAGATGAAACATATGAAAGTACCAATCTACACATGGCAGCGGATGAAGTAGTTGTTGCATGGGTGATTCCTCCCTAGCGACTACAATCTAGTATTGTTCCAAGAATACCAAAATTGTCGGCAAGATTGTTGGTCAGTGAGAGATTATGCAGAAGAATTCTACCACTTGACGGAACAAAATACTTTGGTTGAAATTGAATTTCAATAAGTCGCCCAATTCAATGGTGGGTTACGTGTTGCGATCCAGGATCAAGTTTAGATACAGCCTGTGTGGACGTTGAATGATGCGATCAAGTTGGCCACTAGAGCAAAAGCGTAGCTTGAGCATTCTAATACATCGACCTATTTTACCACTAGGGTCACCGCGGCTGGTCCATCCCAAGGAGCTTCACAAGGCAAAGGGAAGGAACCTGTAGGGGGCATACTCAACCTCCTATAACCATAAACTGAGATTCATGAAGCAGGCAAGTTAGACCCAAAAGGGGCGTAATCACTAGTGCCTGTTCGAGAAGGATCTCGAACCCTTATGGTCAGCCAAGGTGTGACCATCTACCGTTATGGCCAACCGGATCACCTATCAAATACTTACCCCCAATGACAAGTGGATAAACTCGCCATCAATGATGGTAGCCCTGAAAACGGCGATGAAGACCCGCATGTTGATGAATTGGAGCACATTGTAGAGGATAAAGTTGATGAAGCAGATTGGGTTCCGTAAGATCATGGTGAGTTGCTAGTCTTGAGGTGGCTATTGTATGCAACAAGGAATGAGGTACACCCACAATGACATAACATCTTTCGAACACGATATATGGTGAAATAAAAAGTGTGTAATGTGATCATCAACGGTGAGAGTAGCGAGAACATCGTCTCCAAGGTCATGGTGGAGAAATTTCATATGAAAACGGAGCATCATCTCTCCCAGTATACAATCGGTTAGATTAAGAAAGTAGGGGAGACAAAGGTAACTGAACAATGCTCTATATCTTTTTCAATTGGCAAGCATTATAAAGACCAAATCATATGCGATGTTGTTAACATAGACGCCCGTTACATTCTACTCGGTCGACCATGAAAATTTGATCTTAACGCCACTCATAGAGGATGAGATAATGTGTACATTTTCGTCAAGGACAACCATAAAACCATACTAGCCCCTACGGGCCTAGAGGAGCCACTCGAAACTTCTAAAGTGGAGGAGAGATCTCTCTTAACCAGAAGGGACTTTGTAGAGGAATCTAAGAAGCCAGTATAGGTCTATGCATTAATTGTAAAAGGAAAATAAATCGATCCCATCAACATTCCTGATAAACTAAGACCTTTATTACATGAATTCAAAGAAATTTGGCTCGACACTTTCCCCGTGGATTACTTCCGATGCGAGATATACAACAACATATCGACTTTGTCCAAAGGTCCGGCTTACCCAATCATCCTTATTATCGGATAAGTCTGAAGGAGTGTGATATCTTGCAAGGACAATTAAAGGAATTGATCCATAAGGGTCTAATCTAAGAAAGCATGAGCCCATGCGCTGTTCTGACCTTCTTAGCTCCTAAGAAAGATGGGAGTTGACGTATGTGTGTTGACAACTGAGCGATTAACAAGATTACTGTTCACAACCCCAAGTGTAGGGTCGCGATGTAGTAATTACTCGGTAAGATCGAGGTCGAATCCACAGGGACTAAACTTGTACGTAGTCTAAAATAGCTAGAGCTAGAACTAGAACTAGAAAAATATCTAAATCTAAATATGGAATAAAGGAGAGTAATTGTAAATAAAGTTGATTAAAACTTGTGAATTTAAAGGTGGTAACTAGGGTGCTAAGGATCCACTTGTAGCTATGAAGATGCTACCTTACTTGATTTAAAGAACACAATTAGAATTAGCGTCATATCTTATCCAAGTGGAAGAGAAAGCAATTAAATCAAATCTGAACTTTCATTGACTTAATTCTCAGTGGAAGAGAATTGTGATGAGTGGAAGGGATTCCATCACCCTACCATGCCCAGGAAACGATGGTGAACAACAGGATTTACTAATCTCACAATCTCATAATGGAAAAGAAGATACTCAAAGCTATCACAACATCTATTGTAATTTGAGTCATAACAAATCATAGAAAACTGAAAATATTTCTTAAATTCAAACTAGAAGTAAATGAAGTTCAACATAAATAAGGATCAAAGCAAAATAAAATCCAAACAAGCTACAAGCTTCGCCTCTTAACCCTAGCTAAGAGATTTATTCAACCAAAGACAATTGAACTAAAAACTCTTAAACAAAGCATTAAAACTAACTAGAAAAAGAAGATTGAGGAAGAAGGAAGGCCTCCTTGAAGTTCTCCAATACTTTGCTCCACTCTTCCAACCCTAATTCGTGCTTAGAAATAATTAAAAGACTTATATTTATAGTATTTGCTTGGACCGACTTTGAAACCGCCTCAAATTTGTGTAAAAAGTTATGCTTCGGTCAGACCAAAGTTGGGTTCAGTTGAACCGAGTTAAAGATGAAAATCACACTTTCTCGCTGGAAAAATATGTGCGATTTCGGTTGGACCAAATTAAGGCTGAAAATTATATTTCTTGCTGGATTGTTTTATGTGATTTTGGTCGGACTAAAAGTTTGTTTCAAGAAAATTATGCTTTAGAGTCAGAATTCTAGACTATGTTTTTCAAGGCTATTTTTAGGAATCTTCATTTTTCAGGACAATTTTCAGGATTCCTTTTCTTCACTTTAAATCTTCGATTCTCTTCATCCCTCGGTTTCCTTAGATATTCAACATGTGAATTCTTCATTAATGACTTCCAAATCTCTAAATCTTCATTTAGTAATATTTTAACATAAATCTTCTTTTTGGCATCAATTTCACCTTAAGCTCTCGAAATCACCTCGTACATGAAAACATGCATAATTAGATCGATTAAGCACTATCATGTTTATAAAACATAGTATAAATAGGGAAAAATATGCAATATTTCACACTCAACACACCCCCAATTGACATTTTGCTAGTCCCGAGCAAAACATGCATGAAGATATCCTCAATTCTCAGTGTGCAAACCTCTTTTAGAAAACAATATTTTGTGTAATCAAGTATGAATGAGTAGAATCAAGATGAGAAAGTGGAACTTTGAAGACCTAGAGCCAAATCACATAAGCAATCAACCAAATAGGTTCTATATCAATCTCTTAGGAGCATAAGTTCATATATCAAGTTTTTTCAATGTACTCAGTGAATTTCAACTTACTTTCCATAAAAATACTATCATTTCAAAATATTCGCCACGATCATCGCTTCAAGATTAATTGAATAGTTAAGTGATGATTCCAAACTTATCCCTTTTTTCTTCTTTTTCCAGTTTTTGATTTTATATTAACAGTCCATTCTATTTATTCATTCTTTTCCAATCTTTTCATCATTTGTGACCTTTTTGTCGATCTTTCTATTTTTTAACTGATTCTTTTCATCTTTTTAAGGTGGATAGAATTCTCCAAACTCAATTCTCAACATCTATCAATAATACACGTACTAGCAATCAGAAATTTTAGCATTATTCACAGGAAGCAAATCGAAAGTGTCTTGTGACTTAGATTAACATGATATTCAAACTTCCTCTTAATTAATTAAGTGAGAGAACTTAAGTGACAGTCTACTTAGTTGATTAAACTCCAACAATTCAAAATTCAATCTCCGTCTTATCATCATACTCAAAACATTCTTAAGTGTACAATTATCGCTTTCTAAACAAGTTTTTAAAAAATTAAAAATGTTCACAATTTTTGCTCAAAACTAAGAAAACACTAATTAGTTTACCTAATCTATACGGCCCAACCTAAAACCTATACTGTCCTTAATGTAAAAGATATGGGCATATAATGCACACGAGACAACGAAAAGAAATAGAAAGTGATGGGAAGATAATACCTGAAGAAGGAGAATGAAAGCTTTTCCAAAGTTCTTAATATATAAATGGGTTAGCATAAAGATTAAACAAACTGAAATCAAACTATCCTAATCCTAAATCCTATGAAAGCAATAAACCTAACTACACCTCCATCAGACTAAGAGGTCAATCCTGGTACACAGGATCAGTCAAAGGCATGGACATGTCCTCTGAATCAAACTTCTTAACAAATGGCTTGATAGGATATCCATTCACTTTGAAAACATTGTC